>NC_058097.1:73122500-74372500 GCF_020171115.1 Neogale vison | reverse complement strand
GGACATTGCTGCTATAAACATTCGGGTGCATGTGCCCCTTTGGATCACTACGTTTGTATCTTTAGGGTAAATTCCCAGTAGTGCAATTGCTGGGTCATAGGGCAGTTCTATTTTCAACATTTTGAGAAACCTCCATGTTGTTTTCCAGAGTGGTTGCACCAGCTTGCATCCCACCAACAGTGTAGGAGGGTTCCCCTTTCTCCGCATCCTCGCCAGCATCTGTCATTTCCTGACTTGTTGATTTTAGCCATTCTGACTGGTGTGAGGTGATATCTCATTGTGGTTTTGATTTGTATTTCCCTGATGCCGAGTGATATGGAGCAATTTTTCATGTGTCTGTTGGCCATCTGGATGTCTTCTTTGCAGAAACGTCTGTTCATGTCCTCTGCCCATTTCTTGATTGGATTATTTGTTCTTTGGGTGTTGAGTTTGCTAAGTTCTTTGGAGAAGATATTTGCAAACGACATATCAGATAAAGGATACCTTGCTCTTGGCAGCTGTGTCCAAGACTCAGTGCAGGAGAATTTTACATGGTCCCATGACAACCCCATCATTCTAACATTTCCCTTGATAACAACCATCATTGTGACCCAATAGCATATAACTCCATGTCAACTCAGGCCTCTTGGAAATTCGCCTCAGAGGCACCAGATCAAACCTGCCATGTTCCTCAGCTTCAATGGTCAATGGAGTTGTGCTTTCAGGCATCCATGAGGAAGAGCTCTGCTACACAAACTTTCCATAATGTGAACCCTGTAGCAAACAAACCAGACACCACCTGTCCAGTAGAAGGAAACATTGGTGTTTGGAACATCTCACAAGTCACAGCATGGGAAATCCCCCATGGCCTCGTGAAGCCATCCTTCCATTTGGCTGTAATCATGGACACAAACTCCAGTGTGAGCAAATTTCTGATATCCACCCTTACTCCGGTGCGGGATATCTCGTATAAGATGCTGCACACTAGAACTGCCTTCTGCTTGTCACTGCATTGTCACTGCATTTAACCTTAGCTTGTGTTTACAATTCCATCCTCACCCTCCTTTTGCCCACGCCCTCTAGGAAATTCTTGAGTCGCAACCGCAGAATTCTGCCTGCCCCACAAAAAGAAGTGCCTGGTGAGTCTTCCCAGAAACCCCACATTAGGATCCACCAGCATGGCCCTCGACGGGACACTAATATCTTGGGCCGCCATGGGTACTCAGGCTCTGTCTGACAAAGCATGAGCTATGACTTTCAGTCAGCCACGCAGACAGTGGACCTCATATACTGCAGGTGGGACCTGCCATGGCCCGAAGCCATCACATTTACTCAACTTGGTTATTCAGGCGTTTCTCCCCAGACCATAGCTCAAATCCCTGCCTATGGGGGAAATTGTAGCACAGGAGTACTCTTCATTCCTGATGGCAGGAATCCTGGCTGTTGAGATGGGTATCCAACCCTCAGAGAGGGAACCAGCTGCATGGCCCATGAGACCACGGTCACTCATGGGAGCCACCCTGGGCACAAACAGGCATTGTGATCCTCAGTGTGACCCTGCTTTCAAACACACCCCCTCGGTAGCAGGACCAGGAGTCTGCATACCTGGCCTGCCAGGTCCCTAAGGCCAAAGCCTCACACTCGTTCATATTTTCCAGACGCCCAGACCCAGAAACTGTCTCTGCAATGCCTCTTTTGGTGGTCCCCTGGGACGGAAAACAGCAATTTTCACTTCCCCCAGAGACACCAAACTCTTGGGAGCTGGTTAGAATCCCCAGAGACGAAGAATCTCCCATGGCCCCATGAAGACTCCCATACATTTTGCGATCATCCTGAACACACTATCCAGACAGAAAAGCCTGTGCTACTGCCTCCATGCCTCCCTAAATTCAGTACACTATAAGCTTCATTCAGGGCCTGCAGATTGGGCCTGTGATCACCTCAGCCCTCACACTAACCCTAGTTCGCGTTTGCAGATTTCTGTCCCCAAAGCCCAGGCCCACATACCCTCCAGGATGGGGTCTCTGGAGCTATGGACAAGTGTGCGTACATTCCCGAAGGAAAGTCTGCCATTCACTGTTGCCAAAACGCTGAAGATTAGGAGCAAAGTACAAAGCCCCTGAGCCCACCTCAATTCAAAGGAACTCTCTGGACCCAAATGCACATTCTGACACACAATGAGGACCTGCCTCCAAGTAGACATCCAAGTCAAAGGCCCTGAGTCAGAAGATTGAACCTGACATGACTCTGGGACTTCATCTATACCTGAGCTTAGGTTTTCAGGTGCCGGTCGCCAGAGACCTGTTTTCCAATACCAACTTCTATTTCAACATTTGTTCCCTCATCCATACAAAAGAACCCCTCCTGTCCCCAGAAGGATACCTTGCTCTTGGTAGCTGTGTCCAAGACTCAGGGTAGGAGAATCCTGCATGGGCCCCTGACCATCCCAACATTCTAACGTCTCCCTGGATGCAAACCAGCACTCTGATCCAACAGCATGAAACTCCATGTCAACTCAGGCCTCTTGGAACTTCGCCCCATAGGCACCAGATTGAACCTGCCATGTTTCTCAGCTGCAAAGGTCAGTGGAGTTGTGCTTTCCTGGCATCAATGCAAGATTTCTCTGCTACTCAAACTTTCCATATGGGGGACCCTGGAGCAAAGAAACCATACTCCCCCTGTGCAATAGAAGGAAAGCTTGCTGTTTGGAACATCTCACAAGCCCCGGCGTGGGAAATCCTCCATGACTTTGGGATGCCACCCCACCATTTGTCGGTCATTATAGACACAAACTCCAGTGTGAGCAAGCATCTGATACCCGCCATTGGTCAGGTGCTGGATATCTCAAATCAGCCACTGCACACTGGAGATGCCTACCGCTTGACACTGAATTTAACCATAGCTTGTGTTTACAATTCCATCCTGAACCTCCGGGTCCACAAGCCCACTTGATAGGGAATTCTGGAGCCAGAGTGCAGCATTCTGCCTACCATGCAGAAAGAAGTCCTGATTGGTGATTCTGCCCAGAAAGCACACATGAGAATCCACCTCCATGGCCCTCGACAACACAGTAATGTCATAGGCTGCAATGGGCACTCAGGCTCTGTCTGACACATCCTGAACCACAACGTCCAGACAGCCATGCAGATAATGGTCCCCGTATTATGCAGGTGGGAAATGCCATGGCCCGAAGCCGTCATCTCTACTCAACCTGGGTATTCAGGCATCTCTCCCCAGACCGTAGCTCAAATCCCTGCCTATAGGGGAAGCTTAAGCACAAGAGTACTCCTCATTCCTGATGGCAGGAAACCTGGCTGTTGAGATGGGTGTCCAACCCTCAGAGTGGAAACCAGCTACATGGCCCATGAGACTGCAGCCATTCATGGGAGCCTCCTTGGGCACAAAGAAGCATTGTGACTCTCAGCGTGAGCCTACTTTCAAACAAACTCTCTCAGTAGCTGGACCAGGAGCCCACAGAGCGGGCCTGCCAGGTTCCTAGGTCCAAATCCTCACCTGCATTCGTGTTTTCCAGGTGCCCAGAACAAGGATCTGCCTCTGGAATGCATCTTGTGGATGTCCCCTGAGACAGAAAATAGCAGTCTTCCCTTCCCCCAGAGACACCAAACTCTTGGAGCTGGGCAGAATCCCCAGAGACGAGGAATCTCCCATGGCACCATGAAACACTCCTACATTTTGCAACCATCCTGGACACACAATCCAGATAGAAAAGCCTACGCTACCACCTCTATGACACCTTAGTTTCAGTACAATATGAGCTGCACTCAGGGCCTGCAGATCGGGCCTGTGATTACCTCTGCCCTCACCCTAACCCTAGTTTGCGTTTCCAGATTTCTGTCCCCAAAGCCCTGGCCCACATGCCCTCAGGTGGGGGCCTCTGGAACCACACCAGACGACTGTGCTTAACCTCCCAAAGGAAACTCTATCCTCACTGTTGCCAAAACCCTGAAGATTAGGAGCAAAGTACAAAGCCCCTGAGCACACATCCATTTTGAAGAATGCTCTGGACCCAAATGCGCATTCTGACACACAATGAAACCCTGCCTCCAGGCAGACATCCAAGTCAAAGACCCTGAGTCAGCAGATTGAACCTGACATGCCTCTAGGACTTCATCGATACCAGAGCTTAGATTTTCAGGTTCCAATCCCCAGGGGCCTGTTACCCAATATAAACTTATATTACAACATGTGGTCCCTGAGCCACACTAGAGAACCCCTCCTGTCCCCAGAAGTATACCTTGCTTTGGGTAGCTGTGTCCAAGTCACAGTGTAGGAGAATCCTGCATGGCCCTCTGACCACACCAACATTCTAACTTCTCCATGGATCCCAACCAGCATTGTGATCCAACAGCATGAAACTCTATGTCAACTCAGGGTGCTTGGAACTTAGCCCCAAAGCCACCAGATCGATGCTGCCATTTCCTAAGCTGCAATGGACCATAGAGGTGTGCTCTCTAGGCATCGAGGCAGGAGAGCTCTTTTACCCAAAATTTCCACATGGGGGAACCTGGAGCAAACAAACCAAAATCCCCCTGTCCAGTAAAAGAAAACTTTGCTGTTTGGAGCATCTCACAAGTCACAGCATGGGAAATCCTCCATGGCCTCTTGTGCCATCCCTCCATTTGTCGGTCATCATAGACACAAACTACAGTGTGAGCAAACATCTGACATCCGCCATTTTTCAGGTGCTGGATAGCTCCAATCAGCCTTCTGATTGGCGATCGATTGAACTGTAGTTTGTGTTTACCATTCCATCCTCACCCTCCTGGTCCCCAAGGCCTCTTGATAGGGAATTCTGGAGACACGATACAGCATTCTGCCTGTCCCACAGAAAGAAGTGCCTGGTGAGTCTGCCAAGAAAACCCACATGAGGATCCACCTGCATGACCCTTGACAGAATGCTAATATCATAGGCCACCGTGGGCTCTCAGGCTCTGTCTGACACAGCCTGGGCCACGACCTCCATTCAGCCACGCAGACAGTGGGCCCCATATTCTGCAGGTGGGACCTGTTGACCCAAATCCTGATGGCCCAAAGCCGTCACATCTACTCAACCTGGATATTCAGGCATCTCTCCCCAGAACATAGCTCAAATCCCTGCCTATGGGGGAAACTGAAGCCCAGGAGTACTCCTCCTTCCCAATAGCAGAAAACCTGGCTCTTGGGTTGGGTGATAAACCCTCAGAGTGGGAACCAGCTGTGTGGCCCATGAGGCCACGGTCACTCATGGGAGCTGCCCCAGGCACAAAGAGGCATTGTTACCCTCAGCCTGAGCATGCTTTCAAAAAGCCCTCTCAGTTGAACCACCAGAATCCTGCACTGAAGGCCTGCTATGCCCCTAGTCCCAAATCCTAACCCTTGTTGGGATATTCCAGGGGCCCAGACTCAGAACCTGTTTCTGGAATCCCAGTTTTGGGTCACCCCTAAGACAGAAAACAGCACTCTTCACTTCCCCAAAAATCCACCAAACTATTGGGAGCCGCTAGGATCCTAAGAGAGGAAAAATCTCCCATGTATCCATGAGACAACATCTGCATTCCGAGGCCATCCGGGACAAGAGTCCAGATATAAAAGCTTGTGCTGCTGCCTCGCATCACCTTAATTACAGTTCCTGACAAACTGCCCTCCAGGTCTACACACTGGGCCTGCGATCACTTCTCCACTAACTCTAACCCTAGTTTGTGTTTGCAGATTTCTCCCTCAAACCATGGATCACATTCCCTCCAGGATGTTGTCTCTGGAGCCACACCACAGGACTTTGCCTGCCATACCCAGGGAAACTTTGTCCAACCCACTTGACCAAACCCTCCAGATTTGAAAAACCTGCAAGGCCCCTGGACCCACCCCAATATTGGAGACTGCTCTAGACACAAATGCACAGTCTGAAACACCATTAGTCCCTACATCTAGGCAGACAATCATGTCAATGGTCCGGAGTCTGAAGATTGAAACACACATGCCCTTAGGACCTCATTGGTACCCCAATTAGGTTTTCATCCATCTGTCCTCAGAGGCCTGTTTTGGAATAGCAACTTATGATACAACATGTGGTCCCTAAGCTACACAGCAGAAAAACTCCTGTCCCCAGAAGGAAAACGTGCTCCTGGACCTGTGTCAAACCCTCAAGGTAGGAGACTCCTGAATGGTACATTAGCCGCCAGCACAGTCTAAGTTCTCCCTGGTAACAAACCAGCATTGTAACCCCTGTGCAAGACAGTCCATGTCAACTCAAGGCCTTGGTACTTCACCACAGAGCCACCAGAAAGAAACTGCCATGTTCCTCAGCTGTGGGGTCCATTGAGATATGCTTTCTGGGCATCCATGTGGGAGAGCTCTGTTACCCAAAATTTCCATATGGGGGACCCTGGAACTAACACGCCAAACTCCAACTGTCCAGTAGAAAGAAACCTTGCTGTTTGGAGCATCTCACAAGCCTCAGTACGGGAAATCCTCCATGGCCTCTGGATACCAACCCCCCATTTGTGTCATCATAGACACAAAATCCAGTGTGAGCAAACATCTGACATCCACCCTTACTCACATGCTGGATAACTCGCATCAGAAGAAGCCCATTGGAACTGCCTTCCGCCTGGCACTGAATTTAACCATAGCTTGTGTTTACAATTCCATCCTCACCCTACTGGTCCCCATGCCCACTCGATAGGAAACTCTGGATCCACGACACAGCATTCTGCCTTCCCCATAAAAAGAAGAAGTGCCTGGTTGTCTCCCCAGGAACCCCACATGAGGATCAATCTACTCCTGCCTTGAGGGAACCCTGATTTATAGACTGCCCTGGCCACTAGTGCTGTGTCTGAAAGAGCCTGAGCCCTGACATCATGTCAGCCTTCCAGAGAGCGGGGCCTGAATCAGCACGTAAGACCGTCCATGGCCCAAGGCCATCATTTCTACCCATCCTTGGTATTCAGGTATCTGTCCCCAGACCGTTGCTGTAATCCCTGTCAATGGGGGAACCTGAAGCACAATGGAGAACTCCTCCTTCCCCATGGCAGGAAACCTGACTGTTGGTATGGGTGTCCAACCCTCAAAGTGGGAGCCAGCTGCATGGCCAATGAGACCACACCCACACCTTAGAGCCACCCTGGGCACAAACCGGCATTGTGACCCTCAGCCTGCTTTCAAACAATCCCTTTCAGTTATACCACCAGAATACTGCATTGCAAGCCTGGGGCGCCCCTAGGCCCAAATCCTAACCCTTGGTTGGATTATTCAGAGGCCCAGACACAAAGCCCGTCTCTAGAATCCCTGTTTTGGGACACCCCTAAGTTGGAAATCAGCACTCTTCCCTTCCCCGAAAAAGCCACCAAACTATTGGGAACTGCCGGGATCCTTTGAGAGGAAAAATCTCTCATGGATTCATGAGACAACACCTGTATTCTGAGGCCACGTGGACACACAATCCAGATATAAAAGCCTGTGCTACCATCTAGAGTCACCCTAATTACAATTCCTGACAATCTGTGGTCCAGGTCTATGCACTGGGCTTGCAATCACATCGCCACTAACCCTAACCCAAGTTTGTGTTGGCAGACTTCGCTCTCAAAACCTTGGCTCACATGCCCTCCAAGATCTGGTCTCTGGAGCCACACCACAGGACTGTATCTCCATCCCCAAGGAGACTTTGGCTGTCACAGTTGCCCAAACCCTCCAGATTAGGAGAAACCTGGAAAGCCCCTAAGCCCACCCCAATATTGGAGGCCGCTCTTGCCACGAATGTGCAGTCTGAAACACCCTCATTTCCTACATCTAGACAGAGATCCAAATCAATGGATCCGAGTCTGAAGATTGAACCTGACACACCCCTAGTACCGCATTAGAACTCCAATTGGGTTTTCAGGCATCTGTCCTCAGAGGTCTGTTCTGGAATAACAACTTATAATACAACATGTGGTCCCTGAGCCACACAACAGAAAAAAACCTGCCCTTAGAAGGAAACCGTGCTCTTGGGCCTGTGCCAAATGCTCAGGGTAGGAGAATCCTGCATGGCACCTTAGCCACAAACACATCTAAAATCTCCCTTTTAACAAACCAGCATGGTGAAACTTTGTTAGAGATTCCATGTCAACTCAAGACCTTAGTACTTCATCCCAGAGCCACCAGAATTAACCTGCCATGCTCCTCGGCTGCATGGTCCATGGAGATATGCTTTCCACGCATCCATGCGGGAGAGCTCTGCTACCCAAACTTTCCACATGGGGGACTCCGGAACAATCAAATCAGACTCCACCTGTCCAGTGGAGGGAAACCTTGCTGTTTGGAGCATCTCACAAGCCTCAGTGTGGGAAATGCTCCAGGGCCTCTTTACGCAACCTTTCCATTTGTTGCTCATCATAGAGACAAGCTCCAGTGTGAGCAAACATGTGATATCTGCCCTTTCTCATGGGCTGGATATCTCAAATAAGACACTGCGCATTAGAACTGTCTTTGGCCTGGCACTGAATTAAACTGTGTCTTAGGTTTACAATTCCATTGTCACCCTACTCTTCACCATGCCCTCTTGATAGGGAATTCTTGAGCCAAAAGGCAGCATTCTGCCTTCCCCATAGAAAGAAGAAGTGCCTGAGAGACTTCTAGGAAATCCCACATGAGTATGTGTCTGCTCAGCCCTCGAGGGAACCCCAATTATAGGTTCACTGGCCACTAGTGCTGTGTCTGACAGAGCCTCAGCCCCGACCTCTTTTCAGCCACAAAGAGAGTCGGGCCCATGTCCAGCATGTAAGACTGGCCATGGCCAAAAATCCATCCTCTCTACTCATCCTTGGTATTCAGGCATCTGTACCCAGACCTGTGCTGGAATCCCTGCCAATGGGGGAACCTTGTGCACAATAGAGAACTCCTATTTGCCCAAGGCAGGAAACGTGGCTTTTGGGATGGTTTTCCAACCCTCAGAGTAGGAGCCAGATGCATGGCCAGTGAGACCATGCCCACTTGTGGGGTCCACTCTGGGCACAAACAGGCATGTAGACCTTCAGCCTGAGCATGCTTTCAAGTCAGCCCTCTTAGTTGAACCACCGTGATCTAGCTTTGAAGGCCTGGTATGCCCCTAGTCCCAAATCCTAACCCTTGGTGGGATTTTCCATGCGCCCAACCCAGAGGCCGTCTCTGGAAACCCTGTTTTGGGACACCCCTAAGAAGGAAAACAACACTCTTCCCTTCCTTGAAAAAGCCAAGAAAGTATTAGGAACCGCTGGGATCCTTAGAGAGGAAAAATCTCTCAAGCATCCATGAGACCACGCCTGCATTCCGAGCCATCCTGGGCAAAAAATCCAGATAGAAAAGCCTGTGCTACCACCTGCAAGTCACCGTAATTACAGTTCCTGACGAGCTGCCCTCCAGGTCTATGAAATGGGCATGAGATCACATCACCAATAACCCTAAACCGAGTTTGTGTTTGCAGACTTCTCTCCCAAAACCATGCCTCACATGCCCTCCAAGATGGGGTCTCTGCAGCAACATCACAGGACTGTGCCAGTCATCCCTAAGGAAACTGTGGGCATCATATATGCCCAAACCCTCCAGTTTAGGGGATACCTGCAAGGCCCCTGAGCCCATCCCAATATTGGAGACCGGTCTGGACGCAAATATGCATCTGAAACACCCTGATCACCTCCATCAGGGAAACATCCAAGTCGATTGTCCTGAGTCAGAAGATTGAACCTGACATGCCCCTAGGACCACATTGGAACCCTATATTAGGTTTTCATGCCTCTGTCCTCAGAAGCCTGTTCTGGAATACCAACGTATGATACAACATGTGGTCCCTGAGCCACACAACAGAACATCTCATATCCCCATAAGGAAACCGTGCTCTTAGACCTGTTTCAAACCCTCAGGGTGTGAGAATCCTGCACGGCCTCTTAGCCATCAGCACATTCTAAGATCTCCCTGGTAACAAACCATCATTATGACCCATCTGCAAGCCATTACCTATCAACTCAAGGCTTTGGTAATCGCCCTAGAGCCATCAGAACGAACATGCCATGTTCCTCAGCTGCAATGGTCAATGGAGTTGTGCATTCCAGGCATCCATGCGGTAGAGCTCTGCTACCCAAACTTTCCCCATGGAGGATCGTGGAGCAAACAAAACAGTCTCCATCTGTCCAGTAGAAGGAAACCTTGCTGTTTGGAGCATCTCACAAGCCTCAGCTTGGGAGATCCTCCATGACCGTTTGACGCCACCCCTCCATTTGTTGGTCATCATAGACACAAACTCCAGTGAGAGCAAACATCTGACATCCGCCCTTACTCAGGTGCTGGATATCTCGAATCAGCTGATACACATTGGAACTTCCTTCTGCTTGGCACTAAATTAAAGGTAGGGTGTGTTTACAATTCCTCCCTCACCGGACTGGTTGCCAAGCCCTCTTGATAGGGAATTCTGGAACTACAACACAACATAATGCCGTCCCAACAGAAATAAGTAGTGCCTGTTGAAATTGCCAGGAAATCCCACATAAGGTTAAATCTGCTTGGCCCTTGAGGGATTTATAGGCTGCCTCGATTTATAGGCTACCTTGGCTACTAGTTCTGTGTCTGACAGAGCCTGAGTCCCGACCACCTGTCATCCACCCAGAGAGCTGGGCCCATATCCAGCATGTTAGACCGGCCATGTCCTAAGTCTGTCATCTCTACCCATCCTTGGTATTCAGGTATCTGTCCCCAGAACTTTGCTGGAATCCCTGCCAGTGGGGGAAACTGAAGCACAATAGAGAACTCCGGTTTCCCCAAGGCAGGAAACGTGGCTTTTGGGATGGGTTTCCAACCCTCAGAGGGGGAGCCAGCTGCATGGACAAAGAGACCACGCCCACTTCTGAGTGCCACCATGGGCACAAACAGGCATTGTGGCATTCAGTTTGAGCATGCTTTCAAGCCAGCCCTTTCAGTTGCACCACAAGGATCAGGCATTGAAGGCCTGGTATGCCCCTAAGACCAAATACTAACCCTTGGTTGGATTTTCCAAGCACCCAGACCCAGAGTCCATCTCTGGAATCCCTATTTTGGGGCACCCCTATGTTAGAAGCCATCACTCTTCCCTTCCACGAAAAAGGCAACAAAGTATTGGGAGGCCCTGGGATCCTTAGAGAGGAACAATCTCTCATGGACCCATGAGACCGCACTTGCATTGTGAGGCCATCCTGGACACACAATCCAGATATTAAAGCCTGTACTACCACTTTTGAGTCACCCTAATTATAGTTCATGATCAGCTGTTTTCCAGTTCTATGCAATCACTTTGCCACTAACCCTAACCTGAGTTTGTATTTGCAGACTTCTCTCCCAAAACCATGGCTCACATGAACTCCAAGATGGGGTCTCTGCAGCCACACCAGAGGACTGTGCCGGCCATCCCCAAGGAAACTGTGGGTGTCACATATTCCCAAACCCTCCAGTATAGAAGAAACCTGCAAGGCCGCTGAGCCCATCCCAATATTGGAGGCTGGTCTGGACGCAAATGTGTGTCTGAAACACCCTGATCAACTCCATCGAGGCAGACACCCAAGTCAATGGTCCTGAGTCAGAAGATTGAACCGGACATGCCCGTAGGACCTAATTGGAACCCTATATTAGGTTTTCAGGCATCTGTCTTCAGAGGCCTGTTCTGGAATATCAACTTAGGATACAACATGTGTTCCCTGAGCCACACAACAGAACATCTCCTGTCCATAGAAGGAATCTGTGCCCTTAAACCTGTGTTAAACCCTCAAGGTGAGAGAATCTTGCATGGCTCCTTAGCCACCAGCATATTCTAAGATCTCCCTGGAAACAAACTAGCATTGAGACCCATCAACAAGAAACTCCATGTGAAGTCTTGTGAATTCTCCAGCCACATCACAGCATTCTGCCATCCCCATAGAAAGAAGAAGTGCCTGGTGAGTCTGTCCTGAAGCCCCACTTGAGGATCAATCTGCTCAGTCCTCGAGGGAACCCCGATTTATAGGCTGCTTTGGCCACTAGTTCTTTTGTCTGACAGAGCTTGAGCCCCTACCTAGTGCCCTCCTCCCAGAGAGGGGGGCCCATACCCAGCATGTGAGACCGGTCATGGCTTAAGTCCATCATCTCTACCCATCCTTGTCATTCAGGCATATCTCCCCAGTCCTTTCCTGGAATCTCTGTAAATGGGGGTGTTAGGGTCCATAATCAAAGAAGCAGGACTGATACGGAGCAAAGGTCAAGCAAAACTTTATTTTGTGCCAAGCATCGAGAATCAAACTGACTGGTCAGGACCATCTCTTGCAAAGAGGTGACCCCTCCCAGCCTCACAGACTAACTTTTGTAGAGGTAGTTTTGCCAGGCTATACACAGGTGGCCAATGAGATTGCAGTACACAGAGAATACTGAACATGCATGGTATGTCTGCCTCACACAGAAAAAAAAAATGCTAAGTAACACCCATGTGACCAACTGAATTTCAATTTACCCTAGGAGATATATGCGTGCCCCATTGGTTGGATGTCTTTATCTGGCCTGACCTTCCCTTGTATCTAGTCTCTGGAATTAAGTTCCTCTGGAAAGGGCAGGGTCATCTAAGTTTAGTGCATAGGGTCAATCTAAGTTAACTACATAAACACAAAATGACGCCCTCTGGCCAACCAGGCCCTTACATTCCCTCTTTTCTTTGGAGATTAGTCAAATCCTTGACTTTTCAGCCAGCTCCATGTTCTCTGGTTGTAAGAGGTTATATTGAGCATGTAAGTCTAACATTGTTATCGCTCTAGTTTTCTTTTGTACAAATGACACTAGTGCACAGTCAGCTGATGAGTTAGCCATTGACTGCTTCATCTAATTTCCTACCTATACTTTGCATAAACAGGTAACAATAAGAGCAACAAAAAACTCATAGTCTTTTGAGTCTTAGCTTTAGTCCATGGTCAGCGGGGTCCATTGGCTGAGGCTTCTACTTCTGGTGGGCATCATCATCCTCAGCTCGCTTGATATGACCCTCATGAATCCAGGCCCTGATGCCTTCTACTTTAATTGCTGTGGGGGTGGTCAGGATAACAGTAAATGGTCCCTTTCAGCGAGGTTCCAAGTTCCCCACTTGATAGTGACGTATCCAATCCAAGTCCTTGGGTTGGTAACGATGTGGTTCCACCTCCGTCTCCATCCCAGTGTGAGCAGTCAGGATCCCTGCATGGGCTTTTTTTAAAGACAGACTGTAATGCCTGCAGTGACTGGAGTACAGATTTATCAGTAATTTCTGCTAGGGAAACCTCTTGTAGCCGAGGACAGACTGGGGGTGGTGGTGGCGGCAGTCTCCCAAACATTATTTCAAATGGGGTCACCTTGTTTAAATATGGTGTACATCATTCCCTAGGAGGGCGAAGGGAGGAGACCCACCCATCCACTGCCAGTCTCCAGAATTAGCATTGTCAAGGTCTCTTTAATAGTCTGGTTCATTCTCTCTACTTGCCCAGAACTCTGGGTCTGATAGGCACAAAGTAGTTTCCAATTTGTGCCGACAGCCTTGGCCAATGTCTGTGTGACTGAGCTCACAAATGCAGGGCCATTGTCTGACCCGATCGCGAGAGGCAGCCCAAACCTAGGAATTATTTTTTCTAGTAACCTTTTTTTGCCAACCACTCCTGCCATCTCATGTTTGGTGTAAAAAGACTCTACCCAGCCTGAAAAGGTATCTACAAAAACTAACATATATTTGTGTCCATATATTAGAGGTTTTGTTTCTGTAAAATCAATTTCCCAATAAATTCCTGGTACCTTACCTCTTTCTCTTTTCCCTCTTCCAATTCTAGTTCCCCCCACCTCAACGGCCTTCATTGAGCATATCTATCAACTACATCCTGAACCATATGCCCTAATTTAGAAACCTGGAATTGCTTGCCTATAAGGTCCTTGGGTTTGCGTATCCCCAAATAAGTACCCTGATGTGTCTGGTCTACTAACTTCTTACCTAGTCTTCGAAGAAGAATTAAATGTCCTCTTATAGTCTTAGCCCAGTCTCCTTCATAGTCTAATTTATCCCATTTTGGTAAATACTTTAAATCTTCCTCTGAATAGTTCAGTTTTTCTAATAGGGGTAGAGCTGGGAGTGTAAACAGCTCTTGCACTGTTTCTCAGGCTGCTTGCTTTGAAGCTTGATCTGCTTTCTTTTGAAATCAGATCAGTCCCCTTTTGGTGTCCTGGTCAATGTGGAAGGGCTTGGTAACATCTGGAATGGTCAATGCTGGGGCACTCATTAAGGTTGTTTGTAATTCCTGAAATACTCCTTCTGCCTCAGCTGTCCACTCTATCATGGTAAGCCCCCGTTTTGCCGGTTCGTAGAGAGGTCAGGCAATCTCCTCAAATGGCGGTATCCACAGCCTACAGTAGCCCACTGTCCCAAGAAACTCCCTCACTTGTCACGATGTGCTGGGGCAGGTGTATCGTGTGATCACTTGTTTCCTGGACTCAGACAGTGAATGCACTCCCTCATAGAGATCAAAGCCTTTAAGTGGCATGGCTCTGACTGAGTTGTGCTTTCTTCGCTGACACCCAATACCCTTTTTCATGCAGAGTCTGTAAGAGAGCTCTCATCCCCCGCAAGCATGACTCATAGTCCTCAGCAACTACTAGCAAATCATCAACGTACTGTAACAGAGTGAGTAGTGGGTTGGAGGTTCTGTCCTCATGCAACTTCTCATGTAGGGCCTTGTCACAGATAGTGGGTGAATTCTTGAACCCTTGGGGAAGTGTTGTCCAGGTGAGCTGGCCTTGGAATCCTTCTTGTGGGTCAGACCACTCAAAAGCAAAAAGGTGCTGAGAATTCCTTTGATAAAGACATACAGAAAAAATGCATCCTTGAGCTCTAAGACGGTATACAAGTTTTTGGGGGGGCTATGAGAGAGAGTAGGGTATAGGGGTTAGGCATCGTCGGGTGGATATCTTCAACCCATTTATTAACTTCCCACGAGTCCTGGACAAGACAGTACTCCCCAGTCTCGGCCTATTTGACGGGCAGCAAAGGTGTGTTCCCTTGGATCACCTCCCCTTGAAGTTAATGTGTTTTCTGTTCCCTTCCTTTGCTTCCCAGGGAAGGTGGGTACTGCCGAATGCGAACAGCCATACCTGTTGCCTTTAATTTTGCCACCACTTCAGGCTGTTCCTTGGCCAAGCCAGAGGGCTTCCCTTGCACCCAGACCTCGGGAAACTCCTCTTATAGGATTTGGAGAAGGCTCCCCCAACTTTGTTTCCTCTGGTTTTGAGACTGGCTCATAAAGGAGGTCTTCATTTACTGCTGCCATAAGCACTTGTACAGTGGGATGTCTCAAGGTTACAGTCATGCCTCCTTCTGAGAACTGAATGCCAGCTCTTAACCTATGGAGGAGATCTCATCCCATCAAGTTATATGGGGCATTAGGGATGATCAAAAATTGATGTTTAACTATTCCTCATGCGAAATTTAAAGTCCTTTCTGTTGCCCACTTATGTCTCTCTGTGCCATTTGCTCCTTGTACCCAGAATTCCTCTCCAAGTAGTGCTCTAATAGGTTTAAATAATAATGAAAATTGGGCTGCCATGTCGACCAAAAAAAAAAAAAAACTGATTTCCCCTCCACTTCAATTTTTACCTGAGGTTCGGGGAGGGGCTCCGAAACATAACCCCTTCAATCTCTGGTAGCAAGCATTGTTGTCTTCCTTTTGGGGAACTCCCTGGCCCAATGTTCTCTTTCCTTAGAGTAACCACACTGATCTGAATCTAAGTCTTCCTGCCTGCCTTCTCTGTGCTTAGGCTTTTCCTTCCATTTACTATCCCCTACCCATCTCCTCTCTGCCTCATGTAATGCCAAAACGTAAACCAGTTTTATGTGTCTGCTTTTCATCCTTCTGTTCATCCCTCTCATTAAGCACCTTTTCGGCTATTCCCACTAACTCAGTCAGATTCTTCCTTTCAAATCCTTCAATTTTCTGAAGTTCCCTATATCTGGGGTGACTGACTGACAAAGCAAGATCGTCTAAGTGAGCTATCATGCAACTTCCCTGAAATTTACCTCAAGTTGTCTATCTTAAGTAAACAAACATTTAAAGACAATCAAATCTAGAATTTAACATCCATAAAGGTGTGTTATTAAAACATAACTTTTCTCTCTAAAATAACCCTCATTTTCATAGATAGCCAAATCAGGACTAATTTATTTGAAAACAAGACCAGTTTTAACAAGCTTGTCCTAATTGTTTACATAAGCTCAGAAAGAACAGTGAAGGATCATATAAATCTTTTAGAATCTGCTCTCCTGGAACTTCTCATAAGGAATCTCTAGGTTGAACTTATGATAGCCTCTCCAGGCCAGAAGCCAAGCTACATACTTGCCATCAGACATGCCTGCTATACTTGTTGATTTGGGTGATTTTTTTTCTTCCTGAGGCCCCCAAAGAATCCTGTGGTTCCTGCACCTGCCAGGAAATAACATCCTTTACTCACCTGGTGAGGCTGCTGGTAACTCTGTAAGCAAGGTATCAGGCCAACAGTTCCAAAGGGCTTTACGGTTCCAGGTTTAATAAAGTCAACCTTAGTTCCTTTAACCTCTCTAGTCATATATGAGTCTTTTCTAATATGGCATTCCAGTATAAAGCCATGAAAAATAAAATAACCAGTGTTTCCAATGATGACCTGTTATAAGGAGAATGGATTCTTATTGAACTTATGCAAATAACTGATTGCCATGGAAGAAAGAACACTTACAGAGGCTTTTTGATTTCAGAGGGTTCAGATAGAGAGAAAGATTTGAATACCTTGATTTGGCTACAAATGACTGCATTTTATCTTTCTAAGTTACAGATAACTTAAGAGTAAGTTTCCCTAGTCTGGAAGAGCAAACATAAGACAAAACATCAAGAGATACAACATAACAGTCTTTCAGTTCACCTAGTCTCCTGTGAATAATTCTGGTTTAGTTCGAATGCAGTTTTTTCCCACAATTTATTTATTTTCAGAAAAACAGTATTCATTATTTTTTCACCACACCCAGTGCTCCATGCAATCTGTGCCCTCTATAATACCCACCACCTGGTACCCCAACCTCCCATCCCCCCGCCACTTCAAACCCCTCAGATTGTTTTTCAGAGTCCATAGTCTCTCATGGTTCACCTCCCCTTCCAATTCACCCAAATTCCCTACTCCTCTCTAACGCCCCTTGACCTCCATGCTATATGTTATGCTCCACAAATAAGTGAAACCATATGATAATTGACTCTCTCTGCTTGACTTATTTCACTCAGCATAATCTCTTCCAGTCCCGTCCATATAGCTACAAAAGTTGGGTATTCATCCTTTCTGATGGAGGCATAAGACTCCATAGTGTATATGGACCACATCTTCCTTATCCATTCATCCGTTGAAGGGCATCTTGGTTCTTTCTATAGTTTGGCGACTGTGGCCATTGCTGCTATAAACATTGGGATACAGATGGCCCTTCTTCTCACGACATCTGTATCTTTGGGGTAAATACCCAGGAGTGCAATTGCAGGGTCATAGGGAAGCTCTATTTTTAATTTCTTGAGGAATCTCCACACTGTTCTCCAAAGAGGCTGCACCAACTTGCATTCCCACCAACAGTGTAAGAGGGTTCCCCTTTCTCCACATCCTCTCCAACACATGTTGTTTCCCGTTTTGTTAATTTTGGCCATTCTAACTGGTGTAAGGTGATATCTCAATGTGGTTTTAATTTGAGTCTCCCTGAGGGCTAATGATGATGAGCATTTTTTCATGTGTCTGATAGCCATTTGTATGTCTTGATTGGAGAAGTGTCTGTTCATATCTTCTGCCCATTTTTTGATGTGTTTGTCTTTTTCGTGTGGGTTGAGATTGAGGAGTTCATTATATATCCTGGATATCAACCTTTTGTCTGTACTGTCATTTGCAAATATCTTCTCCCATTCCGTGGGTTGCCTCTTTGTTTTCTTGACTGTTTCCTTTGCTGTGCAGAACCTTTTGATTTTGATGAAGTCCCAGAAGTTTATTTTCGCTTTTGTTTCCTTTGCCTTTGGAGACGTATCATTTTTTTAAAAGATTTTATTTATTTATTTGACAGAGAAAGATCACAAGTAGGCAGAGAGAGAGAGAGAGGAGGAAGCAGGCTCACTGCTGAGCAGAGAGCCCGATACGGGACTCGATCCCAGGACCCTGAGATCATGACCTGAGCCGAAGGCAGCGGCTTAACCCACTGAGCCACCCAGGCGCCCCTGGAGACGTATCTTGAAAGAAGTTGCTGTGGCTGATATCAAAGAGATTTCTGCCTATGTTCTCCTCTAAGATTCTGATGGATTCCTGTCTCACGTTGAGGTCTTTCATCCATTTTTAGTTGATCTTTGTGTACGGTGTAAGAGAATGGTCGAGTTTCATTATTCTATATATAGCTGTCCAGTTTTCCCAGCACCATTTATTGAAGAGACTGTCTTTTTTCCACTGTATATTTTTTCCTGTTTTGTCAAAGATTAATTGGCCATAGAGTTGAGGGTCCATATCAGGGCTCTCTACTCTGTTCCACTGGTCTATGTGTCTGTTTTTATGCCAGTACCATGCTGTCTTGGTGATCACAGCTTTGTAATAAAGCTTGAAACCAGGTTACGTGATGCCGCCAGCTTTATTTTTGTTTTTCAACATTTCCTTAGCGATTCGGGGTCTCTTCTGATTCCATACAAATTTTAGGATTATTTGCTCCAGCTCTTTGAAGAATGCCGGTGGAATTTTGATGGGAATGGCATTAAAAGTATAGATTGCTCTAGGCAGTATAGACATTTTAACAATGTTTATTCTTCCGATCCAGGAGCATGGAATGGTCTTCCATCTATTTGTGTCTTCTTCAATTTCTTTCATGAGTGTTCTATAGTTCCTCAAGTACAGATCCTTTACCTCTTTAGTTAGGTTTATTCCAAGGTATCTTATGGTTCTTGGTGCTATAGTAAATGGAATCGATTCTCTAATTTCCCTCTCTGTATTTTCATTGTTCGTGTATAAGAAAGCCACTGATTTCTGCACATTGACTTTGTATTCTGCCACGTTGCTGAATTGCTGTATGAGTTCTAGGAGTTTGGGGGTGGAGTCTTTTGGGTTTTCCATATAATGAATCATGTCATCTGCGAAGAGAGAGAGTTTGACTTCTTCATTACCAATTTGGATACCTTTTATTTCTCTCTGTTGTCTGTTTGCTGTTGCTAGGACTTCTAATACTATGTTGAACAAGAGTGGTGAAAGTGGGCATCCTTGTCTTGTTCTTGATCTCAATGGGAAGGCTGCAAGCTTTTTCCCATTAGGATGATATTTGCTGTGGGTCTTTCATAGATAGATTTGATGAGGTTCAAGAATATTGCCTCTATCCCTATACTTTGAAGCGTTTTAATCAGGAATGGATGTTGGATTTTGTCAAATGCTTTTTCTGCATCAATTGAGAGGACCATGTGGTTCTTCTCTCTTCTCATATGAATTTGTTGTATCACATTGATTGATTTGCGAATGTTGAACCATCCTTGTAGCCCAGGGATGAATCCCACCTGATCATGGTGGATAAACTTTTTAAAGTGCTGTTGGATCCTGTTGGCTAGGATCTTGTTGAGAATCTTAGCACCCATATTCATCAGTGATATTGGTCTGAAATTCTCCTTTTTGGTAGGGTCCTTGCCTGGTTTGGGGATCAGGGTAATGCTGGCTTCATAGAAAGAGTCTGGAAGTTTTCCTTCTGCTTCAATTTTTTGGAACAGCTTCAGGAGAATAGGTGTTATTTCTTCTTGGAAGGTTTGGTAGAATTCCCCAGGGAATCCGTCAGGTCCTGGGCTCTTCTTTTTGGGAGGTTTTTGATCACTGATTCAATCTCGTTATTAGATATCGGTCTATTCAGTTTGTCGAATTCTTCCTGGTTCAATTTTGGTAGTTTATATTTTTCCAGGAATGCATCCATTTCACCTAGGTTGCTAAGCTTATTGGCATATAACTGTTCGTAATAACTTCTGATGATTGTTTCTACTTCCTTGGCGTTAGTTGTGATCTCTCCCTTTTCATTCATAATTTTATGAATTTGGGATTTCTCTCTTTTTTTGGATTAGTGTAGACAGTGGCTTATTGATCTTATTGATTCTTTCAAAAAACCAGCTTCTAGTTTCATTGATACGTTCTACTGTATCTCTGGTTTCTCCCTCATTGATCTCAGCTCTAATCTTGATGATTTCCCTTCTTATGTGTGGAGTTGGTTTGATTTGTTGTTGATCCTCCAGTTCTTTAAGGTATAGAGACAGCTGGTGTATTCTGGATTTTTCAATTTTTTTGATCAAGGCTTGGATGGCTATATATTTTCCCCTTAGGACCACCTTTGCTGTATCCCATAGGTTTTGGACAGAAGTTTCTTCATTCTCATTGGTTTCCATGAATTGTTTCAGTTCTTCTTTGATCTCCTGGTTGATCCAAGCATTCTTAAGCAAGGTGGTCTTTAGCTTCCAGGTGTTTGAGTTCCTTCGGAACTTTTCCTTGTGATTGAGCTCCAGTTTCAAAGCATTGTGATCTGAGAATATGCAGGGAATCATCTCAGTCTTTTGGTATCGGTTGAGTCCTGATTTGTGACCCAGTATGTGGTCTATTCTGGAGAAGGTTCCGTGTGCACTTGAGAAGAATGAGTATTCTGCTGTTTTAGGGTGGAATGTTCTGTATATATCTATGAGGCCCATCTGGTCCAATGTGTCATTCAGTGCTCTTGTTTCTTTATTGATTTTCTGCTTCGATGATCTGTCTAATTCAGAAAGGGGCGTGTTAAGATCTCCTACGATTAGTGTGTTCATATCAATATGACTCTTTTTCTTGATTAACAGTTTTTTTTAAGTAATTGGCTGCTCCCATATTGGGAGCATAGATATTTACAATTGTTAGATCATCTTGGTAGATAGTCCCTTTAAGGATTATGTGGTGTCCTTCTGTATCTCTGACTACAGTCTTTAGTTTGAAGTCTAATTTATCTGATATGAGAATCGCTACCCCAGCCTTCTTTTGAGTCCCATTGGCATGAAAGATGCTTCTCCACCCCTTCACTTTCAGTCTGCGTGTATGTTTAGGTTCAAAATGGGGCTCTTGTAGACAGCATATGGATGGGTCCTGTCGTTTTATCCAATCTGCAACCCTGTGCCATTTTATGGGTGCATTTAGGCCATTCACATTGAGAGTGATTATTGATAGATACGTTTTTATTGACATCGAGTTAACTTTGAAGTCTTTCTTTCTGTAGACTGTCTCTATATTTCTGTTCAATGCTATTCTTGGGATTTTTCCTCTTTTATAGAACCCCCCTTAATATTTCCTGCAGAATCGGCTTGGTGGTTGCATAGTCTTTTAAGCCTTGCCGGTCTTGGAAACTCTTTATCTCTCCATCCATTTTGAATGTCAGTCTTGCTGGATAAAGTGTTCTTGGCTGCATGTTCTTCTCATTTAGTGCCCTGAATATATCTTGCCAGCCTCTTCTGGCTTGCCATGTGTCTGTGGACAAGTCTGACGGTATTCTGATGGGCTTCCCTCTGTAAGTAAGGAGCCTCTTTGCCCTGGCGGCTTTCAAGAGATTATACCTACAATTATAATTTCTCAATTTGACTATCAAGTGTCGTGATGTTTTTTTGGAGTGTATAATGTTGGGTGGAGACCTTTCAGCCTCTAGTACATGAACGCTGGTTTCATTCGCGAGATTCGGAAAATTTTCATGAAGGACTTGTTCCACGATATCTTCTAGACTTCTTTCTTTCTCCTCCCCTTCAGGGATTCCAATAATTCTGACGTTGGAACGCTTCATGGCATCATTTATTTCCCTGATTCTGCTTTCGTGGGATCTAAGCTGTTTGTTCCAGGCTTCCTCCTGATCCTTTCTCTCTATCTGTTTGTCTTCCAGATCAATACTTCTATCTTCTGTCTCAGTTACCCTAGCTTTGAGAGAGTTTAGATTAGATTGGAACTCATTGAGAGCATTGTGGACCTCCTCCCTGGTAGCTTTAAGCTCCGCCCTAACATTGTGAACATCCTGTCTGGTCGCTTTCAGTTCGGCCCTAATCAATTCTGTTTGGTCATCCATGGCTTTCTCCAACCTAGCTATTGCCTGGATAATTGTTAGCCTGAATTCTCTTTCCGACATATTGTCTATGTTGATAGCCATTAGCTCTGTTGCAGAAAGTCCATCCTCTTTATTTTTCTTCTGTTGGGCATTCCTCCTCCTAGTCATTTTGGTGGGAGAAGACTGAACAGATGTAGCTGGATGTATCAACTCTGGTGCAGTCAAGGTACACCCTGGAACACACCGGAATAGTGGAAACGAGTGAATAATACAAGTTTTCCTATGAAGTAGTGGTGGTTCTCTTGTAGTCCTTTTTTTTTTTTTCTTTCTTGGTTTGTTTTCTGGGGGAGGGGCCTGCCACGTGGGTTGTCAGTCAATGATGTTTCCTGAGTTGAGTCCCCCGCCCCCCTCAAGGGGATGGGCTCTGGGGAAACTGGTTTTTTTCAGGCTTTTGTTCTCTGGCAGGTTTTTTTTTTTTCTTGCTTTTTCACTTTTTTTTTTCCTCTCACCTTGACCGCCTTTGATGGTTTTTGTAGTATTAGAAGAAATCAAACCGCACCCTGATCTCCGTCTCAGAGAGAAGCCTCAGTCTGGGTGCCGAAGCTGAATAAATTCCCCCTTGGACGCTGGCAGCGCAGGTTCCAAGTTACAGACCCTTGGGGCGCAGGATCTTTTGCTCGTCCCCAAAGCCAAGGCAGTGGCGGCTGTCTGGGAGCTCCTGACCGCCCGAGAGGTTCCAAGCAGCGATCGCACACTGAGATTTTGCAGCCAGCCCGGGCTGGGAGTGCCAGGCCTTCGCGCACCTCTTTTCAGAGGCGGCTGTGGGTCGGGCGCGCGTCTGGGGCACTGTAAACGGGGCGCTGGTCCGTAAGCCGCAGGCTGGGCTTTTGCGCGCCTCTGTCCGGGGAAGAGTTTCGCACACGCGCGGCTTAGACTTTGAAGCAATGGCGTGGGTCAAGAAGCGCCCCCAGGCCTTAGTAACCTGGGAGAGCTGGAGCGACGTGCGCGCGCATCTCAAGCTTTGTGGTAGGGCTAGCGCGCGTTCTGCAGACCGGCGCAGCTCCCATCCCCTCACAGGAGCTGGAACCCACGCGCTCTGGGGTGGGCTGGCGGCTTAGGGACCAGGAGCGGTTTCTCCGCCGCACTCTCTCTGCCTCCGTGCCTGGGAGGCCGTCTGGGACCGGGGACTTTAGCCCCTGTCCCTAGCTGCCCTGATTCCCACAATTTGCCCCCCGCAATCCTTTGCTCTTTTGGAGTGCTTTCAACCAGTCTCCAAGTTAATGCTGGTCCCCAGACGCAGGGCACTCTCGCTCGTATTGGGGTATTACTTTCCCACCGGTCGCCTCTGGTTGCTCCCTCCCCCTTTTGTTTATCTTCTGATATCAGTCCGCCATTCCCATTCCGCTTTACCTGCTCACTGGCGTCTTCTGCCCCTGTAGAGATCCAGACGTGTATAATTCTGATCTCAGGCTGATTTCATGGGTGATCAGAGTTCTTTGGTAGGTAATCAGCTCACTTTGGGGTACCAGATGAAGAGATGCCTCTTCCTAGTACCCCGCCATCTTGTCCCCCCCAGAGAATCATCCGAATGCAGTTTTTACATCTGTAAATTCTTACCCATTTCAGTTCCAGAATTTCAACATATCAAAGACCTGTATTTGTCCTGAAAGTCTCCCGTGTGAATTTTATTTGAGACGGAATTTATCTTACAAGAGAATTAAACAATTACAAATGACAAAATCTCAGAACAGATATGGTAAAGAGCTGGTGCAATGAGAATTTACAGTGTAACTGGCAAGAAAATCAGGTTACTTCTGTGACATGTAACATTTCCATAATCACAATATCAACTGGTGATCTATCAACGTATTAAAACTTTAGGAAATGCATGACATTTTCCCAAATGTAACCCAAGGTTTATCATTGGTTTAAATCCTGTCAACAACTGCTAAAACCTTAGAAAGTTTTAAAACACATGCCTAAATATAATTAGGGATGTTAAACACCTGATCAAACAAAACATAGACACTGAATTTTCTGGGCAGGCAAAGAAAAAACCATAACAGATCAGTTAACTTAAGAAAACTTTGTCTTTTTTTTTTATTTGACAGACAGAGATCACAAGCAGGCAGACAGGCAGGCAGAGAGAGGGAGAGGAGGAAGCAGGCTTCCTGCAGAGCAGAGAGCCCGATGCGGGACTCGATCCCAGGACCCTGAGATCATGACCTGAGCCGAAGGCAGCGGCTTAACCCACTGAGCCCCCCAGGTGCCCCGAAAACTTTGTCTTTTAAACAGAGAGAAAAGCAGATTTTCTATATCATTGTCTTTTTCTTTTTAAATAAGCAGGTAATGAGTTTACTAGGTTTCCCCCCCATTGTGAATGATGTTGCAGAAAAAGGGAGGGGGATCTTTCAGATGCTGTCCTGCTCGCGTCCCTCGTGGGAACTTAGGAGCATCTTAGCTAAGGTCTGTTTGTATAAACCCCGGACCAGGACACTCCATGGAGTAGATGACCGTTATGCCTGCAAGACTCAAGGTGCAGCCCACTCAGACTCCATAGCAGAAGTGGAGCCATACAGACACATTCACACAGTCAGGCACTCTTCAGATTCAAACTTTCACATATCTCCTACTTTTTACATACAGAGTTGCTTTTCTCATTTCCATCAGTCTTAATTACACTTAACAGAATTTTGTACTCTTAGAAATACCTGAACCTCTACTGAAGACTGAATATAAACCAATTGTGAGTTAGTACACCAGAATTCTTTAGATGGCAAATTTATCAATCAATTAAGCACAGAACGTGTTCACCAGCAGATTTCAAAAGCACTAACCCAGTTCCAGGAGCCAACACTCTAGCATTTTATCTCATTTGGATAAGACCTACATGTCCAACAAATTTAATTCCATTTGTCATTCAAGCAACTCTTCACAGTTTCAGGTTACCAAAGACTTCGGAAGCCACTTTAACAATTACCCATTAAAACCTTGAGATAGACAAATAACCATCTCCACGTCAGATGCCATGCTTTCCCGCCAGCAAGGCGGATGGTCTATGCAGTCCACGTAGGGCAAGAAAAGGTAAGGAATTCCCCAAAACAAAGGGAGTTTCGGCAGCTGCTTGGGAATATTCCTTAAAGTGTCTGTCTCAAGGTCGGTTCATCCTGCAGTGCCAGTTCTGCTTACCAAAAGTGTCTCACTAGGCACTATATTCCATGCCTGGCTCCAATGAGCGAGGATTGGGCACCTTAACCCGACATTCGACTTACCCCAGTTGACTCCAGTCTTAGCCCTTAACACACAAAATGAGTGAGCAAGAAGCCTTACATCTATTATGAAGAACGGAGAGATGAAGTCAGAGTCCCCTTACTCTCTGCTTGCCCCATTCCTTGAATTATAACAAGCAACACAACAGACAACAAAAGGACCAGGCAAAGACAACCGCAGGTTAAAGGATTCTTACCCATAACTTGCCACTGGTGGGGGCTTTATCCCCCGACCACCTAGGGGAACTTGAGCCCCTCAACGTCCCAGGGGGATTCAAACCCCCCAATCACCCAGGGGGACTCGAACCCACTGACTGTCTTGGGGGACTCAAACCCCTGAATGCCCACGGGGACTCGAACCCATTGTCCGTCAAGGGGGACTTGAAACCCCTGGCCTACTAGGGTGACTCGAACCCCCTCGCCTTTTAAGGGGACTTGATCCCCCAACCACCTATGGGGACCCGATACCCCGGCAGGCCCCTGACTGACTGGGGGACTTGAACACCCCAGCTACAGCCTAGGGCGACTTGAAACCCTCGACGCCCAGGGACTCGATCCCCCCCTTGGATCTACCAGCAGAGGGATGGGGCATCCCCGCAACCACTCCAGCCCTGGGGGGCACGGCTGCATCCATCTTCTCCCTGGTACACCATACCCTGGAGCTCTAACTAGACAGACAGATAAAATCCCATGAACTTACTTCTGGAGGCTTTTCACAAAAATTCTGATGCTGACCCAGTTCTCATCATTTGAATCTGATGCCCCCTCCAATGATTGGGTCCATAATCAAAGGAGTGAGACTAATACAAAATGAAGGTCAAGCAAAGCTTTATTTCATGCCAGCCTTGAGAATCAAACTGACTGGTCAGGGCCATCTCTTGCAAAGAGGCGACCCCTCCCAGTCTCCCAGACTAACTTTTATAGAGGTATTTAGCCAGGTTATACACACATGGCCAATGAGATTGTAATACACAGAGAACACTGCACAGTCATGCTAAATCACCACACACAGAAAAAAAAAAATGCTAGGTAACACACTGGTGCCCAATTGTATTTCAATTTACCCTAGTAGATATATGCATGCCTCACTGATTGGATGTCTTCACCTGGCCTGAACTTTCCTTGTATCTAGACTTTGCAAGTAAGTTCCTCTGGGAAGGGTGGGGTCAATCTAAGTTTACTGCATAGGGTCAATCTAAGTTCACTACATAAACACAAAATGACTCCCTCTGGCCAACCAGACCCTTACAGGGGAACCTTAAGCACCATAGAGAACTCCTTCTTCCAGATGGCAGGAACCAGTTTGTTGAGACTGATGTCCAACACTCAGAGTGGGAGCCAGCTGCATGGCCAATGAGACCACAACCAATCCTGAGGGCAGCCTTGGGCACAAACAGGCATTGTGACCCTCAGCCTGAGTTTGCTTTCTAACAAGCCCTCTCAGTTGCACCACAAGGATCCCGCACTGGAGGCCTGGTATGGCCCTAGGCCCGAAACATATCACTTCATGGGATTTTCCAGGCGCCCAGACCCAGAGCCTGGCTCTGGAATGGATGTTTTGGAGCACGCCTAAGATGGAAAACTGCACTCTTCCCTTCTCTGAAAAAGCCATCAAACTATGGGGAACCGCCAGGATCCTTAGAGAGGAAAAAAATCTCTCATGGACCCATGAGACCACACATGCATTGCAAGGCCATCCTAGACACACAATCCTGATAGAAAAGTCTCTGATACAGCCTTCCAGTCACCATAAATACATTTCCGGATGAGATGCCATTCAGGTTTATGCATTGGGCCTGCGATCACCTCACCACTAACCATAACCCGATTTGGGTTTGCATACTTCTCTCCCAAAACCATGGCGCACATGTTCTCCAGAATGGGGTCTCTGGAGCCACAGCACAGGACTGTGCCTGCCATCCCCAAGGAAACTGTTCCCGTCACAGTTGCCCAAAATCTCTAGATTAGGATAAACCTGAAGGGCCCCTTAGCTCACCCCAATATGGGAGGCAGTTCTGGATGCAAAAGCCCAGTCTGACGCACCGTGATCACCTCCATCAAGGCAGACACACAAATCAATGGTCCTGAGTCAGAAGATTGAAACTGACATGCCCCTAGGACCTCATTGGAACCCTAGATTAGGTTTTCAGGCATCTGTCCTCAGAACCCTGTTATGGAAAAACAACTTAAAATACAACGTGTGCTCTGTGAACCAAACAACAGAATTTCTCCTGTACCCAGAAGGAAACCATGCTCTTGGACAGGTGTTAAACACTCAGGGTTGTAGAATCCTGCATGGCCCCTTAGGGACCAGCACATTCTAAGATCTCTCCGGTAACAAATTAGCATTGAGACCGATCTGCAAGAGATTCCATGTCAACTCAAGGCCTTGATACTTTGCACCATAACCACCAGAACGAATCTGACATGTTCCATAGCTGCAATTATCATTGGAGGTGTGCTTTCCACACAACCTTGCGGAAGTGCTCTGCTACCCAATCTTTCCACATGGAGGACACTGGAGCAAATAAACCAGACTCCACCTGTCCAGTAGAATGAAACCTTACCATTTGGAGCATATCCCAAGCCCCATCGAGCGAAATCCTCCATGGCCTCTTGAGGCCACCCCTACATTTGTTGGTCATCATAGACACAAACTCCAGTGTGAGCAAAACTCTGACATCGTCCTTACTCAGGTGATGAATATCTCGAATGAGCCACAGCACACGAGAACTGCCTTCTGTGTGGCACTGAATTTAACTGTAGCTTGGGTTTAGAATTCCATCCTCACCTCCCACTTGGTAGGGAATTCTCAAGCCACATTGCAGCATTCTGCCTTCCCCCTAGAAAGAGGAAGTGCCTGGAGAGTCTGCCAAGAAATGCCAAATGTGGATCAATCTGCTCAGCCATCGAGGGATTTAAAGGCTGCCTCGAATTACAGGTTACCCTGGCCACTAGTGGTGTGACTGACAGAGCCTGAGCCCCGAACCCGTGTCAGCCACCCGGAGAGAGGGCACCATATCCAGCATGTGCGACCAGCCATGGCCCAAGTCCATCAACTCTACCCATCCTTGGTATTCAGGCACCTGTCTGCAGGCCTTTTACAGAATCGCTGCCAATGGGGGAACCTGAAGCAAAATAGAGAACACCTTCCCAATTGCAGAAAACCTGGATGTTGGGATGGGTGTCCAATCCTCAAATTGAATGCCAGCTACAAGGCCAATGAGACCACGCCCCTTCCTAAGGACCGGCCTGGGAACAAACAGGCATTGTGACCCTCAGCCAGAGTATGCTTTCAAACAAACCCTCCCAGTTGCACCACCAGTTTCCTGCATTGCAGGCCTGGGACGCCTCTAGGCCCAAATCCTAAGCCTTCTTGGGAATTTCCAGGCATGTAGACCAAGATCCTGTCACTGGAATCGTGTTTTGGGGCAGGGCTAAGATAGAAAACAGCACTCTTGGCTTCCCCGGAAAAGCCACCAAAGTATTGGGAGCAGAGGGGATCCTTAGAGATGAAAAATCTCCCATGGACCCATGAGACCACACCTGTATTCCGAGGCCATCCTGGTCACACAATCCAGATAAAAAGGCCTGTGCTGCCTCCTTCCAGTCACCTTAATTATAGTTCTTGACGAGCTGCCCTCCATGTCTATGCATTGGGCCTGAGATTACCTCGCCACTAACCCTAACCCGAGTTTGTGTTTGCAGACCTCTCTCCCAAAACCATGGCTCACATTCCTTACAGGATGGGGTCTCTGGAGCCACACTACTGGACTGGGCCTGCCATCCACAAGGAATCTTTTCCAGTCACAGTTGCACAAACCCACCAGATTAGGAGAAATCTGCAAGGACCCTGAGGCCACCCCAATATTGGAGGCTGTTCTGGAAGCAAATGCACAGTTTAAAACACCCTGGTCACCTAAATGCAGGCAAACACCCAAGTCAATGGGCCTGAGGCAGAAGATTGTACCAGACATGCCCCTAGGACCTCATTGGAACCCTAGAATAGGTTTTCAGGCATCTGTCCTCCAAGGCCTATTCTGGAATACCACCTTATAATACAACGTTGGGTCCCTGAGCCACACAAAAGAACTTGTCCTTTCCCCACAATGAAGCCGTGCATTCGACCTGTGCCAAACCCTCAGCGTAGGAGAATCCTGCACAGCAACTTAGCCACGAGCACATTGTAAGACCTCCCTTGTAACAAACCAGCATTGTGGCCCATCTGTAATAGATTCCCCGTCAACTTAAGGCCTTGGTACGTCGCTCAGTACCACCAGAATGAACCTGCCATGTTCCTCAGCTGCAATGGTCAATGGAGGTGTGCTTTCCAGGCATCCATGTGAGAGAGCTTTGCTTCCCAAACTTTCCACATGGGGGACACAGGAGCAAACAAACCAGACTCCCCCAGTGAAAGAGCACGTTTTCCTTCTGGGCACAGGAGATGTTCTGTCGTGTGGCTCGGGGACCACATTATGAGCCATAAAATGGTATTCCAGAACAGGCCACTAAGGCCAGATGCCTGAAAACCTAATTGGGTTCCATTGAAGGCCTAGGGGCTTTTCAGGTTCTATCTTATAACTCTCGATCATTGACCTGGCTGTCTCCCTGGATGTAGGTGATCAGGATGCTTCAGACTGTGCATTTGTGTCCAGAATGGCCGGCAATATTGGGGTGGGTGCAGGGGCCTTACAGGTTTCTCCTAAATTGGAAGGCTTGGGCAACTTGGATATGCACAGTGCTCTTGGGGATGGGAGCCAGAGTTCTGTGGTGTTTCTCCAGAGATCTCATTCTTGTGGGCATGTGAGCCATGGTTTTGGGAGAGAAGTCTGCAAACACAAATTCGGGTTAGCAACTTGGTGGTGATGTGATTGTAGGCCCAATGCATAGACCTGTAGGGCAGCTCATCAGGAACTTTAATTAGGGTGCCTGGAAGGCAGTAGCACAGGCTTTTCTCTCTGAATTGTGTGTCCAGGATGGCTTCGGAATGCAGGTGTGGTCTCATGGGTCCATGGGAGACTTTTCCTCTCTATGGATCCTGGTGTCTCTCCATAGTTTGGTGGCTTTTTCGGAGAAGGGAAGAGTGCTATTTTCCCTCTTAAAGGTGCCCCAAAACATGGATTCCAGAGACGGGCTCTGGTTCTGGACGTCTGGGACATCCCACCAAGGGGTAGCTTATGGGCCTAGGGGCGTACAAGGCCAGCTATGCAGGATCATGGTGGTGCAACTGAGAGGGATTCTTTGAAAGCATGCTCAGGCTGAGGCTCACAAGGCCTGTTTGCAACCAGGGCGGCCCTCAGTAGTGTGCGTGGTCTCCTTGGTCTTGTATCTGGCTTCTCCGTTGAGGGTTGGACACCCATCCCAACAGCCAAGTTTATTGCCATGGGGAAGGAGGAGTTCTCTATTGTGCTTCAGGTTCCCCCATTGGCACAGATTCCAGCAAAGATCTGGGGACAGGTGCCTGAAAACCAAGGATGGGTAAAGGTGACATACTTGGGTCATGGCAATCCTAAATGCTAGAGGTGGGTCCCCCTCTCTGGTGACTGACACTAGGTTGGGGCTCAGACTCTGTCAGACACAGCACTAGTGGCCATGGCAGACTATAAATCGGGGTTGACTCAAGGGCCGAACAGACTGATCCTCATGTGGGTTTTCTGGCCAGACTCACCAGGCACTTATTTCTATAGGAAAGGCAGAGTGCTGCATTGTTGCTCCAGATTTCCCTATCAAGAGGGCTTGGGGACCGGTCGGGTGAGGATGGAATAGTAAACACAAGCTACGGTTCAATTCAGTGCCAAGGGGAAGGCAGTTCCTATATGCAGTTGCTTATTCGAGGTATCCAGCACCTGAGTAAGGGCGGATGTCAGATATTTGCTCACACTGGAGTTTGTGACTATGATGACTGACAAACAGAGGGGTGGCGTCAAGAGGCCATGCAGGGGTTTTCACGTTGAGGCTTATGAGCTGCTCCAAACAGCAAGCTTTCATTCTACTGGACAGGTGAAGTCTGGTTTATTGCTCCAGGTTCCCCCATGTGGAAAGTTTGGGTAGCAGAGCTCTACCGCATGGATGCCTGGAAAGCACACCTCCATTGACCATTGCAGCTGAGGAACTCGGCAGGTTAGTTCTGGTGTCTCTGGAGCGAAGTACCAAGTCTTTGAGTTGACATGGAATCTCTTTCAGATGGTCCCACAACGCTGGTTTGTTACCAGGGAGATCTTAGTATGTGCTGGTGGCTAAGGTGCTGTGCAGGATTCTACTACCCTGTGGTTGTGCTGGTGGCAAAGGTGCTGTGCAGGACTCTAAAACCTGGGCTTTGGCACAGATGGAAGGGCACGGTTTCCTTCTGGGGACAGGAGATGTTCTGTTGTGTCCCAGGGATCACATGTTATATCCTATGTTTGCATTCCCGAAAGGCCTCTGAGGACAGATGTCTGAAAACCAAATCTATGGTTCCAATGTCGTCCTTAGGGCATGTTAGGTTCACTATTCTGACTCAGGATCATTGATTTGGCTGTCTGCCTGGAAGTAGGTGATCAGGCTGTTTTAGACTGCGCATTTGCATTCAGAGCGGCCACCAATATTTGGGTAGTCTCAGGGGCCTTGCAGGTTTCTCCTAATCTAGAATTTTGGGCAACTGTGATGGGCACTGTTTCCCTGGGGATGGCAGGTACAGTCCTGTGGTGTGGATCCAGAGACCCTATCCTGGAAGGCACGTGTGCCATGCTTTTGATAGAGAAGTTTGCAAACACAAACTCATGTTAGCTTTAGTGGCGAGGTGATCATAGGCCCAATGCATAGACCTGGAGGGCAGATCATCAGGAACTGTAAATCAGGTGCCTCAAAGGTGGTAGCACTGGCTTTTGTATCTGGATTGTGTGTCCATTATGGCCTCGGAATACAGGTGTGGTCTAATGGGTCCTTGGGATACTTTTCCTCTCTATGAATCCTGGTCGCTCTCCATAGTTTGGTGGCTTTTTCGGAGAATGGAAGAGAGCTGTTTTCCATCTGAGGGTGCCCCAAAACAGGGATGTCAGGACGGGCTCTGGGTCTGGGCACCTGGAAAATCCCACCAAGTTTTAGAATTCGTGCCGAGAGGCGTATGAGGCCTGCAATGCCGGATCATAGTGGTGCAACTGAGAGGGATTGTTCAAAAACATGCTCAGGCTGAGGGTTACAATGTCTGTTTGTGCCCAGGGTGAACCTCAGGAGTGGGTGTGGTCTCTTTGGTCTTGTAACTGGCTCCCTGTTGATGGTTGGACACCTATCCCAACAGCCATGTTTATTGCCATGGGGAAGGAGGAGTTCTCTATTCTGCTTCAGGTACCCTCATTGGCAGGGATTTCAGCAAAATTCTGGGGACAGTGCCCGGAATATCAAGGATGTGTAGAGATGACGTATCTGGGCCATGACCATACCATATGCTGGTTATGGCGCCTGCTCTCTGGTGGCTGAAACTCGGTCGGGGCTCAGGGTCTGTCAGACAGAGCACTAGTGTCCATGGCAGCTTATAAATAGGGGTTGACTCGAGGGCCGAGCAGATTGATCCTCCTGTGGGGTTTCTGGGCAGATTCACCAGGCACTTCTTCATTCGATGGTGATGGAAGAATGTTGCATTGTGGCTCCAGATTTCCCTATAAATTGGGCATGTAGACCAGTCGGTTGAGGATTGAATTGTAAACACAAGCTACAGTCAATTTAGTGCCAAGCAGAAGGCAGTTCCAATGTGCAGTGGTTTATTAAACACATCCAGCACCAGAATAAGGGTGGATGTCAGATATTTGCTCAAACCAGAGTTTGTGTCTATGATAACCAACAAATGGAGGAGTGGAGTCAAGAAGTAATGGAGGTTTTCACAAGCTGGGGCTTGTGAGATGCTCCAAACAGCAAGGTTTCCTTTTACCGGGGAGGGGGAGTCTGGTTTGTTTATGCCAGGTTCCCCCATGTGAAAGTTTGGGTAGCATAGCACTCCCACGTGAATGTCTGGAATGCACACCCATTGACCATTGCAGCTGAGGAACATCGCAGGTTCATTCTGGTTGCTCTAGGGCGAAGTACCAAGGCCTGGAGTTGACGTGGAGTCTCATGAAGATGGGTCACAATGCAGGTTTGTTACCAGGGAGATCTTACTGTGTGCTGGTGGCTAAGGGGCCATGTAGGATTAATCTATCCTGAGGGTTTGACACCGGTAGAAGAACACGGTTTCTTTCTGGGGATCAGAGACGTTCTGTTGTGGGGCTCATGGACCAAATATTGTATAATTAGTTGTTATTCCAGAACAGGCCTCTGAGGACAGATGCCTGAAAACTTCATCTAGGCTTTCAATGAAGACCTAGGGGAATGTCAGTTTCAATAATCTTACTCAGGACCATTGACTTCAGTGTCTGCCTAGATGTAGGCTATTAGGGTTTTCTGACTGTACATTTGTGTACAGAGAGGCCTCCACTATTTGGGTAGGCTCTAGGGCCTTGCAGTTTTCTCCTAAATGGAAGGATTGGGCAACTTTTATGGGCACAGTTTCCTTGGAGATGTTGGGCACAGTCCTGTGTTGTGGCTCCAGAGACCCCATCCTGGAGGGCATGTGAGCCATAGTTTTGGGAGAGAAGTCTGCAAACACAAACTCAGGTTAGGTTTAGTCGTGAGGTGATCATAGGCCAAATGCATAGACCTGGACGGCAGATCATCAGGAACTTTAAATCAGGTGCCTCAAAAGTGGTAGCACTGGTTTTTGAATCCAGATTGTGTGTCCATGACGGCCTCGGAATGCAGGTGTGGTCTAATGGGTCCATGGGAGACTTTTCCTCTCTAAGGATCCTGACAGCTCCCAATAGTTGGTGGCTTTCTCGTTGAAGAGAAGAGTGCTGTTTTCCATCTTAGAGGTTCTCCAAACAGGGATTCGAGGGATGGACTGTGGTTCTGGGTGCTTGGAAAGTCCCACCAGTATTAGGATTTGGGCCTATGGGAGTACCAGTCTTGCAATGCGTGACTTGGAGGTGCAAGTGAGAGCTTTTTTTTGAAAGCATGCTAGTCTGAGTGTCACAATGCCTGATGTGCCTAGGGTGGCCCTCATGAGTGGGCGTTGTCTCCTTGGCCATGCAGCTGGCTCCCACTTTAAGGTAGGACATCCATCCCAACTACCAGGATTTCTTCCATGGAGAAGGAGGAGTTCCCTATTGTGCTTCAGGTTCCCCCATTGTTAGGGATTTTATCAAATGTCTGGGGAAAGTTGCCTGAATATCAAGGATGGGTAGAAATGAGGGATCCGAGACATGGCCAGTCTCACATGCTGGATATGGGCCCAACTCTCTGAGTGTCTGACATGAGTTGAGGGCTCAGGCTCTGTCAGACACAGAACTAGTGACCAGGGCTGACAATAAATCGGGGATCCCTCGAGGGCCGAGCAGATTGATCCTCATGTAGAGGTTCTGGGCAGAATCACCAGGCCCTTTTTCTTTCTAAAGGGAAGGCAAAAAGCTGTGTTGTGGTCCCAGAATTCCCTATCAAGAGGGCTAGGGGACCAGTAGGCTGAGGATGGAATTGTAAACCCAAGATACTATTCAATTCAGTGCCAAGCGAAAGGCAGTTCCAGTGTGCAGTGGCTGATTCCAGATATCCAGCACTGGAGTAAAGGTGTATGTCAGATATTTGCTCATGCTGGAGTTTTTGTCTTTGATGACTGACAAATGGAATGGTGGCGTCAAGAGGCCATGGAGGATTTCACACGCTGGGATGTGTGAGTTGCTCCAAGCAACAAGGTTTCCTTCTACCGAACAGGGGGAGTCTGGTTTATTTGCTCCAGTGTCCCCCATGTGGAAAGTTTAGGTAGAAGAGCACTCCCACATGGATGCCTGAAAAGTACACCTCCATTGACTATTGCAGCTTAGGAACATGGCCGGTTCATTCTGGTGGCTCTGGGGCTAAGTACCAAGGCCTGGACTTGACATGGAGTCTCATGAAGATGGGTCACAATGCAGGTTTGTTACCAGGGAGATCTTACAATGTGCTGATGGCTAAGGGATCATGTAGGATTCATCTACCCTGAGGGTTTGACACCAGTTGAAGAGCACGGTTTCCTTCTGGGACCGGAGATGTTCTGTTGTACTCATGGACCACATGTTGTATCATAAGTTGGTACTCCAGAACAGGTCTCTGAGGATAGATGCTTGAAAATTAATCTAGGGTTTCAATGAATTCCTAGGGAAATGTCAGGTTCAATCTTCTCTCTCAGGACCATTGACTTCGATGTCTGCCTAGATGTAGGCGATCAGGGTGTTCCAGACTGTGAATTTGTGTACAGAGTGGCAACCAGTATTAGGGTGGGCACAGGGGCCTTGCAGGTTTCTCCTAATCTGGAAGGATTTTGCAAATTTGTTGGGCAGAGTCATTGGCAATGGTGGGCACAGTCCTGTGGTGTGGCTCCAGAGACCCCATCCTGGAGGCCATGTGAGCCATGGTTTTTGGAGGGAAGTCTGCAAACACAAACACGGGTTAGGTTTAGTGGCGAGGTGATCATAGGCCCAATGCATAGACCTTGAAGGCAGCTCATCAGGAACTGTATATCACGTGCCTCGAAGGCGGTAGCACAGGCTTTTGTATCTGGATTGTGTATCCATGATGAACTAGGAATGCAGGTGTGGTCTCAGGTGTCCATGGGTGATTTTTCCTCCCAAGTATCCTGGCGGCTCCCTATAGTTTGGTGGCTTTCTCAGAGAAGGAAGAGTTCTGTATTCCATATTAAGGGTGGTCCATAACAGGGATTGCAGAGACGTGCTCTGGCTCTGGGCACCTGGAAATACTCACCAAGGATTATGATTTGGGCCTAGGGGCTTACCAGGCCTCTAATGCAAATCCTGGAGGGATGAATGAGAAAGCATACTCAGACTGAGGGTCACTATGCCAGCCTTTGCCAAGGGTGGCCCTCAGGAATAGGCGTGGTCTCAATGGCCATGCAGTAGGGTACCACTCAGAGTGTTGGACACCATTCCCAACTTCCAGGAATCCTGTCATAGGGAATGAGGATTTCTCTATTGTGATTCAGGTTCCCCCATTGGTAGGGATTCCAGGAAATGTCTGGGGACAGATGTCTGAATATCAAGGATGGGTAGAGATGACAGCCTTGGTCCTTGGTTTGTCTCACATGCTGAATATGGTCCCCGCCCTCTGGGTGGCTGACACGAGGTCGGGGGCTCAGTCTCTGTCAGACACATCACTAGAGGCCAAGACTGTCTAAAATTTGGGGTTCCCTCGAGGGCTGAGTAGATTGATCCTCATGTGGAATATTTGGGCAGATTCACCAGGCCCTTCTTTTTTCTATAGGGAAGGCAGAATGCTGTGTTGTGGCTGCAGAATTCCCTGTCATAAGGGCTTTTGGACCAGTAGGGTGAGCATGGAATTGTAAGCCCAAGCTATGGATAAATTCAGTGACAAGCGAATGGCATTTCCACTGTGCAGCGGCTGATTTGAATAGACAGTACCAGAGTAAGGGCAGACGTCAGATGTTTACTCATGCTGGAGTTTGTGTCTATGATGACTAACAAATGGAGGGGAGGTGACAAGAGGCCATAGAGGATTTCCCACACTTGGGCTTGTGAGATGCTCCAAACAGCAAGTTTTCCTTCTACTGGACAGGGGCAGTCTGGTTTGCTCGAGAGTCCCACATGTGGAAAGTTTGTGTAGCAGAGCACTCCCACATGGATGCCTGGAAAGCACACTTCCATTGAACATTGCAGCTGAGGAACATGGCAGTTTCATTCTGGAGGCTCTGGGGCGAAGTACCAAGGCCTTGAGTTGACATGGAATCTCATGAAGATGGCTCACTATGCTGGCTTTTTACCAGTGAGATCTTAGAATCTGCTGGTGGCTATAGGCCGTGCAGGATTCATCTACACTGAGGGTTTGACACAGGTCCAAGAGCACGGCTTCCCTCTGGGAAAAGGAGATGTTCTGTTGTGGGGCTCAGGGACCATATGTTGTATTATAAGTTGGTACTCCAGAACAGGCCTCTGATTACAGATGCCTGAAAACCATATCTAGGGTGACAGTGAGGTCATAGGAGCATGTCAGGTTTAATCTTCTGACTCAGGACCATTGACTTGGGTGTCTGCCTGGATTCTGGTGATCATGGTGTTTTAGACTGTGCATTTGTGTCCAGAGCGGGCTCCTGTATTGGAGTGGGCTCAGGGTTCTTGCAGGTTTCTCCTTATCTCGAGGATTTGGGCAACTGTGATGGACACATTTTCCTTGGGGATGGCAGGCATAGTCCTTTGATGTGGCTCCAGAGATCCTGTCCTGGAGGACATATGAGCCATGGTTTTGGGAGAGAAGTCTGAAAACACAAACTTGGGTGAAGGTTAGCGGCGAGGTGATCACAGGCGCAATGCATAGACCTGGAGGGCAGCTCGTCAGGAACTGTAAATCAGATGCCTCGATGGCGGTAGCACAGACTTCTGTATCTGGCTTATGTGTCCAGGATGGCCTCAGAATGCAGGTGTGGTCTCATGGATCCATGGGAAATTTTTCCTCTTAAGGATCCTGGCAGCTCCCTATACTATGGTGGCTTTCTCGGCAAAGGGAAGAGTGCTATTTTCTATCTTAGGGGTGCCCCAAAACAGGGATTCCAGAGACGGGCTGTGGTTCTGGGTGCCTGAAAAATCCCACCAGGGGTTAGGACTTAGACTTTGGGACTTACCAGGCCTGCAATGCAGGATCCTGGAGATGCAACTGAGAGCATTTGTTTCAAAGCATGCTCAGGTTGGGGGGTCACAATGCCTGTTTGTGTCCAGGGCGGCCCTCATGATTGGGCGGGCTCTCCTTGGCCATTCAGCTAGCTACCACTCTAAGGTTTGGACACCTATCCCAACAGCCAGGATTCCTGCCATGGGGAAGGAAGATTTCTCTATTGTGCTTCAGGTTCCCCCAATTAGAGGGATTCCAGCAAAGGTCTGGGGACAGATGCCTGAACCAAGAATGGGTAGAGATGACAGCCCTGGGCCATGGCCAGTCTCACATTCTGGAGATGGGATCTGCCCTCTGGGTCCTGAAAAAAGGTTGGAGATGAGGTTCTGTTAGACACAGCAATAGTAGCCAGGGCAACCTACATATTGGGGTTCCCTCGAGGGTCGAGTAGATTGATCCTCATGTAGGGTTTCTGGGCAGTCTCACCAGGCCCTTTTTTTTACTATGGGCAAGTAAGTAGCTCCAGAATTCCATATCAAGAGGGCTTACTGAACACTAGGGTGAGGATGGAATTGTAAACCCAAGCTACTTTTAAATTCAGTGCCAAGCAAAAGGCAATTCCAGTGTGGAGCAGCTGATTCAAATATCCAGCACTTGAGCAAGCGTGGATGTCAGTTGATTGCTCACATTGGAGTTTATGCCTATGATGACCAAAAAATGGATAGGTGGCCTCAAGAGGCCATGGAGGATACCCACGCTTGGGCTTGTGAGATACTCCATACAGCAAGGTTTCCTTTTACCATACAGGGGAGTCTGGTTTGTTTTCTCCAGGGCTCCCCATGTGGAAAGTTGGTATCAGGGCACTACCGCTGGATGCCTGGAAAGTACACCTACATTGACCATGGCAGCTGAGGAACATGGCAGTTTCGTTCTGGTGGCTCTGGGGCGAAGTACCAAGGCCTTGAGTTGTCATGGAGTCTCATGAAGATGGGTCACAATGCTGGTTTGTTGTCAGGGAGATCAGAGAATGTGCTGGTTGCCAGGGGGCCTTGCAGATTCATCTACCCAGAGTGTTGACACAGGTCCAAGAGCACGGCTTCCTTCTGGGGACAGGAGATGTTTTGTAGTGTGGCTCAGAGACCATGTTGTATCATAAGTTGAAATTCAGAACATCCCTCTGAATACAGATACCTGAAAACATAATGTAGTTTTCCAATGAATTGTAGGGGCATGTCAGGTTCAATCTTCTGTCTCAGGAGCATTGATTTGGCTGTCAGCCTGGATGTAGGTGAAAGGGTGTTTCAGACTGTGCATTTGCGTCCAGAGTGGCCTCCAATATTGGTGTGGACTCAGGGGCCTCACAGGTTTCTCCTAATCTAGAGGGTTTGTGCAATAGGGACAGACACAGTTTCCTTGGGGAAGACAGGTACACCCCCGTGGTGTGGTTCCAGATACCACTACCTGGAGTGCATGTGAGCCATGGTTTTGAGAGGGAAGTCTACAAACACAAACTCGGGTTAGGGATAGTGGCAAGGTGATCGCCGGCCCAATGCATAGACATAGAGGGGAGCTCATCAGGAAATGTTAATCAGGTGACTCAAAGGCGGTAGCAAAGGCTTTTCTGTCTGGAATGTATGTCCAGGATGGCCTTGGAATGAAGTTGTGGCTTCATGGGTCCATGAGAGATTTTTCCTCTCTAAGGATCCTGGTGGATTTCAATAGTTGATGACTTTCTCAGGGAAGGGAAGAGTGCTGTTTTCCATGAGAGGGGTGCTCCAAAATAAGGATTCCAGAAACAGACTCTGTGTCTGGTCTTCTGGAAAATCCCACCAAGTGTTAGGATTTGGGCCTAGTGGCTTACCAGGACTGCATGCGGGATCCTGGAGGTGCAACTGAGAGGGCTTGTTTGAAATCATGCTCAGGCTGAGGATCACAATGCCTTCTTGTGCCCAGGGTGGCCCTCAAGAGTGGGCGTGGTCTCCTTGGCCATGTAGCTGGCTCTCACTTTGAGGTTTGGACACCCATATCGACAGCCAGGGTTCTTGCCATGGGGAAAGAGGAGTTCTCTATTGTGCTTCAGGTTCCCCCATTGGCAGGGATTCCAGCAACGGTCTGGGGACAGATGCCTGAATACCAAGGATGGGTAGAGGTGACGGACTTGGGCCCTGGATAATCTCACATGCTGGACATGGGCTCAGAATTCTGGATGGCTGATACTAGGTCTTGGCTCAGGCTCTGTCAGACACAGAACTAATTCCCAGGACAGCCTATAAATCAAGGTTCCCTCGAGCGCCAGGTAGATTGATCCTCATGTGGAGTTTCTGGGCAGATTCAGCAGGCCCATTTCATTCTATTGGGAATGCAGAATGTTGCTTTGTGGCTCTCAAATTCCACCTCAAGAGGGCTTGCAGACCAGGAGGATGAGGATGGAATTCTAAACCCAAGCTATGGTTAAATTCAGTGTCAAGCTAAATGCAGTTCCAGTGTGCACCCGTGGAAATGAAAATCCAGAAACTAAATAAGGGCGGATATCAGATGTTTGCTCATGCTGGAGTTTTTGTCTATGATGACCGACAAATGGAGGGGTTGTGTCAAGAGGCCATGGAGGATTTCTCACGCTGGTTCTTCTGAGATGCTTCAAATAGAAGGTTCCCTTCTACCGGTCAGTAGCAGTCTGGTTTATTTGCTCCAGGGTCCCACATGTGGAAAGACTGGGTAGCAGAGCATTCCCACATGGATGCCTGGAAAGCACACTTCCACTGACCATTGCAGCTTACGAACATGGCAGGTTCATTCTGGTGGCTCTGGGGCGAATTACTAAGGACTTGATGTGACATGGAATCTCATGAAGATGGGTCACAATGCTGGTTTGTTACTGGGGAGATCTTAGAATGTGCTGGTGGCAAAGGGGCTGTGCAGAATTCATATACCCTGAAGGTTGACACAAGTCGAAGAGCACGGATTCCGTTTGGGGACAGAAGATATTCTATTGTGGGGCTCAGTGACCAGGTGTTGTATCATATTGGTATTACAGAATAGACCTCTGAGGCGAAATGCCTGAAAAGCTAATATAGGCTTCCAATGAGGTCCTAGGGGAATGTCCATTTCAATCATCTGACTCAGGACCATTGGCATGGGTGTCTGCCTAGATGGCGGTGATCATGGTGTTTCAGACTGCGTATTTGCATCCAGAGCGGCCTCCAATATTGGACTGGGCTCAGGGTCCTTGCAGGTTTCTCCTAATTGTAAGTTTAGGGCTACTGTGAAGGACACAGATTCCTTGGGGGTGGCAGGAACTTTCCTGTGGTGTGGCTCCAGAGACCCCATTCTGGAGGGTATGTGACCCATGGTTTTGGGAGAAAAGTCTTCAAACACAAACTTGGGTTAGGGTTAATGGCGAGGTGATCACAGGCCCAATGCATAGGTCTGTAGGGCAGGTCATCTGGAAATGTAAATCAGGTGACTCGAAGGCGGTAGCAAAGGCTTTTGTATCTGGATTGTGTGTCCAGGATGGCCTCAGAATGCAGGTGTGGTCTCATGGGTCCATGGGAGATTTTTCCTCTCTAAGCATCTTGGCAGCTCCCAATAGTTTGGAACCTTTCTCGGGGAAGGGAAGAGTGCTGCTTTCCATCATAGAGGTGCTCCAAAACAGAGATTCCAGGGACGGGCTCTGGGTATGGTGGCATGGAAAATCCCACCAAGTCTTAGGATTTGGTCCTAGGAGAATACCAGGTCTGCAATGTGGGATCCTGGAGATACAACTGAGAGCCTTTGTTTGAAAGCACGCAAAAGTTGAGGAACACAATGCCTGCTTTTGCCCAGGGCGGCCCTCGGGAGTGGGTGTTGTCTCATTGGCCATGCCTCTGGCTCCCACGCTGCAGGATGGACAACCATCCCAACAACCAGGATTCCTGCCATGGGGAAGGTGGAGTTCTCTATTGTGCTTCAGGTTCCCCATTGGTAAAGATTCCAGTAAAGGTCAGGGGACAGATGCCTGGATACCAACGATGGGTAGAGATGATGCCCAAGCGCCGCCATGGCTGATCTCTCATGCTGAACATGGGCCCTGACCCCTGGGTGGCTGACATGAGTTCGGGGCTCAGGCTCTGTCAGATGCAGCACTAGTAGCCATGGAAAACTCTTAATCGGGGTTGCCTCGTGGGCAGAGTAGATTGATCCTAATGTGCAGTTTCTGGACAGACTCAACAGGTCCTTCTTCTTTCTATATGGAAGGAAGAATGCTGCGTTGTGGCTCCAGAATTCCCTATCAAGAGATATTGTGGACCAGTAGGGTGAGGTTAGAATAGTAATACAAAGCTATGGTTAAATTCAGTGTGAAGCAAAAGGCAGTTCCAGTGTGCAGTTACTGTTTCAAATATCCAGCACCTGAGTTAAGGCGGATGTCAGATGTTTGCTCAGGCTGGAGTTTGTGTCTATGATGGCCCACAAATGTAGGGGTGGCGTCAAAAGACCATGGAGGATTTTTCATGCTGGGGCTTGTGAGATGCCCCAAGCATAAACCAAGCATCAAAGATTCTTTCTACCGGACAGTGGGAGTCTGGTTTGTTTTCTCAGGTTTCTCCATGTGGAAAGTTTGTGTAGCAGACCACCCTGCATGGATGCCTGGAAAGCACCCCTCCATTGACCATTGCAGCTGAGGAACATGGCAGGTTCGTTCTGGTGGCTCTGGGGCGAGTATTGAGGCCTTCAGTTGACATGGAGTCTCATGAAGATGGCTCACGATGCTGATTTGTTACCAGGGAAACATTGAATGTGCTGGTTGCTAAGGGGCCATGCAGGATTCATCTACCCTGACGGTTTGACACAGGTCCAAGAGCATGGCTTATTTCTCGGGGAGGAGATGTTCAGTTCAGTGGCTCAGGGACCATATGTTGTATCTTAAGTTGGTATTCCAGAACAGGCCTCTGAGGACAGATACTTGAAAACTTAATCTAGTGTTCCAATGAAGTCCTCGGGGCATGTCAGGTTCAATCTTCTGACTCAGGACCATTGACTTGGATCCGTCTGCCTGGATTGACGTGATAAGGGTGTTTCAGTCTGTACATTTGCGTCCAGAATGGACTCCATTACTGGACTGGGCTCAAGGCCTTTTAGGTTTCTCCTAATCTAGAGGTGTTGGGCAAAAGTGATGGGCACAGTTTCCATGAGGATCGCAGGCACAGTCCTGTGTTGTGGCTTCAGATATCAGAACCTGGAGGTAATGTGAACCATGGTTTTAGGAGGGAAGTCTGGAAACACAAACTCGGGTTAGGGTTAATGGCGAGGTGATTGTGGGCCCAATGCACAGACCTGGAAGGCAGCTCATCAGGAACTGTAAATCAGATGACTCGAAAGTGGTAGCACACGATTTGTAACTGTATTGTAGGTCCAAGATAGACTCGGAATGCAGGTGTGGTCTCATGGGTTCATGGCAGATTTTTCCTCTCAAGGATCCTGGTGGCTACCAATACTTTGGTGCCTTTTTCAGGGAAGGGAAGAGTGCTGTTTTACATCTTTTTTTTTAATTTATTTATTTTCAGAAAAACAGTATTCATTATTTTTTCACCACACCCAGTGCTCCATGCAATCTGTGCCCTCTATAATACCCACCACCTGGTACCCCAACCTCCCACACCCCTGCCACTTCAAACCCTCAGATTGTTTTTCAGAGTCCATAGTCTCTCATGATTCACCTCCCCTTATAATTTACCCCAACTCCCTTCTCCTCTATAACACCCCTTGTCCTCCATGATATTTGTTATATTCCACAAATAAGTGAAATTTGATATGATATGATATGATAATTGACTCTCTCTGCTTGACTTATTTCACTCAGCATAATCTCTTCCAGTCCCATCCATGTTGTTACAAAAGTTGGGTATTCATCCTTTCTGATGGAGGCATAAGACTCCATAGTGTATATGGACCACATCTTCCTTATCCATTCATCTGTTGAAGGGCATCTCGGTTCTTTCCATAGTTTGGCGACTGTGGCCATTGCTGCTATAAACATTGGGGTACAGATGGCCCTTCTTTTCACGACATCTGTGTCTTTGGGGTAAATACCCAGGAGTGCAATTGCCGGGTCATAGGGAAGTTCTATTTTTAATTTCTTGAGGAATCTCCACACTGTTCTCCAAAGAGGCTGCACCAACTTGCATTCCCCATTCTCCACATCTTCTCCAACACATGTTGTTTCCTGTTTTGTTAATTTTGGCCATTCTGGTGTAAGGTGATATCTCAATGTTGTTTTAATTTGAATCTCTCTGAGGGCTAATGATGATGAATATTTTTTCATGTGTCTGATAGCCATTTGTACGTCTACATTGGTGAAGTGTCTGTCCATAATTTCTGCCCATTTTTTTAAGATTTTATTTATTTATTTCATAGCCAGAGATCTCAAGTAGATAGAGAGAGAGAGGAGGAAGCAGGCTTCCTGCTGAGCAGAGAGCCTGATGTGGGGCTCAATCCCAGGTCCCTGAGATCATGACCCGAGCCGAAGGCAGAGGCTTTAAACCACTGAGCCACCCAGGCGCCGCTTCTGACCATTTTTTAATATGATTGTCTGCTTTGTGTGTGTTGACTCTGAGAAGTTCATTATAGATCCTGGATATCAACCTTTTGTCTGTACTGTCATTTGCAAATATCTTCTCCCATTCCGTGAGTTGCCTCTTTGTTTTTTTGACTGTTTCCATTGCTGTGCAGAAGCTTTTGATTTTGATGAAAAGAATATTTTCACGTTTGTTTCCTTTGCCTTGGAGACGTATCTTGAAAGAAGTTGCTGTGGCTGATATCAAAGAGATTGCTGCCTATGTTCTCCTCTAGGATTCTGATGGATTCCTGTCTCACGTTGAGGTCTTTTATTCATTTTGAGTTTATCTTTGTGTATGGTGTAAGAGAACGGTCGAATTTCACTCTTCTACACATAGCTTTCCAGTTTTCTCAGCATCATTTATTGAAGAGACTGTCTTTTTTCCACTGTATATTTTTTCCTGTTTTGTCGAAGATTACTTGACCATAGAGTTGAGGGTCCATATCAGGGCTCTCTACTCTGTTCCACTGGTCTACGTGTCTGTTTTTATGCCAGTACCATGCTGTCTTGGTGATCACAGCTTTGTAATAAAGCTTGAATTCAGGTAACGTGATGCCCCCAGCTTTGTTTTTGTTTTTCATCATTTCCTTAGTGTTTTGGGGTCTCTTCTGATTCCATACATATTTTAGGAATTATTTCTCCAGCTCTTTGATGAATACTGGTGGAATTTTGATCAGAATGGCATTAAAAGTATATATTGCTCTAGGCAGGATAGACATTTCAACAATGTTTATTCTTCCGATCCAAGAGCATGGAATGGTCTTGCATCTTTTTGTGTCCTCTTCAATTTCTTTCATGAGTGTTCTGTAGTTCTTCAAGTACAGATCCTTTACCTCTTTGGTTAGGATTATTCCCAGGTATCATATGGTTCTTGGTGCTATAATAAATGGAATCGATTCTCTCATTTCCCTTTCTGTATTTTCATTGTGAGTGTATAAGAAAGCCACTGATTTCTGCACATTGAGTTTATATCCTGCCACGTTGCTGAATTGCTGTTTGAGTTTTAGTAGTTTGGGGGTGGAGTCTTTTGGGTTTTCCATATAAAGAATCATGTCATCTGTGAAGAGAGAGAGTTTGACTTCTTCATTACCAATTTGGATACCTTTTATTTCTCTTTGTTGTCTGATTGCTGATGCTAGGACTTCTAATACTTTGTTGAAAAAGAGTGGTGAAAGTGGGCATCCTTGTCTTGGTCATGATATCAACGGGAAGGCTGCAAGACTTTTCCCATTATGGATGATATTTCCTGTGGTTGTTTCATAGATAGATTTTATGAAATTCAGGAAGGTTCCCTCTATCCCTATACTTTGAAGCATTTTAATCAGGAACAGATGCTGAATTTTGTCAAATGCTTTTTCTGCATCAATTGAGAGGACCATGTGGTTCTTCTCCTTTCTCATATTAATTTGTTGTATTACATTGATTGATTTGTGAATGTTGAACCATCCTTGTAGCCCAAGGATGAATCACACCTGATCATGGTGGATAATCTTTTTAATATGCTGTCGGATCCTGTTGGCTAGGATCTTGTTGAGAATCTTAGCATTAATATTCATCAGGGACATTGGTCTAAAATTCTCCTTTTTGGTAGGTTATTTGCCTGGTTTGGGGATCGGGGTAATGCTGGCTTCATATAAAGAGACTGGAAGTTTTTTTTTTTTTTAATCTTTTTTTTTTTTAAATTATTATTTATTTATTTATTTTCAGAAAAACAGTATTCATTATTTTTTCACCACACCCAGTGCTCCATGTAAGCCGTGCCCTCTATAATACCCACCACCTGGTACCCCAACCTCCCACCACCCCACCACTTCAAACCCCTTAGATTGTTTTTCAGAGTCCATAGTCTCTCATGTTTCACCTCCGCTTCCAATTTACCCAAATTCCCTACTCCTTTCTAACACCCCTTGTCCTCCATGCTATTTGTTATGCTCCACAAATAAGTGAAACCATATGATAATTGACTCTCTCTGCTTGACTTATTTCACTCAGCATAATCTCTTCCAGTCCCGTCCATATTGCTACAAAAGTTGGGTATTCATCCTTTCTGATGGAGGCATAATACTCCATAGTGTATATGGACTACATCTTCCTTATCCATTCATCCGTTGAAGGGCATCTTGGATCTTTCCATAGTTTGGCGACTGTGGCCATTGCTGCTATAAACATTGGGGTACAGATGGCCCTTCTTTTCACGACATCTGTGTCTTTGGGGTAAATACCCAGGAGTGCAATTGCAGGGTCATAGGGAAGCTCTATTTTTAATTTCTTGAGGAATCTCCACACTGTTCTCCAAAGAGGCTGCACCAACTTGCATTCCCACCAACAGTGTAAGAGGGTTCCCCTTTCTCCACATCCTCTCCAACACATGTTGTTTCCCGTTTTGTTAATTTTGGCCATTCTAACTGGTGTAAGGTGATATCTCAATGTGGTTTTAATTTGAATCTCCCTGGGGGCTAATGATGATGAGCATTTTTTCATGTGTCTGATAGCCATTTGTATGTCTTGATTGGAGAAGTGTCTGTCCATATCTTCTGCCCATTTTTTGATGTGTTTGTCTGTTTAGTGTGGGTTTTGTTTGAGAAGTTCATTATAGATCCTGGATATCAACCTTTTGTCTGTACTGTCATTTGCAAATATCTTCTCCCATTCCGTGGGTTGCCTCTTTGTTTTTTTGACTGTTTCCTTTGCTGTGCAGAACCTTTTGATTTTGATGAAGTCCCAGAAGTTTATTTTCACTTTTGTTTCCTTTGCCTTTGGAGACGTATCTTGAAAGAAGTTGCTGTGGCTGATATCAAAGAGATTTCTGCCTATGTTCTCCTCTAAAATTCTGATAGATTCCTGTCTCACGTTGAGGTCTTTTATCCATTTTGAGTTGATCTTTGTGTACGGTGTAAGAGAATGGTCGAGTTTCATTCTTCTACATATAGCTGTCCAGTTTTCCCAGCACCATTTATTGAAGAGACTGTCTTTTTTCCACTGTATATTTTTTCCTGTTTTGTCAAAGATTAATTGACCATAGAGTTGAGGGTCCATATCTGGGCTCCCTACTCTGTTCCACTGATCTATGTGTCTGTTTTTATGCCAGTACCATGCTGTCTTGGTGATCACAGCTTTGTAATAAAGCTTGAATTCAGGTAACGTGATGCCCCCAGCTTTGTTTTTGTTTTTCAACATTTCCTTAGCGTTTTGGGGTCTCTTCTGATTCCATACAAGTTTTAGGATTATTTGCTCCAGCTCTTTGAAGAATGCCGGTGGAATTTTGATCAGAATGGCATTAAAAGTATAGATTGCTCTAGGCAGTATAGACATTTTAACAATGTTTATTCTTCCGATCCAGGAGCATGGAATGGTCTTCCATCTTTTTGTGTCTTCTTCAATTTCTTTCATGAGTGTTCTGTAGTTCCTCAAGTACAGATCCTTTACCTCTTTAGTTAGGTTTATTTCCAGGTATCTTATGGTTCTTGGTGCTATAGTAAATGGAATCGATTCTCTAATTTCCCTTTCTGTATTTTCATTGTTAGTGTATAAGAAAGCCACTGATTTCAGCACATTGTCTTTGTATCCTGCCACGTTGTTGAATTGCTGTATGAGTTCTAGTAGTTTGGGGGTGGAGTCTTTTGGGTTTTCCATATAAAGAATCATGTCATCTGCGAAGAGAGAGAGTTTGACTTTTTCATTACCAATTTGGATACCTTTTATTTCTCTCTGTTGTCTGATTGCTGTTGCTAGGACTTCTAATACTATGTTGAACAAGAGTGGTGAAAGTGGGCATCCTTGTCTTGTTCCTGATCTCAATGGGAAGGCTGCAAGCTTTTTCCCATTGAGGATGATATTTGCTGTGGGTCTTTCATAGATAGATTTGATGAGGTTCAGCAATGTTCCCTCTATCCCTATACTTTGAAGCTTTTTAATCAGGAACGGATGCTGGATTTTGTCAAATGCTTTTTCTGCATCAATTGAGAGGACCATGTGGTTCTTCTCTCTTCTCATATGAATTTGTTGTATCACATTGATTGATTTGCGAATGTTGAACCATCCTTGTAACCCAGGGATGAATCCCACCTGATCATGGTGAATAATCTTTTTAATGTGCTGTTGGATCCTGTTGGCTAGGATCGTGTTGAGAATCTTAGCATCCATATTCATCAGTGATATTGGTCTGAAATTCTCCTTTTTGGTAGGGTCCTTGCCTGGTTTGGGGATCGGGGTAATGCTGGCTTCATAGAAAGAGTCTGGAAGTTTTCCTTCTGCTTCAATTTTTTGAAACAACTTCAGGAGAATAGGTGTTATTTCTTCTTTGAAGGTTTGGTAGAATTCTCCAGGGAATCCATCACGTCCGGGGCTCTTGTTTTTGGGGAGGTTTTTGATCACTATAATTTCAATAATTTCGTTATTAGTTATCGGTCTGTTCAGGTTGTCGATTTCTTCCTGGTTCAATTTTGGTAGTTTATAGTTTTCCAGGAATGCATCCATTTCATCTACGTTGCTTTGCTTATTGGCATATAACTGTTGATAATAACTTCTGATGATTGTTTCTACTTCCTTGGTGTTAGTTGTGATATCTCCCTTTTCATTCATAACTTTATGAATTTGGGCTTTCTCTCTTTTCTTTTGGATTAGTGTGGCCAACGGTTTATCAATCTTATTGATTCTTTCAACAAACCAGCTTCTAGTTTCATTGATACGTTCTACTGTATCTCTGGTTTCTCCCTCATTGATCTCAGCTCTAATCTTGATGATTTCCCTTCTTATGTGTGGAGTTGGTTTGATTTGTTGTTGATTCTCCAGTTCTTTAAGGTGTAGAGAGAGCTGGTGTATTCTGGATTTTTCAGTTTTTTTGAGGGAGGCTTGGATGGCTATGTATTTCATCCTTAGGACCACCTTTGCTGTATCCCATAGGTTTTGGACAGAAGTTTCTTCATTCTCATTGGTTTCCATGAATTGTTTCACTTCTTCCTTGATCTCCTGGTTGATCCAAGCATTCTTAAGCAAGGTGGCCTTTAGCTTCCGGGTGTTTGAGTTCCTTCAGAACTTTTCCTTGTGATTGAGCTCCAGTTTCAAAGCATTGTGATCACAGAATATGTAGGGAATCATCTCAGTCTTTTGGTATCGGTTGAGTCCTGATTTGTGACCCAGTATGTGGTCTATTCTGGAGAGGGTTCCGTGTGCACTTGAGAAGAATGAGTATTCTGTTGTTTTACGGTGGAATGTTCTGTATATATCCATGAGGTCCATCTGGTCCAATGTGTCATTCAGTGCTCTTGTTTCTTTATTGATTTTCTGCTTTGATGATCTGTCTATTTCTGAGAGAGGCGTGTTAAGATCTCCTACGATTAGTGTATTCATATCAATATGACTCTTTATCTTGATTAACTGTTTTCTTAAGTAATTGGCTGCTCCCATATTGGGAGCATAGATATTTACAATTGTTAGATCATCTTGGTGGATAGTCCCTTTAAGGATTATGTAGTGTCCTTCTGTATCTCTGACTACAGTCTTTAGTTTGAAGTCTAATTTATCTGATATGAAAGTCGCTACCCCAGCCTTCGTTTGAGTCCCATTGGCATGAATGATGCTTCTCCATCCCTTCACTATCAGTCTGTGTGTATCTTTAGGTTCAAAATGCGTCTCCTGTAGCCAACATATGGATGGGTCCTGTCGTTTTATCCAATCTGCAACGCTGTGCCATTTTATGGGCGCATTTAGGCCATTCACATTGAAAGTGATTATTGATAGATACGTTTCTATTGACATTGAGTTATCTTTGAAGTCTTTCTGTCTGTAGACTGTCTCTATATTTCTGTTCAATGCTATTCTTTCGATTTTTCCTCTTTTATAGAACCCCCCTTAATATTTCCTGCAGTGTCGGCTTGGTGGTTGCATAGTCTTTTAAGCCTTGCCGGTCTTGGAAACTCTTTATCTCTCCATCCATTTTGAATGTCAGTCTTGCTGGATAAAGTATTCTTGGCTGCATGTTCTTCTCATATAATGCCCTGAATATATCTTGCCAGCCTCTTCTGGCTTGCCAGGTCTCTGTGGACAGGTCTGACGGTATTCTGATGGGCTTCCCTCTGTAAGTAAGGAGCCTCTTTGCCCTGGCGGCTTTCGAGAGATTATAGCTACAATTATAATTCCTCAATTTGACTATCAGGTGTCATGATGTTTTTTTTGGAATATATACTCTTTGGTGGAGACCATTCAGCCTCTAGTACATGAACGCTGGTTCCATTCGTGAGATTGGAAAAATTTTCATGAAGGACTTGTTCCACTCTATCTTCTAGACTTCTTTCTTTCTCCTCCCCTTCAGGAATTCCAATAATTTGGACGTTGGAATGCTTCATGGCATTATTTATTTCCCTGATTCTGTTTTTGTGGTTTCTAAGCTGTTTGTTCCAGGCTTCCTCCTTATCCTTTCTCTCTATTTGTTTGTCTTCCAGATCACTAATTCTATCTTCTGTCTCAGTTAACCTAGCTTTGAGAGAGTTTACATTAGATTGGAACTCACTGAGAGCATTGTGAAACTCTGCCCTGGTAGTTTTAAGCTCCTCCCTAACATTGTGAACATCCTGTCTGGTCGCTTTCAGTTCGGTCCTAATCAATTCCGATTGGTCATCCATGGCTTTCTCCAACCTAGATATTGCCTGGATAATTGTTAGCCTGAATTCTCTGTTGAATAGCTGTTAGCTCTGTTGATAGCTGTTAGCTCTGTTGCAGAAGGTCCATCCTCTGTATTTTTCTTCTGTTGGGAATTCCTCCTCCTAGTCATTTTGGTGGGAGATGACGGAACAGATGTAGCTGGATATATCAACCGTGGTGCTGTCAATGTGCACCCTGGAACACTTCTGAGCAATCAGGATTCCCAACGAGAGACAAAAGAAAAGATAAGGAAAAAGAAAAAAGAAAAGAAGGGGAAAAAAAGATATATATATATATATATATATATATATATATATATATATATATATGAAAGAAAGGGAAGATGAAAAAGAAGGTTCAGGCCAGATAATCCCCAAGGTAAGATTTATGAAGTAGACAAACAAAAAGAGATGAAAAGACTGATAGAAGAATATGACAAGAGAAAAAAAAATATATGAAAATAAAGAAAGAACCTCGTCAAAAAGAACCCCAAGTGTAAGATGTATATGCTCTCAGGACTAACACAAAAAACACAGAAACACTGGTGGAGGAGATGGGAGAGTTCTTATAAATTCTCAGTGTGAACGAGGAAGGTAGTTTTGATTCTTCCTGGATGTATCTTGATATCTTTGTTAAAGGACTCAAATTTCCTAAGATAAAGGGGATTAAAAATTGGTTTACCTATAGGGGTAGTATTGATTGGGGAAAAGGGATTACTTTGAAGTTTAACTCTATATGAATATTAGAGGATAAAAATAAAAAGGAATAAACTAGACTACACTAAACTAAAATTTAAAAAAAGGAATTCAAAAAAATTCAAAAGAGAAACAGGTGTATGTATCAAAAAGTTCAGGTTAGAAAGGTATTATGGAATTTGATGTACTGTACAACTTTCTGTGATGATAAATAGGTTAAAAAATTACCTATGTGTAAAAAAAAAATGAACCGAAATAGTGGGAATGAGTGAACAATACAAATTTTCCTATGAAGTAGTGGTTGTTCTCTTGTAGTCCTTTTTTTTTTCTTGGTTTGTTTTCTGGGGGAGGGGCCTGCCACGGTTGTTGTCAGTCAATGATGTTTCCTGAGTTAAGTCCTCTGCCCCCCTCAAGGGGGTGGGCTCTGAGGAAACTGTTTTTTTTTTTTTTTAAGATTTTATTTAATTTGACAGAGAGAAATCACAAGTAGATGGAGAGGCAGGCAGAGAGAGAGAGAGGGAAGCAGGCTCCCTACTGAGCAGAGAGCCCGATGCGGGACTCGATTCCAGGACCCTGAGATCATGACCCGAGCCGAAGGCAGTGGCCCAACCCACTGAGCCACCCAGGCGCCCCCGAGGAAACTGGTTTTTTTCAGGCTTTTGTTCTCTGACGGTTTTTATGTTTCTTCACTTTTTTTTTTCTCTCACCTTGATTGCCTTTGATGGTTTTTGTAGTTTTAGAGGAAAACAAACCGCACCCTGATCTCCCTCTCAGAGAGAAGCCTCAGTCTGGGTGCAGAGCCTAAATAAGTTCCCCCTTGGCTACTGGCAGAGCAGGCTCCAAGTTGCAAACCCTGGGGGTGCAGGATCTTTTGTTTGTACCCAAAGCCAAGGCATTGGGAGCTGTCTGGGAGCTCCCGACAACCAGAGAGGTTCCAAGCAGCAATTGCACACCGAGATTTTGCCGCTGGCCTGGGCTGGGAGTGCCTGGTCTTGCTGGGTCTAAGAGTGCCCTGCTTGCACGCACCTTTTTCAGAGGCGGCTATGGGTCGTGCGTACGTCTCAGGCACTGAGAATGGGGAGCAGGTCCAAAAGCACCAGGCTGGGCTTTTGCGCACCTCTGTCAGGGGAGAGTTTGGGGCGCACAGCTTAGGCTTTGAAACAATGGTGCAGGTCAAAGAGCGCCGGTCGGGCCTTTGTAACTCAGGGGAGCATGAGGGACGTGCGCATGTATCTCAGGCTTTTTGGTAGGGCTCATGCGGTCTGCTGACTGGCGGGGCTCCCATCCCCTCACAGGAGCTAGAACCCAAGCTTTCTTGGGCGTGCTGATGGCTTAGGGACCAAGACCTGGTTTCTCCACCACACTCTTTCTGCCTCAGCGCCAGGGAGGCTGTCCTGGGACTGGGGACTTAAGCCCCTGTCCCTAGCCGCCCCGATTCCCACAATTGTCCCCCGTGATCCTTTGCTCTTTTGGAGTGCTTTCAACCAGTTTCCAAGTTAATGCTGGTCCCCAGATGCAGGGCACTCTCACTCGTATTGGCGTGTTACTTTCCAATTTGTCGCCTCTGGTGGCTCCCTCCCTCTTTTGTTTATCTTCTGATATCAGTCCCCCATTCCCACTCTGCTTTCCCTGCCCACTGGCGTCTTCTGTCCCTGTAGAGATCCAAACGTGTATAATTCTGATCTCAGACTGATTTCATGGGTGAATGGAGTTCTTTGGTAGGCAATCAGCTCACTTTGGGGTACTGGCTGAAAAAGGCGTCTCCTCCTATTTCCCGGCCATCTTGTCCCCCTGCTGTTTTCCATATTAATGGTGCCCCAAAATAGGGATTCCAGAAATGGGCTCTGTGTCTGGGCCCCTGGAAAATCCCACCAAGGGTTCGGATTTGGGCCTAAGTGTTATCAGGCCTGCAATGTGCGATCCTGGTGGTCCACCTGGGAGCATTTGTTTGAAACCACTCTCAGGCTGAGGGTCACAATGCCTGTTTGTGCCCAGGGTGGCCCTCATGAGTGGGTGTGGTCTCCTTGGTCATGCAGCTGGCTCCCACACTGAGGGTTGAACACGCATCCCATCAGCCAGGATTCCTGCCATGGGGAAGGAGTTCTCTATTGTGCTTCATGTTACCCCATTGGCAGAGATTCTAGCAAAGATCTGGGGACAGATGCCTCAATATCAAGGATAGGAAGAGATGACGGACTTGGGCCATAGCCGGTCTCACATGCTGGATATGGGCCCCGATCTCTGGGTGGCTGACACTAAGTCTTGGCTCCGGCTATGTTAGACACAGCATTAGTGCCCAGGGCAGTCTATAAGTCAGGGTTCCCTTGAGCGCCGAGAAAATTGGTCCTCATGTGGAGTTTCTGGGAAGACTCACCAGACCCTTCTTTCTATGGGGAATACAGAGTGTTGTGTTATAGCTCCAGAATTCCCTCTCAAGAGGGCTTGCTGACCAGGAGGTTGAGGATAGAATAAACCCAAGTAATGGCAAGTAAACCCAAGTAAATTCAGTCAAGTGAAAGGCAGTTTCAGTGTGCAGCGATTGAATTGAAATCCAGCACCTGAGTAAGGGTGCATGTCAGATGTTTGCTCATGCTGGAGTTTGTGTCTATGATGACTGACAAATGGAGGGGTGGCGTCAACAGGCCATGGAGGATTTACCAAGCTGGGGCTTGTGAGATGCTCCAAACAGAAGGTTTTCTTCTACCGGACAGGGAAATTCTGGTTTGTTGTCTCCAGGGTCCCCCATGTGGAAAGTTTGTGTAGCAGAGCACTCCCGTATGGATGCCTGGGAACCACACCTCCACTGACCATTGCAGCTTAGAAACATAGTAGGTTCATTCTGGTGGCTCTGGGGCGAAGTTCCTAGGACTTATTTTGACATGGAATCTCATGAATATGGGTAAGAATGCTGGTTTCTTACCAGGGAGATCTTAGAAATGCCGTTGGCTAAGGGGCCATGCAGGATTCATCTACCTTAAGGGTTTGACACAGGTCCAAGAGCACGTATAACGTCTGGGGTCAGGAGATGTTCTATTGTGGGGCTCAGGGACCATATGTTGTATCATATTGGTATTCCAGATCTGGCGTCTCAGGCCAGATGCCTGAAAACCTAATCTAGAGTTTCAATGAGGTCGTAGGGGCATGCCAGGTTCAATCTTCTGACTCAGGGCCATTGACTCAGTGTCTGCCTGGAAGGAGGTGATCAGGTAGTTTCAGACTGTACATTTGCACCCAGAATGGCGGCCAGTATTGGGCTGGGTTCAGGGGCCTTGCAGATTTCTCCTAATCTGGAGATAATTGGGCAACTGTGATGGACACTTTTTCCTTGGGAAATTGCAGGTACTCTCCTGTGGTGTGGCTCCAGAAATCCCATCCTGGAGGGCATATGAGCCATGGTTTTGGGAGAGAAGTCTTCAAACACAAGTTCGGGTTAGGGTTAATGGCAAGGTAATTACAGGCCCATTGTGTAGACCTGGGGAGCAGTTTGTCTGAAACTGTAGGTTGGATGATTCGAAGGCAGAAGCACAGGCTTTTTTGTCTGTATAATGTGTCCAGAATGGCCTTGGAATGCAAGTGTGGTCTCATGGGTCCATGGGAGATTATTCCTCTCTAATGATCATGGCGGCTCCCAATAGTTTGGTGCCTTAACCGAGGAAGGGAAGAGTGCTGTTTTCCATCTGAGGGGTGCCCCAAAACAGGGACTCTGGAGATGGGTTCTTGGTCTGGGCACCTGGAAAATCCCACCAAGATTTAAGATTTGGGCCTAGAGGCCTACCAGGCCTGCAATGCGGGTCCTGGAGGTGCAACTGAGAATGTTTGTTTGAATGCATACTCAGGCGGAGATTCACAATGACTTCTTGTGCCCAGGGCAGCTTTCCGGAGTGGGCGTGGTCTCATTGGCTATGCAGCTGGCTCCCACTTCGAGGGTTGGCATCCATCCCAACTTCCAGGAGTCCTGCCATGGGGAAGGAGGAGTTCTCTATTGTGCTTTAGGTTCCCCCACTGATAGGGATTCTAGGAAAGGTCTGAATACCAAAGTGGGAAGAGATGATGGCCCTGGTCCATGGCCAGTCTCACATGCTGGATATGGGCACCGCCCCCTGGGTGACTTACACGAGGTCAGGACTCAGACTCTGTCACACAGCACTAGTGACCACGGCAGCGTATAAATCGGGGTTCCCTCGAGGGCTGAGCAGATGTATCCTCATGTAGAGTTACTGGCCAGACGCACCAGGCCCTTCTTCTTTCTATGCAGAAGGAAGAATGTTGCGTTGTGGCTCCAGAATTCCCTATCAAGAGGGTTTGCAGACCAGTAGGTTAGTATGGCATTTTAAACACAAGCTATGGTTCAATTCAGTGCCAAGCGGAAGGCAGTTCCTATGTGCAGCGCCTTATTCGAGATATCTAACAACTGAGTAAGGGCGGATGTCAGATGTTTGCTCATGCAGGGGTTTGTGTCTATGATGATCAACAAATGTAGGGGTGGCATCAAGAGGCCATGGAGGATTTACCAAGCTGTGGCTTATGAGATGCTCCAAACAGCAAGTGTAACTTCTTCCAGACAGGGGAAGTCTGGTTTGTTTGCTCCAGGGTCACCCATGTAGAAAGTTTGTGTAGCAGAGCACCCCGCATGGATGCCTGGAAAGCAACCCTCCATTGACCATTGCAGCTGAGGAACATGGCAGGTTCGTTCTGGTGGCTCTGGGTCGAAGTACCAAGGTCATGAGTTGACATGGAGTCTCTTGAATATGTGTAACAATACTGGTTTGTTACCAGGGAGATCTTAGTATGTTCTGGTGGCTAAGGGGCTGTGCAGGATTCATATACCCTGAGGGTTTGACAAAGGTCCTGAGCACAGCTTTCATCTGGGGACAAGAGATGTTCTGTTGTGGGGCTCAGGGACAATATGTTCTGTCATAAGTTGGTATTCCAGAAGAGGCCTCTGAGGACAGATGCCTGAAAAGCTAATCTAGGCTTCCAATGAGGTTCTAGGTGCATGACAGGTACAATCATCTGACTAAGTCCATTGATTTGGGTGTCTGCCTGGATGGAGGTGATCAGGATGTTTCAGACTGCACATTTGCGCCCAGAGCATTTTGCAATGTGGGGGTGGTCTCAGGGGCCCTGCAGGTTTATCCTAAATGGAGGGTTTGGGCATCTGTGTTGGGAACAGTTTCCTTAGGGATAGTAGGCATGGTCCTGTGGTGTGACTCCAGAGGCCCCATCCTGAAGGGCATGTGAGCCATGGTTTTGGGAGAGAAGTCTGCAAACAAAAACTTGGGTTAGGAATAGTGGTTAGATGATTGCAGGCCCAATGCATAGACCTAGAGGGCAACACGTCAGGATCTGTAAATCAGGTGACTCAAAGGCAGTAGCACAGGCTATTATATCTGTATTTTGTATCCATGATGGCTTTGGAATGCAGGTGTTGTCTCATGGGTGCGTGGGAGATTTTTCCTCTGAAGGATCCCGGCGGCTCCTAATAGTTTGGTTGCTTTCTAGGGGAAGCGAAGAGTGCTTTGTTCCATCTTAGGGGTACCCCAAAACAGGGATTCCAATGACGGACTCTGAGAATGGGCACATGGAAAATCCCACCAAGAGTTAGGATTCGGGCCTAGGTGCATACCAGTCATGCAATGCTGGATCCTTGAATTGCAACTGAGAGCATTTCTATGAAAGCATGCTCAGATTGAGGGTCATAATGACTGCTTGTGTTCAGGGCGGCCCTCAGGAGTGGGAGTGGTCTCCTTGGCCATGCAGATGGTTTCCATTCTGAGGGTTTGACATCTATTCCAACAGTCAGGATTCCTGCCATATGGAATGAGGAGTTCTCTATTGTGCTTCAGGTTCCCCTGTTGGTAGGGATTTCAGCAAAGGTTTGGGACAGTTGCATGAATACCAGGGATGGGTAGAGATGACGGCCCTGGGCCATGGCTGGTCTCTCATGCTGGATGAGGACCCACACTCTGGGTCGCTGACACGATGTCAGGCTCAGACACTTTCAGGCACAGCACCTGTGGCCAGGGCGAGTATAAATCCTGGTTCCCTTGAGGGCCGAGTAGATTGATCTTCATGGGGACTTTCTGGGCAGACTCACCAGTCCCTTCTTCATGCTTTCAAACAAGCTCTCTCAGTTACACCACCAGGATCCTGTATTGCAGTTCCATTATGCTCCTAGGCCCAAATCCTAACACTTGGTGGCTTTTCAAGGCCCACAGACACCAGAGCCCATCTCTAGAATCCCTGTTTTGGGGCAACCCTAAGATGGAAAAGTGCATTCTTCCCTTCCCCGAAAATGCCATCAATCTATGGGGAGCCGCCAGGATCCTTAGAGAGGAAAAGTGTCCCATAGACCCATGAGAACACACCTTCATTCCAAGGCTATCCTAGACACAAAATCCTGATAGAAAATTCTGTGCTATCACCTTCCTATCACCCCAATTATAATTTCTGACGAGCTGCCCTCCAGGTCTCCACATTAGGCTTGAGACCACAACACCACTAACCCTAACCTGAATTTGTGGTTGCAGATTTCTCTCCAAAAACCATGGATCACATTCCCAACAGCATGGGGTCTCTGGAGCCACACTACAGGACTGTGCTGCTATCACCAAGGAAACTGTGCCCGTCACAGTTGCCCAAACCTTTCATTTTAAGAGAAACCAGCAAGGCCCCTGAGCCAACCCCAATATTGGCGCCCACTCTGGACGCAGATGCACAGTCTGAAACAACCTGATCACCTACATCTTCGCAGAGAGCCAAGTCAATGGTCCTGAGTCAGAAGATTGTACCTGACATGTCCCTAGGACTGTATTGGAACCCTAGGTTAGGGTTTTAGGCATCTGTGCTCAGGGGCCTGTTCTGGAACAACAAGTTAGGATACATCACATTGTCTCTGGGCCACACAACATAACATCTCCTGTCCCAGGAAGGAAATTGTGCTCTTTGACCTGTGCCAAACCTCCGTGTATGAGAATCCTGCACGGCACATTAGCCACCAGCACATTCTAAGATATCCCTCATAACAATCCAGCATTGTGACCAAACTGCAAGAGATTCCTGTCAACTCAAGGCCTGGGTACTTCGTCCCAGAGCCACCAAACGAACCTATCATGTTCCTAAGCTGCAAATGTTAATGGAGTTGTGCTTTCCAGGCTTCCAAGTTGAAGGGCTCTGCTACCCATACTTTCCACATGGGGGACCCTGGAGCAAACAAACCAGACTTCAACTGTCCTGTAGAAGGAAACCTTGCTATTCGGAGCATCTCACAAGCTTTGGCGTGTGAAATCCTCCATGGCTTCTTGGTGCCACCCTCCATTTGTCAGTCAAAATAAACACAAATTGAGAGTGAGCAAATATCTGACATCTGCCCTTACTCGGCTGCTGAATATCTCAAATAAGCCGCTGCACATTGGAACTGCTTTCTACTTGGGACTGAATTGAACCATAGCTTGTGTTTACAAATCCATCATCACCCTACTAGTCCCCAAGCCCTCATGATAGGGAATTCTGGAGCCATAACGCAGCTTTCTGACTTACCCATAGAAAGGAGAGGTGCCTGGTGAGTCTGCCCAGAAACCTCATATGAGGATAAATATGCTCGGCCCTCAAGGGAACCCCGATTTATAGACTGCACTGGCCACTAGTGCTGTGTTCTGACAGAACATGAGCCCCGACACAGTGTCAGCCACCAAGAGAGCAGGCCCCATTACCAGCATGTGAGACTGGCCATGGCCCAAGTCCGTCATCTCTATACATCCTTTGTATTCAGGCACCTTTCCCCACACCTTTGCTGGAAACACTGCCAATGTGGGTACCTGAAGCACAATAGAGAACTCCTCCTTCCATGGCAGGAAGCCTGGCTGTTGCTTTGGGTGTCCAACCCTCAAAGTGGGAGCCAGCTGTATGGCCAATGAGACCACACCCTCTCCTGAAGGACCCCTGGGCACACACAGGCATGGTGATGCTCAGCCTGAGCATGCTTTCAAACAAGCCCCCTCAGTTACACCACTAGGATCCCTCATTGCAGGCCTGGAACGCCCCTAGGCCCAAATCCTAAAACGTTCTGGGATTTTCCAGGCACCCAGACCCAGAGCCCGTCTCTGGAATCCCTGTTTTGGGGAACCCCTAAGTTGAAAACAGCACTCTTCCCTGTTTTGGGGCACCCCTAAGATGGAAAAGAGCACTCTTTTCTTCTCCAAAAAAGCCACAATCTATGGAAAGCCACAAGGATCCTTAGAGAGGAAAAGTCTCCCATTGAACCATGAGACCACAGCTATATTCCGAACCCATCCTGGACACACAATCCTTATGGAAAAACCTGTGCTACCAGCTTCCAGTCACCTTAATTACAGTTCCTGAAGTGCTGCCCTCTAGGTATATGCATTGGGCCTGCGATCACCTCGGCACTATTCCTAACCCAAATTTTTGTTTGCAGACTTTCCTCCCAAAACATGGCTCTCATGCCTTCCAGGATGGGGTCTCTGGAGACTTACCACAAGACTGGGCCTTCCATCCCCAAGGAAACAGTGCCCATCAGAGTTGCCCAAAGCTTCCAGATTAGGAGAAACCTGCAAGGCCCCGGAGCCCACCCCAAAATTGGAAGTGGCTCTGGATGCAAATGCACAGTCTGAAACACCTTGATCAACTACATCCAGGCAGACACCCAAGTCAATGTGCCCTAGTCAGAAAATTGAACCTGAGTGCACCTAGAACATCTTTGGAAACCTAGATTAGGTTTCAAGCATCTGTCCTCAGAGGCCTGTTCTTGAATACCAAGTTAGGATACAACATATGTACTGTAGCCACAAAACAGAACATCTCCTCTCCCAAAAAGGGAACTGTGCGCATCGACCTGTGGAAAACCCTCAGGGTAGGAGAATTCTTCATGGATCCTTATCCACCAGCACCTTATAAGACCTCTCTTGTAACAAACCAGTATTGGGACACCTTTGCAAGAGATTCCAAGTCAACTCAAGTCCTTGGTACTTGGCCGCAGAACCACCAAAACAAACCTGTCATGTTCCTCAGCTGCAATGACCATTGGACGTGTGCTCTCCAGTCATCCATGGGGGAGGGCTCTGCTACCCAAACTTTCCACATGGGGGACCCTGAAGGAAACAAACCAGACTCCTCCTGTCCATTAGAAGGAAACCTTGTTGTTTGGAGCATCTCACAATACTAAGCGTGGGTAATCCTCCATGGCCTCTTGAAGCCACCTCTCCATTTGTCGGTCATCCTAGACACAAACTACAGTGTGAGCAAACATCTGACATCTGCCCTTACTCAGGTGCTGGATATCTCCTATAAGCTGCTGCACATTGGAACTGACTTCTGCTTGGAACTCAATTCAAGCATAGCTGGTGTTTACAATTGCATACTCACCCTACTTGTCCCCAAGCCCTCTTAATAGGGAATTCTGGAGCCACCATGATGGATTCTTCCTTCACCATAGAAAGAAGAAGTGCTTCGTGAGTCTGTGCAGACACCCAACATGAGGATCAATCTGCTCGGCCCTCAAGGGAACCCTGATTTATAGGCTTCTCTGGCCACTATTGCTGTGTCTGACAGAGCCTGAGCCCAGACTTCGTATCGGCCACCCAGAGAATGGGGCCCATATCCGGCATGTGAGAATGGCCATGGCCCAAATCTGTCATCTCTATGCATCCTTGGTATTCAGGCATCTGTCCGCAGACATTGCCTGGAATCCCAGCCAATGGGGGAAACTGAAGCACAATACATAACTCCTCCTTCCCCATGGCTGAAACCTGGCCATTGTAATGGGTGTCCATCCCTCAGGGTGGGAGCCAGCACATGGGCAATGGGACCATGCCCATTCATGAGAGCCACCCTGGTTACAAACAGGCATTGTGACGCTCAGCCTGAGCATGCTTTCAAACGAGCCCTCTCAGTTGCACCACCAGGATCCTGCATTGCAGTCCTGGTATGCCCATAGGCCCAAATCCTAACCCTTGGTGGGATTTTCCATGTGCCCAGACCCAGAGCCTATCTCTGGAATCCCTGTTTTGGGGCACACCTAAGATCGAAAATAGCACTCTTCCCATCCCGAAAAGCCATCAAACTATTGGGAGCCATCAGGATCCTTAGAGAGGAAAAATCTCCCATGGAACCATGAGTCCACAGCTGCATTCCGAGGCCATCCTGGAAACACAATCCAGATGTAAAAGCATGTGCTTCCACCTTCGAGTCACTCGGATTACTTTTCCTGACGAGTAGCCCTCCAGGTCTACGCATTGCCCTGCGATAACCTCGCCACTAACCCTAACACGAGTTTGTGTTTGCAGACTTTCCTCCCAAAACCATGGCACACATGCCCTACAGGATGGGGTCTCTGAAGCCACAAAACAGGACTGTGCCTGCCACCCCCATGGAAACTGTGTCTGTCAGAGTTACCCAAACCCTCCAGAGTAGGTTGAAACATGCAAGCCCTCTGAGGCCACCCTAATATTGGAGGCTACTCTGGATACAAGTGCGCAGTCTGAAAAACCCTGATCACCTACGTCCTGGCAGATATCCAAGTCAACTGTCCTGAGTCTGAAGATTGAACCTCTCATGCCCCTGGGACCTCATTGGAACCCTAGATTATGTTGACAGGCATCTGTATTCAGAGTCCTGTTCTGGAATATGAACTTATGATACAATATGTGGTCCCTGAGCCACACAACACTACATCTCCTATCCCCAGAAAGAAACCATGCTCTTCGACCTGTGTTAAACCCTCAGGGTAGGAGAATCATGCATGGCACCTTAGCCACCAACACATTCTAAGATCTACCTGGTAACAAACCAGCATTGTGGCCCATCTGCAAGAGATTCCATGTCAACTCAAGAACTTGGTACTTCGCCCCAGAGCCACCCTTAAGAACCTGCCATGTTCCTCAGCTGCATTGGTCAATGGAGGAGTGCTTTCCAGGCATCCAAGCGGAAGAGCTCTGCTACCCATACTTTTCACATGGGGAACCCTGGAGCAAACAAACCAGACTCCACCTGTCCAGTAGAAAAAGAAACCTTGTTGTTTAGAGCATCTCACATGCATCAACATGTGGAATCCTTCATGGCCTCTTGATGCCGCTCCTCCATTTCTCCGTCATCATAGACCCATACTCCAGTGTGAGCAAATATCTGACATCCGCCCTTACTCAGGTTCTGGATATTTCATTTGTTGGCCATCATAGATACAAACTCCATTGTGAGCAGACATCTGACCCTCACCCGTACTTAGGTGCTGGAGATCTCGAAACAACCGCTGCACATTGGATCGGCCATGTGCTCGGCACTGAGCTTAACCATAGCTTGTGTTTTCAGCCTTCTGTTCTCACACTCCTAACCTTCAAACCCTCAATATTGGGAATTTGGGAGCCATAATGCAGCCTTCTGCCTGCCCACCAGAAAGAAGAAGTGCCCTAAGGGTCTGCATGAAACCCCACATGAGGATCCACTTGCACGGCCCTCTATGGCACCCCAATATGATAAGCCAACCTGTTCACTAATGCTCTGTCTGACACAGCCCGAGCCCTGACCTCCTGGCAGCCACCCAGTTAGCGGGATCCATATCAGGCAGGTGTGACCTGCCTTGACCTGAGTCCTTCATCTCGAACCAACCTGGATATTCACATACCTATCCCAATTATAGTTCAAATTCCTGCCTAATTCCTTCAGGTTCCAGGGGGAACCTGAAGAACAACAGAGTACTCCTCCTTCCACATGGCAGGAAAACTCAACGCTGAGAAGGTGTTTCGACTTTCAGATTGGGATCCAGGTGCATGGAACAAGAGCCAACACCTACTCAGGATGGATAGCTGGGCACAAACTGGCATTGTGACCCTCACCCTGAGACACATTTCCAGCATATCCCGTGGGAACTGGACCAGGGCCCCACAGAGCGGGCCTGTCATGCCCCTAGGACCAAATCCTAAGCCTTTGTGGGTTTATCCAGACACAAGGATCCAGAACCCATCTCTGGAATCCCTGTTTTGACAGGAAACCTGACAAGGTGAACCACGCTCTCTCCTTCCCCGAGTAAAACACCAAACTTTTGGGTGCCAGGCAGAATCCCCAGAAAGGTAGAATATCCCATGGACACATGAGGACACCCCACCATTCCAAGGCCATCATAGACAAAATCCAGACAGAAAAACCTTTACTCCTGCCTCCCAGTCGCACGAACTTCAAATCTTGAGGAGCTGCCATAGGATCTGCAGATTGGGCCTGCCATCACCTCGCCCCTAACTCTTACCCAATTTTGTGTCTGAAGACTTGGGTCCCAGAGCCCTTAACCACATGGCCTCCAGGATGGGGCCACCAGAACCCACTACATCACTGGGCCTGCTCTCTGGAGAAACTCTGCCATCTCAGTTTCCTGAGACACATGGTTTCTTGTGGCCCTCTATGGCACCCCAGTATGATAGGCCACCCTGTGCACTAATGCTCTGTCTGACACAGCCCGAGCCCTGACCTCCTGGCAGCCACCCAGTTAGCAGGATCCATATCCGCTAGGAGAAACCTGCAAGGCCCCTGAGCCCACCCCAATTTCATAGGCCGCTCTGGAAAAAATGCACAGTCTGACACAGCCTCAGCACCTACCTCCAGGAAGACATGCAGGTCAAAGGCCCTGAGTTCGAAGGTTGAACTTGACATGCCACTACAACCTCATCAGAACCCTACCCTAGATATTCAGGCCTCTGTGCCCAGAGGCCTGTTATTGAAATCCAACATATGATCGGACATGTGGTCCCTGAGCCATACAACAGAACCCATCTATCCCGAAAAGGGAACCTGGCTCCTGGGAACTGGGTCTAACCCTCAGGTAGGAGAATCCTGCATGGCCTCAGACCCACCACCACATTCTAAGGTCTCCCTGGACACCAAGCAGCATTGTGACTTGATAGACTGAGAACATCCGTCAAATTAGATCACTTGGAAATTGGAACCAGAACCAGCATATCAAGCCCGCCCTGTTCCTTGGCTGCAATGGTAATGCAAGGAAGGCTTCACAGGCCTCCATTCAGAGAGCTCTGCTATCAAATCTTTCCTTATGGGGGACCCTGGAGCCTAGTAAGCAGACTTCCCCTGTCCTGCAGTAGGACACCTTGCTGTTTGGAGCAGCTCACAAGGTCATGTTGGGAAAATCTCCAAGAATTCTTGAGGCCACCCCACAATTCGTTGACCTTATGGACACAAACTCCAGCATGAGCAGACATCTGACCCTCGCCCATACTCAGGTGCTGGAGATCTCGAAACAACCACTGCACATTGGAATGGCCATGTGCTAGGCACTGAGCTTATCCGTGGCTTGTGTTTTCAGACTTCTGTGCTCACACTCCCCCCCTGCAAGCCCTCCATATTGGGAATTCTGGAGCCACAACGCTGCCTTCTGCCTGCCCACCAGAAAGAAGAATTGCTCTATGGGTCTTCGCAGAAACCCACATGAGGATCCTCCTGCACGGCCCTCAATGGCACCCCAATATAATAGGCCGACCTCTGCACAAATGTTCTGTCTGACACAGCCCGATCCCCGACCTCCGGTCAGCCACCCAGATAGTGGGCCCCATATCCTTCAGGTGGGTCCAGCCTTAGCCTGAGGCCATCATATCGAACCAACCTGAGTATTCAGGTATCTGTCCCAGGCTTAGCTCAAATTCCTGCCCATAGGGGATCCTGAAGCACAAAAAAGTAATCATCCTTCCCCATGGCCAGAAAACTGAATGTTTAGATGGCTGTCCAACCCTCAGAGTGGGAGCCAAGTGCATGGCCCATGAGACCACGCCAACACAGGATGGGAAGCTAGGCACAAACTGGCATTGTGACCCTCTGAATGAGACCCCTTTCCAAAGAATCCCCTTGGGAGCTGGACCAGGATCCCACAGAGAGGGTCTGTCATGCCCCTAGGCACAAAACTGAAGCCATGGTTGGGTTTTCCAGGTGTCTGGACCAATAACCCATCTCTGGAATCCCTGTTTGGACAGGACCCCTGAGATGGAAAACAGCGTTTTCCTCTTCCCCAGAAAGACATCAAACTCTTAGGTGCCTGGCAGAATTCCCAGAGAGGTAGAATCTCAGATGGACCAATGAGGACACCCCTCCATTTCGTGGCCATCTTAGACAAACAAATCAGACAGAAAAGCCTATCCTCCTGCCTCCCAGATGTCCGAATTTCAAATTTTGAGGAGCTGCCCTTAGGCTCTGCAGATCGGGTTTGCCATCACCTCTCCTCTAACTCTTACCCGAGTGTCTGAAGACTTTGGACCCAAAGTCCTGACCCATATGCTCTCCAGGATGGGGCTTCCAGGACCACACCACATCACTGGGCCTGCTTTCACGAGGAATCTCAGCCCATCTCAGTTTCCCAAACCCACCAGATTAGGAGGAACCTGCAAGGCCCCTACCCACCCCGATTTCATAGGCCGCTCTGGAAAAAATGCAGTCCGACATGCCTCAGAACATACCTCCAGGAAGTCACACACGTGAATGGGAAGGGATGAAAGGCCTAAGACCATGGTGGGTCCAATGTGCTGGGTGTGTGGCCAGCTGTCTCAGTGTCTGTCGGAAGGTCTGGGCTCAGGCTATGTAAGACAGAGCATTAGTGCTTAGGGTATCATATGCAACTGGGGTGTTGTCGAGGGCCAAGCAGGTTGATTTTCATTGGGGGTTTCTGGGAATTACCATAGAAAATGTTTTTCTCCTGGGGGCAGACAGAGTGCTTCATTGTGACCCAAAAATACCCAATCGGGAGGGTTTGTGGGCCTGGAATGTGAGGACGGAAGTCTGAAAACACAAGCTAGGGTGAGGTTTGGAGCCAAGGGCACAGCAGGCCCACTCTGCAGAGGCTTAATCGAGATCTCCTGCATCTGAAGTCAGGGTGAGGATCAGATATTGTCTGAGGCTGGAGTTTGTGTCCATGATGGCACCTTCATGAAGCGGGGGCCTCATGAGGCCAAAGAAGTTTTCCTACGCTGAGTTTGGAGGTTGCTCCAAACCACAAGGTTTCCTTTTGTGGGACAGCCGAGTCCTGTTGGATGACACCAGGACGTCCCTTACGGAAGGACTTTAGAGCAGTGTTCGAAGAATGGATCCTTGTACAGCATGCCTCGCATTCCCATTGGCCATGAGTGACAAGACATGTTTCATCTGCTGGCTCTGGGGCAAGCTACCCAGGGGGCTGAGTTGAAATGGACTCTCCTGAGGATGCATCCTAATGTGGGTTTGTGTCCATGGAGACCTTGGATTGGGCTGGTGGCTCAGGGACCCTGCAGAATTTGCCTACCTAAAGGGTTTGATACAGCTCCAATAAGAAATCTCCCCATGTGGAGATGAGAGAGGTTCAGTTTGGTGCCTCAGAAAAGCCACATATGCTGGTCTACGAAACCAGTCCTCTGAGGAGGGACACATGGAAACCAAAGCTAGGGTTCAGATTAGGGTCTAGGGAACTGTCCATTTCAATCTTCTGTCTGTGGGGACACTGTCTGAGTGTCTAAGTGGAGATAGTTACTCAGCTGGTGTCAGAGTGCCCTTCTTAGTCCATGGAGGCCCACACTATCGGGATGGCCTCAGGGGCCGTGGAGGTTTTCCCTAACCTGTAGGGTTGTAGTCAATGGATTGGGCAAAGCTTCCATGGAGAGGACAGGCACAGTCTTTTGGTGTGGCTCCAGAGGCCCTACCCTGGAGGGTGTGTGGGACCAGGCTGTGGGCACAGAAGTCTGAAAACACATACTCGGCTTAGGTGTCCACCAAGGATATGGTAGGGCAGATGTACAGACCAAGAGGGGAGCTCCTCCGCTTATGAACGAAGGGCGAGAGGGAGGCATTCCCTCAGGCTTTCGTCTCTCAATGTTGTGTCCAGGATAGCCGTGTATTGTAGGGGTGGCCTCAGGGACTATGGACGAGTATCACTTTCTGAGGATTTGTCCCAGGTCCCAATAGTTTAGGGTCATTTTGTGGGGAGGGTGGGGTCCTGTTCTCTGGCTCAGGTGTCTCTCCAATAGAGGGATTCCAGGACAGAGCCCCAGGTATGGGTGACTGGAAAACTTGAACTCTGGTGAGGATTGGGATCATAGGGGCTTGCCAAGCCCCATATAGGGACTCTTGGTCCAGGCCCTGAGAGACCTTACTTTGACATGGGGCTCACTCTGCCGGTCACAATGCAACTTGTGTCCAAGGCGGCACTGAAGTTTGGGTATGGCCTCAGGGGCCATGAAGGTTTCTCCTACCCTGATGGTGTAACTCCATGCCAACAGCATGACTTACAGCCATGGGGAAGGAGGAGTTCTGATTTGTGCTTCAGGTACCGAACTGTGTGGGGATTTGATATAATGTTTAGATTCAGATTTCTGAAAACCTAGGTTGGGAAAAATGAAGGCCTAAAGCCACTGCGTGTCCGATATGCTGGGTGTGCGGCCAGCTGTCTTCTTGTTTGTCTGGACGTCTGACCTCAGGCTGTGTCATACAGAGCATTAGTGCCCAGAGCAGCCTATCCAATTGGGGTGTGGCCGAGGCCTGAACAGGTTGATCCTCATTTGGGGTTTCTGGAGAGCCCCATAGGGCAATGTTTTTCTTCTGGTGGGCAGGCAGAGGGCTGAGTTGTGGCTCCAGAATCCCCAGTCTGGAGGGATTATTTGCCAGTAGTGTGTGGAAGGAAATCTGAAAACACAAGTTAGCATTAGGTTTGGGCCCGAGGGCACGGCAGGCCCACTCTGCAGAGGCTGAATCGAGATCTCCTGCGTCTGAGGTCAGGGCGAGTATGAGACGTCGCCTCAGGCTAGAGTTTGTGTCCGTGATGGCCCCTTTCTGAAGGGGGTGGGGGCTTCATGAACCCAGGGAGTTTTCCCTACGATGGGAGTTGTGAGCTGCTGCAAACCACAAGGTTTCCTTCTGCAGGACAGTCGAATCCTATTGGATGGTTCCTGGATGTCTCATATGGAAAGACTCGAGAGCAGGGGTCTAAGCATAAATGCCTAGAAATGCCACCACACATTCCCACTGATCGGTCGGAACAAGGCAGCCTCAATCTGTGGCTCTTGGGCGAGCTTCCCAATGGGCTTAGTTGAAATGGACTCTCCTGAGGATGGGTCATAATGTGTGTTGATGGCCATGAAGCTCTTCGAATGTGGCAGTGGCTCAGGGACTCTGCAGGATTCTCCAACCCGAAGGGTTTGACCCAGATCCAACAGGGAAGCTTCCCATGGGGAGACGAGAGGTGTTCTGTTCGATGCCTCAGGAAATCACCATATGCTGGTATTTGAACCCAGGTCTCTGAGAAATGACACCTGGAAACCAAAGCAAGAGTTCAGATTAGGGCCTACGGGCCTGTCCGTTTCAATCTTCTGTCTCTGAAGACATCTGTCTGCATGCCTGCATGGAGGTAGTTGCTCAGCTTGTGTCAGAATGCCCGTTTGTCGAGGGAGGCATACAGTAGTGGGATGTTTTCGGGGACCTTGAGGTTTCTCCTATTCTGTAGAATTGTGGCCAATGGAATGGGTACAGTTTCCTAGGAGAGAGCAGGTACAGTCCTGTGGTATGGCTCCAGAGGACCCAACCTGGAGGCTGTGTTTGCCAGGGCTGTGGGGACAGATGTCCGAAAAAACAAACTTGGCTCAGGTTTGGGGCCAAGGGTATGGCAGGACTAATCTCTAGTCCGAGAGGGGAGCTCCTCTGGATATGAAAGGAGGGCGAGTGGGAGGCAGTCGCTCAGGCTTTTGTCTCTGGGTGTTGTGTCCACAATGGCCATTTAATGTAGGGGTTGCCTCATGGGCCGAGGAAGAGACTCCCTCTCTGGGGATTGGCCAAGCTCCCAAGTGTTTGGGGTCATTCTGTGGGAAGGGAAGAGTACTGTTTTCTGCCACAGGTGTCCCCCCAGTAGAGGGATTCTAGAGCAGAGAAGTGGGTACTGACAACTGGAATACCTGCTTTCTGGTTAGGCCTGGGTTCCTATTGGCATGTCAAGCCCTATATGCCGGCTCTTGGTCCAGCCACTGAGAGGTGTTACTTGAATAAGGGACTCACGCTGAGGGTCACAGTGCGTGTTTGTGCCCAATGCAGCCCTCAAGCTTGGGTGTGGCCTCATGGGCCATGCAGGTTTCTCCTACACTGATGGTTGGACTCACTGCCAACAGCAAGGTTTCTTGTCATGGGGAAGGAGGAGTTCTGACTTGTGAATCAGGTTCCCCCCTGTGCAGGGATTAGAGATAAGGTCTAGGTTCCAATGCCTGACAACCCGGGTTGGGCAGGGATGATGGCTTAAGGCCGTGGAATTGCCAAACTGGAGGGCTTGTGATCCAGGAGTGTGAGGATGGAAATCTAAGAAAACAAGCTAGGCTTAGCTTTCTGGGCGAGGGCACAGCAGGTACACTCTGCAGAGCTGAATCGATATCTCGTGCATCTGAAGTCAGGGGCAAGGATCAGACGATCACTCAGGTTGGATTTTCTGTCCCTGATGGCGCATCCATGAAGGGGAGTGGTGGATCACGAGGCCATGGAGGTTTTCCCATGATGGAAGTTGTCAGATACTCCAAACCGCCAAGATTCTTCTGTGGGACCATTGAGACCTTTGGTTGGCTCTAGGAATTTCCATAAGGAACGATTCTGAGCTGGGTTCTAAGGATGGATGGCTGGGCAGCCCGCCTCTCATTCTAATTGTCTCCTAGTGACAAGACAGGTTAGATCTGCTGGATCTGGGGGAGCAACCGACCGGCTGAGTGAAATGGACTGTCTTGCGGATGGGTCCTAATGTGGTTTTGTGTCCATGGAGACCTTGGCATGAGGCGGTGGCCTGGGGCCCTGAAGGGTTCTCTTAACCAGAGGCTTTGACACAACTCCAACGTGCATGTCTCCCATGTGGAGACGAGATTTGTTCGGATGGGTGCCTCAAGAAACAGCATATGCTGGTTTTGGAATCCAGGTCTCTGAGTAGAGATGCGTGGAAACCAAAGAAATGAATCCGATTAGGGCCTAGGGGCCTGTCCTTTCCAATTACGTCTGGGGACATCTGTCTACGAGTCTGAGGGCAGGTAGGTGCTCAGATGGGCTCAAATTGCCCGTTTGTCCTGGTTAGCCAAAACTATTGGGATGGCCTCGGGGACCTTGGAGTTTTAATCTATTTGTAGTGTTATGGCCAATGGAATGGGTAAAATTCCCTTAGAGCGGGCAGGTACAGTCCTGAGGTTTGGCTCCAGGGGCCTGAGCTTGTAGGGTGTGTGGGCCAGGGCTTTAAGGACAGTTGTCCAAAAACACAACCTTGGATTAGGTTTCGGGTCGTAGGTATGGCAAGACTGATCTACAGACCGTGAGGAGAACTCTTCGAAATATGACAAATGGCAAGTGTGAGGCACTTGATCAGTCTTTTGTCTCTGGATATTGTGTCACCGATGGCCGTGGAAGGTCTGGGTGACCTCATGGGCAATGGACGAGTCTTCCTTTCTGGGGATTTGGCCCGATCCCACGAGTTTGGGGTCAATCTGTGGGATGGGAGGAGTCCATTTTTTTTTTTTTATCTTAGTTGTCCCACCGAAAGAGGGATTCCACAGCAGAGCCCTGGGAAGGGTGACTGGACTACCATAAATCTGGTTAAAAATTGGGGCCTAGGGTCATGGCAAGTCCATTATGATGTCTAAAGATCCAGCGACTAAGAGGACTTACTAGGGGACAGGACTCATGTTGAAGGTCACAATGCGTGTTTTTGCCCTCACAGAACTCAAGCATGTGCGAGCCCTCATGGTGAAGACTGGTTTCTACTACAAGAACGTTGGACCACCACAAGGTTTCTTGCCATGGGTAAGGTGTTGTCTGGGAAGCCCCATCGGGCAACATTTTTCTTCTTGAGGGCAGGCAGTTTGCTGCATTGTGGGTCCGGAATTGCCAAACTTGAGGGATTTGGGCCAGGAGTGTGAGGATGGAAGTTTGAGAACAAAAGTTAGACTTAGGTTTCAGGGCGAGGGGAAGGCAGACACACTCTGCAGATCTGAATCAAGATCTCGTGCATCTGAAGTCAGGTCGAGGATCAGACGTTGGCTCAGGTGGCAGTTCCTGTCCATGATTTCCACCTCATAAAGGGGGGGGGCATCCTAAATCCATCGAGGTTTTCCCACGATTGTAGTTGTGAGATGCTCCAAAACGCAATGATTCCTTCTGCAGGACATTTGAGACCTACTGGATAGCTCCAGGACTTCCCATACAGTACGACACCAGAGCAGAGTTCTCAGGATGGATGTCTGGGCAGCATGCCATGGATTCCAATTTTCTCCTAGCAACAAGACAGGTTAGATCGGCTGGCACTTGGGGAGCATCCAAGGGGCTCAGCTGAAATGGAATCTTTTGCGGATGGGTCCTAATGTGTGTTTGTGTCCATGGAGACCTTGGAATGGGACAGTAGCTCCAGAGCCCTGAAGGAATCTCCTAACCGGAGGTTTGGAGACAGCTCCAAAGAGCAAGTGTCCCATGTGGAGACAAGATTTGTTCTAATTGGTGCCTCAGGAAACCCCCTTATGCTGGTACTGGAAACCAGGCCTCTGAAGAGAGATAACAGGAAACCACAGCAATGGATCTGATTAGGGCCTAGTGGCCTGTCTGGTTCAATCTTCTTCTCTGGCGATATCTGCCTATGGTATGAGTGGAAGTAGTTGCTCAGCTTGTGTCAGACAGCCTCTGTTTGTCCAGGCGGCCGACAGTATTGGGATGGCCTCAGGGATTTTGGAGGTTCCTCCTGATTTGTACGATTATGGATAATGGAATGGGAAGAATTCCCATGGACTGGGAAGGCACAGTCCTGATGTGTGCCTCCAGGACCCAAGCCTGGAGGGTGTCTGGCCAGGACTGTGGAGACAGATTTCTGAAAACACAAACTCAGCTTAGTTTGGGGACGTATATGGCAGGCCTGATCTACAGACCGTGAGGAGAACTCTTCAGGATATGAAGAAAGGGCGAGTGTGAGGCATTTGCTCAGGCTTTTGTCTCTGTATTTTGTGTCAACGATGGCCGTGGAATGTTTAGGAGGCCTCATGGGCCATGGACAAGTCTTTCTCTCTGTGGATTTGGCCTGATCCCAATTGTTTTGGGTCAATCTGTGGGATGTGAGGAGTACTTTCATTTTTGTTAACTCAGGTGTTCCAACAAAAGAGGGATTCAAAAGCAGAGCCCTGGGAAGGGGCGAATGGACAACCAGAACTATGGTTAAAAATTGGGACCTAGTGGCATGGCAAGCCCAGTAGGCCGTTTCTTGGTCCAGCCACTGAGAGGCCTTACTTGAGGACTGGGCTCACACTGAGGGTCACAATGCGTGTTTGTGACCAAGGAGGCCCTCAAGAATGAGCAGGGCCTCATGGGCCACACGGGTTTCAACTACACTGAACGTTGGACACCATGCCAACCACAAGGTTTCTTGCCATGGGAAAGGAGTTCTGATTTCTACATCATGTTCAAACATGGGCAGTGATTGGTGATAAAGTCAAGCTTCTGAAACCTGAAAACCAAGGTTGGGTAGAGATGACGACCTATGGCCATGACGGGTTCGTTTTGCTCTGTGGGCAGCCAGCTGGCTGGGTGTGGGTCGGGAGCTCCAGTCTCAGGCTGTGTCAGAAAGGGCTTTAGTGACCATGGAACCCTTTATAATTGGGATAGAGTAAAGTGGCGTGTAGGATGATCTTCATTTGGTGTTTCTGGGTAGCCCCAGAGTGCAATGTTCTTCTTCTGGGGTGCAGGAAGTGTTCTGCATTATAGTTCTGGAATTGCAAAACTGGAGGGCTTGTGTGCCAGGAGTGTGAAAACGGAAATCTAAGATAACAAGCTCGGCTTAGGTTTCTGGGCGAGGGCACCGCAGGCTCACTCTGAAGAGCTGAATCGAGATCTCGTACATCTGAAGTCAGGGGAAAGGATCAGATGATCACTCAGGTTGGAGTTTCTGTCCCTGATGGCCCATTTATGAAGGGGAATGGTGGATCACGAGGCCATGGAGGTTTTCCCATGATGGAAGTTGTCAGATGCTCCAAACCGCCAAGATGCTTCTGCGGGACCATTGAGACCTTTGGTTGGCTCTAGGAATTTCCATAAGGAACGATTCTGAGCTGGGATCTAAGGATGGATTGCAGGGCAGCCCGCCTCTCATCCCAACTGTCTCCTTGTGACAAGACAGGTTAGATCTGCTGGATTTGGGGGAGCAACTGAGGGGGCTGAGTTGATATGGACTGTCTTGCGGATGGGTCCTAATGTGGGTTTGTGTCCATGGCGACCTAGGAATGAGGTGGTGGCCCGGGGCCCTGAAGTGTTCTCCTAACCAGAGGCTTTGACACAGCTTCAACGTGCATGTTTCCCATGTGGAGACGAGATTTGTTCAGATGGGTGCCTCAAGAAACTGCATATGCTGGTATTGGAATCCAGGCCTCTGAGTAGAGATGCCTAGAAACCAAAGCAATGGATCCGATTAGGGCCTAGGGGCCTGTCCTTTCCATTTATGTCTGGGGACATCTGTCTACGAGTCTGAGTGTAGGTAGGTGCTCAGATGGGCTCAAATTGCCTGTTTGTCCTGGGTAGCCAACACTATTGGGATGGCCTCTGGGACTTTGGAGTTTTATCCTATTTGTAGTGTTGTGGCCAATGGAATGGGCAGAATTCCCTTAGAGCGGGCAGGTACAGTCCTGAGGTTTGGCTCCAGGGGCCTGAGCTTGTAGGGTGTGTGGGCCAGGGCTTTGGGGACAGCTGTCTGAAAATACAACCTTGGCTTAGGTTTCAGGTCGTAGGTATGGCAGGACTCATGTACAGAACGTGAGGAGAACTCTTCGGAATATGAACAAATGCCAAGTGTGAGCCGCTTGCTCAGGCTTTTGTCTCTGGATATTGTGTCACCGATGGCCGTGGAATGTCCGGGTGACCTCATGGGCAATGGACGAGTCTTCCCTTCTGGGGATTTGGCCCAATCCCAAAAGTTTGGGGTCATTCTGTGGGATGGGAGGAGTCCATTTTTTTTTAACTTAGGTGTCCCACTGAAAGAGGGATTCCACAGCAGAGCCCTGGGGAGGGGTGACTAGACTACCAGAAATATGGTTAAAAATTGGGGCCTAGGGTCATGGCAAGTCCATTATGATATCAAATGATCCAGCCACTAAGAGGACTTACTAGGGGACAGGACTCATGCTGAAAGTCACAGTGCGTATTTATGCCCTCGCAGAACTCAAGCATGTGCGAACCTTCATGTTGAACACTGGTTTCTCCTACACAGAACGTTGGATCACCACTTGGTTTCTTGCCATGGGTAAGGTGGTGTCTGGGAAGCTCCATAGGGCAATATTTTTCTTCTTAAGGGCAGGCAGAGTGCTGCATTGTGGGTCCAGAATTGCCAAACTTGAGGGCTTGGTGGTCAGGAGTGTGAGGATGGACTTTTGAGAACACAAGTTAGACTTAGGTTTCAGGGCGAGGGCAAGGCAGGCACACCCTGCAGATTTGAATCAAGATCTCATGCATCTGAAGTCAGGGCGAGGATCAGACATTGACTCAGTATGGAATTCCTGTCCATGATTTCCCCTTCATAAACGGGGTGGGGCATCACAATTCCATCGAGGTTTTCCCATGATGGGAGTTGTGAGATGCTCCAAAATGCAGTGATTCCTTCTGCAGGACATTTGAGACCTGTTGGATAGCTCCAGGACTTCCCATACAGAACGATGCCAGAGCAGTTCTAAGGAAGGATGCCTGGGCAGCATGCCATGGATTCCAATTTTCTCCTAGCGACAAGGCAGGTTAAACCTGCTGGCCCTTGGGGAGCATCCAAGGGGGCTCAGTTGAAATGGAATCTTTTGTGGATGGGTCCTAATGTGTGTTTGTGTCCATGGAGACCTTGGAATGAAACAGTAGCTCTGGAGCCCTGAAGGAATCTCCTAACCGGAGGTTTGGAGACAGCTCCAAAGAGCAAGCTTCCCATGTGGAGACAAGATTTGTTCTAATTGGTGCCTCAGGAAACCCCCTTATGCTGGTACTGGAAACCAGGCCTCTGAGGAGAGATAACAGGAAACCACAGCAATGGATCTGATTAGGGCCTAGTGGCCTGTCTGGTTCAATCTTCTTCTCTGGCGACATCTGCCTATGGTATGAGTGGAGGTAGTTGCTCAGCTGGTGTCAGACAGTCTCTGTTTGTCCAGGCGGCCGACAGTATTGGGATGGCCTCAGGGACTTTGGAGGTTCCTCCTAATTTGTACGATTATGGATAATGGAATGGGAAGAATTCCCATGGAGTGGGAAGGCACAGTCCTCATGTGTGGCTCCAGGAGCTCCAGCCTGGAGGGTGTCTGGCCAGGACTGTGGAGACAGATTTCTGAAAACACAAACTCAGCTTAGGTTTGGGGACGTAGGTATGGCAGGCCTGATCTACAGACCGTGAGGAGAACTCTTCAGGATATGAAGAAAGGGCAAGTGTGAGGCTTTTGCTCAGGCTTTTGTCTCTGGACTTTGTGTCAACGATGGCCGTGGAATGTTTAGGAGGCCTCATGGGCCATGGACAAGTCTCCCTCTCTGTGGAATTGGCCTGATCTCAATCGTTTTTGGTAAATCTGCGGGATGGGTGGAGTCCTTTCATTTTTGTTACCTCAGATTTCCCACCAAAATAGAGATTCCAGAGCAGAGTCCTTGGGAGGGGCGACTGGACAACGAGAGATCTGGTTATAAATTGGGGACTAGGGTCTTGGAAAGCCCAATATGCATTATAGTGGTCCAGCCACTGAGAGGCCTTCCTTGAGGACAGAACTCACGCTGAGTGTCACAATGCGTGTTTATGCCCTCGTTTCGATCTATCATAGGCGGGGACTCATGGGGCACGCTTGTTTCTCCTACACTGTATGTTGAACAACATGCCAACCACATGTATTCTTGCCATAGGGAAGTAGTAGTTCCGATTTCTGCATCTCATTCACCCCTGGGCAGTGATTGGAGATAAGGTCTAGGTTTTGAAGTCTGAAATACGATGCTGGGAAGAGCTGACGACCTAAGGCCATGTCAGGTCCCATGTGCTCACTGTGGAGCCAGCCTTCTGAGTGTTTATAAGGAGGTTCATGCTCAGGCTGTGTCAGACAGGGCTTTAGTGCCCATGGTAGATTGCATAATTTGGGTAAAGTCGAGTGGCGTGCAGTTTGATCCTCTTTTGGCAATTCTGGGTAGCCCCAAGTGCAATGTTTTTCTTCTGGAGGGCAGGCAGAGTGCTGCATTGTGGCTCCGACATTCCCAAACTGAATGCCTTGTGGTTGAGGAGTGTGAGAACAGAAGTCTGAGAACACATGGTAGGCCTAGGTTTCGGGGCAAAGGCACAGCAGGCACCCTCTGCAGATCTGAATCGGGATTTCGTGCATCTGAAGTCAGGGCGAGGTTCAGACCTAGGCTCAGGTTGGAGTTTCTGTCCATTATGGCCACTTCATGAAGGAGACAGCATCTTGAGGCCATGGAGGTTTACCCACGATGGGAGTTGTTAGATGCTCTAAACCACAAGAATTCCTTCTGATCAACAATTGAGACCTGTTGGATCGCTCCAGGACGTCCCGTACAGAACAAAGCAAGAACAGGGATCTAAGGATGGATGCCTGGGCAGCCGGCCTCACATTCCAATTGTCTCCTAATGATTACACATGTTTGATATGCTGGCTCTGGTGGAGCAACCAAGGGGGCTGAGTTGAAATGGACTCCTCTGTGGATGAGTCCTAATGTGGGTTTGTGTTCATGGAGACCTTGGAATGGGGTGGTGGCACCAGGGCCCTGAAGGGTTCTCCTAAACAGAGGCTTTGACACAGCTCCAACATGCAAGTTTCCCATGTGGAGATGAGATTTGTTCTGATGGGTGTCTCAGGAAACCCCCATATGCTGAGATTGGAATCCAGGCCTCTGAGTAGAGATGCCTGGAAACCAAAACAATGGATCGATTAGGACCTAGGGTCCTGTTCGTTACAATTTACCTCTGGGGACATCTTTCTACGGGTCAGAGTGCAGAAAGGTGCTCAGATGGGCTCAAATTGCTCCTGTTTGTCCTGGGCAGCCAACACTGGGATGGCCTCGGGGATTTTGGAGGTTTATCCTATTTGTAGGGTTGTGGCCAATGGAATGGACAGAATTCCCTTGGAGAGGGCAGGTACAGCCCTCAGGTTTGGCTCCAGGGGCCTGAGCCTTTAGGGTGTGGGGGACAGTGCTGTGGGGCCAGTATCTGAAAACACAAACTCGACTTAAATTTTGGGTTGTAGGTATGGCAGGACTCATCTACAGTCTGTGGGTGAGGCCCTTGCTCAGGCTTTTATCTGGATTCTGTGTTAACGATGGCCGTGGATTGTCGGGGAGGCCTCATGGGCCATGGACGAGTCTTCCTCTCTCTGGATTTGGTCCGATCCCTAAATTTGGGGTCATTCTGTGCGATGGGAGGAGTCTACTTTGTTTTTTTTTTTTTTTTTTTTTTTTTTTTTTTTTTTACCTCAGGTGTCCCAGCAAAAGAGGGATTCCACAGCAGAGACTTGGGGAGGGGCTACTCGACAACCAGAAATCTTGTTAAAAATTGGGGCTTAGGGGCATGGCAAGACCATTATGACGTCTAATGGTCCAGCCACTGAGAGTACCTACTATAGGACAGGACTCACACTGAGGGTCACAATGCATGTTTATGCCCTGGCATCACTCATGCATGGGCAGGTTTCATGGAGAATGCTGGATTCTCCTACATTGAATGTTGGAAAACATGCCAGCCTCAAGGTTTCTTGCTATAGGTAAGAAGGAGTACTGATTTCTGCACCACGTTCCACCCTTGTCAGGGTTTGGAGTTAAGGTCTAAGTTCTGAAGCCTGAAAATCTAGGTTGGGAAGAGATGATGAGTTAAGACCATGGCGGGCCCAATGTGCTCAGTGTGCGATCAGCTGTCTGGGTGTTGGTCAGGAGGTCCGGGCTCAGGCTGTGTCAGACAGTGAAATAGTGCCCAGGTTAGACTATATAATTTGGGTACAGTACATTGCCGTGTAGGTATATCCTCATTTGGGGTTTCTGTGAAGATCCATAGGCAGTATTTTATTCTGGAGGGAAGGCAGAGTGCTGAATTGTGGGTCCAGAATTGCCAAACTTGAAGACTTGGGGCCAGAAGTGTGAGGATGGAAGTAAGACAATACAAGCTAGACTTAGGTTTCAGGGAAAGGGGAAGGCAGGCACACTCTGCAGAGCTGAATTGAGATCTCATACATCTGAAGTCAGGGCAAGGATCAGATGTTGGCTCAGGTTGGAGTTCCTGTCCATGATTTCCCCTTCATAAAGGGGGAGCGGGGCATCACAAATCCATCGAGGTTTTCCCACGTTGGGAGTTGTGAGATGCTCCAAAATGCAAGGATTCCTTCTGTAGGACATTTGAGACCTGTTGGATGGCTCCAGGACATCCCATATAGAATGAAGCCAGAGGAGGGTCCTAAGGATGGATGCCTAGTCAGCCCGCCTTGTATTCCGATTGTCTCCTAGTAACAAGACACATTCGATATGCTGGTTCTGGGGGACCAACCAAGGGTGCTGAGGTGAAATGGAATTACCTGCGGATGGGTCCTAATGTTTGTTTGTGTCCATGGAGACCTTGGAATGGGGCTTTGGCAGCGGGGCCCTGAAGGATTTTCCTAACCGGAGATTTTGAGATGCCTCCAAAGAGCAAGTTACCCATGTGGAGACGAGATTTGTTTTGATGGGTGCCTCAAGAAACAGCCATATGTTGGTATTTGAATCCAGGCCTCTGAGGAGAGATGCCTGGAAACCAAAGCCATGGATCCGATTAGGGCCTAGGGGCCTATTTGTTCCAATTTACCTCTAGTTACATCTTTCTAAGGGTATGAGTGCATGTAGGTGCTCAGATGGGCACAGATTGCCCCTGTTTGTGCTGGGCAGCCAACACTATTTGGATGGCCTCTGGGACTTGGGAGTTTTATCCTATTTGTAGGGTTATGGCCAATGGAATATGCAGAATTCCCTTGGAGAGGGCCTGTACAATCCTCAGGTTTGGCTCCATGGGCCTGAGCCTATAGGGTGTGTGGGAGAGGGCTGGGGGACAGTTGTCTGAAAACACAATCTCGGCTTAGGATTCGGGTCATTGGTATGGCAGGACTGATCTACAGACCGTGAGGAGATCACTTCAGGATATGAACTAAGGGCAAGTGTGAGGCACTTGCTCAGGCTTTTGTCTCTGGATATTGTATCACTGATGGCCGCGGAATGTCTGGCTGAACTCACGGGTAATGGACGAGTGTTCCTTTCCGGGGATTTGGCCCGATCCCAAGAATATGGGGTCATTCCGTGCGATGGGATGAGTCCGTTTTTTTTTTTTTTTTTTCTACCTCAGGTGTCCCACCAAAAGAGGGATTCCAAAGCAGAGCCCTGGGGAGGGGCGACTGGACACCAGAATTCTGGTTAAATTTGGGGCCTAGGGGCATGACAAGCCCATTATGACGTCTAAAGGTTCTGCAACTGAGAGGACTTTCTGGAGGACAGGACTCACGCTGATGGTCACAATGTGTGTTTATGCCCTCACAGCACTCAAGCATGGGCGGGGCCTCATGGTGAACACTGGTTTCTCCTACACTGAACGTTGGACAACATGCCAATCACAAGGTTTCTGCCATGGGTTAGGAGGAGTTCTGATTTCTGCATCACGTTACCCCCTTGGCAGGGTTCTGTGTTAAGGTCTAAGTTCTGAAACCTGAAAAGCTATGTTGGGATGAGATGACGAGCTAAGAACATGGCAGGTCCGATCTGCTCAGTGTGCTGTCAGCTGTCTGGGTGATGGTCAGGAGGTCTGGGCTCAGGCTGTGTCAGACAGTGAAATAGTGCCCAGGTTAGACTATATAATTTGGGTACAGTACAGTGCCGTATAGTTCTATTCTCATTTGCAGTGTCTGGGAAGCTCCATAGGGCAACATTTTTCTTCTGGAGGGCAGACAGAGTGTTGTATTGTGAGTCCAGAATTGCCAAACTTGAGGTCTTGGGGGCCAGGTTTGTGAGGATAGAAGTGTGAGAACACAAGCTAGACATAGGTTTCAGGGAGAAGGCAAGGCTGGCACACTCTGCAGAGCTGAATCGAGATCTCCTGCGTCTGAAGTCAGGGCGAGAATCAGACGTTGGCTCAGGTTGGAGTTCCTGTCCATGATTTCCCCTTCATAAGGGGGGGCATCACAAAGCCATGGAGGTTTTACTATGATGGGAGTTGTGAGATGCTCCAAAACGCAAGGAATCCTTTTGGAGGACATTTGAGACCTGTTGGATGGCTCCAGAGTGTCCCGTACGGAACGTCGCTGGAGCAGAGTTGTAAGGATGGATGCCTGGGAAGCCGGCCTTGCATTCCAATTGTCTCCTAGCGACAAGACTGGTTCGTTTTGCTGGCTCTGGGGCAGCAACCAAGGGGTTTGAGATGAAATATAATCTCCTGTGGATGGGTCCTAAGGTGGATTTGTGTCCATGGAGTCCTTGGAGTGGGGCGGTGGTGCCGGGGCCCTGAAGGATTCTCCTAACCGGAGATTTTGAGACAGCTCCAAAGACCAAGTTTCCCATGTGGAGGCAATATTTGTTCTAATTGGTGCCTCAGGAAACCCCCATAACTGGTATTAGAAACCAGGCCTCTGAGGAGAGATACCTGGAAACCACAGCAATGGATCTGATTAGGGCCTAGGGGCCTGTCCATTTCAATCTTCTTCTCTGACCACATCTGCCTATGGTATGAGTGGAGGTAGTTGCCCATCTGTTGTCAGACAGACCCTGTTTGTCCAGGCGCCCTACACTATTGTGATGACCTCAGGGATTTTGGGGGTTTCTCCTATTTGTACGATTATGGACAACGGAAGGTGCAGAATTCCCATGGTTGGGCAGGCACAGAGCAGATGTGTGACTCCAGGGACCCAGCCTAGAGGGTGTGTGGGCCAGGACTGTGGGGACAGATATCTGAAAACACAAACTCAGCTTAGGTTTGGGGACGTAGGTTTGGCAGGCTCGATCTACAGCCCCTGAGGAGAATTCTTCAAGATACGAAGAAGTGGCAAGTGAGAGGCACTTGCTCAGGCTTTTGTCTCTGGATTTTGTGTCAACGATGGCTGTGGAATATCGGGGAGGTTTCATGGGCCATGGACGAGTCTTCCTCTCTGTGGAATTGGCCGGATCACAATTGTTTTGTGTCAATCTGTGAGATGGGAGGAGTCCTTTCAGTTTTGTTACCTCAGGTGTCCCACCAAAAGATGGATTTCAGAGCAGAGCCTTGGGGAGAGGTGACTGGATAACCAGAAATCTGGTTAATAATTGGGGCCTTGGGGCATGGCAATCTCAATATGCCTTCTAATGGTCCAGCCACTAAGAGACCTTCCTTGAGGACAGAAGTCACGATGAGTGTCACAATGCATGTTTATACGCTCGTGGTGCTCTATCATAGGCGGGGACTTATGGGGCACGCTGGTTTCTCCTACACTGTATGTTGAACAACATGCCAACCACATGTATTCTTTCCATGGGGAAGTAGTAGTTCCAATTTCTGCATCTCATTCACCCCTGGGCAGTGATTGGAGATAAGGTCTAGGTTTTGAAGTCTGAAAACCGAGTTTGAGAAGAGATGATGACCTAAGGCCATATCGGGTCTGATGTGCTCAGTGTGGAGCCAGCTGTCTGGGTGTTGGTGGGGAGGTTCAGGCTCAGGCTATGTCATACATTGCATTAATGCCCAGGGTAGATTGTATAATTGGGGTACAGTCGAGTGCTGTGCAGGTTGATCCTCATTTGGTATTTCTGGGTAGCCCCAATGGCAACGTTTTTCTTCTGGAGTGCAGGCAGAGTGCTGCATTGTGGCTCCAACATTCCCAAACTGGATGCCTTGTGGGTGAGGAGTGTGAGGATGGAAGTCTGAGAACACATGTTAGGCATAGGTTTCAGGGCGAAGGCATGGCAGGAACCCTCTGCAGATCTGAATTGGGATATCGTGCATCTGAAGTCAGGGCGAGGTTCAGACTTAGGCTCAGGTTGGAGTTTTCCGTCCATTATGGCCCCTTGATGAAGGGGGGGAATCACGAGGCCATGGAAATTTTTGTCTGGATTTTGTGTCAACGATGTCCGTGGAATGTCGCGGTGAAATCAATCAGAACAAATTAGGAGAAACCTTCAACATCTCCAAGGCTTTCCTAAGAGTGTAGGCCGCCCGGGACAAACAGGGGCTATCTGCCACCAGCTGAGCAACTACCTCCACTCAGTCCCTGACACACATGTCCCCAGAGTAGATGATTGAACTGGATAGGCCCCGAGGACCTCATCAGATCCATTGCTTTGATTTCCATCCATCTCTTTTCAGAAGCCTGGTTTCCAATAGCCATTTATGGGGCTTTACTGTGGCTCTCATCAGAACAAATCTCGTCTCCATATGGGAAAGTTGCACGTGGGAGCTGTGTCAAAACCTCTGGTTAGTAGAAACCTTCAGGACCCTGCTGCCACCGCCCCATTCCAAGGTCTCCATGGACACACACCCACATTAGAACCCATCTGCAGGAGAGTCTGTTTCAACTCAGTGCCTTCCTTTGCTCTCCCAGAGCCAGCAGATCGAACCTGTATTATTGCAAGGAGACAACTGGAATGAGAGGCGGGCAGCCCAGGCATCCATTATTAGAACCCTGCTCTGGATTCATCCCTATGGGATGTCCTGGAGCCATCCAACAGGTCTCAATTGTCCCGCAGAAGGAATACTTGCAGTTTGGAGAATCTCACAACTCCCATCATAGGAAAATCTCCATGGCCTCATGATGCCCCGCCCCCTTCATAAGGGGCCATCATGGACAGAAACTCCAACCTGAGCCAACGTCTGATCCTCGCCCTGACTTCAGATGCCCGAGATCTCGATTCATCTCTGCACAGTGTGCCTGCCGTGCCCTCACCCCAAAACCTAAGCCTAGCTTGTGTTCTCACACTTCCGTCTTCACACTCTTGGCCCACAAACCCTCAGAATTGCAATTCCGGAGCCACAATGAAGCACTCTGCCTGCGCTCCAGAAGATAAACGTTGCCCTATGGGGCTACCCAGAAACCCCAAATGAGGATAAACCTGCACGCCACTCTACTGTACCCCAATTATACTATCTATCCTGAGCACAAATGCCCTGTTTGACACGGCCTCAGCCCGGACTTCCCGATGGACACCCAGACAGCTGGCCGCACACTGAGCACATCGGACCTGCCATGGCCTTAGGTCGTCATGTCTTCCCAACCTCGTTTGTCAGGCATCAGAACCTAGACCTTAACTCCAAATAAGGCCCAGGGGTGAACATGATGCAGAAATCAGAACTCCTTTCACGTGTCAAGAATACTAGTGGTTGGCATGTTTTCCAATGTTCAGTATAGGAGAAACCAGCATGGCCCATGAGACCCCACCGATGTGTGAGAGCTTCATTGGGCACAAACACGCATTGTGACCCTCAGCGTGAGTCCTGTCCTCAAGTAAGACCTGTCAGTGGCTGGAACAAGAGCTGCATATGGGGCTTGCCATGCCCTTAGGCCCCCTTTCTTAATCAGAGGTTGGTTTGTCCATTTGCACCTCCCCAGGTCTATGCTCTGGAATCCCTCTTTTGGTGGGAAACCTGAGGTAAAAAAAAAAGAACAGACTCCTCCCATCCCAGAGAATCACCCCAACCTCCTGAGATCGGACCAAATCCCCAGAGAATGGAGACTCATCCATGGGCCATGAGGCCACCTCGACATTCCACTGTCATTGTTGACACAAAATCCAGAGACAAAAGCCTGAGCAAGCACCTCACTCTCACCCTTTGTTCATATCCCAAAGAGTTCTCTTCATGGTCTGTTGATTCTGCCTACCATACCTACGTCCCCAAACTTAATCCAAGTTTGTTTTTCAGACTTCTGTCCCCACAGCCCTGGCCCACACACCCTTCAGGCTGGGGCCCCTGGAGTGGCACCTCAGGACTGTGCATGCCTTCTCCAAGGATATTCTGCCCATTCCATTGGCCACAACTGTACATATTACGAGAAACCTCCATAGTGCCTGAGGCTATCCCAATAGTGTCGGCACACAAGGACAAACAAAGGTCATCTGACACCAGCTAAGCATCTACCTCCACTCAGACAAATGTCCCCCGTGAAGATTGAACTGGACACACCCCTAGGCCCTAATTGGATCCATTGCTTTGGTTTCCAGGCATCTCCACAGAGGACTGGTTTCCAATACCAGCATACGGGGGATCCCTGAGGCACTGATCAGAACACATATCACCCCACATTAGAAACTTGTTCGTTGGGGCTGTGTTAAAACCTCCGGTTAGGAGAATCCTTCAGGGCCCCAGTGCCACCGCCCCATTCCAAGGTCTCCCTGGAAACAAACCCATATTATGACCCATCTGCAGGAGAGTCCATTTCAATACACCCCCCTTGGTTGCTCCCCCAGAGCCAGCAGATTGAACTTCTCTTGTCCCAAGGAGAAAATTGGAATATGAAGAGGGCTGCCCAGGCATCAATTTTAGAACACTGTTCTGGAGTTTTTCCGTATGGGACATCCTTAAGCCATCCAAGGTTTCTCCCGCAGAAGGAATTCTAGCGGTTTGGAGAATCTCAAAACTCCCATTGAGGGAAAATCTCCATGGCCTCGTGTTACCCCACCCCACTTCCAAAAGGGGCCACCTTGGACAGAAATTCGGACCTGTGACAACGTCTGATCCTCACCCTGACTTCAGGTGTATGAGATGTCGATTCAGCTCTGTAGAGTGTGCCTTCAGTGCCCTCGCTCCGCACCTATGCCTAGCTTGTGTTCTCAGACTTCAGTCCTCACCCTTGGGGCCCACAAACCCTCTTTTTTGGCAATTCCAGAACAATTATGCAGCACTCTGCCTTCCCTCCAGAAGAAACACATTGTCCTCTGGGGCTACCCAAAGACCTCACATGAGGATCAACATGCACACCACTTGACTGTACCCCAATTATATAGTCCACCCTGGGCACTAGTGCCCTGTCTGACACAGCTTGAACCCAGACCTCCCGACTGACACCCAGACAGCTCACCACACACTGAGCACATCAGACCCGCCATGGTCGTAGCTCATCATCTCTTCCCAACCTAGCTTTTCAGGCTTCAGAACTTAGACCTTAACTCCAAACCCTTCCAAGGGGTGAACGTGATTCAGAAATAAGAACTCCTCCTTCCCCATGGCAAGAAACCTTGTGTTTGTTATGATGTCCAATGTAGAGTGTAGGAGAAACCAGCATGTCCATTGATGCTCTGCCCATGCTAGAAGGCAGCGTTAGGCACAAACACACAGAGTGACACTCAGCGTGAGCCCTGTCCTCAAGTAAGACGCCTCAGTGGCTAGACCAATAGCCTGCATATGGGGCTTGCCATGCCCCTAGGCCCCCAATCTTAACTAGAGGTCGGGTTGTCCAGTAGCCCCACTCAGGCCTCTGCTCTGGAATTCCTCTTTTGGTGGGACACCTGTGGTAAAGAGAAAAAAAAAGGAAAAACCAGAACGGACTCCTCCCACCCCACAGAATGACCCCAAACTCTTGGGATCGGGCTAAATCCCAAGAGAGGGACATACATCCATGTCATATGAGGCCACCCCGACATTCCACGGCTATCATTGACACAAAATCCAGAGACAAAAGCCTGAGCAAGCGCCTCACACTCGCCATTTGTTCATATCCCAAAGAGTTCCCCTCATGGTCTATAGATCGGGCCTGACATACCTATGTCCCGAAACCTAAGCCGAGTTTGTGTTTTCAGACTTCTGTCCCCACAGCCCTGGCCCACACACTGTCCAGGATGGGACCACTGGAGCCACACCACAGGACTGTGCCTTCCCTCTCCAAGGGAATTCTGCCCATTCCATTGGCCACAACCGTATAAATTAGGAGAAACCTCCAAAGTCCCCGAAGCCAGACTAATAATGTAGGCAGCCTAGAACAAGCAGGGGCGATCTGACACCAGCTGAGCAACTACCTCCACTCCAACCCATAGAGAGATGTCCCCAGAGTAGAAGATTGAACCTGACAGGCCCCTAGGCCCTAATCATATCCATTGCTTTGGTTTCCAGGCATTTCTCCCCAGAGGCCTGGTTTCCAATATCAGCATAAGGGAGTTTCGAGAGGGACCCATCAGAACACATCTCGTCTCCACGTGGGAAACGTGCTCATTGGAGCTGTGTCAAAACATACAGTTAGGAGAATCCTTCAGGGCCCCAGTGCCATTGCCTCATTCCAAGGTCTCCATGGACACAAACCCACATTGTAGCCCCTTGCAGGATGCTCTTTACTCCCCCACAGCCAGCCAATAGAACCTGTCTTGTTGCAAGAAGACAATCAGAATGCAATGCAGGCTGCCCAGGCATCCATCCTTAGAACCGTGCTCTGGAGTCATTTTGTATGAGAGTTCCTGGAGGCATCCAACAGGTCTTAATTGTCCCTCAGAAGGAATCCTTGCTGCATGGAGCATCTCAAATCTCGCATCGTGGGATAACCTCCTTTGTCCCTTGATGCCCCGTCCCCTACATGAAAGGACCATCATGGATAGAAACTCCAACCACAGCCAACGTCTGATCCCCGCCCTGATTCAGAAGTACAAGATCTCGATTCAGCTCTGCAGAGTGTGACTGCCATGCCCCCCCCTTGAAACATAAGCTGAGCTTCTGTTCTCAGACTTCCGTCCTCACACTCCTGGCCCACAAGCCCTCCAGTTTGACAATACCAGAGTCACAATGCAGCACTCTGCCAGCTCTTCAGAAGAAAAACGTTGCCCTATGGGGCAATCCAGAAACCCCAAATGAGGATCAACCTGCATTCAACGTGAATAGACCCCAATTATACATTCTTCCCTGGGTACTAATGTCCTGTCTGACACAGCCTGAGCACACACCTCCCAACCGACATCCAGACAGCTGGCCACATACTGAGCATATAGGACCCACCATGGCCTTAAGTTGTCATCTCTTCCAACCTCGTTTTTCAGGCTTCAGTACCTAGACCTTATCTCCAATCATTTCCCAGGGGTGAACGTAGAAATCAGAACTCCTCCTTTCCCTTGGCCAGAAATCTTGTGGTGGGCATGTTGACCAACGTTTAGTGTAGGAGAAACCAGCATGGCCCATGAAGTCCTGATCATGCTTGAGGGCTGCATTGGGCACAAAAAGGCATTGTGACCCTCAGTGTGTGTTCTGTACCCAGGTAAGACCTGTCAGTGGCTGGACCAAAAGCCCGCATATGGACCTACCATGCCCCTAGCCCCCATTCTTAATTAGAGGTCAGTTTGTCCATTTGTCACTCCCTAGGGCACTGCTCTGGAATTCCTCATTTGGTGGGAAACCTGAGGTAAGAAAACAAAACGGACTCTTCCCTTTTCAAAGAATGACCCCAAACTCTTGGGATCGGGCCAAATCCCCCGAGGAGGAAGACTCACCCATTGCCCATGAGGTCACCTGGACATTCCATGGCCATCGGTGACACAATATCCAGAGACAAAAGCCGGAGCAAGTGCTTCACACTGGTCCTTTGATCCTATCACGAAGAGTTCTCCTCACGGTCTGTAGATCAGTCCTGCCACACCTACAACCTGAAACCTAATCTGAGTTTGTGTTTTCAGACAACTGTCCCCAAAGCCCTGGGCCCCAAACCCTACAGGTTCAGGCCCCTGGAGCCAAACCTGAGGACTCTACCTGCCCTCAACAAGGAAATTTTGCCCATTCCATTGGCCACAACCCTACAAATAGGTTAAATCTCCAAAGACTCTGAGACCATCCCAATAAAGTTGGCTGACCAGGACAAACAGGGGCAATCAGAGCCCATCTGAGCACCTACCTGCACTCAGACACATAGACAGATATCCCTAGAGGTTAACTGGAACTAGTTAACTAGTTAACTAGGGCCTAGTCCCCTAGGCCCTAATCAGATCAATTGCTTTGGTTTCCAGTCATCTCTCCTCAGAGGCCTGGATTCCAATACGAGCATATCGCTGTTTCTTGAGGCACCCATCAGAACAAATATCGTCTCCACATGGGAAACTTGTGCCTTGGAGCTGTGTCAAAACCTCTGGGTAGGAGAACCCTTCAGGGCTCCGTTGCCACCGCCGCATTCCAAGGTCTCCATGGACACAAACCCATATGGGGACACATCCGCAGGAGAGTCCATTTCAAATCAGCCCTCTCTGCTCCCCAGATCCAGCAGATCTAACCTGTCTTGTCGCTAGGAGACAATTGGAATGAGAGGCAGGCTGCCCAGCCACCCATCCTTAGAACACTGCTCGGAATCATTCCGTACAGGAAGTCCTGGAGCCAAGCAACAGGTCTCAATCGTCTCGCAGAAGAATCTTTGTGGTTTGGGGCATCTGACAACTCCCATCGTGGGAAAATCTCCATGGCCTCGTGATCACCCCACCGCCTTCATCATGGACAGAAACTCCAAATTGAGCAATCGTCTGATCCTCTCCCTGATTTCAGATGCACGAGATCTTTATTCAGCTATGCAGAGTGTGTCTGCTGTGCCCTCGCCCAGAAATCTAAACCTAGCTTGTGTTCTCAGACTTCCGTCCTCACACTCCTGACCCACAAACCCTCCAGTTCTGCAATTCCAGAACTACACTGCATCACTCTGCCTGCCCTTCAGAAGATAATCAATGCCCTCTGGGGCTATTCAGAAACACCAAATGAGGATCAACCTGCACGCCACTTGACTCTACCCCAATTATACAGGCTGCCCTGGGAAGTAATGCCCTTTCAGACACAGCCTGAGCCTGGACCTCCCGACCCACACCCAGCGAGCTGGCCACACACTGAGCACATCAGACCCACCATGGCTTTACGTCGTCATGTTTTCCCAACCTCGGTTTTCAGGCTTCAGAACCTAGACCTTATCTCCAATCACTGCCCAGGGTTGAACATGATGCAGAAATCAGAACTCCTTCCCCATGGCAAGAAACCTTGTGGTTGGTATGTTTTCCAACGTTCAGTGTAGTTGAAACCAGCATGGTCCATGAGGCCTCACCCATGCTTGAGGGCCGCGTTGGTCACAAACACACATTGTGACTCTCAGTGTGATCCCAGTCCTCAAGTAAGACCTCTCAGGGGCTGGACCAAGAGACAGCATATTGCGCTTGTCATGCCCCTAGGCCCCAATTTTTAACCATAATTCGGGTTGACCATTCGCCCTTCCCAAGGGCTCTGTCTCAGAATCCCTTTTTTGCTGGGAAACCTGTGGTAACAAAACTGAAAGGCCTCCTCCCATCCTACAGATTGACCCAAAACAATTGGGATCGGGCCAAATCCACACAGAGGAAGACTCCTCCATGGCCCATGAGGCCTCCACGACTGTCCGCAGCCATTGTTGACACAAAATTCAGAGACAAAAGCCTTAGCAAGAGCCTCACACACGCCCTTTGTTCATATTCCGAAGAGTTCTCCTCATGGTCTGTAGATCAGTTCTGCCATACCTAAGATCTGAAACGTAAGCTGAGTTTGTGTTTTCAGACAACTGTCTCCAAACCCTGGCTCACATACCCTACAGGCTCAAGCCTCTGGAGCCAAACCTGAGGACTGTACCTGCCCTCTCCAAGGGAATTCTGCCCATTCCATTGGCCAAAACCCTACAAATAGGATAAACCTCCAACATCCCCGAGGCTATCCCAATAGTGTTGTCTGCCCAGGACAAACAGGCTCAACCTGAGCCCATCTGAGCACCTACCTGTACTCAGACACGTAGACAGATGTCCCCAGATGTAAATTAGAATGAACAGGCCCTTAGGCCCAAATCAGTCCATTGCTTTGGTTTCTAGCCATCTCTACTCAGAGGCCTGGATCCCAGTTGTAGCATACGGCTGTTTCTTGAGGCACCCATCAGAACAAATCTCGTCTTCACATGGGAAACTTGCATGTTGGAGCTGTGTCAAAGCCTCTAGTTAGGAGAACCCTTCAGGGACCTGGTGCCACCGTTGCAGTCCAAGGTCTCCATGGACACAAACCCACATTAGGACCCATCTGCAGGATAATCCATTTCAACTCAGCTCCCCTTGGTTGCTCCCCCAGATGCAGCAGATATAAACTGTCTTGTCCCTAGGAGACAATTGGAATGAGAGGCAGGCTGCCCATCCTTAGAACACTGCTTGTTCCGTATGGGAAGTCCTGGAGCCAACCAAAGGTCTCAATGGTCCCACAGAACAATCTTTGCGGTTTGGAGCATCTCACAACTGCCATCGTGGGAAAATCTCCATGGCCTCGTGATCCACCCCCCTTCATGATGGGGCCACCAGGGACAAAAACTCCAACCTGTATGATCGTCTGATCCTCGCCCTGACTTCAGATGCATGGCATCTCGATTCAGCTCTGCAGAGTGCGCCCGCCGTGCCCTCGCCCAGAAACCTAAGCCTAGCTTGTGTTTTCAGATTTCCTTCCTCACACTCCTGGTCCACAAGCCCTCCAGTTTTGCAATTCCATAACTACAATGCAGCACTCTGTCTGTCCGCCAGAAGAATAACATTGCCCTCTGGGGCTACCCAGAAACTCCAAATGAAGATCAACCTGAACGCCATTTGATTCTACCCCAATTATACAGGCTGCCCTGGGCACTAATGTTTTTTCTGACACAGCCTGAGTCTGGACCTCCCAACCCACACCCAGCAATCTGTCCACACACTGAGCACATCGGACCTGCCATAGCCTTAGGTCTTCATGTCTTCCCAACCTCGGTTTTCAGGATTCAGAACCTAGACCTTATTGTCTATCACTGGCCAGGATTGAACACGATGCAGAAATCAGGACTCCTTACCCATGGCAAGAAACCTTGTGGTTGGCATGCTGTCGAACGTTCAGTGTGGTTGAAACCAGTGTGGCCCAAGAGGTCCTGCTCATTCTTGAGGGCCGCGTTGGTCACAAGCACACATTGAGACCCTCAGCGTGAGACAAGTTTTCAAGTAAGGCCTCTAAGTGGCCAGACCAAGAGATGACATATTGGGCTTGCCATGCCCATAGGCCCCAATTTTTGACCATAGTTCGGTTTGTCCATTCGCCCCTCCCCATGGCTCTTCTTTGGAATCCCTCTTTTGGTGGGACATCTGAGGTAACAAAACTGAAAGGACTCCTCCCATTCCACAGATTGACCCAAAACAATTGGGATAGGACCAAATCCAAGAGATAGGAAGACACGTCCATTGCCCATGAGGCCTCCCCGACATTACACAGCCATCGTTGACACAAAATCCAGAGACAAAAGCCTGAATAAGTGCCTCACAGTCGCTCTCTCTTCATATCCCGAAGAGTTCTTCTCACAGTGTGTAGATCGGGCCTGCAATACCTATGTCCCCAAAACTAAGCTGAGTTTTTGTTATCAGACTTCTGTCCCCACAGTCCTGGCCCAAACACGCTCCAGGCTGGGGACCCTGGAGCCACACATCAGAACTGTGCCTTCCTCATTCCACGGGAATTCTGCCCATTCCATTTTCCACAATCATACAAATAAGGAGAGAGTTCCAAAGTCCCCAAGGCCATCCCAATAGTGTAGGCCACCAAGGACAAACAAGGGTGGTCTGATACCAGCTGAGCATCTACCTACACTCACACTGGGGATGGATGTCCCCACAGAAGAAGACTGAACCAGACAGACACCTAGGCCCTAATCGGATCCATTGCTTTGGTTTCCAGGTATCTCTCCTCAGAGACCTGGTTTCCATTATCAGCATATGGGGTTTTCCTGACACACCAATCAGAATAAATCTCATCTCCACATGGGAAACTTGTCTTTTGGAGGTGTCTCAAATCCTCCGTTTAGTAGAATCCTTCAGGTCCCGTGTGCCACCTCCCCATTCCAAGGTCTCCATGGACACAAACCCACATTAGGACCCCTCTGCAGGAGATTCCATTTCAACTCAGCCCCCTCGTTTACTCCCCCAGTGCCAGCATATCAAACCTGTCTATTCGCTAGCAGACCATTGGAATATGAATCAGGCTGCTCAGGCATCCATCCTTAGTTCCCTGTTCTTGAGTTGTTTTGTATGGGACGTCCTGGAGTGATCCAACAGGACTCAATTGTTGATCAGAAGGAATCCTTGGGGTTTGGAACATCTCACAACTCCCATCGTGGGTAAATCTCCATGGCCTCGAGATGCTGCCCCCTTCATGAAGGGGCCATAATGGACTGAAACTCCAACGTGAACCTAGGTATGAACCTCGCCTTGACTTCAGATGCACGAAATTCCGATTCAGATCGGAAGAGTGTGCCTGCCGTGCCCTAGCCCTGCAACATATGCCTAACATGTGTTCTTAGACTTCCGTCCTCACACTCCTCGCCCACAAAGCATCCATTTTGGGAATTCAGGAGCCACATTGCAGCTCTCTGCCTGCACTCCAGAAGAAAAACGATGCCCTTGTGGCTTCCCAGAATCACCAAATGAGGATCAACCTGCACGGCACTCGACTGTACCCCATTTATACAATCTCCCCTGGGCACTAATGCTCTGTCTGACACAGCCTGAGCCTGAACCTCCCGACCAACACACAGACAGCTGGCTCCACACAGAGCACATTGGACCCGACATGACCTTAGGTCGTCATCTCTTCCCAACATCGTTTTTCATACTTCACAACCTAGACCTTATCTCCATTCACTTTTTAGGGGTGAATCAGATGCAGAAATCAGAAATACTAATTCCCCATGGCAAGAATACATGTGTTTGGCATGTTGTCCAACGTTCTGTGTAGGAGAAACTACCATGCACCATGAGTTCCCGCCCATGCTTGAGCACCACGAGGGCATAAACACGCATTGTGGCCCTCAGTGTGAGTTTTATCCTCAAGGAACGCTTCTCAGTTGCTGGACAATTAGAAGGCATATTGGGCTTGCCAGGCCCCTAGGTCCCAATTATTAACCAGATTTCTGGTTGTCCAGTCGACCCTCCCCAGGACTCTGCTCTGGAATCCCTCTTTTGGTGGGACACCTGAGGTAACAAAGCAGAAAGGACTCTTCCCATCCCACAGACTGACCCAAAACAATTGTGATCGGGCCAATCCACAGAGAGGAAGACTCTTCCATGGCCCATGAGGCCTCCCCGACATTCCACGACCATCGGTGACACAAAATCCAGAGAAAAATGCCTGAGCAAGCACCTTTCACTCGCCCTTTCTTCATATCCCGAAGAGTTCTCACAGTCTGTAAATTGGGCCTGTCATACTTACGTCCCCAAACCTAAGCTGAGTTTGTGTTTTCAGACATCTGTCCCCACAGTCCCAGCCGACACAACCTCCAGGCTGGGGCCCCTGAAGTCACACATAAGGTCTGTGCCTGCCCATTCCATGGGAATTCTGGCCCTTCCATTGTCCATAATCGTACAAATTATGAGAAACCTCCAAAGTCCCCAAGGCCATCCCAATAGTGTAGGCCGCCCGGACAAACGCGCGGTGTGACACCAGCAGAGCAACTACCTCCATTCATACCATAGACAGATGTTGCCAGAGAAGAAGATTGAACAGGACAGGGCCTAGGCTCTAATCGGAACCATTCCTGCAGTTTCCAGGTATCTCTCCTCAGAGGCATGGTTTCTAATACCACAGTATGGGGGTTTCCTGAGGCACCAATTAGAAAAAAAAAATGTCTCCACATGGGAAACTTGCTCTTTGGAGTTGTCTCAAAATCCTTCAGGGCCCCGGTGCCACCGCCCCATTCCAAGGTCTCCATGGACACAAACCCACCTTAGGACCCCTCTGCAGGAGATTCCATTTCAACTCAGCCCCCTTGGTTGCTCCCCCAGAGACAGCGGATCGAACCTGTCTTTTCGCTAGGAGAAAATTGGAATGCAAGGCAGGCTGTCCAGGCATCCATCCTTAGAACCCTGCTCTGGCGTTGTTCCATATGGGACATCCTGGAGCCATCCAACAGGTCCCAAATGTCCTGAAGAAGAAATCTTTGCCTTTTGGAGCATCTCACAACTCCCAACGTGGGTAAACCTCGATGGCTTTGTGATGCCCTACCCTTTATGAAGGGGAAATCATGGACAGGAACTCCAACCTGAGTGATCATCTGATCCTCGCCCTGACTTCAGATGCATGAGATCTCGATTCAGCTCTGCAGAGTGTGCCCGCTGTTCCCTCGCCAGAAACCTAAGCCTAGCTTGTGTTCTCAGACTTCCGTCCTCACACTCCTGGTCCACAAGCCCTCCAGTTTGGCCATGCCAGAACTATAATGCAGCACTCTTCCTGCCCTCCAGAAGAAAAACATTGCCCTCTGTGACTACCCAGAAACCCCAAAAGAGGACCAACCTGTACGCCACTTGACTGTACCCCAATTATACAGGCTGCCCTGGGCACTAATGCCCTTTCTGACACAGCCTGAGCCTGGACCTCCAGACCCACACCCAGACAGCTGGCCGCACACTGAGCATATTCGAACCGCCATGGACTTACGTTGTCATCTCTTCCCAACCTCGGTTTTCAGGCTTCAGAACCTAGACCTTACCTCCAATCACTGCCCAGGGTTGAGCATGATGCAGAAGTCACAACTTCTTCCCCATGGCAAGAAACCTTGTGGTTGGCATGTTGTCTAATGTTAAGTGAAGTTGAAACCAGTGTAGCCCATGACGCCCTGCCCATCCTTGAGGGTTGTGCTGGTCACAAACACCCATTGTGACCCTCAGCTTGAGCCCAGTCCTCAAGTAAAGCCTTTCAGTGACTGGACCAAGAGATGACATTTAGGGCTTGCCATAACCCTAGGCCCCAATATTTAACCAGAGGTTGGGTGCTCCAGTCGCCCCTCACCAGGGCTTTGCTCTGGAATCCCTCTTTTGGTGGGACACCTAAGGTAACAACACAGCAATGACTCCTCCCATCCCACAGATTGATGCAAAACTCTTGGGAATGGGCCAAATCCACAGAGACGGAGACTCGTCCATGGACCATGAGGCCTCACTGATATTCCACAGCCATTGCTGACACAAAATCGAGAGACAAAAGTCTGAGCCAGTGCTTCACACTCGCCATTAGTTCATATCCCAAAAAGTTCTACTCATTGTCTGTAGATCGGGCCTGCCATACCTACATCCCCAAACCTAAGCGGAGTTTGTGTTTTCAGACTTCTGTAACCATAGCCATGGCCCACACACCCTCCACGCTTGGGCCCTTGGATCCACACCTCAAAACTGTGCCTTCCCTTTCCAGTGGAATTCTGCCCATTCCATTGGCCACAACCTTGAAAATTAAGAGAAACCTCCAAAGTCAACCAAGCGGTCCCAATAGTGTAGGACTCCCAGGACAAACTGGGGCGATCTGACAACAGCTGAGCAATTACCTCCACTCAGATCCGTAGACAGATGTCCACATGGAAGAAGATTGAACCAGATAGGCCCCTAGGGTCGTCCCACTACTGTAAGATACCCTGGACAAACAGGGGCATTCTGACACAAGCTGAGCAACTACATCCATGCAGACATGCAGACAGATGTCTGCAGAGACAGAAGATTGAACTGAACAGGACCCTAGGCTTAATCTGAACTCTTGCTTTGGTTTCCAGGTGTCACTCCTCAGAGGCCTGGGTAAGAAGAACAGCATATGGGGCTTTCCTGAGGCACCAAACAGAATCTCTCTCATTTCCACATGGGGTGCTTTCTTGTTGAAGCTGTATCAAACCCTTCAGGTAGGAGAATTCTGTAGGGCCCCTGAAACACCAGGACATTCTAAGGTCTCCATGGACATAAACCCACATTATGACCCATCCTCAGGAGAGTCCATTTCAACTCAGCACCCTGTGTATCTTTACCCAGAGCCAGCAGATCAAAACGTCTTGTCGTAAATAGCCAATGGGAATGCGAGGTATGATGTACAGGCATCCATCCTTCCAACCCTGCTCTCAAGTACTTCTGTATGGGACGTCTTTTTAGCCATCCAAAAGGACTTGTCTGTCTTGTGGAAGGAAACCTTGTGCTTTGGAGCAACTCACAAACACAGTGTGGGAAAACCGCCTTGGCCTCTTGAAGCCCCCACTTCATGAAGGGGCCATCACGGACACCAACTACAGCACCATCCAACGTCTGATCATCACCCTGAATCCAGATGTAGGATATCCCAATTCAGCCTCTGCAGAGTGGGCCTGCCGTGCCCTTGGCTCCAAACCTCACCATAGCTCGTGTTTTCAGACTTCCGTCCTCACACTCCTGGCCCACAAACTCTCCCTATTGGGAGTTATGGGGCCACAATGAGGCACTCTGCTTGCCTCCCAGAAGAAAAATATTGTCTATGGCGTTGTCCAGAAACCCCAAATGAGGATCAAACTGCTTGGCCCTCGGCAACACCCCAGTTGCATAGGCTACCTTAAACACTGATGCTCTATTGTACATAGCCTGAGCCCAGACCTTCCAACAGACACCAAAACAGCTGGTTGCACACCCAGCACATTGAACCCGCCACTGCCTTAGGCCACTATCCCTTCCCAACCTGGGTTTTCAGTCATCAGAACCTAGAACTTATCTCCAATCCCTGCACAGGGGGGAACCTGATACACAAGTCAGAACTCCTCCCTCCCCATGGCAAGAAACCTTGCTGTTGGCAGTGAGTCAAACCTTCCATGTAGGAGAAAACTGCATGGCCCATGAGGCCACACCCATGTTTGAGGGCCGCCTTGGGCACAAACACACATTGTGACCCTCAGCGTGAGTCCCTTATTCAAGTAACGCCTCTCAGTGACTGGACCAAGAGCCTGCATATGGGGCTTGCCATGCCCATAGGCACCCAGGCCGAACTAGATGGCAGGTATTCCAGGTTTCAGTACCCACTGCTCTGATCTAGAACACCTCTACTGGGGGACACCTGTGGCAGAAAACAGTACTCTTCCCTTCCCACAGAAGGACCCCAAACACTTGGGAGCTCGTCCAATCCCCAGAGAGGAAGACTCTTCCTCGGCACATGAGGCAACCCCTACATTAAACGGCCATTGTGGTGGATACAAAACCCAGAGACAAAAGCCTGAGCGACTGCCTCCCACTTGCCCTCCTTTCATATCCAGAGGAGCTCCCCTCATGGACTGGCGATCAGGCCTGCCATAACCTTGGCCCCAAACCTGAGCCAAGTTTGTTTTTTTGGACATCTGTCCCCACAGCCCTGGCAAACACAGCCTCCAGGCTGGGTCCTCTGGAGCCATACCACAGGACTGTGCCTGCTCTCTCATAGGAAACTGTGCCCATTCCTTTGGCTACAAACCTACAGAATATGAGAAACCTCAAGGCCACCGAGGATATCCCACTATTGTAAGCCATCCTGGACACACAGGGGCATTCTAACACAAGCTGAGCAGCTACCTCCATGAATGCATGCAGACAGATATCCACAGAGACGGAAGGTTGAACCGGACAGGCCCCTAGGCCCTAATCTGAGCTCTTGCTTTGGTTTCCAGGTATCACTCCTCAGAGGCTTTGGTTTGAAGAACAGGATATGGGGCTTTCCTGAGGCACTGAACAGAACACCTCTCGTCTCCACATGGGAAGGTTCCTTGTTGGAGCTGTGTCAAACCCCTCATGTTGGAGAATCCTGCAGAGTCTCTGAGCCACCTCCATATTCCAAGGTCTCCAAGTCCACCAACCCACATTATGACTCATCTTCAGGAGAGTCCATTTCAACTCACACCTCTGGGTAGCTCACCCAAGAGCCCGCAGATTGAGCCTGCCTTGTCCTGACTAAACAGTGGGAATGTGAGGTGGCGTTCCCAGGCATCCATGCTTAGACCCCTGCTCTTGAGTCTTTCCATATGGGGCATCCTGGAACCATCCAAGAGGACTCCACTGTCCTGCAGAAGGAAACCTTGAGGTTTGGAGTAGTTCACAAATCCCATCGTAGGGAAAACTCCCTGGCCTAATGAAGCCCCTATCCCCTTCAGGAAGAGGCCATCATGGACAAAAACTCTAGCCTGAGGCAACGTCTCATACTTGACATGACCTCAATACAGAAGATCTCAATTCAGCCTCTGCAGAGTGGGCCTGCCATGCCCTCGGTCCAAACCTCACGCTAGCTTGTGTTTTCAGATTTCCTTCCTCACACTCCTGGCAACCAAGCCCTCCAGACTAGGAATTCCAGAACCACAATGCAGCCCAGTGCCTGCCCACCAGAAGAAAAACGTTTCCCTATGGGGCTTTCCAGAAACCCCAGATGAGGATCAAACTGCTCGGGCCTCGACGGCACCCCAGTTGGATAGGCTGCTCTTGGAACTAATGCTCTGTCTGACACAGCCTGAAGCCAGATGTCCAGACAGACAAGGAGACAGCTGGCCGCACACCCAGCACTTCGGACACGCCATGGCCTTATGCCATCATCTCTTCTTAACCTGGGTTTCCAGATATCTGAACCTAGACATTATATCAATTCCCCACACAGTTGGGTATCTAAAGCACAAATCAGAACTCCTCCTTCCCCATGGCTGTAAAGCTTGCTTTTGGCATGGAGTCACACCTTCAGGGTAGGAGAAACCTTCATGGCCCCTGATGCCACGTCCAAACTTGAGTGCCGCATTGGGCACAAATTCACATTGTGACCCTCAGCATGAGCCCCATGTCGAAGAAAGGCCTGTCAGGGCCTGGACCAAGAGCCCGCATATGGGGCTTGCCAAGACCCTATGCAGCCAATCCTCACCAGTGTTCGATTTTTCCAGTCACCTGTACCTGGGACTCTGCTCTGGAATACCTTTCTTGGAGAGACACCTGTGCCAGACAACAGGACTCCACCCTTCCCACACAATGACCCCAAACACTTGGGAATTGGGCCAAATCCCCAGAGAGGGAGACTCGTCCATAGTCCCTGAGGCCACCCCTACAACCTACGGCTATCCTGGACACAACATCCAGAGACAAAAGCCTGAAGGAAGGCCTCCCACTCGCCCTTCTTTCATAAGCCGAGGAGCTACCTCTCAGTCTGTAGATTTGGCTTGCCATACCCTCGGCGCTACTCGTAAGCTGAGTTTGTGTTTTCAGACTTCTGTGCCCACAGCCTGGACCCACACAACCTCCAGGGTAGGGCCTCTGGAGCACACCAAAAGATTGTGCCTGTCCTCTCCAAGGAAAGTGTGTCCAATCCATTGACCACAACCCTACAGATTAGGGAAAACCTCCAAGGCCCCTGAGGCCATCCCAATAGTATAAGGTGCCCTGAACTAAGAGGGGCACTCTGATACCAGCTGAGCAACTATCTCCACTTAGACACTCAGACAGTGTCCCCAGAGACAGAAGATTGAAATGGACAGGCCCCTAGGCGCTAATCTGAACCTTAGCTTTGGTTTCCATGTGTCCGTCCTCAGAGGACTGGTTTCGTAGACCAGCATATGGGGCTTTTCCGAGGCACCAAACTGAACCTCTCTCGTCTCCACATGGGGATCTTTCTTATTGGAGCTGTATCAAACCCTTAAGGTAGGGGAATTCCACAGGGCCACTGAACAACCAGCACATTCCAAGGTCCCCATGGGCAAAAACCCTCATTATGATGCATCCTCAGGCCCCTGGGCAGCTTGCCCCAGAGCCAGCAGATCAAACATATCTTGTCGCAAATGGCCAATGGGAATGTGAGGCATGCTGTACAGGGATCCATCCTTCGAACCCTGCTCTCAAGTCCTTCCATATGGGATGTCCTGGAGCCTTCCAACAGGACTCGACTGTGGTTTGGGGCAACCTCCCAACTTAGCGTGGGAAAACTTCCTTGGCTTCATGAGGCCCTGGCTTCATGAAGGTGCCATCATGGACACAAACTCCAGCCTCAGACAACGTCTGATCCTCACCCTGACTTCAGATGCAGGAGATTTCGATTCAGCCTCTGCAGAGTGGGACTGCTGTGCCCTTGGCTCCAAACCTCTCCCTAGCTTGTGTTTTCAGACTTCTGTTCTAACACTCCTGGCCCAAAAGCCCTCATGGTTGGGAATTCTGGGACCACAACGAAGCACTCTGCCTGCCCCCCAAATAAAAACATTGTCTATGGCATTGCTCAGAAACCCCAAATGAAAATCAACCTGCTCAGCCCTCGGCAACACCCCACTTGCATAGGTTACCCTAAGCACTAATGCTCTGTCTTACATAGCCTGAGCCCAGACCTTCCGACAGACACTGAGACAGTTGGCTGCACACCCAGCACATCGGACCCGCCATGGTTTAGGCCATTCATCCCTTCCCATTGACCTGTGTGTCTTCCTGGAGGTATGTTCTGATGCTGTGTCAGACTGTGCATTTTTTCTGGAATGGCCTATAAAATTGGGGTGGGCTTAGGGACCTTGCAGGTTTCTCCTAATCTGGTGGGTTTGGGAAACTGAGATGGGCTGAGATTCCTAGTGAGAGCAGGCCCAGTGATTTGGTGTGGTCCTGGAGGCCCCATCCTGGAGAGCATATGGGTCAGGACTTTGGGTCCAAAGTCTTCAGACACAAACTCAGGTAAGAGTTAGGTTCGAGGTGATGGCAGACCCGATCTGCAGACCCTGAGGCAGCTCCTCCGGATTTGAAATTCGGATGGCTGGGAGGCAGGAGCACAGGCTTTTCTGTCTGACTTGTTTGTCTATGATGGCCACGAAATGGAGGGGTGGCCGCATGGGTCCATGTGAGATTCTACCTCTCTAGGAATTCTGCTTGCCACCTAAGAGTTTGGTTTCTTTCTGGGGGATGGGGGGAGCGTGGTTTTCTGAGTCAGGAATCCCGTCCAAACAGGCATTCCAGAGATGGGTCCTGGGTTCCGGAGCCTGGATCACCCCAACAAGGCTTAGGATTTGGGCCTAGGGGCATGACAGACCCGCTCTATGTTTTCCTGGTACAGCTCCCGAGTGGCCTTGTTGGAAATGGGTTTCAAGCTGAGGGTCACAATGCCTGTTTGTGCCCAGATACCCATGCTGATTAGGCGTGGCCTCATGGGCTATGCACTTGGCTCCCACTCTGAGGGTTGGACAGCCATCTCAACATTCAGTTTTCCTGCCATGGGGAAGGAGGTGTACTTTTTTTATGCTTCAGGGTACCCCATGGGCAGGAATTTGAGCTAAGTTCTGGGACAGGGGGGCGCCTGGGTGGCTCAGTGGGTTAAGTTCTGGGACAGGTACCTGAATACCCAGGTTGCTTTGAGATGATGTCCTCGGGCCAAGGCAGGACCTACCTGCAGAAAATGGGGCCTGCTGTCTGGGTGGCTGACAGGAGGTCGGGCTCTAGCTGTGTCAGACAGAACATGCGTGCAGAGTTCGGCCTATGATATTGGGGTGCCGTTGAGAGCTGTGCAACTGGATCCTCATGTGGGATTTCTGAGCAGACCCTTTCTGCACTTCTTCTATCTGGTGAGCAGGTAGATGGCTGCATTATGGCTCCAGAATACCCAAGTTGGAGGGCTTGCAGGCAAAGAGAGTGAGGACAGAAATCTAAAAACACAAGCTATGGTTAAGCTCAGTGCCGAGCACATGTCCATTCCAACGTACAGCAGTTGCTTTGAGATCTCCAGCACCTGGGCGAGGGTCAGATGTCTGCTCACACTGGAGTTTGTATCCATGATGGCCAACGAATGGTGGGGAGGCCTCAAAAATTCTTGGAGGTTTTTCCAAGCTGGAGCTTGTGAGCTGCTCCAAACATCAAGGTGTCCTACTGCAGGACAGCAGAAATCTTACAGGGCTCCAGAGTCCCCCATATGGAAGATTCGATAGCAGTGCTCTCTGAATGGAGGCCTGGGAAGCTCATCTTGTGTTACCATTGCAGCTGAGGAAAAGGACAGACTTGAACCAATGACACTGATTCCAAGTTCCAAGTGATCTGTGTTGATGGAAGTTCTCAGTCTAACAGTTCCCAATGCTACTTGGTGTCCAGGGAGACCTTAGAATGTGGTGTTGGCTCTCGGGCCATTGAGGATTCCCTATCCTGAGGATTAGACCCAGTACCCAGGAGCCAGGTTTCCTTCTCGGGACAGGAGGTGTTCTCTTGTTTGGCTCACGGACCACAGGTTGGACCATTTGCTTGAATTTCCAGAACAGGCCTCTAGGGAGAGAGGCCTAAAACCTAATTTACGGTTCTGATGAGGTTTTAGGGGCATGGCAGGTTCAATCTTCGGACTCAGTGCCATTGACCTGTGTGTCATCCTGGAGGTAAGTGCTGAGGCTGGGTCAGGCTGCGCATTTTTTCCCGAGGGGCAGATGAAATTGGGGTGCACTCAGGGGCCTTGAAGTTTTCTCCTAATCTGGACGTTTTGGGAAACTGGGACAGGCAGAGCTTCCTCAGGAAAGCAGGCCCAGTGATGTCGTGTGTTTTTCGAGGCCCCATCCTGGGGGACATGTGGGTCAGGACTTTGGGATCAAAGTATTCAGACACAAACTCAGATAAGAGTTAGGAGCAAGGTGATGGCAGTCCCGATCTGAAGACCCTGAGGGAAGCTCCTAGGGATCTGAAATTCAGGTGGCTGGTGGGGAGAGCTAGGCTTTTCTGTCTGGATCGTGTGTCTAGGATGGCCACAAAATGGAGGGGTGACCTCATGGTTCCATGGGATATTCTTCCACTCTGGGGATTCTGCTTGGCACCCAAGAGTTTGATGTCTTTCTGGGGAAGAGGAAAACGCTGTTTTCCATCTCAGGGGTCCTGTCCAAACAGGAATTCCAGAGATGGGTTCTGGATCCAGACACCAGGAAAACTGAAGCAAAGCTTCGATTTTGGGCCTAGGGCATGACACGCTCGCTCTGTGGGTTCCTGGTCCAGCACCCAAGGGGGATCTTTGGAAAAGGGTCTCATTCTGAGGGTCACAATGCCTGTTTGTGCCTAGCTGCCCATCCTGTGTAGGCGTGGTCTCATGGACCATGAACCTGGATCCCACTTTGAGGGTTGGACAGCCATCTCAACATTCAGTTTTCTGGCCATGGGGAAGGAGGAGCATTCTTTTGGGCTTCAGGGTGCCCTATGGACAGGAATTTGAGCTAAGTCTGAGACAGGTACATGAATACCCAGGTTGCTTCAAGATGATGGCCTCAGGCCAAGGTTGGACCCACCTGGAGGATATGGGGCCCACTATCTGGGTGGCTGACAGGAGGTCGGGGATTGGGCAGTGTCAGACAGACCATTTATGCAGAGATCGGCCTATTATATTGGGGTGCCATTGAGGGCCATGCAGGAGGATCCTCATGTGGGTTACCGTGAAGACCCATAGGGCAGGCAGAAGGCTGCACTGTGGCTTCAGAATTTCCAATATGGAGGGCTTGTAGGCGAAGAGTGTGAGGACAGAAGTCTGAAAACACAAGCCATAGATAAGCTCAGTGCTGAGCACATGACCATTGACATATGCAGTGGTTGTTTCAAGATTTCTAGCACCTGAGTATGGGCGAGGGTCAGATGTCTGCTCATGCTGGAGTTTGTATCCATGATGGTCAACAAACTGTGGGGTGGCCTCAAGAATTCTTGGAGATTTTCCGAAGCAGGACCTTGTGAGCTGCTCCAAACAGCAAGGTGTTCTACTGTGGGACATGGGAAGTCCACTTACAGGCTCCAGGGTCCCCCATATAGAAAGATTCGACAGTAGAGGTCTCTGAATGGAGGCCTGGGAAGCCTTCCTTGCATTACCATTGCAGCCGAGAACATGGCAGGCTTGATGTGCTGGTTTTGGTTCCAATTTCCAAGTGATCTAAGTTGGTGGATGCTCTCAGTCTAATGAGTCACAATGCTGCTTGGTGTCCAGAGAAACCTTAGAATGTGGTGGTGGGTCTGCGGCCATGCAGGATTCTCCTGCCTGAGGGCTACACCCAGTTCCCAGAAGCCAGCTTCCCTTCTCGTGACAGGAGGGGTTCTCTTGTATGGCTCAGGGACCACATGGCGGATCATATGTTGGATTTCAAGAACAGGCCTCTGGGCACAGAGGCCTGAATATCTAGGCTAGGGTTCTGATGAGGTTGTAGGGGCATGTCATGTTCAACCTTTGGACTTAGGTACTTTGACAGTGAGTCTTCCTGGAGGTAGGTGCTGAGGCTGTGTCAGACTGTGCATTTTTTCCAGAGTGGCCTATGAAATTGGGGTGGACTCAGGGGCCTTGCAGGTTTCTCCTAATCTGGAGGGTTGGGCAACTGAGATGGCAGAGTTTCCTCCGGAGAGCAGGCCCAGTGATGTAGTGTGGTTCTGGCGGCCCCATCCGGCAGGCATGTGGTTAAGGGCTCTGGGACCAAAGTCTTCAAACACAAAATTGGGTACAAGTTAGAGGCGAGGTGATGGTAGGCCCGATCTGCAGACCCTCAGGGCAGCTCCTCGGGATTTGAAATTCCTGCAGCTGGGAGGCAGGAGCAAAGGGTTTTCTGTCTGGATTGTGTCTGGGATGGCCTTGGAATGGTGGGGTGTCCTCATGTGTCCATGGGATATTCTACCTCTCTGGAGATTCTGCCCGGCACCCAAGAGTTTGGTGTCTTACTGGGAAGGAGAGCATACGGTTTACTGTGTCAGGGTTCCTGTCAACACAGGGATTCCAGAGATGGGTTCTAGGTCCCTGTGCCTGGAAAACCCCACAAAGACTTAGGATTTGGGCTTTAGGGGCATGTCAGGCCTGCTCTGTGGTGCCTTGGTCCAGCTCCCACGGGGACTTGTTGGAAATGGGTCTCAGGATAAGGGTCACAATGCCTGTTTGTGCCCAGCTGCCCATCCTGAGTGGGCATTGTCTCTTGTTCCATGCACCTGGATCCCAATATGAGGGTTGGACCACTATATCAACATTTAGTTTTCCTGCCATGGGGAAGGAGGAGTACTCTTTTGTGCTTCAGGTTCCCCCATGCACAGTAATTTGAGGTATGTTCTGGGACAGGTACGTGAATAACCAGGTTGGTTTGAGATGAAGGACTCAGGTCGAGGCAGGTCACACCTGCTGGATATGGGGCCTGCTATCTGGGTTCCTACCAGGAGGTCGGGGCTCGAGCTGTGTCAGACAGAGCATTAGTTCACAGGGTGGCCTATGATATTGGGTGCCATAGAGGGCCGTGCTAGTGGAACCTTATGTGGGGTTACACGCTGACCCATAGAGCACCTCTTCTTTCTGATGGTCAGGCAGAAGGCTGCATTGTGGCTCCCAAATTCCCAATATGGGGGGCTTGAAGGCAAGGAGTGTGAGAACAGAAGGCTGAAAACACAATCTATGCTTAAGCTCAGTGCCGAGTACATGGCCGTTCCAATGTGCAGTGGTTGTTTCGAGATCTCCAGCATCTAAGTACGGGTGAGGGTCAGAGGTCTGCTCACGATGGAGTTTGTATCTATCATGGCCAACAAATGAAATATCCAGAACCTGAGTAAGGGTGGATGTCAGATGTTTGCTCACACTGGAGTTTGTGTCTATGATGATGGAGAGATGGAGGAGTGGCATCAAGAGGCCATGGAGGATTCCCCACGCTGATGCATGTGACATGCTCCAAACAGCAAGGTTGTTTTTTCTACTGGACTGGTAGAGTCTGGTTTGTTTGCTCCAGGGTTCCCCATGTGAAAAGTATGGGTAGCAGAGCTCTTCCACATGGATTCCTGGAAAGCACACCTCCATTGACCAATGCAGCTGAGGAACATGGCAGGTTCTTAAGGGTGGCTCTGGGGCGAAGCACCATGGTCTTGAGTTGACAGGGAATCTCTTGCAGATGGATTACAATGCTGGTTTTCTTCCAGGTAGATCTTAGAATGTGTTGGTGGCTAAGATGCCTGCAGGATTCTGCTATCCTGAGGGTTTAACACAGGTCGAAGAGCACGGTTACCTTCTGGGGACAGGAGATGTAGTGTTGTGTGGCTCAGGGTCCACATGCTGTATCATAAGTTTCTATTCAAGAACAGGCCTCTGAAGACAGATGCCTGACAACCTAATCTAGGGTTCCAATGAGGTCCCAGGGGCATGAGAGTTTCAATTTTCAGACTTAGGACAGTTGACTTGGGTGTCTGCCAGGATGTAGGTGATCAGGGTGTTTCAGACTGCGCACTTGTATCCAGAGTAGCCTCCAATATTTGGGTGGCCACAGGGGCCTTGCATGTTTCAACCTACTCTGGAGGGTTTGGGTAACTGTGACAGGCACAATTTCCATGGGGATGACAAGCACAGTCCTGTGGTGTGGCTCCAGAGACCCCACCCTGGAGGGCATGTGAGCCATGGTTTTGGGAGGGAAGTCTGCAAAGACAAACTTGAGTTAGGTTTAGTGGCGAAGTTATCACAGGACAATGCGTAGACCTGGAGGGCTACTCGTCAGGAACAGTAATTGGAATGACTCGAAGGTGGAAGCACCGGCTTTTATATCTGGATTGTGTGTCAAGGGTGGGCTGGGAATGCAGCTGTGGTCGCATGGGTCCATGGGATATTTTTCCTTTAAAGATACTGGAGGCTCCCAATAGTTTGATGTCTTTTTGGGATAGGAAGAGTGCTATTTTCGATCTTAGGTGTGCCCCAAAACAGGGATTCCAGAGACGGGCTCTAGGTCAGGGCACCTGGAAAATCCCACCAAGGGTTAGGATTTGGGCCTACGGGCATACCAGGCCTGCAATGCAGGATCCTGGTGGTGCAACTGAGAGTGCTTGTTTGAAAGCATGCTCAGGCTGAGCGTTACAATGCCTGTTTGTGCCCAGGGCGGCCCTCAGGAGTGGGCGTGGTTCCATTGCCCATGTGGTGGCTCCCACCCTGAGGGATGGACACCCATTCCAATGGCCAGTTTTCCAGCCATGGGGAAGGAGGAAATATTTATTGTGCTTCATGTTCCTCCATAGGCAGGAGTTCCAGCACAGGTCTGGGGACAGATGCCTGAATACCAAGGATGCATGGAAATGACAGATTTGGGCCATGGCCGATCTCACATGCTGGATACAGGCCCCGCTCTCTGGGTGGCTGACACGAGGTCTGGGCTCAGGCTCTGTCAGATACAGCACTAGTGGCCAGAGAAGCCGATATATCGGGGTTCTCTCCAGGGCCGAACAAATTGATACTCATGTGGGGTTTCTGGCCAGACTCATGAAGCACTTCTTTCTGTGGGACAGGCAGAATGCTGCATGGTGGCTCCAGAATTCCATATCAAGAGGGCTTGGGGATGAGTAGGGTGAGAATGCAATTGTAAACACCAGCTATGCTTAAATTGAGTGCCAAGTGGAAGCCAGTTCCAATGTGCAGCAGCTTATACGAGATATTCAACACCTGAGTAAGGGCAGATGTCAGATGTTTGCTCACACTGGAGTTTGTGTCTAGGATGACCAACTAATGGAGGGGTGGCTTCAGGAGGCCATGGAGGTTTACCCACGCTAAGGATTGTGAGATGCTCCAAACAACAAGGTTTCCTTCTAATGGACAGGAGGAGTCTGTTTTTTTTTTTCCTCCAGGGTCCCTCATGTGGAAGTTTGGTTAGCATCCCGCATGGATGACTGGAAAGCACACGTCCAATGACCACTGCAGCTGAGGAACATGACAGGTTCCCTTTTGTTGGTTCCGGGGCCAAGTACCAAGGCCTTGAGTTGACTTGGAATCTCTTGCAGAGGTGTTCCAATAATGGTTTGTTACAAGGGAGGTCTTAGTATGTGCTGGTGGCTAAGGGCTCATGAAGGATCCTCCTACCCTGAGGGTTTGGCACAGGTCGATGTGCGCAGTTTCCATCTTGGGAGAGGAGATGTTCTGTTTTGTGGCTCAGGGTACATATGTTATATCCTAACTTGGTTTTCAAGAACAGGCTTATGAGGACAGATGCTTGCAACCTAATCCAATGATATCGTTGGTGCACATCAGGTTCAATTTTCTGACTAAGGATCATTGACATGGTTGTCTGTCTGGATGTAGGTGATCAGGGTGTTTCAGACTCTGCATTTGCATCCAGAGCCAATTCCAATATTGGGGTGGGCTCAGGGGCTTTGCAGGTTTCTCTTAACTTGGAGACTTTATGGAACTGTGATGGGCAGAGTTTCCTTGGGGATGGAAGGCCCAGTCCTGTGGTAAGGCTCCAGAGACCCCATCCTTGAGATTATGAGAGCCATGGTTTTGGGAGGGAAGTCTGCAAACACAAATTTGGGTTTGGGTTAGTGGCAAGGTGATCGCGGGTCCAATGCATAGACCTAGAGGGCAGCACGTCAGGAACTGTAATTAGGGTGACTGGAAGCTGGTAACACAGGCTTTTCTATCTGGATTGTGTGTCCAGGATGGGCTCTGAATGTAGGTGTGGTCTCATGGTTCAATGGGAGACTTTTCTTCTCTAAGGATCCTGGTGGCTCTTCATAGATTGGTGGTTTTTCAGAGAAGAAAAGAGTGTTCTTTTCCATCTTAAGTGTGCCCCAAAACAGGGAAGAATGCTGTTTTCCAAATTAGGGGTACCTCAAAACAGGGATTCCAGAGATGGGCTCTGGGTCTGGGCGCCTGGATATTCTACCAAGTGTTAGGATTTGGGCCTAGGTGCATTCCAGGCCTGCAATGCAGGATCCTAGTGGTGAAACTGAGAGGGTTTGTTTGAAAGCGTGATCAGGCTGAGGGTCACCATGCCTGTTTGTGCCCAGGGGGGATCTCAGGAGAGGGTGTAGTCTCATTGGCCATAGAGCTGGATCCCACTTTGAAGGTTGGACACCCATCACAACAGCCAGGCTTCCTGCCATGGAAAGAGGAGTTCTCTATTGTGTTTCAGGTACCCCCATTGGCAGGGTTTACAGGAAAGGTCTGTGGAAAGTTGCCTTAATGCCAAGGATGTGTACAGATGATGGACTAAGAACTCCCCGGTAACAAAACAGCATTGTTACCCATGTACATGAGATTCCATATCAAAAAAGCCCTTTGTACTTCGCCCCAGAGCCACGAGAATGAACCTGCCATGTTCTTAAGCTGCAGTGGTCAGTGGAGGTGTGGTTTCCAGGCATCCATACGGGAGTGCTCTGCTACACAAACTTTGCACATCGGGGGAACCCTGGAGACAACAAACCAGGATGTCCACGTCCATAAGAAGGAAACCTTCTGTTTGGAGCATCTCACAAGCCCCAACGTGGGAAATCCTCCATGGCCTCTTTAAGTCACCACTCCATTTGTCAGTCATCATAGACACAAACTCCAGCATGAGCAAACATCTGACATCCGCCCTTACTCAGGTGCTGGATTTCAATCCAATCACTGCACACTGGAACTGCCTTTAGCTTGACTGAATTTAACCATAGCTTGGGTTTACAATTCTATCCTCAGCCTACTGGTCCACAAGCCCTATTGAGAGGGAATTCTGGAGCTACAACACAATATTCTGCCTTCCTCATAGAAAGAAGGGCCTGGTGAGTCTTCCCAGAAACTCCGCATGATGATCAATCTTCTTGGTGCTCGAGGGAACCCCGATTCATAGGCTGCCCTGGGTACTAGTGCTGTGTCTGACATAGCCGGAGCCAAGACCTAGTGTCAGCCACCCAGAGATCAGGGCCCATATCCAGCATGTGAGACTAGCTATGGCCCAAGTCCATCATCTTTTCCTATCCTTGGTATTCAGGCATCTGTCCCCACACCTTTGCTGAAATCCCTGCCATTGGGGGAACCTGAAGCACAAGAGAGAACTTCTCCTTCCCCATGGCAGGTATTCTAGCCATGGTGTTCAACCCTCAAAGTGGAAGCCAGCTCCATGGCCAAGGAGACTCCATGCACTCATGAGGACAGCCATGGGCACAAGCAGGCATTGTGACCCTCAGCCTGAGAATGATTTCAACCAAACACTCTCAGTCACATCTCCAGGATCCTGCATTGCAGGCCTGGTACACACCTAGGCCCAAATCCTAACCCTGGTGGGATTTTCCAGGGGCCCAGACACAGAGATTATCTCTGGAATCCCTATTTTGGGGCACCCTTAAGATGGAAAGAAGCACTCTTCTTTTCCCTGAGAAAGCCACCAAGCTATTGGTAGCCACCAGGATCCTTGAGTGGAAAAATATGCCATGGACCCTTGAGACCACACTTGCATTCCGAGGCAATCCTGGACATACAATCCAGATACCAATTGTGTGCTACCACCTTTGAGTCATCCGATTTACAGTTCTTGATGACCTGCCTTCCAGGTCTATGCATTGGGCCTGCACCAATTAATCACCTCGCCATTAACCCTAACCCGAGTTTGTGTTTCCAGACTTCCCTCCTAAAACCATGGCTCACATAACCTCCAGATTCTGGTATCAGAGGCCACAACACAGGACTGTGCCTGCGATCCTCAAGGAAACTGTGCCCATCACTTTTGCCCAATACATCTAGATAAGGAGAAACCTGAAAGGCCCCTGAGCCCAGCCCAATAATGGAGGCCACTCTGGACACAAATGCACAGTCTGAAACAACCTGGTCACCTCCATTCAGCCAGACACCCAAGTCAATGGTCCTGAGTCAGAAGCTTGAACCTGACATGCCCTGAGGACTTCATTGGAACACTAGATTCGGTTTTCAGGTATCTGTCCTGAGAGGCCTGTTCTGGAATACCAACTGATAACACAACATATGGTCCCTGAGCAACAGAAAAAAATATCTCCTCCCCGAGAAGGAAGCCGTGATCTTGGACCTGTGTCAAACCCTCAGGGTAGTTGAATCCTGTATGGCCCTTTAGCAACCAGCACATTCTATGATATCCCTGGTAACAAACCTGCATTGTGACCAATCTTCATGAGGTTTCATGTCAACTCAAGGCCCCGATATATCACCCAGAGCCTCCAGAATGACCTGTGATGTTCCTCAGATGCATTGGTCAATGGAGGGGTGCTTTACAGGTGTCCATGCGGGGTGCTCTGTTACACAAACTTTCCACATAGAGAAACCAGAGAAAACAAACCATACTCCCCTGTCTGATAGAAAGAAACTTTGCTATATAGATCATCTCACATGACCCCACATGAGAAATCCTCCATGGTCTCTTGATGCCACCCCTCCATTTGTGGGTCATCATAGACACAAACTCCAATGTGAGGAAACATCCGACATCCGCCCTTACTCAGGTGCTGGATATTCGAAACAGCAGCTGCACACTAGACCTGCCTCTCGCTTCACACTGAATTTAACCATAGCTTTGTATTACTATTCTAACCTCACCCTACTGGTCCGCAATATCTCTTGATAGGGAATTCTGGAGCCACAAGGTAGTATTCTACCTTCCAGATAGAAAGAAGAAGGACCTGTTGAGTCTTCCCAGAAACTGCACATGAGGATCAATGTACTCGGCCCACGAGGCAACCCCAATTAATAGTTTTCCCTGGCCACTAGTGCTGTGTCTGACAGAGCGTGAGCCCCGACCTCGTGTCAGTCACCCAGAGGTTGGGGCCCATATTCAGCATGAGAGATTGGCCATGGCCTGGGCCATCATCTCTACCCATTCTTGGTATCCAGGCATCTGTCCCCTGACCTTTGCTGGAATCACTGCCAATGGGGGAACCTGAAGCACAATAGAGAACTCCTCCTTCCCCATGGCAGGAATCCTGGCTGTTGAGACGGTTGTCCAACCCTCAGCATGGGAGCCAGCTGCATGGCCAATGAGACTACGCCCACTCCTGAGGGCTGACCTGGGCACAAGCAGGCATGGTGATCCTCAGCCTGAGCATGCTATCAAACAAACACTCTCAGTTGATCCTGCAGTACCCACATTGCAGGTCTGGTATGCCCCTAGGTCCAAATCCTAACACTTGGTTGGATTTTCCAGATGCCCAGACCCAGAACCCATTTTGGAATTCCTGTTTGGGTCACCCGCAAGATGGAAAGCAGCACTCCTTCCTTCCCTGAGAAAGGCACCAAACTACTGGGAGCCACCAGGATCCTTAGAGAGGAAAAATCTCCCATGGACCCATGAGGCCACACCTGATCTCTGAGGCCATCCTGGACACACAATCCAGAGAGAAAAGCCTGTGCTACTACCATCGGGTCGCCCTATTTACAGTTCCTGACGAGCTGTCCTCCATGTCTATGCATTTGGCCTGCGATCCTCTCGCCACTAACCCTAACCCCAGTTTGTGTTTGCAGACTTCACTCCCAAAACCATGGCTCACATGCCCACCAGGATGTGGTCTCTGGAGCCACACCACAGGAAAGTGCCTGCCATCCCCAAGAAAACTGTGCCCTTACAGTTGCCCAAAACCTTCAGATTAGGAGAAACCTGACAGGCCCCTGAGCCTACCCCAATACTGGAGGCTGCTCTGCACCAAACATGCAGTCTGAAACACCCTGAGCACTTCCATCCAGTCAGACAGCCAAGTCAATGGTCTGAGTCAGATGATTGAGCCTGACATGCCCCTAGAACTTCACTGGAACCCTAGATTGGGTCTTCAGACATCTGATCTCAGAATCCTGTTATGGAATACGAAGTTATGATACAACATGTGGTCCCTAATCCCCACAGCAGAATATCTTCTGTCCCCAGAAGGAAACTGTGCTCTTGGATCTGTGTCCAACTTTCAGGGTAGATGAATCCTGCATGGCACATTAACCCAAGCACATTCTATGATCTCCCTGGTAACAATCCAGCATTGTGACCCATCTTCATGAGACTCCATGTCAACTCAAGGTGTTGGTACTTTGCCGAAGAGCCACGAAACGAACCTGCCATGTTCCTCAGCTACAATGGTTCATGGATGTGTTCTTCCCAGGAATCCATGAGGTAGTTCTCTGCTACCCAAAAATTAGACATGGGGCACCCTAGAGCAAACAAACCAGACTGCCCCTGTCCGGTAGAAGGGAAACCTTGCTGTTTGGAACATCTCACAAGCCCCAGCATGGAAAGTCCTTCATATTCTCTTGACGCCACCTCTCCATTTGTTGGTCATCATAGACACAAATTCCAGCATGAGAAAACATATGATGTCTGCCCTTACTCAGGTGCTAGATATTCAAAATAGTCGCTGCACACTGGAAATGCCTTTCACTTGACACTGTATTCTTGCGTAGTTTGTGTTTACAATTCCATCCTCACCCTACTGGTCTGCAAGCCCTCTTTATAGGGAATTCTGGAGCCAAAATGCAACATTCTGCATTCCCTATTGAAGGAAGAAGGGCCTGGTGAGCCTGCCCAGAAACTCCCCATGAAGATCAATCTACTCGGCCCTTGAGGGAACCCCAAATTATACTTTGCCCTGGCCACTAGCGCTGTGTCTGACAGAGCCTGAGCCCCGACTTCGTGTCAGCCACCCAGAGTGTGGGGCCCTTATCCAGCATGTGAGACCAGCCATGGCCCATGTAAGTCATCTCTACACATCTTTGGTATTCAGGCAACTGTCCCACACCTTTGCTGGAATGCCTACCAATGGGGGAACTTGAAGCACAATTGAGAACTTCTCCTTAACCATGCAGGAAGCCTGGCAGTTGCGATGGGTGCCCAACCCTCAGAATGGGAACCAGCTGCATGGCCAATGAGACCAATGCCCACACCTGATAGCCGCCCTGGGCAAAAGCAGGCATTGTGTCCCTCAATTTAACATGCTTTCAAACAAACGCTCTCAGTTGCATCTCCAGGATGCCACATTGCAGGCCTGGTATGCCACCAGGACCAAATCCTAACACTTGGTGGGATTTTCCATGCCACCATACCCAGAACCCGTCTCTGGAATCTCTGTTTTGGAGCACCTCTATGATGGAAAACAGCACTCTTCCCTTCTCCAAGAAAGGTTCCAAACTATTGGGAGCTGCCAGGATGCTTAGAGAGGAAAAATCGCCCATGGACCCATGAGACAACACCTGCATTCCAGGCCATCCTGGACACACAATCCAGATACAAAAGCCTGTGCTACCATCTTCGGGACACCTGATTTAGAGTTCCAGATGGGCTGCCCTACAGACCTATGCATTGGGCCTGTGATCGCCTCGTCATTAACCCTAACCCAAGTTTGTGCTTGAAGACTTCTTTTCCAAAACCATGGCTCACATGCCGTCCAGAATGGGGTCTCTGGAGCCACACCACTGGAAAGTTCCTGCCATCCACAAGGGAACTGTGTCCGTCAAGTTGCCCAAACCCTACAGATTAGGAGAAACCTGCAAGTCCCCTGAGCCCAGTCCAATATTGGAGGCTGCTTATGATGCAAATGCACAGTCTGAAACACCCTGATCACCTCCATCCAGGCAGACACCCAATTCAATGGTCCTGAGTCAGATGATTGAACATGACATGCCCCTAGGAACTCATTGGAATCCCAGATTAACTTTTCAGACATTTCGCCTCAGGGGCCTATTCTGTAATATCAATATGATACAACATATGGTCCCTGAGCCCCACAATAGAATATTTCCTGTCCCCAGATTGAATCTGTGCTCTTCGACTTGTGTCAACCCTCAGGGTATATGAATTCTGCACAGCCCCTTAACCACCAGCACATTCTAAGATCTCACTGGTAACAAACCAACATTGTGACTCATCTTCATGAGCTTCCATCAACTGCTTGGTGACATCAACTCCTTAGTAATTTGCCTCAGAGCCACCAGAATGAACCTGCCATGTTCGTAAGCTGCAATGGTCAGTGGAGGTGTGCTTTCCAGGCATCCATGTGGGAGTGCTCTGCTACCCAGTCTTTCCAAATGTGGGACCCTGGAGCAAACAAACAAGACTACCACTGACTGGTAGAAGGGAACCTTCTGTTTGGAGCATTTCAGAAGCACCAGCGTGAAAAATCCTCCATGGCCTCTTAACACAACCCCTCCATTTGTCAGTCATCATAGACAAAATCTCCAGCATGAGCAAACATCTCACATCCGCCCTTATTTAGGTTCTGGATTTTCGATTCCACCGCTGCACACTGGAACGGTGTTTCACTTGACACTGAGTTTAACCATAGCTTGGGTTTAGAATTCCATCCTCAGCATCCTGGTCTGCAAGTCCTCTTGAGAGGGAATTCGGGAGCCACAAAGCAACATTCTGCATTCCCAATAGAAAAAAAAAAAAAAAAAAAAAAAAAAAAACAGGGCCTGGTGAATCTTCCCAGATACTCCACATGAGGGTCAATCTGTTTGGCGCTCGAGGGAACCTTGATTTATAGGCTGTCCTGGGCACAAGTTCTGTGTCTGACAGAGCCTGAGCCAAGACCTAGTTTTAGCCACCCAGAGATCTGAGCCCATATCAAGCATGTGAGATCGGCCAGGTCCCATGTCTGTCACCTCTACCCATCCTTGGTATTTGCTGGAATCCCTGCCAACGGAGGAACCTGAAGCACAATAGAGAACTCCTCCTTCCCTATGGCAGGAATCCTGGCTGTTGGGATGGGTGTCCAAACCTCAAAGTGGGAGCCAGCTGCATGGCCAAGGAGACAATGCCCACTCATGAGGGCTGCCCTGGGAACAAGCAGCCATTATGACCCTCAGCTTGAACATGCCTTCAAACAAACACTCTCAGTTGCATCTCCAGGATCCCACATTGCAGGCTTGGTATGCCCCAGGACCAAATCCTAACACTTGGTGTGATTTTCCAAATGCCCATACCCAAAGCCCTTCACTGGAATCCCTGTTTTGGGGCACCCCCACGATGGAAAACAGCACACTTCACATCCCTGAGGAAGCCACCACACTATTGGAAACCCCCAGGAACCTTCAGAAGAAAAATCTCCCATGGTCCCATGAGCCACACATGCATTCCAAGGCCATCGTGTATACACAATCCAGATACAAGAGCCTGTGCTACTGCTTTAGAGTCACCTGTTTTACAGTTCGTGATGTGCTGCCCTCCAGGTCTCTGGATTGGGACTGAGAACACCTCACCACTGACCCTATCCCGAGTTTGTGTTTGCAGATCTCTCTCCTAAACCATGGATCACATGCCCTCCAGGATATGGCCCCTAGAGTCACACCACAGGACTGTGCCTGACATCCCCAAGGAATCTCTGTCCATGATAGTTGCCCCAAACCTCCTGATTAGGAGAAACCTGCAAGGCTTCTGAGCCCACCCCAAATTGGAGGCAGCTCTGGATGCAAATGTGCAGTCTGAAACACACTGATCACCTCCATTCAGGCAGACACCCAAGTCAATGGTCCTGAGTCAGATAATTGTAGCTGACATGGCCCTAGGACCTAATTGGAAGCCTAGATTAGCTTTTCAGGCATCTGTCCTCAGAGGCCTCTTCTGGAATATCAACTTATGATACAACATATGGTCCTTGAGCCCCACAACAGAAAATTTCCTGTCCCCAGATGGAAGCTGTGCTCTTGGACCTGTGTCCAACCCTCAGGGTTTATGAATTCTGCACAGCCGCTTAGCCACCAGAACATTCTAAGATCTCCCTGGTAACAAACCTGCATTGTCACCCATCTTCATGAGGTCCATGTCAACTCAAGGCCTTTGTATTTCGCCCCAGAGCCACCAGAACGAACCTGCCATGTTCCTCAGCTGCAATGGTCAATGGAGATGTGCTTTCCAGGCCTCCATACGGGAGTGCTCTGCTACACAAATTTTCCACATGAGAAACTGGGGCAAACATACCTGACTCCCCCTGTCCGGTAAAAAGAAACTTTGATGTTTGGAACATCACACAAGCCCCAGAGTGGGAAATCCTCCATGGCCTCTTGACACCACCCCTCCAATTGTCTGTCATCATAGACACAAACTCCAGCCTGAGCAAACATCTGACATCCGCCCATACTCAGGTGCTGATATAAGAATCAGCCGCTGCACACTGGAACTGCCTTTAGCTTGGCACTGAATTTAACCCTAGCTTCGGATTACAATTTCATCCTGACCCTACTGGTCTGCCAAATCTCTTGATGGGAATTCAGGATCCACAATGCAACATTCTGCCTTCTGCATGGAAAGAACACCTGGTGAGTCTGCCTAGAAATTGCACATGAGGATCAATCCACTCGGCCCAGGAGGAAACGCCTATTTATAGTTTGCCCTGGCCACTAGTGCTGTGTCTGACAGAGCCTGAGCCCAGACCTCGTGTAAGCCACCAGTGGGTGGGTCCCATATCGAGCATGTGAGACCAGCCATGGCCCAGGGCAGTCATCACTACCCATCCTTGGTATTCAGGCATCTGTCCCCTAGACCATAGCTGGAATCCCTATGAATGGGGGAACCAGAAGCACAATAGAGAACTCCTCCTTCCCCATGACAGGAATCCTGGCTTTGAAATGGGTGTCCAACCCTCAGAATGGGATTCGGCTGCATGAGCAATGAGACAACACCCACTCCTGAGGGGTGCCTGGGAACAAGCAGGCATTGTAACGCTCAACTTGAGCATGCTTTCAAACAAATGCTCTCAGTTGCACCTCCAGGACCCGCATTGCAGGCCTTTTATGCCCCTAGGCCCAAATCCTAACCCTTGGTGGAATTTTCCAAGTGTCCTGACCCAAAGCCTGTCTCTGGAATCCCTGTCCTGGGGCAAACCTAAGATGGAAAACAACACTCTTCCTTTCCCTGAGAAAGTCACCAAAGTATTGGGACCTGCCAGGATCCTTGAGAGGAAAAATCTACCATGGACCCATGACCACACCTGCATTCCAAGGCCATCCTGGAAATTCAATCCAGATACAATAGCCTGTGCTACTGCCTTCGAGTCACCTGATTTACAGTTCTTGACTTGTTGCCCTCCAGGTCTATGCATTGGGCCTGCGATCACCACGCTGCTTACCTTAAGCCGAGTTTGTGTTTGCAGACTTCTCTCCCAAAACAATGGCTCACATGCCCTCCAGGATGGGGTCTCTGGAGCCAAACCACAGGACTGTGCCTGCCATCCCCAAGGATACTGTGCCCATCACAGTTGCCAAAACCTTCCAGATAAAGAGAAAACTGCAAGGACCATGAGCCCACCACAATATTGGTTGCTGCTCTGGGCGCATATGCACAGTCTGAAATACTCTGATCACCTCCATCCAGGAAGACATCAGAGTCCATGGTCCTGAGTAAGAAGATTGAACCTGACATGCCCCTAGGACTTCATTGGAACCCTAGATAAAGTTTTCAGGCATCTATCACCAGAGGCCTGTTCTGGAATACCAACTTATGATACAACATATAGTCCTTGAGCCACGCAACAGAACATCTCCTGTCCCCAGATGGAATCCGGGCTCTTGGACCTGTGTCAAATCCTCAGGATAGATGAATCCTGCACTGCCCCTTAGTCACCAGCACATTTTTAGATCTCCCTGGTAACAAACCAGCATTGTGACCTATCTTCATGAAATTCTATGTCCAATGCAGTCCTTGGCACTTCGTCTCAAAGCCACCAGAATGAATCTGATTGTTCCTCCACTGATATGGTCAATGAAGGTGTGCTTTCCAGGAATCCATGCAGGAGAGCTATGCTACCCATTCTGTCCACATGTGGGACCCTGGAGCAAACAAACCAGACTGCCCCTGTCAGGTAGAAGGAAACCTAGCTGCTTGGAGCATCTCACAAGACCCAGCCTGGGTTAATCCTCCATGCCTCTTGATGCCGCCTGTCCATTTGTCGGTCATCATAGACACAAACTCCAGCATGAGCAAACATCTGATATCCGCCCTTACTCGGGTGCTGAATACTCGATTCAACCGCTGCACACTGGAAGTGCCTTTTGCTTGATACAGAATGTAACCATAGCTTCGGTTAACAATTCCATCCACAGCCTCCTGGTCCCCAAGCCATCTTGATAGGGAATTCTGGAGCCACAACGCAGCATTCTGCCTTCCCCATAGAAATAAGAAGGGCCTGGTGAATCTGCTCAGAAACCCTAAATGAGGATCAAACTGCTTGGCACTCGAGAGAACCCCAATTTATAGGCTGCCCTGGGCACTAGTGCTGTGTATGACAGATCCTGAGCCAAGACCTAGTGTCAGCCTCCCAGATATCGGGACCCATATCCACGATTTGAGACTGGCCATAGCCCATGTCTGTCATCTCTACTCATCCTTGGTATTCAGGCTTCTGTCCCCAGACCTTTGCTGGAATCCCTGCTAATGGGGAAACCTGAAGCACTATAGAGAACTCCTCTTTCCCCATTACAGGATTCTGGCTGTTGGGATGGGTGTCCAAACCTCAAAGTTGGAGCCAGCTGTATGACCAAGGAGACCACGCCCACTCATGAGGGCCACCTGGGCACCAGCAGGCATTGTGACCCCCAGCCTGAGCATGATTTCAAACAAGCCCTCTCAGTGGCACCTCCAGGATTCCTCATGCAGGCCTGGTAAGCCACTAGGCCCAAATCCTAACACTAGGTGGGATTTTCCAGGGGACCAGACCCAGAGCCCATCCCTGGAATCCTTATTTTGGGGCACCCCATCATGGAAAACAGCACTCTTCCTTTCCCCAAGAAAGCCACCAACTACTGGGAGACACCAGGATACTTGGAGAGGAAAAATCTCCCATTGACCCATGAGGCCACACCTGCATTTCGAGGCCATCGTGGACACACAATCCGGAGAGAAAAGCCTGAGCTACTGCCTGTGAGTCACCTGATTAACAGTTCCTGACGAGCTGCCCTCCAGCTCTATGCATTGGGCCTGCGATCACCTTGCCACTAACCCTAACCCGAGTTTGTGTTTGCAGACTTCCCTCCCAAAACCATGGCTCACATGCCCTCCAGGTTGTGGTATCTGGAGCCACAACACGGGAGGGTACCTGTCTTCCCCAAAGAAACTGTGCCTGTCACTGTTGCACAAACCTTCTAGATTAGGAGAAACCTGCAAGGCCCCTGAGCCCACCCAAAAATTGAAGGCCACTCTGGACGGAAATGCATAGTCTGACACACCCTATCACATACATCCAGGCTGATAGCCAAGTCAATGGTCCTGAGACAGATTTAACCTGACATGCACCTAGGAATTCATTGGAACACTAGATTATGTTTTCAGGTATCTGTACTCAGAGGGCTGTTCTGAATATCAACTTACAATACAACATGGTCCCTGAGCCATACAACAGAATATCTCCTATCCCCAGAAGGAAGCCATGCTCTTGGACCTAGGTCAAACACTCTGGGTAGATGAATCCTGCAAGGCCCCCTGGCGACCAGCACATTCTATGATCTCCCTGACAACAAACAAGCATTGTGACCCATCTTCATGAGACTCCATGACAACTCAAGGCCTTGGTACTTCACCCCAGAGCCACCAGAATGAATCTGCAATGTTTCTCAGCTGCCATGGTTAATGTTGGTGTACTTTCCAGGCATCCGGCGGGAGTGCTCTGATACAAGCTTTACACAGGGGAACCCTGGAAAAAACAAACCAGACTCCCCTGTATGGTAAAAGGAAACCTTGCTGTATGGAGTATCTCACAAGCCCGAGTGTGGGTAATCCTCCATGGCCTCTTGAGGCCACCCATCAATTTGTTGGTCATCATAGACACAAACTCCAGCGTGAGCAATCAACTGACATCCGCGCTTACTCAAGTGCTGGATATTTGAATCAGCTGCTACACACTGGAATTTCCTTTTACTTGGCACTGAATTTAAAAGTAGCTTGGGTTTACAATTCCATCCTCACCCTAGTGTTCAGTAAGCCCTCTTGATAGGGAATTCTGGAGCTACAGCGCAGCATTCTGCCTTGCCCATAGTAAGAAAAAGGGCCTGGTAAGACTTCCCAGAAACCCTACCTGAGGATCAATCTACTCGACCCTTGAGGGAACCCCGATTTGTAGGTTGCCCTGGCCACGATTGCTGTGTCTGACAGAACCTCATCTCCGACCTCGTGTTAGGACCCAGAGGTTGGGTCCCATCTCCAAAATGTGAGACCGGCCATGGCCCAGGGCTGTCATCTCTACCCATTCTTGGTTCAGGCATCTGTCCCCAGACCTTTGCTGAAATCCCTGCAAATGGGGGAACCTGAAGCACAATAGAGAAATCCTCATTCCCCATGGCAGGAATCCTGGCTATTGGGATGGGTGTCCAAACCTCAGAGTGTTAGCAAGCTGAATGGCCAAGGAGACCCCACCCACTTATGAGGGCCGCGGTGGAAACAGCAGGCATTGGGACCCACAACCTGAGCATGCTTTCAAACAAACACTCTCAGTTGCATCTCCAGGATCCTGCATTGCAGGCCTGGTATGCCCCTAAACCCAAATCATTATCCCTGGTGGAATTTTTCAGGCACCCAGAACCACAGCCTGTCTCTGGAATCCCTGTTTTGGGGCATGCCTAAGATGAAAATAGTACTCTTCCCTTCACCGAGAAAGCCACCATAGTATAGGGAGCCGCCAGGATCCTTGAGAGGAAAAATCTTCTGTGGACCCACGAGACCACACCTGCATTCCAATGCCATCTTGGACACACAAGCCAGATACAAAAGCCTGTGCTACCCCCTTTGAGGCATCTGATTTACAGTTCCTGAAAAGCTTCCCCCCATGTCTATGCATTGGGCCTGCGATCACCTCGCCGCTGTCCTTAACCTGAGTTTGTGTTTGCAGACTTATTTCCCAAAACCATGGCTCATATGTCCTCCAGGATGGGGTCTCTGGAGCCACACCACAGGACTGTGCCTGCCATCCCCAAGGAAACTGTGCCTGCCTCATTTGCCTAAGCCTTCAAGATTAGGAGAAACCTGCAAGGCCCCTGAGCCTACCCAAATATTGGCGGCCACTCTAGACACGAATGTGCAGTGTGAAACACCCTGATCACCAGAATCCAGGCAGACACCCAAGTCAATGGTCCTGAGTCAGAAGATTGAACCTGACATGCCCCGATGACCTCATTGTAACCGTAAATTAGGTTTTCAGGCATCTGTCCTCAGAGACCTGTTCTGGAGTACCAACTTATGATACAACATATGGTCCCTGAGCCCCACAACAGAACATCTCCTTTCCCCAGATGGAAGCCGTGCTCTTGGACCTGTGTCAAACCCTCTGGGTAGATGAATCCTGTTCGGCCTGTAGCCACCAGCAGATTCTAAGATCTCACTGGTAACAAGCCAGCATTGTGACCCATCTTCATGAGATTCCATGTCAACTCAAGGCCTTGGTACTTAGCCCCAGAGCCTCCAAAACAAACCTGCCATATTCCTCAGCTGCAATGTTCAATGGAGGTGTGCTTTCCAGTCATCCAAGTGGGAGTGCTCTGCTACCCATTCTTTCCACATGGGGGACTCTTGAGCAAACAAACCAGACTGCCCCTGTCCGGTAGAAGGAAATCTTGCTGTTTGGAGCATCTCACAAGCCCAAGTGTGGGAAATCCTCCATGGCCTTTTGTCACCTACCCTCCATTTGTTGGTCATCATAGACACAAAATCCAGCATGGGCAAACATCTGATGTCTGCCCTTACTCCGGTACTGTATATTCAAATCAGCTGCTGCACACTGGAAATGCCATTTGCTTGTCACTGAATTTATCCGTAGTTTGGGTTAACAATTCCATCCTCACCCTACTGGTGCGCAAGCCATCATGATAGGGAATTCTTGAGCCACAACGCAGCATTCTGCCTTCCCCATAGAAAGAAAAAGGGCCTGGTTAGTTTGCCCAGAAACTCCCCATGAAGATCAATCTACTCAGCCCTCGAGGGAAACCCAAATTATAGACAGCCCTGGCCCCTAGTGCTTGTCTAACAGAGCCTGAGTCCCGACCTCGGGTCAGCCACCCAGAGTGCGGGGCCCATATCTAGCATGTGAGAAAGGCCAAGGACCAGGGCTGTCATCTCTACCCATCCTTGGTATTCAGGCATCTGTCCCCAGACCTTTCCTGGAATACCTAAAATAGGGGAACCTGAATCACAATAGAGAAATCCTTCTTCCCCATGGCAGGATTCCTGGAAGTTGAGAAGGGTGTCAAGCACTCAGAGTGGTAGCCTACTGCATGGCCATTGAGTCCACGCCCACTCGTGAGGGCCACCCTGGGCAAAAGCTGGCATAGTGACCCTCAGCCTGAGCATGCTTTCAAACAAACTCTCTCAGTTGTACCTCCAGGACTTGCCTTGGAGGCCTGGTAAGCCCCTAGGCCCAAATCACAACCCTTGGTGGGTATTTCCAGGTGCCCAGAGCCAGAGAAAGTCTCTGCAATCATAGACACCCTTAATACAGTCATCATAGACACCCTTAATATGGAAAACAGAACTCTTCCCTCTCTGAGAAAGCCACTAAACTATATGGAGTCGCCCGGATACCTGAGAGGAAAAATCACCCATGGACCCCTGAGACCACACCTGCATTTTTAGTCCTATGTGGATACACAATCCAGATACAAAAGCCTGTGGTACCGCCTTTGAGTCACCTGATTTACAGTTCCCGATGAGCTACCCTTCAGGTCATGCATTGGGCCTACGATCACCTCGCCACTAAGCCTAACCCATGTTTGTGTTTGCAGACTTCCCTCCCAAAACCATGGCTCACATGCCCTCCAGGATGGGGTCTCTGGGAGCCACACCACAGGACTGTGCCCACCATTGCCAAGGAAACTGTGCCCGTCAAAGTTGCCCAATCCTTCCAGATTAGTAGAAACCTGCAAGGCCCCTGAACCAACCTCAATATTGGTTGACACTCTGTATACAAATGCACAGTCTGGAACACCCTGATCACCTACATTTAGGCAGACATCAAAATCAATGCTCCTGAGTCAGAGGATTGAACCTGACATTACCCTAGGATTTCATTGGAACCCTAGATTAAATTTTCAGACATCTGTCTTCAGAAGCCTGTTCTGGAATACCAACTTATGATACAAAATGTGGTCCATGAATGCCACAACAGAAAATCTCCGGTCCCAGAAGGAAACCGTGCTCTTCGACTGGTGTCAAACCCTCAGGGCAGATTAATTCTACATGGTCCCTTAGCAACCAGCACATTGTAAGATCTCCCTTGTAACAAACCTGCATTGTGACCCATCTTCATGAGACTCCATGTCAATTCCAGGCCTTGGAACTTCACCCCATATCCACCAGAACGAACTGGCCATATTCCTCAGCTGCAATTGTCAAAGGAGGTGTGCTTTTCAGGTATCCATGCGGGAGTGCTCTGTTACCCAAACTTTCCACATGGCAGACCCTGGAGCAAATAAACCAGACACCCCCTGTCCGGTAGAAGGAAACCTTGTTGTTTGGAGTATCTCACACGCCCCAGTGTGTGAAATCCTCCATGGCCTCTTGACGCCACCCCTCCATTTGTCAGTCATCATAGACACAAACACCAGTATGAGCAAACATCTGACATCCAGCTTTACTCCAGTGCTGGATATCTGGAATCAGCCACCGCACACTGGAACTGCCTTTTGCTTGGCACTGAATTGAACCATAGCTTGGGTTTACAATTCCATCCTCACCCTACTAGTCCCCAAGCCCTCTGGATAGGGAATTCTGGAGCCACATCGCAGCTTTCTGCCTTCCCCTTAGAAAGAAGAAGTGCCTGGTGATTCTTTCCAGAAACGCTACATGAGGGCCAATCTGCCAAGCCCTTGAGGGATCCCCGATTTATAGTCAGCCCTGGCCACTGGTTCTGTGTCAAAAGAGCCTGAGCCCTCAACTCATGTCAACCACTCAGAGAGTCAGGTCCATATCCAGCATGTGAGACCGGCCATGTCTCAGGTCCCTCATCTCCACCCATCCTTGGTATTCAGGCATCTGTCCCCAGACCTTTGCTGGAAGCCCTGCCAATGGGGGAACCTGAAGCACAATAAAGATCTCCTCCTTCCCCATGGCAATAAACCTGGCTGTTGGGATGGGTGTCCAACACTCAAAGGCGAGCCAGTTACAAGACCAATGAGACCTCACCCACTCTTGAGGGCCGTTCTGGGCGCAAACAGGAATTGTGACCCACAGCCTGAGCATTCTTTCAAAAAATCTATCTCAGTTGCACCACCATGATCCCGCATTATAGGCCTCATACCCCTCTAGGCACAAACCCTAAAACTTGGTGGGATTTTCCAGGTGCCCAGACCCAGAGCCCGTCTCTGGAATCCCTGTTTTGGGGCACCCCTAAGATGGAAAACAGCACTCTTCCCTTCCCCGAAAAAGCCATCAAACTATGGGGAGCCACTAGAATCCATAGAGAGGAAAAGTCTCCCATGGAACCATGAGAACACCTGCATTCCAAGGCCATCCTGGACACACAATCCAGAGAGAAAAGACTGTGCTAGCGCCTTCCAGTCACCCTAATTACAGTTCCAGAAAAGCTGTCCTCCAGGTCTATGCATTGGGCTTGCGATCTCCTCCCCACTCACCCTAATCCGAATTTGTGTTTGCAGACTTCTCTACCAAAACTATGGCACACATGCCATCCAGGATGGGGTCTCTGGATCCACACCACAGGACTGTCCCTGCCAGCCCCAAGGAAACTGTGCCCGTCACAGTTGCCCAAACCGTCTAGATTAGGAGAAAACTGCAAGGACCCTGAGCCTACCCCAATTTTGGCGGTAGCTCTGAATGCAAAGATATAGTCTGAAACACCCTGATCACCTACATCACGCAGACAGCCTAATCAATGGTCCTGAGTCATAATAGTGAACTTAACATGCCCTAAGGACGTATTGGAACCCTAGATTATGTTTTCAGACATCTTTCCTCAGAGGCCTGTTCTGGAATGCAAACTTATGATACAACATGTGGTCCCTGGGCCACACAACAGAACATCCCCTCCTCAGAAGTAAACCGTGCCCTTCCATCTGTGCCAAAGCCCAGTTTACTAGAGTCCTGCACAGTACCTTTGCCACCAGCACAACCCCAGGGTAGTAGACTCCTGCACAGTACCTTAACCACCAGCACAATCTAAGATCTCCCTCGTAACAAACCAGCATTGTGGCCCATTTGCAAGAGAGTCCATGTCAACTCAAAGACTTGGTACTTCGCTCCAGAGACACCAGAACGAACCGGCCATGTTCCTCAGCTGCAATGGTCAATGGAGTTGAGCTTTCCAGGCATCCATGCAGTAGAGCTCTGCTACCCAAACGTTCCACATGGAGGGCCCTTGAGCAAATAAACCAGACTCCACCTGTCCAGTAGAATGAAAACTTGCTGTTTGGAGCAGCTCATAAGCCTCAATAAGAAAAACCCTTCATGGCTTTTTGATACTATCCCTCCGTTTGTCAGTCATCAAAGACACAAACTCCAGTGTGAGCAAATATCTGATATCTGCCCTTACTCTGGTGCTGGATATCTCAAATAAGCTGCTGCACATAGGAACTGCCTTCCACGTGGCACTGAAATGAACCGTAGCTTGTGTTTACAATTCCATCCTCACCCGACTGGTCCCCAAGCCCTCTTGGTAGGGAATTCCGGAGCCACAACACAACATTCTGCCTTCCCTACAGGATGAAGTGCATAGTGAGTCTGGCCAGAAACCTCACATGAGGATCAATCTGCTCGGCCCTTGAGGGAACTCCGACTTAAAGGTTGCCCTAGCCACTAGTGCTTCTCGGCCTTTTGGCTAAGATCAAGTGCACTAGTGCTGTGTCTGACAGAGCCTAAGCCCTGACCTAGTGTCAGTCACCAGAGAGTATGCCCCACATCTAGCATTTGGGATTGCCATGGCCCAAGAACGTAATCACTACCCATCCTTGGTATTCAGGCACCTGTTCCCTGCCAATGGGGGAACCTGAAGCACAATAGAGAACTCCTCCTTCGTCATGGCAGGAAACTTGGCTGTTGGGATGGGTGCCCAAACCTCAAAGGGGGAGCCAGTTAAAGGACCAATGAGACCACGCCAAATCCTGAGGGCCGCCTTGGGCTCAAATAGGCATTGTGACCCTCAGCCTGAGCATGCTTTCAAGCAATCTCTCAGTTGCACCATCATGATCCCGCATTGCATGCCTCATATACTGTTAGGCCCAAATCCTAACCTTGGTGGAATGTCCCACACGCCCAGAACCAGAACCAGTTTCTGGAATCCCTGTTTTGGGGCACCCCTTAGATGGAAAACAGCACTCTTCCTTCCCCGAAAAAGCCACCAAATTATGGAGAGCCGCCAGCATCCATAGAGTGCAAAATTCTCCCATGGATCCATAAGACCACACCTGCATTCTGAGGCCATCCTGGACACACAATCCAGGAGGAAAAGCCTGTTCTACTGCCATCCATTCACTCTAATTAAAGTTCCTGACGAGCTGTCTCCAGGTCTACGCATTGGGCCTGGGATCACATCGCCACAAATCACTAACCCAAATTTGTGTTTCCAGACTTCTCTCCCAAAACCATGGCTCACATGCCCACAAGAATGGGATCTCTGGAGCCACACTACAGAACTCTTGCTGCCATCCCCAAGGACACTGTGCATATCAGATTTGCCCAAACCTTCCAGGTTAGGAGAAACCTGTAAGGCCCCTGAGCCCACCCCAATACTGCCGGCCACTCAGGACGCAAATGCACAGTCTGAAACAGTCTGATCACCTACATCCAGGGAGACAGCCAGGTCAATGATTGTGACTTAGAAGATTGAACCTGAAAAGACCCTAGACCCTCAATGGAACCCCTTAGGTTTTCAGGCATCTGTTTTCAGGGTCCTATTCTGGAATACCAATTTATGCCACATCATGTGGTCCCTGAGCCACACGACAGAACATCTCCTGTCCCCAGAAGGATACAGTGCACTTCACCTTTGCAAAACTCTCAGTATAGGAGAATCCTGCATGGCACCTTAGCAACCAGCACATTCTAAGGTCTCCTTGGTAACAAACCATCATTGTGGCCAATCTGTAAGAGATTCCTTGTCAACTCAAGGCCTTGGTACTTTGCTCCAGAGCCACCAGAACGAACCTGCCATGCTCCTCAGCTGCAATGGTCTATGGAGTGTGCTTTCCAGGCATCCATGCCTGAGAACTCTGTTTCACAAACTTTCCACATGGGGAACATAGAGCAAACAAACCAGACTTCACCTGCCCTGTAGAAGGAAAACTTACTGTTTGGAGCAGTTCACAGGCCTCAGCGTGTGAACTCCTCCATGGCGTCTTGATGCCACCCCTCCATTGGTCGGTCATCATAGACACAACCTCAACTGTGAGCTAACATCTGACATCCACCCTTATTCCGGTGCTGGATGTCTGGAATAAACCACTGCACATTGAAACTGCCTTCCGCTTGGCACTTAATTGAACTGAAGCTGGTGTTTACAATTCCATTCTCTCCCAACTGGTCCACATGCCCTCTTGATAGAGAAATCTGGAGGCACAACACAGCATTCTGCCTTCTCTATAGAAAGAAGTACCTGGTGAGTCTGGCCAGAAACCCCACATGAGGATCAATCTGCTGGGCCCTTGATTGAACACCGATTTATAGGTTGCCCTGGCCACTAGTGCACTGTTGGAAAGAGGCAGAGCCCCGACCTACAGTCAGTCACCAGAGAGTGGGCCCCACATCTAGCATTTGGGATTGCTATGGCCCAAAGTATGTCATCTCAACCCATCCTTGATATTCAGGCACCTGTCCCCAGACCTTGGCTGGAATCCCTGCCAATGGGGGAACCTGAAGCTCAATAGAGAACTCCCCTTTCACCATGGCAATAAATATGTCTGTTGGAATGGTGTCCAACCCTCCCCTCCAGAGGGAGCCAGTTACAACATCAATGAGACCACACCCACACCTGTGGGATGTCCTGGGCACAAACAGGCATTGTGACCCTAGCCTGAGCATGATTTCAAATAATCCCTCTCAGTTGCACCTCCACGATACCACATTGCAGGCCTCATATGCCCCTAGGCACAAATCCTAACCCTAGTTGGGATGTCCCAGATGCCCAGAAACAGAGCCCGTCTCTGGAATCCCTGTTTTGGGGCACCCCTAAAATGGAAAACAGCACTCTTCCTTCCCCCAAAATGCCACCAAACTATGGGGAACCACCAGGATCTATAGAGAGGAAAAGTCTCCCATGGTCCCATGAGGCCACACCTGCATTCTGAGGCCATCCTGGACACACAATCCAGAAAGAAAAGCCTGTGCTACCGCCTTCCAGTCACCGTAATAAAAGTTTCAGATAGGCTACCCTCCAGGTCTATGCTTTGGACATGCGATCTCCTTGCCACTCACCCTAATCTGAATTTGTGTTTGCTGAATTATCAACCTAAACCTTGGCACACATGACCTCCAGGATAGGGTCTCTGGATCCACCCCACAGGAATATCCCTACCATCCCTAAGGAAACTGCCCGTCACAGTTGCCCAAACCTTCTAGATTAGGAGAAACCTGCAAGGCCCCTGAGCCTACCCTAATATTGGCGTTCCCTCTGTATGAAAATGCACAGTCTGAAACACTCTGTTTATCTACATCCAGGCAGACAGCCAAATCAATGGTCCTGTGTCAGATTAGTGAATCTAACATGCTCCTAACATGACATCATCAGAACTCTAGATTCAGTTTTCAGACCTCAGTCCTCAGAGGCCTGTTCAGCAATGCAAATTTATGATTCTACATGTGGTCCCTGGGCCACACAACAGAACATCTCCTGTCCCAAGGAAAAAAAAAACATGCCCTTCCATCTGAGCCAAAGCCCAGGGTAGTAGAATTTTGCACAACACCTTAGCCACCAGCACATTCTAAGGTCTCCCGTTGTAATAAAACATTGTGGCCCATCTGCAAGAAATTCCATGTCAATTCAAGGACTTGGTACTCGCTCCAGAGACAGCAAAAAAACCTTCCATTTTCATCAGCTGCAATGGTCTATGGAGTTGAGCTTTCAAGGCATCCATGCGGTACAGCTCTGCTACCCAAACTTTCCAAAGGGGGTCCCTGGAGCAAATAAACCAGACTCCATGTGTCCAGTAGAACAAAACCTTGGTCTTTGGAGCAGCTCATAAGCCTCAACATGAAAACCACTCCATGGCCTCTTGAAGCCACCCCTCCATTAGTCAGTCATCATAGACACAAACTCCAGTGTGAGCAAATATCTGACATCTGCCCTTACTCAGGTACTGGATGTCTTGAATAAGCCGCTGCATGTAGAAATTGCCTTCCGCCATTCTTGTGTTTAAAATTCCATCCTCACCCACCTTGTCCCCAAGCCCTCTTGATAGGGAATTCTGGAGCCACAACACAGCATTCTGCCTTCCCTATAAAAAGAAGTGCCTGGTGACTCTGGCCAGAAACCCCACATGAGGATCAATCTGCTTGGCCGTCAAGGGAACCCCAATTTATAAGTTGCCCTGGCCACTAGTGCTGTGTCTGACAGAGCCTGAGCCACGACCTAGTGTCAGTCACCAGAGAGTGGGTCCCACATCTAGCATTTGGGATTGCCATGGATAAGTATGTCATCTCTAACCATCCTTGGTATTCAGGCACCTCTCCCCAGACCTTGGCTGGAATCCCTGCCAATGGGGGAACCTAGAGCACAATAGAAATCTCTTCCTTTCTCATGGCAGGACATTTTGCTGTTCGGATGGGTGTCCAAGCCTCAAAAAGGGAGCCATTTACAAGATCAATGAGATCACGCCCACTCCTGACTGCCACCCAAGGTGCAAACAGGCATTGTGACCCTCAGCCTGAGCATGCTTTCAAACAATCCATCTCAGTTGCACCACCATGACCCCGCATTTCAGGCTTCATATGCACCTAGGCTCAAATCCTAACCCTCAGTGGGAGGTCACATACTCCTAGAACCAGAGCCCATCTCTGGAATCCCTGTTTTGGGGCAACCCTAAGATGAAAAACAGCACTCTTCCCTTACCCAAAATAGCCACCAAACTATGGGGAACTTCCAGGAATCATAGAGAAGAAAAGTCTCCCATGGACCCATGAGACCACACCTGCATTCCGAGGCCATCCTCTATACACAATCCAGAGAGAAATGCCTGTGCTACTGCCTTCCAGTCACCCTAATTAAAGTTCCTGACAAGCTGCCCTCCAGGTCTACACATTGCGCCTGCGATCACATCGCCTCAAAGTCACTAACCCGAATTTGTGTTTCCAGACTTCTCTCCCAACACCATGGCTCATATGCCCACCAGAATGGGATCTCTGGAGCCACACCACAGAACTCTGGATACCATCCACAAAGAAACTGTGCATAACAGAGTTGCCCAAACCTTCTAGATTAGGAGAAACCTGCAGGGCCCCTAAGCCTACCCCAATATTGACGGTCGCTCTGTACGCAAATGTGCAGTCTGAAACACCCTGATCACCTACATCCAGGCAGACAGCCAAATCAATGGTACTGAGTCAGAATAGTGAACCTAATATGCCCCTGCAACGTCATTGGAACCCTAGATTCAGTTTTCAAACATCTCTCCTCAGAGGCATGCCCTGGAGTGCAAACTTATGATACAACATGTGGTCCCTGGGCCGCACAACAGAACATCAACTGTCCCAAGAAGGGAACATTGCCCTTCCATCTATGCAAAAGCCGATGGTAGCAGAATCCTGCACACACCTTAGCCACCAGCACATTCTAAGATCTCCCTTGTAACAAACGAGCATTGTGGCCCATCTGCAAGAGATTCCATGTCAACTCAAGGACTTGGTACTTTGCACCAGAGACACCAGAACGAACCTGCCATGTTCCTCAGCTGCAATGGTCACTGGAGTTGAGCTTTCTAGGCATCCAGGAGGTAGAGCTCTGCTACCCAAACTTTCCACAGGGGGGACCCTGGAGCAAATAAACCACAGTCCAACTGTCCAGTAGAACAAAACCTTGCTCTTTGGTGCAGCTCATAAGCCTCAATGTGAAAACGGCTCCATGGCCTTTTGACACCAGCCCTCCATTTGTCAGTCATCATAGACACAAACTACAGTATGAGCAAATATCTGCCATCTGCCCTTACTCAGGTACTGGCTATCTCGAATAAGCTGCTGCACATAGAAACTGTCTTCTGCTTGGTGCTGAATTTAACCGTAGCTTGTGTTTACAATTCCATACTCACCAGACTGTCCCCAAGCCCTCTTGATAGGGAATTCTGGAGCCACAATGCAGCATTCTGTTTTCCCTATAGAGAGAAGTGCCTGGTGAGTCTGTCCAGAAACCCCACATGAGGATAAATCTGCTAGGCCCTTGAGGGAACCCCGATTTAAGGCTGCCCTGGCAAGGTGTCTTCAGAGCCTGAACACCGACCTAGTGTTAGTCACCAGAGAGTGGGCCCCACATCTAGCATTTGGGATTGCTATGGCCCAGGTATGTCATCTCTACCTATCCTTGGTATTCAGGCACCTGTCCCCAGACCTTTGCTGGAATCCCTGCCAGTGGGGGAACCTGAAGCATAATAGAGAACTCCTCCTTCCTCAAGGCAGGAAACTTGGCTCTTGGGATGGATGTCCAACCCACAAAGGGGGAGCCAGTTAAAAGACCAATGAGACCACGCCCACTCCTGAGGGCGGCCCTGGGCACAAACAGGCATTGTGACCGTCATCCTGAGCATGCTTTCAAACAATCCCTCTCTGTTGTACCACCATGATCCCACATTGCAGGCCTTGTATGCCCCTAAGCCCAAATCCTCACACTTGGTGGGATGTCCCAGAATCCCAGAACAAGACCTGTCTGTGCAATCCCTGTTTTGAAAATGCCACCAAACTATCAAGGGCCGCCAGGATCCATAGAGAGGAAAAGGCTCCCATGGACCCATGAGACCACACCTGCAATCCGAGGTCATCCTGAACACACAATCCAGAGAGAAAAGCCTGTGCTAATGCCTTCCAGTCACCCTAATTAAATTTCCTGTTGAGCTGCCCTCCAGTTCTACGCATTGGGCCTGAGTACAACATCGAAAAAAAGTCACAAACCCGAATTGTGTTTGCAGACTTCTCTACCAAAACCATGGCTCACATGCCCACCAGAATGGGACCTCTGGAGCCACACAGCAGGACTCTGGCTGCCATTTCCAAGGGCACTGTGCATATCAGAGTGGGCCAAAAGTTCCAAATTAGGAGAAATCTGTAAGGCCCCTGAGCACACCACACTATTGTTGGCCACTCTGGATGCAAATGCGCAGTCTGATACACCCTGATCACCTACATCCAGGGAGACAGCCAAGTTAATGATAGTGAGTTAGAAGATTAAACCTAAAACGCCCGTAGGCCCTCAATGGAACCCCATTAGGTTTTCAGGCATCTGTCTTCAGAGGCCTGTTCTGGAATACCAATTAATGTCACATCATTTGGTCACTGAGCCACACACCAGAATATCTCCTGTCCACTGAAGGGTAACGTGCACTTCGACATGTGCCAAATTTTCAGGGAAGGAGAATTCTGCGTGGTACCTTTCTTACCAGCACATTCTAAAATCTCCTTGGTAACAATCCGGCACTGTGGCCAATCTGCAATAGATTCCATGTCAACTCAAGGCTTTGGTACTTCGCCCCAGAGCCACCAGAATGAACCTGCCATATTCCTCAGCTGCAATGGTCAATGGAGGTGTGATTTCCAGGCATCCATGCCAAAGATCTCTGCTTCACAAACTTTCCACATGGGGAACCTAGAGCATACACACCAGACTTCACCTGCCCAGTAGAAGGAAAACTTACTGTTTGGAGAAGCTCACAGTCCTCAGCATGTGAACTCTTCCATGGCCTCTTGACGCCACCCTTCCACTGGTAGGTCATCATAGACAAAACACATCTGTGAGCAAACATCTGACATCCACCCTTATTTGGGGGCTGAATGTCTCAAATAAACTGCTGCACATTGGAAGTGCCTTCCTCTTTGCGCTGATTTTAACCGTAGATTGTGTTTACAGTTCCATCCTCACCTGACTTGTCCCCAAGCCCTCTTGATAGGGAAATCTGGAGCCACAACGCAGCATTCTGCCCTCTTGATCGAATGAAGAAGAGATTGGTGAGTCTGCCCAGAAACCCCACATGAGGATCAATCTGCTCGGCCCTCGATTCAAACCCGATTTATACGTTGCCCTGGCCACTAGTGCTGTGTCTGACAGAGCCTGAGCTCCGGCCTAGTGTCTGTAACCAGAGAGTAGGCCCCACATCTACCATTTGGGATTGCCAAGGCCCAGGTAGGTCATCTCTACACATCCTTGGTATTCAGGCACCTGTCCCCAGACCTTGGCTGGAATCCCTGCCAATGGGGGAACGTGAAGCACAATAGAGAACTCCTTCCTCATTGCAGGATATTTGGATGTTGGGATGGGTGTCGAACCCTCAAAGGGGGAGTCAGTTACAAGACCAATGAGGCCACGCCCACTCCTGAGGGCCACCCAGGGCGCAAACAGGCATTGTGACCCTCAGCCTGAGCATGCTTTCAAATAATCCCTCTCTGTTGCACCACATAATGGGGCATTGCAGGCCTTGTGAGCCCCTAGGCCCAAATCCTCACCCTTGGTTGGATGTCCAGATGCCCAGTACCTGAGCCCGTCTCTGAAATTCCTGTTTTGGGGCACCCCTAAGTTGGAAAACAGCACTCTTCCCTTCCCCAAAAAGCCACCAAACTATGGAGAGCCTCCAGGATCCATAGAGAGGAAAAGTCTCCCATGGACCCATGAGACCACACCTGCATTCCAAGGCCATCCTGGACACACAATCCAGATAGAAAAGCCTGTGCTAGTGCCTTCCAGTCACCCTAATTAAAGTTCCTGACCACCTGCCCTCCAGCTGTATGTATTGGGTTTGAGATCACTTCGCCACAAATTCGCTATCCCGAATTGTGTTTCCAGACTTCTCTCCCAAAACAATGGCTCACATACCCACCAGAATGGGATCTCTGGAGCCACACTACAGAACTCTTGCTGCCATCCCCAAGGACACTATGCATATCAGATTTGCCCAAACCTTCCAGGTTATGAGAAACCTCTAAGGCCCCTGAGCCCACCCCAATATTGCCGGCCACTCTGGATGGAAATGCACAGACTGAAACACCCTGATCACCTATATCCAGGGACACAGCCAAGTCAATGATTGTGAGTTAGAAGATTGAACCTGAAAAGACCCAAGTCCCTCAATGGAACCCCATTAGGTTTTCAGGCATTTGTCCTCAGGGCACCCCGACCAAGTTTAAGTCACCAGAGAGTGTGCCCCATATCTAGCATTTGGGATAGTCATGGCCCAAGTACGTCTTCTCTACCCTCCTTGGTGTTCAGGCACCTGTCCCCAGGCTTTGGCTAGAATCCCTGCCAATGGAGTAACCTGAAGCTCAATAGAGAACTTCTCTTTCCCCATGGCACTAAACCTGGCTGGTGGGATGGTGTCCAACCCTCAAAGGGGGAGCCAGTTATAAGACCAATGAGACCACACCCACTCCTGAGGGCCACCCTGGGCACAAACAGGCATTGTGACCCTCAGCCTGAGCACGCTTTCAAACAATCCCTCTAAGTTTCACCACCATGATCCCGCATTGAAGGCCTGGTACGCCTTTAGGCACAAATCTTTAAACTTGGTGGGATGTCTCAGAGGCACAGAACTAGAGCCCGTCTTTGGAATCCCTGTTTTGGGGCACCCCTAAGATGGAAAGCAGCACTCATCCTTTCCCCGAGAAAGCCACCAAATTAGGGGGAGCCACCAGGATCCATAAAGAGGAAAAGTATCCCATGGACCCATGAGAACACACCTGCATTGCAAGGCTATCCTGGACACACAGTCCAGAGAGAAAAGCCTGTGCTATCGCCTTCCAGTCATTCCCAACCGGAGGTTTTGACAGAGCTCCAAAGATTACGTTTCCAATGTTGAGATGAGATTTGTTCTGATGAATGCCTCAGGAATCCCCCATATGCTGGTATTGGAAACCAGGCCTCTGAGGAGTGATGTCTGGAAATCAAAGCAATGGATCTGATTATGGCATAGGGGCCTGTCCGGTTCAATCTGATTATCTGGGGCCATCAGTCTACAGGTCATATTGGAGGTAATTGCTCAGCATGTGTCACATGGCCCCTTTTTGTCAGATCGCCCTTGTTTGTCCCGGGCTGCCAACACTATTGGGATGGACTCATGGTCTTTGGAGGTTTCTCCTAAACTGTATGGTTGTGGCCAATGGATTGGGGATAATTCCCTTGGAGAGGGCAGGCACAGTCCTGAGGTGTGGCTCCAGGGGCTCCAGCCTGGAGGGTGTGTTGGCCAGGGATGTGAGGACATAAATCTGAAAACACAAATTTGGCTTAGGTTTGGGGACTTAGGTATGGCAGGCACGGTCTATATACCTTGAGGAGAACTCGGGGATATGTACAAAGGGTGAGTGTGAGGGGCTTGCTCAAACTTTTGTCACTGGATTTTGTGTCAACCATGGCTGTGGAATGTCGGAGTGGCCACATGGCCATGGACAAGTTTCCCTATTAGGGATTTGGCCCGACCCCAAGAGTATGCATTCATTCTGTGGGATGGGAGGAGTCCTTTCTTGTTTTTTGTTTGTTTGTTCGTTCGTTTGTTTGTTTGTTTGTTTGTTTTACCTCTGGTGTTCCACCAAAAGAGGGATTACAGAGCAGAGCCATGGAGAGGGGCAATTGGACAACCCAACCTCTGGTTAAGAATTGGGGCCTAGGGACGCCTGGGTGGCTCAGTTGGTTAAGCAGCTGCCTTCGGCTCAGGTCATGATCCCAGCATCCTGGGATCGAGTCCCACATCGGGCTCCTTGCTCAGCAGGGAGCCTGCTTCTCCCTCTGCCTCTGCCTGCCATTCTGTCTGCCTGTGCTCGCTCTCTCCCCCTCTCTCTCTCTGATAAAAAAAAAAAAAGATTATAAAAAAAAAGACTTGGGGCCTAGAAGCTTGCAACGCCCCATATGCTGGCTCTTGTTCCAGCCACTGAGAGGTCTTACTTGAGGACAGGGTTCACGCTGAGGGTCACAATGCGTGTTTGTGCCCAACGCGGCCCTCAAGCATGGGCGGGGCCAAGTGGGCACACTGGTTTCACCTACACTGAACATTGGACAACCAGCCAACCACAAGGTTTCTTTCCACGGAGAAGGAGGAGTTCGGATTTCTGCATCACTTTCACCCCTGGGCAATGATTGGAGATAAGATGTAGGTTCTGAAGCCTGAAAACAGAGGTTAGGAATAGATGACGAACTAAGACCATGGCAGGTCCCATTTGCTCAGTGTGAGGCCATCTCTGTTGGAAGTTATGGGCTCAGGCTGTGTCAGACAGGGCATTAGTGCCCAGTGTAGACTGTATATTTGGGGTGCAGCCGAGTTGCGTGCAGGTTGATCCTCATTTGGGGTTTCTGGGTAGCCCATAGGGCAATGTTTTTCTTCTAGAGGGAAGGCAGAGTGCTGCACTGTTGTTCTGGAATTGCCAAAATGGAGGGCTTATGGGCCAGGAGTGTGAGGACGGAAGTCTGAGAACACAAGCTAGACTTAGGTTTTGGGGTGAAGCCATGGCAGGCACAGTCTTCAGATCTGAATTGAGATTTCATGCATCTGAAGTCTGGGCAAGGATCAGACGTTGGCTCAGGTTGGAGTTTCTTTACATGATGGCCCATTCATGAAGGTGGGAGGGGCATCATGAGTCCATGGAGGTTTTCCCATGATGAGAGTTTTGAGGTAATCCAAAATGCAATTATTTCTTCTTAGGGACAGCTGTCTCCAGGACTTCCTATACTCGAGAGTAGGGTTCTACAGATGGATGCCTGTGCAGCCTGCCTCGAATTCCAATTGTCTCCTAGCGACAAGACAGGTTAGATCTGCTGACTCTAGGGGAGCACCTGAGGATGCTGAGTTGAAATACATTCTCCTGTGGATGGGTCTTTTTTTTAAAGATTTTTATTTATTTATTTGATAGACAGAGAGAGATCACAAGTAGGCAGAGAGGCAGGCAGAGAGAGAGGGGGAAGCAGGCTCCCTGCTGAGCAGAGAGCCTGATGTGGGGCTCGATCCCAGGACCCTGAGATCATGACCTGAGCTGAAGGCAGAGGTTTAAACCACTGAGCCACCCAGGGGCCCCTGTGGATGGGTCTTAATGTGGGTTTGTGTCCATGGAGACCTTGGAACGATGCGGTGGCACTGGGGCCCTGAAGAATTCTCCTAACTGGAAGTTTTGACACAGCTCCAAAGAGCAAGTTTCCCATGTGGAGAAGACATTTGTTCTGATCGATGCCTCAGGAAACCCCCATATGCTGGCATTGGTAACCAGGTCTCTGAGGTTCTGACACAGCTCCAACGAGCAAGTTTCTGATGTGGAGACGAGATTTGCTCTGAGAGGGGCCTCTGGAAACCTCCATAGGCTGGTATTGGAAACCAGACTTCTGAATAGAAATGCCTGGAATTCAAAGCAATGGATCTGATTAGGGCCTTGGGGCCTGTCCGGTTCAATCTTCTTCTCTGGGCACATCTGTCTCCAGGTCTGTGTGGAGCTACTTGCTCAGCTGGTGACAGATCACCGCTGTTTGTCCCGGGCGGCCTACAATATTGGGATGGCCCCGGAGACGTTGGAGATTTCTCCTAATTTGTACGGTTTTATGCCAATGGAATGGGAAGAATTCCCTTTGAGAGTGCAGGCACAGTCCTGAGGTGTGGCTACAGGCGTCCCAGCCTGAAGGGTGTGTGGGCCAGGGCTGTGGGGACAGAAGTCTGAAAACAGAAACTCAGCTTATGTTTGGGGAGATGGGTATGGCAGACCTGATCTGCAGATCATGAGGAGAACTCTTCCGGATATGAACAAAGGCCAAGTGTGAGGAACTTGCTCAGGCTTTTGTCTGGATTTTGTGTCAACAATGGCCGTGGAATGTCGGGTTGGCACCAATCAGAACAAATTAGGAGAAAGTTCCAATGTCCCCAAGGCTATCCTAAGTGTGTAGGCCACCCGGGACAAACAGGGGCTATCTCCCACCAGCTGAGCTACTACCTCCATTCTGACCTGGAGACAGATGTCCCCAGAGAAGATTGAACCGGACAGGCCCCTAGGACCTCATCAGGTCCCTTGTTTTGGTTTCTAGCCATCTCTCCTCAGAGGCCTGGTTTCCAATAGCAGCATGTGGGTCTTTCCTGAGGCACCCATCAGAACAATTCTCGTCTCCATATGGGAAACTTGCACATGGGAACTGTGTCAAAACTCTGGTTCGCACCGTGGTGCAACCACCCCATTCCAAGGTCCCCATGGACACAAACCCACATTATGACCCATGCATAGGAGAGTCCCTTTCAACTCAGCACCCGTGGTTGCTCTTCAAAACAGAGCAGATCAAACCTGTCTTACCACATGGAGACAATTGGAATTCGAGGAGAGCAGCCCAGGCAACCATCCTTAGAACCCTGCTGTTAAGTCGTCCCTATGGGATATCCTGGAGCCATCCAACAGGTCTCAATTGTCCCGAAGAAGGAGTTGTGAGATGCTCCAAACTGCAAGGATTCCTTCTGTGGGACAATTAAGACCTGTTAGATGGCTCCAGGACGTCCCATGAGGTACTTCTCCAAAGAAGGGTTCTAAGGATGGATGTCTGGGCAGCCAGCCTCACATTCCAATTGTCTCCTAGCAACAAGACACGTTTGATCTGATGGCTCTGAGGGGGCTAAGTTGAAATGGACTCTCCTGAGGATGGGTCATAATGTGGGTTTGAGACCAGGGAGACCTTGTAATGGGGCAATGACACCAGGACACTGAATGATTCTCCTAACCAGAAGTTTTGACACAGCACCAATGAGCAAGTTTTCCATGGGGAGACGAGATTTGTTCTTATTGGTGCCTCAGGAAACCACCGTATGGTGGTATTGGAAACCAGGCCTCTGAGGAGAGATGCCTGGAAATCAAAGCAATGGATCCGATTAGGTCCGAGGGGCCTGTCCGGCTCAATCTTCTTCTCTGAGGACATCTGTTGACGGGTCTGAGTGAAGGTAGCTACTCAGCTGGTGTCAGATCACCCCTGTTTGTCCTAGGCGGCCTACACTATTGGGATGGCTTCAGTGACTTGGAGGTTTCTCCTAATTTGCAAGTTTGTGGCCAATGGAATAGCAAAAATTCCCTTGGAGAGGGAAAGCAAAGTCCTGAGGTGTAGCTCAAGGAACCCAAGTGACGAAGGTGTGTGGGCCAGGGCTTTCGGGACAGAAGTCTGAAAACACAAACTCGTCTTAGGTTTGGGGACATAGGTATTGCAGGGCCGATCTACAGACTGTGAGGAGAACTCTTTCGGATATGAACAATGGGCGAGTGTGAGGTGCTTGCTTAGGCTTTTGTCTCTGGATTTTGTGTCACCAGTGGCCGTGGAATGTCAGGGTAGCCTCATGGGCCAGGGATGAGTCTCACTCTCTGGTGATTTGGATCGATCCCCAAGAGTTTGGGGTCATTTTGTGGGAACAAGGATGCCTTTCTGTTTTTTTACCTCAGGTGTACCACTAAAAGGGATTCCAGACCAGAGTCCTGGGGAGGGGCGACTGGACAACCTGACATTTGGTTAACACTGGGGACCTAGGGGGATATCAAGTCCCATATCCAGGCAATTGGTCCAGCCACTGAGAGACCTTCATTGAGGACAGGGTTTACGCTGAGGGTCACAAAGCATGTTTGTGCCCAAAGCAGCCCTCAACATTCCCGGGGCCTCATGGGCCATGCTGGTTTCTCCTACACTAAACATTGGACAACATGCGAACCACAAGCTATCTGGGCATGGGGAAGGAGGAGTTATGATTTCTGCAACACGTTCACCCCTGGATAGTGATTAGAGATAACATGTAGGTTCTGAAGGCTGAAAGGTGAGGTTGGGAAGAGATGACGAACTAAGGCCCTGGGGGGTTCAAGGTGCTCAGTGTGCAGCCATTTGTCTGGCTGTCGGTTGTGAGGTGCAGGCTCTGGCTGTTTCAGACAGGGCATTAGTGTCCAGGGTAGACTGTATTATTGGGGTACAGTGAGTGGCTTGCAGGTTGATCCTCATTTGGGGTTTCTGGGTAGCCCCATAGTGCAACTTTTTACTGCTGGAGGGCAGGCAGAGTGCTGCATTGCCGCTCCAGAATTCCCAAACTGGAGGGCTTGTGGGCCAGAAGTGTGAGAATGGAAGTCTAAGAACTCAAGCTAGGCTTAGGTTTTGGATCGAGGGCACGGCAGGTACACTCTGCAGAGCTGAATCGATATTTCATGCTTCTGAAGTCAAGGCGAGGATCATATATTGGGCTGGTTGGAGTTTCTGTCCAGGATGGCCCCTTCATGAAGGGGGAGGGTCTCTCAAGGCGATGGAGATTTACCCATGATAGGAGTTGTGAGATTTTTTCATCCACAGGAATTCCTTCTGCGGGACAGTCAAGACCTGTTGGTTGGCTCTAGGATGTCCCATATGGAACGATTCCAGAACACTGTTCTAAGAATGGATGAATGGGCAGCCCATGTCCCATTCAGGTTGTCCCCTAGTGACAAGGCAGGTTAGATCTGCTGGCTCTGTGGGAGCAACTGTGGGTTCTGAGTTCATATGGACTCTCCTGAGAATGGGTCATAATGTGGGTGTGAGTCCATGGAGACCATGGAATGGGCGGTAGCTATGTGGCTCTGAAGGGTTCTCCTAACCGGAAGTTTTGACACAGCTCTGAAGAGCAAGTTTCCCATGTGGAGACCACATTTGTTCTGATTGGTGCCTCAGGAAACTCCCATATGGTGGAATTGGAAACCAGGCCTCTGGGGAGAAATGCCTGGAAACCAAAACAATGGATCCGATTAGGGCCTAGTATCCTGTCTGGTTGAATCTACTTCTCTGGGGACATCTGTCTATCGGTCTGAGTGGAGGTATTTGCTCAGCTTGTGTCAAATCACTGAGGGTCACAAAGTGTGTTTGTGCCCAAAGTGGCCCTCAACATGGATGGGGCCACATGGGCCACACTGGTTTCTCTTACGCTGAATGTTGGACAACATGTGAACCACAAGGTTTCTGGGAATGGGGCAGGCGGAATTCTGATTTCTGCATCACGTTCACCCCTGGGCAGTGATTGGAGATAAGGTCTAGGTTCTGAAGCCTGAAAACCGAGGTTGGGAAGAGAAAATGATTTAAGGTCCTGGCGGTTCTGATGTGCTCATTGTGTGGCCAGCTGTCTGGGTGTCAGCCGGGACGTCTGGTTCAGGCTGTGTCAGACAGGGCATTAGTGTCCAAGTTAGACTGTATTATTGGGGAACAGAGGAGTGGCGTGCAGGTTGATCTTCATTTGGGATTTCTGTGTAGCCCCATAGGGCAACGTTTTTCTTCTGCAGGGCAGGCACAATGCTGCATTGTGGCTCTGGAATTCCCAAACTGAAGGGCTTATGGGCCAGGAGTGTGAGGACGGAAGTCTGAGAACAAAAGCTAGGCTTAGGTTTTGAGGCAAGGGCATGGCAGGCACACTCTCCAGAGCTGAATCGAGATCTTGTGCATCTGAATTCAAGGCGAGGATCAGGCGTTGGTCTCGTTGGAGCTTCTGTCCATGACGGCCCCTTGATGAAGGGAGATGGTCTCACGAGGCCATGGAGCATTTCCTATGATGGGAGTTGTGAGATGCTCCAAACTGCAAAGATTCCTTCAGCGTGACAGTTGAGTCCTATTGGATGACTCCAGGAAGTCCCATATGGAATGACTCCAGAGCAGGTATCTTAGGATGGACACCTGGGCAGTCTGCCTGCCATTCCAGTTGTCTCCTAGCGACAATGCAGGTTTAATCTGCTGGTTCTGGGGAGCAACCAAGGGGGCTGAGTCGAAATGGACTCTCCTGAGAATGGGTCATACTGTGGGTTTAAGTCCATGGAGACCTAGGAAAGGGGCAGTGGCTATGGTGCCGTGAAGGATTCTCCTAATGGGAGGTATTGACACAGCTTCAATGAACAAGTTTTCCATGTGGAGATGACATTTTTTTCTGACTGGTGCCTCAGGAAATGACCATATGCAGGTATTAGAAACCAGGCCTCTGAGGAGAGATGCCTGGATACCAAAGCACTGGTTCTGATTAGGGCCTAGGGACCTATCCATTTCAATCTGCTTCTTTGAGAATGTCTCTCTATTGGTCTGAGTGGAGATAGACGCTCAGCTTGTGTCAGATCGCACCTGTAAGTGCCGGGTGGTCTAACACTATTGGGATGGCCTCATCGACTTTGGAGGTTTCTCCTAATCTGTACAATCAAGGCCAATGGAATGGGCAGAATTCCCTTGGAGAAGGCAGGTCCAGTCCTGAGTTGTGGCTCCAGGGGCCCCAGCCTGGAGGGTGTGTGGGCCAGGGCTGTGGGGACCCAATTCTGAAAACACAAACTCTGCTTAGGTTTGTGGACGTAGGTATGGGAGGCCTGATCTACAGACCATGAGGAGAACTCTTCGGGATATGAACAAAGGGCGAGTATGAGGTGCTTGCTCAGGCAAGTCTCTGGATTTTGTGTCAACTTTGGCCGTGGAATGTTGGGGTGGCCTGAAGGAACATGGACAAGAATTTCTCTCTGGGGATTTGGCCCGATCCCAAGTGTTTGGGTCATTCTGTGGATGGGAGGAGTCTTTTCTGTATTTTTTCTACCTCATGTGTTCCACCAAATTGTGATTCCAGAGCAGAGCCCTGAGTAGGGGTGACTAGACTTCTAGAACTCTGGTTGAGATTGGGGGACTAGGGGCTTGGCAAGCCCCATATGTGGGCTCTTGTTCCAGTCACTGAGAGGTTTTACTTGAGGATAAAGCTCATGCTAAAGGTCACAATGTGTGTTTGTACAAATTGCGGCCCTCAGGCATACGTGGGGCCTCATGGGCCATGCTGCTTTCTCCTACAACGAACGTTGGACAACATGACAACCACAAGGTTTCTGGCCATGGGAAAGGAGGAGTTCTGATTTCTGCATCACGTTCACCACTGGGCAGTGAATGGAGATAAGGTCAAGGTTCTGAAGCCTGAAAACCGAGATTGGGTAGAGATGACAACCTAAGGCCATTGTGGGTGCAATGTGCTCAGTGTATGGCCAGCTCTCTGGGTGTCGGACGGGAGGTCTGGGCTCAGGCTGTGTAAGACAGGGCTTTAGTGCACAGGCTAGACTGTGTAATTGGGGTACGGTCAAGGAACATGCAGGTTGTTCTTCATTTGGCGTTTCTGCTTAGCCCTATAGGTCAACATTTTTCTTCTGGAGGGCAGGCAGAGTACTGCATTGTGTCTTGGAATTGACAAACTGGAGGGCTTGTGGCCAGGATTGTGAGGACGGAAGTCTGAGAACACAAGTTAGGCTTAGGTTTCAGGGTGAGGACACGGCAGGCACACTCTGCAGAACTGAATCGAGATCCCGTGCTTATGAAGTCAGGGCGAGGATCAGACTTTGGATCAGTATGGAGTTTCTGTCCATGATGGCCCATTAATGAAGGTGGGGGAGCATCATGAGGCAATGCAGGTTTTCCCATCGTGGGATTGTGTGATGCTCCAAACTGCAAGGATTCCATCTGTAGGACAGTCGAGATCTGTTGGATGGATTCAGGACGTCCCATAAGGAAGTTCCCTAGATCAGGGTTCTAACGATGTTTGCCTGGGGAGCCCAGCTCGCATTCCAACTGTCTCCTAGCGACAAGGCAGGTTCGATCTGCTGGCTCTGGGGAGCAACTGAGGGGGATGAGTTGAAATAGACTCCTGAGGATCAGTCATAATGTGGGTTTGTGACCATGGAGACCTTGGAATGAGGCCGTGGTGCCGGGGCCCTGAAAGATTCTCCTAACCAGGGGTATTTCCACAGCTCCAAAGAGCAAGTTTCTCATGTGGAGACAAGATTTGTTCTGATTGTTGCCTTAGGAGCCCCCATAAGCTGGTATTGGAAACCAGGCATCTGAGGAGAGATGCTTGGAACCCAAAGCAATGGATCCGATTAGAGCCTAGGGGCCTGTCCACTTCAATCTTCTTCTCTGGGAACATCTGTCTAGGTTTCTGAGTGGAGTTTGTTGCTCAGCTTGTGTCAGAACGTCCCTGTTTGTCCTGGGAGGCCTACACTATTGGGAAGGTCGGGGACTTTGGAGATTCTCCTAATCTGTAGGTTTTAGCCAATGGAATGGACAGAATTCCCTTGGAGACGGCAGGCACAGTCCTTAGGTGTGGTCCCAGCTGTCTGTCAATCGGGAAGTCCGGGCTCAGGCTGTGTCAAACAGGGCATTTTTCCCCAGGGTAGACTGTCTAATTGGGATACAGTCAAGTGGCATGCAGATTGATCCCCATTTGGAGTTTCTGGGTAGCCCCATAGGACAATGATTTTCTTCTGGAGGGCAAGCAGAGTGCTGCATTGTGGCTCCAGCATTTGGTCCAGGAGAGTGAGGACAGAAGTCTGAGAACACAAGCTAGGCTTAGGTTTTGGGGCGAGGTTACAGCAGGCACACTCTGCAGAGCTGAATCGAGATCCCGTGCATCTGAAGTCAGGGCGAGCATCAGACCTTGGCTCAGGTTGGAGTTTCTGTCCATGATGGCCCCTTAATGAAGGTAGGGGGGCATCTCAAAGCCATGGAGGTTTTTCCACGATGGGAGTTGTGAGATGCTCCAACCCACAAGGATTCCTTCTGCAGGACAGTCAAGACATGTTGGAAGGCTCCAGGACGTCCCATATGGAACAACACCAGAGCAAGGGGTCTAAGGATGGATGCCTGGAGAGCCCGCCTCGCATTCCAGTTATCTCTTAGCGACAAAGCAGGTTTGATATGCTGGCTCTGGGGGAGCAATCGTGGAGGATCAGTTGAAATGTACTCTCCTACGGAATGGACATAATGTGGGTTTGTGTCCATGGAGACCTTGGAATAGGGCTGTGCCTCCGGGTACCTGAAGGTTTCTCCTAACTGGAGGTTTTTACACAGCTCTGAAGGATAAGTTTCCCATGTGGAGATGAGATTTGTTCTGATTGGTACCTCTGGAAACCCCCATATGCTGGTATTGGAAACCAGGCCTCTGAGGAGAGATGTCTAGAAATAAAAACAATGGAACTGATTATGGTCTAGGGGCCTTTTCGGTTCAATCTTCTTCTCTGGGCTATCTGTCTATGGGTCTGAGTTGAGGTCATTGCTCAGCATGTTGCAGATCGCCCCTCTTTGTCCTGGACATCCTACACTATTGGGATGGCCTCAGGGACTTTGGAGGTTTCTTCTAATCTGTCGGATTGTGTGCAATGGAATGGACAGAATTTCCTTGGAGAGGGCAGGCACAGTCCTGAGGTGTGGCACCAGGGGCCCCATCCTGGTGGGTGTGTGGGCCAGGAATGTGGGGACAAATGTCTGAAAGCACAAACTCGGCTTAGGTTTGGGGACGTAGGTATGGCAGGCCAGATCCACAGACCGTGAGGAGAAGTTTTTGGACTCTGAACAAAGGGCAAGTTTGAGGCGATTACTCAGGATTTTGTCGCTGGACTTTGTGTCAGCGGTAGCCATGGAATGTCGGGCTGGCCTCATGGGCCATGGACGAGTTTTTCTCTCTGTAGATTTGGCCCGATCCCAAGTGGTTGGGGTCATTCTGTGTTTGGGAGGAGTCCTTTCTGTATTTTTTTACCTTATGTGTCCCACCAAAGAGGGATTCTGAGCCAAGCCCTGAGTAGGGATAACAAGACATCTCGACATCTGGTTAAGATTGGGGGACTAGGAGCATGGAAAGCCCCATATGTGGGCTCTTGGTCCAGCCACTGAGAGGCATTGCTTGAGGACAGGGTTCACGCTGAGGATCCCAGTATGTGTTTGTACCCATCGCGGCACTCAAACATGAGCGGGGCCTCATGGGCCACTCTGGTTTCCCCTACACTGAATGTTGGACAACATGCCAACCACAAGGTTTCTTGTCATGGGGAAGGAGAAGTTCTGATTTCTGTATCACGTTCACCCCTGAGCAGTGACTGGAGATAAGGTCCAAGTTCTGATGCCTGAAAACCGAGGTTGGGAAGAGATGATGACTTAAGGCCATGGCAGGTCCACTGTGCTCAGTGTGCGGTCAGCTGTCTGAGTGTTGGTCACGAGATCAGGGTGTGTCAGTCAGTGCATTACTGCCTTGGCTGGACTGTATAATTGGGGTACAGTCGAGTGGCGTGCAGATTGATCCTCATATGTGGTTTCTTGGTAGCCCCATTGGGCAACGTTTTTCTTCTGGAAGGCAGGCAGACTGCTGCATTGTGGCTCTGGAATTACCAAACTGGAGGAATTGTGGGCCAGATCTGTGAGGAAAGAAGTCTGAGAACACATGCTAGGCTTAAGTTTCAGGGCGAGGGCATGGCAGGCACACTCTGCAGAGCTAAATCGAGATCTCGTGCATCTGAAGTCAGGGCGAGGATCAGACGTAGGATGAGGTTGGATTTTCTGTTCAAGACAGCCCCTTCATGAAGTGGGGGGGCATCATGGGGCCATGGAGGTTTGCCCATGATGGGAGTTGTGAGATGCTCCAATCGGCAAGTATTCCTTCTGCGGGAGAGTCGAGACCTTTCAGATGGCTCCAGGACGTCCCATACGGAACGACGCCAGAGCAGGGTTCTAAGGATGGATGCTTGGAGAGCCCGCCTCGCATTCCTATGGTCTCCTTACAACAAGGCAGGTTTGATCTGCCTACTCTGGGAGAGCAACCGAGAGGGCTGTTGAAATGGACTCTCTTGAGGATGGGTCAAAATGTGGATTTGTGTCCTTGGAGACCTTGGATTGGGGCGGTGGTTCTGGGGACCTGAAGGTTTCTCTCAACTGGAGGTTTTGACACAGCTCCAAAGAGCAAGTTTCCCATGTGGAGACGAGGTTTGTTCTGATTGCTAGCTCTGGAAAAACCTATATGCTGGTATTGGAAACCAGGTCTCTGAGGAGAGATGCCTGGAAACAAAAGCAATGGATCCTATTAGGGCCTAGGTGCCTGTCTGGTTCAATTTTCTTATCTGGGTATATCTGTCTATGGGTCTGAATGGAGGTAGATGCTCAGTTTCTGATAGATCACCCCTGTTTGTCCTGGGCTGCCTACACTATTGGGATGGCCTTGGGTACTTTTTAGGTTTCTCCTAATCTGTAAGGTTGTGGCCAATGGAGTGGGCAGAATTCCCCTGGAGAGGGCAGGCACAGTCCTGAGGTGTGGCTCCAGGGACCCCAGCCTGGAGGGTGTGTGGAACAGGCTGTGGGAATAGAAGTCTGAAAACACAAACTCGTCTTAGTTTTGGGGTCGTAGGTATGGCAGGCCTGATCTACAGACCTTGAAAAGAATTTTTCGGGCTATGATCAACGGGCGAGTGTGAGGGGCTTTTTCCGGATTTTGTCTCCTGGTTTTGCATCAACGGTGGCTGTGGGATATCGAGTTGGCCTAATGGGCCATGGACGAGTTTTTCTTTCTGGGGATTTGGCCCAATTCCAAGAGTTTGGGGTCATTCTTTGGATGGTAGGAGTCCTTTATCTATTTTTTTTTTTTTACCTCATGTGTTTCACCAAAGAAGGATTCCAGAGAAGAGCTCTGAGTAGGGGTGACTAGACTTCTCGAGCTCTGGTTAAGATTGGGGGACTAGGGGAATGGCAAGCCCCATATGTGGGCTCTTGGTCCAGCCCCGAGAGGCTTTACTTGAGGACAGGGCTCATACTGAGGCTCCCAATGTGTGTTTTTGCCCATCGCGGCCCTCAAGCATAGCCGGGGCCTCAGGAGCCACTCTAGTTTCTCCTACACTGAACGTTGGACAACATTCCAGCCACAAGGTTTCTAGTAATAGGGTAGGAGGATATCTAATTTCTGCATCACGTACACCGCTTGGCAGTGAGTAAAGAAAAGTTCTAGATTCTGAAGTCTGAAAACAGGTTGGGAAGAGATGATGACCTAAGGCCATGGCGAGTCTGATGTGCTCAGTGTGTGGCCAGCTGTCTGGGTGTCGGCCAGGAAGTCTGCCTTCAGTCTGTGTCAGACAGCACATGAGTGCCCTGGTTAGATTGTAAAACTGAGGTACAGTCGAGTGGCGTGCAGGTTGATCCTCATTTGGGGTTTCTGGGTAGCCCTATAGGGCAACGCTTTTCTTCTGGAGGGCATACAGAGTGCTGTATTTTGGCTGCGGAATTCCCAAACTGGAGGGATTGTGGCCCAGGACTGTGATGACGGAAGTCTGAGAACACAAGCTAGCCTTCGGTTTCGGGGCGAGGGCAAGGCCGGCATACTTTGCAGAGCTGAGCTGAGTTGTCGTGTATCTTAAGTCAGGGCTAGGATCAGACATGGGCCAGGTTGGAGTTTCTGTCCATTATCAGCTTTCACGAAGGGGGTGGTATCATAAGTGGTTTTCCCAAGATGGGAGTTGTGAGGTACTCAATCCATAAGGATTCCTTCTGCGGGATATTCAAGACCTGTTGGATGGCTCCAGGACGTCTATACGGAACGACGGCAGAGCAGGGTTTCATGGATGGAATCTTGGGAAGCCCGCCTCACACTCAAATTGTCTTCTTGCGACAAGGAAGGTTCAAACTGCTGGCTCTGTGTGAGCAACCAAGGGGGTTGAGTCGAAATGGACTCTCCTGACGATGGGTCCTAATGTGGGTTTGTGTCCTTGGAGATCTGGGAATGGGATGTTGGCTCCAGGGATATGAAGTTTTCTCCTAACTAGAGGTTTTGACACAGCTACAAAGAGCAAGTTTCCCATGTAGAGACGAGATTTGTTCTGATTGGTACCTCCAGAAACCCCCATATACTGGTATGGAACCCAGGCCTCTGAGGAGAGATGTCTGAAAACAAAAGCAATGGATCCGATTAGGGCCTAGGTGCCTGTCTGGTTCAATCTTCTTCTCTGGGCATATATGTCTACGGGTCTGAGTGGAGGTCATTGCTCAGCTTGTATCAGATCTCCCCTGTTTGTCTTGGGCGGCCAACACTATTGGGATGGCCTCGCGGACTTTTTAGGTTTCTCCTATCTGTAGGGTTGTGGCCAATGGAATGGGCATAATTCCACTGGCGAGGGAAGGCGGAGTCTTGAGGTGTGGCTCCAGGAGCCCCAGCCTGGAGCGTGTGTGGGCCAGGACTGTGGGGACAGAAGTCTGAAAACACAAACTCGTCTTAGGTGGGGACGTATGTATGACAAGCCAGATCTCAAACCGTGAGGAGAACTTTTCATGCTATGAACAAAGGGCGAGTTTGAGGCACTTGCTCAGGCTTTTGTCTCTTGATTTTGTATCAACAGTGGCTGTGCCATATTGAGGATGCCTCATGGACCAAGGACAAGTCTTTCTCTCTGTGGATTTGGCCCGATTCCAAATGTTTGGGGTCATTCTGTGCATAGGTGGAGTCTTTCTGTATATTTTTACCTCAGGTGTCCCACCAAAGAAGGATAACAGAGCAGAGCCCTAAGTAGGGGTGACTAGACCTCTCGACATCTGGTTAAGATTGGGGGAATAGGGGCATGGCATACCCCATATACGAGCTCTTGGTCCAGTCACTGAGAGTCTTTACTTGAGGACAGAGCTCACGCTGAGGGTCCCAATGTTTGTTTTGTGCCCATGGCAGCCCTCAAGCATTTGCAGGCCTCATTTGCCACACTGGTTTCTCCTACACTGAACATTGGACAACATGCCAACCACAGGGTTTCTGGCTATGGTGAAAGAGGAGTCCTGAATTCTGCATCAAGTTCAACCCTGCTCAGTGAGTGGAGGCAAGGTCTAGGTTCTGAATCCTGAAAACCGAGGTTGGGAAGAGATGACGACCTAAGGCCATGGTGGGTCTGATGTGCTCAGTGTGCTTCCAGCTGTCTGGGTGTCGGTCGGAAGGTCTAGACACAGGCTGTGCCAGACAAGGCTGTAGTGCCCAGGCTTGACTGTATAATTTGGGTACAGTAAAGTGGCATGCAGGTTGATCTTCATTTGGCATTTCTGGGTAGCAATATAGGGCAACATTTTTCTTCTGGAAGGCAGGGAGAGTGCTGCATTGTGTCTCCGGAATGCCATACTGGAGGGCTTGTGGGCCAGGACTATTAGGCAGAAGTCTGAGAACACAAGCTAGGCTTAGGTTCCTAGGCGTGGGCACGACAGGCACGCTCGGCAGAGCTGAATCAAGATCTCATGTATCTGAAGTCAGGGCAAGGATCAGACGATGGCTCAGGTTGGAGTTTCTTTCCATGATAGCCCCCAATGAAAGTGGGGGGAAATCACGAGGCAATGGAGGTTTTCCCATGGTGGGATTGTCTGATGCTCCACACCGCAAGGATTGCTTCTGTGGGACAGTCGAGACCTGTTTGATGGATTCAGGACATCCCATTAGGAACTTCTCAAGAGCAGGGTTCTAACGATGGATGCCTGGCCAGTCTCCTAGTGACAAGGTACATTTGGTCTGCTAGCTCTGGGGTTGCAACTGAGGGAGATAATTGAAATGTACTCTCCTGAGGATATGTCATAATGTGCGTTTGTGTCCATAAAGACCTTGGAATGGGGCAATGGCGCTGGCGCCCTGAAGGATTCACCTATCCGGAAGTGTTGACACAGCTCCAAAGAGCAAGTTTCCCATGTGGAGACAAGGTTTGTTCTGATTGGTGACTCAGGAACCCCCATAAGGTGGTATTGAAAACCAGGCCTCTGAGGAGAGATGCCTGAAACAAAAGCAATAGATCTATTGGTGAGTGCTGTGAAGTGTGTAAACCTGGCGATTCACAGACCTGTATCCCTGGGGATAAAAATATATATTTATAAAAAATTAAAAAAATTTTAAAAAAGCAATAGATCTGATTAGGGGCTAGGGGCCTGTCCCCTTAAATCTTCTTCTCTGAGAACATCTGTCTACGGTTCTGAGTGGAGGTCGTTGCTCAGCTTGCATCAGATCGCCCCTGTTTCTCCCGGGAGGCCAGCACTATTGAGATTATCTTGGGGTCTTTGGAGGTTTCTCATAATCTGTAAAGTTGTGACCAATGGAATGGGCAGAATTCCCTTGGAGAGGGCAGGCACAGTCCTGAGGTATGGTCCCAGCTGTCTGGGTGTTGGTCGGGAGGTCTGAGCTCAGGCTGTGTCAGACAGCCCATGAGTGGCCAGGGTAGATTATACAATTGGGGTTCAGTCGAGTTGCGGGCAGGTTGATCCTCATTTGGGGTTTCTGGGTAGCCCCATAGGGCAACGTTTCTCTTCTAGAGGGGAGGCAGAGTGCTGCACCGTGGCCCCAGAATTCCCAAACTGGAGGGCTTGTGGCCCAGAAATGTGAGGATGGAAGTCTGAGATCACAAGCTAGGCATAGGTTTTGGAGCGAAGGCATGCCAGGCACACTCTGCTGAGCTGAATTGAGATCTTGTGGTTATGAGGTCAGTGCAAGGATCAGACTTTGGATCAGGTTGGGGTTTCTATCTTTTTCTCCCCTTCACGAAGGAGTGGCCACCTCATGAGGCCATGATGGTTTTCCCAAGATGGGAGTAGTGAGATGCTCCAATCCCAAGGATTCCTTCTGCGGGACAGTCGAGACCTTTTGGATGGCTCTGGGACGTCCATTACAGAAGGACACCAGAGCAGGGTTCTAAGGATGAGATCCTGGGCAGCCTGCCTCGCATTTCAATTATCTACTTGTGATAAGGCAGGTTCCACCACTGGCTCTGTGGGAGCAAATGAGGGGGCTGAGTTGAAATGGGCTTTCCTGATGATGGGTCATAATGTGAGTGTGTGTCCATGGAGACATTGGAATGGGGCAGTGGCTCCGTGTACCTGAAGTTTTCTCCTAAATGGAGGTTTTGACACAGGTCCAAAGAGCAAGTTTCCCATGTGGAGACGAGATTTGTTTTGACTGATACCCCCGGGAATCTAAATATGCTGGTATTGGAAACCAGGCCTCTGAGGAGAGATGCCTGGAAACAAAAGCAATGGATCTGATTAGGGCCTAGGTGCCTGTCCAGTTCAATCTTCTTCTCGGGGATATCTGTCTACGAGTCTGAGTGGAGGTAGTTGCGCAGCTTGTGACAGATCACCCCTGTTTGTCCTGGGCAGTCAACACTACTGGGATGGCCTCGAGGACTTTGGGGGTTTCTCCTAATCTGTCAGGTTGTGTCCAATGGAATGAGCAGATTTCCCTTGGAGAGGGCAGGCTCAGTCCTGGAGTGTGACTCCAGGGGCCCCAGACTGGAGGGTTTGTGGGACAGGACTGTGTGGACAGAAGTCTGAAAACACAAACTCGACTAAGGTTTGGGGACTGATTTACAGACATCGAGAATTTTTCAGGCTATTATCAACGGGCGAATGTGAGGCGCCTTTTCAGGATTTTGTCTCCAGATTTTTATCAATGGTGGCCATGGAATATCAGGCTGGCCTCATCGGCCATGGACGAGTTCTTTTCTATGGGGATTTGGTCCAATTCCAAGAGTTTGGGGTCATTCTTTGAATGGTAGGAGTCCTTTCCCTATTTTTTTTTTACCTCATATCTCCCACCAAAGAGGGATCTTTGAGAAGAGCTCTGAGTAGGAGTGACTAGACTACTCGAGCTCTGATTAAGATTGAGGGACTAGGGGCATGGCAAGCCCCATACGTGGGCTCTTGGTCCAGCTCCTGAGAGGTATTACTTGAGGATAGGGCTCACGCTGAGGGTCCCAATGTGTGTTTGTGCCCATCGCAGCCCTCAAGCATGGCCAGGGCCTCATGGACCACGCTGGTTTCTCCTATACTGAATATTGGACAACATGCCAACCACAGGGTTTCTGGTCATGTGGAAGAAGGTGTTTGGATTTCTGCATCACGTACACCGCTTGGCAGTGAGTGGAGATAAAGTCTAAGTTCTGAAGGCTGGAAACTCAGGTTGGGAAGAGATGAAAACCTAAGGCCATGGCATCTCCGATGTGTTCAGTGTGGGGCCAACGGTCTGACTGTTGGTCGGGAGGTCCAGGTTCAGGCTGTATAATTGGGGCAGTAGTGCCCAAGCTAGACTGTATAATCGGGGTACAGTCGAGTGGCGTGCAGGTTGTCCTCATTTGGGGTTTCTGGGTAGCCCCATAGGGCAACGTTTTTCTTCTGGAGGGCAGGCAGAGTGCTGCATTGTGTGCCCAGAATTCCCAAGCTGGAGTGCTTTTAGTCCAGGAGACTGAGGACGGAAGTCTGAGAACAAAAGCTAGGCTTAGGATTCCAGGCAAGGTCACGGCAGGCACACTCTGGAGAGCTGAATTGAGATCTTGTGCATTTGAAGTCAGGGCGAGGATCAGACGTTGCCTCAGTTGGAGTTTCTGTCCATGGTGTTCCCTACATGAAGGTGGGGGCATCACGAGGCCATGGAGGTGTTCCCACGTTGTGAGCATGTGATGATGCAAAACACAAGGATTCCTTCTGCGGGACAGTCGAGACCTGTCAGATGGATCAAAGTCACCCCATAAGGAACTTCTCCAGTGCAGAGTTCCCACTATGGATGCCTGGGCATCCCAACTCGCATTCCAATTGTATCCTAGCTACACGGCAGATTCGATCTGCTGGCTCTGGGGGAGCAACCGAGGGGGCTGAGTTGAAATGGAATTTCCTGAGGAGGGGTCATAATGTGTTTTTGTGACCATGGAGAACTTGGAATGGGGCAGTGGCTCCAGGGACCTGAAAGTTTATCCTAACTAGAAGTTTTGACACAGCTCCAAAGAGCAATTTTCCCATGTGGAGACGAGATTTGTTCTGATTGGTACCTCTGGAAACCCCCACATGCTGGTATTGGAAACCAGGTCTCTGAGGAGAGATGCCTGGAAACCAAATCAATGGATCCGATTAGGGCCTAGGGTCCTGTCTGGTTCAATCTTCTTTGGAAACATCTGTCTATGGTATGAGTGGATGTAATTGTTCAGCTGGTGACAGACCGCCCCAGTTTGTCCAGGCGGCATACACTATTGGGATGGTCTCGGGGACTTTGGAGGTTTCTCCTAATTTGTAGGATTGTGGACAATGAAATGGGCAGAATTCCCATGGAGTGGACAGGCACAGTCCTGTTGTGTGGATCCGGGGGCCCCAGCCTGGAGGCTGTGTGGTCATGATCTCTGGGAACAGAAGTCTGAAAACACAAACTCAGCTTAGGTTTGGGGATATAGGTATGGCAGGCCCGATTTACAGACCGTGGGGAGAACTTTTTGTGATATGAAGAAAGGGCAAGTGTGAGGCGCTTGCTCAGGCTTTTGTCTCTGGATTTTGTGTCACCGATGGCTGTAGAATGTCGGGGAATCCTCATTGGCCATGGTTGAGTTTTCGTCTCTGTGGATTTGGCCTGATCCCAAGAGTTTTGGGTTAATCTGTTGGGTGGGAGGAGTTTTTTCTGTTTTGTTATCTCAGGTGTCCCTCCAAAAGAGGGATTACAGAGCAGAGCCCTGTGGAGGGGCCACTGGACAACCAGAAATGTGGTTAAAAATTGGGGCCTAGGGGCATGGCAAGCCCATTATAAAGTCTATGGTCCTGCCACTGAGAGGACTGACTAGAGGACAGGACTCACGCTGAGGGTCACAATCCGTGTTTATTCCCTTGCAGCACTCAAGCATGGGTGGGGCCTCATGGTGAAGGCTCGTTTCTCCTACACTGAACATTGGACAACATGCCAACCACAAGGTTTCTTGCCATGGGGAAGGAAGAGTTCTGATTTCTGCATCACATTCACCCCTTGGCAGGGTTTGGAGTTAAGGTCTATGTTCTGAAGTCTGAAAAGCTAGGTTGGGAAGAGATGAAGAGCTAAGGCCATGGCGGGTCCGATGTGCTCAGTGTGTGGTCAGCTGTCTGGGTGTTGGTCAGGAGGTCCGGGCTCAGGCTGTGTCAAACAGTGCATTAGTGCCCAGGTTAGACTATATAATTTGGGTACAGTCATCTGCCATATAGGTCTATCCTCATTTGGGGTGTCTGGAAAGCTCCACAAGGCAACATTTTTCTTCTGGAGGGCAGACTTAGTGCTGCATTGTGGGTCCGGAGTTGCCAAACTTGAGGGCTTGGAGGACACGAGTGTGAGGACAGAAGTCTGAGTACACGAGGTAGACTTAGGTTTCAGGGCGAGGGCATGGCAGGCACACCCTGCAAAGCTGAATCGAGATCTCGTGCATCTGGAGTCAGAGCGATGATCAGACGTAGGTTCATGTCGGTGTGTCTCTCCATGATGGAAACGTTGCCCTATGGGTCTACCCAGAAACCTCAAATGAGGATCAACCTGCATGCCTCTAGACTGTACCCCAATTATACAGTCCATCCTGTGCACTAATACCCTATCTGACAGCCTGAGCCCGGACTTCCCGACCGACTCCCAGAGAGTTAGCTGCACACTGAGCACATCGGACCCACCATGGCCTTTGGTCCTCATCCCTTCCCAACTTCGGTTTTCAGGCTTCAGAACCTAGACCTTATCTCCATTCACTGACAGGGTGGAACGTGATGCAGAAATCAGAACTCCTCCTTCACCATGGCAAGAAACCTTGTGGTTGGCATGTTGTCTAACGTTCAGTGTAGTAGAAACGAGCGTTCACCATGAGGCCCCACCCATGCTTGAATGCTGCAAGGGCATAAACACGCATTGTGACCCTCAGCGTGAGTCCTGTCCCCTAGTCAGTCCTCTCAGTGGCAGGACCATAGACGTCATAATGGGCTTGCCATGCCCCTAGGCCCTAATTTTTCACCAGATTTCTGGTTGTACTGTCGCCCTTCCCCAGGGATCTGCTCTGGAATCCCTCTTTTGGAGGGACACCTGAGATAACAAAACAGAAAAATCTCCTCCCACCCAACAGATTAACACAAAACTCTTGGGATCAGGCCAAATCCACAGAGACGAAAATTCGACCATGACCAGTGAGGCTTCTCCGACATTCCACGGCCATCGGTGACACAAAATCCAGAGACAAAAGCCTGAGCAAGCGCCTCACACTCGCTCTTTCTTCATATCCCAAAGAGATCTCACCATGGTCTGTAGATCGGGCCTCCCATACCTACATCCCCAAACCTAAGCTGAGCTTGTGTTTTCAGACTTCTGTCCCCACAGTTCGTGATTACACAGCCTCCAAGCTGGGGTCCCTGGAGCCACACATCAGGACTGTGCCTGCCCACACCATGGGAATTCTGGCCATTCCGTTGTCCACAATGCAACAAATTAGGAGAAACCTCCAAAGTTCCCGAGGCCATCCCAATAGTGTATGCCGCCTGGACAAACTGGGGTGGTCTGTCACCAGCTGAACAATTACATCCACTCATACCATAGACAGATGTTTCCAGAGAAGATTGAACCGGACAGGACCCTAGGCCCTAATCAGATTCATTGCTTTGGTTTCCAGGCATCTCTCCTCAGAGGCCTGGTTTCCAATACCAGCATATGGGGGTTTCCTGAGGCACCAATCAGAACAAATCTCGTCTCCACATGGGAAACTTGGTCTTTGGGGCTGTGTCAAAATCTCTAGTTAGGAGAATCCTCCAGGGCCATGGTGCCACCCCATTCCAAGGTCTCCATGGACACAAACCCACATTATGACCCATCCTTAGGAGAGTCCAATTCAACTCAGTCCCCTCTGTTACTCCCCTGAGCAAGCAAATTGAACATGTCTTATCGCTAGGAGACAATTGGAATGTGAGATGGGCTGCCTAGGCATCCATCCTTAGAACCCTGCTTTGAAGTACATTCCTACATGATGTCCTGGAACCAACCAACAGGTCTCAATTGTAGGACAGAAGGAATCCTTGCGGTTTGGAGCATTTCACATCTCCCATCGTGGTAAATCATCAAAGACTTCCTGATGCCCCCCCACTTCATGAAGGAGACATCATGGACAGAAACTCCAAATGAGCCAACGTCTGATCCTCGCCCTGACTTCAGATGTACGTGAATTTGTTTCAGCTCTGCAGTGTGCCTGCCCTGCCATTGCCTCGAACACTAAGCCTAGCTTTTGTTCTCAGACTTTTGTCTTCATACTCCTGGCCCACAAGCCCTCCATTTTGGAAATTCCGTAGCCACAATGCAGCAATCTAACTGCCTTCCAGAAGAAAAACATTGCCCTATGGGCGTACCCAGAAGCCCCAAATTATTATCAATTTGCATGCCACTTGACTCTACCACAATTATACAGTCTATCCTGGGCACTAATTCCCTGTCTGACACTGCCTGAGCCCGGACTTCCCGACCGACACCCAGAAAGGTGGCTGGACCCGCCATGGCTTAGGTCGTCATCTCTTCCCAACCTCGGTTTTCAGGCTTCAGAACCTAGACCTTATCTCCGAACACTGCCCAAGGTTGAACGTGATGCAGAAATCAGAACTCCTCCTTCCCCCTGGCAAGAAAACTTGTGGTGGACATGTTGTCCAACGTTCAGTGTAGGAGAAATGAGCGTGGCCCATGAGGCCCTGCTCTTGCTTGAGGGCCACGTTGGCCATGAACACGCAAACATGCGTGAGCCCTGTCCTCAAGTAAGGCCTCTCAGGGGCTGGACCAAGTGCCGCATATGGGGTTTGCCATACTCCTTGACTCCCAATCTGAACCAGAGTTAGGTTGTCCAGTCACTCCTCCCCAGGGCTCTGTTCTGGAATCCCTCTTTTGGGTGGGTCACCTAAAGTAACAAAAGAGAAAGGACTCATCCCATTCCACAGAATGACCTCAGACTTTTATGATGGTGCCCAATCCTCAGTGAGGGATACCCCTCCATGTCCCATGAGGCCACACCGACACACCAGGGCCATTCTTGACACAAAATCCAGAGAGAAAAGTCTGAGCAAGCGCCTGACACTCACCCCTTCTTCATATTCTGAAGAGTTCTCACAGTCTGTAGATCGGGCCTGCCATACCTACATCCCCAAAACGAAGCCGAGTTTGTGTTTTCAGACTTGTGCCCCTATAGCCCTGGAACACTCCCTTCAGGCTGTGGACTCTGGAGCCACACCTCAGGACTGTGCCTGCCCTCTCCAAGGCAGTGCTGCCCATTCCATTGGCCACAACACTACAAATTAGGATAAACCTCCAAATTCCCCAAGGTCATCCCAATAGTGTAGGCCACATGGGACTAATAGGGGAGATCTGATGCCAGCTGAACAATTAACTCTACTCAGACCCGTAGACAGATGTCCCCAGAGAAGATTGAACTGGACAGGACCCTAGGCCCTGATCAGTTCCATTGCTTTGGTTTCTAGGCATCTCTCCTCAGAGGCCTGCATTCTAATACCAACATATGGGGGTTTCTTGAGGCACCAATCAGAACAAATATCATCTCCATATGGGAAACTTGCGCTTCGGAGCTGTGTAAAAACCTCTGGTTAAGAGAATCCTTCAAGCCCCATAGCCACTGCTCCATTCCAAGGTCTCCATGCACACAAACCCACATTATGACCCATCCTCAGGAGAGTCCATTTCAAATCAGCCCCACGGTTGTTCCCCTAGAGCCAGCAGATCGAATCTGCCTTGTCACTAAGAGACAACTGGAATGGGAGGTGGGATGCCGAGGCATCCATCCTTAGAAACCTGCTCTGGAGTTCTTCCATATGGGACATCCTGGAGCCATCCAACATGTCTCGACTGTCCCACAGAAGGAATCCTTGCGGTTTGGAGCATCTCAAAACTCCCATCGTGGGAAAACCTCCATGGCCTCGTGAGATCTTCCTCCTTCATGAAGGGGCCAACATGGACCGAAACTCCAACCAGTACAAGGTCTGATCCTCACCCTGACTTCATATGCACGAGATCTCCAATCAGCTCTACAGAGGCTGCCTGCCATGCCCTCTCCCTGAAACCTAAGCCTAGCTTGTATTCTCAGACTTCCTTCCTCACTCTCCTTGTCACATGCCCTCCAGTTTAGAAATTCCGGAGCCACAATGCAGCACTCTGACTGCCCTCCAGAAGAAAAGCCTTGCCTTATGGGGCTTCCCAGAAACCCAAAATGAGGATAAACCTGCACATCACTCAACTGTACCCGAATTATACAGTCTACCCTCGGCACTAATGCCCTCTCTGAAACTGCCTGAGCCCGGACATCCCGACCGACTCCCAGATAGCTGGCCACACACTGAGCATATCGGACCCGCCATGGACTTAGGTCAACATTTCTTCCCAACCTCGGGTTTCAGGCTTCAGAATCTAGACCTTATCTACAATCACTACTGAGGGGTGACCGTGATGCAGAAATCAGAACTCCTCCTTCCCCATGGCCAGAGACCTTGTGGTTGGCAAGGTGTCCAATGTTCAGTGTAGGAGAAACCAGCATGGCCCATGAGGCCCCGCCCATGCTTGAGGGCCGCGTTGGGCACAAACAGGCGTTGTGACCCTCAGCATGAGCCTTGCCCTCAAATAAGGCTCTCAGTGGCTGGAGTAAGAGCCAGCATATGGGGCTTGCCTAGCCCTTAGTCCCTCAATCTTAACCAGAGTTCTGGTTGTCAAGTCGCCCCTCCCCAGGGCTCTGATCTTGAATCCCTCTTTTGGTGGGACACCTGAGGTATAAAAACAGAAAGGTCTCCTCCCATTTAACAGAATATCCCCAAACTCTTAGGGTCGATCCAAATCCCCAGAAAGAGAGACTCGTCTATGGCCCATGAGGCCACCCTGATTTTCCACGGCATCCTTGACACAAAATCCAGAGAGAAAAGCCTGAGCAAGAACCTCACACTCGCCCTTTGTTCGTATCCTGAAGACTTCTCCTCACGGTCTGTAGATCTGGCCTGCCATACCTACTTCCCCAAACCTAAGTCGAGTTTGTGTTTTCAGACTTATGTCCCCAAAGCCATGGCCCACACAGCCTCCAGGCTGCGGCCTCTGGAGCCACACCTCAGGACTGTGCCTGCCCTCGCCAAGGGAATTCTGCCCATTCCATTGACCACAACCCTACAGGATAAGAGAAACCTTTAAATTCCCCGAGGCCATCCCAATAGTGTAGGCCGCCTGAATAAATGGGTGATCTGACATGAGCTGAGCAACTACCTCCACTCAGACACGAAGACAGATGTACCCAGAGAAGAAGATTGAAGCGGACGGGCCCCTAGCCCCTAGACGGATCTCTTGCTTTGGTTTCCAGGCATCTCTCCTCAGAGGTCTGGTTTCCTATACCAGCATATGAGGGTTTCCTGAGGCACCAAACAAAACAAATATCATCTCCACATGGGAAACTTGCCCTGTGGAGCTGTGTAAAAACCTCTAGTTATGAGAATCCTTCAAGGCACCATAGCAACCGCCCCATTCCAAGGTCCCCATTGACTCAAATACACATTATAACCCATCGTCAGGAGAGTCCATTTCAACTCAGTACCCTCGGTTGCTCCCCCAGAGCCAGCAGATCGAACCTGCCTTGTCACTAGGAGAAAACTGTAATGGGAGGCAGGTTTCCCAGGCGTCCATCCTTAGAACCCTGCTCTGAGGTTCTTCCATATTGGACGTCCTGGAGCCATCCAACAGGTCTCGCCTGTTCTGCAGAAGGAATCCTTTCGCTTTGGAGGTTGTCACAACTCCCATCGTGGGAAAACCTCTCTGGCCTCGTGAGACCATCCCGCTTCATGAAAGGGTCATTATATACAGAAACTCCAACCAGCACAACGTCTGATCCTCGCCCTGACTTCAGATGCACGAGACCTCCATTCAACTCTAAAGAGGGTACCCGCCATGCCCTCACCCTGAAACCTAAGCCTATCTTATGTTCTCAGACTTCCATCCTCACACCCCTGCCCCACAAGCACTCCAGTTTGGGAATTCCGGAGCCACAATGCAGCACTCTGCCTTCCCTCCAGAAGAAAAACTTTGCCTTATGGGGCTAACCAGAAACTCCAAAAGAGGATAAACCTGCATGACACTAGACGATACCTAGGCCCCCAATCTTAACCAGAGGTCAGATTGTCCAGTCGCCCCTCCCCAGGGCTATGCTCTTTAATCTCTCTTTTGGTGGGACCTGAGGTAAAACAAAAGAAGGGACTCCACCTATCCCATGGCATGGGATGACCTCAAACTCTAGGAAAGGGCCAAATCCCTAGAGTGTGAGACTCCACCATGGCTAATGAAGCCACCCCAACATATCATGGCCATCGTTGATACAAAATCCAGAGACAAAATCTGAGCAAGCACCTCACACCCACCCTTTGTTCTTATCCCGAAGAGTTCTCCTCACGGACTGTAGATCTGGCCTGCCATACCTACATCCCCAAACCTAAGCTGAGTTTGTGTTTTCAGACTTTGGTCCCCACAGCCCTGGCCCACACACTCTCCAGGCTGGGGCCCCTGAAGTCACACCTCAGGAATGTACCTTCCCTCTCCAAGGGGATTCTGCCCATTCCATTGGCCACATTCCTACAGGTTAGGAGAAACCTCCAAACTCACTGAAGCCATCCCATTGTGTAGGCCGTCCGGGACAAAGAGGCGATCTGTCACAAGCTGAGCAACTACCTCCACTCAGACCCATAGACAGATGTCCCCAGAGAAGCAGATTAAACCGGATAGACTCATAGGCCCTAATCGGATCCATTGCTTTGGTTTCCAGGCATCTCTCCATAGAGGCCTGGTTTCCAATACCAGCTTTTAGGGGATTCCTGAGGCACCATTTAGAACAAATGTCGTCTCCACATGGGAAACTTATTCTCGGAGCTGTGACAAAACCTCCAGTTTGGAGAATCCTTCAAGAACCCGTAGCCACCGCCCCAGTCCAAGGTCTCCATGGACTCAAATCCACATTATGACTGATCCTCAAGAGAGTCGATTTCTACAAAGCTCTCTAGGTTGCTCCCCCAAAGCCAGAAGATCGAACCTGCCTTGCTGCTAGGAGATAATTGGAATTTGAGGCGAGCTGCCCAGGCATTCATCCTTAGAACTTTGCTCTGGAGTTGCTCCATATGGGACTTCCTGTAGCCATCCAAGAGGTCTCAACGGTCACACAGAAGGAATCCTTGATGTTTGGAGCATCTCCCAACTCCCATCGTGGGAAATCCTCCATGGCAGCCTGATGCCCCCGCACCTTCATGTAGGGGCCATGATGGACAGAAATTCCAACCTGAGTCAACGTCTGATCCTCACCATGACTTAAGATGCATGAGATCTCCATTCAGCTCTGCAAAGTGTGCCTGCCATGCCCTTGTCCGGAAACCAAAGCCTAACTTGCGTTCTCAGACTTCCATCATCACACTCCTGGGCCACAAGCGCTCCAGATTGGGAATTCTAGAGACACAATTCAGCACTCTCCCTGCCTTCCAAAAGAAAAATGATGCCCTATGTGGCTACCCAGAAACACCAAATGAGGATCAACCTGCACGCCACTCGACTCTACTCCAAATATATAGTCTAGGCTGGGCACTAATGCCCTGTCTGACACAGCCTGAACCCGGACCTCATGACCGACACTCAGACAGCTGACCGCACACTGAGCACATTGGACCCGCCATCGCCATAGGTCGTCATCTCGTGCCAACTTCGGTTTTCAGGCTTCAGAACCTAGACCTTATCTCCACTCAGTGCCCAGGGGTGAACGTGATGCAGAAATAAGAACTCCTCCTTGGGGCACCTGGGTGGCTCAGTGGGTTAAGCCTCTGCCTTCGGCTCAGGTCATGATCCCAGGGTCCTGGGATCGAGCCCCACATCGGGCTCTCTGCTCAGTGGGAAGCCTGCTTCCTCCTCTCTCTCTGCCTACTTGTGATCTCTCTGTCAAATAAATAAATAAAATCTTAAAAAAAAAGAACTATTCCTTCCACATGGCCAGAAACCTTGTGGTTGGCATGTTGTCCAATGTTCAGTGTAGGAGAAACCAGCGTGGCCCCTGAGGCCCCAACCATGCTTGAGGGTCAATATGGGCACAAATGCACATTGGGACCCTCAGCGTAAGCCCTGTCCTCAAGTAAAACCTCTCAGTGACTGAACCAAGAACTCGCATATGGGGCGTGCCATGTCCCTAGTTCCCCAATCTTAACCAGATGTTGAGATGTCTAGTCACCCCAACACAGGGCTCTGCTCTGGAATCCCTCTTTGGTGAGACACCTCAGGTAAAAAAAATACAGAAAGGACTCCTCCATCCACAGAAGGACCCCAAACACTTGGGATGGGGCCAAATCCCAGAGGAAAGACTCATCCATGGCCCATGAGGTCACCGCGACTTTCCACGTCCATCATTGACACAAATCCAGAGACAAAAGCCTGAATAATCGCCTCACACTTGCTCTTTCTTCACATCCCAAAGAGTTCTCCTCAAGGTCTGTAGATTGGGCCAGCCATACCTACGTCCCCAAACCTAAGCCGAGTTTGTGTTTTCAGACTTCTGTCCCCACAGTCCTGGCCCACACATCCTCCAGGCTGGGGCCCCGGGATCCACACCTCAGGACTGTGCCTGCCCTATCCAAGGGAATTCTGCCCATTCCATTGGCCACAACCCTACAGATTAGAAGAAACCTCCAAAGTCCCAGAGGGCATCCTAATAGTACAGGACGCCCAGGACAAACAGGGGCAATCTGTCACAAGCTGAACAACTACCTCCAATGAGACCCACAGACAGATATCCCTATAGAGGAAGATTGAACCGGACAGGCACCTAGGCCCTAATCAGATCCATTGCTTTTGTTTCCACGCATCTCTCCTCAGAGGTCTGGTTGTCAATACCTGCATATGGGGGTTTCTGGAGGTACCAATCCGAAAAAAATCTCCACATGGGAAACTTGCTCATTGGTGCTGTGTCAAACCCTCCAGTTAAGGAGAAAAGTTCAGGTCGCTGGAGTCACCGCCCCATATCAAGGTCTCCATGGACAAAAACCCACTTTATAGCCGATCCTCAGGAGAGTCCATTTCAACTCAGCCCTCTTGGTTCCTCCCCCAGAGAGAGCAGATCGAAACTGCATTGTCGCTAGGAGACAATTGGAATGTGAGGTAGGCTCTCCAGGCATCCAACCTTCGAACCCTGCACAGGCTTTGTTCTGTATGGTAAGTCCTGGAGCCATCCAATAGGTCTCGACTATCTCGCAGAAGGTGTCCTTGAGGATTGGAGTAGAAACTAAAACCCGAGCCAACATCTGACCCTGGCCCTGACTTCAGATGCACGAGATCTCGATGCATCTCTTCAGAGTGTGCCTGCTGTGCCCTCGCCTCGAAAACTAATCCTAGCTTGTGTTCTCAGACTTCAGTCCTCATACACCTAGGCCACAAGCCCTCCAGTTTGGGAATTCCAGAGCCACAATGCAGAACTCTGCCTGCCCTCCAGAGGAAAAACGTTGGCCTATTGGGCTCCCCAGAAATGCCAAATGAGTCTCACCCTGCACGCTACTCGACTGTACACAAATTATACAGTCTACCCTGGGCACTAATGCCCTGTCTGACACAGACTGAGCTCTGACCTATGGACCGACAACCAGACAGCTGGGGCCACACCCCAGGACTGTGCCTGCCCTCGCCAAGGGAATTCTACCCATTCCCTTGGGCCCAACCGTAGAGATTAGAAGAAATCTCCAAAGTCTCCAAGACCATCCCAATAGTGTAGGATGCCTGAGACAAGGAGGGGCAATCTGACACAAGATGAGAAATGACCTCCACTCTAAATGTAAACAGATGTGACCAGAGAAGAATATTGAAGTGGACAGGCCCCTAGGCCTGAATTAGATCCATTGCTTTGGTTTCTAGGCATGTCTCCTCAGATGCCTGGATTCCAATACCAGCTTATGGGGGTGCCTGAGGGACCAATCATAACAAATATCTTCTCCTCATTGGAAACTTGCTCTTTGGAGCTGTGTCAAAACCTCCAGTTAGGAAAATCCTTCAGGGCCCCGGAGCCACTGCCCCATTCCCAGGTCTCCATAGACACAAACCCAAATTATGACCATTCTGCAGGAGAGTACATTTCAACTCAGGCCCCGGTTGCTCCCCCAGAGACAGCAGATCAAATCTGCCTTGTCGCTAGGAGATAATTGGAATGTGAGGTGGGCTTTCCAGTGATCCATCCTTAGAACCCTGCTCTGGAGAAGATCCTTAAGGACATCCTGGATCCATCCAACAGGACTTGACTGTCCCGCAGAAGGAATCCTTGCGATTTGGAGCATCACACACTCCCACTGTGGGAAAATCTACATGGCCTCGTGATGCCCCCCCAACCTTCATGAAGGAACCATCACAGACAGAAACTCCAAACTGAGCCAATATCTGATCTTCGCCCTGAATTTAGGTGCACGAAAACTCGATTCAGCTCTGCAGCCTGTGCCTACCCTGACCTTGCCCCAAAACTTAAGCCTAGCTTGTGTTCTCAGACTTCCGTCCTCACACTCATGGCCCACAAGCTCTCCAGTTTGGGAATTCTGGAGTCACAATGCAGCTCTCTGCCTGCCCTCCAGAAGAAAAACGTTGCCTTATGGGGCTACCCAGAAAACCCAAATGAGGATCAACCTGCAAGCCACTCAACTGTACCCCAATTATACAGTGCCCAGGGTACTGGGCACTAATGCCCCATCTGACACAGCCTGAGCCCTGACCTGGGGACAGACACCCAGACAGCTGGCCATGCATTGAGGACATCGGAACCTCCTGGGTCATCATCTCTTCCCCTCCTTGGTTTTCAGGCTTCAGAACCTATACCTTATCTCCACTCACTGTCCAGGGGTGAACGTGATGCAGAAAGCAGAACTCCTCCTTCCCCATGGCAAGAAAGCTTGTGGTTCGCATCTTGTCCAACGTTCAGTGTAGGAAAAACCAGCGTGGCCCATGAGGCCCCACCCATACTTGAGGGCCGCAATGGGCACAAACACACATTGGGACCCTCAGCGTGAGCCATGTCCTCAAGTAAAGCCTCTCAGTGGCAGGACCAAGAACACACATAAGGGGTTTGCCATGGCCCTAATCCCCCAATATTAAACAGAGGTCAAGATGTCTAGTCACCCCTACTCAGGGCTCTGCTCTGTTACCCATCTTTGGTGAGACACCTGAGGAAAAAAAAGTCAGAATGGACTCCTTCCATTCACAGAATGACCCCAACCACTTGGGATTGGTCCAAATCTCCAGAGAGAAAAAAATCATCCATGGCCCATGCGAGCACCCCAACATTCCATGGCCACCGTTGACACAAAATCAAGAGACAAAAGCCTGAACAATCACCGCACATTTGTCCTTTCATCATAGCGTGAAAAATTCTCCTCTTGGATTGTAGTTCGAGCCTGCCATACCTACATCCCCAAACCTAAGCCGAGTTTGTGTTTTCAGACTTCTGTCCCCACAGTTCGTGACCACACAGCTTCCAGGCTGGGGCCCGTGGAGCCACACCTCAGGATTGTGTCTGTCCTCTCCAAAGAAATCCTGTCCATTCCATTGACCACAACCCTATAGATTAGGAGAAACCACCAAAGACCCAATACTGTAGGATGCCCGGGACAAACAGGGGTAATGTGTCACAAGATGATCAACTACCTCCACTCAGATCTATAGACAGATATCCCCAGAGAGGAAGATTGAACCGGACAAGCACCAAGGCCCTAATCGGATCCATTGCTTTTGTTTCCAGACATCTCTCCTCAGAGGCCTGGTTTCCTATACCAGTGTATGGGGGTTTTCTGAGGTATCAATCAGAAAAAATCTCATCTCCACATGGGAAACTTGTCCTTTGGGGCTGTGTCAAAACCTCCAGTTAGGACAAATATTCAGGTCCTCCGAGCCCCCGCTCAATTCCAAGGTCTCCACGGACACGATCCCACATTATGACCCACCCTCAGGAGTGTATGACCTCAACCCCCTCGGTTACTCCCCCAAAACCAGCAGATCGAACAATTGGAATGGGAGGCGGGTTCTTCAGGCATCATCCTTAGACCCCTGCTCTGGCATCGTTCTGTATGGGACATCCTGGAGCCATCCAACAGGTCTCAACTGTCCCACAAAAGGATTCATTGTGGATTGGAGCATCTCACAACTCCCATCATGGGAAAACTACCATGGCCACATAATGCCCCCCATCTTCATGAAGGCGGATCATAGACAGAAACTCCACCTGAAGCAACGTCTAATCCTCTCCTTGACTTCAAATGCATGAGATCTCAATTCAACTCTTCAGAGTGTGCCTGCTGTGCCCTCACCCCAAAATCTAAGCCTAGCTTCTATTCTCAGACTTTCGTCCTCACTCCCCTGGATCACACGCCCTCCAGTTTGGGAATTCCGGAGCCACAATGCAGCACTTTTCCCGCCCTCAAGAAGAAAAACGTTGCCCTATGGGGCTACCCAGAAATCCCAAATGAGGATCATCCTGCACACATCTTGACTGTACCCCAATTATGCAGTCTACCCTGGGCACTAATGCCTTGTGTGACACAGCCTGAGCCCAGAACTCCCCAGACAGCTGGGGCCATATCTCAGCACCGTGCCTGCACTCTCTAAGTGAATTCAGCCTATTCCATTGGCCACAACCCTACAGATTAGGAGAAGCCTCCAAAGTCCCTTAGACCATCCCAGTTGTGTAGGCCACCCGGGACTAATGGGGGTGATCTGACACAAGCTGAGCAATGACCTCCACTCAGAACCATAGACAGATGTGTCCAGAGAAGAATGAAGCAGACAGGCCCCTAGGCACGAATCGGATCCGTGCATTGGATTCCTAGAATCTCTCCTCAGATGCCTGGTTTCCAATACTGGCTTATGGGGGTTCCTGAGGCACCAATCAGAACAATTCTCTTCTCCACATGGGAATCATGCTCTTTGGAGCTGTGTCAAAACCTCCGGTTAGGAGAATCCTTCAGGGGCCACCACACCATTCCAAGGTCTCCATGGATACAGACCCACATTATTACTCATCATCAAAGAGAGTCCATTTCAACTCAACACCCTCGGTTGCTCCCCCAGAATTGCAGATCAATCCTGCCTTGTCGCTAGGAGACAATTGGAATGCGAGGTGGGCTTCCCAGGCACCCATCATTTGAACCCTGCTCTGTAGAAGTTCCTTATGGGATGTCATGGATCCATCCAACAGGTCTCGAATGTTCTGCAGATGGAATCTTTGCGGTTTGAAGAGTCACACACTCCCAACATGGGAAAACATACATGGCTTCGTGATGCCCCCCCCACCTTCATGAAGGGGCCATCAGGGACAGAAACTCCAACCTGAGCCAACGTCTGATCCTCGCCTGACTTCAGATGCACGAGATCTCGATTCAGCTCTGCGGAGTTTGCCTGCCCTGCCCTCGCCCCGAAACCAAAGCCTACCTTGTGTTCTCAGACTTCCATCCTCACATTCCTGTTTTACAAGCCCTCCAGTTTGGGAATTCTGGAGCCACAATGCAGCACTCTGTCTTCCTCCTGAAAAAAAAAAAAAAAAAACTGTTGCCTTATGGGGCTAAAGAGAAACTCCAAATGAGGATTAACATGCACGCCAGTCGAATGTACACCAATTATACAGTCTACCCTGGGCACTAATACCCTGTCTGACACAGCCTGAGCCCCGTTATGGGGACAAACACCCAGAAAGCTGGCTGCACAGTGGGGATATCGGACCCGCCATGGCCTAGGTCATCATCGCTTCTCCTTGATTTTCAGGCTTCAGAACCTCGACCTTATCTCCACTCACTGCTCAGGGGTGAACGTGATGCAGAAATAAGAACTCCTTTTTCCCATGGCAAGAAAGTTTGTGGTTGGCATGTTGTCCAACGTTCAATGTAGGAGAAACCAGCATTGCCCATGAGGCCCTGCCCACACTTGAGGGCCACGATGGGAACAAGCACACATTGGGACCCTTAGCTTGAGCCCTGTCCTCAAGTAAAGCCTCTCAGTGGCTGGACCAAGAGCATGAATATGGGGCTTGCCATGCCCCTAGTCCCCCAATTGTAACCAGAGTTCGGGATATCTATTCACCCCTACTCAGGGCTCTGCTCTGTTTTCCGGTTTTGGTGGGACACCTGAGGAAATATAAAATACAGAAAGGACTCCTCCCATCCACAGAATACCCCAACCACTTGGGATTGGTTCAGATATCCAAAGAGAAAGACTCTTCCATAGCCCATGAGGACACCCCGACATTCCACAGCCACCGTTGACACAAAATCCAGAGACGAAAACCTGAGTAATAGCCTTACACTCGTCCTTTATTCATAGCCCGAAAAATTCTCCACATGGTCTGTAGATCAGGCCTGCCATACCTACATCTCCAAACCTAAGCCGAGTTTATGTTTTCAGACTTCTGTCCCCACAGTCCTGGCCCACACACCCTCCAGGCTGGGACCCCTGGAGCCACACCTCAGGACTGTCCCTGCCCTCTCCAAGGAAATTCGGCCCATTCCTTTGGCCACAATTCTACAGATTAGGAGAAACCTGCAAAGTCCCCAGGCCATCTCAATAGTGTAGGATTCCCAGGACAAACAGGGGCAATCTGTCACAAGCTAAGCAATTACCTCAACTCAGACCCGTAGACAGATATCTCCAGAGAGGAAGACTGAACCAGACAGGCCCCTAGGCCCTAATCGGATCCATTGCTTTGGTTTCCAGGCATCTCTCCTCAGAGGTCTGATTTCCAATACCTGTATATGGGGGTTTACGGAGGTACCAATCTGAACAAATCTTGTCTCCACATGGGAAACTTGCTCATTAGTGTTGTGTCAAAACCTCCAGTTAGAAGAAACCTTCAGGTCCCCGGAGATAATGCCCCATAACAAAGTCTCCATGGACACCAACCCACATTTTGGCTGATCCTCAGGAGAGTCCGTTTCAACTCAGCCCCCTCTGTTGCTCCCCCAGAGACAGCAGATCGAATCTGCCTTGTTGCTTGGAGACAAATGGAATGCTAGGCAGGCTCTCCAGGCATCCATCCTTCCAACCCTGCTCTGGAGTCTTTCCCCATGGGAAGTCCTGGAGCCATCCAACAGGTTTCAATTGTCCTGCAGAAGGAGTCCTTGAGGATTGGAGCATCTCACAACTCCCAATGTGGGAAAACCTCCATGGCCTCATGATGCCCCTTGCCCTTCATGAAGGGGAATAATGGACAGCAACTAAAACCCGAGGCAACGTCTGATCCTGGCCCTGACTTCAGATGCACTATATCTCGATTCAGCTTTAAAGAGGGTGTCTGCCATGCCCTCACCCCGAAAACTAATCCTAGCTTGTGTTCTCGGACTTCGGTCCTCATACTCCTAGGTCACAAGCCCTCCAGTTTGGGAATTCCAGAGCCACAATTCAGAACTCTGCTTGGCCTCCAGAGGAAAAACGTTGCCCTATGGGGCTACCCAGAAATGCCAAATGAGGATCCATCTGCTCGCCACTAGACTGTACCCAAATTACACACTCTACCCTGCACAGTAAGCCCAATCCCACACAGCCTGTGTCCGGACCTCCCAACCGACACTCAGACAGCTGGGGCCACACCTCAGGATTGTGCCTGCCCTTTACAAGGGAATTCTACCCATTCCCATTGGCCACAACCCTACAGATTTGGAGAAAACTCCAAAGTCCCCGAGAACATCCCAATAGTGTAGGCCTACTGGGACAAACAGGGCGATCTGACACAAGCTGAGCAACGACCTCCACTCAGAATCATAGACAGAAGTTCCCAGAGAAGAAGATTGAAGGGGACAGGGCCCATGCCCTCATTGGATCCATTGCTTTGGTTTCCACACATCTCTCCTCAGATACCTGGTTTCCAATACCAGCTTATGGGGTTATGGGGGTTCCTGAGGCACCACTTATAACAAATCTCGTCTCTGCATGGGAAACGTGCTCCTTGGAGCTGTTTTAAAGCTTCTGGTTTGGAGAATCCTTCAAGGCCCCAGAGCCACCGCACCATTCCAAGGTCTCCATGGACACAAAGCCACATTGTGAACCATCCTCAGGAAAGTCCATTTCAACTCAGCCCCCTCAGTTGCTCCCCCAGAGCCAGAAGATCAAACCTGCCTTGTCGCTAGAGGAAAATCAGAATGCGAGGTGGGCTGTCCAGGGATCCAACGTTAGAACCCTGCTCTGGAGAAGCACGTTATGAGACATCCTGGATCCATCCAACAGATCTCGACTGTCCCACAGAAGGTATCCTTGTGATTTGGAGCATCTCACAACTCCTGTCATGGGAAAAACTCCATGACCTCGTGATGCCACCCCACCTTTATGAAGGGGCCATCATGGACAGAAACTCCAGCTTGAGGCAACGTTTGCTCCTCGCCCTGATTTTAGATGCACGAGATCTCAATTCATCTCTGCATATGGTGCCTGACCTGTTTTCACCCTGAAACCTAAGCCGAGCTTGTGTTCTCAGATTTCCGTCCTCACACATCTGGCCCACAAGCCCTCCAGTTTGGGAATTCTGGAGATACAATGCAGCAATCTTCTTGCCCTCCAGAAGAAAAACATTGCCCTATGGGGCTACCCAGAAACCCCAAAAGAGGATCAAATGGCACACAACACGACTGTACTCCAATCATACCGTCCAGCCTGGGCACTAATGCCCTGTCTGACAAAGCCTGAGCCCGGACCCACAGAACGACAACCAGATAGGTGAAGCCACACCTTAGGACTGTGCCTGCCCTCGCCAAGGGAATTCTGCCCATTCCATTGGTCACAACCCTACAGATTAGAAGAAACCTCCAAAGTCCCCGAAACCATCCCAATAGTGTAGGCTGCCCAGAACAACAAGGGCAATCTGACACAAGTTGAGCAATGACCTCTACTCAGAACTGTAGACAGATGTGACCAGAGAAGAAGATTGAAGTGGACAGGCCCCTAGGCCTGAATCGGATCGATTGTTTTGGTTTCCAGGCATGTCTCCTCAGATGTCTGTTTTCTAACACTAGCTTATGGGGGTTCCTGAGGCACCAATCAGAACAAATGTCGTCTCCTCATGGGAAACTTGCTCTTTTGGGCTGTGTCAAAACCTCCAGTTAGGAGAATCCTTCAGGGTCCCGGAGCCACTGCCCCATTCCAGGGTCTCCATAGACACAAACCCAAATTATGACCATTCTACAGGAGAGTACATTTCAACTCAGGGCCCAGTTGCTCTCCCAGAGCCAGCAGATCGCACCTGCCTTGTCATTAGGAGTCAATAGGAATGTGAGGCGTGCTCTCCAGTGATCCATCCTTAGAACACTGCTCTGTAGAAGTTCTTTATGGACTTCCTGGGTCCCTCAAACAGGTCTCAACTGTCCCGCAGAAGGAATCCTTGCGGTTTGGAGCATCACACATTCCTACCCTGGGAAAACCGCCAGGGCCTCGTGATGCCCCCACACACACCTTCATGAAGGACCATCATGGGCAGAAACTCCAAACTGAGCCAACATCTGATCCTTTCCCTGACATTAGATGCACGAGATCTCGATTCAGCTCTGCAGAGTGAGCCTGCCGTGCCCTTGCCCAAAACATAAGCATAGCTTGTGTTCTCAGACTTCTGTCCTCACACTCATGGCCCACAAGCTCTCCAGTTTGGGAATTCTGGAGACACAGTGCAGCACTCTGCCTGCTTTCCAGAACTAAAACCTTGCCTTATGGGGCTACCCAGAAACCCCAAATGAGGATCAACATGCACAACACTTGAATGTACCCCAATTAAACAGTCTACCCTGGGCACTAATGCCCTGTCTGACAAAGCCTGAGCCCGGACCTGGGGACAGATACCCAGACAGCTGGCCGCACACTGAGGACATTGGACCCGCCATGGCCTGGGTCGTCATCTCTTCCCCTTCTCAGTTTTCGGGATTCAGAACCTATACTTTATCTCCTCACTGCCCAGGGGTGAACGTGATGCAGAAATCAGAACTCTTCCTTCACCATGGCACGAAACCTTGTGGTTGGCATGTTGTCCAATGTTCAGTGTAGGAGATACCAGCATGGCCAATGGGCCCCGCCCATACTTGAGGGCCGTGATGGGCACAAACACACATTGGGACCCTCAGTGTGAGCCCTGTCCTCAAGTAAAACCTATCAGTTGCTGGGCCAAGAGCAGGCATATGGGGCTTGCGATGACTCCAGTCCCCCAATCATAACCAGAGTTCGAGATGTCTAGACACCCCTACTCAGGGCTCTGCTCTGTTACCCGTATTTGGGTGACACCTGAGGTTAAAACAAAACAAAACAAAACAAAACAGAAAGGACTCCTCCCATCCACAGAATACCCCAACCACTTGGGATTGGTCCAAATCTGCAAAAAGAAAGACTCATACATGGCCCATGAGGACACCCTGGTATTCCAAGGCCACCGTTGACACAAAGTTCAGAGACAAAAGCTTGATCAAGCATCTCACACTCGCCCTTTGTTTGTAGCCCGAAAAATTCTCATGGTCTGTAGATTGGGCCTGCCATACCTATATCTCCAAACATAAGCCGAGTTTGTGTTTTCAGACTTCTGTCCCGACAACCCTGTTCTACACATCCTCCAGGTTGGGTGTGAGGAGCCACAGCAGGAGCCCCTGGAGCCACACCTCAGGACTGTGCCTGCCCTCTCCAAGGGAATCCTGCCAATTGCATTGACCACAACCCTACAGATTAGGAGAAACCTCCAAAGTCCCTGAGGCCATCCCAATAGTGTAGACCACGCAGGACAAACAGAGACGATGTGACAAGCTGAACAACTACCTCCACTCAGACCCGTAGACAGATATCCCCAAAGAAGATTGAACCAGACAGGCACCAAGGCCCTAATCAGATCCATTGCTTTTCTTTCCTGACATCTCTCCTCAGAGACCTGGTTTCTAATACAAGCATATAGGGGATTCCTGAGGTACCAATCAGAACAAATCTCATCTCCACATGGGAAACATGTCCTTTGAAGCTGTGTCAAAACCTCCGGATAGGACAAATATTCAGGTCCCTGGAGCCACCGCCCCATTCCAAGTTATCCATGGAGACAATCCCACATTATGACCCATCCTCAGGAGAGTCCATTTCAACTCAACCCCCTTGGTTACTCCCCCAAAGCCAGCAGATCGAACCTGCTTGTCTGTAGGAGACAATTTGGAATGGGAGGCGGGTTCTTCAGGCATCATTCTTAGACCCCTGTTCTGGCATCATTCTGTATGAGACATCCTGGAGCCATCCAACAGGTCTCAACTGTCCCGCAGAAGGAGTCCTTGCGGATTGAATCATCTCACAACTCCCATCATGGGAAAACTTCCATGGCCTCATAATGCCCCCCATCTTCATGAAGGCGGATCATGGACAGAAACTCCCAACCTGAGCCAACGTCTGATCCCCTCACCTTGACTTCAAATGCACGAGATCTCAATTCAGCTCTTCAGAGTGTGCCTGCCGTGCCCTCGCCCCGACACATAAGCCTAGCTTCTGTTCTCAGACTTCCGTCCTCACTCTCCTGGACCACACGCCCTCCAGTTTGGGAATTCTGGAGCCACAAAGGGGCACTCTGCCTGCCCTCCGGAAGATAAACGTACACTTCTGGGGCTACCCAGAAATGCCAAATGAGGATCCACCTGCATGAAACTCGACTGTACCCCAATTATACAGTCTACCCTGGGCACTAATGCCCTGTCTGGCACAGCCTGAGCCTGGACCTCTAGACCGCTCCCCAGACAGATGGGACCACACCTCAGGACTGTGCCTGCCCTCTCCAAGGGAATTCTGCCTATTCCAATGGACACAACCCTACAGACTAGGAGAAACCTCCAAATTCCCTGGGACCATCCCAGTAGTGTAGGCCGCCCAAGACTAACAGGGGCGTCTGACACAAGCTGAGCAACGACCTCCACTCAGAACTATGCACAGATGCACCCAGAGAAGACTGAAGCATACAGGTCCCTAGGCATGAATTGGATACATTGCTTTGGATTCCAGGCATCTCTCCTCAGATGCCTGGTTTCTAATACCAGCTTATGGGGGTTCCTGAGGCACCAGTCAGAACAAATCTCATCTCCAAATGGGAATCTTGTTCTTGGGAATTGTGTCAAAACCTCCAGTTAGGAGAATCCTTCAGGGTCCCGGAGCCACTGCACCATTCCAAGGTCTCCATGGACACAGACCCACATTATGACCCATCCTCAGGAGAGTCTATTTCAACTCAGCAACCTCTGTTGATCCCCCAGAATTGCAGATTGATCCTGCCTTGTCGCTAGGAGACATTTGGAATGTGAGGTGGGCTGCACAGGCCCCCATCATTAGAACCCTGCTCTGTAGAAGTTCCTTATGGGATGTCATGGATCCATCTTGACTGTTCTGCAGATGGAATCCCTGCGATTTGGAGCATCACACACTTGCACCATGGGAAAACCTACATGGCCTCGTGATTTCCCCCTTCCTTCATAAAGGGGCCAAGAGACAGCCCTGACCAGTCAGTTTGATTCTCGATGCTTGGCACGAAATACAGTTTTGCTTGACCTTTGCTTTGTATCACTCCTGCTTCTTTGATTATGGACCCTAAAACCCCAATTTTCAGGGATTCTATGAAAGGACTGGGGAGAGATGCCTGAATAACAAGGATGGGTAGAGATGATGGACTTGAGCAATGATTGGTCTCACATGCTGGGTATGGGCCCCGCTCTCTGGGAGGAGGGCACTAGGTCGGGGCTCAGCCTCTGACAGACAAAGAACTAGTGGCCAAAGCAGCCTGTAAGTTGGGGTTCCCTCAAGGGCAGAGCAGACTGATCCTCAAGTGGGATTTTGGGACAGACTCACCAGGCACTTCTTCTTTCTATGGGGATGGCAGAATGCTGTGATATGGCTGGAGAATTCTCTTGACTTCACATGGAATTTCTTGCTGATGGGTCTCAATGCTAGTTTCTTACCAGTGAGACCTTAGAATGTGCTGGTGGCTAAGATGCCATGCAACATTCTCACACCTTGAGGGTTTGACACAGGTCGAAGGGCACAGTTTCCTTCTAGGGACAGAAGATGTTTTGTTGTGTGGCTCAGGGAACACATGTTGTATCCTAAGTTGGTATTCCAGAACAGGCGTCTGAGGACAGATGCCTGAAAACCTAAATCTAGGGTTCCAATGAGGTCCTAGGGGCATGTCAGGTTCAATCTTCAGACTCAGGACCATTGACTTGGGTTTCTGCCTCAATGGAGGTGATCAGGGTGTTTGTATCCAGAACGGCCTACAATATTGGGATGGGCTCAGGGGACTTACAAGTTTCTCCTAAACTGGAGGGTCAGGGCATATGAGACGTCAACAGTTTCCTTGGGGTTGGCTGGCACAGCCCTCTGGTGTGCCTGCAGAGACCCCATCCTGGAGGGCATGTGAGCCATGGTTTAGGGAGAGAAGTCTGCAAATACGAACTCAGGTTAGGGTTAGTGGCGAGGTGATTGCAGGCCCAATGCATAGAACTGGAAGACAACAGATCAGGAACTGTAATTAGGGTGACTCGAAAGTGGTAGTACAGGCTTTCATATCTGGATTGTGTGTCCAGGATGGCCACGGAATGCAGGTGTGGTCTCATGGGTCCATGAGAGATTTTTCTTCTCTAAGGATCCCAGGGGCCCCCAATACTTTGGTGGCTTTTTCGTGAAATGGAAGAGTGATGGTTTCCAACTTAGGGGTGCCCCAAAATAGGGATTCCAGAGATGGACTCTGGGTCTGGGCGCTTGGAAAATCCCACCAAGGTTTAAGGTTTGGACCTAGGGGCATACCAGACCTTCAAAGCCCGATCCTGGTGCTGGAACTGAGAGGGCTGGCTTGAAAGCATGCTCAAGCTGAGTGTCACAATGCCTGTTTGTGCCCATGGCAGCCCTCATAAGTGGGCGTGGTCTCATTGGCCATGCAGCTGGCTCCCCCTCTGAGGGTTGGAAACCCATCCCAAAAGCCATGTTTTCTGCCTTGGGGAAATAGGTGTTCTCTATTGTGCTTCAGGTTCCCCCATTGGCAGGGATTTCAGCAAAGGTCTCGGGATAGATGCCTGAATACTAAGGATGGGTAGAGATGATGGACCTGGGACATGGCCGGTCTAACATGCTGGATATGGGCCCGGTTGTCTAAGTAACTGACAGGAGGTCGTGGCTCAGGCTCTGTCAGACACAGAACTAGTGGCCAGGGTAGCCTCTAAATTGAGGCAGCCTATAAATCCCTCGAGGGCCAAGCAGATTGAACCTCATGTGGGATTTCCCGGCAATCTCACCAGGTACTACTTTTTTCTATGGGGAAGGTAGTATGCTGCATTGTGGCTCCAGAATTCCCGATCAAGAGGGCTTGGCGACCAGTAGGGTGAGGGTGGAACTGTAAACATACCCTATGGTTAATTCAGTGCCAAAAAAGGCAGTTCCAATGTGCAGCAGCTGATCTGAGATATCCAGCAACTGAGTAAGGGCAGATGTCAGATGATTGCTCACACTGAAGTTTGTGTCTATGATGACCAACAAATGGAGGGGTGGCGTCAAATGGCCATGGAGGATTTCCCAAGCTGAGACTTCTGCGATCTTCCAAAGAGCAACATTTCCTTCTACTGGACAGGAGGAGACTTGTTTGTTTGCTCCACGGTACTCCATGTGGAAAGTTTGGGGAGCAGAGCTCTACCGCATGGATGCCTTGAATGCACACCTCCATTGACCATTGCAGAAGAGGAACATGGCAGGTTCGTTCTGATGGCTCTAGGGCGAGGACCAAGGCCTTGAGTTGAGAGGTAATCACTTGCAGATGGGTCAAAATGCTGGTTTGTTACCGGGGAGATCTTAGAATGTGCTGGTGGCTAAGGGCCCTGCAGGATTCTCCCACCCGCAGAGTTTGACACAGGTCTAAGAGCATGGTTTGCTTATGGGGATAAGAGATGTTGTGTTGTGTGGCTCAGGAATCACATGTTGTATCATACGTTGGTATTCTAGAACAGACCTCTGAGGACTCATGGCTGAAAACCTAATCTAGGGTTCCAATGAGTTCCTCAGAGCATGTCAGGTTCAATCTTCTTACTCAGGACCATTGACCATGGTGTCTGCCTGGATGGAGGTGATCAAGGTGTTTCAGACTGCGCATTTGCATCCTGAGTGTCCTCCAATATTGGGGTGGGGTCAGTGGCCTTGCAGGTTTCTCCTGATCTGGATGGTTTGGGCAACTGTGATGGGCACATTTTCCTTGGGAATGGCAGGCACAGTCCTGTGGTGTGGATCCAGAGACCCAACCCTAGAGGGCATGTGAGGCCTAGTTTTGGTAGAGAATTCTGCAAACAAAAACTCGGTTTACGGTTAGTGGTGAGGTGATCACATGCCCAAGCATAGACCTGGAGGGCAGCTCGTCAGGAACTGTAATTACGATGACTCGGAGGCGGTAGCACAGGCTTTTCTATCTGGATTATGGGCCCAGGATGGCTCGGAATGCAGGTGTGGTCTCATGGATCCATGGGAGATTTTTCCTCTTTAAGGATCCCAGCGGTTCCCAATACTTTGTTGGCTTTTTCAGGGAAAGGAAGAGTGCTGTTTTCCATCTTAGGGGTGTCCCAAAACAGGGATTCCAGAGATGAACTCAGTGTTGGGTGCATGCAAAATCCCACGAAGTGTTAGGATTTGGGCCAAGGGGCATACCAGGTCTTCAAAGCTAGATCATGGTGGTGCAACTAAGAGGGCTGGCTTGAAAGCATGCTCAGACTGAGGGTCTACATGCCTATTTGTGCCCAGGGCAGCCCCCACGAGTGGACGTGGTCTCATTGGCCATGTAGCTGGCTCCTACTCTGAGGGTTGGAAACCCATCCCAAAAGTCATGTTCCCTGCCTTGGGGAAATAGGAGTTCTGTATTGTGCTCAAGGTTCCCTTATTGGCAGGGATTCCTGCACAGGTCTGGGTACAGATGCCTGAATACCAAGGATGGGTAGGGTGGACGGACGTTGGCCATGGTCGGTCTTACATGCTGGATATGGGCCCAACTCTCTGGGAGGCTGAAACGAGGTCAGGGCTCAGGCTCTCTCAGACACATCTCTGGTAGCCAGTGAAAATATAAATCGGAGTTCCCTCAAGGGCCACACAGACAGATCCTCATGTGAGATTTCCTGGCAGTCTCTCAGGCACTTCTTCTTTCTATGGGGAATGCTGAGTGCTGCATTTTGGCTCCAGAATTCCCTATCAAGAGGGCATGGTGAAGAGTAGGGTGAGAATGGAATTGTAAACGGAAGATACGGTTAAATTCAGTGCCAGGCCGAAGACAGTTCTAATGTGCAGAATCTTATTTAAGATATCCAGCATGCAAGAAAGGGCGGATGTCACATGTTTGCTTGCACTGGAGTTTGTCTCTATCATGAGCAACAAATGGAAAGGTGTTGTAAGGAGGCCCTGGAGGATTTCCTACACTGAGGCTTGTGAGATGCTCCAAACAGCAAGGTTTCCCTCTACTGGACAGGTGGAGTCTGATTTGATTGCTCCAGGGTCCCCATGTGGAAATTTTGGGTAGCAGAGCTCTCCCGCATGGATGCCTGGAAAGCACATCTCCATGGACCATGCAACTTAGGAGCATAGCAGGTTTATTATGGTGGCTCTGTGACGAAGTACCAAGGACTTGAGTTGACATGGAATCTCTAACAAAGGGGTCACCATGCAGGTTTGTTACAAGGGAGATCTTAGAATGTGTTGGTGGCAAAGATGCCATGCAGGATTCTCCTACCCTGAGGCTTTGACAAAGGTCCAAGAGCACGGTTTCCCTCTAGGGGCACGAGGTTTTATGTTGTGTGGCTCAGGGACCACATGTTGTATTATAAGTTTTATTCCCAGAACAGGTTTTCAGGACGGATGCCTGAAAACCTAATTGGAGTTCCAATGAGGTACTAGGGGCATGTCAGGGTCAATCTTCAGACTCGGAAACATTGACTTGGATGTCTGTCTGGATGTAGGGGATCAGTGTGTTTCAGACTGTGCATTTGTGTCCAGAGCAGCCTCCAATATTGGGGTGGGCTCAGGGGCTTTGCAGGTTTCTCCTAATCTGGAGGGTTTGGGCCACTGTGATGGCCAAAGTTTCCTTGGGGATGGAGACACAGTCCTGTGGTGTGGCTCCAGAGACCAGATCCTGGAGGGCATGTGAGCCATGGTTTTGAGTGAGAAGTCTGCCCACACAAAATTGGGTTAGGGTTAGTGGCGATGTGATCACAAGCCCAGTGAGTAGACCTGGAGGACAGATTGTCAGGAATTGTAATTGGGGTGACTCTAGGCAGTAGCACAGGCTTTTATATCTGGATGGTGTGTCCACAAAGGCCTCGGAATGTAGGTGTTGTCTCATGAATCTATGAGAGATATTTCCTCTCAAAGGATCCTGGCAGTTCCATATAGTTTGGTGGCTTTTTCCAGAAAGGGAAGAGTGCTGATTTCCATCTTAGGGGTGTCCCAAAACAGGGATTCCAGAGTGGGGGTTCTTTGTCTGTGTGTCTGGATAATCCAACCAAGGGTTAGGATTTGGGCCTAGGGGCTCCCCAGGCCTGCAATGTGGTATCCTGGTGGTGTAACTGAGAGGGCTTGCTTGAAAGCATGCTCAGGTTTAGGGTCACAATGCCGGTTTGTGCCCAGGGAGGCTCTCAGGAGTGGGCGTGGTCTCATTGGCCATGCAGCTGGCTCCCACTTTGAGGGTTGAACCCCCATCCCAACAGCCAGGTTTCCTGCCATGTGGAAGGAGGAGTTCTCCATTGTGCTTCAGGTTCCCCCATTGGCAGGGGTTCCAGCAAAGGTCTGGGGACAAATGCCTGAATAACAAGGATGTGTAGAGATGATGACCTTTGGACATGGACGGTCTTACATGCTGGATTTGGGCCCCGCTCTCTGGAAGGCTGACATGAGGTCGGGGCTCAGGCTCTGTCAGACACAGCACTAGTGGCCAGGGCAGTCTATAAATCAGGGTTCCTTCAAAGCAGGAGCAGATTGATCCTCATGTGGGGTTCCTTGGCAGACTCACCAGGCAATTCTTCTTTTTATGGGGAAGGTAGAAGGCTGCGTTGTGGCTCCAGAATTACCTATGAAGTGGGCTAGGGGACCAGTAGGATGAGGATGGAATTGTAAACACAAGTTACAGTTAAATTCAGTGCCAGGCAGAAGGCAGTTCCAATGGGCTACTTCTTATGCGAGATATCCAGCAGGTGAGTAAGTGTGGATATCAGTTTGTGTCTATGACGACTGACAAATGGAAGGTTGGCATCCAGAGGCCATGGAGGATTTCCCGCGCTGAGACTTGTGAGATGCTCCAAACAGCAAGGTTTCTTTCTACTGGAAAGTTGGAGTTTTGCGTGTTAGCTCCAAATTTTGGGTAACAGAGCTCTTCCGCATGGATGCCCAGAAAGCGTTATCTCAATGGACCACCCAGCTGAGGAACATGGCACTTTTGTTCTGGTGGTTGTGGGGTGAAGTGCCAAGGCCTTGAATTGACATAGAATGTCTTCCACAGGGGTTACAATGCTGGTTTGTTACCAGCAAGATCTTAGACTTTGCTGGTGGCTTAAGTGCCATTCAGGAGTCTCCTAACTTCAGGGTTTGACACAGGTCCAAGAGCACATTTTCCTTCTGGGGACAGGAGTTTTTCTGCTGTGTAGCTTAGGGACCATTCCAGATCAGGCCTCTGAGGACAGATGCATGAAAACCTAACTGGGTTCCAATGAGGTCCTAGGGGCATGTGTCTTTCAATCTTCAGACTCCGGACCATTGACTTGATTGTCTGCTAGATGTAGGGACTAAGGTTGTTGCAGACTATGCATTTGTGTCTAGAGCAGCCTCCAATATTGGGGTGGGCTCAGGGTCCTTTCAGGTTTTTCTAATCTGGATTGTTTGGGCAAGTGAGTTGGGCAGTTCCCTTGGGTATGGCAGGCAAAGTCCTGTGGTGTGGCTCCAGAGACACCATCCTGGAGGGAATGTGATCCATGGTTTGAGAGAGAAGTCTGCAAACACAAACTAGGGTTAGGGTTAGTGGTTAAGTGATCACAGGTCCAGTGCGTAGACCCGGAGGACAGTTCATCAGGAACTGTGATTAAGGTGATGCGAGGCAGTAACACAAGTTTTTATATCTGGACTCTTGTCCCGGATGGCCTCGGAATACAGATGTTGTCTCATGGGTACATGGGAGATTTTTCCTCTCTTAGGATACTAGCGGCTCACAATAATTTGGTGGTTTTTTTGGGGGGAAAGTGAAGAGTGCTGTCTTCCATTTAGGGGTGACCCAAAACAGGGATTCCAGAAACAGGCTCTGGGTCTAGGTCCCTGGAATATCCCAACAAGGTTTAGTATTTGTGACTACGGGCATACCAGGCCTTCAATGCAAGAACCTGGTGGTGCAACTGAGAGGTCTTGTTTGAAAACATGCTCAGGCTGAGGGTCACAATGCCAGTTTGTGCCCAGGGCAGCTCCCATGAGTGACCATGGCCTCATGGGCCACACAGCTAGTTCACACTCAGATGGTGAACACCCATGCCCACAACCAGGTTTCCTGCCATCGGGAAGGAGGAGTACTCCTGTGCTTCAGTTTCCCCCATAGGCAGGGATTTGAACTTTGGTCTAGGGAGAGATGCCTGAATATCCATGTTGAGTAGATGTGAGAGCTTCGGGCCACAACAGGTCCCACCTGCAGAATAAGGAGCCCGCTGTCTGTGTGGCTGAATGGAGGTTGTGGCTCTGGCTGTGTCAGACTGAGCCTAAGTGCCCACATTGGCCTATGATATTAAGGTGCCGTCAAAGGTCATGCAGCGGGATCCTCATGTGGGTTTTCTTGTAAACTCACCAGGCACTTCTTTCTGTGGGACAGGCAGAATGCTACATCGTGGCTCCAGAATTCCCTATCAAGAGGCCTTAGGGACCAGGAGGGTGAGGATGGAAAGGTAAACACAAACTACAGTTCAATCCAGTGCCAATCAGAAGGCTGATTCGAGCTATCCAGCACCTGAGTAAGGGCGGATATCAGATGTATGCTCACACTGTAGTTTGTGTCTATGATGACTGACAAATGGAGGGGTGGCACAAGAGGCCATGGAGGATTTCCCACGCTGTGACTTGTGAGATGCTCCGAACCGCAAGGTTTCCTTTTACTGGACATGGGGATTTGGGTTTGTTTGCTCCAGGGTCCCCCATATGGAAAGTTAGGGTAGCAGAGCTCTCCCGTGTGGATGCCTGGAAAGCACACCTCCATTGACCACTGAAGATGAGGATCATGGCAGGTTTTATCTGGTGGCTCAGTTCCTTCCGGCCTGAGTTGACATGGAGTTTCATGTTGTTGGATCACAATGCTTGTTTGTATCCAGGGAGATGTTAGAATGTTGGGGTGGTCAGGGGCCATGCAGGATTCTCCTACACTGAGTCTTGGACAAAGCTACCAAGAGCAAGGTATCCTTCTGGGGACAGGAGGGGTTCTGTAGTGTAGTTCAGGGACCACATATTGGTATATAAGTTGTTATTGAAGAACAGACCTCAGGGGCTGGCACCTGAAAATCTAATTTAAGGTATCGATGAAGTCCTAAGGTATGTCAGGTCAAATCTTCTGACTCAGGGCCTTTGACTTAGATGTCTGCCTGGAGGCAGGTGCTCATTGTGTGTTCAGAATGTGCATTTCGGTCCAGTGCCTCCTTCGAAATTGACGTGGGCTCAGGGGCATTTACTTTGCTCTTAATGTTCAGGGTTTGGGCAACAGTGAAGAGTAGAGTCTCCTTCGGGAGCGTTGGCACAATCATCTGGTTTTGCACCAGAGTCCCCATCCTAGAGGGCATGTGGGACAGGGATTTGGGGACAGATCTGCAAACATGAACTAGGGTTAGGGTGAGGGCTGGGGTGATCACAGGCCTGATCTGCAGGCCCTGAAGGCAGCTCATAGTGTACTGAAATTAAGGTGTCATGGAGGCGGTAGTGCAGGTTATTTTGTGTGGATTCTGTGTCCAGGACGGTCGCAAAATATAGGGTTGGCTTCATGGGGCCATGGGAGATTCTTTGTCTTTGGGTATTCCACCTAACTCCCAAGAGCTTGGTATCTCTGGGGGAAGGGAAGACTGCTGTTTTCAGTCTCAGGGGAACTGGAAAAGATAGATTCCAGAGAGAGTTTCTGGGTCTGGGTGCCTGGAAAACACAAATGAGGGAGAGGATTTGTCCGTAGCAACCTGTTAGGCCTGCTCTGACGACTCCTGGTACAGCTACTGAGTGGGTTTGTTTGAAAGCAGGATCATGCTGAGGGTCACAATGCCTGTTTGTGCCCAGGGCATCTCCCATGTGTGACCGTGGTCTCAAGACCCATGAAGCTGATTCCCATTCTGAGATTTCCTGCCATCGGAAAGGAGGAGAATGTTTATTTCTCAAGTTCTCCCATAGGAAGGGATTTGAGCTAAGTTCTGGGGACAGATGCCTGAATAACCAGGTTGATCAGAGATGACGGTTTCGGGCCACGGCAGGTCCCACCTGCAGGATATGGGGCCAATGTCTAGGTGGATGCCTGGAGGTCGTGGATCAGGCTATGTTAGACAGAGCTTTAGTGCCCATGGTGGCTTATGATATTAGGGCATTGTCGAGGGCCATGCAGGTGGATCCTAATATGGGGGATTTGGGCAGACTCACCAGGCCCTTCTTCTTTCTATGGGGCAGGCAAAATTCATTGTGCCCCCAGAATACCCTATTAAGAGGGCTTGGGGACAAGTAGGGTGAGGATGGAATTGTAAACACAAGCTACGGTTAAATTCAGTGCTAAGCTGAGGGCAGTTCCAGTATGCAGCCGCTGATTCAAGAGATCCAGCAAATGAGACAGGGCGGTTGTCCAATATTTGTTCACACTGGAGTTTGTGTCTATGATGACCGACAAATGGAGGGGTGGCGTCAAGAGGCCATGGAGAATATCCCACGCTGAGGCTTGTGAGGTGCTCCAAACAGCAAGGTTTCCTTCTGATGGACAGGTGGAATCTGATTTGTTTGCTCCAAGGTCCACCATGTGGAAATTCTGGGTAGCAAAACTCTCCGACATGGATGCCTAGAAAGCACACATCCAATCTCCATTGAAGCTGAGTAACAAGGCAGGTTCATATTGGTGTCTCTGATGTGAAGTACCAAGGGCGATGAGTTAACATGGAATCTCTTTCAGATGGGTCAGACTGCTGGTTTGTTACCAGGGAGATCTTAGAATGTGCTGGTGCCTAAGGTGCGGTACAGGATTCTCCTCTTCTGAGGGTTTGGCACAGGTCGAAGAGCAGAGTTTCCTTCTGGGGACAGGAAATGTTCTGTTGTGTGGCTCAGGGACCACATGTTGTATCCTAAGTTGGTTTTCCAGAACTTGCCACTGAGGAAAGATGCCTGAAAGCCTAATCAAGGGTTCCAATGAGGTCCAAGGGTATGTCAGGTTTAATCTTCTGACTCAGGACCATTAACGTGTCTGTCTAGCTGAATGTAGCTGATCAGGGTGTTTCAGACTGTGAATTTGCTTCCAGAGCGGCTGTCAAAATTGGGGTGGGCTCAGGGGACTTGCAGGTTTCTCTTAATCTGTAGGGTTTGGGAAACTGTGATAGGTACAGTTTCCTTGGGGAACTGAGGCACAGTCCTATGGTTCACCTCATGTGACCCCATTCTGGAGGGGATGTGAGCCATGGTTTTGGGAGTGAAGTCTGCAAACAAATACGGGTTCAGGTTAGTCACGAGGTGATCGCAGGCCAAATGCATAGACCTGGGTGTCAGCTCGTCAGGAACTATAATTAGTGTGACTGGAAGATGGTATCACAGACTTTTCTATCTGGATTAAGTGTCCAGAATGACCTCGGAATGTAGGTGAGGTCTTATGGGTCCATGGGAGACTTTTCCTCTCTAAGGATCCTGGCGGCTCCCCTTAGTTTGGTGGCTTTTTCCCAGAAGATATGAGTGCTGTTTTCCATCTTAGAGGTGGCCCAAAACAGGGATTCCAGAGACAGGCTCTGGGTCTGGGCTTCTGGAAAATCCCACCAAGGGTTAGGATTTGGGGCTAGGGGCATTACAGGCCTGCAATGCGGGACCCTTGTGGTGGAACTGAAAGGGTTTGTTTGAAAGCATACTCGGGTGAGGGTCCCAATGCCTGTTTGTACACTGGGCAGCCCTCAGGAGTTGGCATGGTCACATTGGCCATGTACCTTGCTCCCACATTGAGGACTTGACACCCATCCCAACAGCCAGGTTTCCTTCCATGGGGAAGGAGTAGTACTCTATAGTGCTTCAGGTTCCCCCACTGGAAGGATTTCAGTAAAGTCTGGGGAAAGGTGCCAGAATACCAAGTATGGCTAGAGATGACGGACTTGGGCTATGGCCAGTCCCACATGCTAGATATGGGGCCTGCTCTCTTGGTGACTGACACTAGGTAGGGTTTCAGGCTCTGTCAGACACAACACTAGTGGCCTGGGCAGTCTATAAATTGGGGTTCCATCTGAGGCCAAGAAGATTGATTCTAATGTGGGGATTCTGGACAGACTCAGCAGCCACTTCTTCTTTCTATGAGGGAGGCAGAATGCTGCATTGTGGCTCCAGAATTCAATATCAAGAGGCTTTGAAGAGCAGTAGAGTGAGGATGGAATTGTAAACACAAGCTACTGTACAATTCAGTGTCAAGCGGAACGCAGTTCCAATGTGAAGTGTATTTTTCTATATATCCAGCACCTGAGTAAGGGTGGATTTCAGATGTTTGCTCACACTAGAGTTTGTGTCTATGATGACCAACAAATGGAGGGGTGGCATCAAGAGCCCATGGAGGATTTCCCATGCTGAGGCTTATGAGATGCTCCAAACAGCAAGGTTTCCTTCTACTGCACAGGTGGAGTCTGGTTTGTTTGCTCCACGGTACCCCATGTGGAAAGTTTGGGTAGCAGAGCTCTTTGGCATGGATGCCTGGAAAGCAAACCTCCATTGAGCATTGCAGGTGAGGAACATGGCAGGTTCGTTCTGGTGACTCTGGGGTGAAGTACCAAGGCATTGAGTTGACATGGAATGTCTTGCACATGGGTCACAATGCTGGTTTGTTGCCAGGGAGATCTTAGATTGCACTGTTGGCAAAGGGGTCTTGCAGGATTCTCCTACCCTGAGCATTTGACACAGGTCCAAGAGCACGGTGTCCTTCTGGGGACAGGACTTGTTCTTTTGTGTGGCTCAGGGACCACATGTTGTATCATAAGTTGTTATTCCAGAATAAGCCTCTGAGTACAGATGCCTGAAAAACTAATGGAGGGATCCAATGAGGTCCTAGGGGCATGTCTGGTTCAATATTCTGACTCAGGACCATTGACTTGGGTGTCTGCCTGGACGTAGGGAATCAGGGTGTTTCAGAGTGTGCATATTCATTCAGAGTGTCCTCCAGTATTGTGGTGGGCTCAGGGACCTTGCAGGTTTCTCATAATCTAGAGGTTTTGGGAAACTGTGATGGGCAAAGTTTCCTTGGGAATGGCAGGCACATTCCTGTGGTGTGGCTCCAAAGACAAGATCCTGGAGGGCATGTGAAATATGGTTTGGGAGAGACGTCTGCAAAGAAAAACTTGGGTTAGAGTTTGTGTTGATGCAATCGCAGGCCCAATGCATAGATCTGGAGCTCGTCAGGAACTGTAAAAAGAATGACACAAATGTGGTAGCACAGGCTATTATATCTGGATTGTGTGTCCCGGATGGCCTCGGAATGCAGATATTGTCTCATGGATACATGGGATATTTTTCCTCTCTAAGGATTCTAGCAGCTCCCAATAGTTTGGTGTCCTTTTCAGGGAAGGGAAGAGGGCTTTTTCCATATTAGGCGTGCCTCAAAAGAGGGTTTCCAGAGACGGGCTCTGGGTCTGTGTGCCTGGAATATCCCACCAAATGTTAGTATTTGGGACTAGGGGAGTACCAGGCCTGCAATGTGGTATGCTGGTGGTGCAACTGAGAGGGCTTGTTTGAATGCATGCTCAGGCTTAGGGGGACAATGCCTGATTGTGCCCAGGGTGGCTCCCATGAGTGACCATGGTCTCATGGGCCATGCAGCTTGTTCCCACTCTGAGGGTTGGACACCCATCTCAACAGCCAGGTTTGCTGACTTCGGGAATGAGGACTACTCATGTGCTTCAGGTTCCCCCATAGGCAGGGATTTGAGCTTCGGTCTGGGAAAGATGCCTGAATAACCATGATGGTTTTGGGCTATGGCAGGTCTCACCTGCAGGATATGGTGCCCACTGTCTGCGTGGCTGTCTGGAGGTCATGGCTTAGGCTGTGTCAGACAGAGCCTGAGTGCCCATAGTGGCCTATGATATTAGGGTGCTTCGAGGACAAGGCAGGTGGATCCTCATGTGGGATTTCAAGTAGACTCAACAGGCATGTCTTCTTTCTTTGTGGTAGGCAGAATGCTGCATTGTGGGTCCAAAGTTCCCTATCAAGAGGGTTTTGGGGGGGCGCCTGGGTGGCTCAGTGGGTTAAGCCGCTGCCTTCAGCTCAGGTCATGATCTCAGGGTCCTGGGATCGAGTCCCGCATCGGGCTCTCTACTCAGAGGGGAGCCTGCTTCCCTCTATCTCCCTCTCTGCCTGCCTGTCTGCTTGTGATCTCTCTCTGTCAAATAAATAAATAAAAATCTTAAAAAAAAGAGGGTTTTGGGACAAGGAGGATGAAGATGGAATTGTAAACACTATCTACTGTTCAATTCAGTGCCAAGCGGAAGGCAATTCCAGGGTGCAGTGGCTGATTCAGGTTATCCAGCACCTGAATAAGGGCGGATGTCAGATGCTTGCTCACACTGGAGTTTGTGTCTATAATGACCGCCAAATGGAGGGGTGGCGTCATAATGCCATGTAGGATTTCCCACTCTGGGGCTTGTGAGATGCTCTGAATAGCAAGGTTTCCTTATACAAGACAAGGGGAGTGTGGTTTGTTTGCTTCAGTGTCCCCCAAATGGAAATTTTGGGTGCAGAGCTCTCCCACATGGATGCCTGAAAAGCAAAACTCCATTGACCACTGCAGTCAAGGAACATGGCATGTTCGATCTGGTGGCTCTGGGGTGAAGTTCCAAGTAGCCTGAGTTGACATGGAGTTTCATGCTGTTGGATCACAATGCTGGTTTGTATTCAGGGAGATGTTAGAATGTTGGGGTGGTCAGGGACCATGCAGGATTATCCTACACTGAGACATGGACACAGATACCAAGAGCAAGGTATCCTTCTGGGGACAACAGGGGTTCTGTTGTGTGGCTCAGGGACCACATTTTGGAATATAAGTTGGTATTGGAGAACAGGACTCTGGGGACCGGCGCCTAAACATCTAAACTAGGGTATCGATGAAGTCCTATAGTCATTGTATGTTCAAACTTCTGATTCAGGGCCTTTGACTTGGATATCTACCTGGAGGCAGGTGCTCATTATGTGTCAGAATGTACATTTGGGTCTAAGACAGAGCCTTAGAGCCCATAGCGGCCTATGATATTAAGGTGTGGTCGAGGGTCATGCAGGTGGATCCTTATGTGTGCATTCTGGGAAGACTCACCAGGCACTTCTTCTTTCTATGGGGCAGGCATAATGCTGCGTTGTGGTTCCAGAATTCCCTATCAAGAGGGCTTGGGGACCAGGAGGGTGAGGATGGAATTGTAAACACAAGCTATGATTAAATTCAGTGCCAAGCAGAAGGCTGTTCCAGTGTACAGCGACTGATTTGAGACATCCAGCACCCGAGTAAGGTGGATGACAAGTGTTTGCTCACACTGGAGTTTGTGTCCATGATAACGGGCAATGGTGGGGTGGCGTCATCTGTCATGGAGGATTTCCCACGCTGTGACTTGTGAGATGCTCCAAACAGCAAGGGTTCCTTCTACTGGACAAGGGGAGTCTGGTTTGTTTGCTCCAGTGTTTCCCATATGGAAATTTTGGGTAGCAGTGCTGTCCCGCATGGATGCCTGGAAAGCACACCTCCATTGACCATTTCAGCTGAGTAACATGGCAGGTTCTATCTGGTGGCTCTGGGATGAAGTTCTAAGGGGGCTGAGTTGACATGGAGATTCATGCTGTTGGATCACAATGCTGGTTTGTATCCAGGGAGATGTTAGAATGTTGGGGTAGTCAGGGGCCATGCAGGATTCTCCTACACTGAGACCTGGACACAGCTACCAAGAGAAAGGTATCTTTTGGAGACAGCAGGGGTTCTGTTGTGTGGCTCAAGGACCATATGTTGGAAGATAAGTTGGTATTGGATAATAAGCCTCTGGGGACAGGTGCCTAAAAATCTAAACTAATTTAAACTAGGGTATTGATGAAGGCCTATAGTCATGGCAGGATCAAACTTCTGACTCAGGGTCTTGGATTTGGATGTCTGCCAGGAGGCATGGGCTCATTGTGTGTCAGAATGCATATTTGGATCCAGATCGTTCTTTGAAAATGAGGTGGGCTCAGAGGTTTTGTACTTTGCTCCTAATTTTCAGGGTTTGGGCAACTTCCTTCAGGAGTGTAGGTAAACTCGTCCAGTGTGGGACCAGAGGCCCCATTCTGGAGGGCGTGTGGGTCAGGACTTTGGGAACGGAAATTGCAAAGGCAAACTAGCGTTAGGGTGAGCCCGAGGTGTTCAGAAGAAAGATCAGCAGGCCCTGAGTGCAGCTCATAGTGTACTGAAATTAAGGTGACAGGGAGGTGGAAGCGCAGGCTTTACTGTCGGGATTGTGTGTCCAGGATGGTTGCAAAAGGGAGGGGTGGTTTCATGAGGCCATGGGAGATTCTTCGTCTCTGGGGATTTGACCCAGATCCCAGTGTTTGGTGTCTCTCGAAGAAGGGAAGGCTGCTATTTTCCATCTCAGGGGATCTCCAAAAGAGGGATTTGAGAGACAGGTTCTGGGTCTGGGCGCCTGGAAATCACAAACAAGGGTGAGGATTTGGCCCTAGGGACCTGGCCAACCCACTGGTTGGATTCCTGGTTTAGCTACCAAGGGTGTCTGTTCAAAAGGAGGATCACACTGAGGGTCACAATGCCTGTTTGTGCCCAGGGTGTCTCCCATGAGTGACCCTGGTCTCATGGGCCATGCAGCTGGTTCCCACTCTGAGGGTAAACACCCATCACAACAGCCAGTTTTCCTGACATCAGAAAGGAGGGATAATCCTGTGTTTCATGTTCCCCCATAGGCATGGATTTAAGCTACGGTCTGGGAACAGATGTCTGAATATCCAGGTTATGTAGAGATGATAGCTTCGGGCCATGGCAGGTCCAACTGAAAGATATGGGGCTCACTCTCTGCACAGCTGCCTGGAGGTCGTGGATCCGGCTGTGTGAGACAGAGTTTTAGTGCTCATGTTGGCCTATGATATTATGGTGTTGTCGAGGGCCATGCAGGTGGTAACTCATGTGGGGTTTCTGGACTGACTAAACAGGCACTTCTTCTTTCTATGGGGGAGGCATAATGTTGCGTTGTGGCTCCAGAAAACCCTATCAAGAGGACTTGGGGACCAGGAGAATGAGGATGGAATTGTTAACACAAGCTATGGTTAAATTCAGGGCCACGTGGAAGGCACTTCCAGTGTGCAGCGTCTGATTCGAGACAACCAGCACCTGAGAAAAGGCGGATGTCAGATGTTTGCTCACACTGGAGTTTGTGTCTATGATGACTGACAAATGGAGGGGAGGCATCATGAAGCCATGGAGGATTTCCCACCCTGGGGCTTGTCAGCTGCTCCAAACAGCAATGGTTTCTTTTAATGGACTAGTGGAGCCCCATATTTATGCTCCAGGGTCCCCCATGTGGAAAGTTTGAGGAGCAGAGCACTCCTACATGAATGCCTGGAAAGCCCATCTCCAGTGTCCATTGCAGATGAGGAAATGACAGTTTTGTACTGGTGACACTGGGGCAAAGTTCAAAGTCACCGGTGTTGACATGGAGTTTCATGCTGTTGGTTCACAATGATGGTTTGTATCCAGGGAGACGTTAGAATGTTGGGGTGGTCAGGGGCCATGCAGGATTCTCTTACACTGAGTTTTGGACACAGCTACCAAGAGCAATGTATCCTTCTGGGGACAGAAGTGGTTCTGTTGTGTGGCTCAGGGACCACATGTTGGAATATAAGTTGCTATTGAAGAAAAGGTCTCTGGGGACAGGCACTTGAAAATTTAAGCTAGGGTATTGATAAAGTCCTAGAGGCATGTCAGCTTCAATCTTCTGACTCAGGGCCTTTGACTTGGATGTCTGCCTGGAGGCAGGGGCTCATTGTGTGTCAGAATGCGCCCTTGGCTCCAAAGTTTTCATCGGAATTGAGGTGGGCTCATGGGCTTTGTACTTTGCTCCTAATTTCCAGGGTTTGGTCAACAGTGAAGGGCAGATTTTCCTTCGGGTGTGGTGGTCCAGAGGCCCCATCCTGATGGGCATGTGGGCCAGGGCTTTGGGACATAAATCTGCAAACACGATCTAGGGTTAGGTTGAGGGCTGAGGTGATCACAGGCCCGATCTTAAGTCCCTGTGGGAAGCTCATAGTGTAGTGAAGTTAAAGTATCATGGAGGCGGTAGTGCGGTAGTGCAGGATTTTCTGTCTCCTTTTTTTGTCCCAGACTTTTGCAAAATATAGCGGTGGCTTCATAGGGCCATGCGAGATACTTCAGCTCTGGGGATTTTGCTCAGTTCCCAAGAGTTTTTTTTTTTTTTTTTTTTTTTTTTTGTCTTTTGGAGAAGAGAACACTGCTGTATTCCGTCTCAGGGAACCCCCAAAAGAGGGATTCCAGAGACAGTTTCTGGGTGTGGGCACCTGGAAAACACCTATGAAGGTGAGTGTTTGGACCTAGGGTGGTAGGCGCGCTCTGGGGGCTCTTGGTCCATCTACCAAAGGGTTTTGTTTGAAAGCAACCTCACGCTGAGAGTAACAATGCAAGTTTGTTTCCAGAGTGGCTATGTTCCTATGGGCCATGCAGCTGGTTCCCACTCTGAGTGTTGGACACCTATCTCAACAGCCAGGCTTCCTGCCTTTGGGAAGGAGGAGTACTCTTGTGCTTCAGGTTCCTCTGTAGTCAGGGATTTGAGCTACAATCTGGGAAAGATGGTTGAATATCCAGGTTGAGTAGAGATGACGTCTTTGGGCCATGACAAGTCCAAACTGCAGGATATGGGGCCCACTATCTGCATGGCTGATTCTAGGTCATGGCTCAGGCTGTGTCAGACAGAGTCTTAGTGCCCATCTCAACAACCAGGTTCCTGCCATTGGGAATAAGGATACTCCTGTGCTTCATGTTCCCCCATAGGCAGGGATTTGAGCTACAGTTTGGGAAAGATGACTGAATACCCAGGTTGAATAGAGATGATGGCTTATGGCCACGGCAGGTCCCACCTGCAGGATATGGAGCTCACTGTCTGCGTGGATGCCTGGAGGTCGTGTCTCCGGTTGTGTCAGACAGAGCCTGAGAGCCCATGGTGGCCTAAGATATTAGGGTCCCTTCGAGGGCCATGCAGGTGGATCCTAATGTGGGGTTTCTGGGCTGATTCACCAGGCACTTCTTCTTTCTATGGGGAAGGCAGAATGCTGTGTTGTGGCTACAAAATTCCCTATAAAGAGGGCTTGGGGATCAGGAGGGTGAGGATGGAATTAAAAATACAAGCTATGGTTCAATTCAGTGACAAGTGGAAGGCACTGCCAGTGTGCAGCGGCTGATTCGTGACATCCAGTCCCTGAATAAGGGCAGATGTCGGATATTTGCTCAAACACTGGTGTTTGTGTCTAGGATGATGGACAAATGGTGGGTTTGCGTCAAGAGGCCATGGAGGATTTCCCACTCTGCTGCTTGTGAGATGCTCTAAAGAGTAAGGTTTCCTTCTACTGGACAGGGGGAGTCTGGTTTGTTTGCTCCAGAGTCCCCCATATGGAAAGGTTGGTAACAGAGCTCTCCCTCATGGAAGCCTGGAAAGCACTACTCCATTGACCATTGCAGCTCAGGAACATGGAAGTTTCAGCCTGGTGGCTCTGGGGCGAAGTTCCAAGGGGGCTGAGTTGACATGGAGTTTGATGCTGTTCGATCACAATGCTGGTTTGTATCCAGGGAGACACTGGAATGTTGGGATGGTCAGGGGAAATGCAGGATTCGAATACACTGAGTCTTGGACACAGCTACCAAGAACAAGGTACCCTTCTTGGACCGGAGGGGTCTGTTGTGTGGCTCAGGACAACATGTTGGAATATAAGATGGTATGGGGGAACAGTCCTCTCGGGACAGGTGCCTGAGAACATAAGCTTGGGCATTGATGAAGTCCTAGGGGCATGTCAGGTTCCATCATCTGACTCAAGGCCTTTGACTTAGATGTTTGTCTTGAGGCAGGTGCTCACTGTGTGTCACAATGTACACTTGGGTCTAGACCATTCTTGGAAATTGAGGTGGGATCAGGGGTTTTGAAATTTGCTCCTAAGCTTCAGGGTTTGGGCAACAGTGAAGGGCAGAGTTTCCTTTGGGAGGTTAGACACAGTCGTCCGGTGTGGCTCCAGAGACCCCATGATGGAGGGCTTGTGCGACAGGGTTTTGGAGACAGAAATATGCAAACCTGAACTAGGGTTAGGGTGAGGCCAGAGGTGATCACAGCCCTGATCTGCAGGCTCTGAGGGCAGCTCATTGTGTAGTGAAATTAAGGTGTCATGGAGGCAGTTGGGCAGACATTTCTGTCTGGATTGTGTGTCCAGAACGGTCGCAAAATGTAGGGGTGGCTTCATTGGGCCATGGAACATTCATCATCTCTGGAGATTCTGTCCATGTCCCAAGAATTTGCTGTTTCTGGGGGAAGGTAAGACTGCTGTTTTCTGTCTCAATGGAACCCCACAAGAGGGACTCCAGGGACAGTTTCTGGGTCTAGGCGACTGAAAAACACCAACGAGGGTGAGGATTTGCCCCTAAGGCCCTGGATGTCCCACTCTGCGGGCTCCTGGTCCAGCTACTGTGGGGGTTTGTTTGGAATCAGGTTCACGCTGTCGGTCTCAATGCCTGTTTGTGCCCAGGGCGGCTCCCATGTGTGGCCGTGGTCTCATGTCCATGCAACTAGTTTTCACTCTGAGGGGTGGACACCCATCCTAACAGCCGGATTTCCTGCCATCAGGAAGGAGGAGTACCCTTTTGCTTCAGATATCCCATAGGCAGGGATTTTAGATACGGACCAGGCACAGAATCTTGAATATCCAGGTTGAGTAGAGATGACAGATTTGGGCCACAACAAGTCCCACCTGTAGGAAATGGGCCCCACTGTCTGAGTGGCTGAGTGGAGTTCGTGGTTCAGGCTTTGTCAGAGAGAGCCTTAGTTCCCATGGTGGCCTAAGATATTAGGGTGTCGTCGAGGGCCCTGCAGGTGGATCCTCTTGTGGGGTTTCTGGGAAGACTCACCAGGCAATTCTTCTTTCTTGGGGCAGGCAGAATGCTGCATTGTTGCTCCAGAATTCCCTATAAAGAGGGCTTGTGGACCAGTATGGTGAAGATGGAATGGTAAACATATGCAACTGTTAAAGTCATTACCAAGCCTAAGACAGTTCCAGTGTGCAAAGGCTGATTGGATATATCCAACACCTGAGTAAGTGCGGATGTCAGCTGTTTGCTCACACAAGAGATTGGGTCTATGATGACCAACAAATGGAGGGTGGCGTCAAGAGGTCATGGAGGATTTCCCTCGCTGGGGCTTGTGAGATGCTCCAAACAGCAAGGTTTCCTTCAACCGGACAGGGGGATTCTGGTTTGTTTGCTCCAGGTTCCCCTATGAGGAAAGTTTGTGTAGCAGAGCACTCTCATATGGATGCCTGGAATGTACACCTCCATTAACCATTGCAGCAGAGGAACATGGCAGGTTCATTCTGGTGGCTCTAAGGCGAAGTACCAAGGCCTTGATTTGACATGGAATCTCATGAAGATGGGTCACACTGCTGGTTTGTTACGAGGGCGATCTTAGAATGTGCTGGTGGTTAAGGGGTTGTGCAGAATTCATATACCCTGAGGGTTGACATCAGTCAAAGAGCATGGATTCCGTATGGGGACAGGAGATATTCTATTGTGGGGCTCAGGACCATATGTTGTATCATATTGGTATTACAGAATAGGCCTCTGAGGCGAAATGCCTGAAAAGCTAATATAGGCTTCCAATGAAGTCCTACGGGCATGTCAGTTTCAATCATCTGACTCAGGACCAGGATGGAGGTCCTGACTCAGGACCAGGATGGAGGTGATCAGGGTGTTTCAGACTGCGCATTTGCATCCAGAGCAGCTTCCAATATTGGACTGGGCTCAGGGGACTTGAAGGTTTCTCCTAATCTGTAGGGTTTGGGCAACTTTGACAGACACAGTTTCCTTGGGGATGGCAGGAACTTTCCTGTGGTGTGCTCCAGAGACTCCATCCTGGAAGGCATGTGAGCCATGGTTTTGGAAGAGAAGTCTGCAAACACAAACTTGGGTTAGGGTTAATGGCAAGGTGATCACAGGCCCAATGCATAGGTGTGTAGGGATGCTTGTCTGGAACTGTAAATCAGGTGACGTGAAGGCTGTAGCACCGGCTTGTGTATCTGGATTGTGTGTCCAGGATGGCCTCGGAATGCAGGTGTGGTCTCATGGGTCCATGCGAGTTTTTTCCTCTCTAAGCATCCTGTCAGCTCCCAATAGTTTGGAACCTTTCTCTGGGATGGGAAGAGTGCTGTTTTCCATCATAGGGGTGCTCCAAAACAGAGATTCCAGAGACGGGCTCTGGGTATGGTGGCATGCAAAATCCCACGATGTGTTAGAAATGGTCCAAGGGGCATACCAGGCCTGCAATGCGGGATCCTGGAGATGCAACTGAGAGGGTTTGTTTGAAAGCATGCTAAAGTTGAGGGGCACAATGCCTGCTTTTGCCCAGGGCTGCCCTCAAGAGGGGGCATTGTCTCATTGTCCATGCAGCTTGTTCCCATTCTGAGGATTGGGCACCCAGTGCAACAGCCATGCTTCCTGCCATGGGAAAGGAGGAGTTCTCAATTATGCCTCAGGTTCCCCCACTTGTAGAGATTCCAGCAAAGGTCTGGGATAGTTGCCAAGAAAACCAAGTATGGGTAGAAATGACGGATAAGGGCCATGGCCTGTCTCACATGCTGGATGAGGTCCCCACAGTCTGGGTGGCTGACACGAAGTCGGGCTCAGGCTCTGTCAGACACAGCACTAGTGGCCAGGGCAAGGTATAAATTGGGGTCCCTTGAGGGCTGAGTAGATTGATCTTTATGTGGAGTGTCTGGGCAGACTCACAAGGACCTTCTTCTTTTGATGGGGAAGGCAGAATGTTTCATTTTGCCTCCAGAATTCCCTATAAAGAGGCTTGTGGACCAGTAGGGTGAGGATGGAATTGTAAACCCAATCTATGCATGAATACAGCGTCAAGTGAAAGGCATTTCCAGTGTGCAATGACTAATTCGAATATCCAGCACCAGAGTAAGGGCAGACTTCAGATGTTTGCTTTGCTCGAATTTGTGTCTATGATGACCACCAAATGGAGGGGTGCCGTCAAGAGAATATGGAGGACTTCCCACGCTGGGGCTTGTGAGATGCTCCAAACAGCAAGGTTTCCTTCTACCTGACAGGGGCAGTCTGGTTGGTTTGCTCTAGGGTGCCCCATGTGGAATTTTTGGGTAGCAGAGAACTACCTCATGGATGCCTGGAAAGCACACATCCATTGACCATTTTAGCGAGGAATATGGCAGATTCGTTTCATGGCTCTTGGCAAAGTACCAACACCTTGAGTTGACGTGGAGTCTCATGAATATGGGTCACAATGCTGGTTTGTTACCATGGAGATCATAGAATGTCGCTGGGCTAATGGGCCATGCAGGATTCATCTAACCTGAAAATTGGACACAGGTCCAAGTGCACCATTTCCTTCTAGGGACAGGAGATTTTCTGTTGTAGGGATCAAGTACCATATGTTGTATCATAAGTTGGTATTCCAGAACAGGCCTCTGAGGACAGATACCTGAAAAGCTAATCTAGGCTTCTCATTGGCCTCATGAGGTCCTAGGTCCATGTCAGTTTCAATCTTCTGACTTAGGACCATTGACTTGGGTGTCTGCCTGAATGGAGGTGATCAGGGTGTTTCAGACTGTGCATTTGCATCCAGAGCGGCCTCCATTATTGGGTCGGTCTCAGGGGCCTTTCAGGTTTCTCCTAATCTAGAGCTATTGGGCAAAAGTGATGGGCACAGTTTCCTTGAGGATCACAGGCACAGTCCTGTGGTGTGGCTTCATATACCAGAACCTGGAGGTCATGTGAGCCATGGTTTTAGGAGGGAAGTCTGGAAACAAAAACTCGGGTTAGGGTTAGTGGCGAGGTGATTGCAGGCCCAATGCATAGACCTGGAAGGCAGCTCGTCAGGAACTGTAAATTGGATGACTCGAAGGTGGTAGCACACGATTGATATCTGGATTGTATGTCCAGGATTGCCTCGGAATGCAGGTGTGGTCTCATGGGTCCATGGCACATTTTTCCTCTCAAGGATCCTGGTGGCTACCAATAGTTTGGTGGCTTTCACAGGGAAGGGAAGAGTGCAGTTTTCCATCATAGGTGTGCCCTAAAATAGGGATTCCAGAGGCGGGCTGTGTGTCTGGGCCATTGGTAAAACCCACCAAGGGTTAGGATTTGGGATTAGTTGTGTACCAGACCTGCAATGCGGGATCCTGGTGGTGCAACTGAGAGCCTTTGTTTGAAAGCATGCTCAGGCTGAGGGTCACAATTCCTGCTTGTTCCAGGGTGGCCCTCATGAGTGGGCTTGGTCTCCTTGGCCATGCAGCTGGCTCCCACATTGAGGTTTGAACACCCATCCCAACATCCAGGATTCCTTCCATGGGGAAGGTGGAGTTCTCTATTGAACTTCAGGCACCCCCATTGGCAGGGATTCCAGCAAAGGTCTAGGGACAGATGCATGAATACCAAGAATAGGAAGAGATGACGGACTTGTGCCATAGCCGGTCTCACATGCTGGATACGAGCCCCGATCCCTGGGTGGCTGACACTAGGTCTTGGCTCAGGCTGTGTCAGACACAGCACTAGTGCCCAGGGCCGCCTATAAATCGGGGTTCCATCGAGTGCTGAGCTGATCCATCCTCATGTGGATTTTCTGGGCAGACTCACCCGGTCCTTCTTCTATACGGGGAAGGCAGAATGTTGCATTGTGTCTCCAGAATTCCCTCTCAAGAGGGCTTGCTGACCAGGAGGTTGAGGATGGAATTTTAAACCCAAGCTATGGTTAAATTTAGTCAAGCGAAAGGCAGTTCCAGTGTGCAACGATTGAATCGAAAATCCAGCACCTGAGTAAGGGCGGATGTCAGATGTTTGTTCATGCTGGGGTTTATGTCTATGATGACCGACAAATGGAGAGGTTGTGTCAAGAGGCCTTGGAGGATTTCCCACGCTGGGGCTTGTGAGATGCTCCAAACAGCAAGATTTCCTTCCACCGGACAGTGGCATTCTGGTTTGTTGTCTCAAGGGTCCCCCATGTGGAAAGTTTGTGTAGCAGAGCACTCCCGTATGGACGCCTGGAAACCACACCTCCACTGACCATTGCAGCTTAGGAACATGACAGGTTCATTCTGGTGGATCTGGGGTGAAGTACCAAGGACATATTTTGACATGGAATCTCATGAATTTGGGTAACGATTACCAGTGAGATCTTAGAAATGCTGGTGGCTAAGGGGCCATGCAGGATTCATCTACCTTGAGGGATTGACACAAGTCCAAGAGCACATATTCCGTCTGGGGTCAGGAGATGTTCTATTGTGGGGTTCAGGGACCATATGTTGTATCATATTGATATTCCAAAACAGGCGTCTCAGGCTAGATGCCTGAAAACCTAATCTAGGGTTCTAATGAGGTCGTAGGGGCATGTCAGTTTCAATCTTCTGACTCAGGACCATTGACTCAGCGTCTTCGTGGAAGAAGGTGATGAGGGTGTTTCAGACTGTGCATTTGCATCCAGAGCAGCCTCCAATATTGGGTTGGGCTCAGGGGCCTTGCAGGTTTCTCCTAATCTGGAGATTATTGGACAACTGTGTTGGACACTTTTTCCTTGGGAATGGCAGGCACAGTCCTGTGGTGTGGCTTCAGAGACCCCATCCTGGAAGGCATGTGAGCCATGGTTTTGGGAGAGAAGTCTTCAAACTCAAATTCGGGTTAGGGTTAATGGCAAGGTGATCTCAGGCCCCTTGTGTAGACCTAGAGGGCAGTTCGTCTGGAACTGCAAATCGGATGATTCGAAGGCAGAAGCACTGGCTATTGTGTCTATATATTGTGTCCAGGATGACCTCGGAATTCAAGTGTAGTCTAATGGGTCTACGGGAGATTATTCCTCTCTAATGATCCTGGCGGCTCCCAATAGTGTGGTGCCTTAACCGAGGAAGGGAAGAGTGCTGTTTTCCATCATAGGGGTACCCCAAAACAAGGATTCCGGAGATGAGTTCTTGGTCTCGGCACCTGGAAATTCCCAAAAGATTTAAAATTTGAGCCTAGGGGCCTACCAGGCCTGCAGTGCGGGTCCTGGAAGTGCAACTGAGAGTGTTTGTTTGAAAGCATGCTCAGGTGGAGAGTCACAATGCCTTCTAATGCCCAGGGCAGCCCTCCTGCATGGGCGTGGTCTCATTGGACATGCAGCTGACTCCCACTCTGAAGGTTGGATAAACATCCCAACTTCCAGGAATCCTGCAATGGGGAAGGAGTTCTCTATTGTGCTTTAGGATCCCCCATTGGTAGGGATTCAATGAAAGGTCTGGGGACAGATGCCTGAATACCAAGGATTGGTAGAGATGATGGCCCTTGTCCATGGCCGGTCTCACATGCTGGATATGGGCCCCGCATTCTTGTGGCTGATACGAGGTCAGGTCTCAGGCTCTATCACACAGCACTAGTGACCAAGGCAGCATATAAATCAGGGTTCCCTCGTGGGCTGAGCAGATCTATCTTCATGTAGAGTTTCTGGGCCAGATGCACCAGTCCCTACTTCTTTGTGTGTAAGGTAGAATGTTGCGTTATGGCTCCAGAATTCCCTATCAAGAGGGCTTGTGGACCAGTATCGTGAGGATGGCATTTTAAACACAAGCTATGGTTCAATTCAGGGCCAAGTGGAAGGCAGTTCCAATGTGCAGTGCCTTATTCGAGATATCCAGCACCTGAGTAAGGGCGGATGTCAGATGTTTGCTCATGCTGGGGTTTGTGTCTATGATGACTGACGGATGGAGGGGTGGTGTCAAGAGGCCATGGAGGATTTCCCCTGATGAGGCTCATGAGATGCTCCAAACAGTAAGGTGTCCTTCTACTGGACAGGTGGAATCTGGGTTGTTTGCTCGAGGTTCCCCCTTGTGGAAAGTCTGGAGAGCAGAACTCTTCGGCATGGATGCCTGGAAAGCACACCTGCATTGACCATTGCCCTTAAGGAACATGGCAGGTTCATTCTTGTGGCTCTGGGTCAAAGTATCAAGGCCATGAATTGACATGGAGTCTCATGAAAATGGGTCACAATGCTGGTTTGTTACCAGGGAGACCTTAGAATGTTCTGGTGGCTAAGGGGCTGTGCAGGATTCATATATCCTGAGGATTTGACAAAGGTCCTGAGCGCGGCATTTATCTGGAGACAGGAGATGTTCTCTTGTGGGGCTCAGAGACCATATGTTGTATCATAAGTGGGTATTCCAGAAAAGGCCTCTGTGGACAGATGCCTGAAAAGCCAATCTAGGCTTCCAATGAGGTCTTAGGTGCATGTCAGGTACAATCATCTGACTAAGGACCATTGACATGGGTGTCTGCCTGGATGGAGGTGATCAGGATGTTTCAGACTGCGCATTTGCATCCCGAGCGGCCTCCAATATTGGGGTGGGCTCAGGGGCCTTGCAGGTTTATCCTAATCTGTAGGGTTTGGGCAACTGTGATGGGCACAATTTCCTTCAGAATGGCAGGCACAGTCCTGTGGTGTGACTACAGAGACCCCATCCTGGAGGACATGTGAGCCATGGTTTTGGGAGAGAAGTCTGCAAACAAAAACTCGGGGTAGGGTTAGTGGTGAGGTGATCGCAGGCTCAATGCATAGACCTGGAGGGCAACACGTCAGGAACGGTAAATCAGATGACTCGAAGACAGTAGCACAGGCTATTGTATCTGGATTTTGTTTCCACGATGGCCTCAGAAGGCAGGTGTTGTCTCATGGGTCCATGGGAGATATTTTTCTCTGAAGGATCCCGGCGGCTCCCAATAGGATGGTTGCTTTCTAAGGGAAGCGAAGAGTGCTGTTTTCCATCTTAGGGGTGCCTCAAAACAGAGATTCCAGTGACTGACTCTGGGAATGGGTGCATGGAAAATCCCACCAAGAGTTAGGATTTGGGCCTAGATGCGTACCAGTCATGCAATGACGGATCTTGGAGTTGCAACTGAGAGTGTTTGTTTGAAAGCATGCTCAGACTGAGGGTCACAGTGCCTGCTTGTGTTCTGGGGGAGCCCTCAGGAGTGGGCGTGGTCTCCTTGGCCATGCAGCTGGTTCCCATTCTCAGGGTTTGACACTTATTCCAACAGTCAGGATTCCTGCCATTTGGAACGAGGAGTTCTCTATTGTGCTTCAGGTTCCCCCATTGGTAGGGATTTCAGCAAAGGACTGGGGCAGTTGCATGAACAACAAGGATGGGTAGAGATGACAGCCCTGGGCCATGACTGGTCTCACATGCTGGATATGAACCCCACACTGTGGTTCGCTGACATGACGTAAGGGCTCAGGCACTGTCAGACACATCACTAGTAGCCAGGCAAATTATAAATCTTGGTTCCCTCTAGTGCCGAGTAGATTGATCTTCATGGGGAGTTTCTGGGCAAACTCACAAGGCCATTCTTCATGCTTTCAAACAAGCCCTCTCAGTTACACCACCAGGATCCTGCATTGCAGTTCTGTTACGCCCCTAGGCCCAAATCCTAACATTTAGTGGGCTTTTCCAGGCACACAGACCCAGAGCCAATCTTTATAATCCCTATTTTGGGGCACCCCTAAGATGGAAAAGTGCTTTCTTCCCTTCCCCAAAAATGCCATCAAACTATGGGGAACCACCAACAGAGAAAAAAAAATCTCTGTTCTCTACCCATCCTTGGTGTTCAGGCACCTGTCCCCAGACTTTGGCTGGAATCCCTGCCAATTGGGGAACCTGAAGCACAATAGAGAACTCTCTCTTCCCATGGAAGGTAACCAGGCTGTTGGGATGGGGCCCAACCCTCAAAGTGGGAGCCAGCTGCATGGCCAATGAAACCACGCCCACTCCTGAGGGCCACCCTGGGCACAAACAGGCATTGTGACCCTCAGCCTGGGCATGTTTTCAAACAAGCCTTCTCAGTTGCACCACCAGTTTCCCACATTGCAGGCCTGGTATGCCCCTTGGCCCAAATCCTAAGACTTGGTGGTATTTTCCAAGCACCCTGACCCACAGCCTGTCTCTTGAATCCTTGTTTTGGGGCACACATAAGATGGAAAATGGCAGTCTTCCCTTCCCCGGGAAAGCCACCAAACAATGGGATCCACCAGGACCTTTAGAGCGGAAAAATCTCCCATGGATCCATGAGGCCACACCTGGATTCCGAGGCCATTCTGGACACACAATCCAGATGCAAAAGCCTTTGCTACCACCTTCAAGTCACCCGATTTATGGTTCCTGATGAGCTGCCCTCCAAGTCTATGCATTGGGCCTGTGATCACCACACCACTAACCCTAAGCTGAGTTTGTGTTTGCAGACTTCTCTCCCAAAACCATGACTTACATGCCCTCCAGGATGGGATCTCTGTAGCCACACCACAGGACTGTGCCTTCCATACCCAAGGAAATTGTGCCGTCAAAGTTGCCCAAACCCACAAGATAGGAGAAATCTGCAAGGCCCTTGAGCCCACCCCAATTGTGGAGGCCACTCTGGACTCAAATGTGCAGTCTGAAAGACCCTGATCACCTACATCTAGGCAGACACCCAAGTCAATGGGCCTGAGTCATATGTTTGAACCTGACATGCCCCTAGTACTTCATTGGAAGCCTAGATTAGGTTTTCAGGCCTCTGTCCTTAGAGGCCTGTTCTCGAATACCAACTTATGATTTAACATGTGGTCCCTGAGCCCCACAACAAAATATTTCCTGTTCCCAGAATTAAACCGTGCTCTTGAACCTGTGTCAAACCCTCAGGGTAGATGAATCCTGCACAGCCCCTAAGCCACCAGCACATTCTAAGATCTCCCTCGTAACAAGCCAACATTGTGACCCATCATCATGAGAATCCAGGTCACATCAAGTCCTTGATCATTTGCCCCAGAGCCACTAGAATGAACCTGCCATTTTCCTCAGCTGCAATGGTCAGTGGAGGTGTGCTTTCTAGGCATCCATTTGGGAGTGCTCTGCTACCCAGTCTTTCCACATGTGGGACCCTGGAGTGAGCAAACCAGACTGCCACTGACTGGTAGAAGGGAACCTTCTGTTTGGAAGAGGCACCAGCGTGAGAAATCCTCCATGGCCTCTTGACACAACCCCTCCATTTGTCGTTCATCATAGACAAAAACTCCAGCATGAGGAAACATCTGACATCCTCCCTTATTTAGGTTCTGGATTTTCATTTCCACCGCTGCACACAGGAACTGTGTTTTGCTTGACAATGAATTTAACCATAGCTTGGGTTTGCAATTCCATCCTCAGCCTCCTGGTCCACAAGCTCTCTTGAGAGGGAATTAAAGAGCCACATAGCAACATTCACATTCCCAATAGAAAGAAATAGGGCCTGGTGAATCTTCCCAGAAACTCCACATGAGGGTCAATCTGCTTGGCACTCGAGGGAATCATGATTTATAAGCTGTCCTGGGCACTAGTTCTGTGTCTGACAGAGCCTGAGCCAAGACCTAGTTTCAGCCCCCAGAGATCTGAGCCCATATACAGCATGTGAGATCAACCAGGGCCCATGTCAGTCACCTCTATCCATCCTTGGTATTCAGGTACTTTCCCCAGACATTTGCTGGAATCCCTGCCAATGGGGGAACCTGAAGCACAATAGAGAACTCCTCCTTCCCCATGGCAGGATTCCTGGCTGTTGATATGGGTGTCCAAACCTCAAAGTTGGAGCCAGTTGCATGGCCAAGGAGACATCGCCCACTCATGACTACCCTGGGTACAAGCAGCCATTGTGACACTCAGCTTGAGCATGCCTTCAAACAAACCCTCTCAGTTGCACCTCCAGGATCCTGCATTGCAGGCCTGGTATGCCCCTAGGACCAAATCCTACCTTGTTGGGATTTTCCATGTGCCCATACCCAGAGCCCGTCATTGGAATCCCTGTTTTGGGGCACCTCTTAGATGGAAAACAGCACTCTTCGCTTCCCTGAGAAAGCCACCAGACTATTGGGATCCCCCAGGAAACTTGAGAAGAAAAATCTCCCATGGTCCCATGAGTCCACACCTGCATTCCGAGGCCATCATGGATACACAATCCAGATACAAGAGACTCTGTTACTGTCTTTGAGTCACCTGATTTACATTTCCTGACATGCTGCCCTCCAGGTCTATGCATTGGGTCTGAGAACACCTCATCACTAACCCTATCCCAAGTTTGTGTTTGCAGATTTCTCTCCCAAAACCATGGCTCACATGACCTCCAGGATGGGTCCCCTGGAGTCACATCACAGGACTGTGCCTACCATCCCCAAGGAAACTGGGCCCAAGGAAACAGTTGCCCAAAACCTCCTGATTAGGAGAATCCTGCAAGGCTCCAGAGCCTACCCAATATTGGAGGCCGCTCTGGATGCAAATGCACAGTCTGAAACACCCTCATCACCTCCATCCTCGCAGACACCCAAGTCAATGGTCCTGAGTCAGATAATTGAAACTGACATGGCCCTAGGACCTCACTGGAAGCCTAGATTAGCTTTTCAGGCATCTGTCCTCAGAGGCCTCTTCTGGCATACCAACTTATGATACAACATATGGTCCCTGAGCCCCACAACAAAAAATCTCCTGCCCCAGCCTGAGGCTGTGCTCTTGGACCTGTGTCGAACCTTCAGGGTATATTAATTCTGCACAGCCCCTTAGCCACCAAAACATTCTAAGACCTCCCTGATAACAAACCTGCATTGTGACCCATCTTCATGAGGTTCCATGTCAACTCAAGGCTCTGACACTTAGCCTCAGAGCCACCAGAACAAACCTGTCATGTTCCTAAGCAACAATGGTCAATGGAGGTGTGCTTTCCAGGCCTCCATATGGCAGTGCTCTGCTACACAAATTTTCCACATGAGAAACTGAAGCAAACAAACCAGACTACTCCTGTCCAGTAGAAAGAAATATTGATGTTTGGAGCATCTCAGAAGCCCCACGGTGGAAAATCCTCCATGGCCTCTTGACACCACCCCTCAATTTGTTGGTCATCATAGACACAAACTCCAGCCTGAGCAAACATCTGATAACTGTCCATACTCAGGTGCTGATATTGGAATCAGCTGCTGCACAATAGAACTGCCTTTCACTTGGCAAGAATTTAACCCCAGCTTCGGATTACAATTTCATCTTTACCCTACTGGTCCGCCCTATCTCTTGATAAAGAATTCTGGAGCCACAGCGCAACATTCTGCCTTCCGCATCGAAAGAAGGACCTAGTGAGACTGCCCAGAAACTGTGCATGAGGATCAATATACTCAGCCAAGGAGGGAACCCCTATTTATAGTTTTCCCTGGCCACTAGAGCTGTGTCTGACAGATCCTGAGCCCCGACTTCGTGTCAGCCACCCAGAGGGTGGGGCCCATATTGAGCATGTGAGACCAGCCATGGCCCAGGGCTGTCATCACTACCCACCCTTGGTATTCAGACATTTGTCCCCTAGACTTTAGCTGGAATTCCTACCAATGGGGGAACCTGAAGCACAATAGAGAACTCCTCCTTCCCCATGGCAGGAATCCTGGCTTTCAGGTGGGTGTCCAACCTTCAGAATGGGAACCAGCTGCATGGCCAAGTAGGCAACGTCCACTCCTGATGGCGTTCTGGGCACAAGCAGTCATTGTGACCCTCAGCTTGAGCATGCTTTCAAACAAACGCTCTCAGTTGCACCTCCAGAATCCCGCATTGCAGGCCCTAGATCCAAATCCTAACCCTTGGTGGGATTTACCAAGAGCTTAGACCCAGAGACCATCTCTGGATTCCCTGTATTGGGGCACGCCTAAGCTAGAAAACAGCACTCATCCCTTCCCCGAGAAATCCACCAAACTATTGGGAACCGCCAGGATCCTTGAGAGGAAAAATCTCCCATGGACACATGAGACCTCACCTGCATTCCAAGGCCATCGTGGAAATTAAATCCAGATAAAATATCCTGTGCTACCGCGTTTGATTCACCAGATTTACAGTTTCAGCCTTGCCGCCCTCCAGGTCTATGGATTGGGACTAGGATCACCTCACCACTAACCCTAACCCGAGTTTGTGTTAGCAGACTTCTTTCTCAAAACCATGGCCCACATGCCCTCGAGGATGGGGTCTCTGGAGTCACACCACAGGACTGTGCCTGCAATCCCCAAGGAAACTTCACATCACAGTTTTCCAAACCCTCCAGATAAGGAGAAACCTGCAAGGACCCAGAGCTCACCCTAGTATTGGACGCCACTCTGGATGCAAATGTGCAGTCTGAAACATGCTGATCACCTGCATCCAGTCAGACATCAGAGTCAATGGTCCTGAGTCAGAAGATTGAAACTGACATTCCCCTAGGACCTCATTCGAACATTAGATTAAGTATTCAGGCTTCTGTCCTCAGAGGCCTGTTCTGGAATACCAACTTATGATACAACATATGGTCCCTGAGCCCCACAAGAGAACATCTCCTGTCCCCAGATGTAATCTGGGCTCTTGGACCTGTGTCAAATCCTCAGGCTAGATGAATCCTGCATGGCCCCTTAACCACCAGCAGATTCTAAGATTTCCCTGGTAACAAACCAACATTTTGACCCATCTTCCTGGGGTTCCATGTCCAATTCAGTCCTTGGTTCTTCACCTCAGAGTCACCAGAATGAACTTGTCATGTTCCTCTGCTACAATGGTTAATGGAGGTGTGCTTTCCAGGCATCGATGTGGGAGAGTTATGCTATCCAATCTTCTCATATGGGGAACCCTGGAGAAAACAAACCAGGCTGCCCCTGTCCAGTAAAAGGAAACCTTGCTGTTTGGAGCATCTCACAAGCCCCAGCCTGGGAAATCTTCCATGGCTCTTGACACAACCCCTCAATTTGTCAGTCATCATGGACAAAAACTCCAGCATGAGCAAACATCTGACATCAGTCCTTAATCAAGTGCTGGATATTCGATTCAACCGCTGCACACTGGAAGTGCCTTTCACTTGACACTGAATTTAACCATAGCTTGGGTTTACAATTCCATCCTCAGTCTCCTGATCCTCAAGCCCTATTGATAGGGAATTCTGGTGTCACAAGGCAGCATTCTGTATTCACAATAGAAAGAAAAACGGCCTGCTGAGTCTGTCCAGAAACTCCACATGACAATCAATCTGCTCTGTGCTCAAGGGAACACCGATTTATAGGCTTCCCTGGGTACTAGTGTTGTGTCATACAGAGCCTGAGCAAATACCTTGTGTCAACCACTCAGAGATCGGTGGCCATATCCAGCATGTGAGACTGGCCATGCACCAAGTTTCTCACTTCTACCCATCCTTGGTATTCAGGCATCTGTCCCTAGACCTTTGTTGTAATCCCTTCCAATGGGGGAACCTGAAGCACAATAGAGAACTCCTCCTTCCCCATGGCAGGAATCCTGGCTGTTGGGATGGGTGTCCAATCTCAAAGTGGGCTCTGGCTGCATGGCCAAGGAGATTACACCCACTCATGAGGGCCGCCTTGGGCACAAGCAGGCAATGTGTACCTCAGCCTGAGCATGCTTTCAAACAAGCCCTCTCAGTTGACCCAAAAGTATCCAGCATTTCAGACCTTGTAGCACCTAGGCCCAAATCCTAACACTTAGTGGGATTATCCAGGGGCCCAGACCCAGAGCCAATCTCTGGAATTCCCTATTTTGGGGAACCTCCAAGATGGAAAACGGCACTCTTCCCTTCCCTGATAAAGCCACCAAACTATTGGAAGCCAATAGGTAACTTAGAGAGAAAAAAAATCCATGGACCCATTAAAACACACCTGCGTTCTGTGGCCATCCTGGACACACAATGCAGATACAAAAGCCTGTGCTACCCCCTTCAAGTCATCTAATTTACAATTCCTGACGAGTTGATTTCCAAGTCTATGCATTGGGCCTGGGATCACCTCGCCACTAACCCTAAACCGAGTTTGTAGTCTGAAAAACCCTGATCACCTCCAACCAGGCAGACACCCAAGTCAATGATCCTGAGTAAGAAGATTGAACCTGAAATGCCCCGAGGACTTCATTGACACACTAGATTAGGTTTCCTGGTATCTGTCTTCAGAGTTCTTTTCTGGAATACCAACTTATGATAGAACATGTGGTCCCTGAGCCACAGAACAAAACATCTCCTGGACCCAGAAGGATTCCGTGCTTTTGGACCTGTGTCAAATCCTACACAGCTCCTTAGCACCCAGCACATTCTATGACCTCCCTGGTAACAAACCAGCATTGTGACCCATCTTTATGAGACTCCATGTTAACTCAAGGGCTTGATACTTTGCCTCAGAGCCACCAGAACGAGCCTGCCATGTTCCTCAGCTGCAATGGTCAATGGAGGTGTGCTTTCTAGGCATCCATGTGGGAGTGCTCTGCTATACAAACTTTCCACATGGAGAAGCCTGAGCAAACAAACCAGACTCCTTCTGTCCAGTAGAAAGAAACTTGATGTTTGGAGCATCTAACAAGTCCCAGCCTGGGAAATCCTCCATGGCCTCTTGACGGCACCCCTCCATTTGTCAGTCATCATAGACACAAACTCCAGCATTAGCAAACATCTGATATCTGCCCATACTCAGGTGCTGATATAGGAATCAGCTGCTGCATACTGGAACTGCCTTTAGATTGGCACTGAATATACCCCTAGCTTCGGATTACAAATCCATCCTCACCTTACTGGTCTGCAAGCCCTCTTGATAGGGAATTCTGGAGCCAAAACACAGCATTCTGCCTTCCCCATAGAAAGAAGAAGGACCTGGTGAGTCTGCCTATAAAATGCAAATGAGGATCAATCCACTCGGCCCACGAGGGAACCCTGATTTATAGTTTTCCCTGGCCACTAGTGATGTGGCTGTCAGAGCCTAAGCCTCGACCTTGTGTCAGCCACCCAGAGGGCAGAGCCCATATCCAGCATGTGAGTCCGGCGATGGCCCATGTCCGTCATCTATACCCATCCATGGTATTCAGGCATCTGTCCCCTAGAACTTTGCTGGAATCACTACCAATGGGGGAACCTCAAGCACAATAAAGAACTCCCCCTTCCCACGACAGGAATCCTGGCTTTGGAATGGGTTTCTAACCCTCAGAATGGGATCAAGCTGCATTGGCAATGAGACCACACCCATTCCAGAGGGCTACCTGGGAACAAGCAGACATTGTGACCCTCAACTTGAGCATGATTTCAAACAAATGTTCTCAGTTGCACCTCTAGGACCTGCATAGCAGGACTTGTAGCCACTAGGCTCAAATCCTAACCCTTGGTGGGATTTTCCATACACCCAGACCCAAAGCCTGTCTCTGGAATCCCTGTCCTAGGGCACCCCTAAGATGGAAAACAACACTCTTTCTTTCCCTGAGAAAGCCACCAAACTATTGGGACCCAGCAGGATCCTTGAGAGGAAAAATCTACCATGGACCCATGAGACCACACCTGCATTCCAAGGGCATCCTGGAAATTAAATCCCGATACAATTGCCTGTGCTACTGCCTTCAAGTCACCAGATTTACAGTTCCACACTTGCTGCCCTCCAGGTCTATGCATTGGGCCTGCGATCACCATGCCGCTAACCCTAACCCGAGTTTGTGTTTGCAGACTTTTCTCCCAAAACCCTGGCTCACATGCTCTCCAGGATGGGGTCTCTGGAGCCACACCAAAGGACTTTGCCTGCCATTCCCACGGAAACTGGGCCCATCACAGTTGCAAAAACCCTCCAGATAAGGAGAAAACTGCAAGGACCATGACCCCTCACAAGATTGGATGCCGCTCTGGATGAAAATGTGCAATCTGAAATACCCTGATAACCTCCATCCAGGCAGACACCAAAGTCAATGGTCCTGAGTCAGAAGATTGAACCTGACATGCCCCTAGGAATTCATTGGAACCCTATATTAGTTTGTCAGTCATATGTCATCAAAGGCCTGTTCTGGAATACCAATTTATGATAAAACATATGGTCCCTGAGCCACACAACAGAACATTTCCTGTCCCCAGATGGAATCCAGGCTCTTGGACCTATGTCAAATCCTCAGGCTAGATGAATCCTGCACAGCCCCTTAGCCACCAGCACATTCTTAGATCACCCTCGTAACAAACCAGCATCGTGACCTATCTTCATGAGATTCCATCTCCAATCCAGTCCTTGGTACTTCGCCTCAGAGCCACCAGAATGAACCTGCCATGTTCCTCTGCTGCAATGGTCAAATCAGGTGTGCTTTCCAGGCATCCATGCTGGAGAGCTCTTCTACCCATTCTTTCCACGTGTGGGACCCTGGAGCAAACAAACCAGACTGCCCCAGTCCAGTAGAAGGAAACCTTGCTGTTTGAAGCATCTCACAAGCCCCAGCCTGGGAAATCCTCCATGGCATCTTGACACTGCCCCTCCATTTGTGGGTCATCATAGACACAAACTCCAACATGTGCAAATATCTGACATCCATTTTTACTCAGGTGCTGAATATTCAATTCAACCACTGCACACTGGAAGTGCCTTTCGCTTGATACAGAACGTAACCCTAGCTTGGGTTTATAATTCCATCCTCAGCCTCCTGGTCCGCAAGCCCTCTTGATAGGGTGTTCTAGAGCCACAACGCAGAATTCTGCCTTCCCCATAGAAACAAGAAGGGCCTGGTGAGTCTGCCCAGAAACCCTATATGAGGATCAATCTGCTCGGTCCTCAAGGGAACCCCAATTTATAGGCTGCCCTGGGCACTAGTGCTGTGTCTGACAGATCCTGAACCAAGACATAGTGTCAACCACCCGGAGATCGGGGCCCATATCCACGATTTGAGACTGGCCATGGTCCATGTCCATCACCTCTACCCATCCTTGGTATTCAGGCAACTGTCCCCAGACCTTTGCTGGAATCCCTGCCTATGGGGGAACCTGAAGCCCAATACAGAACTCCTCTTTCCCCATGGCAAGAATCCTGGCTGTTGGGATGGGTGTCCAACCCTCAAAGTGGGACCAGTTGCATGGCCAATGAAACCACGCCCACTCATGAGGTTCACTTGTGCACAAGCAGACATTGTGACCCTCAGCCTGAGCATGATTTCAAACAAGCCCTCTCAGTTCAACCTCCAGGATCCCGAAAGCAGGCCTGGTAAGCCACTAGGCCCAAATCCTAACACTTGGTGGGATTTTCCAGGGCACCACCCAGAGCCCATCTCTGGAATTCCTATTCTGCAGCACCCCTATCATGGAGAACAGCACTCTTCTCTTCCCCGAGAAAGCCACCAACTATTGTGAGCGCCAGGATCCTTAGACAGGAAAAATCTCCCATGGACCCATGAGATCACACTGGCAATCCAAGGCCATACTGGACACACAAGCCAGATACAAAAGCCTGTGCTACCGCCTTAGAGGCACCTGATTTACAATTCCTGACGTGCTGCCTTCCAGGTCTATGCATTGGGCCTGCAATCACCTTGCTGCTCACCTTAACCTGAGTTTGTTTTCAGATTTCTCTCCCAAAACCGTGGCTCATATGTTCTCCAGGATGGGGTCTCTGGAGCCAAACCACAGGACTGGGCCTGCCATCCCCAAGGAAAAAGAGTCCGTCAGAGTTGCCAAAACCCTCGAGATAAGGAGAAATCAAGACCCCTAAGCCCACCCCAATATTGGAGGCCTCTCTGGACACAACTGCGCAGTCTGAAACACCCTGATCACCTGAATCTAGGCAGACACCCAAGTCAATGGTCCTGAGTAAGAGGATTGAACCTGGCATGCCCCTACAACCTCATTGGAATCCTAGATTAGGTTTTCAGGCATCTGTCCTCAGAGAACTGTTCTGGAGTACCAACTTATAATACAACATATGGACCCTGAGTTCAACAACAGAACATCTCTTATCCCCAGATGGAAGCTGTGCTCTTGGACCTGTGTCAAACCCTCAGGGTAGATGAATCCTACTCGGCCTATAGCCACCAGCAGATTCTAAGATCTCACTAATTACAGTTCCAGACGAGCTGCCCTCCAGGTCTATGCATTGGGCTTGTGATGTCCTCGCCACTCACCCTAACCCAAATTTGTGTTTTCAGTCATCTCTACCTAAACCATGGCACACATGCCTCTAGGATGGGGTCTCTGGATCCACACCACAGGACTGTCAATCCCATTCCCAAGGAAACTATGCCCGTCACAGTTGTCCAAACCTTCTAGATTAGGAGAAGCCTGAAAGACCCCTGAGCCTACTTAAACAATGGCAGCAGCTCTGAATGCAAATGCGCTGTCTGAAACACCCTGATCACCTACATCCAGGGAGACAGACAAGTGAATGATCAAGAGTTATAAGATTGAACCTGAAATACCTCTGGGCCTTCAATAGAACCCTATTAGGTTTTCAGGCATCTGTCATCAGAGGCCTGTTCTGGAATTCCAATTTATGACACATCATATGGTCCCTGAGCCACACGACAGTACATCTCCTGTCCGCAGCAGGATCCTGTGCTCTTCAACCTTTGCCAAACGCTCAGGGTAGGAGAATCCTGCATGGCACCTTAGCAACCAAGAAATTCAAAGATCTCCTTGGTAACAAACAAGCATTGTGGCCCATCTGCAAGAGATTCCATGTCAACTCAAGACCTTGGTACTTCTCCCCAGAGCCACGAGAACAAAACTGTCATGTTCCTCAGCTGCAATAGTCAAACGAGGTGTGCTTTCCAGGCATTCAAGCCGGAGAGATCTGCTTCACAAACTTTCCACATGCGGGAATCTAGAGCAAACAAACCAGACTTATGTTTGCAGCAGCTCACAGGCCTCAGCATGTGAACTCCTCCATGGCCTCTTGACACCACCCCTCCACTGGTCGGTCATCATAGACAAAAACTCCAGAGTGAGCAAACATCTGATATGCACCCTTATTCTGATGCTGGATGTCTCGAATAAACCGCTGCACATTGGAACTGCCTTCCGCTTGGCACTGAATTGAACCGTAGCTTGTGTTTACAATTCCATCATCACCCAACTGGTCCCCAAGCCCTCTTGATAGGGAAATCTGGAGCCACAATGCAGCATCCTGACTTCTGCATCGAATGAAGAAGAGCCTTGTGAGGGTGCCCAGAAACCCCACATGAGGATCAATATGCTCGGTCCTCGAGTCAACCCTGATTTATAAGCTGCCATGGCCACTAGTGCTGTGTCTGACAGAGACTGATCCCTGACCGAGTTTCAGCCAACTGAGAGATGGCCCCATATCTAACATTTTGGATGGTCATGGCCCAGGTACGTCATCTCTACCCATCCTTGGTATTCAGGCACCTGTCCCCAGACCTTGGCTGGAATCCATGCCAATGTGGAAACCTGAAGAACAATAGAGATCTCCTCTTTCCCCATGGCAATAAACCTGGCTGTTGGGATGGGTGTCCAACCCTCAAAGGGGAGCCAATTACAAGACCTGTGAGACCTTGCCCACTCCTGAGCGTCGCCCTGGGCATAAACAGACATTGTGACCCTCACCCTGTGCATGCTTTCAAATAATCCCTCTTAGTTGCACCACCATGATCCCGCATTGCAGGCCTGGTACGACTTTTGGCACAAATCCTAAAACTTGGTGGGTTTTTCCAGGTGCCCAGACCCAGAGCCCGTCTCTGGAAACCCTGTTTTGGTGCACCCCAAAGATGGAAAAGAGCACTCTTCCCTTCCCCCAAAAAGACACAAAACTATGAGGAGCCACCAGGATCCATAGAGAGGAAAAGTCTCCCATGGACCCATGAGAACACCCTGCATTCCGAGACCATCCTGGACACACTATCCAGAGAGAAAGTCTCTGCTTCAGCCTTCCAGTCACCCTAATTACAGTTCCAGATGAGCTGCCCTCCAGGTCTATGCATTATGCCTGCAATCACCTCGTTACTTACCCTAATCCAAATTTGTGTTTGCAGACTTCTCTACCAAAACCATGGCACACATGCCCTCCAGGATGGGGTCTCTGGATCCACACCACAGGACTGTCCCTGCCATCCCCAATGAAACTGCCCGTCCCAGTTGCCCAAACCTTCTAGATTAGGATAAACATGCAAGGCCCCTGAGCCTACCCCAATATTGGAATCCCCTCTGAACACAAATGCGATGTCTGAAAGACCTTGATCTCCTACATCCAGGCAGACAGCCAAATCAATGGTCCTGGGTCAGAATAGTGAAGATAATCCGCCCGTAGGACGTCATTGGAACCATAGATTCGGTTTTCAGACCTCTGTCCTCAGAGGCCTGTTCTGGAATGTGAACTTATGTTACAACATGTGGTCCTTGGGCCACACAACAGAACATTTCCTGTCTCCAGAAGGAAAGCGTGCCCTTCCACATGTGCCAAAGCCCAGGGTAGTAGAATCCTGCACAGCACCTTAGCAACCAGCACATTCTAAGATCTCCCTGGTAACAAACCAGCATTGTGTCCCATCTGCAAGAGATTCCATGTCAACTCAAGGATTTGCTACTTGCTACTTTGCTCCAGAGACAGCAGAACGAACCTGCCATGTTCCTCAGCTGCAATGGTCAATGGAGTTGAGCTTTCCAGGCATCCATGCAGAAGAGCTCTGCTACCCAACCTTTCCACATGGGAGAACCTGGAGCAAGTAAACCAGACTCCACCTGTCCAGTAGAACGAAACCTTGCTGTGTGGAGCAGCTCATAAGCCTCAACGTGAAAACCCCTCTGTGGCCTCTGGACGCCACCTGTCCATTTGTCAGTCATCAAAGACACAAACTCCAGGGTGAGCAAATATCTGACATCCGCCCTTACTCATGTGCTGGATATCTCAAATAAGCCGCTGCACATAGAAACTGCCTTCCGCTTGGCACTGAATTGAACTGTAGCTTGTGTTTACAATTACATCCTCACCTGAGCTGTCCCCAGTCCCTCTTGATAGGGATTTCTGGAGCCACAACGCAGCATTCTGCCTTCCCTATAGAAAGAAGTGCCTGGTGAGTCTGGCCAGAAACACCACATGAGGATCAATCTTCTTGGCCCTCGAGGGAACCCAAATTTATAGGTTGCCTGGCCACTCGTTCTGTGTCTGACAGAGCCTGCAAGACCCCCTCAGCCAACCCCAATATTGCTGGCCACTCTGGACGCAAATTCAGAGTGTGAAACACCCTGATCACCTACATCCAGGGAGACAACCATCTCAATGATCGTGAGTTAGAAGATTAAACCTAAAATGCCCCTAGGCCCTCAATGGAACCCCATTAGGTTTTCAGGCATCTGTCCTCAGGGGCCTTTTCTGGAATACCAATTTATGACACATTATGTGGTCCCTGAGCAACACGATAGTACATCTCCTGTCCACAGCAGGATACTGTGCTCTTTGACCTGTGCCAAACGCTCAGCTAGGAGAATCCTGCATGGCACCTTGGCAATCAGCACATTCTAAGAGCTCCTTGGTAACAAACCCTCATTGTGGCCCAAATGCAAGAGATTCCACGTCAACTCAAGGCCTTGGTACTTCTTCCCAGAGCCAACAGATCGAACCTGCCATGTTCCTCAGCTGCAATGGCCAATGGAGGTGTGCTTTCCAGGCATCCAGGCTGAAGAACTCTGCTTCACAAACTTTCCACATGGGGAAACCTAGAGCAAACAAACCAGACTTCATCTGCCCAGTAGAAGGAAACCTTACTGTTCGAAGCAGCTCACAGGCCTCAGCATGTGAACTCCTCCATGGCCTCTTGACGCCACCCCTCCATTGGTCGGCCATCATAGAGACAAACTCCAGGGTGAGCAAACATCTGATATGCACCCTTATTCCAGTGCTGGATGTCTCGAATAAACCGCTGCACATTGGAACTGCCTTCCACTTGGCACTGAATTGAACCGTAGCTTGTGTTTACAATTCCATCATCACCTGACTGGTCCCCAAGCCCTCTTGATAGGGAAATCTGGAGCCACAATGCAGCATTTGGCCTTCCCCATCGAAGGAAGAAGTGCCTGGTGAGTGTGCCCAGAAACCCCATATGAGAATCAATCTGCTCGGCCCTGGAGTCAACACCGAGTTAAAGGTTGCTCTGGCCACTAGTGCTGTGTTTGACAGAGACTGAGCCCTAACCGAGTTTCAGCCACCAGAGAGCGGGCCCCATATCCAGCATTTGGGATGGTCATGGCCCAAATATGTCACCTCTACCCATCCTTGGTATTCAGGGACTTGTCCCTAGACCTTGGCTGGGATCCCTGATAATGGAGGAACCTGAAGCACAACAGAGACCTCCTCTTTCCCCACGGCAATAAACCGGGCTATTGAGATAGATGTCCAACCCTCAATGTGGAGCCAGTTACAAAACCAATGAGACCTCACCCACTCCTGAGGGCCACCCTGGGCACAAACAGGCATTGTGACCCTCAGTCTGAGCATGTTTTCAAATAATCCCTCTAAGTTGCACAACCATGATCCCACATGCAGGCCTGATATGCCTCTAGGCACAAATCCTAAAACTTGGTGGGATTTTCCAGGTGCCCAGACCCAGAGCCCATCTCTGGATTCCCTGTTTTGGGGTACTGCTAAGATGGAAAAGAGCACTCTTCCCTTCCCCGAAAAAGCCAACAAATTATGGGAAGCCGCCAGGATCCATAGAGAGGAAAAGTCTTCCATGGACCTATAAGAGCACACCTGCATTTTGAGGCAATCCTGGACACACAATCCAGAGAGAAAAGCCTGTGCTATCGCTTCCAGTCACCTTAATTACAGTTCCAGATGAGCTGCCCTCCAGGTCTATGCACTGGGCCTGCGATTACATTGCCATTCACTCTAATCCAAATTTGTGTTTGCAGACTTCTCTACCAGAACCATGGCACACGTGCCCGCCAGGATGGGGTCTCTGGATCCACATGAGAGCACTGTCCCTTGCATCCCCATGGAAACTGTTCCCGTCCACTTGCCCAAACCTTCTAGATTAGCAGAAATCTGAAGGCCTCTGAGTCTACCCCAATACTGGCGGCCACTCTGAATGCAAATGCACAGTCTGAAGCACCCAGATCACCTACATACAGTCAGATAGCCGAATCAATGGTCCCGAGTCAGAATAGTGAACCTAACATGCCCTAGGACTTCGTTGGAACCCTAGATTCTGTTTTCAGACATCTGTCTGCTCTGGAATGCGAACTTATGATACAACATTTCCCTGGGCCACACAACAGAACATCTCCTGTCGCTAGAAGGAAACCGTGCCATTCCATCTGTGCCAAAGCCCAGAGTAGTAGAATCTTGCACAGCACCTTAGCCACCAGCACATTCTAATATCTCCCTGGTAAGAAACCAGCATCGTGGCCCATTTGCAAGAGATTCCATGTCAACTCAAAGACATGGTACTTTGAACCAGAGACAGCAGAACGAACCTGCCATGTTCCTCAGTTGCAATGGTTAATGGAGTGGAGCTTTCCAGGCATCCATATGGTGGTAGAGCTCTACTACTTAAACTTTCCACATGGGGACCCTGGAGCAAATAAACTAGACTCCACTTGCTCAGTAGAATGAAACCTTGCTCTTTGGGGCAGCTCATAAGCCTCAACGTGAAAACCCCTCCATGGATTCTGGATGCCACCCCTCCATTTTTCAGTCATCATAGACACAAACTCCATTGTGAGCAAATATCTGACATCCGACCTTACTCAGGTAATGGATATCTCGAATAAGCCTCTGCACATAGGAACTGTCTTCTGCTTGGCACTGAGTTGAACCGTAGCTTGTGTTTGCATTTCCATCCTCACCCGACTGGTCCACAAGCCCTCTTGATAGGGAATTCTGGACCCACAATGCAGCATTCTGCCTTCCCTATAGAAAGAAGTGCCTGGTGAGTCTGGCCAGAAAACCCACCTGAGGATCAATCTGCTTGGCCCTCAAGGGAACCCCGATTTAAAGGTTGCCCTGGCCACTAGTGCTGTGTCTGACAGAGCCTGAGCCCCGTCCTAATGTCAGTCACCAGAGAGTGGACCCCACATCTAGCATTTGGGATTGCCATGGCCCAAGTACGTCATCTCTACCCATCCTTGGTATTCAGGCACCTGTCCCCAGACCCTTGCTGGAATCCCTGCTAATGGGGGATCCTGAAGCACAATAGAGAACTCCTCCTTCTTCATGGCAGGACATTTGGCTGTTGGGATAGGTGTCCAAACCTCAAAGTGGGAGCAAGTTACAAGACCAATGAGACTACATCCACTCTTGAGGGCTGCCCTGGGCGCAAACAGGCATGTGACCCTCAGCCTGAGCATGCTTTCAAACAATCCCTCTCAATTGCACCACCATGATCCCCCATTGCAGGTCTCGTACTTCCCTAGGCCCAAAACCTAACCCTTGGTTGGATGTCCCAAACGCCTTGAACCAGAGCCCGTCTGTGGAATCCCTGTTTTGGGGCATGCCTAAGAAGGAAAATAACATTCCTCCCTACCCCGAAAAAGACACCAGACTATGGAGGGCCGCCAGGATCCATTGAAAGGAAAAGTCTCCCATGGACCCATGAGACCACACCTGTATTCCGAGGCCATCATGGACACACAATCCAGAGAGAACTGCCTGTGCTACTACCTTCCAGTCACCGTAATTAAAGTTCTTGATGATCTGCCCTCCAGGTCTATGCATTGGGCCTGCGATCACATCACCACAAATTCGCTAACCCGAATTTTTGTTTCCCGACTTCACTCCAAAAACCATGGCTAGCATGCCCATCAGAATGGGATCTCTGCAGTCAAACCAGAGAACTCTGGCTCCCAACCACAAGGACATTGTGCATTTCAAAGTTGCCCAAACCTTCCAGATTAGGAGAAACCTGCAAAGCCCCTGAGCCCACCCCAATATTGCCGGCCACTCTGGATGGAAATGTGCAGTCTGAAACACCCTGATCACCTACATCCAGGGAGACAGTCAAGTCAATGATCGTGAGTTAGAAGATTGAATCTGAAATGCCCCTAGGCCCTCAATGGAATTCCATTGGGTTTTCAGCCATCTGTCCTCAGGGGTCTGTTCTGGAATACCAAATAATGACACATCATGTGGTCCCTGAGCCACATGACAGAACATCACCTGTCCCCAGAAGGATACCGTGCACTTCAACCTGTGCCAAACACTCAGGGTAGGAGAATCCTGCATGACAATGTAGCAACCAGCATTCTAGGATCTCCCTGGTAACAAACCAGCATTGTGACCCATCTGCAAGAGAACCTATGTCAACTCAAAGCCTTGGTACTTCTCCCCAGAGCCACCAGAACGAACCTGCCGTATTCCTCAGCTGCAATGGTCAATGGAGGTGTGCCTTCCAGGCATCCATGCCGGGGAGCTCTGCTTCACAAACTTTCCACATGGGAGAACCTAGAGCAAACAAACCAGACTTCACCTGCGCAGTACACGGAAACATTACTGTTTGCATCAGTTCACAGGCCTCAGCGTGTGAACTCCACCATGGTCTCTTGGCGACACCACTCCATTTTTCGGTCATCATAGACACAAACTCTAGTGTGAGCAAACATCTGACATGCATCCTTATTCCAGTTCTGGATGTCTCGTATAAACTCCTGCACATTAGAACTGCCTTCAGCTTGTCACTGAATTGAACTGTAGCTTGTGTTTACAATTCCATCCTCTCGCGACTGGTCTCCAGGCCTTTTTGATAGGTGATTGTGGAGTCACAAGGCAGCATTCTGCCTTCCCTGTAGAAAGAAGTGCCTGGTGAGTCTGGCCAGAAACCCCACATGAGGATCAATCTGCTTGGCCCTTGAGGGAACCCCAATTTATAGGTTGCCCTGGCCATTAGTGCTGTGTCTGAAAGAGCTTAATCCCCGACCTATTGTCAGTCACCAGTGAGCAAGCCCCACATCTAGCATTTGGGATTGCCATTGCCCAAGTACGTCATCTCTACCTATCCTTTGTATGCAGGCACCTGTCTCCAGACCTTTGCTGGAATCCCTGCCTATGGGGGAACCTGAAGCACAAGAGAGAACTCCTCCTTCCCCATGGCAGGAGACCTGGTTGTTGGGATGGGTGTCCAACCCACAAAGTGGGAGCCAGCTACATGGCCAATTAGACCACAGCCACTCCTGTGGCCAACCAGGGATTGTGGCCCTCAGCCTGAGCTGCTTTCAAACAAGCCCTCTCAGTTTCACCAACATGATTCCACATTGTAGGCCCGGTACACACTTAAGCCCAAATCCTAAAACTTGGTGGGATTTTCCAGGGACCCAGATCTAGATCCAATCTCAGGAATCCCTGTTTTGGGGCACGTCTAAGATGAAAATCAACATTCTTCCCTTCCACAAAAATGCCACCAAACTATGGAGAGCCACCAGGATCCTAAGTGAGGTAACGTCTCCCATGGACGCAAGAGACCACACCTGAATTCAGAGTCCATCCTGGACACACAATCCAGATAGAAAAGCCTGTGTTATCGCCTTCCAGTCACCCTAATTACAGTTCCTGACAAGCTGCACTCCAGGTCTATGCATTGGGCCTGCGATCACCTTTCCACTAACCCTAACCCACATTTGTGTCTGTAGACTTCACTCCCAAAACCATGGTTCATAGCCCTCCAGGATAGAGTCTCTGGATCCACACCACAGGACTGTGCCTGCCATCTCCAAGGAAACACTGCCTGTCAAAGCTGCCCAAACCTTCCAGTTTAGGAGAAACATGCAAGGCCCCGAGCCCACCCCAATATTGTCAGCAGTGCTGGATGGAAATGCCAGTCTGAAACACCCTGATCACCTACATCCAAGCAGACAGCCAAGTCAATGTTCCTGGGTCAGAAGATTGAACCTGACATGCCCCTAGGACCTCACTGGAACCCTAGATTAGGTTTTCAGGCATCTGTCTTTGGGTCCTGTTCTAGAGTACCAACTTAGAATACAACAGCTGGTCCCTGAGCCACACAACAGAATATCTTTTGTCCCCAGATGAAAAACCTGTCCTTTGACCTGTGCCAAACCCTCAAGGTTGGAGAATCCTGCACAGTACCTTAGACACCAGCACATGTGCTAGTTTGTTAGTTGCTCCAAACCACAAGGTTTCCATCTTCAGGACAGTCGAGTCCTGTTGAATAGTTCCAGGTCGTCCCATACGGAAGGACTGGAGAGCAGGATTCAAAGGATGGATGCCTGTACCGCATACCTCCCATACCCATGGCTCTTTGCGTAAAGATATGTTTGAATTACTGGCTCTGGGGTGAACTACCCAGGGAGCTGAATTGAAACAGACTTTCCTGAGGATGGGTCGTATTGTGGGTTTGTGTCCATGGAGACCTTGGAATGTCCTTCTGGCTCAGGGGCCTTGCAGAATTCGCCTAACCGAACGGTTTGATATGGCTCCAATAAAAAAATCTCCCCATGTGGAGATGAGAAAGGTTCTGTTTGGTGCCTCAGAATAGCCCCAGATTCTGGTCTTCAAACCAGTTCTCTGATGAGAGACACCTGGAAACCAAAGCTAGGGCTCAGATTAGGGCCTAGGTGCCTGTCTGTTTCAATCTTCTGTCTCTGGGGACACTGTCTGAGTGTCTAAGTGGACATAGTTGCTCAGCTGTTATCAAAGTGCCTCTCTTAGTCCAGGGAAGCCTACACTATTGGCATGGCCTCGGAGGCCTTGGAGGATTCTCATAATCTGTGGGTTCTGGCCAATGGATTAAGCACAGTTTTCTTGGAGAGGACAGGCACAGTCCTTCGGTGTGTCTCCATAGGCCCTAGCCTGGAGGGTGTGTAGGTCCGGAATGTGGGCACAGAAGTCTGAAAACACTAACTCGGATTAGGTGTGGCACTGAGGGTATGGCAGGTCGGATCCACAGACCATGAGGGGAGCTCCTCGGCTTATGAAAGAAGGGCGACTGGGAGGCAGTCACGCAAGCTTTTGTCTCTGGATGCTGTGTCTAGGATAGCCGTGGAATGTAGGGGTGGCCTCAGGGGCTATGGGAGAGTCTCCCTCTCTGATGAGTTGGGCCAGCTCCCAAGATTTTGGGGTCATTTTGGGGGAAGGGTGGAGTCCTGTTGTCTGCTTCAGATGTTCCTCCAGGAGAGGGACTCCAGATCACAGGTCTGGGTACGAGTGACCGGAAAACTCGAACTCTGGTGAGGAATGGGAGCCTTGGGGCTTGGCAAGCCCCAGATGCGGTCTCTTGGTCCAGGCCCTGACGGGCCTTACTTTGACATGGGGCTCACACTGATGGTCACAGTGCGAGTTTGTGACCAAGGAGGCACTCAAGTATGTGCTTGGCCTCAGGGTCCATGAAGGTTTCTCCTACTCTGAAGGTGTGACTCCATGCCAACAGCAAGCTTTACAGCCATGGGGAAGGAGGAGTTCTGATTGGTGCTTCAGGTACCCACCTGTGTGGGGATTTGATATAATGTCTAGGTTCAGATGTCTGAAAACACAGGTTGGGAAGAGATGACGGCCTAAGGCCATGGCATGTCAGATGCGCTGGGTGTGAGGCCAGGTGTCTCCTTGTCTGATGGGACATCTGGCCTCAGGCTGTGTCTGACAGAGCATTAATGCCCAGTGAAGTCTATCCAATTGGGGTGCATTTCAGACGTGAGCAGGTTGATCTTCATTTGGGGTTTCTGGAGAGCCCCATAGGGCAAAGTTTTTCTTCTGGTGGGCAGGCAGAGGACTGTGTTGTGGTTCCAGAATTCCCAGTCTGGAGGGCTTGTTCGCCAGGAGTGTGAGGAAGGAAACTTGAAAACACAAGCTAGCGTTAGGTTTGGGGCCGAGGGCACAGCAGGCCCACTCTGTAGAGGCTGAATCAAGATCTCCTGAATCTGAGGTCAGGGCGAGTATCAAATGTTGCCTCAGGCTGGAGTTTTTGTCCATGATGGCCCCTTCCTGAAGGGGGTGGGGGCTTCATGAGGGCAGGGAAGTTTTCCTACACTGGGGGTTGTGAGCTGCTTCAAACCTCAGATTTTCCTTCTGCAGGACAGTCTAGTCCTATTAGATGGTTCCAGGATGCCCCATATGGAAAGACTCGAGAGCAGGGGTCTAAGCATGGATGCCTGGAAACGCCACCTCACATATACACTGGCTGCTCGGGGCAAGGCAGGCTCAATCTGTGGGCTCTTGGGCGAGCTACCCAGATGGCAGAGTTGAATTGGACTCTCCTGAGGATGAGTCACAATGTGGGTTGGTGGCCATGGAGATCTTAGAATGTGGCGGTGGCTCAGGGACTCTGCAGGATTCTCAAACTCAAGGGTTTGACACAGCTCCAACAAGAAAGCTTCCAATGTGGAGACGAGAGGTGTTCTGTTTGGTCCCTAAGGAAGCCCCATACGCTGGTCTTCAAAACAAGAACTCTGAGGAGTGACACCTGGAAACCAAAGCAAGAGTTCAGAGTAGGGCCTAGGGGCCTGTCCAGTTTAATCTTCTGTTTCTGTGGACATCATTGTGCATTTCTGTGTAGAGGTAGTTGCTCAGCTTGTGTCAGAATGCCCCTGTTTGTCCAGGGTGGCTTACAGTAGTGGGGTGTCCTCAGGGGCCTTGATAGTTCTCCTATTCTGTGTGGTTGTGGGCAATGGAATGGGCACAGTCTCCTAGGAGAGAGCAGGAAAGTCCTGTGGTGTGGCTCCAGAGGCCCCATCCTGGAGGCTGTGTGAGCCAGGGCTGTGGGGACAGACGTCCAAAAATACAAACTAGGCTGAGGTTTGGGGCCGAGGCAATGGCAGGAGTGATCTATAGTCCGTGAGGGGAGCTGTTCACAATTAGAAAGGAGGGCGAGTGCATGGCAGTCATTCAAGTTTATGTCTCTGGATGTTGTATTCACAATAATCATTTAATGTAGGGGTTGCCTCATGGGCCATGGAAGAATCTCCCTCTCTGGTGATTTGCCAAGCTCCCAAAAGTTTGGGATTGTTCTGTGGGAATGGAGGAATCCTGTTTTCTGCCTCATGTGCCCCCCCAATAGAGGGATTTTAGAGCAGAACACTGGGTACAGACAACTGGAATACACACCCTCTGGTTAGCCCTGGGGGCCTATGGGCATGGCAAGCCCCATATGCAGGCTCTTGGTCCAGCCACTGAGAGGTGTTACTTGAAGAGTGGACTCACGCTGACGGTCTCAATGAGTGTTTGTGCCCAAGGCGGCTCTCAGTCATGGGCGGGGACTCATTGACCATGCAGGTTTCTCCTACACTGAACCTTGGACATGCCAACCTCAAGTTTTCTTGCCACAGGGAAGGGGGAGTTCTTATTTCTACATCACGTTCACCTCTGGCCAGTGATTGGAGATAAGGTCTAGGTTCTGAAGCCTGAAAACCGAGGTTGGGAAGAGATGACGACCTAAGGCCATGGTGGGTCTGATGTGTTCAGTTTGGGGCCAGCTTTCTAGGTGTCGTTCAGGAGGTCTTTGCTCAGGTTGTGCCAGACAGGGCATTGTTTTCCAGATAGGCTGTTTAATTGGGGTACAGTCGAGTGGTGTGCAGAAGATAATCATTTGGGGTTTCTCGATAGCCAAATATGGCAAAGTTTTTCTTCTGGAGGGCAGGCAGAATGCTGCATTCTGGCTCCAGAATTGCCAAACTAGAGGGCTTTTGGCCCAGGAGTGTGAGGACAGAAGTCTGAGAACACAAGCTTGGCTTTGGTTTCGGGGTGAGGACAATGCAGGCACACTCTGGAGAGCTGAATCGAGATTTCATACATCTGTAGTCAGGGCGAGGTTCAGACGTTGGCTTAGGTTGGAGTTTCTGTCCATTATGGCCCCTTCATGAAGGGGGGTCATCATGAGGCCATGGGGGTTTTCCCATTATGGGAGTAGTGTGATGCTCCAAACCACAAGGATTTTTTTTTAAGATTTTATTTATTTATTTGACAGAGAGAGATCACAAGTAGACGGAGAGGCAGGCAGAGAGAGAGAGAGAGAGAGAGAGAAGCAGGCTCCCTGCTGAGCAGAGAGCCCAATGCGGGACTCGATCCCAGGACCCTGAGATCATGACCTGAGCCGAAGGCAGCGGCTTGGGTTAATTGAAACCTGTTGGATGGCTCCAGGACATCCCATATGGAACGACTCCAGAGAAGGGTTCTAAGGATGGATGTCTGGGCAGCCCGCCTCGCATTCCAATTGTCTTCTAACGACAGGACATGTTTGCTCTGCTGGCTCTGGTGTAGCAACCAATGGGGCTGAGTTCAAATGTATTCTCCTGAGTATGGGTCATAATGTGGGGTTGTGTCCATGGAGACCTTGGAATGGGGCGGTGGCACTAGCGCCTTGAAGGATTCTCCTAACTGGAGGTTTTGACACAGCTTCGACGAGTAAGTTTCCCATGGGTAGACAAGATTTGTTCTCATTGGTGCTTCAGTAAACCCCCCTATGCTGGTATTGGAAACGAGAACTCTGAGGAGAGATGCCTGGAAACCAAAGCAATGGATCTGATTAGGGCCTAGGGGCCTGTCCGGTTTAATCTTCTTCTCTTGGGTCATCAGTCTACGGGTCTGAGTGGAGGTTTTCCTCAGCTGGTGTCAGATCGCCCCTGTTCATTCCAGACCATCTACACTATTGGGACTGACTCTGTTACTTTGTTGGTTTCTCTTAATTTGCAAGTTTGTGGTCAATAAAATGGGCAGTATTCCTTTGGGGAGGGAAGGCACAGTACTGAGGTATGGCTCCAGGGGCCCATGCATGGAGGGTTTGTGGATCAGAGCTGTGTGGACAGAAGTCTGAAAACAGAAACTCGGCTTAGGTTTGGGGATGTAGGTATGGGAGTTCCAATCTACAGACCTTGAGAACTCTTCAGGATATGAACAAAATGTGTGTGAGGCACTTGCTCAGGCTTTTTTCTCTGGATTTTGTGTCACCGATGGCCATGGAATGTCGGGGTGGCCTCATGGGCCATGAACGCCTCTCCTTTTCTGGGTATTTGACCTGATCCCAAGATTTTGGGGTCATTCTGTGGGATGGGAGGAATCCGCTATGGTTTTTTACCTCAGGTGTGCCACTAAAAGAGGCATTCCAGAGTAGAGCCCTGGGGAGGAGCGAATGAAAACCCGAACTCTGGTTAAGATTGGGTGCCTAGGGGCATGGCAGCCCCATATGCGGGAACTTGGTCCAGCCACTGAGAGGTCTTACTTGAGGACAGGGCTCACACTGAGGGTCACAATGCCTGTTTGTGCCCAACGCAGCCCTCAAGCATGGACGGGGCCACATGGGCCAGCTGGTTTCTCCTACACTGAACTTTGGACAACATGCCAACCAAATGGTTTCTTGCCATGGGGAAGGATGAATTCTGATTTCTTCTTCACGTTCACCTCTGGGCAGCGATTGGAGATAAGTTCTACGTTCTGAAGCCTGAAAACCGAGGGCGAAGAGATGATGACCTAAGGCCATGGCAGTTCCGATGTGCTCAGTGTGCGGTCACCTGTCTGGGTATTGTTAAGGAGGTCCGGACCCAGACTGTGTCAGACAGTGCATTACTGTCCAGGTTAGACTATATAATTTGGGTACAATCGAGTGCCGTGCAGGTTTGTCCTCATTTAAGGTGTCTGGGAAACTCATTAGGGCAACATTTTTTTTCTGGAGGGCAGACAGAGTGTTGCGTTGTGGGCCCAGAATTGCCAAACTTGAGGGCTTGGGGGCCAGGAGTGTGAGGACGGAAGTCTGAGAACACAAGCTAGACATAGGTTTCAGGGTGAGGGCACGAAACAAACCCTCTGTAGATCTGAATCGAGATTTCGTGCATCTGAAGTCAGGGCAAGAATCAGACATTGGCTCAGGCTGGAGTTTCTGTCCATAATGGCATCTTCATGAAGGGGGCGAAATCTCAAGGCCATGGAGGTTTTCCCACGTTGGGAGTTGTGGGATGCTCCAACTGCAAGGATTCCTTCTGCGAGACAATTGAGACCTGTTGGACAACTCTAGGACATCCCATATGGAATGATTCCAGAGCAACGTTCTAAAGATGGATGCCCGGGCAGACTGCCTTGCATTCCAATTGTCTCCTAGCAATAAGACAGGGTTGATCTGATGGCTCTGAGGGAGCAACCGGGGGGGGGTGAGTTGAAATGGAATCTCCTGAGGATGGGTCCTAATGTGTGTTTGTGTCCATGAGGACCTTGGAATGGGTCGGTAGCACCGGGACCCTGAAGGATTCTCCTAAGCTTTTGAAATAGCTCCAAGCACAAGTTTCCATGTGGAGACGAGATTTGTTCTGATAGGTGCCTCAGGAAACCCCCATAGTCTGGTATTGGAACCCAGGCCTCTGAGGAGCCATGCCTGGAAACCAAAGTAATGGATCCGATTAGGGCCTAGGGGCCTGTCCATTTCAATCTTCTTCCTTGGGGACATCCATCTACGGTATGAGTAGTGGTAGATGCTCAGCTGGTGTCAGACCGCCCTTGTTTGTCCCAGGCAGCCTACACTATTGGGATGGCCTCGGGGACTTTGGAGGTTTCTCCTAATTTGTACGACTGTGGACAATGGAATGGGCAGAATTCCCGTGGAGTGGGTAGGCACAGTCCTGATGTCGGGCTCCAGGGGCCCCAGCCTGGAGGGTGTGTGGGCCAGGACTGTGTGGACAGAAGTCTGAAAACACAAACTCGGCTTAGGTTTGGGACTTAGGTATTGCAGGCTTGATCTACAGACCACGAGGAGAACTCTTTGGGATATGAAGAAAGAGTTAGTGTGAGGCGCTTGCTTAGGCTTTTGTCTCTGGATTTTGTGTCAAGGATGGCCATGGAATGTCGGGGAGGCCTCATGGCCTACAAGCCCTCCAGTTTGGGAATTCTGGAGACACAATTCAGCACTCTGCCTGCCCTCCAGAAGATAAACGTTGCCCTATGGGGCTACCCAGAAACCCCAAAAGAGGATCAACCTGCATGCCACTCGACTGTACCCCAATTATACAGTCTAGCCTGGTCACAAAGCCCTATCTAACACAGCCTGAGGCCTGACTTCCCGACCAACACCCAGACAGCTGGCCATACACTGAGAACATCTGAACCGCCATGGCCTTAAGTCGTTATCTCTTCCCAATATAGGTTTTTAGGCTTCAGAAACCTAGACATTATCTCTAGTCACATCCTTCAAATGAACGTGATGCAGAAATCAGAACTCCTCTTTCCCCCTCGGCAGAACCTTGTGGTTGGAATGTTGTCCAGTGTTCAGTGTAGGAGAAACCAGCTGGCCCATGTGGCCCCGTCCATGCTTGAGGGCCGCGATGGGCACAAACTGACAATGGGACCCTCTGCGTGAGCCCTGTATTCAAGTAAAGCCTCTCAGGAGCTGGACCAAGAGCCCACATATGTGGCTTACCATGCCCCAAGTCTCTCAATCTTAACCAGAGGCCGAGATATCTAGTCACCCCTACTCAGTGCTCAGCTCTGGAATCCCTCTTTGGAGGGACACCTGAGGTAAATAAATACAGAAAGGACTCCTCCCATCCACAGAATGACCCAAACCAATTGGGATTGGGCCATATCCCACAGAGAAAGACTCTTTCATGGCCCATGAGGCCACCCCGACATTCCACGGCCACTGTTGACACAAAATCCAGAGAAATAACCCTGAGCAAGTGCCTCATACTCGCCCTTTGTTCACAGCCCAAAAAATTCTCCTCACGGTCCATAGATTGGGCCTGCCATACCTAGGTCCACAAACACAAGGCAATATTTTTTTTTTCAGATTCTATACCCACAGTCCTGGCCCACACACCCTCCAGGCTGGGGCCCCTGGAGCCACAACCCAAGACTGTGCTTGCCCTCTGTAAGGGAATTCTGCTAATTCCTTTGGACACAACCCTATAGATTAGGAGAAAGCTCAAAAGTCCCCGAGGCTATCCCAATAGTGTAGGATGTCCAGGACAAACAGGGGCGATCTGACACAAGCTGAGCCACTACCTCCACTTAGACCCGTAGACAGATATGCCCAGAGAAGAAGATTGAACCGGACAAGCACCTAGGCCCTAATCGGACCCATTGCTTTTGTTTCCAGGCATCTCTCCTCAGAGGCCTAGATTCCAATACCTGCATATGGTGGTTTCTGGAGGTACCTATCGGAACAAAACTCATCTCCACATGGAAACTTGTGCTATGGACCTGTGTCAAAACCTCCAGTTAGGAGAAACTTTCAGGTCACTGGAGCCACTGCCCCATTCCAAGTTCTCCATGGTCACAAAAACACATTATGACCCCTCCTCAGGAGAGTCCATTTCAACTCATCCCCCTCGGTTGCTCCCCCAGAGCCAGCAGATCTAACCTGCCTTGTCACAAGGAGACAATTGAAATGAGAGGCAGCTCTTCAGGCATCCATCCTGAGAACCCTGCTCTTGTGTCGTTCCTTATGGGACATCCTGAAGTTATCCAACAGCTCTCGACTGTCCGGCAGAAGGAGTCCTTGCGGATTGGAGCATCTCACAACTCACATCGTGGGAAAAATTCTATAGGCACTTGATGCCCCCAAACTTCATGAAGTCAGATCATGGATGGAAACTCCAAACTGAGCCAATGGCTGATCCTCGCCTTGACTTCAAATGCACGAGATCTCAATTCAGCTCTTCAGAGTGTGCCTGCCATGCCTTTGCCCCAAAACTAAGCGTAGCTTATGTTCTCAGACTTCCATCCTCACTCTCCTGGACCACACGCCCTCCAGTTTAGGAATTCCAGAGCCACAATGCAGCACTCGGCCTGCACTCCGGAAAAAGAAAAAAAGAAAGAAAGAAAGAAAGAAAAGTTGCCCTACGGGTCTAACCAGAAATGACAAATGAGGATCAACCTGCACGCCACTCGACTGTATCCCAATTATATAGTCTACCCTGGGCACTAATGCCCTGTCTGACACAGCCTGAGCCCGGACCTCCCAACCGTCACCCGGACAGCTGGAGCCACATCTCAGGACTGTGCCTGCACTCTCTAAGGGAATTCTGCCTATTCTATTGGCCACAACCCTACAGATTAGGAGAAACCTCAAAAGTCCCTGAGACCATCCCACTAGTGTAGGCCACCCGGGACAAACAGGGTCGATCTGACACAAGCTGAGCATCGACCTCCACTCAGAACCTTAGACAGATGTGCCCAGAGAAGATTGAATTGGACAGGCCCCTAGACGCGAATCAGATCAATTGCTTTGGATTCTAGGCATCGCTCCTCAGCTGCCTGGTTTCCAATACCAGCTTATGGGGGTTCCTAAGACACCAGTCAGAACAAATCTCTTCTTATCATGGGAATCTTTCTCTTTGGAGCTGTGTGAAAACCTCCGGTTAAGAGAATGCTTCAGGGTTTCGGAGCCACCGCCCCATTCCAAGTTATCCATGGATACAGTCCCACATTATGACCGATCCTCAGGAGAGTCCATTTCAACTCAGCCCCATTGGTTGCTACCCAGAGCCAGCAGATTGAAGCTGCCTTGTTGCTAGGAGACAATTGGAATGTGAGGTGGGCCGCCCAGGCATCCATCGATAGAACCCTGCTCTGGAAAATGTCCTTATGGAACGTTCTGGATCCACCCAACAGGTCTTGACTGTCCCGCAGAACGAATCCTTTGGTTTGGAGCATCACATATTCTCACCGGGGGAAAACCTCCATGGCCTCGTGATGCCCCCCCACCTTCATATGCGTCCATCTCAGACAAAAACTACAAACTGAGCCAACATCTTATCCTACGTCCCCAAACCTAAGCTGAGATTTTGTTTTCAGACTTCAGTCCCAACAGCCCTGGCCCACACACTCTCCCGGCTGGGTCCCCTGGAGCCACAACTCAGGAAAGTGCCTGCCCTCTCCAAGGGAATTCTGCCCATTCCATTGGCCACTACTATACAGATTAGGAGATACCTCCAAAGTTCCCGAGGCCATTCAAATAGTGTAGGTCGCCCAGGACAAACAGGGGCGATCTGTTCCAAGCTGAGCAACTACCTCCCCTCAGACCCGTAGACAGATATGCCCAGAGAAGAAGATTGAACTGGACAGGCACCTAGGCCCTTATTGGTTCCATTGCTTTTGTCTCCAGGCATCTCTCCACAGAGGTCTAGTTTCCAATACCAGCATAAGGAGGTTTCCTGAGGTACCAATCAGAGGAAATCTCGTCTCCACATGGGAAACTTGTCCTTTGGAGCTGTGTCAAAACCACCAGTTCGAATAAATATTCAGGTCGCTGGAGCAACCGCCCCATTCCAAGGTCTCCAAGGATACAAACCCACTTTATGAACCATCTGCACGAGAGTACATTTCAAATCAGCTCCCTTGGTTGCTATCCCAGAGCCAGAAGATGGAACCTGCCTTGTTGCTAGGATATAATTGGAATGTGAGGCGGGCTCCAAGGCATCCTTCCTTAGAACCCTGCTCTGGTATCATTCCATATGGGTCATCCTAGTGCCATCCAAAAGGTCTCGACTGTCCAACAGAAGAAATCCTTGCGGATTGGAGCATCTCACAACTGCCATCGTGGGAAAACCTCCCTGGCCTCATGATGCCACCTTCCCTTCTTGAAAGGGCCATCCTGGACAGAAACTCCATCCTGAGCCAACGTCTGATCCACACTCTGACTTCTGATGCACGATGATGAGGGAGAAGGAGGCTGGCTGAGGATGGAGCAGGGGCTGGTGCCTCGCACCCCCTCTCCACCAGCTCCCCTCAGTAATACATGTCACATTCCTCAGGCACCCCTGACTATCCTAGAAGGAAAACAAATAGTTAACTTGCAGAGATCACAGTCCTGCAAGGCAGGAGTCTCCCTTGGTTTGCAAATGTCCTTGAGATTTACAACAAAGAAGTTACCTTATCAATGACCCAATTTCCAAAGACACATAACTCAGTTCCTCAAGCCCTAACGTCACCCTCCCCTCCATAAAAAACCGAAGGAGGCAGAGGTAGAAGGAAAAGTAAATAAAGTTAAATTTCTCCTAAACCTAAATTTCATTAACAAGGACGCTTGTTAGCAGGAATGTCACATTCCACCAGGAGACTCCCAATTGTCTTTATGTTAATGCCTCATTAGAGGGAAAGTGGCCTTGGCTTGATAGTAACCAGGCCTTCAATATCCTGTTAGTCTTCTTTACCCCAATAGCCCTTCTGAACCTCCCTTCCCCTCACCTTCCCCCAACTGCAAGGTATATAACATGCCTACCCTCACAACCCGGGGCAGCAGCTCTTCCTGCCCACGGGTCCTGTCCCCGTGCTTTAATAAACCACCATTTTGCACCAAAGATGTCTCAATAATTCTTTCTTGGTCATCAGCTCCGGACTTCTGCCCACCGAACCTCACCTAGGTTCTAGATCTTCATCATATGGCATCCGAACGTGGGGCTGTGAGTCTTTACATTTGGATTCTGAGCTTCGGTGCAAAATTGGTGAGTACTTTCTATCCTTTTCCTTTACTCTGATTTCAGGGCTTTTCAAGGAGTGTGGTCTCATTGGAACACTTGCATGTCCTTTGCTCAGGCTGTAATCCTCTAGCCCGTGGCTACTCTATGGGGAGGAGAACGTCTGTCTCTTGGCTGTAAGTTAGTACCCTGGCGGGAATGGCAATAGACCCAGAAACTTGATACCCTCTCTTTATTTCTGTTCTTATGTAGAGTTGTCTCTCTTTCGCACGGGACAGCCAGCTAAGTCACCAGGACGGCTACCAATCTTAAGACTCCCGTTTGAGGTTCCCTCCTGTTTGATCTAATGTGATCCCCTCCACATCCCTGGTCTAGCCACTTCTGGCCGAGGGACCTCCACTGGGAGCCGGCCGAAACCAGGACCCAATTGAATTAAAATGCAACTGGGACCGTTTCCTAGGGAATTTGGCTGCAAGGACCACATGCTTTGGAATGTCGCATAGACCATGATGGATTTCAGTCTTTACTGTTTCTTGTCAATGTCTTCTACAGACTACTTATAGCTATGAAATTGGGTAATTTCCCCTTTGCCAAACTTTTCTAGTATTCCCATGGGTTAAAATGGCAAAACAGTATGCAGTCTTCAGGACAGACAATGTCATGGCATAGCACAGCTTCCTAGTCCATTCACCAGGCACCCATCTGTAGCCTAGAATGTGATGGGGAAGTGGAGGGAGGCCGGCACCCCTCTAGGGCCTTTTATGGCAGGGATGCCTTCCCGGGGAAGGCAGGATGGTGATCAATAGCGATATCTTGAGGGACGCCTCTGGTCGCTTTTGACACACACGAACCTCTGACATATCCTGCGTGGGACACCACCCAGGAGTCAGTGGGGATTTGGTAATGGACCTTCTTTGCATTTCTGGGAGAATGGCCTCAGTAGGCTTCTTTAGTTCCCAAGGACTCTACCTTGGGGTGCCTTTTAACCCACTGGAAATAATTTGGATTGCAAAACTTAGGAAAGGACTGAGCTCCTGTAACACTGCATGGCCTCAGTGGGATCTATCAGTTAGATCTCCTCTGCAGGAAACAGGCAAATTGACCTAGGATACCTTCATTGCTCATACCCAGGCCTTAATTGCTCTGCACAAGGACCCTGAACTAAGGGGCTTTTGTGGAATGTGTTTGTCAAAATGAGTCAATTAGTAAACCCAGGTTGTTGGGCCATCCTTAGCAAAAGGGACTCTGACTGTCTCTCTGTTTCTCCTAATAGATGTGGGGACTTCTCCCTCACTCACTTCCCGTGTTAATGGCTGTAAATGGAGCCAACTGGGGTTAGTCTAACTCGAGACAGAGACCGTAAGGAATATTCCCAAGCAGCTGCCGAAACTCCCTTTGTTTCGGGGAAGTTTCCCTGTCTTCTCTGGCCCGAAATGGACTGCTTAACCCCTCCCCCTTGCTCGTGGGAAAGCTTGGCGTCTGTTCCTTTGTTGGGGTTTATGAGCTCCAAAACCGGGAATCCTTTCTCTGCCTCCTGGCAGCACTTTGTTTCCTCTGTTTCCCCCTTTTATCCTGTTTCTGTGCACAACGTGGGTGCAGCCTGCATGACTAGCCTCTAGATCATGCACCATGGCTCCTTCTCTCTTCACTGTCAAGGAGCAAGAAGAGCACCCCCTGGACCTAACACTCCACTCCAGATCTTCCCACTTGTGTCTCAGGTAAACATTCAAAGGGGAGTGGGTCCAGGTGAAATGTAAATCAGTATTGGATTCAAGTTAAGTTTGTTGGTTTAAGATAAAACATGTCTTTTAAGTTATCAGCAGTAAATGTGAAACTTTGAAGTTTACTGAAGGTCAAATAAGCTCATGTTATTTATTAAAATTTGTTAGCAAAGAGATGACTAAACTGATGGTTAATTGTCTGTCTCAAAGTTTTAATGGGTAATTGCTGAAGTAGCTTTCAAAGTCTTTGGTAACCTGAAAGTTTTAAAGTTTTGCTTGGGTGACAAATGGAATTAAATTGTGGACATCTAGGTCTTAAAGGATAAAATGCTAAATCATTAATTACTGGATGTAGGTTTGTGCTTCTGACTTCTTAACTGCAAAGAAACTAAGAGTATTTAAATCTGTTGGTAAATGTGTTTTGCACTTAACTGTTTCATAAATTTGGCATCTGAAGAATTCTCTTGTAACAGTTCACAGTTGGTTAATACTTAGTCTTCACTAGAGATTAAGGGGTTTCTAAGAGTATCAAATTCTGCTTAGTGTAACTAAGACTGATGGAAACAAGGGAAACTCTGTAGGAAAGTAGATGATATGTAAGAAAGATTTAAAGAAGGGAAATGCACTTTATTAAAGATAAAAGGTAATTTTGTCCTAAATGAGATGGTTGTTTGGAAGGAAATGGCTTGGGAAAAAACCTGAATGCAGAGGAAAGTTGTAGAAGGTTTGTGAAGGGAAATCTTCAGAAAAGGAATTTTAGCTATGGTCAAGATGGACTAAGATTGAAATGAATGGGTTTTAAAGGTGCATTGGTACAAGACTGAAATTGTCTCTGTTCAAAAGGTCAAAGTTTTCTTAGATTAATTGATCTGTTAAGAGAATGTAAATGGTTTTCTCTTTGCCAGCCCAGAAAACCCAGTTTCTATGTTTTGTTTTATCACGTGTTTAACATCCCTAATTATATTTAGGCATGTGCTTTAAAACTTTAAAAGATTTATCAAATGTTGACAAGATTTAAGTTGTAAATCTCTTTAACTCCGGCTTTTCCTTGATATGTGAAGCTGCTCATGAAGTACTACTGAACCAGTGAAAAACATTGGATTACATTTGGGAAAATGCTATAACTATTGTAGAGATTCTATGCACTTCCTAAAGTTTTAATGTTGTAAGAGATCATCGCTTGATATTGTAATTATGGAAATGTTATGTGTCACAGAAGTAACCTGATTTCCTTGCAGCTGAATTGTAAACTCCCATCTCTTCAGCTCTAACCATATACATTCCGAGTTTTGTCATTTATAATTGTTTTAATTCTTTTGTAAAATGAGTTTTATCTTCAAGGATATTCATACAAAGGACTTTCAGGACAAATACAGATATTTCATATACTTGAAAATCCTAAAACTCAAATGGGTAAGAATTTCCAAAACTAACTAAAGCCGCATTCACCAGATTTAGTAACATGGGACTAAATGATTATAGTGTTGTGTCTCTTAATGTTTTGTCTTTAAACATTGCTGGTTCTGTAATGTTTGCTCTTCCAGACTAGGGATACTTTTTCTTAAGTTATCTGTAACTTACAGAGATGTAAAATATTTGCAAACAAATCAAATCATTCAACTTTTCTCTCTATCTGAACCCTCTGAAACCAAAAGGTCTCAGTAAGTATTCTTTCTTCCATGGCAGTCAGTCATTTGCATAAGTTCAATAAGAATCTGTTCTCCTTTTAACAGGACAGCATTGGAAACTGGTTATTTTACCAAGGCTTTGACTGGAATGTCATATTTGAGAAAGACATGCATAGACTCAGTTATGACCAGACAGCTTTAAGGAACTAAGGTTCACTTTCTGAAACCTGGAGCCATAAAGCCCTTGGGACTGTTGGCCTGATACCTTGCTTACAGAGTTCCCAGCAGCCTCACCAGGTGAGTAAAGAATGTCACTCCTTAGTAGGTGCAGCCTCAGGAAGAGGAATTCGCCCAAGGGTATTGCAGGCAGGCCTGATGGCAAGTACAGGGCTTGACTTCTGGCCCGGAGAGGCTAGTAAAAGCTCAACCTAGAGATATCTTATAAGAAGTTCCAGCAAAGCAGATTCTAAAATATCTTTATGATCACACTCAACTGTTCTTGCTGAGCTTATGTAAATAATGGGCCAAGTTTGTTAAAACTGGACTTGTTTCACAAGTGAATTAGTCCTGATTTGGCTATCTCTTTAAATGAGGGTTATTTTAGAGAGAAAAATTCTGTTTTAGTAACACACTTTTATGGATGTTAAATTCTAGAGTTGATTGTCTTTAAATGTTTACCTAAGCTAGACAATTTGAGGTAAACTTCAGAGAAGTTACACAATAGCTTCTTTTTTTATTTTTGTGGGTAAGACCCCACGGCACATGATTAAACAACTGGAAAAGGGGATTGATTCCCCTACAATTGTATAACTTAACTAACACCTTGTTTGTCGATGGGATAATGAAATTGCCTAAAAGCCAGCCTATCACACTCCATAGGAATAACTATGGACTTGTGGAGATAATGGATGACCTCACTTTCTTTATGATTGGATCGGATGATGCATGGGGGACTCCCCTTATCTCTTGACAAGTTTTCTCACTTGCCAGTGATCCTCTGTAATCAGAATATTGTTAAGGCTGGACCACTCAAAGGTCTTCTTATTGGTTTCATTACTTAGTCATATTTATCCTAGAGGCCACCTCTGTTGAGGTGCAATTGCAAACAGATGCTTTAGCGAAACCTAGAACAGCCCTCCTATAAAAAGAACCTCAGAGCTCACTATGGACAGCCCCTAACTAATGAGTTCACATCAGGTACAGATTTGTCTTAGAATTCAAAGGCCACCAATGAATGATGGAGGCCAACTAATTAAATACTGGGCTACACTAACAGATATGCCAGAAATAATACTTAAAACTTGTCAAACTTTAAACCTAGTTACCTGTATGCCTGAACCTGACCACTGTACTTCTTTCTCTGTAGAGCAAAACTGTTCAGAGGTTATTGATCTTGCTTACTCTATTTGTCCAGATTTAAGATGCCTCTGTTAAAAATGTGAATGACAGTTTACTGATGACAGTAGTTTTCATAGAAAAAAAATAAGAAAAGCTAGGTATACTGTAGTGCTCACTAGCACTTTTCAATTGCCAAAGCCTAAGAATAAACATTAACACTGACTCCAATATGCTTTCTTGGTACTACATGTCCATGGAGCTCTTTGGAAGGAAAGGGGATTGGTATCAAGCCATAACTCCCCAATCAAATATGGGCCTAAGTGGAAAGACCCTTCTTATGGCTATACTAAGGATGGTGTATATCAAATCTGGGATACATATTTCATACCCACACCCATTGGACAGCTCAGTCAAAAGGCAGTTTTTTGCTGGGAACAAAATAAACATACGTATGATACTTGGGCAAATAACACACGGTATCAAGGATGGCTATCGTTAGAAATGTGTTCCCAAATAATAGTACTCCAGGCTATTGAATGTTTTGCAACTGATTGGGTAAGAAGACCTGGAACTAGATGGTCAGCTCCAAACGGAACCTACTGGATATATGGAACTTAACCTGTGGCCCTGGCTTCCTCCAGGGTGGATAGGTCGCTGTACTTTAGGATTTGCCTGGATTCATGGGCGCGTTACTAAAACCATCACCACTCCAGCTAATCTCCCCAATTTAAAGCAAAGATGGACATGATCTGTTTTTAAATGGTATGATCACTTAGCATCCATTTTTGTTCCATCTGTGGGACTAGAGGATGCCATGTGGCATGTAGAAGCCCTCAGTAAATATACTACAAAGGCACTCAGTGATTCACTAAATAGCCTCTCCCTACTTAATACCAAAGTCTCAGATATGCAAGGCAGTCCTACAAAATAGGATGGCCTTAGATGTCCTGACAGCATCACAGGGTGGCACATGTGCAATTATCAAGACAGAATGTTGTGTGTACATCCCAGACTATCACAAAAATGTCACAGGACTAATAAAAGATATGAATGCCCAGATTAAGGCTCTACAAGATCCTTCTCTCTCTCAGTGAATGGTTAAGTTCCTGGTTTGAAGGAGGACTATGACTAACAATTAAAAATCTCCTTTTCGGGCTTCTCATTCTTATGGCCTTGTTAATCTTAATATGTTGCTTTGTTCAATGTTTCTCTACTTGGTGCCGAGACTCCATTGCTGCAATGACTTCACCACGACAGATGATCCTTACCACGTGCAAAGACACTCCTTCACTGTCAGCACTGGATTCAGCTGCCTCCGCCTTTCGTAACTCCCCTATACATTCCTCCACAGATCAATGTTGACCTGAGTAGGTAGGGACAGCTCTACGCCCCTATTCAGCAGGAAGAAGTTACAGAAGATGAGACCTTCCACCCTCAACAACATTAAAGAGTTAAGGGTCAAAATTGTTCAGGGGGGAATGATGAGGGAGCAGGAGGCTGGCTGAGGATGGAGCAGGGGCTGGCGCCTTGCACCCCCTCTCCACCGGCTCCCCTCAGTAATATGTGTCATATTCCTCAGGCACCCCTGACTATCCTAGAAGGAAAACAAATAGTTAACTTGCAGAGATCACAGTCCTGCAAGGCAGGAGTCTCCCTTGGTTTGCAAATGTCCTTGCAAATGTCCTTGAGATTTACAACAAAGAAGTTACCTTATCAATGGCCCAATTTCCAAAGACACATAACTCAGTTCCTCAAGCCCTAACATCACCCTCCCCTCCATAAAAAACCGAAGGAGGCGGAGGTAGAAGGAAAAGTAAATAAAGTTAATTTTCTTCTAAACCTAAATCTCATTAACAAGGACGCTTGTTAGCAGGAATGTCACATTCCACCAGGAGACTCCCAATTGTCTTTATGTTAATGCCTCATTAGAGGGAAAGTGGCCTTGGCTTGATAGTAACCAGGCCTTCAATATCCTGTTAGTCTTCTTTACCCCAATAGCCCTTCTGAACCTCCCTTCCCCTCACCTTCCCCCAACTGCAAGGTATATAACATGCCTACCCTCACAACCCGGGGCAGCAGCTCTTCCTGCCCACGGGTCCTGTCCCCGTGCTTTAATAAACCACCATTTTGCACCAAAGATGTCTCAAGAATTCTTTCTTGGTCATCGGCTCTGGACCTCAGCCCACCGAACCTCACCTAGGTTCTAGAACTTCATCACACGAGATCTCGTTTCTACTCTGCAGAGTGTGCCTGCCGTGCCCTCACCCAGAAACCTAAGCCTACTTGTGTTCTCAGACTTCCGTCCACACACTCCTGACCCCAAAACCCTCCAGTTTGGGAATTCTGGAGCCACAATGTAGCACTCTGCCTGCCCTCCAGAAGAAAAATGTTGCCCTATGGGGCTACCCAGAAATGACAAATGAAGAACAACTTGCAAGCCCCCTCAACTGTACCCCAATTATGCAGTCTAGCCTGAGCCCTAAAGCCTTGTCTGATACAGCCTGAGCCCAGACCTCCCAACCGACACGCAGACAAATAGCCATACACTGAGCACATCGGACCCTCCATTCTCTTAGGTCGTCATCTCTTCCCAACCTCGGTCTTCAGGCTTCAGAAACCTAAATGGTATCTCCACTCACTTCCCAGGGGTGAACGTGATGCAGAAATCGTAACTCCTCCTTCCCCCTGGCCAGAACATTGTGGTTGGAATGCTGTCCATCTTTCATTGTAGGAGAAACCAGTATGGCCCATGAGGGCCCACCCATGCTTGAGGATCGCGGTAGGCACAAACACACATTGTGACCCTCAGCGTGACCCCTTTCCTCAAGTAAAGCCTCTCAGTGGCTGGACCCAGATCCGCATATGGGGCTTTCCATGCCCCAAGTCTCCCAATCTTAACCAGAGTTTGAGATATCTAGTCATCCCTACTCTGGGCTCTTCTCTAGAATCCCTCTTTGGTGGGACACCTGAGGTAAATAAATACACAAAGGACTCCTCCCATCCACAGAATGACCCCAACCACTTGGGATCGGGTCAAATCCCCAGAGAGAAAGACTCGTCCATGGCCCATGAGGCCACCCCAACACTCCACGGCCACTGTTGACACAAAATCCAGAGACATAACTTTGAGCAAGCGCCTCACACTTGCCCTTTGTTCATAGCCCGAATAATTCTTCCCACGTTCTGTAGATTGGGCCTACCATACCTACGTCCACAAACATAAGGCAAGTTTGTGTTTCAGCCTTCTGTACGACAGTCCTGTTCCACACACCCTCCAGGTTGGGTCCCCTGGAGCCACATCTCAGAACTGTGCCTGCTTCTACAAGGGAATCCTGCCCATTCCATTGCAGACAACCCTAGATATTAGGAGAAAACTCCAAAGGACCCGACGCCATCCCAATAGTGTAGGCCTCCCAGGACAAACAGGGGCGATCTGTCCCAAGCTGAGCAACTACTTCAACTTAGACCTGTACACAGATATCCCCAGAGAAGAAGATTGAAATGGATAGGCATCTAGACCCTTATTGAATCTATTGCATTTGTTTCCAGGCATCTCTCCTCAGAGTCCTGGTTTCCAATATTAGTATATGGGGGTTTCCAGAGGTACCAATCAGAATAAATCTCGTCTCCACATGGGAAATGTGCTATTTGAAGCTTTGTGAAAAGCTCCAGTTAGGAGAAACCTTGAGGTCCCCAGAGCCACCGCCCCATTCCAAGGTCTCAATGGACATAAACCCACATTATGACCCATCCTCAGGTGAGTCCATTTCAACTCAACGCCCTCGGTTGCTCCCCCAGAGACAGCAGATCAAACCTGCCTTGTTGCTAGGAGACAATTGTAATGCGAGGTGGGCTGCCCAGGCATCCATCCTTAGAACCCTGCTCTGGAGAACTTCCTTATGGGGACGTCCTGGATCCATCCAAGATGTCTTGACTGTCCCGGAGAACGAATCCTTGCAGTTTGGAGCAACACACACTCCCATCATGGGAAAACTTCCATGGCCTCGTGATACCCCCACCCCCTTCATGAATGGGCCATGATGGACAGAAACTCAAGCCTGGGTCAACGTCTGATCCTCGCCCTGACTTCAGATACACGAGATCTTGACTCAGCTCTGCAGAGCGTGCCTGCCGTGTCCTCGCCCCGAAACCTAAGCCTAGCTTGTGTTCTCAGACTTCCATCCTCATACTCCTGGCCCACAAGCTCTCCAATTTGGGAATTCCGGAGACACAATGCAGCACTCTGTCTGCCCTCCAGAAGAAAAACTTTGCCCTAAAGGACTACCCAGAAATGCCAAATGAGGATCAACCTGCACGCCTCTCGACTCTACCCCAAATATTTTATACAGTCTAGCCCTGTCTGACACAGTCTGATCCCGGACCTCCCGACCGACACCCAGACAGCTAGGGCCACACCTCAGGACTGTGACTGCCCTCTCCATGTGAATTTTGCCTATTCCAATGGAAACAACACTACAGATTAGGAGAAACTTCCAAAGTCCCTGAGACCACAATAGTAGTGTAGGCCGCCCGGGACAAACAAGAACTATCTGACACAAGCTGAGCAATGCCCTGAGAACCATAGACAGATGTGCCCAGAGAAGATTGAAGCAGACAGGACCCTAGGTGCCAATCGGATCTATTGCTTTGGATTCCAGGCATCACTCCTCGATGCCTGGTTGCCAATACCAGCTTATGGGTGTTCCTGAGGCACCAATCAGAACAAATCTCGTCTCCACATGGGAATCTTGCCCTTTGGAGCAGTGTGAAAACCTCAGTTAAGAGAATCCTTCAGGGCGCCGACACCACCGCCTAATTCCAAGGTCTCCATGGACACAAACCCACATTATGACCGATCCTCAGGAAAGTCCATTTCAACTCAGTCCCCTCGGTTGCTCCCCCAGAGCCAGCAGATCAAACATGCCTGGTTGCTAGGAGACAATTGGAATGGGAGGTGGGCTGCCCAAACATCCATCCTTAGAGCCCTGCTCTGGAGAACTTCCTTATGGGACGTCCTGAATCCATCCAACATGTCTCAACTGTCCCGCAGAATGACTCCTTGCTGCTTGGAGCATCACACAATCCCACCATGGGAAAACCTCTATGGCCTCGTGATGCCCCCACACCTTCATGAACGGGCCATCAAGGACAGAAACTCCATCCTCAGCCAATGTCTGATCCTCACCCTGACTTCAGAAGTATGAGATCTCAATTCAGCTCTGCAGAGTGTGCCTGCTGTGACCTCGCCCCAAAACCTAAGCCTAGCTTGTGTTCTCAGACTTCCATTCTCACAATCCTGGCCACAAGCCCTACAGTTTGGCAATTCTGGAGACACAATGCAGTACTCTGCCTGCCCTCCAGAAGAAAAACGTTGCCCTATAGAGCTAACCAGAAACGCCAAATGAGGAACAATCTGCTTGCCACTCGACCGTAGCACAATTATACAGTCTAGCCTGTGCTCTAAAGCACTGTCTGACACAGCCTGAGCCTAGACCTCCTGTCAGACATCCAGACAGCTGGCCGTACACTGAGCCCATCGCACACACAATGACTTTAAGTCATGATCTCTACCCAACCTCGGTTGTCAGGCTTCAGAACCTAGATGTTATCTCCACTGACTGCCCAGGAGTGAACCTGATGCAGATATCAGAACTCCTCCTTTCCCATGGCCAGAAACCTTGTGGTTGTCATGCTGTCCAAAGTACATTGTAGGAGAAAGCAGCGTGGTCCATGAGGTCCCGCCTATCCCTTAGGGCTGCAATTCGTACAAGCACAAATTGTGACCCTCAGAGTGAGCTTGATCCTCAAGTAAATCCTTTCAGTGACTGGAAAAAGAACCCACATATGGGGCTTGCCAAGCCCCTGTTCCCCCAATCTTAACCAGATTTTGAGATATCTAGTCACCCCTACTCAGGGCTCTGCTCTGGAATCCCTCTTTGGTGGGACACCTGAGGTTAAAAAAAATACAGAAAGGACTCCTCCCATCTACAGAATGACGCCAGCCACTTGGGATCGGGCCAAATCCCCAGAGAGAAAGACTTGTCCATGGCCTTGAGGCCACCCTGACATTCCAGGGCCACCCCTCACACAAAATTCAGAGACAAAATCATGAGCAAGAGCCTACACTCGCCCTTTGTTCATAGCCTGAAAAATTCTTACGGTGTGTAGGTCGGCCCTTTCATACATACGCCCCCAAACCTAAGCTGAGTTTGTGTTTTCAGACTTCTGTCCCCACAGTCCTGGCCCACACAACCTCCGAGCTTGGGCCACTGGATTTCACCTCAGGACTGTGCCTGCCCTGTCCAGGGGAATTCTGCCCATTCCACTGGCCACAACCCACAGATTAGGAGACACCTCCAAACTTCCCGAGGCCATCCCAATAGTGTGGGCCGCCCAGGACAAACAGGGATGATCTGTCACAAGCTAAGCAACTACCTCCACTCAGACCCAGAGAGAGATATACCCATAGAAGAAGATTGAATCGGACAGGCACCTAGGCCCTAATTGGATCCATTGCTTTTGTTTCCAGGCATCTCTCCTCAGAGGCCTGGTTTCCAATACCAGCATATGGAGTATTACTGAGGCATTCATCAGAAAAATCTGTCTCCACATAGGAAACACACTCTTTTAATTTTTTTTTATTTTATATAAACATATAATATATTTTTATCCCCAGGGGTACAGGTCTGTGAATTGCCCGGTTTACACACTTCACAGCACTCACCAAAGCACATGGAATCGTACGCTTTTGAGCTCTGTCAAAACCTCCAAGTAGGAGAATATTTAAGGGCCCCGGATAAAGTGCACCATTCCAAGGTCTCCATGGACACAAACCCACATTATGACCCATTCTCAGGAGAGTCCATTTCAACTCAACCCCCTCGGTTTCTCCCCCAGAGTCAGCAGATTGAACCTGCCTTGTTGCTAGGAGACAGCTGGAATGGGAGGCAGGCTGCCCAGGAATCTATCCTTAGAACCCTACTCTGGTGTCTTTCCATATGGGACATCCTGTAGCCATCCACCAGGTCTCGAGTGTCCACAGTAGGAATCTTTGTGGTTTGGAGCATCTCACAACTCCCATTGTGGAAAAACCTCCATGACCTCGTGAGACACTCCACTTTATAAAGGGGCCATTATGGACAGAAACTCCACCTGAGCAAACGTCGATATTCGCCCTGGATTCAGGTACATGAGATCTGAATTCAGCTCTGCAGAGTGTGCCTGCTGTGCCTCGCCCCGAAACCTAAGCCTAGCTTGTGTTCTCAGACTACCATCCTCACACTCCTGGCCCACAAGCCCTCCAGTTTGGGAATTTTGGAGACACAATGCCACACTCTCTCTGCCCTCCAGAAGAATAACTTTGCCCTATGGAGCTACCCAGAAACCCCAAATGAGGATCAACCTGAACGCCACTCAACTGCACCCCAAGTATACAGTTTACCTTGTCTAATGCCCTGTCTGACACAGCCTGAGCCCTCACCTCTGGACCTACACTCAAAAGCTGGCTGCACCCTGAGCTCATCGGACATGCCAGGTCCTTAATAATTCATCTCTTCCCAACCTCGGTTTTCATGCTTCAGAACCTAGACCTAGACTCCAACCACTGTCCAGGGGTGAACGTGATGCAGAAATCAGAACTCCTCCTTCCCCATGGCCAGAAACCTTGTGGTTGGCATGTTCTGCAATGTACAGTGTAGGAGAATCCAGCATGGCCCATGAGGCCCCACCCATGCTTGAGGGCCTTTTTGGGCACAAATAGGCATTTTGACCCTCAGCCTGAGCAATGTCCTCAAGGGACAGGGCTCAGTGTCTGGACCAAGAGCCTGCATATGGGACTTATACGCCCCTAGGCCCCCAAACATAACCAGAGGTGGGGTTGTCCATTTGCCCCTCCAAAGGGCTCTGCTCTGGAATACCTCTTTTCGTGGGACACAGGAGGTAAAAAAAAAAAAAAAAAAAAAAAAAGGACTCCTCTCATTCCACAGAATGTACCCAAACTCTTGGGATCAGGCCAAATCCTCAGAGAGGGAAAAATGTCCATAGCACATGAGGCCACGCCAACATTCCACCCACATTGTTGACACAAATCCAGAGACAAAACTTGAGCAAGCACCTCAAAGTCATTCTTTTTCATATCCCGAAGAGTTCTCCTCATGGTCTATAGATTGGGCGAGCCTTACCTACGTCCCAAATCCTAAGTGGAGTTTGTGTTTTCAGACTTCTGTTCCCACATATGGGGCTTTCCATGCCCCTAGGTCCCCAATGTTAACCAGAGTTCGGGTTGTCCAGTAGACCCTCCCCAGACTCTGCTCTGAAATCCCTCTTTTGGTGGTATACCTGAGGTAAAAAAAAAAAAAAAAAAAAAAACATGCAGGCCTCCTCGCTTCCCACAGAATGACCAAAAACTCCTGGGATCATGTCAAATCCCCAGAGATGGAGAATCATCCATGGCCCATGAGGCCACCCCGACATTCCCACGGCCATTTGTGACACAAAATCCAGAGAAAAAAGCCTGAACAAGTGCCTCACACTCGCCATTTATTCATATCCAGAAGAGTTCTCATCACAGTCTATAGATCGGCCCTGCCATACCTACGGCCCAAAAATCTAAGCGGATTTTGTGTTTTCAGACTTCTGTCCCAACAGCCCTGGCATACACACCCGACATGCTTGGGTCCCTGGAGCCACACCTCATGACTGTGCCTTCCCTCACCAAGGGAATTCTTCATATTCCATTGTCCACAACCTTGCAAATTAGGAGAAACCTCCAAAGTCACCGAGGCCATCCCAATAGTGTAGGCACCCAGGACAAACAGGGGTGATCAAACACCAGCTGAGCAGCTACCTCCACTCAGATCCATCAACAGATGTCCCCAGAGAAGAAGATTGAACCTGACAGGCCCCAGGGCTTAATCCGATCCATTGCTTTGGTTTGCAGGCAACTCTCCTCAGAGGCCAGGTTTCCAATACCAGCATAGGGTGGTTTCCTGAGGCACAAAGAAGAACAAATCTCGTCTCCCCATGGAAAACTTGCTCGTTGGAGCTGTGTCAAAACATCTGGTTAGGAGAATCCTTCAGGGCCCTGTTGCCACTGCCCCATTCCAAGGTCTCCATAGACTCAAACCCACATTATGACCCATCCTCCAGAGAGCCCATTTCAACTCACCTCCCTCGGTTGCTACTCCAGAGCCAGAAGATGAAACGTGTCTTGTCGCTAGGAGACAATTGGAATGTGAGGCCAGCTGCCCAGGCATCCATCCTTAGAACCCTGCTCTGGAGAACTTCCTTATGGGATGTCCTGGACTCATCCAACAGGTCTTAATTGCCCCACAGAAGGAATCCTTGAGGTTTGGATAATCTCACAACTCCCAACGTGGGAAAACATCCATGGCCTTGTAATGAACCCCACCCCTTGATGAAGGGGCCAACATGGACAGAAACTCCAACCTGAGCCAACGTCTGATCCTCGCCCTGACTTCAGATGCATGAGATCTTGATTGAGCTCTACAGAGTGTGCCTGCCGTGCTCTTGCCTCGAAACATAAGCCTAGCTTGTGTTCTCATACTTCCCTCATCATTCTCCTGACCGACAAGCCCTCCAGTTTGGGAATTCAGGAGTCACAATGCAGCACTCTGCCTGTCCTCCAGAAGAAAAACTTTGTCCTATGCTGCTAATAAGAAACCCAAGTATTATCTAATGCATGCCACTTGACTATAAAGCAATTATACAGCCTACCCTGTGTAGTAATGCCCTTTCTGACACAGCCTGAGACCAGATATCCCAAACGACACACAGACAGCTGGCCCCAAACTGAACACATCAGACCCGCCATGGCCTTAGGTCACTATCTCTTCCCAACCTCGGTTTACAGGGCCTTAGGTCACTATCTCTTCCCAACCTCGGTTTACAGTCTTCAGAACCTAGACATTATCTCCAATCACTGCCCAGGGGTGAACGTGATGCAAAAATCAGAATTCCTCCTTCTCCATGGCAAGAAACTTTGTGGTTGGCATGTTGTCCAACGTTCAGTGTAGGAAAACCTACATGGTCTGAGAGGCCACGCCGGTGCTTGAGGGCCGCCTTGGGCACAGAAACGTATTGTGACCCTCAGCTTGAGTTCCGTATTCAAGTAATGCCTCTCAATGGCTGGATCAAGAGCCTGCTTATGGGGCTTGCCATGTTCATAGGCCCCCAGGCCTTACCAGAGGGCAGGTATTGCAGTTGTCAGTACCCACTGCTCCGCTCTAAATTCCCTCTATTGGGAGGACGCCTGAGGCAGAATACAGGACTCCTTCCTTCCCACAGAATGACCCAAAACTCTAGGGAGCTGGGCAAATAACCAGAGAGGGAATACTCTTCCTTGGCCCATGAGGCCACCCCTATATTAAACTGCCATCGTAGACACCACATCCAGAGACAAAAACCTGAGCAACTGCCTCCCATTCGCACTCATTTCATATGCCGAGGATATCGCCCAACGAACTGTAGATAAGGGCTCCCATAACCTCAGCCCCAAACCTGAGCTGAGTTTGTGTTTGCGGATGACTATCCGCACAGCCCTGGCACACACACCCTCCAGGTTGGGCCCTCTGGAGCCACACCACAGGACTGTGCCTGCTATCTCCTAGGAAACTGTACCCAGTCCATTGGCCACAACCCTACAGAATAGGAGAAACCTCAAAGTCCCCGAGGACATCCCACTACTGTAAGCCACCCTGGACACACAGGGGCATTTTGACACAAGCTGAGCAACTATCTCCACGCAGACAGGCAGACAGATGGCCACAGAGACAGAAGATTGAACCAGACAGGCCCCTAGATCCTAATCTGAACTCTTGCTTTGGTTTCCAGGTGTCACTCCTCAGAGGCCTGGGTTCGAAGACCAGAATATGGGGCTTTCCTGAGGCACTGAACAGAATACCTCTCGTCTCCACATGGGAAGCTTCCTTGTTGGAGCTGAGTCAAACCCTTAGGGTTGGAGAATACTGCAAAGCACCCGAGCCACCACCACATTCCAAGGTCTCCATGGCAACCAACCACATTATGACCCATCCTTAGGAGAGTCCATTACAACTCAGCCCTCTGGGTAGGCTGCCCAAGAGCCCGCAGATTGAGCCTGCCTTATCCCGATCAGTCAATGGGGATGTGAGGTGGCGTTTCCAGGCATCCATGCTTAGACCCCTGTGCTTGAGTCTTTCTTTATGGGGCATCCTGGGACCATCCAATAGAACTCGACTGTCCTGCAGAAGGAAATCTTGAAGTTTGGAGCATCTCACAACTCCCAGCGTAGGGAAACGTATCTGGCTTCATGACGGCCCCACCCCCTTCAGGAAGGGGCCATCATGGACACAAACTCCAGCCTGAGGCAACGTCTGATACTCGCCCTGACCTCAGATGCAGGAGATCTTGATTCAGTCTCTGTAGAGTGGGCTTGCCGTGCCCTCGGCCCCAAACCTAACGCTAGCTTGTCTTTTCAGATTTCCTTCCTCACAGTCCTGGCAAACAAGCCCTCCAGTCTGGGAACTCCGGTTCCACAACGCAGCCCTCTGCCTGCCCACCAGAAGAAAAACGTTGCCCTATGGGGCTCTCCAGAAACCCCAAATGAGGATCAACCTGCTCGGGCCTCAACTGCACCACAATTGGATAGCCTGCCATGGGCACTAATGCTCTGTCTGACACAGCCTGAGGCCAGACATCCTGACAGACAAGGAGACAGCTGGCCTCACACCCAGCACATCGGACACGCCATGGCCTTAGGCTGCCATGTATTCCCAACCTCGGTTTTCAGATATCTGAACCTAGACATTATATCAAATCCCCACACAGGTGGGTACCTGAAGCACCAATCAGAACTCCTCCTTCCCCATGGCTGTAAAGCTTGCTGTTGGCATGGAGTCACACCTACAGCATAGGAGAAACCTTCAAAGCTCCTGAGGTCATGCCCAAACTTGAATGCCTCCTTGGGCACAAATTCGCATTGTGACCCTCAGTGTGAGCCCCATGTCAAAGTAAGGCCTCTCAGAGCCTGGACCAAAAGCCCACATATGGGGCTTGCAAAGTCCTTATGTTCCCAATCCTCACCAGAGTTCGAGTCTTCCAGTCTCCTATACCTGGGCCTCTGCTCTAGAATCCCTCTCTAGGAGAGACACCTGAGTCAGAAAACAGGACTCCACGTTTCCCACAAAATGACCCCAAACTCTTGGGAACTGGGCCAAATCCCCGAGGGAGACTCGTCCATAGCCCTGAGGCCACCCTACAATTCATGGCTATCCTGGACACAACATCCTGAGACAAAAGCCTGAGGGACCGCCTTCCACTTGCCCTTCTTTCATAAGCCAAGGAGCTCCCCTCATGGTCTGCAGATCTGGCCTACCATACCCTCAGTGCCACACCAAACCCGAATTTCTGTTTTCAGACTACTGTGCTCACAGAACGGACCCACACACCTTCCAGGCTAGGGCCTATGGAGCCACACCAAAGGACTGCGCCTCTCCTCTCCAAGGAAACTCTACCTAATCCATTGGGCATAACCCTACAGATTATGAGAAATCTCCAAGGCCCCAGAGGCCATCCCGATAAATGTAGGCTTCCCTGGACTAAGAGGGGCACTCTGACACCAGCTGAGCAACTATTTCCACTTAGACACTCAGACATTGTCCCCAGAGACAGAAGATTGAAACGGACAGACCCCTAGTCCCTAATCTGAACCCCAGCTTTTGTTTCCAGGTGTCTCTCCTCAGAGGATTGGTTTCGAAGACCAGAATCCGGGGCTTTTCTGAGGCTCCAAACAGAACCTCTCTCGTTCCCACATGGGGAGTTTTCTCATTGGAGCTCTATCAAACCTTCCGGTGGGCCAATTCTGCAGGGCCCCAGAGCCACCAGCACATTCCAAGGTCTCCATGGACACAAACCCACATTATGACCCATCGTCAGGAGAGTCCATTTCAACACAGCCCCCTGGGTAGCTCAGCCCAGAGCCAGTAGTTCAAACATGTTTTGTCACAAATAGCCCAGGCGAATGTGTGGTATGCAGTACAGGCATCCATCCTTCGAACCCTACTAACCATCCTTCCGTATGGGACATCCTAGAGACATACAACACGACTCATTGTCCTGCAGAAGGAAACCTTGTGGTTTGGAGCAACTCACAAACTCAGCGTGGGAAAACCTCCTTAGCCTCATGAGACCCCCACTTCATGAAGTTGCCATCATCGATACAAACCTCAGCCTCAACCAATGTTTGATCCTCACCCTGACTTCAGATGCAGGAGATCTCAATTCAGCCTCTGAAGAGTGCGCCTGCTGTGTCCTTGGCCCCAAATATCACCTTAGCTTGAGTTTTCAGACTTCCGTCTTCACACTCCTGGCCCACAAGCCCTCCGGATTGGGAATACTGGGGCCAAAACGAAGCTCTCTGCCTGCCCACTGGAAGAAATACATTGTCTATGGCCTTGCCCAGAAACCCAAAAGGAGGATCAACCTGCTCGGCCCTCGGCAACACACCAATTGCATGGGCTACCCTAAGCACTAATGCTCTGTCTTACATAGCCTGAGCCCAGACCTTACAACAGACACCAAGACAGCTGTCTGCACACCCAGCACCTTGGACCCACCATGGTCTTAGGACATTCATCCTTTCCCATTGACCTTCATGTCTTCCTGGAGTTATGTCCTGAGCCTGTGTCAGACTGTGCATTTTCCCAGAATGGCCTATGGAATTGGGGTGGGCTTAGGGGCCTTTCAGGTTTCTGCTAATCTGGAGTTCTTGGGAAACTGAGACAGGCAGAGTTTCCTTGGAAGAGCAGGCCCTATAATGTGATGTGGTTCTGGAGGCCCCATCCTGGAGTGCATGTGGGTCAGGAGTATGGGACCAAGGTCTTCAGACACAAATTTGGGTAAGAGTTAGGGGGGAGGTAATAGCAGACCTGATCTGCAGACCCTAAGGGCAGCTGCTCAAGATTTGAAATTCGGACGGCTGGGAGGCAGAACCACAGGCTTTTCTGTCTGGATTGTGTGTCTAGGATGGCCATGGAATGGAGAGGTGGCCTCATGGGTCCATGGGAGATTCTACCTCTCTGGGGATTCTGCCCAGCACCCCAGAGTTTGGTATCTTTCAGGAGGAAGGTGAGAGTGCGGTTTTCCATCTCAGGGGTCCCATCCAAACAGGCATTCCAGAGATTGGTTCTGGGTCCAGGAACCTGGATAACACCACCAAAGCTTAGGATTTTGGCCTAGGATCATGACAGGCCAGCTCTTTGGGCTACTGGTCCAGCTCGCGAGGTGGTTGTTGGAAAGGGTCTTAGGGTGAGGGTCACAATGCCTGTTTGTACCCAGCTGCCCATTCTGAGTGGGCGTGATCTAATGGGCCATGCACCTGGCTCCCATTCTGAGGGTGGGACTGTCATCTCAACATTCAGTTTCCCTGCCATGGGGAAGGAGTAGTACTCATTTGTGCTTCAGGGTCCCCCATGGGCAGGAATTTGAGCTAAGTTCTGGGACAGGTACCTGATTACCCCGGTTGTTTCAAGATCATGGCCTCGGGCCAAGGCAGGACCCGTCTGCCGGATATAGGGCCCGCTGTCTGGGTGGCTGACCAGAGGTCGGGGCTCGAGCTGTGTCAGACAGAGAATTCAGGCAGAGGGTGTCCTATGATTTTGGGGTGCTATTGAGAACTGTGCAACTGGATCCTCATGTAGGGTTTCTGTGCAGACCCATAGGGCACTTCTTCTTTCTGGTGGGCAGGCAGTAGGCTGCATTGTGGCTCCAGAATTCCCAATATGGAGAGCTTTCAGGCGAGGACTGTGAGGACAGAAGCCTGAAAACACAAGCTATGGTTAAGCTCGGTGCCGAGCACATGGCCTTTCCAATGTACAGTGGTTGTTTTGAGATCTCAAGCACCTGAGTATGATCGAGGGTCAGATGTCTGGTCACGCTGGAGTTTGTATCCATGATGGGCAATGAATTGTGGGATTTTCTCAAGAAGCCTTCGAGGTTTTCCCACGCTGGAGCTTGTGAGCTTCTCCACACAGCAAGGTGTCCTACTGCGGGACAGGGGAAGTCCATTTAGAGGGCTCCAGGTTCCCCCATATGGAAGATACGAGAGCACAGGTCTCTGAATGGAGGTCTGGGAATCCCACCTCATGTTACTATTACAGCGAGGAACAGGGCAGGCTTGATCCACTGTCTCTGGTTCCAAATTCCAAGAGATCTTTGTTGACGGAAGTTCTCAGTCTAAGGGGTCCCAATGCTGCTTCGTGTCCTGGGATACCTTAGAATGTGGTGGAGGCCCTGGGCCCATGCTGGATTCTCCTATGCTAAGGGTTAGACCCAGTTCAAAGGAGAATTTTTTCCTTCTCAAGAAAGGTGGGGTTCTCTTGTATGTCTCACGGACCACAGGTTGGATCATATATTGGGTTTCCAGAACAGGACTCTAGGGACAGAGGCCTGAAAACCCAAGCTAGGGTTCTGATGAGGCCCTAAAAGCATGGCAGATTCAATCTTTGGACTCAATGCCATTGACCTGCATGTCTTCCTGGAGGTAGGTGCTGAGACTGTGTCAGACAGTGCATTTTTTCCAGAGTGGCCTATGAAATTGGGGTGAGCCCAGGGGTCTTGCAGGTTTCTCTTAATGTGGAGGGTTTGGGCAACTGAGTTGGGCAGTTTCCTCCAGAGAGAAGGCCCAGTGATGTGCTGTGGTTCTGGAGGCCCCATCCTGGAGGGCATGTGGTTCAGGGCTCTGGGACCAAAATCTTCAGACACAAAATCGGGTACAAGTAAGGGGCAAGGTGAGGGCAGGCCCGATCTGCAGACCCTGAGGGCAGCTCCTCAGATTTGAAATTCAGGCAGCTGGGAGGCAGGAGCACAGGCTTTTCTGTCTGGATTGTGTCTAGGATGACCACTGAATAGATGGGTGTCCTCATGTGCCCATGGGAGTTTCTTCCTATCTGGGGTTTCTGCACAGCACCCAAGAGTTTGGTGTCTTACTGGGGAAGGGGAGACCATATTTAACTGTGTCAGGGTTCCTGTCAAAACATGGATTCCAGAGATGGGTTCTGGGTCCAGGTGCCTGGGTAACCCCACTAAGGCTTAGGATTTGGGCTAAGGGGCCAGACAGGCCAGTTCTGTGGGGTCCTGGTCCAGCTCCCGCAGGGGCTTGTTGAAAATGGGTCTCAGGGTGAGGGTCACAATGCCTATTTGTGCCCAGCTCCCCATCCTGAGTGAGAGCTGTTTCTTGTTCCATGCACCTGGATCCCAATCTGAGGGTTGGACAACCATCTCAACATTTAGTTTTCCTGCCATGAGGAAGGAGGAGTACTCTTTTGTGCTTCAGGGCCTCCCATGGGCAAGAATTTGAGCTATGTTCTGGAACAGGTACCTGAATACCCAGGTTGGTTCGAGATGAAAGACTCAGGTCAAGGTAGCTCACACCTGTAGTATATGGGTCCCACTATCTGTGTGACTGCCAGGTGTTTGGGGCTCGGGCTTTGTCAGAAAGATACCTAGCACCTGAATAAGGTCGGATGAATGATGTTTGCTCACACTGGAGGATATGTCTATGATGACCGACAAATGGAGAGGTGGTGTCAAGAGGCCATGGAGGATTTCCCACAACGATTCTTGTGAGATGCTCCAACCAGCATGATTGTTTTTTCTACTTACACGTGGAGTCTAGTTTCTTTGCTCCAGAGTCCCCCACGTGGAAAGTATGGATAGCAGAGCTCTTCCACATGGATGCCTGGAAAGCACACCCCCAATGACCATTGCAGCTGAGGAACATGGCAGGTTCCTTCTGGTGGCTCTGGGGCGAAGCACCAAGGCCTTGAGTTGACAATGAATCTCTTGCAGATCTGTCACAATGCTGGTTTGTTACCAGGGAGATCTTAGAATGTGCTGGTAGCTAAGGTGCCATGCAGGATTCTCCTACATTGAGGGATTTACACAGGTCAAAGAGCTGTGTCCCCTTCTGGGGCCAGGAGATGTAGTGTTGTGTGGCTCAAGGACCACATGTTGTATCATATGTTCATATCCCAGAACAGGCCTCTGAGGACAGATGCCTGAAAACCTAATCTAGGGTTCCAATGAAGTCCTAGGGCATGTCAGCCTCAATCTTCAGACTCAGGACAGTTGACTTGGGTGTCTGCCTAGATGTAGGTGATCAGAGTGTTTCAGACTGTGCATTTGCGTTGAGAGCGGCCTCCAATTTTGCAGTGTGCTCAGGGGATTTTCAGGTTTCTCCTAATCTGGAGGTTTGGGAAACTGTAATGTATACAGTTTCCTAGGGGATGGCAGGCACAGTGCTGTGGTGTGATTCCAAGACCCCACCCTGGAGGACATGTGAGCCATGGTTATGGAGAGAAGACTGCAAACACAAACTCAGGTTAGGGATAATGGTGAGGTGATCACAGTCCCAATGCGTAGACCTGGAGGGCAGTTCATCAGGAACTGTAATTAGGGTGACACAAAGGCGGTAGCACATTCTTTTAAATCTGGATTCTGTTCCAGGATGGCCTCGGAATGCAGGTGTGGTCCCATGAGTCCATGGAAGATTTTACTCTCTAAGGTCCTGGCGTCTCCCAATAGTTTGGTGGGTTTTTCAGGGAAGGGAAGAGTGCTGTTTTCAATCATAAGGGTGCCCGAAAACCGGGATTCCAGACACGGGCTCTGGGTCTGAATGCTTGGAATATCCCACCAAGGGTTAGGATATGGGCCTAGGGGCATCCCTGGCCTACAAAGCAGGATCTTGGTGGTGCAACTGAGAGGGCTTGTTTGAAAGCATGCTCAGGCTGAGGGTCACATTGCAGGTTTGGGCCCTAGGCGGCCCTCATGTGTGGTTGTGGTCTCATTGGCCATGCACCTGGCTCCAATTCTGAGAGTTGGACACCCATCCCAACAGTTAGGATTACTGCCATGGAAAAGGTGGAGTTCTCTGTTATGCTTGAGGTTCCCCCATTGGCAGAGTTTCCAGCAAAGGTCTGGGGACAGATGCCTGAATAACAAGGATGAGTAGAGATGATGGAGTAAGGCCATGTTCAATGCCACATGGTAGATACGGGTCCCGCTCTCTGGGTTGCTGACACTAGGTAGAGGCTCAGGCTCTGACAGTCGCCATACAAGTGGTCAGGGCAGCCTATAAATCGGGGTTCTCTCGGGGGCCTCGCAGATTGATCCTCATGTGGGTTTTCTGGGAAGAATCACCAGGCAATTCTTCTTTCTATGGGGAAGGCAGAATACCGTGTTGTGACTCTGAAACTCCCTATCCAGAGGGCTTGGGGACCAGTAGGGTGAGAATGGAATTGTAAACACAAGCTACGGTTAAATTCAGTGCAAGGTGGAAGGTTGTCCCCATCTGCAGTGGATTCTGTGAGATATCCAGCACCTGAGTAAGGGAGGATGTCAGATGTTTGCTCACACTTGAGTCTGTGTCTATGATGACTGACAAATGGAGAGGTAGCGTCAAGAGTCCATGGAGGATTTCCAACACTAGGGCTTTTGAGATGCTCCAAACATCATGGTTTCATTCTACTGGACAGGTGGAGTCTGGTTTGTTTGCTCCAGTGTCCTCCATGTGATAAGTTAGGTAGTAGAATTCCCCCAGATGGATGCCTGGAAAGCACACTTCCATGGTCCATTTCAGCTGAGGAACATGGCAGATTCGGTCTGTTGGCTCTGGGGAAAAGTTCCAAGCAGCCTGAGTTGACATGGCGTTTCATCCTGTTAGATCACAATGCTGGTTGGTATCCATGGAGAAATTAGAATGTTGGTTGGTCAGAGGGCCATGCAGGATTCTCCTACGCTGTATCTGGGACACAGCTACCAAGACCAAGGTATCCTACTGGCGAAATGAGGGGTTCTTTTGTGTGGCTCAGGGACCACATGTTGGAATATATAAGTTGGTATTGGGGAACAGGCCCCTGTGTACCAGCTCCTGAAAACCTAAGCTTGGGTATTGATGAAGTCCTAGAGGAATGTCAGGTTCAATCTTCTTACTCAGGGATTTTGACTTTAATGTCTGCTTGGAGGCAGGTGCTCATTGTGTGTCAGAATGCGCACTTGGGACCAGAACGTTCTTCAATATGGAGGTGGGCTCAGGGGCTTTGAACTTTGCTCCTAATCTTCAGGGTTTGGGCAACAGTGAAGGGCAGACTTTCCTTCGGGAAGATAGGCACAGTTGTCCGGTGTGGCTCCAGAGTCCCCTTCCTGAGTACATGTGGGTCAGGGCTTTGGGGACAGAAAGCTGCAAATGTGAGACAGGGTTACGGTGAGGGCTGAGGTGATCACAGTACCGCTCTGCAGTCCCTGAGTGCAGCTCATATTGTACTGAAATTAAGGTGTCATGGAGGCAGTAGCGCACGCTTTTCTGTCTGGATTGTGTGTCCAGGACGGTCGCAAAATGTAGGGGTGGATCATGGGGCCATGGGAGATTCTTCATCTCAGGGGATTCTGCTAGGATCACAAGAGTTTGGTTTCTCTGGGGGAAGGGAAGACTGCTGTTTTCGGTTTCAGGGGACCACAACAAGAGGGATTCCAGAGACAGGCTGGGTGGGAGTCTGGAAATAACGACAGATGGTGAGGATTTGGCCCCAGGAACATGGGAGGCCCGCTCTGCAGGCTCCTGGCTCAGCTATTGAGGAGGTTTGTTTGAAAGCAGGCTCATGCTGAAGGTCACAAAGCTTGTTTGTTCCCATGGTGGCTCTCATGAGTGACCATGGTCTTATGGCACGTGCAGCTGATTCCATTCTGAGGGTTGGACACCCGTCTCATCAGCCAGGTTTCCTGTCATTGGGAAGGAGGAGTACACCTGTGCTTCAGGTTCCCCTATAGGCGGGATTTGAGCTATGGTCAGGGGAGAGATGCGTGAATATCCCAGTTGAGTAGATGTGATGGCTTCATTCCATGGCAGATCCCTCCTGCAGGATATGGGGTCCACTGTCTAAGTGGCTGTCTGGAGGTCGTGGCCCAGGCTGTGTCAGACAGCCCCAGTGCCCATGGCGGCCTCTGATATTAGGGTGCCATTGAGGGCCATGCAGGTGGATCCTTATGTGGGTTTTCTGTGCAGACTCACCAGGCACTTCTTCTTCTTCTGTGGGGCAGGCAGAATGCTGTATTGTGGCTCAATAACTCCTTATCAAGAGGGCTTGGGGTTCAAGGAGGGTGAGGATGGAATTGTAAACACAAGCTATGGTTCAATTCAGTGACAAGCAGAAGGCAGTTCAAGTGTGCAGCGGCTGATTTGAGATATCCAGCACCTGAGGAAGGGTGGATGTCATATGTTTGATCACACTGGAGTCTGTTTCTATGATGACTGCCAATTGGAGGGGGGGGTGTCATGAGGCCATGGAGGATTTCCCACCTTGGGGCTTGTGAGATGCTTCAAACAGCAAGATTTCCTTCTATTGTACAGGGGCAGTCTGGTTTGTTTGCTCCAGGGAAAGTTTGTGTAGAAGAGCTCTCCCTCATGGATGTCTGGAAAGCACAACTCCATTGACCATTGTAGCTGAGGATCTGGTGCCTCTGGGGCTAAGTTCCAAGCGGCCTGAGTTGACACGGAGTTTCATGCTGTTGGATCACAATGCTGGTTGTTATCCAGGGAGACGTTAGAGTGTTGGGGTAGTCAGAGGGCCATGCAGGTTTCTCCTACACTGAGTCTTGGATACAGCTACCTAGAGCAAGGAATGTTTCTGGGGACCAGAGGGCTTCTGTAGTGTGGTGCAGGGACCATATGTTGGAATATAAGTTGGTTTTGGAGAAAAGGCCTCTGGGGACAGGCGCCTGAAAATCTCAACTAGGGTATTTATGAAGTCCTAGAGGCATGTCAGTTTCAATCATCTGACTCAGGGTCTTTGACTTGGATGTCCCTGGAGGCAGGTGCTCATTGTGTGTCAGAATGTGCATTAGGGCCAGGGCCTTCTTCAAAATTGAGCTGAGCTGAGGGGCTTTGTACTTTGCTCCTAATCTTCAGGGTTTGGGTAACCGTGAAGTGCAGAATTTCCATTGGGAACTTAGAGACAGTCGTCCGGTGTGGCACCAGAGGCCGCATCCTGGAGGGCATGTGGGCCAGCACTTTGGGTACTGAAATTTGAAAAAGCAAACTAGGGTTAGGGTAAGGGCCATGGTGATTACAGGTCGAATCTGCAGGCCCTGTGGTCAGCTCATAGAGTACTGAAATTAAGGTGTCATGCAAGCAGTAGGGCAGGCTTTTCGGTCTGGACTGTGTGTCTAGGATGGTCGCAAAATGTAGGCTACTCTTCATGGTGCCATGGGAGATTCTTCGTCTCTGGGGATTTTGCCTAGATCCCAAGAGTTTGTGTCTCTGGGGGAAGGGAAGACTGCTATTTTCCATCTCAGGAGACCCCCAAAAGAGGGATTCCAGAGACAGTTTATGGTTCTGGGAGCCTGGAAAACAGGAACGAGGGTGAGGATATGGCCCTAGGGACATGGCAGTCCCATTTTGCAGGCTCCTGGTCCAGCTACCAAGGGGGTTCCTTTGAAAGCAGGTTCACGCAGAGGTTCACAAGGCTTGTTTGTGCCCAGAGATGCTCCCATAAATGACAGTAGTCTCATGGGCCATGCAGCTGGTTCCCACTCTGAGGGTTAGACACCTATCCCATCAGCCAGGTTTCCTGCCATCAGGAAGGTGGAATACTCTTATGCTTTAAGCTCTACCATAAGCAGGGATGAGCTACGGTCTGGGGAGAGATGCCTGAATATCCAAGTTGAGTAGATATGATGGTTTAGGGCCACAGCAGGTCCCACCTGCTGGATATGGGGCCCACTGTCTGCATGGTTGACTGGAAGTCATGGCTCAGGCTGTGTCAGACAGAGCCTCAGTGCCCATGGCGGCCTATTATATTAGGGTGCCATCGAGGGCCATGCTGGTGCATCCTCATGTAGGGTATCTGGGAAGACTCACCAGGCACTTCTTCCTTCTGTTGGACAGGCAAATTCTGTGTCGTGGCTCCAAAATCCATATCAAGAGGGTTTGGTGACCAGGAGGGTGAGGATGGAATTGTAAACAAAGCTATGGTTATTCAGTGCTAAGCAGAAGGCAGTTTCAGGGTGCAGTGGCTTATTCAATATATACTGTACCTGAGTAAGGGCGGGTGTCAGATGTTTTCTCACACTGGAGTTTGTGTCTCTGATGACCACTAAATGGAGGGGTGGTGTCATGAGGCCATAGTGGATTTCCCACACTGGGGTTTGTGAGATGCTCCAAACAGCAAGGTTTCTTTTTATTGGAAAGGGGGAGTCTGGTTTGTTTGCTCGAGGGTCCCCCATCTGGAAAGTTAGGGTTGCAGAGCTCTCCCTTATCAATGCCTGGAAAGCACAACTCCAATGATCATTGCAGCTGAGGAACATGGCAGGTTCAATATGGTGGCTCTGGAGTGAAGTTCCAAGCCGCTTGAATTGACATGGAGTTTCATGCTTTTGGATTGCAATGCTGGTTGGTATCCATGCATGTATCCATGGATACATGCATGGATACCATGCATGTATGTTGCTATCCATGTTAGAATGTTGGTGTAGTCAGGGGTCCATGTGGGATTCTCCTACACTGTGTCTTGGACACAGCTACCAAGAGCAAGGTATCCTTCTGGGGACAGGTTTGGTTCTAATGTGTGGCTCAGAGACCACATGATGGAATATAAGTTGGTATTGGAGAACGGGCTTCTGGGGACAGGCGCCTGGAAACATAAACTAGAGTATCGATGATGTCCTAGAGGCATGTCAGGTCCAATCTTCTGACTCAGGGCCTTTGACTTAGATGTCTGCCTGGAGGCAGGTGCTCATTGTGTGTTAGAGCGTGCATTTGGGTCCAGAGAGTTCTTTGAAACAGAGGTCGGCTCAAGGGCTTTGTACTTTGCTCCTAGTGTTCACAGTTTGGGCAACAGTGAAGGGCAGAGTATCCTTCGGGTGGGTAGGCTCACTCATTGTTGTGGCACCAAAGGGCCCATCCTGGAGGGCATTTGGGCCAGGGCTTTGGGGACAGAAATCTGCAAATGCGAACCTGGGTTAGGGTGGGGGCCGAGGTGATCACAGGCCTGGTCTGCAGGCCGTGATTGCAGCTCATAGTGTACTGAAATTAAGATTTCATGGAGGCGGTAGAACAGGCTTTTTTTTTTTTTTTTCCTGAATGTGTGTCCAGGACGGCCACAAAACACTGGGGAGTCTTCATGGGTCCATGGGAGATTCTTCGTCTCTGTGGATACTGCCCAGCTCCCAAGAGTTCGGTGTCTCTGGGGGAAGGGAAGACTGCTGATTTCTGTCTTAGGGGATCCCCAAAAAAGGGAGCCCAAAGACAGGTTCTTGGTATTGGCGCCAAGAAATCATGAACAAGGGTGAGTATTTGGCCCTTGGGACATGGCAGGCCCGTCCTGGTCCAGCTACCGAGGGGATTTTTTGAAAGCAGGCTCACCCTGAGGGTCACAATGCCTGTTTGGACCCAGGATGGCTCCCATGAGTGGCTGTAGTCTAATGGGCAATGCAACTTGTTCCCATTCTGAGGGTTGGACACCCATCTCAACAGCCAGGGTTCCTGCTTTCGGTAATGAGGAGTACTCTTGTGCTTTAGGTTCCCCCTTAGGCAGGGATTTGATCTTAGGTCTCGGAGCAGATGCCTGAATACCCATGTTGAGTAGAGCTGACAGCTTCGGGCCACGGTAGATCCCACCTGTAGGATATGGGGCCCACTGTCTGCATGGCTGTCTGGAGGTCATGGCTCAGGCTGTGTCAGACAGAGCCTGAGTGCCCATGGAGGCCTATTCGAGTAGGGTGCCATCAAGGGCCAGGCAGGTGGATGCTTATATGGGGTTTCTGGGAAGACTCACCAGGCATGTCTTCTGTCTTTGGGGTAAGCAGAATGCTTTGTTTTGGGTCCAGAATTCCCTGTCAAGAGTGCTTTGTGACCAGCAGGGTGTGGATGGAATTGTAATCACAAGCTATGGTTAAATTCAGTGCCAAGCGGAAGGCAGCCAGTGTGCACCGGCTGATTCGAGATACCAGCACCTGAGTAAGGGTGGATGTCAGATGCTTGCTCACAATGGACTTTGTGTCTATGATGACCACCAAATGGAGGGGTGGCGTCACGATGCCATGGAGGATTTCCCACGCTGGGGCTTGTGAGATGCTCCAAACAGCAAGGTTTCTTTGTACTGGACAGGGTGAGTCTGGTTTGTTTGCTCCAGGGTCCCCGTATGGATAGTTTGGGTAGCAGAACTCTCTAAAATGGATGCCTGGAAATCACACCTCCATTGAACATTGCAGCTGAGGAATATGGCAGGTTCGACCTCGAGGCTCTGGGCCGAAGTTCCAAGTGGCCTGAGTTGACAAGGAGTTTCATGCTATTGGATCACAATGATGGTTTTTATCCAGGGAGACATTAGAATGTTCGGGTTGTCAGGGGCCATGCAGGATTTTTCTACACTGAGTCTTGGACATAGCTACCAAGAGCAAGGTATCCTACTGGGGACAGAATGGGTCTGTTGTGTGGCTTATGGACCACATGTTAGAATATAAGTCGGTATTGGAGAAAAGGCCTCCGGGGACAGACACCTTAAAATCTAAGCTAGGGTATTGATGAAGTCCTCAGGGCATGTCAGAGTCAATCTTCTGACTCAGGCCCTTTGACATGGATGTGTGCCTGGAGCCAGGTGCTCATGGTGTGCCAGAATGAGCACTTCAGTCCTGAGTTTTCCTCGCAATTGAGGTGATCTCAGGGGCTTTGTACATTGCTCCTAATCTTCAGGATTTGGGCAACAGTGAAGGGCAGAGTTTCTTTCGGGACATTAGGCATAGTCGTCCAGTGTGTCTCCAGAGTCCCTTTCTTGAGGGCATGTGGGGAGGGCTTTGGGGACAAAAATCTCTAACCGGTGTTAGCGCCTGGCACCTGGCACCAAGACCCAGCTAATCTAATTAGGGTTAGGGTGAGGGTTGAGGTGATTACAGGCCCGAACTATAAGCCCTGAGAGCAGCTCATAGTGTACTGAAATTAAGGTGTCATGGAAGCAATAGTACAGGCTTTTCTTTCTGAACTGTGTCCAGTATGGTCGCAAAAAACAGGGTTGACTTCATGGGGCCATGGGAGATTCTTTGCCTCTGGGGATTCTGCCCAGCTCCCTAGAGTTTGGTTTCTCTGGGGGAAGGGAAGACTGCGGTTTTCCGTCTAAGAGGACCCTGCAAAAAAGAGATTCCAGAGATAGGTTCTAGGTCTGGGCGCCTGCCAAACAAGAATGAGGGTGAGGATTTGCCCCTAGGGACCTGGCAAGCCCGCTCTGCAGGCTCCTGGTCCAGCTAATGAGGGGGTTTGTTTTAACGCAGGATCATGCTGAGGGTTACAATGCCTGTTTGTGCGCAGGGCGGCTCCCATGAGTGGCCGTGGTCTCATGGGCCATGCAGCTGCTTCACACTCTGAGGATTGGACACCCATCTCAACAGCCGGGTTTCCTGCCATTGTAAAGGAGGAGTACTCTTGAGCATCATGTTCCCACATACTCAGGGATTTGAGCTATGGACTGGGGAGAGATGCCTGAATATCCAGGTTGAGAAGATGTGATGGCTTTGGGCCAAGACAGTTCCCACCAGCAGGTTATGGGGCCCACTGTCCGCATGCCTGACTGGAGGTCCTGGCTCAGGCTGTGTCAGACAGAGGCTGTGTGCCATGTCGGCCTATGATATTAGGGTGCTGTCGAGGGCCATGCAGGTGGATCCTCATGTGGGGTTTATGGGCAGACTCACCAGGCACTTCTTTCAGTGGGGCATGCAGAATGCTGCATTGTGGCTCCAGAATTCCCTATCAAGAGGACTTGGGAACCAGGAGCGTGAGGATGGAATTGTCAACACAAGCTACATATAAATTCAGTGCCAAGCAGAAGGCAGTTCCAGTGTGTAGTGGCTGATTCGAGATACCCAGCACCTGAGTAAGGGCAGATGTCAGATGCTTGCTCACACTGGAGTTTGTGGTTATGAAGACCAAAAATGGAGGGCTGTGGTCTGGAGGTAATGGAGCATGTGCCACACTGGGGCTTGTGTGATGCTCCAACAACAATGTTTCCTTCTACTGGACAGTCTGGTTTGTTTACTCCACTGTCCCCCATATGGAAAGTTTGCGTAGCAGAGCTCTCCTGTATGGATGCCTGGAAAGCACACCTCCATGGTCTATTTCAGCTGAGAAACATTGCAGGTTCGATCTGTTGTCTCTGGGGAAAAGTTCCTTCTGCCTTGAACTGACATGGGGTTTCATGTTGTTCCATCACAATGCTGGTTGGTATCCATGGAGAAAGTAGAATTTTGGTTGGTCAGAGGGCCATGCAGGATTCTCCTATACTGTATCTGGGACAAAGCTACCAAGAGCAAGTTACCCTACTGGCTACAGGAGGGGTTCTTTAGTGTTGCTCAGGGACCACATGTTGGAATATAAGTTGGTATTGGGGAAGAGGCACCTGTATACAGTAACCTGAAAACCTAAGCTCGGATATTGATGAAGTCGTAGAGGAATGTCAGGTTCAATCTTCTGACTCAGGGCCTTTGATTTTAATGTCTGCTTGGAGGCGGGTGCTCATTGTGGGTCAGAATGCACACTTGGGTCTAGAACGTTCTACAATATGGAGGTGGACTCAGGGGCTTTGTACTTTGCTCCGAATCTTCAGGGTTTGGGCAACAGTGAAGGGCAGAGTTTCCTTTGGGAGGATAGGCACAGTCATCCGGTGTGGCTCCAGAGTCTCCTTCCTGAGGGGATGTGGGCCAGGCCTTTGGGGACAGAAATCTGCAAATGCAAACTAGGGTTTGGGTGAGGTCCGAGGTGCTCACAGGCCCGATATGCAGGCCCTGAGGGCAGTGCATAGTGCAGTGAAATTACTGTGTCTTGGAGGCAGTAGCGCTGGCTTTTCTGTCGGGATTGTATGTCCAGGATGATCACAAATTGTACCGGTGGCTTCATGACGCCATGGGAGATTCTTCATCTATGGGGATTCTGCCCAGCTCCTAAGAGTTTGGTGTTTCTGGTGGAAGGGAAGGTTGCTGTTTTCCGTCTCAGGGAATACCCAAATGTGGGATTCCAGAGACAATTTCGGGGTCTGGGTGCCATGAAACACGAATGAGAGTTAGGACTTTGCTCTAGGGACCTTGCAGGAACGCTCGGTGGGCTCCTGGTCTAGCTACCAAGGGCGTTTGTTTGAAAGCAGGCAAACGCTGAGGGTCAAAATGTCTGTTTGTGCCCAGGGAGGGTACCAAGAGTGGCCGTTGTCTGAAGGGCCATGCAGTTGTTTCCCACACTGAGGGTTGGACAGCCATCTCCACCGCCAGGTTTCCTGCCATCTGGAATGAGGAGTACTCTTTTGAATCAGGTTCCCCCATACTCAGGAATTTGAGCTACCATCTGGGGAGAGATGCCTGAATATCCAGTTTGTGATGGTATCAAGACAAGGCAGGTCCCATCAGCAGGTTATGGGGCCCACTGACCGCATGCCAGACTATAGGTCATGGCTCAGGGTCTGTCAGACAGAGCTTGGGTGCTCTTGGCAGCCTATCATATTAGGGTGCCATCGAGGGCCATGCAGGTGGATCCCCATGTGGGGTTTCTGGGCAGTCTTACCACACAATTCTTCTTTCTGTGGGGCATTCAGAATTCTGAGTTAGATCCACAGCTGTTCTCTGGAATCCCTGTTTTGCATCACCCCTATGATGGAAAACAACATTCTTCCCTTCCCCGAAAAAGCCACAAAACTATGGGGAGCCTCCAGGATCCTTAGAGAGGAAAAGTGTCCCATGGACCCATGAGACTACACTTGCTTACCGAGACCATCTTGTACACACAATCCAGATAGAAAATCCTGTGCTACCGCATTCCCATCACCCTAATTACAGATCCTAATGATGTCCGCTCCAGGTCTATGCACTGGGCTTGCGACCTCAATGCCACTAATCTTAACCTGAATTTGGGTCTGCAGATTTCTCTCCAAAAACCATGGTTCATATGCCCTCCAGGATGTGGTCTCTGGAACCACACCATAGGACTGCTGCCATCCCCAAGGACACTGTGCACGTCACAGTTGCCCAAACCTTCCAGATTATGAGTAACCTTCAAGTCCCCTGAGCCCACCCCAATATTGGCAGCCGCTCTGGAAGCAAATGCACAGTCCGAAACAAACTGATCACTTACATCCAAACAGACACCCATGTCAATGGTACTGAGTCAGAAGATTGAAACTGACATGCCCGTAGGAATGCACTGGAACCCTAGATTAAGATTTAAGGCATCTTTCCTCAGTGGTCATTTCTGAAATACCAATTTAGGATACAACATGTTGTCCCTGGGCCACACAACAGATCATCTCCTTTCCCCAGAAGGACACCGTGCTCTTTGACCTATACCAAACCCTAATTGTAGGAGAATCCTGCAAGGCACCTTAGCCACCAACACATTCTAAAAACTCCCTGGTAACAAACCAGCATTGTGACCCATCTGCAAGAGATTCCATGTCAAATCAAGTCCTTAGTCCATCGCCCCAGAGCCATCATAACATACCTGTCATGTTCCTCAGATGCAAAGGACAGTGGAGGTGTGCTTCCCAGACATCCATCTGGGAGAGCTCTCCTACCCATACTTTCCACACTGGGGATACTGGAGTAAACAAACAAGACTCCACCTGTCCAGGAGAAGGACCTTGTTGTTTGGAGCATCTCACAAGCCTCGGCTTGGGAAATCCTCCATGACCTCTTGACACCACCCCTCCATTTCCCAGTCATCATAGACACAAACTCCAATGTGAGCACATATCTGACAGCCAACCTTACTCAGGTGCTGGATATCTTGAAGAAGCTGCTGCACATTGGAACTACCTTCAGCTTAGCACTGAGTAGAACCATAGCATGTGTTTACAATTCCATCCTCACTCTACTGGTACCAAAGGGCTCTTGATAGGTAATTCTAGAGCCACAACGCAGCATTCTGCCTTCCCCATGAAAGGAGTGCCTGGTGAGTCTGCCCAAAAACCCCACATGAGTATCAATCTGCACAGACCTAGAGGGAACCCCATCTTATAGGCTTCCCTGGCCACTAGTCATTTGTCTGACAGAGCCTGAGCCCCGACTTAATCTCAGCCACCCAGAGAGTGGGACACATATCTAGCATGTGGGATGGCCCTACACCATCACCTCTACCCATCCTTGGTATTCAGGCATCTGTTATCAGACCTTTGCTGGAATCACTGCCAATGGAGGAACCTGAAGTCCAATAGAGAACTCCTTCTTCCCCATGGCATGAATCCTAGCTGTTGGGAAGGGTGTCCAACCCTTCGAGTGGGAGCTGCTGCATGGACAATGAGACCACGCCCACTGATGAGGGCCGCCCTGGGCACAAAGAGGCATTGTGACCCTAAGCCTGAGCATGCTTTCAAACAAGCGCTCTCTGTTGCACCTTCAGGATCCCACATTGCAGGCCTGGTACACTCCTTGGCCCATATCCTAACACGTGGTGGGATTTTCCAAGGGGCCAAACCCAGAGCCTTTCCTTGAATCCCTGTTCTGGGGCACCCCTAAGATGGAAAACAACACTCTTCCCTTCCCAATCTATTTGGAACCGCCAGGAAACATAGAGAGGAAAAATCTGCCATGGACCCAAGAGACCACACCTGCATTTGGAGGCCATTCTGGACACACAGTCAATATACAAAAGCCTGTGCGACCACCTTCGAGTCATCCGATTTACAGTTCCTGACGAGCTGCCTTCCATGTCTATGCATTGGGTCTGTGATCACCTCACCACTAACCCTAAACCAAATTTTTGTTTATAGACTTCGCTCTCAAAACCATGGGTCACATGCCCTCTAGGATAGGGTCCCTGGAGCCAGACCACAGAACTGTCCCCGCCATCCCCAAGGAAACTGTGCCCATCGCAGTTGCCCAAACATTCCAAATTAGGAGAAACCTGCAAGGCGCCTGAACCCTCCCCAATATTGTTGGCCACTCTGAATGCAAATGTGTAGTTTGAATCACCCTGCTTACCTACATGCAGGCAGACAACCAAATCAATGGTCCTGAGTCAGAAGATTGAAACTGACATACCCCTAGGACCTCATTTGAACCCTAGATTAGGTGTTCAGGCATCTGTCCTCAGAGGCCTGTTCTGGAATAGCAACTAATGATACAACTGGTTTTCTCTGAGCCACACCCCAGAACATCTCCTGTCCCCAGAAGGAAACCATGATCTTCAACCTTTGCAAACCCTCAGGATAGGAGAATCCTGCACAGCACCTTAGCCACCAGCACATTCTATGATCTCCCTGATAACAATCCAGCATTGTGATCCATCTGCAAGATATTCCATGTCAACTCAAGGCCTTGGAACTTCGCCCCAGCGCCAGCAGAATGAACCTGTCATGTTCCTCAGCTTCAAAGGTCAATGGAGGTGTGCTTTCCAGGCATCCATGTGGGAGAGCTCGGCTACCCATCCTTTCCACATGCGGGTCCCTGGAGCAAACAAACCTGACTCCACCTGTCAAGGAGAAGGACCTTGCAGTTTGGAGCATATCACAGGCCTTGGCGTGGGAAATCCTCCATGGGATAATGATTCCACCCCTCCTTTTGACGATCATCATAGACACAAACTCCAGTGTGAGCAAACATCTGACATCCGCCCTTATTCGGCGGCTGGATATCTCAAATAAGGTGCTGCACATTGGAAGTGGATTCCGCATGCCACTGAATTCAACTGTAGCTTGTGTTTACACATCCATCTGTTAGGGTCGGTGATCAAAGGAACGAGACTGATACAAAGCGAAGGTCAAGCAAAACTTTATTTCGCGCCAAGCATCAGGAATCAAACTACCGGTCAGAGCTACCTCTTACGAAAAGGCGGTGACGATGAACCCAACAAGGTCACTTCCAAGAAGGCCACTCTGGACGAGGCCGCTCTAGATGACGCTGCTGCTCCGCAGATGAGGCCGCTCCATGATTGGAGCCATTCCCAAGAAGAGGCCGCTCCCAAGACAAGGCCACTGCTCAATGAAGTTGCTCCCCGGACAAGGCCGCTCCCAAGAAGAGGCTGTTCTGGACAAGACCATTTCCTGGATGAGGCCACTCCCAATGACGAAGAAGCAACAATGACAAGGTGGACAACCCAGATGACACAGACTCTGCTCCCCACGATGCTACTCTGACCAGGCTTCCACCCGGAGGAAGCCACCACTGCGGACAAGGCCACTTGTGGTTCGGGGTGGCGAGGCATTTTGCAGCGAGGCTGCTGGTGTCTAGGGGCCGTTGGCATCTCAGGGCTGCTCACGCCTCCAGACCGCTGGCATCTAGGGGCTGCAGGTGTCAGGACCGACTGCTGGCATCTAGGGTCTGTAGGCATCAGGACCGCAGGCGTCGAGGGACCGCTGACAACTGGACCGCAGATGTCTCAGGACCGCAGGCGTCGAGGGACCGCTGACAACTGGACTGCTGGGCCGCCGCCGGAGGCTGGAGGCTGGAGGCGGCAGGTGGCGGCGCTCGGGGCCGCCGCCAGAGGCTGCAGGCGGCGGCACTCGGGGCCGCCGCCAGAGGCTGCAGGCTGCAGGCGGCGGCGCTCGGGGCCACCGCCGGAGGCTGGAAGCTGCAGGCGGTGGCGCTCGGGGCCGCCGCCGGAGGCTGCAGGCTGCAGGCGGCGGCGCTCGTGGCTGCTGCCGGAGGCTGGAAGCTGCAGGCGGCGGCGCTCGGTGCCGCCGCCGGACGCTGGAAGCTGCAGGTGGCGGCGCTCGGGGCCGCCGCCGGAGGCTGCTGGCGGCGGCGCTCGGGGCCGCCGCCAGAGGCTGGAGGCTGGAGGCGGCGGCGCTCGGGGCCGCCGCCGGACGCTGGAGGCTACAGGCGGCGGCGCTCGGGGCCGACACCGGAGGCTGCAGGCGGCGGCGCTCGGGGCCGCCGCCGGAGGCTGCAGGCGGCGGCACTCGGCGCCGCCGCCGGAGGCTAGACCGCCGGAAGCTGGAAGCTGCAGGCGACTCGAGGCTGCATGCGGCGGCTTGGGGCCCGGGGGAGACTGGAGACTGCAAACATGGTTGTAGCTCTTACAAGAGCTGTTACAGCTCTTCTATTCACCGTTGACTCCCCTGCTCTCCGCCGACTTCCACCGCTCTCCGCACCGCTTCACCGCTCTCCGCCGACTTCACCGCTCTCCGCCGACTTCACCGCTCTCCACCGACTTCACCGCTCTCCGCGGACTTCACTGCTCTCTGCCAACTTCCACCGCTCTCCGCACCGCTTCACCGCTCTCCGCCGACTTCACCGCTCTCCGCCGACTTCACCGCTCCTGTAGCAGCCGCTGCTCTCCTGCAGCAGCCCCCCCCTTGACAGCCTGGCAGAGCAACCTTTATGGGGGTGGTTAAGCCCCGCCCCTACACAGGTGGCCAATTGAATTCCAATTTTCCCAGTGGATATACATACGGCTTACTGATTGGATGTCTCCACGCAGTCTGCCCCACCCTTACATTCAGGGTCCACAAGCAAGTTCCTCTGGGAGGGGCAGACCCTTACACATCCTCACCCTACTGGTCCCCTATCCCTCTTGATAGGGAATTCTTGAGCAACAACGTAACATTCTGCCTGCCCTATAGAAAGAAGTGTCTGGTGAATCTACCCAGAAATCCCACATGAGAATCATCCTCTTGGCCTTCAAGGGAACCACAGTTTAAAGGGTGCCCTGGCCACCAGTGCTGTGTCTGACAGAGCATGAGCCCCGAAATAGTGTTAGCAAAACAGAGAGTGGGTCCCATTACCAGTATGTGAGAAAGGCCATGGCCAAAGTCCGTCATCTCTACACATCCTTGGTATTTAGGCACCTGTCCCCAGACCTTTGCTGGAAACACTGCCAATGAGGGTACCGGAAGAACAATAGAGAACTCTTCTTTCCCATGGCAGGAAGCCTGGCTGTTGGGATGGGTGTCCAACTCTCAAAGTGGGAGAAAGCTGCATGGACAATAAGACCATGCACACTCCTGAGGGCCGGCCTGAGCACAAACAGGCATTGTGACCCTCAGCTTGAGGATGCTTTCAAACAAGCCCTCTCAGTTGTACTACCAGGATCCTGCTTTTCTTGCCTGGTATGCCCTAGGTCCAAATCTTAACATATGGTGGGATTTTGCAGGATCCCAGACCCAGAGCCCGTCATGGGAATCCCTGTTTTTCAGCACCCCTAAGATGGAAAAGAGCACTCTTCTCTTCTCCGAAAAAGACACCAATCTATGGAGATTGGTGTCCGTACACTGATCTGGACACACAATCCAGATAGAAAACCCTGTGCTACCGTGTTCCAGTTGCCCTATTTACTTTTCCTGACGTGTTTGTCTCTAGGTCTATGCATTGGGCCTGCGACCACCACTCCACTAACCCTAACCTAGTCATTGGTCCTCATTGACCAAGTCAATGGTCCTCAGTCAGAAGATTAAACGTGACATGCCCCTAGGACCACATTGGAACCCTCAATTAGGTTTTCAGGAATCTGTCCTCAGTGGCCTGTTCTGGAATACCAAGTTATGATACAACATTTGGGCCCTGGGCCACACAAGAAAACATCTCCTGTCCCCAGAAAGAAACAGTGCTCTTCAGACTCTGCCAATATCTCAGGGTAGGAGAATCCTGTACAGCACCTTACCCACCAGCACATTCGAATATCTCCCTGGTAACAAACCATCATTGTTGCCTTTCTGCAAGACATTCAATGTCAACTCAAGGCCTTGGTATTTCGCCCCAGAGCCACCAGAATTAACCTGTCATGTTCCTCAGCTGCAATGGAGAATGGAGGTGGGCTTTCAAGGCAGCCATGCGGGAGAGCTGTAGTACCCAAACTATCCACATGGAGGACACTGGAGCAAACAAACCAGACTCCCCAACTCCAGTAGAAGAAAGCCTTGCTATTTGGAGAATCTCACAAGCCCAGCGTGGGACATCCTCCATGGCTTTTTGATGCCACCCTTTCTTTACTCGGTCATAATAGATACAAACTCCAGTGAGAGCAGACATCTGACATCCACCCTTACTCAGTTGCTGGATATCTCGAATCAGCCGCTCCACACTGGAGCAGCCTTCTGCTTGGAACTGAATTTAACCATAGCTTGTGTTTACAATTCTATCCTCACCCTCAAGGTCTCCATGGACTCTGAATAGGTAATTCTCGAGCCAAATCAGAGCATTGTGCCTTCCTCATAGAAGGAAGAAGTGCCGGTCAGTCTTCCAAGAAAGCCCACATGAGGCTCAATCTGCTCGACACTCGAGGAAACCCCGATTTGTAGGCTACCCTGGCCACTACTGCTGTGTCTGATGGAGCCTGAGCTCCGACTTTGTGTCAGCCACCAAGAGACCAGGGACCATATCAAGCATGTGAGATCAGCCATGGCTCAAGTCTGTCATCTCTACCTATCCTTGGTTTTCAAGCATCTGTCCCTAGACATTTGCTGGATTCCCGGTCAATGGGGGAACCTGAAGCACAATAGAGAATTCCTCCTTCCCAATGGCAGGAAACCTGTCTGTTGGGATGTTTGTGCAACCCTCAGAGTGGGAGCCAGCGGTATTGCCAATGAGACCACGCCCACTCCTGAGGGCCTCCAGGGATCAAACAGGCATTGTGACCCTCAGCCTGAGCATGAATTCAAATAAGCCCTTTCAGTTTCACCACCAGGATCCCACATTGTAGGCCTGGTAGGCCCAAATCCTAACCCTTGGTGGGATTTTCCAGGCACCCTGACCCAGTGCCTGTCTATGTAATTTCTGTTTTGGGTGACCCCTAAGATGGATAGCAGCACTCTTCCCTTCCCCGAAAAAGCCACTAAACTATTGGGAGCTGCCAGGATCCTTAGAGAGGTAAAGTCTCCCATGGACGCATTAGACCATACCTACATTCCGAGGCCTTCCTGGACACCCAATCCAGATAGAAAATCCTTTGCTACTTTCTTCGAGTCACCTTAATTACAGTTCCTGATGAACTGCCCTCCAGGTCTATGCATTGAGCATGCGATCACCTCGCCACTAACCCTAACCGGAGTTTGTGTTTACAGAATTCTCTCCCAAAACCATGGCTCAAATGCCCTGGTGGATGGGCTCTCTAGAGCCACATCAGAAGACTGTGCCTGTCATCGCCAAGGAAAATTTTCTCGTCACAGTTTCCCAAACCCTCCAGAATAGGAGAAACCTGCAAGGCCCCTGAGCCCACCCCCTTATTGGAGGCTGCTCTGGTAGCAAATGTGCAGTCTATACATCTGATCTCATACATCAAGGCAGACACCCACGTCAATGTTCCTGAGTCAGATGATTGAACCTGACATGCCCCTAGGACCTCATTGGAACCCTAGATTAGGTTTCTAGACACCTGTCCTCAGGAATGGGTCACAATGGTGAATTGTTACCAAGGTGATCTTAGAATGTGCTGGTGGCTAACATGCTTAGCAGGATTCTCCTACCCTGAGTGTTTGGCACAGGTTGAAGAGCGCGGTTTTTCTGGAATATCAACTTATGATAGAACATGTGGTCCCTGAGCCTCACAATAGTACATCTTCTGTCCCCAAAAGGAAACTGTGCTCTTGGGCATGTGCCAAACCCTCAGGGTAGGAGAATCTTGCATGGCCCCTTAGCCACCAGCATATTCTAAAATCTCCGAGGTAACAAACCAATATTGTGACCCATCTGCAAAAGATTCAGTATCAACTCAAGGCCTTGGTCCTTCGCCCCAGAGCCACCAGAAGGAACCTGCCATGTTCCTCAGCTGCAATGGTCATTGGGGGTGTGCTTTCCAGGCATCCATGCAGAAGAGCTCTGCTCCCAATCTTTCCACATGTGGGACCCTGGAGTTAGCAAACCAGACTCCCCCTGTCAGGTAGAAGGAAACTTTGCTGTTTGGAGCATCTCACAAGTCCCAGCATGGGAAATCCTCCATGGCCTCTTGACGCCACCACTCTATTTGTCAGTCATCATAGACACAAACTCCAGCGTGAGCAGACATCTGACTCCGCCCTTACTCAGGTGCTGGGTATCTCGAATTAGCCTCTGCACATTGGAACTCCCTTCCACTTGGCACTGAATTGAACCGTAATTTGTGTTGACAATTCCGTCCTCAACCTACTGGTCCCCAAGCCCCCTTGATGAGGAATCTGGAGCCACAACGCAGCATTCTGCCTTACCCATAGAAAGAAGTATTACCTGGACAGTCTTCCCAGAGACCCCACATGAGAATCTATCTGCTTTGCACTCAAAGGAATTCTGATTTATAGGCTGTCCTGGACACTAGTGCTGTGTCTGACAGAGCCTAAGCCCCAACCTAGTGTCAGCCACCAAGGTAGGGGGCCCCATATCCAGCATGTGATACCGGCCATTGCCCAAGTATGTCATCTCTATCCATCATTGGATTCAGGCACCTTTCCCTAGACTTTTGTTGGAATACCTGCCAATAGCGGAACATGAAGCACAATAGAGAACTCATCCTTCCCCATGACAGGAAACCTGGCACTTGGGATGTTTGTCAAAACCACACAGTGGGAGCCAGCTTCATGGACAATGAGATCACTCCAACTCCTGAGGACTGCCCTGGGCACAAACAGGCATTGTGACCCTCAGCCTGAGCTTAATTTCAAACAAGCCCTCTCAGTGGCACAGCCAGAATCCCGCATTACAGGCCTGGTATGCCCCTAGACCCAAATAATAACCCTTGGTGTGATTTTCCAGGCACCCAGTCTGAGAGCCCGTCTCTGGAATCCCTGTTTTGGGGCAACCCAATGACGGAAAACAGCACACTTCCTGTCCCTGAAAAAGGCACCAAATTTGGGGAGCTGCCAGGATCCTAAGAGGGAAGAAATCTGCCATGGACCCATGAGACCACACCTGCATTCCGAGGCAATCTTGCAAACACAATCCAGATAGAAAAGCCTGTACTACTCCCTTTGAGTCACCCTAATTACAGTTCCTCATGAGCCACCCTCCAGGTGTACGCATTGGGCCTGCAATTACCTCTCTACTAACCCTAACCCAAATTTGTGCTTGCAGACTTCTTTCCCAAAACCATGGCTCACTTGCCCTCCAGGATGGTGTCTCTGGAGCCAGAGCACAGGACTGTGCCTGCCATCCCCAAGGAAACTGTGCCCATCTCAGTTGCCCAAACATTTTAAATTTGGAGAAACCTGCAAGACCCCAGAGCCCACCTCATTACTGATGGCCCCTCTGCACGCAATGCCCAGTCTGAAACACCCTGATCACCAAATCCAGGCAGACACCCAAGTCAATGGTCATGAGTCAGAAGTTTGAAACTGACATGCCCCTAGGACCTCATTGGAATCCTAGATTATGTTTTCAGGCATCTGTCCTCAGTGAACTTTCTGGAATACCAACTTATGATACAACATGTGGTCCCCGAGCACCACAACAGAAGATATCCTGTCCCCAGAAGGAAACCGTGCTCCTCGACCTCTGCCAAACCCTCAGAGTAGGAGAATACTGCATGGCACCTTAACCAACAGCACATTCTAAGTTCTCCCTAATAAGAAGCCACCATTGTGACCCCTCTGCAAGAGATTCCCTGTCAACCCAAGGCCTTGATACTTCACCCCAAAGCCACCAGACGGACCTGCATGTTCCTCAGCTGCAATGGTCAATGGAGGTGCACTTTCCAGGCATCCATACGGGAAAGCTCTGCTACCCAAACTTTCCACATGGGGGCCCTGGAGCAAACAAACTAGACTCCACCTGTCCAGTCAAAGGAAACCTTACTGTTTGGGGCATCACACAAGCCTCAGAGTGGCCTCTTGACACCACCCCTCCATTTGTTGGTCATCATAGATACAAACTCCAGTGTGAGAAGACATCTGACATTCACCCTTAGGTGCTAGATATCACGTATAAGCCGCTGCACAGAGGAACTGCCTTCCCCTTGACACTGAATTGATCCGTAGCTTATGTTTACAGTACCATCCTCACCCTACTGGTCCCCAAGCCCTCTTGATAGGGAATTCTGGAGCTATCACTTAGTGTTCTTCCTTTCCCATAGAAAGAAAAAGTGCATGGTGGGTCTGCCCAGAAACCCCACATGAGATTCAATCTGCTTGGACTTCAAAGGAACCCTGATTTATAGGCTTCCTGGCCACTAGTGCTTTGTCTGACAGAACCTGAGCCCTTGCCTACTGTTATCAACACAGAGAGCAGGTCCCATATCCAGCATGTGAGACTGGTCATGGACAAAGTCTGTCATCTCTACCCATCCTTGGTGTTCAGGCACCTATCCCCAGACATTTGCTGGAATCCCTGCTAATGGGGGAACCTGAAGCACAATAGAGTACTCTTCATTCCAATGCAGGAAACCTGGCTGTTGGGATGGGTGTCCAACCCTCAAAGTGGGAGCCAGCTACATGGCCAATGAAACCATGCTCACACATGAGGGCCACACTGGGCACAAACAGGCATTGTGACCCTCAGCCTGATCATGTTTTTAAACAAGTCCTCTCAGTTGCACCAGCAGGAACCCACATTGCAGGCCTGGTATGCCCCTTGGCCCAAATCCAAATCCTAAGCCTTGGTGGGATTTTCCAAGCACTCTGACCCATAGCCCATCTCTTGAATCCCTGTTTTCGGGCATGCATAAGATGGTAAACAGCACTCTTCCCTTCCCTGAGAAAGCCACCAAACAATGGGAGCTGCCAGGACTTTTAGAGCGGAAAATTATCCCATGGACCCTTGAGTCCACACCTGCATTCCGAGGCCATCCTGGACACACAATCCAGATACAAGAGCCTGTGCTACCACCTTCGAGTCACCCGATTTATGGTTCCTGATGAGCTGCCCTCCAGGACTATGAATTGGGCCTGCGATCACCCTACCACTAACCCTAAGCCGAGTTTGTGTTTGCAGACTTCTTTCCCAAAACCATGACTTACATGCCTTCCAGGATGGGATCTCTGTAGCCGCAGCACAGGACTGTGCCTGCCATCCCCAAGGAAATTGAGCAACAATGCAGCATTCTGCCTGCCCCAAGAAAGAAGAATTGCCTGGTGAGTCTTCCCAGAATCTCCACATGAGGATCCACCTGCAGGGCCCTCGACGACACCCTAATATCTTAGGCCATCATGGAAACTAAGGCTCTCTCTGACAGAGCCTGAGCCACGACCTCCAGTCAGCCACTCAGACAGTGGGACCCATTTCCTGAAGGTGGGACTTGTTGTGACCCAAAGGTCTCATCTCTACTCAACCTGGATATTCAAGCCTCTGTGCACAGTCTGTAGCTCAAACCCCTTCCTATTGGGTACCTGAAGCACAAGGGTACTCCTCCTTCCTGATGGCAGGAAATCTGGCTGTTAGCATGGGTGTCCAACCCTCAGAGTGGAAACCAGCTGCATGGACATGAGACCACGGCCACACATGGGAGCCGTCCTGGGCACAAACAGGTATTGAGACCTGACCATGAAAGTGATTCCAAACAATATCCCACAGTAGCTGGACCAGGAGCCCACAGAGTGGGACATCCAGGCCCCTAGGAGCAAATCCTCACCCTCGTTGGTGTTTTTCAGTTGCCTAGACCCAGAAACTGTCCCTGGAATCCCTTATGTGGGGGTCCTTTGAGACGGAAAACAGCAGTCTTCCCTTCCCCCAGAGACAGCAAATTCTTGGGAGATAGGCAGAATCCCCAGAGATGAAGAATGTTCCATGGCCCCATGAAGCCACCCCTACATTTTGCGACCTTTCTGGACACACAATCCAGACAGAAAAGTCTGCCCAACTGACTCGATAACATAATAATAGTGAAACATATTAGTGAAATAATAATTTCACTACACAATGAGCTGCCCTCAGAGCCTGCAGATCGGGGCTGTGATCACCTTGGGCCTCACCCTAACCATAGTTCGTGTTTAAAGATTTCTGCCTCCAAAACCCTGTCACACATGCCCTCCATGATGGGACCTCTGGAGCCACACTGGACGACTGTGCCTACCCTCCCTAAGGAAACTCTGCCCTTCACTGTTGCCCAAATCCTGAAGCTTAGGAACAAAGTACAAAGCCCCTGAAACCACCTCAATTTACAAGAATGGTCTGGATTCAAGTGTACATTGTGACACACAGTGAGCACCTGCCTCCAAGCAAACATGTAAGTCAAAGGGCCTGAGTCAGAAGATGGAACCTGACATGCCCCTAGGACTTCATCAATGCCCTAACTTAGGGTTTCAGGCACCTGTCCTGAGAGGACTGTTACCCCATACCATCTTATATTCCAACATGTTGTCCCTGAGCCACACAATGGACCTCTCCTGTCCCAGAAGGACACCATGCTCTTGGTAGCTGTGACCAAGACTCAGTATATTAGAATCCTGCATTGCCCCTGACCATCCCAACATTCCAGTGTCTCCCTGGATACAAACCAGCATTGTGATCGAACAGCATCAAACTCCATGTCAACTCAGCTCCCTTTGAACTTTGCCCCGGAGCCACCAGATAGAACCTGTCATGTTCTTGAGCTGCAATGTTCAATAGAGTAGTGCTTTCCAGGCTTCCATGAGGGAGAGCTCTGCTACCAACCTTTCCATATGGGGCACCCTGGAGCAGACAAACCAGATTCCCCCTGTCCAGTAGAAGGAAACCTTACTGTTTAGAGCATCTCACAAGCAGCAGAGTGGCCATCATCCTAGACACAAACACCAGTGTGTGCAAATATCTGACACAAGCCCTTACTCAGGAGCTGGATGTCTTGAATCAGCCACTGCACACTGGAAGTGCCTTCCACTTGTCACTCAATTGAACCATAGCCTGTGTTTTTAAATCCATCCTCACCCTCCTGATCCCCAAGCCCACTTTATAGGGAATTTTGTAGCCACAATGCACCATTCTGCCTTTCCCATAGAAAGAAGTGCCTGGTGAGTCTGCCCAGGAATCCCGCATTAGGATCCACCTGCTGGCCCTCGATGGCACTCTAATATCTTAGGCCACCATGGGCTCTCAGGCTCTGTCTGACACAGCAGGAGACACGACCTCCAGGCAGCCATGCAGACAGTGGACCCCGTATCCTGCAGGTGGTGCCTGCTGTGGCCAGAAGCCGTCTTCTGTATTCAACCTGGGTATTCAGGCATCTTTCCCAAACTGTAGCTGAAAACCCTGCCTAAGGGGGAACCTGAAGCAAAGGAGTATCCTTATTCCCAATGGCAGGGAACCTGGTTGTTGAGATGGGCACTAAGACTCTGTCTAACACAGCCTGAGCCATGACCTAGAGTCACCCATGCAGATAGTGTGCCCCATATCCTACAGTGTGGACTTGTCATGGCCCAAAGCCATCAACTCTACTCAACCAGGATATTCAACCATCTTTCCCAGATTGTAGCTCAAATCCCTGACTATGGAGGAAACTGAAACACAAGAGTACTCCTCCTTCCCGAAGGCTCAAGCCTGGCTGTTGAGATAGGTGTCCAGCCCTCAGAGTGGGAACCAGCTGCATGGCCCATGAAACCACAGCCACTCATGGGAGCCACTCTGGGAACAAACTTACATTGTTACCCTCAACGTGAGGCTGCTTTCAAACAAAATCCTTCGGTAGCTGGACCAGGAGCCCTCAGAGCATGCCTACCACCCTAGGACCAAACACTCACCCTCATAGGTGTTTTCCAGGTGCCCACACCCAGAAACTGTCTCTGGAATCCCTCTTTTGGGGGTTCCCTGAGACAGAAAACAGCAGTGTTCTCTTCTCCCAGAGACAACAAACTCTTGGGAGCTGAGCAGAATCCCCAGTGCCGAAGTATCTCCCATGGCCCCATGGAGCCACCGCTACATTTTGCAAAAGTCCGGGACAAAGAAAGCAGACAGAAAAGCCTGCACTACTGCCTCCATGATACGTTAACATCAGTACAATATGAGCTTTCCACAGAGCCTGCAGATTGGGCCTTTGATCACCTCAGCCATCAACCAAACCCTAGATCGCATTTGCAGATTTCTGTCCCAAATCCCTGACCCACATGCCCATCAGGATGGGGCCTCTGGAGCCAACCCTGACGACTGTGCCTACACACCTGAAGGAAACTCTGTCCTTCACTGTTGACCAAACCCTGGAGATTAGGAGCAAAGTACAAAGCCCATGAGCCCACCTCAATTCTGACGAAAACTCTGGACACAAGGACACATTCTGACACACAATGAGCCCCTGCCTCCAGGCAGACATCCAAGTCAAAGGCCCTGAGCCAGAAGATTGAACCTGACATGCCTCTAGGACTTTATCAATACCCTAGCTTAGATTTTCAAGTGCCTGTCCCCAGAGGCCTGTTCTTCATTACCAACTTATATTCCAACATATGGTCCCTGAGCCACACAACAGAACCCCTCCTCGCCCTTAAGGGTGTCTTGCTCTTGGTAGCTGTGTCCAAGACTCAGTGTAAGAGAAACCTGCATGGCCCCTGACCGCCCCAATATTCTGTCTCCCTGGATACATACCAGCATTGTGAACCAACAGCATGAAGCTCCATGTCAACACCGGTGACTTTGAACTTCGCCCCAATGTCACCTGTACGAAACTGACATTTCCTCATCTGCAATGGACACTGGAGGTGGGCTTTCCCGGCATCCATGCAGGAGTGCTCTGCTCCGCAAACTTGCAACATGGGGGACCCTGGAGCATGCAAACTAGACTCCACCAATCCATTAGAAGGAAACCTTGATGTTTGGAGCATCTCACAAGCCCCAGGGTGGTAAATCCTCCATGGCTTCATGATGCCTCCCATCCATTTGTCGGTCATAATTGACACAAACTCCAGTGTGAGCAAACATCTGACATCCGCTCTTACTCAGGTGGTAGATGTCTCGAATCAGCCACTGAACACTGGAAGTGCCTTCCACTTCGCACTGAATTTAATGATAGCTTGTGTTAACAATTCCATCCTCATCCTCCTGGTCCCCAAGCCCTCTTGATAGGGAATTCTGGAGCCAAAAAACAACATTATGCCTCCCTCATAGAAAGAAGAAGTGCCTGGTGAGTCTGCCCAGAAACCCCACATGAGAAACCACCTGCATGGCCCTCGACAGCACCATAATATCAGAGGCCGCCATGGGCACTAAGACTCTGTCTCACACAGCCAGAGCCATGACCTCCAGACAGCCATGCAAGAAGTGAGCCCCATATCATGCAAGTGGGCCTTCCATGGCCTGAAGCCATCATCTCTGCACAACCTGGACATTCAGACATCTGTCCCCAGACCGTAGCTCAAATCCCTGCCTATGGGGGAACCTGAAGCTGAGGATTGTTCCTCCTTTCCAATGGCAGGAAACCTGGCTGTTGAGATGGGTGTCTTACCCTCAGAGTGGGAACCAGCTGCACAGCCCATGAGACCAGGGCCACTCATGGGAGACGCCCTGAGCAAAAACAGGCATTGTGACCCTCAGCGTGATCCTCCTTTTGAATAAACACCCTTGTTAGCTTGTCCAGGAGCCCTCCCAGTGGGCTGGCTAGGTCCCTAGGGCCAAATCCTCACGGTCGTTTGTGCTTTCCAGGCGCCCAGACCCAGATCCTGTCTCTCAAATCCCTCTTTTGGGTGTCCCCTGAGACGGAAAACAGCAGTCTTCCCTTCTCAGAGAGACACCAAACACTTGAGAGCTGGGCAGAATCCCCAGAGATGAAGAATCTCCCATGGCCTCATGAAGCCACCCCTACCTTTTCGACCATCCTGGACACAGAACTGCGACAGAAAAGCCTGAGCTACCGCCTCCATGACACCTTAATTTCAGTACACTATGAGCTGCCCTCAGGGATTGCTGATATTTCTTGTGAACACCTCGGACCTCACCCTAATGCTAGTTCGCGTTTGCGATTTCTGTTCCCAAAGTCCTGGCCCATACGCCATCCAGAATGGGGCCTCTGGTGCCACACCGGACGAGTGTGCCTACACTCCTGAAGGAAACTGCCTTTCACTGTTGCCCAAACCCTGAAGACTAGGACAAAGTACAAAGCCTCTGAGCCCACCTCATTTTCGAAGAAAGCTCTGGACCCAAATATGCATTCTGACACACAATGAGCCCCTGCCTCCAGGCTGACATCCAAATCAAAGGCCCTGAGACAGAAGTTTGAACCTGCCATGACTATAGGCCTTAATCGATACCCTAGTTTAGATTTTTAGGTGCCTGTCCCCAGAGCTTGTTATCCAATACTAACTTATATTCCAAAATGTGGTCCTTGAGCCACACAACAGAAACCCTGCTGTCCCCAGAAAGAGACCTTTCTCTTTGTAGCTGTGTCCAAGACTCAGTGTAGGAGAATCCTGAATGGCCCCTGACCACCCCAACATTCTAATGTCTCCCTGGATACAAACCAGCATTGTGATCCAACAGCATTAATCTCCATGTCAACTCAGCCCCCTTAGAACTTCATCCCAGAGCTACCAGATTGAACTTGCTATGTTCCTGAGCTGCAATGGTCAATGGAGGTGTGCTTTCCAGGCATCAATACAGGAGAGCTCTGCTACCCAAACTTTCCATATGGGGGACACATATGGAAGCAAACAAACCAGACTCTCCCTGTACAGTAGAAGGAAACCTTGCTGTTTGGAGCATCTCACAAGCCACAGAGTGGGAAATCCTCCATGGTCTCTAGACGCCACTCCACCATTTGTCCGTCATCATAGAAACAAATTGCAGTGCGAGCAAACATCTGACATCCTCCCTTACTCGGGCGCTGGATAACTTGAATCAGCTGCGGCACACTGGAATTGCCTTATGCTTGGAACTGAATTTAACAGTAGCTTGTGTTTACAATTCTATCTTCACCCTCCTGGTCCACAAGCCCTCTTAATAGGTAATTTTGGAGACATAACACAGCATTCTGCCTGCTCCATTGAAAGAAGAAGTGCCTGGTGAGTCTTCCCAGAAACCCCACATGAGGATCTACCTGTATGGCCCTCGGCAGCACTGTAATATCATAGGTTTCCATGGGCACCAAGGCTCTGTCTGACAGAGCCTGAGCCACGACCTCCAGTCAGCCATCCAGAGAGAGGAACCCATTTCCTGTAGGTGTGACATCGTGTGGCCTGAAACCAACATCTCTTCTCAAACTGGGTATTCAGAACTCTGTCCCAGACCGTAGATCAAATCCATGCCTATGCAGAAAACTGACAAGCAAGAGTATTCCTTCTTCCCAAACCTCTGAGTGGGAACCAGCTGCATGGCCCATGAAACCACGGTCACACATGGAAGACTCCCTGGATACAAACAGGCATTGTGATCTTCAGTGTGAGCTTGCTTTCAAACAAAACCCCTCGGTAGCTGGATGAGGAGCACACAGAGTGGGACTGCCAGGTTCCTAGGACTAAATTCTCACCCTTGTTCGTGTTTTCCAGGCTCCCAGACCCAGAACCTGTATCCGGAATCCCTCTTTGGGTGTCCTCTGTGACGGAAAACAACAGTCTTCCCTTCCCCCAGAGACACCAAACTCTTGGGAGCTGAGAGAATACCCAGAGACAAAGAATTTCCCATGGCCTCATGAAGCTACCCCTATCTTTTGCGACCATCCTGGACACACACCCAACAGAAAAGCCTGTGCTACCACCTCCATGACACCTCAATTTCAGTACTCTATGAGCTGCCCTCAGGCCTTGCACATGGGGCCTGTGATCACCTCGGCCCTCACTCTAACCCTAGTTTGCTTTTGCAGATTTCTGTCCCCAAAGCACTGGTTCATATGCCCTCCAGGATGGGGCCTCTGGTGCCACACCAGACTACTGTCCCTATGCTCCCGAAGGAAACTCTGCCCTTCACTGTTGCCCAAACCCTGAAGATTAGGAGCAAAGTAAACATCCCCTGAGCCCACCTCAATTTCGAAGAAGGCTCTGGACCCAAATGCACATTCAGACACACAAAGAGCCCCTGGCTCCAGGCAGACATCCAAGTCAAAGGCTCTGAGTCAGAAGTTTGAACCTGCCATGACTATAAGACTTCATCGATACCCTAGTTTAGATGTTTAGGGGCCTGTCTCCAGAGGCAAGTTCTCCAATACCAATTTACATTCCAACATGTGGTCCTTGAGCCACACAACAAAACCCCTGCTCTCCCCAGAAGGATCCCTTGTTCTTGGTAGCTGTGTCCATGACTCAGTGTAGGAGAATCCTGCATGGCCCCTGACCTCCCCAACATTCTAACGATCCCTGGATACAAACCATCATTGTGATCCAACAGCATGAAACTCCATGTCAACTCAGGTCGCTTGGAACTTTGCCTCAGAGCCACCAAACCTGCCATGTTCCTCGGATGCAGTGGTTAATAGAGTTGTGCTTTTCAGGCATCCATGCAGGAGACCTCTGCACGCAAATCTTCCACATGGGGGACACTGGAGCAAACAAACCAGACTCCCCCTCTCCAGTATAAGGAAACCTTGCTATTTGGAGCATCTCACAAGCCCGAGGGAGGAAAATCCTCCATGACCTCGTGTCGCCACCCCTCCATTTGGCGGTCAATGTAGACACAACTCCAGTATCAGCAAGCATCTGACATCCACCCTTACTCAGGTCCTGGATACCTCGCATCAGCCGCTGCACATTGGAACTGCCTTCCGCTTGGCACTGAATTGAACCATAGATAGTGTTTACAATTCCATCTTCACCCTCCTCGTCCCCAAACCCTCTTGATAGGGAACTTTGGAGCCACAATGCAGCATTCTGCCTATCACAAAGAAAGAAGACGTGACTGTTGAGTCTGCCTGAAACCCCACATGAGGATCCACCTGCCTGACCCTCAACAGCACCCTAATATCATAGGCCACTATGGGCACTCAGGCTCTGTCTGACACAGCCTGAGCCATGACCTCCAGACAGCCACACAGACAGTGCGCCCCATATCCTGCAGGTGGGACCTGTCATAGCCCAAAACCATCATCTCTACCCAACATGGGTATTTAGATATCTTTCCCAGACTGCAGCTCAAATCCCTGCCTATGGGGGAACCTGAAGTACACGAGTACTCCTCATTCCGATGGCAGGAATCCTGGCTGTTGAGATGGGTGTCCAACCCTCAGAGTGGGAAACAACTGCATGGCCCATGAGAACACGGTCACTCATGGGAGCCGGCCTGGGCACAAACAGGCATTGTGATCCTCAGCGTGAGCCTGCTTTCAAACAAACCCCCTAGGTAGTTGGTACGGGAGCCCGCAGAGCGTGCATGCCAGTTCCCTAGGGCCAAATGTTCACCATCATGTGTGTTTTCCTGGAGCCCTGACCAAGAACCTGTCTCCAGAATCCCACTTTTGGGGGTCCCCTGAGACTGAAAACAGCAGTCTTCCCTTCTCTGAGGGACACCAAGCCCTTGGGAGCTGGGCAGAATCCCAAGAGATGAAGAAACTCCCATGGCCTCATGAAGACACCCCTACATTTTGCAACTGTCCTGGACACACGATCCAGACAGAAAATCCTGCCCTACCGCCTGCATGGCACCTTAATTTCAGTACTGTATGAGTTTCCCACATGGCCAGCAGATCAGGGCTCTAATCACCACAGCTCTCCCCTAACTCTAATTTGCTTTTGCAGATTTCTGTCCCCAAAGCACTGGTTCACATGCCCTCCAGGATTGGGCCTCTGTTGCCTCACCAGACGACTGACCTATACACCTGAAGGAAACACTACCCTTCACGGTTTCCTGAACCCTGAAGATTAGGAGCAAAATATAAAGCCCCTGAGCCCACCTCAATTTCAAAGAAGGCTCTGGACCCAAATGGGCATTCTGACACACAATGAGCCCCTGCCTCCAGGCAGACATCCAAATCCAAGGCTCTGAGTCAGAGGTTTGAACCTGCCATGATTATAGGACTTCATTGATACCCTAGTTTAGATGTTTAGGCGCCTGTCCGAAGAGGCCTGTTCCTCAATTCCAACATGTGGTCCCTGAGCCACACAAAAGAACCCCTGCTGTCCCCAGAAGGATACTTTGCTCTTGGTGTCTGTGTCCATGTCTCAGTGTAGAAGAATCCTGCATGGCCCCTGACCACCCCAACATTTTGGGGCACGACTAACATGGACAACAGCACTCTTTCCTTCCCCATATAAGCCACCAAATTATTGGGAGAAGAGGGGATCCTTAGAGAGGAAAAATCTCCCATGGACGCATGAGACCACACCTGCATTCCGAGGCCATCCTGGTCACACAATCCAGATATAAAAGCCTGTGCTACCTCCTTCCAGTCACCCTAATTACAGTGCCTGGCGAGCTGCCTCCAGGTCTATGCATTGGGCATGAGATCACCTTGCCACTAACCCTAACCTGAGTTTGCATTTGCAGACTTCTCTCACAAAACCATGGCTCATATGTCCTCTAGGATGGGGTCTCTGGAGCCACACCACAGGACTGGGCCTGCCATCCCCAAGGAATCTTTGCCAGTTACATTTGCCCAAACCCACCAGGGTAGGAGAAATCTGCAAGGACCCTGAGCCAAGTCCAATATTGGAGGCTGTTCTGGAAGCAAATGTGTAGTCTGAAACACCCTGGTCACCAAAATGCAGGCAAACACCCAACTCCATGGGCCTGAGGCAGAAGATTGTACCAAAATGCCCGTAGGACCTCATTGGAACCCTAGAATAGATTTTCAGGCATCTGTCCTCCGAGACCTCTTCTGGATTACCACCTTATAATACAACTTTTGGTCCTGGAGCCACACAACAGAACTTGTCCTTTCCCCAGAATGAAACCGTACATTCGACCTGTGCCAAACCCTCAGGGTAGGAGAATACTGCATGGCACCTTAGCCACCAGCACATTCTAAGATCTCTCTGGTAACAAACCAGCATTGTGACCTATCTATAATAGATTCCCTGTCAACTTAAGGCCTTGGTACTTCACCCAGAACAACCAGAATGAACATGCCATGTTCCTCAGCTGCAATGATAAATGGAGGTGTGCCTTCCAGGCATCCATGTGAGAGAGCTTTGCTACCCAAACTTTCCACATGGGGGACACAGGAGCAAACAAACCAGACTCCCCCTGTCTGGTAGAAGGAAACCTTGCTATATGGAGCATCTCACAAACCTCAGCATGTGAAATCCTCCAAGGCTTCTTGACGCAACTGCTCCACTTGTCGGCCATCATAGACACAAACTCCAGTGTGTGCAAACATCTGATATCCGCCCTTACTCGAGTGCTAGATATCTTGAATCCAACACTGCACACTGGAACTGCCTTTTGCTTGGCATTGAATTGAACTGTAGCTTGTGTTTACAATTCCATCCTCACCCTACTGGCTCCCAAAGCCTCTTGATAGGGAATTCTGAAGCCACAATGCAGCATAGAAAGAAGAAGTGCCTGGTGAGTCTGCCCAGCAACCACATATGAGGATCAATCTGCTCAGCCTTCGAGGGAACCCCGATGTATAGGCTGCCCTGGCTACTATTTCTGTGCCTGACAGAGCCTGAGACCAGACTTAGTTTCAACCCCCCAGAATATGGGCCCCATATCCAGCATGTCAGACCAGCCATGGCCCAAGTCTTTCATCTCTACCCATCCTTGGTATTCAGGCACCTGTCCCCAGACATTTGCTGGTATCCCTGACAATGGGGGAACCTGAAGCACAATAGAGAACTCCTCCTTCCCCATGGCAGGAAACCTGGCTATTGGAATGGTTGTCCAGCCCTCAAAGAGGGAGCCAGCTGTATGGCCTATGAGACCACAACCAATTCTGAGATCCATCCTGGGCACAAAAAGGCATTGTGACCCTCATCCTGAACATGCTTTCAAACAAGCCCTCATAGTGGCACCACCAGGATCCTGCACGCAGGCCAGGTACGCCCCTAGGCCCAAATCCTAACATTTGGAGGGATTTTCGAGGCGCTCAGAACCAGAGCTCATCTCTGGAATCCCTGTATTGGGCATCCCTAAGATGTAAAGCAGCACTTTCTTTTCCCTAAAAAGGTACCAAACTATGGAGAGCCGTCAGGACAATTAGAGAGGAAAATTCTCCCATGGACCCATGAGACCACACCTGCATTCCGAGGCCATCTTGGACACACAACCCAGAGAGAAAAGCCTATGCTACTGCCTTCTATTCACCCAATTTACAGTTCATGATGTGCTGCTCTCTAGGTCTATGCATTGGGACTATTCACCTCCCCACTAACCACGCCCACTCAAGAGGGCTGCCCGGGAACAAGCAGGCATTGTGACCCACAGCCTGAGTATGCTTTAAAACAAGTCCTTTCAGTTCCACCACAAGGTTCCCACATTGCAGGCCTGGTACACCCCTAGCCCCAAATTCTAAACCTCAGTTGAATTTTACAGGCGCCCAGACCCAGAACCCATCTCTGGAATCCCTGTTTTGGGGCACCTCTAAGATGGAAAACAGCAATATTACCTACCCTGAAAAAGCTACCAAACTATGGGGAGCCGCCAGGGTCCTTAGAGAGGAAAAGTCTCCCATGGAGCCATGAGACTACACCTGAATTCCAATGCCATTCTGGACACACAATCCAGATAGAAAAGCCTATGCTACCACCTTCCAGTCATGCTAATTACAGTTCCTGATGTGCTGCCCTCCAGGTCTATGCACTGAGCCTGTGATCGCCCTGCAACTAACCTGAACCCGAATTTTTGTTTGCAGACTTCCCTCCCAAAACCATGACTCACATGCCCTCCAGGATGGGTTCTCTCGAGGCACACCACAGGACTGTGCCTGCCCTCACCAAGGAAAATGTACCCATCAGAGTTTCCCAAACCTTACCGATATGGAGAAAACTGAAAGGCACCTGAGCCCACCATAATATGAGCAGCTGCTCTGGACGCAAATGTGCAGTCTGAAACAACCTGAAGAGCTCTATCCAGGCAGACAGCCAAGTCAATGGTCCTGAGTCAGAATATTGAACCTGACATGCCCCTAGGACCTCATTGGAACCCTAGATTGGGTTTTCAGGCACCTTCCCTCAGGTACCTGTTCAGAATACCTACTTATGATGCAACATGTGGTCCCTGAGCCACAAACCAGAAAATCTCCTGTCGCCAGAAGGAAACCGTGCTCTTTGACCTGTGCCACACCCTCAGTGTAGGAGAATCTTGCACATAACTTTAGGCACCAGCACATTCTAAGATATCCCTGGTAAAAAACGTGCATTGTGGCCCATCAGCAAGACATTCCATGTCAAATCAAGGCCTTTGTACTTCGCCCACAGCCTCCAGAAAGAACCTGCCATGTTCCTCAGCTACAATCGTCAATTGAGGTGTGCTTTCCAGTCTTCCATGCCGGAGAGCTCTGCATCCTAAACTTTCCACATGGGGAACCCTTGAGCAAACAAACCGGACTCCAACTGTCCAGTGGTAGGAAACCTCGGTTTTTGGAGCATCTCAAAAGCCTCAGCATGGGAAATCCTCCATGGCCTCTTGAGGCCACTTACTGGTCATAATAGACACAAACTCCACTGTGAGGAAATATCAGACATCCATTCTTCCTCAGGTGCTGGATATTCGAATCAGCCGCTGCACACTGAAACTGCCTTTTGCTTGGCACTGAATTGAACCCTAGCTAGTGTTTACAATTCCATCCTCACCCTACTGGTCCCCAAGGTCTCTTGATAAGGAATTCTAGAGTCTAAATGCAGCATTCTGCCTTCCCCATAGAAATAAGAAGTGCCTGGTGAGTCTGCCCAGAAAACCCATATGAGGAGCAATCTGCTCGGCCCTCGAGGAAACCCCGATTTATAGACTGTCCTGGCCACTATTGCTGCGTCTGACAGAGGCTGAGCCCCGACCTAGTGTCAGCCACGTGGAGAGCGGGACCTATATCTAGCAGGTGGGGCTGACCATGGTCCTACTCCATCATCTATACAAATCCTTGGTATTCAGGCACTTGTCCCAAGACCTTTGCTGGAATCCCTGCCATTGAGGGAACCTGAAGCACAATAGAGAACTCCTCCTTCCCATGGCAGAAAACCTGGCTGTTGGGATGGGTGTCCAACCCTCAACGTTTGAGCCAGCTCCATGGCCAATGAGCCAACGCCCTCTTCTAGGAGCCGCCCTGGGCACAAACAAGCATTGTGACCCTCAGCGTGAGCATGCTTTCAAACAAGTTCTTTCAGTGGCACCACCAGGGTCTCGCATTGCAAGTCTGGTATGCCCTGAGGCCCAAATCCTAACCTTTGGTGGGTTTTTCCAGGCAAGCAGACTCAGAACCCATCTCTGGAATCTCTGTTTTGGGCACCCCTAAGACGGAAAACAGCACTCTTCAGTTCGCTGGAAAAGTAACCAAACTATGGGGAGCCACCAGGAACCTTAGAGAGGAAAAGTCTCCCATGGACCCATGGGACCACACCTAAATTCTGAGCCCATGATGGACACACAATCCAGATAGAAAAGTCTGTGCTACCGACTTCCAATCACCCTAATTGCAGTTCCTGACGAGATTCCCTCAATGTCTACGGATTGGATCTGTGAGCACCTTGCAACTAATACTAACCCAAATTTTTGTCTGCAGACTTCTCTCCCAAAACCATGGCTCACATGCCCTCCAGGATGGGGTCTCCGGAGCCACACCACAGGACTGCGCTTGCAATCACCAAGGAAACTTTACCCATCACATTTCCCCAAACCCTCCTGATTAGGAGAAACCTTCAAGGCCTCTGATCGCACCCAATATTGGAAGTCGCTCTGGACACAAATGCACAGTCTGATACACCGTGATCACCTACATCCACACAGACACCCACGTCAATGGTCCTGAGTCAGAAAATTGAACCTTATGTGAACCTAGGACATCATAGGAACCCTAGATTACGTTTCTGGCATCTGACCTCAGAGGCCTTTTCTGGAATGGCAAGTTAGGATACAACATGGGGACCCTCAGCCACATAACAGTACATCTCCTGTCCCCAGAAGGAAACGGTGCATTCGACCTGTGTCAAACCCATAGGGTAGGAGAATCCCTCATGGCCCCATAGCTACCAGCACATTCTAAGACCTACCGGGTAACAAACCAGTATTGGGACCCATCTGTAAGAGATTCCATGTCAAGTCCAAGCCTTGGCACGTGGCCCAAGAGCCACCAATACGAACCTCTCATGTTCGTCAGCTGCAATGGTCATTGTACTTGTGCATTGAAGGCATCCATGCTGAAGGATTCTGCTACCAAAAATTTCCACATGAGGGATCCCGGAGCAAACAAACCAGACTTCACCTGTCCAGTAGAAGGAAACCTTGCTATTTGGAGCATCTCACAAGCCTCAGCATGGGAAATCCTACATGGCTTCTTGACGCCATCTCTCCATATGTCGGTCATCATAGACACAAACTCGAGTGTGAGCAAACATCTTTCATTTGCCCTTACTCAGGTGCTGGTTGTCTCGAATGAGTCACTGCACATTTGAACTGCCTTCTGCTTTGAACTGAATTTAACACTAGCTTGTGTTTACAATTCCATCCTGATCCCACTGATCCTGAAGTCCTTTTGATAGGGAATTCTGGAGCCACAACGCAGGATTCTGCCTTTCCATAGAAAAAAGAAGTGTCTGGTGAGATTGCCCAAAAAGCCCACATGAGTATCATCGACTAGGTCCTCATGGATCCCCGATTTATAGACTGCTCTGGCCACTAATGCTGTGTCTGACAGAGCCTTAGCCCTGACCTTGTGGCAGGCACCCAGAGAGCAGGACCCATATCCAGCATGTGAGACCAGCTATGGCCCAGTCCGTCCTCACTACCCATTCTTTGTATTCGGGCATCAGTATCCAGACCGTTGCTGGAATCCCTGCCAATGGGGGAAACTGAAGCCCAAGAGAGAACTGCTCCTTCCCCATGGCAGGAAACCTAGCTGTTGGGATGGGTGTCCAACCTTCAGAGAGGGAGCCAGCTGCACTGGGCAATGAGACCATTCCCACTCCTGAAGGGTGTCCTGGGAACAAAGGGGCATTGTGATGCTCAGCCTGAGAATGCTTTCAAAAAAGCCCTCTCAGTTGCACCACCAGGATCTCACATTGCAGGCCTGGTAGACCCCTAGCCCAAATCCTAACCCTTGGTGGGAATTTCTTGGTGCCCAGAGCCAGAGCCCGTTTCTGGTATCCCTGCTGTTGGGCCCCCCTAAGATGGAAAACAGCACTCTTTCCTTCCCAAAAAAGCCACCAAACTACAGGGAACCGCCAGGATCCTTAGAGAGGAAAAATCTCCCATGGACCCATGAGACCACACCTGCATTCTGAGGTCATCCTTGACACACAATGCCGATAGAAAAGGCTGTGCTACCGCCATTGAGTCACCTTATTACAGGTCCTGATGAGCTGCCCTCCAGGTCGAATCATTGGACTGCCATCACCACGCCACTAAGCCTAAACCTAGTTTTCGTTTTCAGGCTTCTCTCCCACAACCATGCCTCACATGTCCTCCAGTATGGGGTCTCTGGAGCCACACCACAGGACTGTGCCTGCCATCCCCAAGGAAACTTTGCACATCACATTTTCCCAAACCCTCCAGATTAGGAGAAACCTCAAAAGCTCCTGATCCCACCCAAATATAGGAAGCCGCTCTGGATGCAAATGCAAAGTCTGAAACATCCTGATCACATACATCAAGGCAGACACCCAAGTCAATGATCCTGTGTCAGAAAATTGAACCTGACATGCCCCTAGGACATACTTCGAACTCTATATTAGGCTTCAGGCATCTGTCCTCAGAGGCCTATTCTAGAATACCAAGTAAGGATACAACATGTGGACCCTGACCCACACAACGGAACATCTCCTGTCCCAAGAAGGAAACTGTGCTTTTTGACCTGTTTTAAACCCTCAGGGTAGGAGTATCCTATATGGCACCTTAGCCACCAGCACATTCTAAGATCTCCATGGTAACAAACAAGCATTGGGACCCATCTGTAAGAGATTCCATGCCAACTCAAGGCCTTGGCACTTGGCCGCAGAGCTACCAGAACTAACCTGTCATGTTCATCAGCTGCAATGTTCATTGGACGTGTGCTTTACAGGCATCCATGTGGGAGAGCTCTGCTACCCAAACTTTCCACATGGGGGACCCCAGAGCAAACAAACCAGACTCCACCTGTCCAGTAGAAGGAAACCTTGCTGTTTGGAGCATCTCACAATCCTAAGCATGGGTAATCCTCCATGGCCTCTTGAAGGCACCCCTCCATTTGTCGGCCATCATAGACACAAACTCCAGTGTGATCAAACACCTGGCATCTGCCCTTACTCAGGTGCTGGATATCTCAAATAAGCTGCTGCACATTGGAACTGCCTTCTGCTTGGCACTGAATTTAACCATAACTGCTGTTTACAATTCCATCCTCACCCTACTCGTCTCCAAGCCCTCTTGATAGGCAATTCTGGAGCCACACCGCAGCATTTATCCTTCCCCATAGAAAGAAGAATTGCCTGGTGAGACTGCCCCAAAACCCCACATGAGGATCATCTGCTTGGCCCTCGAGGATCCCCGGTTTATAGGCTGCCCTGGCCACTAGTGCTGTGTCTGACAGAGCCTGACACCCAACCTCGTGTCAGCCACCCATAAAGCGGGGCCCATATCCAGCACTGTTCATGATCCCATCTGTCCTCTCTCCACATACTTGGTATTTGGGCATCTATCTCCAGATATTTGCTGGAATACCTTCCAATGGGGGAACCTGAAGTCCAATAGACAACTGCTCCTTCCCCAAGGAAGGAAACCTAGCTGCTGGGATGGTTGTCCAACCCTCATAGAGGGAGCCAGTTATGGGCAATGATACCCTGCCCACTCCTGAGGGGCACCCTAAGAACAAACTGGCATTGTGACCCTCAGCCTGAACATGCTTTCAAACAAGCCATCTCTATTGCACCACTAGAATCTCACATTGCAGGCCCCGGTACGCCCCTAGGTCCAAATCCTAACCCTTTGTGGGAATTTCTTGGTGCCCAAATCCATAGCCCGTCTCTGGAATCCCTGTTTTGCGGCACCCCAAGATGGAAAACAGCACTCTTACCTTCCCCGAAAAAGCCACCAAACCACTGGGAGCCACCAGGATCCTTAGAGAGGAAAAATCTCCCATGGACCCATGAGACCACAACTGCATTCCGAGGTCAAATTGGACACACAATGCCGATAGAAAAGGCTGTGCTACCGTCATCGAGTCACCCTAGTTACAGTTCCTAACGAGCTGCCCTCCAGGTCGACGCATTGGCCTGCGATCACCGTGCCACTAAGCCTAAACCTAGTTTTCGTTTGCAGACTTCTCTCCCAAAACCATGCCTCACATGTCCTCCAGGATGGGGTCTCTGGAGCCACACCACAGGACTGTGCCTGCAATCCCCAAGGAAACTTTACCCATCACATTTGCCCAAACCCTGCAGATTAGGAGAAACCTCCAAGGCCCCTGATCCCACCGCAATATTGGAAGCGGCTCTGGATGCAAATGCACAGTCTGAAACACCCTAGTCAATCCAGGCAAACACCAAAGTCAATGATCCTGAGTCAGAATATTGACGAGGCGTGTCCCTAGGACATCACTGGAACCCAATAATAGGTTCTCAGGCATCTGTCCTCAGATGGCTCTTCTCTAAAACCAACTTATGATACAACATCTGTTCCCTAGTCACACAACAGAACATCTCCTGTCCCTAGAATGAAATTCTCCCCATTCCAATGTCTCCGTGGACCCAAACCCACATTACGACCCATCCGCAGGAGAGTCCATTACAGCTCAGCCCCCTCTATTGCTCCCCCTGAGCCAGCAGATCGAAACTGTCTTGTCACTAGTAGACAATTGGAATTCCAAGTGGGTTGCCCAGGCATCCATCCTTAGAACCATGCGCTGGAGTCCTTCCATATGGGATGTCCTGGAGCATTGCAGCAGGTCTCAATTGTCCTGCAGGAGGAATCCTTGTGGATTGGAGCATCTCACAGGTCATCGTGGGAAAAAATTCCATGACCTCGTGATGCTCCCCCTGCTTCATGAAGGGCCCATCATGGACAGAAACACCAAACTGAGCCAACGTCTGATCTTCTCCCTGACTTCAGATGCATGAGATCTTGATTCCGCTCTGCAGAGGGTGCCTTCCATGCCCTCACCCCGAAACCTAAGCCTAGCCTGTGTTCTTAGACTTCTGTCCTCACACTCCTGGCCAACAAGCGCTCCAGTTTGGCAGTACTGGAGCCACAATGCAGCACTCTGCCTGCCTTCCAGAAGAAAAAATATTACCCTCTGGGGCTAACCAGAAACGCCAAGTGACTAACAACCTGCACGCCACTAGACTCTACCCCAATTATACAGTCTATCCCTGGGCACTAAAGCCTGTCTGACACAGCCTGAGCCTGGAAATCCAGACCGACACCCAGACAGCTGGCCGCTCACTTAGCACATTAGTCCCGCCAGGGCCTTAGGTCCTCATCTTTTCCCAACCTCCTTTTTCAGACTTCGGAACCTAGACTTTATCTCCAATCATTACCCAAGGGTGAATGTGATGCTGAAATCAGAACTCATCATTCCCCATGGCAAGAAATACTGTGGATGTCAAGTTGTCCAACATTCAGTGTAGGAAAAACCAGCGTGGCCTATGAGGCCCCGCCCATGCTTGAGGGCAACGTTTGGCACAAACACATATTGTGATCCTCAGCGTGAGCCCTGTTCTAAAGAACGGTCTGTCAGTGGCTGGACCAAGAGCCCACTGATGGGACTTGCTGTGCCCCTAGGCCCCATCCTTAACCGGAGTTTGGGCTGTCAAGTCGCCCCTTCCCAGGGCTCTGTTCTAGAATCCCACTTTGGTGAGATAACAAAGGTTAAAAAAAAAAAAAAAAAAAAAAAAAAAAAAAAAAAAAAACCGCATCCCACAAAATGCGCCCAAACTCTTGGGATTGGGGCAAATCCCCACAGAGTGATACTCGTCCATGGCCCTTGAGGCCACCGCGACATTCCACTGCCATCGTTGACACAAAATCCAGAGGCTAAAGCCTGAGCAAGTGCCTCGCCATTTGTTCATATCCCGAAGAGTTCTCCTCACGGTCTGTAGATCGGGACTCCCATACCTACGTCCCCAAACCTAAGTCGAGTTTGTGTTTTCAGACTTCTGTCCCCACAGCCCTGACCAAACACCTTCCATGCTGAGGCCCCTGTTTCCACAACTCAGGACTGTGCCTGTCCTCTCCAAGGGAATTCTGCCCATTCCATTGGCAATAACCATACAAATTAGGAAAAACCTCCAAAGTCCCTGAGGCCATCCAATAGTGTAGGGCGCCCAAGACAAACAGGGGTGATCTGACATCAGCTGAGCAAGAGCCTCCACTCAGAGCCGTAGACAGATGTCCACAGAGAAGAGGATTGAACCAGACAGGACCATAGGCCTTAATTGTACCCATTGCTTTGGTTTCCAGGCATCTCTCCTCAGAGGCCTGTTTTCCAATACAAGCATATGGGGTTTCCTGAAGCACCTATCAGGACATATCTCGACTCCACATGGGAAACTTGCTTTTTGGAGCTGCCTCAAAATCTCTGGTTAGGAGAATCCTTCAGGGTCCTTGTGCCACCGCCCCATTCCAAGGTTTCCATGAACACAAACCCATTTTAGGACCCATATGCAGGATCCATGTCAATTCAGTCCCCTTGGTCGCTCCCCTAGAGCAAGCAGATCTTACCCGTCTTGTCACTAGCAGACAATTGGAATATGAGGCGGGCTGCCCAGGGATCCATCCTTAGAACCCTGCTCTGGAGTCGTTTCGTACGTGACGTCCTTGAGCCATCCAACAGGTCCTGACTGTCCTGCAGAAGGAATCCCTGTGGTTTGGAGCATCTCAGAATTCGCTCCATGGGAAAACATCCATGGCCTTGTGATGCCCGGCCCCTTCATCAAGGGGCCATCAGGGACAGAAACTCCAACCTGAGTAATCGTCTGAGCCTCGCCCTGCCTTCAGATGCACGAGATCTCGATTCCGCTCTGCAGAGTGTGCCTGCCGTGCCCTCGCCCAGAAACAGAAGTCATGCTGGTGTTCTCCAACTTCCGTCCTCACACTCCTGTCCCAAAATCCCTCCAGTTAGCAATTCCAGAACTACAATGCAGCACTCTACCTGCCCTCCAGAAGGAAAACATTGCCCTCTGTGGCTATCCAGAAAACCCAAATGAGGATCAACGTCACTAGACTGTACCCCAATTATACAGACTGCTCTGGGTACTAATGCCCTTTCTGACACAGCCTGAGCCTGGACCTCCCGAACCACACCCAGCCAGCTGGTCGCACACAGAGCACATCGGACCCGCCATGGCCTTAGGTCATCATCTCTTCCCAACCTCGGTTTTCAGGCTTCAGAACCTAGACCTTATCAACAATCACTGCCCAGCATTGAACACGAGGCAGAAATCAGCACTCCTTCCCCATGGAAAGAAACCTTGTGGTTGGCATGTTGTCCAACAGTCAGTGTAGTTGAAACCAGTGTGGCCCATGAGGCCAAGCCCATACTTGAGGGCTGCCTTGGTCACATACACGCATTGAGACCCTCAGCATGAGCCAAGTCCTCACAGAAGGCCTCTAGGGGCTGGACCAAGAGACGGCATATTGGGCTTGCCATGACCCTAGTCCTCAATTTTTAACCATAGTTCGTGTTCTCCATTCACCCCTCCCCAGGGCTCTGCTTTGGAATTCCTCTTTGGGTAGCACACATGAGGTAACAAAACTGAAAGGACTCCTCCCATCCCACAGATTGAACCAAAACAATTGGGATTGGGCCAAATCCACAGAGATCAAGACCCGTCCATGGCCCATGAGGCCTCACTGACATTCCATGGCCATGGTTGACACAAAATTCAGAGACAAAATCCTGAAAAAGGGCCTCACACTTACTCTTTCTTCATATCCCGAGGAGTTCTCCTCATGGTCTGTAGATCGGGCCTGCCATACCAACTTCTCCACACGTAAGCCGAGTTTGTGTTTTCAGACTTCTGTCCCCACAGTCATGGCCCACACACCCTCTAGGCTGGGGCCCCTGGAGCCACACATCAAGACTGTGCCTCCCACTCCATGAGAATTCTGCCCATTCCATTGTCCACAATCGTACAAATTAGGAGAAACCTCCAAAGGCCCAGAGGCCATCGCAATAGTGTATGCCGCCCGGGACAAAAAAGAGCCGTCTGACACCACCCGGGCATCTAACTCCACTCATACCGTAGAGGGATGTCCCCAGAGAAGAAGATTGAAGTAGACAGGACCCTAGGCCATAATCGGATCCATTGGTTTGGTTTCCAGGCATGGCTCCTCAGAGGCCTGGGTTCCAATTCCAGCATAGGGGGGGGGGTTCCTGAGGCACCCATCAGAACAAATCTTGTTTCCACGGAAAATTGTGCATTGAAGCTGTGTCAAAAGCTTAGGAGAAACCTTCAGGGTCCTGGTGCCACCGCCCCATTCTAAGGTCTTCATGGACACAAACACACATTAGGACCCATCCTCAGGAGAGTTAATTTCAACTCAGCACACACCCCCCCCCGGATGTGCCTGCAGAGACATCAGATCTAACCTGTCTTGTTGCTAGGAGAGAATTGGAATGCGAGACAGGCTACCCAAGCATCCATCCTTAGGTCGGTGCTCTGGACTCAATCCACATGGGACATCCTGGAGCCATCCAACAGGTCTTAATTGTCCCACAGAAGGAATCCTTGCAGTTTGGAGGATCTCACAACTCCCACCATGGGAAAACCTCCATGGCCACGAGATTCCGCCGCCTTCATGAAGGGGCCAACATGGACAGAAATTCCAACCTGAGCCAACGTCTAATCTTCGCCCTGACTTCAGATGCACGAGATCTCGATTCAGATCTGCAGAGGGAGCCTGCCATGCCCTCGTCCTAAAACCTAAGTCTAGTTTGTGTTCTCAGACTTCCGTCCTCACACCACTGGCCTCGAAGCCCTCAAGTTTGGAAATTCCAGACGCACAATGCAGCACTCTGCCTACCCTCCAGAAGAAAAATATTGCCCTAATGAGCTTCCCAGACACCTGAAATGAGGATTAACCTACACGGCACTCAACTGTACCCAAATTATATAGTCTATCCTGGCACTAATGCACTGTCTGACGCAGCCTGATTCCGGACCTCTTGACCAACACCCAGACAGCTGACTGCACACTGAGCACATCAGACCCACCATGTCCTTAGGTCATCACCTCTTCCCAATCTCGGTTTTCAGGCTTCAGAACCTAGACCTTATGTCCAATCACTGCCCAGGTGTGAACATGATGCAGAAATCAGAATTCCTTCCCCATGGCAAGAAAACTTGTGGTTGGCATGTTGTCCAAAGTTCAGTGAAGGAGAAACCAGCGTGACCCATGAGACCCCGCCCATGGTAGAGGGCTGCATTGGGCACAAACTTGCATTGTGACCCTCAGTGTGAGCCCTGTCCTCAAGTATGACCTCTCAGTGGCTGGACAAAGTCCTGTATGGGGCTTGCCATACCCCTAGGCCCCAATCTTAACCAGAGTTAGCGTTGTCCAGTCGCCCTTCCCCAGGTCTCTGCTCTGAAATCCCACTTTTAGTGGCACACCTGAGGTAAACAATCAGAACAGACTCCTCCCATCCCAGATAATGACCCCAAAATCTTGGTAGTGGGCCAAACCCTTAGAGAGCGAGACTCATCCAAGGCCCATGAGGCCTCCCCGACCTTCCACGGCCATCAGTGACACAAAATCCAGAGACAAAACCCTGAGCAAGAGCCTCACACTCACCCTTTGTTCATATCCTAGAAGAGTTCTCCTCAAGGTCTGTAGATCACCCCTCCCATTCCTAAGCCGAGTTTCTGTTTTCAGACTTCTTTCCACACAGCTCTGACGCACACACCCTGCACGCTTGGGCCCCTGGAGCCACACCACAGGACTGTGCCTTCCCTCCCCAAAGGAATACTGCCCATTTCATTGGCCACAAACTTGTAAATTAGGAGAAACCTCCAAAGTCACAGAGGCCATCCCAATAGTGTAGACCGCCCAGGATGAACAGGGGCGATCGGACACCAGCTGAGGAACTACCTCTACTCAGACCCGTAGACAGATGACCTGAGAGAAGAAGATTAAACTGGAAAGGGCCCTAGGCCCTAATATGATTCATTGCTTTGGTTTCCAGGCATCTCTCCTCAGAGTTCTGGTGTCCAATACCAACATATGGGGCAGTTACTGAAGCACCAATGAGAACAAATCTTGTCTCCCCATGGGAAACTTCCTCATTGGAGCTGTGTCAAAACCTCCGATTAGGAGAATCCTTCAGGGCCCCGGTGCCACCGCCCCATTCCAAGGTCTCCATGGACACAAACCCACATTATGACCCATCCTAAGGATAATCCATTTCAACTCAGCCTCATCGGTTGCTACGCCAGAGCCAGTAAATCAAACGTGTCCTGTCACTAGGAGATAATTGGAATGTAGGAGAGCAGCCGAGGCATCCATCCTTAGTTTCCTGCTCTGGAATAGTTCCATATGGGATGTCCTGGAGCCATGCAACAGTTTGCAATTGACCCGCAGAAAATCCTTGTGGTTTGGAGCGTTTCACTACTCCCATCTTGGGAAAAACCCCATGGCCTCGTGATGACCCCCCTTCATGAAGGAGCCATCATGGACAGAAAATCCCACCTGATCCAACGTCTGAACCTTGCCCTGACTTCAGATGCACGAAATTTTGATTCAGCTCTGCAGAGTGTGCCTGCCGTGCCCTCGCCCTGAAACCAAAGACAAGCTTGTGTTCTCAGACTTACGTCCTCACACTCCTGGCCCAAAAGCCCTCAAGTTTGGCAATTCCGAGCCAGAATACAGCACTCTGCCTGCCCTCCAGAAGAAAAACGTTGCCTTATGGGGCTACCGAGAAACCCTAAATGATTATATTCTGCACGCCACTAGACTCTACCCAAATTATACAGCCTATCTGGGCAGGAATGCCCCGCCTGGCACACCTGAGCACAGACCTCCTGAGCGACACCTAGAAAGCTGGACCCAAACTGAACACATCGGACCCACCATGGCCTTAGGTTGTCATCTCTTCCCAAACTCGGTATTCAGGCTTCAGAACCTAGACCTTATCTCCAATCACTGCCCAGAGATGAATGTGATGCAGAAATCAGAACTCCTCCTTCCCCATGTCAAGAAACCTTGAGGTTGGCATGTCCACGGTTTAGTGTAGGAGAAACCTGCATGGTCAATGAGTCTCCGCCCATGATTGAGGGCCACCTTGGGCACAAACACGCATTGTGACCCTCAGGGTTAGTCCACTATTCAGGAAACGCCGCTCAGTGGCTGGAACAAGAACCCACATATGGGGCTTGCCATACCCATAGGCCCCCAGGCCTAACCAGAGGGCGGGTATTCCAGTCGTCTGTACCCAGTGTTCTTCTCTAGAATCCCTCTACTGGAGGGACACATGAGGCAGAAAACAGGGCTCCTCCCTTCCCACATAATAACCCCAAACTCTTGGGAGCTGGGCAAATCACCACAGAGGGAGACTCTTCCACTGTACATGAGGCCACCCCTACATTAAACGACCATCGTGAATACAACATCCAGAGACATAAAACTAAACGACCACCTCTCATTCACCCTCATTTCTCATCACGAAGAGCTCCCTTCTCGGACTGTAGATCACTCCTGCCATAACCTCGGCCCCAAACCTCAGCCGAGTTTGTGTTTTTGGACGTCGTCCCCATAGCCCTGGCCCACACACCCTCCAGTCTGGGGCCTTGAGCCACACCACAGGACTGTCCTGCTCCCTTCTGGGAGACTGTGTCCATTCCATTGCCCACAAGCCTAAAGAATAGGAGAAACCTCAAGGACCGTGACGACATCCCACTACTGTAAGCGGCCATGGACAAACAGGGGCATCTTGCTACAGGTTGAGCAGCTACCTCCACACAGACACTCAGACAGATGCCCTGAGAGACCGAAGATTGAACCGGACAGGACCCTAGGCCCTAATCTGAACTCTTGCTTTGGTTTCTAGGTGTCACTCCTCAGAGGCCTGGGTTTGAAGACCAGAATATGGGGCTTTTGAGGCACCAAACAGAACACCTCTCGTCTCCACATGGGAAGCTTCCTTGTTGGAGCTGTGTCAAACCCTTTGGGTTGGAGAATCCTGCAGAGTCCCTGAGCCACCGCCACATTCCAAGGACTCCATGGCCACCAACCCACATTATGACTCAGCCTCAGGAGAGTCCATTTCAACTCAGACGTCTGGGTAGCTCGCCCAAGAGCCCGCAATTTTACCTGCCTTGCCCCGAGCAGCCAGTGGGAAGGTGAGGTGACGTTTCCAGGCATCCATGTTTAAACCCCTGCTCTTGAGTCTTTCCATATGGGGCATCCTGGAACCATCCAATAGGACTCGACTGTCTTGCAGTAGGAAACCTTGAGTTTTGGAGCAGCTCACAACTCCCAGTGTAGGGAAACCTCCCTGGCCTCATGATGCCCCCTCTCCCTTCAGGAAAGGGCCATCATGGACACAAACTCCAGCCTGAGGCAACATCTGATACTCGCCCTGACCTCAGATGCAAGAGATCTCAATTCAGCCTCTACTGAGTGGGCCTGCTGTGCCCTCAGCCCCAAACATAACGCTACTTTGTGTTTTCAGACTTCCTTCCTCACACTCCTGGCGAGCAATCCCTCCGGACTGGGAATTCCGGAACCAAAACACAGTGCTCCAAGAAAAACTTTGCCCTATAGGGCTCTCCAGAAATCCCAAATAAGGAGCAACCTGCTTGGGCCTCGATGGCACCACAGTTGGAAAAGCTTCCCTGGACACTAATGCTCTGTCTGACACATCCTGAGGCCAGACGTCCCAACAGACAAGGAGACACTGGCCTCACACCCACAATCGCACACGCCATGGCCTTAGGCAGCCATCTCTTCCCAACCTGGGTTTTCAGACATCTGAACGTAGACATTATATCAAATCCCGGCACACGTGGGTACCTGAAGCACAAATCAGAACTCCTCCTTCCCCATGGCTGTAAAGTTTGCTGTTGTCATGGAGTCACACCTTCAGGGTAGGAGAAACCTTCATGGACTCTGAGGCCAAACCCTAACTTGAGTGCCTCCTGGGCACAAACTCGCATTGTGACCATCAGCATGAGACCCATGTTGAAGAAAGGCCTCACAGGGCCTGGACGAAGAGCCGCATATGGTGCTGGCCAAGCCCCTATGCTCCCAATCCTCACCAGGGTTCGAGTTTTTCAGTTGCTTGTACCCAGGACTGTGATCTGGAGTTCCTCCCCTGGAGGAACTCTTTAGCCAGACAACAGGAATCCACCCTTCCAAAAAATGACACAATATCTTGGGAGCTGGCCCAACTCATCAGAAAGGGAGACTCTTCCATAGTCCCTGAAGCCACCCCTACAGTTCACGGTTATGGGGAAACAACATCCAGAGACAAAAGCTTTCGTGACTGCCTCCCAGGCGCCCTTCTTTCATTAAGCTGAGGAGCTCCTCTCATGGTCTGTGGATCCCGCCTGCCATAACCTCGGCACCACACCTAAGCCGAGTTTGTGTTTTCAGACTTCTGTCCCCACAGTCCTGGCCCACACATCCTCTAGGCTGGGGCCCCTGGAGCCACACATCAGGACTGTGCCTCCCACTCCATGAGAATTCTGTCCATTCCATTGTCCACAATCATACAAATTAGGAGAAACCTCCAAGGGCCCAGAGACCATCACAATAGTGTATGCCGCCCGGGACAAACAAGGGCCGTCTGACACCAGCAGAGCATCTAACTCCACTCATACCGTAGATGGATGTCCCCAGAGAAGAAGATTGAAGTAGACAGGACCCTAGGCCATAATCGGATCCATTGGTTTGGTTTCCAGGCATGGCTCCTCAGAGGCCCGGGTTCCAATACCAGCATGGGGGGGGGGGTTCCTGAGGGACCCATCAGAACAAATCTCGTTTCCACAGAACCTTGTGCATTGAAGCTGTGTCAAAAGCTTAGGAGAAACCTTCAGGGTCCTAGTGGCACCGCCCCATTCCAAGGTCTCTATGGACACAAACACACATTAGGACCCTTCCTCAGGAGAGTCTATTTCAACTCAGTACCCCCCACCCCCAGTTGCACCGGCAAAGCCATCAGATAGAACCTGTCTTGTTGCTAGGAGAGAATTGGAATGCGAGACAGGCTACCCAAGCATCCATCCTTAGGTTGGTGCTCTGGAGTCATTCCACATGGGACATCCTGGAGCCGACCAACAGGTCTCAATTGTCCCACAGAAGGAATCCTTGCAGTTTGGAGGATCTCACAACTCCCACCATGGGAAAACCTCCATGTCCACGAGATTCCGCCCCCTTCATGAAGGGGCCAACATGGACAGAAATTCCAACCTGAGCCAACGTCTAATCCTCGCCCTGACTTCAGATGCACGAGATCTCGATTCAGATCTGCAGAGGGAGCCTGCCATGCCCTCGTCCTAAAACCTAAGTCTAGTTTGTGTTCTCAGACTTCTGTCCTCACACCACTGGCCTCGAAGCCCTCAAGTTTGGAAATTCCAGACGCACAATGCAGCACTCTGCCTACCCTCCAGAAGAAAAATATTGCCCTAATGAGCTTCCCAGACACCTGAAATGAGGATTAACCTACACGGCACTCAACTGTACCCAAATTATATAGTCTATCCTGGCACTAATGCACTGTCTGACGCAGCCTGAGTCTGGACCTCCTGACCATCACCCAGACAGCTGACTTCACACTGAGCACATTAGACCCGCCATGTCCTTAGGTCATCATCTCTTCCCAACCTCGGTTTTCAGGCTTCAGAACCTAGACCTTATGTCCAATCACTGCCCAGGTGAGAACATGATGCAGAAATCAGAATTCCTTCCCCATGGCAAAAAAACTTGTGGTTGGCATGTTGTCCAAAGTTCAGTGAAGGAGAAACCAGCGTGGCCCATGAGACCCCGCCCATGGTAGAGGGCTGCATTGGGCACAAACATGCATTGTGACCCTCAGTGTGAGCCCTGTCCTCAAGTATGACCTCTCAGTGGCTGGACCAAAGTCCTGTATATGGGGCTTGCCATACCCCTAGGCCCCAGTCTTAACCAGAGTTAGCGTTGTCCAGTCACCCCTCCCCAGGTCTCTGCTCTGAAATCCCTCTTTTAGTGGCACACCTGAGTTAAAAAATCAGAACGGACTCCTCCCATCCCAGAGAATGACCCCAAAATCTTGGTAGTGGGCCAAACCCTTAGAGAGGGAGACTCATCCAGGGCCCATGAGGCCTCCCCGACCTTCCACGGCCATCAGTGACACAAAATCCAGAGACAGAACCCTGAGCAAGCACCTCACACTCACCCTTTGTTCATATCTTGGAAGAGTTCTCCTCAAGAAATGTAGATAGGCCCTCCCATACCTACGTCCCCAAACCTAAGCCAAATTTCTGTTTTCAGACTTCTGTCCACACAGCTCTGACGCACACACCCTGCATGCTTGGGCCCGTGGAGCCACAACACAGGACTATGCCTTCCCTCCTCAAAGGAATACTGCCAATTTCATTGTCCACAAACTTGCAAATTAGGAGAAACCTCCAAAGTCACAGAGGCCATCCCAATAGTGTAGACTGTCCGGGAGGATTAGGGGCGATCTGACACCAGCTGAGGAACTACCTCCACTCAGACACGTAGATAGATGACCCGAGAGAGGAACATTAAACTCGACAGGACCCTAGGTCCTTATAAGATTCATTGCTTTGGTTTCCAGGCATCTCTCTTCAGAGTTCTGGTTTCCAATACCAACACATGGTGCAGTTACTGAAGCACCAATGAGAACAAATATTGTCTCCCCATGGGAAACTTCCTCGTTGGAGCTGTCAAAACCTCCGGTTAGGGGGTGGAGTCAAGATGGCAGAGAAGTAGCAGGCTGAGACTACTTCCGCTAGCACTAGATCAGCTAGAGAGCTTATCTAAAGAGTGCAAACACCTGCAAATCCATCGTCAGATCGAAGAGAAGAGGAACAGCAATTCTAGGAACAGAAAAACAACCACTTTCTGAAAGGTAGGACTGGCGGAGAAGTGAATCCAAAACGACGGGAAGATAGACCCCGGGGGGAGGGGCCAGCTCCTGGCAAGCAGCGGAGCAATGGAGCACAAAATCAGGACTTTGTAAAGTCTTTTCCGCTGAGGGACATCGCTCCGGAGGCTAAACCCGGGCGAAGCCCATGCGGGGTCGGCGTGACCTCAGGTCCCGCAGGGTCACAGAAGGATCGGGGGTATTTGAGTGTTGCAGAGCTTGCGGATATTGGAATGGGAAAGCCGGCTACAGAGACAGAGCCGACAGTAAGCTCGCAGCTCGGTGTTGCCTTGAACCGATCACAGGCTCGGAGAGCTCGGAGCGCGGCCGGAGGTTAGGCAGACGCAAGTTACTAGGAGCTGTTCGCTGAGGGTGCACTGTGGAGCGGGGCCCAGGGCTCTCGGCTCCTCCGGGCCGGAGACCAGGAGGCCGCCATTTGTATTCCCATCCTCCAGAACTCTATGGAAAGCGCTCTGGGAACAAAAGCTCCTGAAAGCAAAGGCGAGCAGATCACTCAACTGGGCCCCTGGTAAGGGCCGTGCAATTCCGCCTGGGGCAAAGACACTTGAGAATCACTACAACAGGCCCCTTCCCAAGAAGATCAACAAGAAATCCAGGCAAGACCAAGTTCACCTACCAAGGAGTGCAGTTTCAATACCAAGGAGAGAGCAGTAGAATTCCAGAGGAGGAGAAATCAAATCACGGAACTCATGGCTTTCTCCCTGTGATTTTTTAGTCTTGAAGTTAATTTAATTTTTCCTTTTTCATTTTTTTCTCTTCTACTGCTAAATTTTTTTAACTTTTACCCTTTTCTTTTTTAACGTTTTTTAACTAGTTTATCTAATATATATATATATATTTTTTTTTTCTTTTTTATACTTTTCTTTATTCGTTTTCTTTTTTTTAATTCTTTTTTTTCTTTATTTTTGAACCTCTTTTTATCCCCAAATCAGAAGAGATCCCAATCTCTTCAATCTTTTTTAAAAATTCTTTTTAAAATTCTTGATTGAATTTTTAATTCAAACTCTTTTTTTAATTCTTTTTTTCCTTTCTTTATTTTTGAAACTCTTTTTAACGCCAAATCAGAAGAGATCCCAACCAAAAGAGATTGGGAGATCCCAATCAGAGGAGATCCCAATCAGAGGAGATCCCTCACCCAATCGTGAGGGGGGATTTCTCCCCCCTCACGATTTGGGATCTCTTCTGATTTGGTTAAAGCATATTTTCCTGGGATTGTTGCCACCCTTTTAGTATTTTACTTGCTCCTTCATATACTCTTAGCTGGACAAAATGACAAGGCGGAAAAATTCACAACAAGAAAAAGAACAAGAGGCAGTACCAAAGGCTAGGGACCTAATCAATACAGACATTGGTAATATGTCAGATCTAGAGTTCAAAATGACAATTCTCAAGGATCTAGCCGGGCTTGAAAAAGGCATGGAAGATATTAGAGAAAACCTCTCCAGAGATAGAAAAGCCCTTTCTGCAGAAATAAAAGAACTAAAATCTAACCAAGTTTAAATAAAAAAAGCTATTAATGAGGTTCAATCAAAAATGGAGGCTCTCACTGCTAGGATAAATGAGGCAGAAGAAAGAATTAGCGATATAGAAGACCAAATGACAGAGAATAAAGAAGCTGAGCAAAAGAGGGACAAACAGCTACTGGACCATGAGGGGAGAATTCGAGAGATAAGTGACACCATAAGACGAAACAACATTAGAATAATTGGGATTCCAGAAGAAGAAGAAAGAGAGAGGGGAGCAGAAGGTATACTGGAGAGAATTATTGGGGAGAATTTCCCCAATATGGCAAAGGGAACGAGCATCAAAATTCAGGAGGTTCAGAGAACGCTCCTCAAAATCAATAAGAATAGGCCCACACCTCATCACCTAATAGTAAAATTTACAAGACTTAGTGAAAATGAGAAAATCCTGAAAGCAGCCCGGGAAAAGAAGTCTGTAACATACAATGGTAAAAGTATTAGATTGGCAGCTGACTTATCCACAGAGACCTGGCAGGCCAGAAAGAGCTGGCATGATATTTTCAGAGCACTAAATGAGAAAAATATGCAGCCAAGAATACTATATCCAGCTAGGCTATCATTGAAAATAGAAGGAGAGATTAAAAGCTTCCAGGACAAACAAAAACTGCAAGAGTTTTCCAACACCAAACCAGCTCTACAGGAAATACTGGAAGGGGTCCTCTAAGCAAAGAGAGAGCCTACAAGTGGGAGATCAGAATGGAACAGAGACAATATACAGTAACAGTCACTTACAGGCAATACAATGGCACTAAAATCATATCTCTCAATAGTTAACCTGAATGTTAATGGGCTAAATGCCCCAATCAAAAGACACAGAGTATCAGAACGGATAAAAAAACAAAACCCATCTATATGTTGCCTCCAAGAAACTCATTTTAAACCCGAAGACACCTCCAGACTTAAAGTGAGGGGGTGGAAAAGAGTTTACCATGCTAATGGACATCAGAAGAAATCTGGGGTGGCAATCCTTATATCACATCAATTAGATTTTAAGCCAAAGACTATAATAAGAGATGATGAAGGACACTATATCATACTCAAAGGGTCTGTCCAACAAGAAGATCTAACAATTTAAATATCTATGCCCCCAACGTGGGAGCTGCCAACTATATTAACCAATTAATTACAAAATCAAAGAAACACATCCACAATAATACAATAATAGTAGGGGACTTTAACACTCCCCTCACTGAAATGGACAGATCATCCAAGCAAAAGATCAACAGGGAAATAAAGGCCTTAAATGATACACTGGATGAGATGGACATCACAGATATATTCAGAACATTTCATCCCAAAGCAACAGAATACACATTCTTCTCTAGTGCACATGGAACATTCTCCAGAATAGATCACATCCTCGGTCCTAAATCAGGACTCAACCAGTATCAAAAGACTGGGATCATTCCCTGCATATTTTCAGACCACAATGCTCTGAAGCTAGAACTCAACCACAAGAGGAAGTTTGGAAAGAACCCAAATACATGGAGACTAAACAGCATCCTTCTAAAGAATGAATGGGTCAACCAGGAAATTAAAGAAGAATTGAAAAAAATCATGGAAACAATTGATAATGAAAATACAACGGTTCAAAATCTGTGGGACAAAACAAAGGCAGTCCTGAAAGGAAAATATATAGTGGTACAAGCTTTTCTCAAAAAACAAGAAAGGTCTCAGGTACACAACCTAACCCTACACCTAAAGGAGCTGGAGAAAGAACAAGAAAGAAACCCTAAGCCCATAAGGAGAAGAGAAATCATAAAGATCAGAGCAGAAATCAATGAAATAGAAACCAAAAAAAAAACAATAGAACAAATCAACCAAACTAGGAGCTGGTTCTTTGAAAGAATTAATAAAATTGATAAACCCCTGGCCAGACTTGTAAAAAAGAAAAGAGAAAGGAACCAAATAAATAAAATCATGAATGAAAAAGGAGAGATCACAACTAACACCAAAGAAATACAAACTATTAAAAGAACATACTACGAGCAACTCTACGCCAATAAATTTGACAATCTGGAAGAAATGGAGGCATTCCTAGAAACATATAAACTACCAAAATTGAACCAGGAAGAAATAGAAAGCCTGAAGAGACCCATAACCAGTAAGGAGATTGAAACAGTCATTTAAATCTCCAAACAAACAAAAGCCCAGGGCCAGATGGCTTCTCGGGGGAATTCTACCAAACATTTAAAGAAGAACTAATTCCTATTCTCCTGAAACTGTTCCATAAAATAGAAATGGAAAGAGAACTCCCAAACTCATTTTATGAGGTCAGCATCACCTTGATCCCAAAACCAGACAAGGATCCCATCAAAAAAGAGAGCTATAGTCCAATATCTTTGATGAACACAGATGCGAAAATTCTCACCAAAATACTAGCCAATAGGATTCAACAGTGCAGTAAAAGGATTGTTCACCACGACCAAGTGGGATTTATCCCAGGGCTGCAAGGTTGGTTCAACATCCGCAAATCAGTCAATGTGATACAACACATCAATAAAAGAAAGAACAAGAAGCATATGATACTCTCAATAGATGCTGAAAAAGCATTTGACAAAGTACAGCATCCCTTCCTGATCAAAACTCTTCAAAGTGTAGGGATAGAGGGCACATACCTCAATATCAGCAAAACCATCTATGAAAAACCCACTGCAAATATCATTCTCAATGGAGAAAAACTGAAAACTTTTCCACTAAGGTCAGGAACACGGCAGGGATGTCCATTATCACCACTGCTATTCAACATAGTACTAGAAGTCCTAGCCTCAGCAATCAGACAACAAAAGGAAATTAAAGGCATCCAAATTGGCAAAGAAGAAGTCAAATTATCACTCTTCGCAGATGATATGATACTCTATGTGGAAAACCCAAAAGACTCCACTCCAAAACTGCTAGAACTTGTACAGGAATTCAGTAAAGTGTCAGGATATAAGATCAATGCACAGAAATCAGTTGCATTTCTCTGCACCAACAAGACAGAAGAAAGAGAAATTGATGAGTCAATCCCATTTACAATTGCACCCCAAACCGTAAGATACCTAGGAATAAACCTAACCAAAGAGGCTAAGAATCTACACTCAGAAAACTATAAAGTACTCATGAAAGAAATTGAGGAAGACACAAAGAAATGGAAAAATGTTCCATGCTCCTGGATTGGAAGAATAAATATTGTGAAAATGTCTATGCTACCTAAAGCAATCTACACATTTAATGCAATTCCTATCAAAGTACCATCCATCTTTTTCAAAGAAATGGAACGAATAATTTTAAAATTTATATGGAACCAGAAAAGACCTTGAATAACCAAAGGGATATTGAAAAAGAAAGCCAAAGTTGGTGGCATCACAATTCCGGACTTCAAGCTTTATTACAAAGCTGTCATCATCAAGACAGAATGGTACTGGCACAAAAACAGACACATAGACCAATGGAACAGAAAAGAGTGCCCAGAAATAGACCCTCAACTCTATGGTCAACTAATCTTCGACAAAGCAGGAAAGAATGTCCAATGGAAAAAAGACAGCCTCTTCAATAAATGGTGTTGGGAAAATTGGACAGCCACGTGCAGAAAAATGAAATTGGACCATTTCCTTACACCACAAACAAAAATAGACTCAAAATGGATTAAGGACCTCAATGTGAGAAAGGAATCCATCAAAATCCTTGAGGAGAACACAGGCAGCAACCTCTTCGACCTCAGCCGCAGCAACATCTTCCTAGGAACATCGCCAAAGGCAAGGGAAGCAAAGGCAAAAATGAACTTTTGGGATTTCATCAAGATCAAAAGCTTTTGCACAGCAAATGAAACAGTTAACGAAATCAAAAGACAACTGACAGAATGGGAGAAGATATTTGCAAACGACATATCAGATAAAGGACTAGTGTCAAAAATCTATAAAGAACTTAGCAAACTCAACACCCAAATAACATATAATCCAATCAAGAAATGGTCAGGGGATATGAACAGACGTTTCTGCAAAGAAGACATCCAGATGGCCAACAGACACATGAAAAAGTGCTCCATATCACTCGGCATCAGGGAAATACAAATCAAAACCACAATGAGATATCACCTCACACCAGTCAGAATGGCTAAAATCAACAAGTCAGGAAATGACAGATGCTAGCGAGGATGCAGAGAAAGGGGAACCCTCCTGCACTATTGGTGGGAATGCAAGCTGGTGCAACCACTCTGGAAAACAGCATGGAGGTTCCTCAAAATGTTGAAAATAGAACTGCCCTATGACCCAGCAATTGCACTACTGGGAATTTACTCTAAAGATACAAACGTAGTGATCCAAAGGGGCACGTGCACCCGAATGTTTATAGCAGCAATGTCCACAATAGCCAAACTATGGAAAGAACCTAGATGTCCATCAACAGATGAATGGATAAAGCAGATGTGGTATATATACACAATGGAATACTATGCAGCCATCAAAAGAAACGAAATCTTGCCATTTGTGACAACATGGATGGAACTAGAGCGTATTATGCTTTGTGAAATAAGTCAAGCGGAGAAAGACAACTATCATATGATCTCCCTGATATGAGGAAGTGGTGATGCAACATGGGGGCTTAAGTGGGTAGGAGAAGAATCCCTGAAACAAGATGGGATAGGGAGGGAGACAAACCATAAGTGACTCTTAATCTCACGAAACAAACTGTGGGTTGCTGGGGGGAGGGGGTTGGGAAAAGGGGGGTAGGTTATGGACATTGGGGAGGGTATGTGCTTTTGGGTAAATTGGAAGGGGAAGTGAACCATGAGAGACTATGGACTCTGAAAAACATTCTGAGTGGTTTGAAGTGGCGGGAGGGTGGGAGCTTGGGGTACCAGGTGGTGGGTATTATAGAGGGCACAGCTTGCATGGAGCACTGGGTGTGGTGAAAAAATAATGAATACTGTTTTTCTAAAAATAAATAAAATGGAAAAAAAAAAACCCTCCGGTTAGGAGAATCTTTCAGGGCCCCAGTGCCACCGCCCCATTCCAAGGTCTCCATGGACACAAACCCACATTATGACCCATCCTAAGGATAATCCATTTCAACTCAGCCCCATCGGTTGCTACGCCAGAGACAGCAAATCAAACGTGTCCTGTCGCTAGGAGATAATTGGAATGTAGGCGCGCAGCCGAGGCATCCATCCTTAGTTCCCTGCTCTGGAATAGTTCCATATGGGATGTCTTGGAGCCATCCAACAGTTTTCAATTGACCCGCAGAAAATCCTTGTGGTTTGGAGCGTTTCACTACTCCCATCTTGGGAAAAACCCCATGGCCTCGTGATGACCCCCCTTCATGAAGGAGCCATCATGGACAGAAAATCCCACCTGATCCAATGTCTGAACCTTGCCCTGACTTCAGATGCACGAAATTTTGACCTGTATGGTCAATGAGTCTCCGCCCATGATTGAGGGCCACCTTGGGCACAAACACGCATTGTGACCCTCAGGGTTAGTCCACTATTCAGGAAACGCCGCTCAGTGGCTGGAACAAGAACCCACATATGGGGCTTGCCATACCCATAGGCCCCCAGGCCTAACCAGAGGGCGGGTATTCCAGTCGTCTGTACCCAGTGTTCTTCTCTAGAATCCCTCTACTGGAGGGACACATGAGGCAGAAAACAGGGCTCCTCCCTTCCCACATAATAACCCCAAACTCTTGGGAGCTGGGCAAATCACCACAGAGGGAGACTCTTCCACTGTACATGAGGCCACCCCTACATTAAACGACCATCGTGAATACAACATCCAGAGACATAAAACTAAACGACCACCTCTCATTCACCCTCATTTCTCATCACGAAGAGCTCCCTTCTCGGACTGTAGATCACTCCTGCCATAACCTCGGCCCCAAACCTCAGCCGAGTTTGTGTTTTTGGACGTCGTCCCCATAGCCCTGGCCCACACACCCTCCAGTCTGGGGCCTTGAGCCACACCACAGGACTGTCCTGCTCCCTTCTGGGAGACTGTGTCCATTCCATTGCCCACAAGCCTAAAGAATAGGAGAAACCTCAAGGACCGTGACGACATCCCACTACTGTAAGCGGCCATGGACAAACAGGGGCATCTTGCTACAGGTTGAGCAGCTACCTCCACACAGACACTCAGACAGATGCCCTGAGAGACCGAAGATTGAACCGGACAGGACCCTAGGCCCTAATCTGAACTCTTGCTTTGGTTTCTAGGTGTCACTCCTCAGAGGCCTGGGTTCGAAGACCAGAATATGGGGCTTTTGAGGCACCAAACAGAACACCTCTCGTCTCCACATGGGAAGTTTCCTTGTTGGAGCTGTGTCAAACCCTTTGGGTTGGAGAATCCTGCAGAGTCCCTGAGCCACCGCCACATTCCAAGGACTCCATGGCCACCAACCCACTTTATGTCTCAGCCTCAGGAGAGTCCATTTCAACTCAGTCCTCTGGATAGCTCGCCCAAGAGCCCACAATTTTACCTGCCTTGCCCTGAGCAGCCAGTGGGAAGGTGAGGTGACGTTTCCAGGCATCCATGTTTAAATCCCTGCTCTTGAGTCTTTCCATATGGGGCGTTCTGGAACAATCCTATAGGACTCGACTGTCTTGCAGTAGGAAACCTTGAGTTTTGGAGGAGCTCACAACTCCCAGCGTAGGGAAACCTCCCTGGCCTCATGATGCCCCCACTCCCTTCAGGAAGGGGCCATCATGGACACAAACTACAGCCTGAGGCAACGTCTGATACTCGCCCTGACCTCAGATGCAAGAGATCTCCATTCAGCCTCTACTGAGTGGTCCTGCTGTGCCCTCAGCCCCAAACATAACGCTACCTTGTGTTTTCAGACTTCCTTCCTCACACTCCTGGCGAGCAATCCCTCCAGACTGGGAGTTCTGGAACCACAACACAGTCCTCTGCCTGCCCACCAGAAGAAAAACGTTGCCCTATAGGGCTCTCTAGAAATCCCAAATAAGGAGCAACCTGCTTGGGCCTCAAAGGCACCACAGCTGGATAAGCTTCCCTGGACACTAATGCTTTGTCTGACACCGCCTGAGGCCATACGTCCCGACAGACAAGGAGACAGCTGGCCTCACACCCAGTACATCACACACGCCATGGCCTTAGGCAGCCATCTCTTCCCAACCTGGGTTTTCAGACATCTGAACGTAGACATTATATCAAATCCCGGCACACGTGGGTACCTGAAGCACCAAACAGAACTCCTCCTTCCCCATGGCTGTAAAGTTTGCTGTTGGCATGGAGTCACACCTTCATCGTAGGAGAAAACTTCATGGACTCTGAGGCCAAGCTCGAACCTGAGTGCCTCTTGGGCACAAACTCGCATTGTGACCATCAGCATGACCCCATGTCGAAGAAAGCCCTCACAGGGCCTGGACGAAGAGCCCGAATATGGTGCTGGCCATGCCCCTATGCTCCCAATCCTCACCAGAGTTCGAGTTTTTCAGTTGCTTGTACCAAGGGCTGTGATCTGGAGTCCCTCCCCTGGAGGAACTCTTTAGCCAGACAACAGGAATCCACCCTTCCAAAAAATGACACAATATCTTGGGAGCTGGCCCAACTCTTCAGAGAGGGAGATTCTTCCATAGTCCCTGAAGCCACCCCTACAGTTCACGTCTATGGGGAACAACATCCAGAGACAAAAGCTTTCGTGACTGCCTCCCAGTCGCCCTTCTTTCATAAGCTGAGGATCTCCCCTCATGGTCTGTGGATCCCGCCTGCCATACCCTCGCACCACACCTAAGCCGAGTTTCTGTTTTCAGACTTCTGTGCCCACAACCCAGACGCACACACCTCCCCCAAGCTAGGGCCTATGGAACACACCAAAGGACTCTGCCTGTCCTCTCCAAGAAAACTGTGCCCAATCTACTGGCCAGAACCCTACAGATTAGGAGAAACCTCCAAGGCCTCTGAGGCCATGCCAATAGTGTAGGCTTTCCTGGACTAAGAGGGGCACTTTGATACCAGCAGAACAACTATCTCCACTTAGACCAGAGACATAAGATTGAAATGGATATGCACCTAGGCCCTAATCTGAACCTCATCTTTGGTTTCCAGGTGTCTCTCCTTAGAGAACTGGTTTGAAGACCTGCATCTGAGTCTTTTCTGAGGCACCACACAGAAACTCTCTCATATCCACATGGGGAGCTTTTTATTGGAGCTGTTTCAAACCCTTCGGTTAGGCAAATTCTTCAAGGCCCCTGAGCCACCAGCACATTCCAAGGTCTCCATGGACACAAACCCACATTACGACCCATCCTCAGGTGAGTCCATTTCAACTCAGCCCCCTGGGCACCTTACCCCAGAGTCAGTAGTTCAAACATGTCTTGTCGCAAAGAGCCAATGGGCATGCGAGGTATGCTGCACAGGCATCCATCCTTTGAACCCTGCTCTCCAGTCCTTCCGTATGGGACGTCCTGGAGGCATTCAACAGGACTCGACTGTCCTGCATGGAAACATTGTGGTTTGGAGCAACATACAAACCAGTGTATGTGCTGGTGTCTAAGGTGAGGTGCAGGATCTCCAACCCTGATTATTGGGCACAGGTAGAAGGGCATGGTTTTGTTCTGGGGACAGGAGATGTTCTGTTGTGTGGCTCATGGACCACTTGTTGTATCCTAAGTTGGTAGTCTAGAACAGGACCCTGAGGACAGATGCCTGAAAGCCTAATCTAGGGTTCCAATGAGGTCCTAGGGGCATGTTAGTTTCAATCATCTAACCCAGGAATATTGACTTGGCTGACTGCTTTGATGTTGGTGATCAGGGTGTTTCAGATGGCATTTGTGTCCAGCACTGCTGAAAATATTGGGGGGGAGCTCAGGGGACTTGCATTTTTCTCCTAATTTGGAAGGTTTGGGCAGCTTTGATGGGCACAGTTTCCTTGGGGATGGCAGGCACAGTCCTGTGGTGTGGATCCAGAGACCCTATCCTGGAGGGCATATGAGCCATGTTTTGGGAGAGAAGTTTGCAAACACAAATGCAGGTTAGGGTTAGTGGAAAGGTGATCGCAGGCCCAATGTGTAGACCTGGAGTGCACCTCGTCAGGAGCTGTAAAGAGGGTGACTGGAAGGATATAACACAGGCTTTTCTATCTAGATTGTGTGTCCAGAATGGACTCTGAATGCAGGTGTGGTCTCTTAGGTCCATGGGAGGCATTACCTCACTTAGGATCCTGGTGGCTCTCCATAGTTTGGTGGATTTTTGGGGGAAGGGAAGAGTGCTGTTTTCCATCATAGGGATGTGCCAAAACAGGGATTCCTGAGACGAGATCTGGATTTGGTCCCTGGAAAATCCCACCAAGGTTTAGGATTTGGGCTTAAGGGTGAACCAGGCATGCAATGTGGAATCATGTTGGTGCAACTGAGAGGGCTTGTTTGAAACCATCCTCAGGCTGAGGAACAAACAATGCCTGTTTGTTCCCAGGGCGGCCCTCAAGAGTGGCCGTGGTCTCATTGGCCATGTAGCTGTCTCCCACTTTGGGGGTTGGACACCCATCCCAACAACTAGCTCTCCTGCCATGGGGAAGGAGGAGTTCCCTATTGTGATTCAGGTTTCCCCATAGGCAGGGATTCTAGCCAAGGTCTGGATAGAGGTGCCTGAATACGAAGGATAGGTAGAGATGACGTACTTGGGCCATGGCAATCCCAAAAGCTAGATGTGGGGCCCGCTCACTGGTGACTGACACTAGGTCGGGGTCAGGCTCTCTCAGAAACTGCACTAGTGGTCAGGGCAACCTATAAATTGGGGTTACTTTGAGAGCCAAGCAGATTTATCCTCATGTGGGGTTTCTGGCCAGACTCACCAGGCACTTCTTTCTATAGGGAAGGCAGAATGCTGCGTTGTGGCTTCAGATTTCCTATCAAGTGGCTTGGGGACCAGTCAGTTGAGGATGGAATTGTAAACACAAGCTATGGTTCAATTCAGTGCCAAGCAGAAGGCAGGTCAATGTGCAGCGATTTATTCAAGACATCCAGCACCAGAATAAGGGTGGATGTCAGATGTTTGCTCACACTAGAGTTTGTATCTATGATGACCGACAAATGGAGGGGTGGTGTCAAGAGGCCATGAAGGAGTTGACGCTGAGGCCTGTGAGCTGCTGAAAAGAGTAAGGTTTCCTTGTGCTGGGCAGGTGAAGTCTGGTTTGTTTGCTCTAGGTTCCCACATGTGGTAAGTTTGTGAAGCAGAGCTCTCTGGCATCGATGCATGGAACACACAACTCCATTGACCATTTCAGCTGAGGAACATGGCATGTTCGTTCTGGTGGCTATGGGGCTAAGTACCAAGGCTTTGAGTTGAAATGGGTTCTCTTGCAGATGGGTCACAATGATGGTTTTTTACCAGGGAGATCTTAGAATGTGCTGGTTGCTAAGGTGCCGTGCAGGATTCTCCTACCCTGATGGTTTGGCACAGGTCAAAGAGCACGGTTTCCTTCTGGGGTCAGGAGATGTTCTGTTGTGTGGCCCAGGGACCACATGTTGTATGATAAGTTCGCATTCCAGAACAGGCCTCTGAAGACAGATGTCTGAAAACCGAATCTAGGGTTCCAGTGACATCCAGGGGCATGATAGATTCACTAATCTGACTCAGTACCATTGATTTGGCTGTCTGCCTGTATGTAGGTGATCAAGGTGTTTCAGACTGAGCATTTGCATTCAGAGTGGCTGCCAATATAGGGATAGGCTCAGGGGCCTTGCAGGTTTCTCCTAATCTAGAAGGTTTGGGCAACTGTGACAGACACAGTTTCCTTGGGGATGGCATTGACAGTCCTGTGCTGTGGATCCATAGCCCCCATCCTGGAGGGCATGTGTGCCATAGTTTAGGTAGAGAAGTCTGCAGATACAAATTCGAATTAGGGTGAGTGGCGATGTGATCGCAGGCCCAATGCAGAGCCCTGGAGGGCAGCTCATCTGGAACTGTAATTAGGGTGACTGTACGGCAGTAGCACAGGCTTTTCTCTCTGGATTGTGTGTCGAGGATTGCCTCGGAATGCAGGGGTGTTCTCATGAGTTCATGGGAGACTTTTCCTCTCTATGGATCCTGGTGGCTCCCCATAGTTTGGTGTCATTTTCGGGGAAAGGAAGAGTGTTGTTTTCCATCTTAGGGGTGCCCCAAAACAGGGATTCCAGAGACGGGCTCTCAGTCTGGGCACCTGGAAAATCCCGCAAAGTTTTAGGATTGTGGCTGGAGCCATACCAGGCCTGCAATGTGGGATCATGGTGGTGCAACTGAGAGGGATTGTTTGAAAGCATGCTCAGGCTGAGGGTCACAATGCCTGTTTGTGCCCAGGGCGGCCCTCAGAGTGGGCAAGATCTCATTGGTCCTGTAGCTGGCTCCCCCTTTGAGGGATGGACACCCATCCCAACAGCCAGGTTTATTGCCATGGGGAAAGAGGAGTTCTCTATTGTGCTTCAGGTTCCCCCATTGGCAGGGATTCCAGCCAAGGTCTGGGGACAGGTGCCTGAATAACAAGAATGGGTAGAGATGACGTACTTGGGACATGACCATCCCAAACGCTAGATATGGGGCCCACTCTCTGGTGGCTGAAGCTCAGTCGGGGTTCAGGCTCTGTCAGACACAGCACTAGTGCCAATGCAGCCTATATATTGGGGTTGACTCGAGGGCCAAGAAGATTGATCCTCATGTGGGGTTTCAGGGCAAACTCACCAGGCACTTCTTCATTCTATGGGGAAGGCAGAAAGCTTCGTTGTGGCTCCAGATTTCCATAACAAGAGGGCTTATGGATCAGTCGAGTGAGGATGGAATTGTAAACACAAGCTACGGTTCAATTAAGGGCCAAGCAGAAGGCAGTTCCAATGTGCAGCAGTTTATTCTAGACATCCAGCACTGAAATAAGGGTGGATGTCAGATATTTGCTCACACTTGAGTTTGTTTGTATGATGACTAGCCAATTGAGGGGTGGCAACAAGAGGCCATGGAGTTCACACGCTGAGGCCTATGAGCTGCTTCAAACAGTAAGGTTTCCTTGTGCTGGCAGGTGAAGTCTAGTTCGTTTGCTCTAGGTTTCCCCATGTGGAAAGTTTGTGAAGTAGAGCTCTCCGGCATAGGTGCCTGGAAAGCACAACTCCAGCTGAGCAACATAGCAGGTTCATTTTGTTGGCTCTAGGGAGAAGTACCAAGGCCTTGGGTTAATATGGAATCTCCAGCAGATGGGCTACAATGCTGGTATATTACCAAGGAGATCTTAGAATGTGCTGGTTGCTAAGGGGCTGTGCAGGATTCTCCTACCCTGAGGTTTTGGCAATGGTCGAAGAGCACGGTATCCTTCTGGGGACAGGAGATGTTCTTTCGTGTGGCTCAGGGACCACCTGATGTGTCAAAAATTGGTATTCCAGAACAGGCCTTTGAGGACAGATGCCTGAAAACCAAATGTGGTTCCATTGAGGGCCTAAGGGCATTTCAGTTTCAATCTTCTAACTCACGATCTTTGACTTGGCTGTCTCCCTGGATGTAGGTGATCAGAGTGTTTCAGACTGTGCATTTGCGTCCAGAGTGACCGGCAATATTGGGTTGGGCTCAGGGGCCTTACAGTTTTCTCTAATCTGGAAGGTTTGGGCAACTCTGATATGTACAGTGTCTTTGGGGATGGCAGTCAGAGTTCTGTGGTGTGGCTCCAGAGATCCCATTCTGGTGGGCATGTGAGCCATGGTTTTGGGAGAAAAGTCTGGAAACACAAGATCGGGTTAGAGAATTTGTGGCGATGTGATCACAGGACCAATGCGTAGACCTGGAGGGAAGACTATCAGAAACTTTAATTAGGGTGACTGGAAGGCAGTGACACAGGGTTTTCCTTCTAGATTGTGTGTCCAGGATGGTCTCAAAATGCAGGTGTGGTCTCATGGGTCCATGGAAGTCATTTCCTCTCTATGGATCCTGGTGGGTCTCCATAGATTGGTTGTTTTTAGGGGAAGGGAAAAGTGCTGTTTTCCATCTTAGGGGTGCCCCAAAACAGGATTCCAGAGATGGGCTCTGGTTCTGGGTATCTGGGACATCCTACCCAGGGTTAGGTTTTGGTCCTGGAGTCTACCAGGCCTTCAATGTGGGATCATGGTGGTGCAACTGAGAGGGATTGTTTGAAAGCATGCTCAGGCTGAGTGTCACAATGTCTGTTTGTGCCCAGGGTGGCCCTCAGGAGTGGGCGTGGTCTCATTGGTCTTGTAACTTGCCCCCACTTTGAGGGTTGGATTCCCATCCCAACTTCCAAGATTATTGCCATGGGGAAAGAGGAGTTCTCTATTGTGCTCCAGGTCCCCCATTGGCAGGGATTCTAGCCACGGTCTGGGGACAGATGCCTGAATACCCAGGATGGGTAGAGATGACATACGTGGACCATGGCAATTCCAAATTCTAGATGTGGGGCCCACTCTCTGGTGAACTGACACTAGGTCAGTGCTCAGGCTCTGTCAGACACAGAACTACTGGCCAGGGCAACCTATAAATAAGGGTTCCCTCGAGGGCCAAGCAGATATATCCTCATGTGGGATTTCTAGCCAGACTCACCAGGGACTTTTTTGTAAGGAAGGCAGAATGCTGCGTTGTGGCTCCAGATTACCTATCAAGGGGGCTTGGGGACCAGTTGGGTGAGGTTGGAATTGTAAACACAAGCTATGGTTCAATTCAGTGCCAAGCAGAAGGCAGTTCCTATGTGCAGCGGCTTATTCAAGATATCCAGCACCTGAGTAAGGGTGGATGTCAGATATTGGCTCACACTGGAGTTTTTGTCTTTGATGACTGACAAATGGAGGGGTGGCTTCAAGAGGCCATGGATGGGTTTTCACGTTGAGGCTTATGAGCTGCTCCAAAAAGCTAGGTTTCGTGCTACTGGACACGTGGAATCTGGCTTATTTGCTCCAGGGTCCCCCAAGTGGAACGTTTGGGTAGCAAGCTACACCACATGGATGCCTGGAAAGCTCAACTGCATTGACCATTGCAGCTGAGGAACATGGCATGTTCGTTCTGCTGTCTCTGGAGTGGAGTATCAAGTCCTTCAGTTGACACAGAATCTCTTGAAGATGGTCCACAATGCTGGTTTGTTTCCAGGGAGATCTTAGATTGTGCTGGTAGCTAAGTTTCTGTGCAGGATTCTACTACCCTGGGCTTTGGCACAGTAGGAAGGGCACGGTTTCCTTCTGGGGACAGGAGATGTTCTGTTGTGTGGCCCAGGGACTACACGTTGTATCATAATTTCACATTACAGAACAGGTTTCAGAGGACAGATGTCTGAAAACCGAATCTAGGGTTCCAAGATTGTCCTAGGGGCATGATAGGTTCACTAATCTTACTCAGGACCATTGAATTGGCTGTCTACCATGATGTAGGTGATCAAGGTGTTTCAGATTGTGCATGTGCCTTCAGAGCAGCCGCAAATTTTGGGTTAGGCCCAGGGGCCTTGCAGTTTCTCCTAATCTAGAATTTTTGGGCAACTGTGACAGGCACAGTTTCCTTGTGGATGGCATTGATAGTCCTGTGGTGTGGATCCAGAAACCCAATCCTGGAGGGCATGTGTGCCATGGTATTGGTAGAGAAGTCTGTAAACACAATTTCAGATTAGGGTGAGTGGCAAGGTGATTGCAGGCCCAATGCATAGACTTGGAGGGCAGCTCGTCTGGAATTTTAATTAGGGTGGCTGGAAGGTGGCATTTTCTCTCTGGATTGTGTGTCCAGGTTGGTGTCAGAATGCATATGTGTTCTCATGTGTCCATGGGAGCCTTTTCCTCTCTATGGATCCTGGTGGCTCCCCACAGTTTGGTGTGTTTTTTTGGGGAAGAGAGGAGTGCTGTTTTCCATCTTAGGGCTGCCCCAAAACAGAGATTCCAGAGACGGGATCAGGGTTTGGGCACCTGGAAAATCCAAAAAAGTTTTAGGATATGTGCCTAGAGGCAAAACAGGCCTGCAATGCGGGATCATGGTGGTGCAACTGAGAGCTTTTGTTTGAAAGTGTGCTCAGGCTGAGGGTCTTAATACCTGTTTGTGCCCAGGGTGGCCCTCGGAGTGGGCAAGGTCTGATTGGCCCTGTAGCTGGCTCCCCATTTGAGGGTTGGACACCCATCCCAACAGCCAGGTTTATTGCCATGGGGAAAGAGGAGATCTATATTGTGCTTCAGGTTCCCCCATTGGCAGGAATTCCAGCCCAGGTCTGGGGACACGTTCCTAAATACCAAGGATGGGTAGAGATGATGTACTTGTGCCATGACCATCCCAAAAGCTAGATATGGGGCCCGCTCTCTTGTGGCTGTAACTCAATCAGGGCTCAGGCTCTGTCAGACACAGCACTAGTGGCCACGGCAGCCTATAAATGCAGTTGACTGGAGGTACGAGCAGATTGATCCTCATGTGGGGTTCCTGGGCAGACTCACCAGGCCCTTCCTCATTCGATGGGGAAGGCAGAATGCTGTGTTGTGGCTCCAGTTTTCCCTATCAAGAGGGCTTGTGGACCAGTAGGGTGAAGATGGAATATTAAATGCAAGCTATGGTTCAATTCATTGCCAAGTGGAAGGCATTTCAAATGTGCAGTGGTTTATTCGAGACATCCAGCACTGGGATAAGGGTGCATGTCAGATGTTTGCTCACACTGGATTTTGTGTATATGATGATCGTCCAATGGAGGGGTGGCGTCAAGATGCCATGGAGGAGTTCTCAAGCTGAAGCCTGTGAGCTGCTCCAAACATTAAAGTTTCTTTCTACTGGGCAGGTGAAATCTCGCTTGTTTGCTATAGGTGCCCCCATGTGGAAAGTTTGTCAAGCAGAGCTCTCCAGCATGGATGCCTGGAAAGCACACCTCCTGACCATTGCAACTGAGGAACATGGAAGGTTCGTTCTGGTGGTTCTGGGGCAAAGTACCAAGGCCTTGAGTTGACATGTAATCTCTTGCAGATGGGCCACAATGCTGGTTTGTTACCCAGGAGATCTTAGACTGTGCTGGTTCCTAAGGTGCCATGCAGGATTCTCCTACCTTGAGTGTTTGGAACTGGTCAAAGAGCATGTTATCCTTCTGGGGACAGGACATGTTCTGTCTTGTGGCTCAGGGACCACAGTATGTGTCATAAAATGGTATTTCAGAACAGGGTCCTGAGGACAGATGCCTGAAAATCCAATGGGGTTCCATTGAAGGCCTAGCGGCATTTCAGGTTCAATATTATAACTCTCGATCATTGACTTGGCTTTCTTCCTGGATGTAGGTGATTAGGGTGTTTCAGACTGCACATTTATGTCCAGAGTGACGAGCAATATTGGGTTGGGCTCAGGGGCCTTACAGGTTTCTCCTAATCTGGAAGATTTGGCAACTCTGATATGCAAAATTTTCTTGGGGATGGAAGTCAGAGTTTTGTGGTGTGGCTCCATAGATCACATTATGGTGGGCATGTGAGCCATGGTTTTGAGAGAGAAGTCTGGAAACACAAATTCAGGTTAGCGAATAATGGCGGTGTGATCACAAGCCCAATGCATAGACCTGGAGGGCAGCTCATCAGGAACTTTAATTAGGGGCCTGGAAGGCAGTAACACAGGCTTTTCTCTCTGGGTTGTGTGTACAGGATGGCCTCGCAATGCAGGTGTAGTCTCACGGGCCCATGGGAGACTTTTAATCTCTATGGATCCTGGCAGGTCTCCATAGTTTGGTGGCATTTTTGGGGAAGGGAACAGTGCTGTTTTCCATTTTAGGGCTGCCCCAAAACACTATTCCAGAGACGGGCTCTGGTTCTGGGTATCTGGGACATCCCACCAAGGGTTAGGATTTGGGCCTAGGGGTATTTGAGGCCTGCAATGAGGGGTCATGTTGGTGCAACTGAGAGGGATTGTTTGAAAGCATGCTCAGGCTACGTTCACAATGCCTGTTTGCGCCCAGGGTGGCCCTCAGGAGTGGGCGTTTTCTCATTTGTCTTGTAACTGGCTCCCCCTTTGAGGGTTGGACACCGATCCCAACAGCCAAGTTTCCTGCCATGAGGAAGGAGGAGTTCTCTATTATGCTTCAGGTTCCCCCATTGGCAGTGATTCAAGCAAATGTCTGGGGACAGGTGTCTGAATACAAATGATGGGTAGAGATGACGTTCCTGGGCCATGGTAATCCCAAATGCTAGATGTGGGGCCCACTCTCTGGTAACTGACACTAGGTCGGTTCTCAGGCTCTGTCAGACACAGCACTAGTGGCCAGGACAATCTATAAATCGGGGCTCCCTCGAGGGCCGAGCAGATATAACCTCATGTGGAATTTCTGGCCAGACTCACCAGGCATTTCTTTCTGTAGGGAAGGCAGAATGCTGCGTTGTGGCTCCAGATTACCTATCAAGTGGGCTTGGGGACCAGTCGGGTGAGGACGGAATTGTAAACACAAGCTACGGTTCAATTCAGTGCCAAGCGGAAGCCCGTTACTATGTGCAGCTGCTTATTCGAGATATCCAGCACCTGAGTAAGGGTGGATGTCAGATATTTGCTCACCCTGGAGTTTGTGTCCATGATGACTGGCAAATGGAAGGGTGGCGTCAAGAGGCCATGGATGGGTTTTCACATTGAGGCTTATGAGCTGCTATAAACAGAAAGGTTTCATTCTACTGGACAGGTGGAGGCTGTTTTATTTGCTCCAGGGTCTCCCATGTGGCAAGTTTGGGTAGCAAAGCTCTATCACATGGATGCCTGGAAAGCTCAACTGCATTGACCATTGCATCTGAGGAACATGGCAGGTTCATTCTGGTGTCTCTGGAGCAAAGTACCAAGTCCTTGAGTTGACATGGAATCTCTTGCAGATGGGCCACAATGCTGGTTTGTTACCAGGGAGATCTTAGATTGTTCTCGTAACTAAGGTGCTGTGCAGGATTCTACTACCCTGGGCTTTGGCAGAGATGGAAGGGCATGGTTTCCTTCTGGGGACAGGAGATGTTCTATTGTGTGGCTCAGGGACCACATGTTGTATCATAAGTTCTCATTCCAGAACAGGCCTCTGAGGACAGATGTCTGAAAACCAAATCTTGGGATCCAAGAACATCCTAGAGGCATGTTAGGTTCACTATTCTGACTCAGAAACATTGATTTAGCTGTCTGCCTGGATGTAGTGGTTCAGGGTATTTCAGACTGTGCATTTGCGTTCAGAGGGGCAGCCAATATTGGGGTAGGCACAGAGGCCTTACAGGTTTCTCCTAATCTAGAACTGTTGGGCAACTGTGAACTGTGTTGGCCCCAGTTTCTTTGGGTGTGGCAAGGACAGTCCTGTGATGTGGATCCAGAGACCCCATCCTGGAGGGCATGTGTGCCATGGTTTAGGTAGAGAAGTCTTCAAACTCAAAGTCAAATTAGGGTGAGTGGCGAGGTGATTGCAGGTCCAATGCATAGACCTGGAGGGCAGCTCATCTGGAACTGTAATTAGGGTGACTGGAAGGTGGTAGCACAGGCTTTTCTCTCTGGATTGTGTGTCCAGGATGGCCTTGGAATGCTGGTGTGTTCTCATGGGTCCATGGAAGACTTTTCCTCTCTATGGATCCTCATGGCTCCCTATAGTTTGGTGACTTTTTCGGGGAAGGGAAGAGTGCTGTTTTCCATCTGATGGGTGCCCCAAAACAGGGATTCTATAGATGGGCTCAGGGTCTGGGCACCTGGAAAATCCCACCAAATTATAGGATTTGTGCATAGATGCATAGCAGGCCTGCAATGTGGGATCATGGTGGTGCGACTGAGAGGGATTGTTTGAAAGCATGCTCAGGCTGAGGGTCACAATGCCTGTTTGGGCCCAGTGTGGTCCTCAGGAGTGGGCGTGGTCTCATTGGCTTGTAACTGGCTCCCTCTTTGAGGGTTGGACACCCATTCCATCCACCACGTTTATTGCCATGGAGAAAGAGGAGTTCTCTATTGAGCTTCCCGTTACCCCATTGGCAGGGTTTCCAGCCACGGTCTGGGCACAGGTTCCTAAATACCAAGGACGGGTAGAGATGATGTACTTGTGCCATGACCATCCCAAATGCTAGATATGGTGCCCACTCTCTGGTGGCTGAAACATGGTTGGGGCTCAGGCTCTGTCAGACACAGTACTAGTGGCCATGACAGCCTATAAATCAGGGTTGACTCGAGGGACAAGCAGATTGATCCTCATGTGGGGTTTCTGGGCAGACTCACCAGGCACTTTTTCATTCGATGGGGAAGGCAGAATGCTGCGTTCTGGCCCCAGATTTCCCTATCAAGAGGGATTGGTGCCCTGTTGGGTGATGATGGAATTGTAAACACAAGCTATGGTTCAATTCAGTGCCAAGCCGAAGGCAGTTCCAGTGTGGAGCCTTTTATTCAAGATATCCAGCACCTAAATATGGGTGGATGTCAGATGTTTGCTCACACTAGAGTTTGTATCTATGATAAGTGACAAATGGAAGGGTGGCGTCAAGAGGCCATGGAGGATTTCCCAGTCTGGGGTTTTTGAGATGCTGCAAACAGCAAGGTTTCCTTCTACCGGATAGGGACAGTCTGGTTTGTTTGCTCCAGGGTCCCAGATATGGAAAGAATGGGTAGCATAGCTCTCCCTCATGGATGCCTGGAAAGCACACCTCCAGTGACCATTGCTGCTGAGGAACATGTCAGATTCACTCTGGTGGCTCTGAGGCGAAGTACTAAGGACTGGATTGGAGATGGAATCCTATGAAGATAGGTTACAATGCTGGTTTGTTACCAGGAAGATCTAAGAATGTGCTGGTGTCTAAGGGGCCATGCAGGATTCATCTACCCTGAGGATTTGACACAGGTCCAAGAGACTTGAAATATAAACCTACACTTAGCTAAATAATGGATTTTTTTTTAAAGCCCTGAAGTCCCTGTTCTATAGAGTAGCTCTTGGGTTCTTTGCGGAGACGGGCCGTTCATGAAGAACTGACTGGAAATAGAACAAACAGACCTGACATTGACCTGACGGTGCCTTTTGGGTAGTGAGCCTTGCGTAATAGCACTGGTGTTTTGAAAATGAATATATATAGGTCCGCGGTGATCTCTCCCCCTTGCCCTGTGGGGCAGTCCCTGAAGGAAGGCTGGTGTCTGTGTCCGGGCGGCGTCGGACAGTGCCCCTGGCTAGGCGTGCGTGAGCCCGCGCGGGACCCGCCACAGCCTGCGTGATGGTCACGGCCACGTCATAGGTCACCACACCCAGTGCTCCATGCAAGCCGTGGCCTCTATAATAAAAAATATTTACTTATTTGAGAGAGAGAGAGTAGGGTGGCAGGGACGGGCCGAGGAAGTGGGAGAGAAAGCTCTAAGCAGACTCATTGGACAGCCACGTGCAGAAAAATGAAATTGGACCATTTCCTTACACCACACACAAAAATAGACTCAAAATTGATTACGGACCTCAATGTGAGAAAGGAATCCATCAAAATCCTTGAGGAGAACACAGGCAGCAATCTCTTCGACCTAAGCCGCAGCAACATCTTCCTCGTAACATCGCCAAAGGCAAGGGAAGCAAAGGCAAAAATGAACTATTGGGATTTCATCTAGATCAAAGCTTTTGCACAGCAAAGGAAACAGTTAACAAAATCAAAAGACAACTGAAAGAATGGGAGAAGATATTTGCAAACGACATATCAGATAAAGGACTAGTGTCTAAAATCTATAAAGAACTTAACAAACTCAACATCCAAAGAACAAATAACCCAATCAAGAAATGGGCAGAGGACATGAACAGACGTTTCTGCAAAGAAGACATCCAGATGGCCAACAGACACATGAAAAAGTGCTCAATATCACTCGGCATCAGGGAAATACAAATCAAAACCACAATGAGATAGCACCTCACACCAGTCAGAATGGCTAAAATCAACAAGTCAGGAAATGACAGATGCTGGTGAGGATGCGGAGAAAGGGGAACTTTCCTACACTGTTGGTGGGAATGCAAGCTGGTGTAACCACTCTGGAAAACAGCATGGAGGTTCCTCAAAATGTTGAAAATAGAACTGCCCTATGACCCAGCAATTGCACTACTGGGTATTTACCCTAAAGATACAAACATAGTGATCCAAAGGGGCACGTGCACCCGAATGTTTATAGCAGCAATGTCCACAATAGCCAAACTCTGGAAAGAACCTAGATGTCCATCAACAGATGAATGGATAATGAAGATTTGGTATATATACACAATGGAATACTATGCAGCCATCAAAAGAAACGAAATCTTGCCATTTGTGACAACATGGATGGAACTAGAGAGTATCGTGCTTAGCGAAATAAGTCAAGCGGAGAAAGAGAACTATCATATGATCTCCCTGATATGATGAAGTGGTGATGCAACATGGGGGCTCAAGTGGGTAGGAGAAGAATCCATGAAACAAGATGGGATAGGGAGGGAGACAAACCATAAGTGACTCTTAATCTCACGAAACAAACTGTGGCTTGCTGGGGGAGGGGGGTTTGGGAGAAGGGGGGTAGGGTTATGGACATTGGGGAGGGTATGTGCTTTTGGGTAAATTGGAAGGGGAGGTGAACCATGAGAGACTATGGACTCTGGAAAACAATCTGATGGGTTTGAAGTGGTGGGCGGGTGGGAGGTTGGGGTACCAGGTGGTGGGTATTATAGAGGGCACGGCTTGCATGGAGCACTGGATGTGGTGAAAAAATAATGAATACTGTGTTTCTGAAAATAAATAAATTGGAAAAAAATGAATGGGGACCTATGGCCATGAGTGCCCCATATTCGGGCTCTTGTTCCGGCCACTGAGAGGCCTGACTTGAGGACAGGGCTCACTCTGAGTGTCACAACGCTTGTTTGTGCCCAATGCAGCCCTCAAGCATGGACGGGTCCTCATGGTCCACTCTGTTTTCTCCTACACTGAATGTTGGACAACATGCCAACCACATGGATTCTTGCCATAGGGAAGGAGGAGTTCTGATTTCTGCATCACGTTCACCCCTGGACAGTGATTGGAGGTAAGGTTTAGGTTCTGAAGCCTGAAAACCGAGGTTGGGAAGAGATGATGACCTAAGGCCATTGCGGGTGCCATGTGCTCACTGTGCGGCCAACTGTCTGGGTGTCGGTCCAGATTTCTGGGCTCAGCCTGTGTCAGACAGGGCATTAGTGACCAGGGTAGGCTGTATAATTGGGGTACAGTCGAGTGGCATGCAGTTTGATAATCTTTTGGGGTAGGGGTAGCCCCATAGGGCAACATTTTCTTCTGGAGATCAGGCAGAGAGCTGCACTGTGGCTCCAATATTCCCAAACTGGAGGGCTGTTGACCAGAAGTGTGAGAACAAAAATCTGATATCACAAGCTAGTGTTAGGTCTCAGACAAAGGGCAGGGCAGGCACAATCTCCAGGGCTGAATCGAGATCTCATGCATCTGAAGTCAGGGCGGGGGTCAGACGTTAGCTCAGGTTCTAGATTCAGTTCTTGATGGCTCTTTCATGAAGGGAGGGGCATCAGGAGGCCATTGAGGTTTTCCCATGATGGGAACTGTGAGATGCTCCGAACCTCAAGCATTCTTTCTGAGGTACAATTGAGACCTGCTGTTTGGCTCCAGGACGTCCCATAGGTAACGACTCCAGAGCAGTGTTCTAAGGATGGATGCCTGGGCTGACTGCCTTGCATTCCAGTTGTCTTTTAGTAAAAAGAGATGTTCGATGTGCTGGCTCAGGGGGAGAAACCGAGGGGGCTGAGTTGAAGTAGACTCTCCTGCGGATGGGTCCTAATATGGATTAGTGTCCATGGAGACCTTGGAATGGGGCATTGGCACTGGGGCCCTGAAGGATTGCTCTAATTGGAAGTTTTGATACAGCTCCAAAGAGCAAGTTTCCCATGTGGGGACGAGATTTGTTCTGATTGGTGCCTCAGGAAACCCCCATACGGTGGTATTGGAAACCAGACCTCTGGGGAGAGATGCCTGGAAAACAAAGCAATGGATACTATTAGGGCCTAGGGGCCTGTCCGATTAATGTTCTTCTCTCGGGACATCTGTCTCCAGGTCTGAGTGAAGGTAGTTGCTCAGCTGATGGCAGATTGCCCCTGTTTGTCCCGGGGTGCCTACACTATTGGGATGGCCACGGGGACTGTAGAGGTTTCTCCTAACCTGTAGGGTTGTGGTCAATTGAATGGGCAGAACTCCACTAGAGAGGGCAGACACACTCTTGATGTGTGTCTCCAGGGGCGCAAGCATGGAGGGTGTGTGGGCCAGGGCTGTGGGGACAGAAGTCTAAAAAAACAAACTAGGCTTAGGGTTAGGGACGAAGGTATGGATGGCCTGAAATACAGACCAAGAAGAGAACTCTTCAGGATTGAGGAAAAGGTGAGTGTGAGGCGCTTGCTCAGGCTTTTATCTCTGGATTTAGTGTCAAAAATAGCCGTGTAATGTTCTGGTGGCTTCATGGGCCATGGACGAGTCTTCCTCTCTGGGGATTTGTCCCAATCCCAGGAGACTGGGGTCATTATGTGGGATGGGGAATGCTTTCTGTTTTTGTTTGTTTGTTTTCTTGTTTCTCTTTTTAAACCTAAGGTGTACCACCAAAAAAGGGATTCCAGAGCAGAGCCTTGGGAAGGGGTGACTGGAAAACTCGAGCTCTGATTAAGATTGGGGACCTTGGGGCATGGCAAGCCCCATATGTGGGCTCTTGTTCCTGTCACTGAGTGGTCTTACTTGAAGGCAGGGCTCACTCTTAGGGTCACAATGCGTGTTTGTGCCCAACGCAGCCATCAAGCATGGGCAGGTCCTCATGGTCCATGCTGTTTTCTTCTACACTGAATATTGGACAACATGCCAACCACAAGGTTTCTTGCCATGGGGAAGGTGGAGTTCTGGTTTCTGCATCACGTTCACCACTGGGCAGTGATTGGAGATAAGGTCTAGGTTCTGAAGCCTGAAAACCGAGGGTGAGAAGAGATGATGACCTAAGGACATGGTGGGTGCCATGTGCTCAGTGTTCGGCCAGATGTCTGGGTGTCGGTTGGGAGGTCTGGGCTCAGGCTGTGTCAGACAGGGCATTAGTGACCAGGGTAGGCTGTATAATTGGGGTACATTTAAATGGCCTGCAGGTTGATCCTCATTAGAGGTTTCTGGGTAGCCCCATAGGGAAACGTTTTTCTTCTGGGGGGAATGCAGAGTGCTGCATTGTGGCTCCATAATTCCCAAAATGGAGGGCTTGTGGTCCAGGACTGTGACGACGGAAGTCTGAAAACACAAGTTAGGTTTAGGTTTTAGGGCGAAGGCACGGCATGCACACTATGCAGGGCTGAATCGAGATCTCATGCATCAGAACTCAGGGCGTGGATCAGTCTTTGGCTCAGGTTGGAGTTTCTGTTCATGATGACCTCTTCATGAAGGGGGAGTTTCTCAAGAGTCCATGTAGGTATTCCCACAATGGGAGTTGTGAGATGCTACAAACAGCAAGGATTCCCTCTGTAGGACCCTCAAGAACTCTTGGATGGCTTCCGGAGGTCCCATATGGAAGAACTCCAGAGCAGGATTCTAAGGATGGATATGTGGTATGCCCGCCTACATTCCAGTTATTTCCTAGTGACAAGGCAGGTTCGATATGCTGGCTCTGGGGAAGCAACCAAGGGGGGTGAATTTAAATGGAATCTCCTGACTATGGGTCATATTGTGTGTTTGTGTCCTTGGAGACCTTGGAATTGGGTGGTCGATCCGGGACCCTGAAGGATTTTCCCAACCAGATGTTTTGACAGAGCTCCAAAGATTACTTTTCCAATGTGGAGACGAGATTTTTTCTGATGGTTGCCCCTGGAAATCCCAATATGCTGGTATTGAAAACCAGGCCTCTGAGTAGAGATGCCTGGAAACCAAAGCAATGTATCTGATTAGGGCCTAGGGGCCTATACAGTTCAATCTTCTTCTCTGGGGACATGTGTCTATAGGTCTGTGTGGAGCTAGCTGCTCAGAAGGTGTCAGATCGCCCCTCTTTGTCACAGGCGGCCTACACTATTGGGATGGCCATGGGGACTTTGGAGGTTTCTCCTAATTTGTACTGTTGTGGCCAATGGGATGGGCAGAATTCCCTTTGAGAGGGCCGGCACAGTCCTGAGGTGTGGCTTGAGGGGCCCCAGCCTGGAGGGTGTGTGGGCCAGGGTTGTGGGGACAGAAGTCTGAAAACAGCAACTCGGCTGAGGTTTGGGGATGTAAGTTTGGCAGGCCCGATCTACAGATCATGAGGAGAACTCTTCGGCATATGAACAAAGGGCGAGTGTGAGGTGCTTGCTCAGGTTTTTGTCTGGATTTTGTGTCAACGAGGACCATGGAATGTTGGGGTGGCACCAATCAGAACAAATTAGGAGAAACCTACAACGTCCCCAAGGCTATCCTGAGTGTAGGCCGCCCAGGACAAATAGGGGCTATCTGCCACCAGCTGAGCAACAACCTCCACTCAGACCTGGAGACCAATGTCCCCAGAGAAGAAGATTGAACTGGAAAGGCCCCTAGGACCTCATCAGATCCATTGCTTTGGTTTCCAGCCATCTCTCCTCAGAGGCCTGGTTTCCAATAGCCGCATATGGGGCTTTCCTGAGGCATCCATCACAACAAATCTCGTTTCCATATGGGAAACTTGGACGTGGGAGCTGTGTCAAAACCTCTGGTTTGTAGAAACCTTCAGCACCCTCATGCCACTGATCCATTCCAAGGTCTCCATGGACCCAAACCCACATTAGGACCCATCCGCAGGAGATTCCATTTCAACTCAGCCCCTCTGGTTGTTCCCCCAGAGCCAGCAAATCAAACCTGTCTTGTCGATAGGAGACAATTGGAATGCGAGGCCGGCTGTCCAGGCATCCATCCTTACAACCCTGCTCTGGCGTCATTCCTTATGGGACATCCTGGAGCCATCCAACAAGTCTCAAATGTCCTGCAGAAGGAATCCTTCAATTTTGGAGCATCGCACAACTCCCAACGTGGGAAAACCTCAATGGCTTTTTGACCCCCCCACCTTTATGAAGGGGAAATCATGGACAGGAACTCCAACCTGAGTCAAAGTCTGATCCTCGCCCTGACTTCAGATGCACAGGTTCTCGATTCAGATCTGCAGAGGGTGCCTGCCGTGCCCTCGCCCTGAAACCTAGGTCTAGCTTGTGTTTTCAGACTTCCGTCCTCACACTAATGGCACCCAAGCCTCAAGTTTGGCACTCTGATTGCCCCCCAGAAGAAAAATGTTGCCCTATGGAGCTTCCCAAACACCCCAAATGAGGATAGACCTGCAAGGCACTCTACTGTACCCAAATTATATAGTCTAACCTGGGCACTATTGCACTGTCTGACACAGCCTGAGTCCGGAACTCCTGACCAAAACCCAGACAGCTGACCTCACACTGAGCACATCAGACCTGCCATGGCTTTCGCTCGTCATCTCTTCTCAACCTAGCTTTTCAGGCTTCAGAACATAGACTTTAACTCCAAACCTTGCCAAGTGGTGAACGTGGTACAGAAATCAGAACTCCTCCTTACCCATGGCAAGAAACCTTGTGGTTGGCATGTTGTCCAACGTTCAGGGTAGGAGAAACCAGCATTCACCATGAGGCCCCACCCATGCTTGAGTGCTGCGAGGGCATAAACACGCCTTGTGACCCTCAGCATGAGTCCTGTCCTCTAGTAAGTTCTCTCAGTGGCTGGACCACTAGACATCATAATGGGCTTGCCATGTGTCTTGGCCCCAACTTTTAACCAGATTTCTGGTTGTCCAGTCGCCCCTCCCCAGGGCTCTGCTCAGGAATCTCTCTTTTTTTTGGGACACCTGAGGTAACAAAACAGAAAGGACTCCTCCCATACCAGAGATTGACCAAAAACTCTTGGGATCGGGCCAAATCCAGAGAGAGAAAGACTCGTCCATGGCCCATGAGGCCTTCCTGACATTCCACGGCCATCGGTGACACTAAGACCAGAGACAAAATCCTGAATAAGTGCCTCACAGTCGCTCGCTTTTCATATCCCAAAGAATGCTCCTCACGGTCTGTAGATCAGGCCTGCCATATCTACGTCCCCAAACCTAAGCGGGGTTTGTGTTTTCAGACATCTGTTGCCGCAGTCCTGGCCCACACACTCTCCAGGCTGTGGCCCTGGAGCTACACATCTGGTCTGTGCCTGCCCACTCCACGGGAATTCTGCCCATTCCATTGTCCATAATCGTACAAATTAGGAGAAACCTCCAAAGTCCCAAGGCCATCCCAATTGTGTAGGCTGCCCAGACAAACAGGGGTGGTCTGACACCAACTGAGCAACTACCTCCACTCATACCATAGACAGATGTCGCTGGAGAAGAAGATTGAACCGACAGTCCCCTAGGCCCTAATCGGATCCATTGCTTTGGTTTCCAGGTATCTCTCCTCAGAGGCCTGGTTTCTAATACCAGCATATGGGGAATTCCTGAGACACCAGTCAGAACAAATCTCATCTCCACATGGGAACCTTGCTCTTTGGAGCTGTCTTAAAACCTCCGGATAGGAGAATCCTTCAGGGACCCAGTGCCACTGCCCCATTCCAAGGTCTGCAGGGACACAAACCCGCATTAGGACCCATGCACAGGATATTCCATTTCAACTCAGCCGCCTTCATTGTTCCCCCAAAGCCAGCAGATTGAACCTGTCTTGTCACTAGGAGACAATTGGAATGCGAAGCTGGATGCCCAGGCATCAATCCTTACAACCCTGCTTTGACCTCATTATGTAAGGATATCCTAGAGCCATCCAACAGGTCTTAAATGTCCTGCAGAAGGACTCCCTACGTTTTGGAGCATCTCACAAGTCCCAACGTGGGAAAATCTCGATGGCTTTGTGACACCCTCCCCCCCCATGAAGGGGCCATCATGGACAGAAACTCCAACCACAGCCTACGTCTGATCCTCGCCCAGACTCCAGATGTACGAGATCTCGATTCGGCTCTGCAGAGTGTGCCTGCCTTGCCCTCGCCCTGATACCTAAGTCTAGTTTGTGTTCTCAGACTTCCGTCCTCACACTCCTGTTCCCCAAGTTCTCACATTTGGCAATTCCGAGCCACAATGCAGGACCCTGCCTGCCCTCCAGAAGAAAAATTTTGCCCTATGGAGCTTCCCAGACACCTTAAATGAGGATAAACCTACACGGCACTCAACTGTACCCAAATTATATAGTCTAACCTGGGAAGACACAGCCTTAGTCCGGAACTCCTGACCAACACCCAGACAGCTGACTGCACACTGAGCACATCGGTCCTACCATTGCCTTAGGTCATCATCTCTTCCCAACCTCAGTTTTCAGGCTTCAGTACTTAGACCTTATCGCCAATCACGGCCCAGGGATGAACGTGATGCAGTAATCAGAAACCCCCTTCCACACGTCAAGAAATATTATGGTTGGCATGTTGTCCAACATCATTGTAGGAGAAACAAGTGTGGCTCATGAAGCCCCGCCCATGCTTGAGAGCTGTGTTGTGCACAAACACGCATTGTGACCCTCAGTGTGAGCCCTGTCATTAAGTAAGGCCTCTCAGTGGCTGGACCAAGAGCCCGCATATGGGGCTTGCCATGTCCTAGGCTCCCAATCTTAACCACAGTTCTAGTCGCCCCTCCCCAGGGCTCTGCTCTGGAATCCCTCTTTTGGTGGCATACCCGAGGTATAAAAACAGAAGGGTTTTCTCCCATCCCACAAAAGGACCCCAGATTCTTGGGATAGGGCCAAATCCCCAGAAAGGGAGACTCGTCCATGGCACCTGAGGCCACCCGGACATTCATGGCCATCGGTGACACAAAATCTAGAGACAAAGCCCAAGCACGTGCCTCACACTGGCCCTTTGTTTATATCCTGAAGATTTTTCTTATGGCCTGTAGATCAGGTCTTCCATACCTATGTTTGAAACCTAAGCCAAGTTTTTGTTTTCAGACAACTTTCCCCATAGCACTGCCCTAACACCCTATAGACCGGGGCCCCTGGAGCCACACTTCACGACTGCATGCCCTCTCTAAGGGAATTCTGCCCATTCCATTGGCCACACCATACAAATAGGAGAAATCTCCAAAGTCCCCGAGGCCATTCCAGTAGTATATGTTGCCCAGGACAAACAGGGGCTATCTCACACCAGCTGAGCAACTACCTCCATCAGACCCATAGCCTGATGACCCCAGAGAAGAAGATTCAACCAGACAGGACCCTACGCTATAATCAGATCCATTGCTTTCGTTTCCAGGCATGGCTCCTCAGAGGCCTGGTTTCCAATACTAGCATAGGGAGGTTTCCTGAGGCACGATCAGAACAAATCTCGTCTCCACATGGAAACTTGTGCATTGGAGCTGTGTCAAAAGCTTGGGAGAATCCTTCAAGGACCCGGTGCCACCACCCATTGCAAGGTCTTCATGGACACAAACACACATTAGGACTCATCCTCAGGAGAGTCCATTTCAACTCAGCCCCGCCCCCCAGGTTGCTCCCACAGAGCCATTAGATCAAACCTATCTTGTTGCTAGGAGACAATTGGAATGCGAGACAGGCTGCCCAGGCATCTATCCTTAGAATGGTGTTCTGGAGTCATTCCATATGGGACTTCCTGGAGTCATCCAACAGGTCTCTATTGTCCCACAGAAGGAATCCTTGCGGTTTGGAGCATCCCACACCTGGCAACGTGGGAAAACCTCCATGGCCTAGAGATTCCACCCCCTTCATGAAGGGGCCATTATGGACAGAAACTCCAACCTGAGCCAATGTTTGATCCTCGCCCTGACTTCAGATGCACAAGATCTCGATTCAGATCTACAGAGGTTGCCTGCCGTGCCCTCGCCCTGAAACCTATGTCTAGCTTGTGTTCTCAGACTTCCGTCCTCACACTCCTGGCTCACAAGCCCTCAAGTTTGGCAATTCCGGACCCACAATGCAGCAATCTTCCTGCCCTCCAGAAGAAAAATATTGCCCTAATGAGCCTCCCAGTCACCTTAAATGAGGATAAACCTACACAGCCCTCGATTGTACCCAAATTATATAGTCTAACCTGAGCAGTAATGCACTGTCTGACACAGCCTGAGTCCGGAACTCCTGACCAACACCCAGACAGCTGACCGCACACTGAGCACATCCATCCCACCAAGGCCTTAAGTCATCGTCTCTTCCCAACCTCGGTTTTCAGGCTTCAGAACTTAGATCTTATCTCCAATCACTGCCCAGGTGTGAATGTGATGCAGAAATCAGAACTCCTCCTTCCCCATGGCAAGAATCCTTGTGGTTGTCATGTTGTCCAAATTTCAGTGAAGGAGAAACCAGCGTGGCCCATGAGCCCCCTCTATGCTTGAGGGCTGCGTTTGGCACAAACATGCATTGTGACCCTCAGTGTGAGCCCTGTCCTCAAGAAAGACCTCTCAGTGGCTGGACCAAGTTCCCGCATATGGGGCTTGCCATGCCCCTAGTCCCCCAATCTTAACCAGAGTTTGGGTTGTCCAGTTGTACCTCCACAAGGCGATACTCTGGAGTCCCCCTTTTAGTGGAACACCTGAGGTAAAAAAATCAGAACGGACTCCTCCCTTCCCTCAGAATAAACCCAAAATCTTGGGATTGGGCCAAATCCCCAGGGAGGGAGTCTCGTGCATGGCCCATGAGGCCACCCTGACATTCCATGGCCATCGGTGACACAAAATCCAGAGACAAAACCCTGAGAAAGCACCTCACACTCGCCCTTTGTTCATATCCAGAAGATATCCTCAAGGTCTGTAGATCTGGCCTCCCATACCTATGTCCACAAACCTAAGCCAAGTTTCTGTTTTCAGACTTCTGTTCCCACAGCTCTGGCCCACACACCCTCCATGCTTGGGCCCTTGGAGCTACACCTCAGGACTGTGCCTTCCCTCCCCAAAGGAATTCTGCCCATTTCATTGGCCACAAACTTGCAAATTAGAAGAAACTTCCAAATTCACTGTGGCCATCCCAATAGTGTATATGGCCCGGGACGAACAGGGGCGATCTGACAGGAGCAGAGGAACTACCTCCACTCAGACCCGTAAACAAATTACCTGAGAGAAGATGATTAAACCGGACTGTACCCTAGGCCCTAATCAGATCCATTGTTTGGTTTCCAGGCATCTCTCCTCAGAGTTCTGGTTTCCAATACCAGCATATGGAGGTTACTGAAGCACCAATGAGAACAAATCTTGTCTCCCCATGGGAAACTTGCTCATTGGAGCTGTTTCAAAACCTCCAGTTAGGAGAATCCTTCAGGGCCCCGGTGCCACCACCCCATTCCAGGGTCTCCATGGACACAAACCCACATTATGACCCATCCTCAGGAGAATTAATTTCAACTCAACCCCATCGATTGCTACACCAAAGCCAGCAGTTCAAACGTGTCCTGTTGCTAGGAGACAATTGGAGTGAGAAGCTGGCTGCCCAGGCATCCATCCTTAGAACATTGATCTGGAGTCATTCCATATGGCATGTCCTGGAGCCATCCAACAGGTTTCAATTGACCTGCAGAAAATCCTTGTGGTTTGGAGCTTCTCACTACACCCTTCATGGGAAAACCACCATGGCCTCGTGATGACCCACTTTCAAGAAGGGGCCATCATGGGCAGAAACTCTAACCTGAGCCAATGTCTGAACCTCGCCCTGACTTCAGATACACGAAATTTGATTCAGCTCTGCAGAGTGTGCCTGCCGTGCCCTCACCCCGAAACCAAAGTCAAGCTTGTGTTCTTAGACTTCTGTTCTCACACTCCTGGCCCCAAAGCCCTCCAGTTTGGCAATTCCAGAGACAGAATACAGCACTCTGCCTGCCCTCCAGAAGAAAAAATTTGCCCTATGGGGCTACCGAGAAACCTCAAATGATTATCTTCTGCATGACACTCAACTGCACCCCAATTATACAGCCTATCTGGGCACTAATGCCCTGTCTGGCCCAGCCTGAGCACAGACCTCCTGAACGACACCTAGAAAGTTGGCCCCAATCTGAACACATCGGAACTGCCATGGCCTTAGGTCGTCATCTCTTCCCACCCTGGGTTTTCATGATTCAGAACCTAGACCTTATCTCCAGTCACTGCCCAGAGGTGAACGTGATGCAGAAATCAGAACTCCTCCTTCCCCACGGCAAGATCCCTTGAGGCTGGCATATCCAAGTTTCAGTGTAGGAGAAACCTGCATGCTCAATGAGGCCCCACCCATGATTGAGGGCCGCCTTGGACACAAACATGCATTATGACCCTCAGTGTGAGTCCCCTATTCAAGTAACCTCTCTCAAGAGCCCGCATATGGTACTTTCCATGCCCATAGGCTCCCAGGCCTAACCAGAGGGTGGGTATTCCAGTTGTCTATGCCCAGTGTTCTGTTCTAGAATCCCTCTATCGGTGGGACACATGAGACAGAAAACAGGACTCCTCCCTTCCCACAGAATGACCCCAAACTCTTGGGGGATGGGCAAATAACCAGAGATGGAGACTCTTCCATGGCCCATGAGGCCACCCCTAGATTAAATGACCATCATGAATACAACATCCAGAGACATAAACCTGAACAACCGTCTCCCACTCGCCCTCCTTTATAATCGCAAGGAGCTCCCCTCACGGACTGTAGATCACCCCTGATAACCTTGGTCTCAAACCTCAGTAGAGTTTGTGTTTTTGGATGTCTGTCCACACAGTCCTGGCCCACACAGCCTCCAGGCCGGGGCCTCTGGAGCCATACCACAGGACTGTCCTGCTATCTCCTAGGAGACTGTGCCCATTCCATTGCCCACTACCCCACAGAATAGGAGAAACCTCACGGCCCCCGAGGACACCCCACTACTGTAAGCCGCCCTGGAAAAAAAACAGGGGCATCCTGACACAAGCTGAGCAACTACCTCCACAGAGACACACAGACAGATGTCCGCAGAGACAGAAGATTGAACCGGACAGAACCCTAGGCCCTAATCTGAACTCTTGCTTTGGTTTCCAGGTGTCACTCCTCAGAGGCCTGGGTTTGAAGACCAGCATATGGGGCTTTCCTGAGGCACCTAACAGAACACCTCTCGTCTCCACATGGGAAGCTTCCTTGTTGGAACAATGTCAAACCCTTCGGGTTGGAGAGTCCTGCAGAATCCCTGAGCCACTGCCACATTCCAAGGTCTCCATGGCCACCAACCCACATTATCACTCATCCTCAAAACAGTCCATTTCAACTCAGCCCTCTGGGTTATTCACCCATGAGCTCACAGATTGAGCATGCTTTGGCCCAAGCAGCCAGTGGGAATGTGAGATGGCTTTTCCAGGCATCCATGCTTAGACCCCTGCTCTCGAATCTTTCAAAATGGGGCGTCCTGGAATGATCCAATGGGACTCAACTGTCCTGCAGAAGGAAACCTTGAGGTTTGGAGAAACTCACATCTCCCAGTGTAGGGAAACCTTCCTGGTCTCCTGACAGCCTCACCCCCTTCAGGAAGGGGCCATCATAGACACAAACTCCAGCCTGAGGCAACGTCTGATACTCAACCTGACCTCAGATGCAGGAGATCTCGATTCAGCCTCTGCAAAGTGGGCCTGCCGTGCCCTCGGCCCCAAATCTAACACTAGCTTCTGTTTTCAGACTTCCTTCCTCACACTCATGGGAGACAAGCACTCCAGACTGGGAACTCTAGAACCACAATGCAGCCCTTTGCCTGCCCACCAGAAGAAAAACGTTGCCCTATGGAGATCTCCAGAATCCCCAAATGAAGACCAACCTGCTCGGGCCTAGACCGCACCCCAATTGAATAGGCTACCCTGGGCATTAATGCTCTGTCTGACACAGTCTGAGACCAGACGTCCTGACAGACAAGGAGACAGCTGGCCTCACAACCAGCACATCGGACACTCCATGGCTTTACGCCATCATCTCTTCCCAACCAATGTTTTCAGACATCTGAACCTAGACATTATATCAAATCCCCGCACAGTTGGGTACCTGAAGCACAAATCAGAACTCCTTCTTCCCCATGGCTGTAAAGCTTGCTGTTGGCATGGAGTCACACCTTCAGGGTAGGAGAATCCTTCATGGCCCCTGAGGCCAAGCCCAAATTTGAGTGCCGCCTTGGGCCCAAACTTGCAATGTAACCCTCAGCGTGAGCCCCATGTCAAAGTAAGACCTCTCAGGGCCTGGACCAAGAGCCCGCATATGGGGCTTGCCAATCCCCTATGCTCCCAATCCTCACCAGAATTCAAGTTTTCCAGTCGCTCGTATCCAGGGCTTTGATCTGGAATCTCTCTCTTGGAGAAACACCTGAGCCAGAAAACAGGACTCCACCCTTCCCACAAAATGACCCCAAAGTCTTGGGAGCTGGCCCAACTCCTCAGAGAGGGAGACTCTTCCATATCCCCGGAGGCCACCCCTACATTCCACGGCTATGGGGGACACAACATCCAGAGACAAAAGCTTGTGCAACCGCCTCCCATTCGCCCTTCTTTCATAAACCAAGGAGCTCCCCACATGGTCTGTGGATTTGGCCTCCCATAACATCGGTGCCACACCTAATCCAAGTTTGTGTTTTCAGACTTCTGTGCCCACAGCCCGGACCCACACACCCTCCAGGCTAGGGCCTAGGGAGACACACTGAAGGACTGGGCCTGTCCTCTCCAAGAAAAATGTACCCAATCCATTGACCACAACCCTACAGATTAGGAGAAACCTCCAAGGCCTCCGAGGCCATGCCAATAGTGTAGGCTGCCCTGTACTAAGAGGGGCACTCTGACGCCAGCTGAGCAACTATATCCACTTAGACACTCAAACAGTGTCCCCGGAGGCAGAAGATTGAAACAGACAAGCCCCTAGGTCCTAATCTGAACCCTAGGTTTGGTTTCCAGGTGTCTCTCCTCAGAGAACACGTTTGAAGACCAGCATCTGGGGCTTTTCTGAGGCACCGAACAGAACCTCTCTTATCTCCACTTGGGGAGCTTTCTTATCAAAAGGGTTTTATACAGGGAGCCATATCAAACCCTTCAGTTAGACGAATTCTTCAAGGCCCCTGAGCCACCAGCACATTCCAAGGTCTCCTTGGACACAAACCCACATTATGTCTTTTCCTCAGGAGAGTCCATTTCAACTCAGCCCCCGAGTAGCTTTCCCCAGAGCAAGCAGTTCTAACATGTCTCGTCACTAATAGCCAATGGGAATGCAAGGTATGGTGTACAGGCATCCATCCATTGAACCCTGCTCTCCAGTCCTTCCATCTGCGATGTCCTGGAGCCATTCAATAAGACTCAACTCTCCTGCAGATGGAAACCTTGTGGTTTGGAGCAATGCACAAACTAGTGTATGTGCTGGTGTCTAAGGTGATGTGAAGGATTATCCAACCCTAAGGGTTTGGCACAGGTCGAAGGGCACGGTTTCCTCTGGGGACAGGAGATGTTCAGTTGTGTGGCTCAGGGACCACATGTTGTATCCTAAGTTGGTATTCCAGAACAGGACCCTGAGAACAGATGGGTCCTTGGGAGACATTACCTCACTTAGGATCCTGGTGGCTCTCCATAGTTTGGTGACTTTTTCGGGGAAGGGAAGAGTGCTGTTTTCCATTTTATGGGTGCCCGAAACAGGGATTCCTGAGACGAGCTCTGGATCTGGGTGGCTGGAAAATCCCACCAAGCTTTAGGATTTGTGCTTAAGGGCGTACCAGCCCTGCAATGCGGAATCATGTTGGTGCAACTGAGAGGGCTTGTTTAAAAGCATATTCAGAGTGAGGGTCAATGCTTGTTTGTGCACAGAGTGGCCCTCAGGAGTGGCCGTGGTCTCTTTGGCCATGTAGCTGGCTGCCACTTTGGGGGTTGGACCCACATCCCAACAACTAGTTCTCCTGCCAATGGGGAAGGAGGAGTTCTGTATTGTGTTTCAGGTTCCCCCATTGGCAGGGATTCCAGCAAAGATCTGTAGACAAGTGCCTGAATACAAAGGATGGGTAGAGATGACGTACTTGTGCCATGACCATCCCAAATGCAAGATGTGGGGCCCGCTCTCTGGTGACTGACACTAGGTCGGGGCTCAGTCTCTCTCAGACACAGCACTAATGGCCAGGGCAACCTATAAATCGGGGTTCCCTCGAGGGCCGAGCAGATTGATCCTCTTTTGGGGTTTCTGGACAGACTCCCCAGGCACTTCTTTCTATAGGGAAGGCAGAATGCTGCATTGTGACTCTAGAATTCCCTATCAAGAGGGCCTGGGGACCAGTCGGGTGAGGATGAAATTGTAAACACAAGCTACGATTCCATTCAGTGCCAAGCGGAAGGTAGTTCCTATGTGAAGCGGGTTATTCGAGACATCCACCACCAAAATAAGGGCGATGTCAGATGTTTGCTCACACTAGAGTTTGTATCTATGATGACTGACAAATGGAGGGGTGGTGTCAAGAGGCCATGGAGGATTTCACACAATGAGGCCTGTGAGATGCTGTAAACAGAAAGGTTTCCTTCTACTGGGCAGGTGAAATCTGGTTTGTTTACTTTAGGTTCTCCCATTTGGAAAGTTTATGAAGCAGAGCTCTCTGGCATGGATGCCTGGAAAGCACACCTCCATGGACCATTGCAGCTGAGGAACATGAGAGGTTCATTCTGGTGGCACTGTGGCGAAGTACCAAGGCCTTGATTTGACATGGAATCTCTTGCAGATGGGCCACAATGCTGGTTTGTTACCAAGGAGATCTTAGAATGTGCTGGTGGCTAAGGTGACAAGCAGGATTCTCCAACCCTGAGGGTTTGGCACAGGTCGAAGAGCACGGTATCCTTCTGGGGACAGGAGGTGTTCTGTCACGTGGCACAGGGAACACATGATGTGTCATAAATGGGGATTGCAGAACAGGTCCCTGAGGACAGATGCCTGAAAACTGAATTTAGGGCTCCAATTACGTCCTAGGGGCATGTTAGGTTTACTATTCTGATTAAGGACCATTGATTAGGCTGTCTGCCTGGATGTAGGTGATCAGGGTGTTTCAGACTGTGCATTTGCATTCAGAACGGCCTCCAATATTGGGGTAGGCTCAGGGGCCTTGCAGGTTCCTCCTAATCTAAGGTTTGGGCAACTGTGATAGGCACAGTTTCCTTGGGGATGGCAGGGACAGGTCTGTGGTGTGGATCCTGAGAACCCATCCTGGAGGGCATGTGTGCCATAGTTTTGGCAGAGAAGTCTGCAAACATAAATTCGGATTAGGGTGACTGGCGAGGTGATCGCAGGTCCAATGCATAGACCTGGAAGGCAGCTCGTCTGGAAGTGTAATTAGTGTGACTGGAAGGCGGTAGCAGAGGCTTTTCACACCACTGAATGCTGGCTGCCATCCCCAAGGACACTGTACATATTAGAGTTGCCCAGAGTTGCCCAAACTCTGGGCAACTCATCGTCCATGGGAGATGTTTCCTCTCAATGGATCCTGGTTGCTCCCCATAGTTTGGTGACTATTTCAGGTTAGGGAAGAGTGCTATTTTCCATCGTTAGGGTGCCCCAAAACAGGGATTCAAGAGACAGGCTCTGGGTCTGGGCACATGGAAAATACCAACAAGTCTTAGGATTTGTGCCTAGAGGCATACCAGGCCTGAAATGCGGAATCGTGGTGGTGCAACTGAGAGGGATTGCTTGAAAGCATGCTCAGGCTGAGGGTCACAAGCCGGTTTGTGCCCAGGTCGTCCCTCAGGAGTGGTCGTGGTCTCATTGGTCTTGTAACTGGCTCCCCCTTTGAGGGTTGGACACCCATCGCAACAGCCAGGTTTATTGCCATGGGTAAAGAGGAGTTCTCTATTGTGCTTCAGGTTCCCCCATTGGCATGGATTCCAGAAAATGTCTGGGGACAGGTGCCTGAATACCAAGGATGTGTAGAGATGATGTACTTGGGACATGGCCATCCCAAATGCCAGCAATGGAGCCTACTCTCTGGTTGCTGAAACTCAGTTGGGGCTCAGGCTCTGTCAGACACAACACTAGTGTCTGTGGCAGCCTATAAATTGGAGTTGACTCGAGGGCCTAGCAGATTGATCCTCATGTGGGGTTTCTGGTCAGACTCACCAGACACTTCTATCTATAGGGAAGGCAGAATGCTGCATTGTGGCTCCAGAATTCCCTATCATGAGGGCATGTGGACCAGTCGGGTGAGGATGGAATTTTAAACACAAGCTACGGTTCAATTCAGTGCCAAGCGGAAGGCAGTTCCTATGTGCAGCAGCTTATCTGAGATATCCAGCACCTGCATAAGCGCGGATGTCAGATATTTGCTCACACTGGACTTTGTGTCTATGATGACTGACAAATGGAGGGGTGGCGTCAAGAGGCCATGGAGGGGTTTTCACACTGAGGTTTCAGAACTGCTCCAAATAGCAAGGTTTCGTTCCGCTGGACAGGTGGAGTCTGGTTTATTTGCTCCAGGGTTCCCCATGTGGAAAGATTGGGTAGCAGAGCTCTCCTGCATGGATACCTGGAAAGCTCAACTCCATTGACCATTACAACTGAGGAACATGCCAGGTTTGTTCTGGTGTCTTTGGAGCAAAGTACCAAGTCCTTGAGTTGAGATGGAGTATCTTGCAGATGGGCCACAATGCTGGGTTGTTACCAGGGAGATCATAGAATGTGCTTGTCGCTAAGGTGCTGTGCATGAATCTACCAACCTGGGCTTTGGCACAGATGGGAGGGCACGGTTTCCTTCTAGGGACAGGAGATGTTCTGTCGTGTGGCTCAGGGACAACATGATGCATCATAAATTGGTAATCCAGAACAGGTCCCTGAGAAAAGATGCATGAAAACCTAATGGGGTTCCTTTGAGGACCTAGGGGCATTTCAGGTTCAATCTTCTAACTCACAATCATTGACTTGGCTGTCTTCCTGGATGTAGGTGATCAGGGTGTTTCACTGTACATTTGTGTCCAGAGTGGCTGGCAATATTGGGGTGGGCTCAGGTGCCTTCCAGGTTTCTCCTGATATGGAAGGTTTGGGCAACTCTGATATGTACAGTGTCCTTGGGGATGGCAGCCAGCATTCAGTGGTGTGACTCCAGAGATCCCATTCTTGTGGGCTGTTAGCCATGATTTTGGGAGAGAAGTCTGGAAACACAAATTAGGGTTAGCAACTTTCTGGCGATGTGATCGCAGGCCCAATGCATAGACCTGGAGGGAAGCTCGTCAGGAACTATATTTAGGGTGACTGGAAGGCAGTAGCACAGGCTTTTCTCTCTGGATTGTATCCAGGATGTATCCAGGATGTGTATCCAGGATGTCCTCGGAACACAGGTGTGGTCTCGTGCGTCCATGGGAGACATTTCCTCTCTATGGATCCTGGCAGCTCTCCATAGTTTGGTGCCTTTTTCGGGAAATAGAAGAGTGCTGTTTTCCACCTTAGGGGTGCCCCAAAACAGGGATTCCAGATACGGGCTCTGGTTCTGGGCGTCTGGGACATCCCACCAATGGTTAGGATTTGGACCTAGGGGCGTACAAGGCCTGCAATGCGGGAACAAGTTGGTGTGACTGAGAGGGATTGTTGAAAAGCATGCTCAGGCTAAGGGACACAACGTCTGTTTGTTCCCAGGGTGGTCCTCAGGAGTGGGCGACGTCTCATTTGTCTCATAACTGGTTCCCCTTTGTGGGTTGGACAACCATCCCAACACCCAATTTCCTAGCATGAGAAAGGAGGAGTTTTCTATTGTGCTTCAGGTTCCCCCGTTGGCAGGGATTCCAACAAAGGTCTGAGGACAGGTGCCTTAATACCAAGGATGGGTAGAGATGACGTATGTGGGCCATGGCAATCCAGAATGCTAGATTGGGGAGCACTCTCTTGTGATGGATACTAGGTCGGGGCTCAGGCTCTTTCAGACACAGCACTAGTGGCCAGGGAAACCTATAAATCAGGGTTCCCTTGAGGGCCAAGCAGATTGATCCTCATGTGGGGTTTCTTGCCAGACTCCCCAGGCACTTCTTTCTATAGGAAAGGCATAATGCTGCCTTGTGGCTCCAGAATTCCCTATAAAGGGGGCCTGGGGACCAGTTGGGTGAGGATGGAATTGTAAACACAAGCTACGGTTCAATTGAGTGCCAAGCGGAAGGCAGTTCCTATGTGCAGTGGTTTATTCGAGATATTCGGCACCTGAGTAAGGGCGGATGTCAGATATTTGCTCACACTGGAGTTTTTGTGTATGTTGACTGAGAAATGGAGGAATGGAGTCAAGAGGCCATGGAGGATTTCACACGCTGGGGCTTATGAGATGCTCCAAACAGCAAGGTTTCCTTCTACCGGAGAGGGGGAGCCTGGTTTATTTACTCCAGGGGCCCCCATGTGGAAAGTTTGCATACCAGAGCACTCCCGCATGGATACATGAAATTCACACCTCCATTGACATTTGCAGCTGAGGAACATGTCCGGTTCATTCTGGTTTCTCTGGGGCGAAGTACCAAGGCCCGGATTTGACATGGAGTGTCATGAAGATAGGTCCCAATGCAGGTTTGTTTCCAGGGAGATTTTACAATGTGCTGGTGGCTAAGGGACCATGTAGGATTCATCTGCCCTGAGAGCTTGACACCGGTTGAAGAGTACGGTTTCCTTTTGGGACCAGAGATGTTCTGTTGTGGGGCTCATGGACCTAATGTTTTATCATAAGTTGGTATTCCAGAACAGACCTCTGTGGACAGATGCCTGAAAATTTAATCTAGGGTTCCAATGAAATACTAGGGGAATGTCAGGTTCAATCCTCTGACTCAGGACAATTGACTTTGATGTTTGCCTAGATGTAGGCGATCAGGGTGTTCCAGACTGTGCATTTGTGTACAGAGTTACAACAGTATTGAGGTGTGCTTTGGGGACTTGCAGATGTCTCCTAATCTGGAAGGATAGGACAACTTTGATGGGCACAGTTTCCTTGGCAATGATGGACACAATTTTCTGGTGTGGCTCCAGACACCCCATCCTGGAGTGTATGTGAGCCATGGTTTTGGGAGGGAAGTCTGCAAACACAAACATAGGTTAGGTTTAGTGGCGGGGTGATCATAGGCCCAATGCGTAGACCTGGAGGGAGCTCGTTGGGAACTGTAAATCGTGTGCCTCGAAGGTGGTAGCACGGGCTTTTTTATCTGGATTGTGTATCCACTATGGACTAGGAATGCAGGTGTGGTCTCAGGGGTCCATGGGTTATTTTTCCTCTCAAGTATCCTGGCGGCTCCCTATAGTTTGGTGAATTTCTCGTAGAGGGAAGTGTTCTCTTTTCCATATTAAGGGTGTCCCATAGCAGGCATTGCAGAGACGTGCTCTGTCTCTGAGCACCTGGAAGTAAACCCCAAGGGTTATGATTTGGAATTGGGGGCTTACCAGGTCTCCAATGCAAGTCCTGGAGGTACAATTGAGAGCGTTTGTTTGAAAGCATGCTCAGGCTGAGGGTCACTATGCCAGCTTTTGCCCAGGGTGGCCTTCAGTAGTGGGCGTGGTCTCAATGGCCATGCAGTAGGGTACCACTCTGAGTGTTGGACACCCTTCCCACATTCCAGGAATCCTGCCATGGGGAGGGAGGATTTCTCTCTTGTGATTCAGGTTCCCCCATTGGTAGGGATTCCAGGAAAGGTCTGGGGACAGATGCCTGAATACCAAGGATGGGTAGAAATGACGGCCCTGGTCCTTGGCCTGTCTCACATGCTGGATATGGGTGGCTGACACGAGGTCGGGGTTCATGCTGTCAGAAACAGCACTAGTGGCCAGAGCTGCCTATAAATCGGGGTCCCTCGAGGGCTGAGTAGTTTGATCCTCATGTGGAGTTTCTGGGCAGACTCACCAGGCTATACTTCTTTCTATGGGGAAGACAGAATGCTGCGTTGTGGCTCCAGAATTTCCTATCATGAGGGCTTGCGGACCAGTAGGGTAAGGATGGAATTGTAAACCCAAGCTACGTTTCAATTCAGTGCCAAGCAGAAGGAATTTACGTGTGCAATGGCTGATTCGAATATCCAGCACTGGAGTAAGGGCAGATGTCAGATGTTTGATCATGCTGGAGTTTGTGTCTATGATGAACGACAAATGGAGGGGAGGTGACAAGAGGCCATGGAGGATTTCCCACGCTTGGGCTTGTGAGATGCTCCAAACGGCAAGGTTTCCTTCTACCTGACAGGGGAAGTCTGGTTTGTTTGCTCTAGTGTCCCCCGTGTGGAAAGTTTGGGTGGCAGAGCACTCGCACATCGATGCCTGGAAAGCACCCCTCCATTGACCATTGCAGGGGATGAACATGGCAGGTTAGTTCTGGAGACTCTGGGGTGAAGTACCAAGGCCTTGAGTTGACATGGAATCTCATGAAGACGGGTCACAATGCTGGCTTGTTACCAGTGAGATCTTAGAATCTGCTGGTCGCTATGGGCCAAGTAGAATTCATCTATCCTGTGGGTTTGACACAGGTCCAAGAGCACAGCTTCCATCTGGGGAAAGGAGCTCTTCTGTTGTCGGGCTAAGTGATCATGTTTAGTATCATAAGTTGGTATTCCAGAACAGGCCTCTGAGGACAGAAGCCTGAAAACCTAATCTAGGGTTTGAATGAGGTCCTAGGGGAATGTCAGGTTCAATCTCCTGACTCAGGACCATTGACTCTGGTGTCTGACTGGGTGTTTCAGACTGCACATTTGCATGCAGAGTGGCGTCCAATACTAGGATGGGCTCAGGGTCCTTGCAGGTTTCTCCTTATCTGGAGGGTTTGGACAACTGTGCCGGGCAATTTATTTGGGGATGACAGATACAGTCCTGTGGTGTGACTACAGAGACCCCATCCTGGAAGGCATGTGCACCATGGTTTTGAGAGAGAAGTCTGCAAACACAAACTCGGGTTAGGGTTAGCGGTGAGGTGATCATAGTCCCAATCCATAGACCTGGAGGGCAGCAAGACTGGAAGTGTAAAGCAGGTGACTCAAAGGTGGTAGCACAGGCTATTGTATCTGGATTTAATTTCCAGGATGGCCTTTAATGCAGGTGTGGTCTTATGGGTCCATAGGAGATATTTCCTCTCAAGGATCCTGGTGGTTCCCAATAGTTTGGTGGATTTCTCGGGGAAGAAATGAGTGCTGATTTCCAGCTTATGCGTGCTCCAAAACAGGGCTTCCAGAGATGGGCTCTGCATCTGAGCATTTGGAAAATCCCACCAAGGTTTAGGATTTGGGCCTAGGGCCATACCAAGCCTGCAATGCGGGATCCTGGAGGTGCAACTGAGAGTGTTTGTTTGAAAGCATGCTCAAGCTGAGGGTCGCAATGCCTGCTTGTGCCCAGGACGCCATCAGGAGTGAGCATTGTCTACTTGGCCATGCAGCCGGTTCCCATTCTGAGGGTTGGACACCCATTCGAAAGCCAGGATTCCTGCCATGGAGAAGGAGGAGTTCTTGATTGTGCTTCAGGTTCCCCTATTGGTAGGAATTCCAGCTACGGTCTAGGGGACAGATGCCTGAATACCAAGGATGGTTAGTGATGATGGCCCTGGGCCATGGCTGGTCTCATATGCTCGATATGGGCCCCACCCTCTGGGTGGCTGACATGAGGTCGGGGCTCATGCTCTGTCAGACACAGCACTAGTGGCCAGGGAAAACTATAAATAGGGGTTCCCTCTTGGGCTGAGTATATGAATCATCATGCACAGTTACTGGGCAGACTCACCAGGTCCTTTTTTCTATGAGGAAGGCAGAATGTTGCGTTGTGGCTCCAGAATTCCCTATCAAGAGCTATGGCGGAACAATAGGGTAAGGATGAAATTGTAATCTGAAGCTAGGGTTAAATTCAGTGCCAAGAGAAATGCAGTTCCAGTGTGCAGAGGCTGATTCCAATATCAGCACCTGAGTATGGGCAGATGTCAGATGTTTGCTCAGGCTGGATTTTGTGTCTATGATGACCAACAAATGGAGAGGTGGCATCAAGAAGCCATGAAGGATTTCCCACGCTGGGTCTTGTGAGATGATCCAAACATCAAAGTTTCTTTCTACTGAACGGGGGAGTCAGGTTTGTTTGCTCCAGTTTCTTATGTGAAAAATTTGTGTAGCAGAGCACTCCTATATGGAGGCTTGGAAAGCACATCTCCATTGACTATTGCAGCTGAGGAACATGGAAGGTTCATTCTGGTGGCTCTGGGATGAAGTACCAAGGCTGAGTTGACATGGATCCTAATGAAGATGGGTCACAATGCAGGTTTGTTACCAGGGAGATCTTAGAATGTTCTGGTGGCTAAGGGTCTGTGCAGAATTCATACCCTGAGGGTTGAGCACAGGTCCAAGAGCACGGCTTCCATCTGGGGACAGGAGATTTTCTGTTGTGGGGCTCAGGGACCATATGTTGTATCATAAGTTGGTATTCCAGAAGATGACTCTGAGGACAGATGCCTGAAAAGCTATTCTAGGCTTCCAATGAGGTCCTAGGGCCATGTCAGGTTCAATTATCTGACTCAGTATCATTGACTTGGGTGTCTGCCTGGATGGAGGTGATCAGGGTGTTTCAGACTGCGCATTTGCATCTAGAGCGGCCTCCAATATTGGGCTGGACTCAGGAGCCTTGTAGGTATCTCCTAATCAGGAGGGTTTGGCCAACTGTGAAAGGCCCACTTTCCTTGGGGATGGCAGGCACAGTCTTGTGATGTGACTCTAGGGTCCCCATCCTGGAGGGCATGTGAGCCATGGTTTTGGGAGAGTGATCTGAAAACACAAACTTGGGATAGGGTTAGTGGCATGGTGTTCACAGACCCAATCCATAGACCTGGAGGACAGCAGGTCAGGTACTGTAAATCAGGTGACTCGAAGGCAGTAGCACAGTCTCCTTTATCTGGATTGTATATCCACGATGGTCTCGGAATGCAGGTGTGGACTAATGAGACTATGGGAGATTTTTCTTCTCAAGGATCCTGGGGGCTCCCAATAGTTTGGTGGCTTTCTCAGGAAAGGAAAGAGTGCTGTTTTCCCCCTTAGGGGTGTCCCAAAACAGGGATTTCAGTGAGGGGCTCTGGATATGGGCACATGGAAAATCCAACCAAGTGTTAAGATTTGGTAATAGGGGCGTACCAGGCCTGCAATGCTGGATCCTGGAGGTTCAACTGAGAGCTATTCTTTGAAGGCATGCTCAAGCTGAGGATCACAGTGGATGCTTGTACCCAGGGCAGTCCTCATGAGTGGGCGTTGTCTCCTTGGCCATGCAGTTGGCTCCCACATTGAGGTTTGGGCTCCCATATCAACAGCCAGGATTCCTGCCATGGGGAAGGAGGAGTTCTCTATTGTGCTGCATGTTCCCCCATTGGCAGGGATTCTAGCAAAGGTCTGGGGACAGATTCCTGAATACCAAGGATGGGTAGAGGTGACGGACATGGACCCTGGCCGATCTCACATGCTGGAAATGGGATCAGATCTCTGGGTAGCTGAAACTAGGTCTTGGCTCAGGCTCTGTCAGACACAGAACTAGTGCCCAGGACAGCCTATAAATCAAGATTCCCTCGAGCACCAAGCAGATTGATCCTCATGTGGAGTTTCTGGCAGATTCAGCAGGCCCTATTTCTTTCTATTGGGAATGCAGAATGTTGCTTTGTGGCTCCCGAATTCCCTCTCAAGAGGGCTGTGGATCAGGAGGCTGAGGATGGAATTCTAAACCCACGCTATGGTTAAATTCAGTGTCAAGTGAAACGCAGTTCCAGTGTGCAGTGGTGGAAATGAAAATCCAGAACCTAAATAAGGGCAGATGTCAGATATTTGCTCATGTGGGAGTTTGTGTCTATGATGACTGACAAATGGAGGTGTTGTGTCAAGAGGCCATGGAGGATTTCTCACGCTGGTGCTTCTGAGATGCTCCAAACAGTAGGCTGCCTTCTACCGGTCAGTGGCAGTCTGGTATATTTGCTCCAGGGTCCCACATGTGGAAAGACTGGGTAACAGAGCACTCCCACATGGATGCCTGGAAAGCACACCTCCACTGACCATTGCAGCTTAGAAACATGGCAGGTTCATTCTGCTGGCTCTGGGGCGAATTACCAAGGACTTGATGTGACATGGGATCTCATGAAGAAGGGTCCCAATGCTGATTTGTTACCAGGGAGATCTTAGAATGTGCTGGTGGCTAAGGGGCTGTGCAGAATTCATATACCTTGAGGGGTGACACAAGTCAAAGAGCACGGATTCCGTCTGGGGACAGGAGATATTCTACTGTGGGGCTCAGGGACCATATATTATATCATATTGGTATTACAGAATAAGCCTCTGAGGCAAAATGTCTGAAATGCTAATCTAGGCTTCCAATGAGGTCCTAGGGACATGTCAGATTCAATCATCTGACTCAGGATCATTGACATGGGTGTCTACCTGGATGGAGGTGAACAGGGTGTTTCAGACTGCACATTTGCATGCAGAGCGGCCTCCAATATTGGACTGGGCTCAGGGGACTTTCAGGTTTTTCCTAATCTGTAGGGTTTGAGTAACTGTGATGGACACAGTTTCCTTGGGGATGGCAGGAACTTTCCTGTGTTGTAGCTCCAGAGACCCCATCCTGGAGGGCATGTGAGCCATGATTTTGGGAGAGAAGTCTTCAAACACAAACTTGGGTTAGGGTTAATGGCAAGGTGATCACAGGCCTAATGCGTAGGTCTGCAGGGCAGTTCGTCTGAAATTGTAAATCAGGTGACTCGAAGGCAGGAGCACAGGCTTTTCTCTCTGGATTGTGTGTCCAGGATGGCCTCGGAATGCAGGTGGGGTCTCATGGGTCCATGGGAGATTTTTCCTCTCTAAGCATCCTGGTGGCTCTCAATAGTTTGGAACCTTTCTCGGGGAAGGGAAGAGTGCTGTTTTCCATCATAGTGGTGCTCCAAAACAGAGATTCCAGAGACAGGCTCTGGGTATGGTGGCATGCAAAATCCCACCAAGTGTTAGGATTTGGTCCTAGCGGCATACCAGGTCTGCAGTGCGGGGTCCTGGAGATGCAACTGAGAGCATTTGTTTGAAAGTGTGCTAAAGTTGGGGGACACAATGCCTGCTTTTGCCAAGGGCGGCCCTCAGGAGTGGGTGTTGTCTCATTGGCCATGCAGCTGGTTCCCATTCAGAGGTTTGGGCACCCATCGCAACAGCCAGGCTTCCTGCCATGGGGAAGAAGGGATTCTCAATTGTGCTTCAGGTTCTCCCATTGGTAGGGATACCAGCAAAGGTCTGAGATAGTTGCCTGAATACCAAGGATGGGTAGAGGTGATGGACATGTGCCATGGCCGGTCTCACATGCTGGATAAGGGCCCCACACTCTGGGTGGCTGACATGAGGTCCGGGTTCAGGCTAAGTCAGACACAGTGCTAGTGGCCAGGGCAAAGTATAAATCGGGTTTCCCTCCAGGGCCGAGTAGATTGATCTTCATGGGGAGTTTCTGGGCAGACTCACCAGACCCCTCTTCTTTCTATGGGGAAGGCAGAATGTTGTGTTTTGTCTCCCGAATTCCCTCTCAAAGGGCTTGCTGAGCAGTAGCGTGAGGATGAAATTGTAAACCCAAACTACGCATGAATACATTGTCAGTGTGCAGCGACTGATTCCATTATCCAGCACCTGAGTAAGGGCAGACGTCAGATGTTTGCTCATGCTGGAATCTGTGTCTATGATGACTGGCCAATGGAGAGGTGGCGTCAAGAGAATTTGGAGGACTTCCCACGCTGGAGCTTGTGAGATGCTCCAAACAGATAGATTTCCTTCTACCTGAGAGGAGCAATCTTGTTTGTTTGCTCTAGGGTGCCCCATGTCAAATTTTTGGGTAGCAGAGAACTACCTCATGGATGCCTGGAAATAACACATCCATTGACCATTGTAGCTTAGGAATATGGCAGGTTCGTTTCACGGCTCTTGGGCAAAGTACCAACACCTTGAGTTGACATGAAGTCTCATGAAGATGGGTCAGAATGCTGGTTTGTTACCAGGGAGATCATAGAATGTGCTGGGGCTAATGGGCCATGCAGGATTCATTAACCCTGAAAGTTGGACACAGGTCCTAGAGCACCGTTTCCTTCTGAAGACAGGAGATGTTCTGTTGTGGGGATCAGGGACCACATGATGTATCATAACTTGGTATTCCAGAACAGGACTCTGAGAACAGATGTCTGAAGACCCAATCCAGGGTTCCAGTGAAGTCCTAGGGTCATGTCAGTTTTAATCATCTGACTCAGAACCTTTGACTTGCTGTCTGCCTGGATGGAGGTGCTCAGGGTGTTTCAGACTGCATGTTAACATCAAGAGCGGCCTCCAATATTGGGGTGGGTTCAGGGGTCTGGCAGGTTTCTCCTAATCTGGAGGTTTGGGCAACTATGACGGGCACAGTTTTCTTAGGGATGGCAGACACTTTTCTGTGGTGTGGCTCCAGAGATCACAACCTGGTGGGTATGTGAGCCATGGTTTTGGGAGAGAAGTCTGCAAACATAAACTGGGGTTAGGGTTAGTAGCGAGATGATCGCAGGCCCAATGCATAGACATGGAGGGCAGCTCGTCAGGAACTGTAAATAGGGTGACTCGAAGGCAGTTGCGCAGGCTTTTGTATCTGGATTGTGTGTCCAGGATGGCCTCGGAATGCAGGTTTGTTCTAATGGGTCCATGGGAGATTTTTTCTCTCTAAGGATCCTGGTGGCTCCCAATAGTTTCGTGCCTTTCTTGGGGAAGGGAAGAGTGCTTTTGCCCATCTTACAGGTGTCCCAAACAGGGATTCTGAGATGGGCTCTGGGTCTGGGCACCTGGAAAATCCCACCAAGGTTTAGGATTAGGACCTAGGGGCTTACCAGGTCTGCAATGCAGGTACTGGAAATGCAACTGAGAGCGTTTGTTTGAAAGCATGTTCAGGCTGAGGTTCACCATGCCTGCTTGTGCCCAGGTCAGCCCTCAGGAGTGGGCGTAGTTTCATTGACCATGCAGTTGGCTCCCAAGCTGGGTTGGACAACCATCCCATCATCCATGATTCCTGCCATGGGGAAAAAGTAGTTCTCTATTGTGCTTCAGGTTCATTGGTAGGGATTCCAGCCAAGGTCGGGGGACAGATGCCTGGATACCAAGGATGGGTAGAGTTGACGGCCCAGGGCCATGGCCGATCTCTCATGCTAAATATGGGCCCTGACCTCTGGGTGGCTGACAAGAGGTCGAGGCTCAGGCTCTGTCAGACACAGCACTAGTGGCCAGGGAAAACTATTAATCAGTGTTGCCTCGTGGGCCAAGTAGATCGATCCTCATGTGCAGTTTCTGGGCAGACTCAACAGGTCCTTCTTCTTTCTATGTGTAAGGCAGAATACTGCGTTGCAGCTCCAGAATTCCCTATCAAGTGATACTGCAGACAAGTAGGGTGAGGATGGAATAGTAATACAAATCTATTGTTAAATTTAGTGCGAAGCAAAAGGCAGTTTCTGTGTGCAGCTGCTGTTTTGAATATCCAGCACCTGATTAAGGGTGGATGTCAGATGTTTGCTCATGCTGGAGATTGTGTCTATGATTACCCATAAATGGAAGGGTGGCGTCAGGAGACCATGGAGGATTTCCCACGCTGGGGATTGTGAGATGCTCCAAATAGAAAAGTTTCTTTCTACCGGACAGGGGGAGTCTGGTTTGTTTTCTCCGGTTTCTCCATGTGGAAAGTTTGTGCAACAGAGCACCCCACATGGGTGCCTGGAAAGCACCCCTCCATTGGCCATTGCAGCTGAGGAACATGGCAGGTTCGTTCTGCTGGCTCTGGGGCATTGTATCGAGACCTTGAGTTGACATGGAGTCTCATGAATATGAGTCACAATGCTGGGTTTGTTACCAGGGAGATCATAGAATGTGCTGGTTGCTAAGGGGCCATGCAGGGTTCAACTACCCTGAGGGTTTGACACAGGTCCAGGAGCACGGCTTCCTTCTCGGGGAGGAGGTGTTCTGTTCTGTGGCTCAGGGACCATATGTTGTTTCATAAGTAGGTTTTCCAGAACAGGCTTCTGAGGAAAGATACCTGAAAACCTAATCTAGTGTGCAAATGAAGTCCTTGGGGCATGTCAGGTTCAATCTTATGACTCAGGACAATTGACATGGGTATCTTCCTGGAAGGAGGTGATCAGGGTGTTTCAGACTGTGCATTTGCGTCCAGAGTGGCCTCCATTATTGGGCTGGACTCAAGGGCCTTGCAGGTTTCTCCTAATCTAGAGGTATTGGGCAAAAGTGATGGGCACAGTTTCCATGAGGCTCACAGGCACAGTCCTGTGGTGTGGCTTTAGATACCAGAACCTGGAGGGTCATGTGAGCCATGGTTTTAGGAGGAAAGTCTGCAAACACAGACTCGGGTTAGGGTTAATGGTGAGGTGATTGTAGGCCCAATGCATAGACCTAGAAGGCAGCTTGTCAGGAACTGTAAAACGGATGACTTGAAGGTGGTAGCACACTATTTGTATCTGGATTGTATGTTCTGGATGGCCTCGGAATGCAGGTGTGGTCTCATAGGTCCATGGCAGATTTTTCCTCTCAAGGACCCTGGTGACTACCAATAGTTTGGTGGCTTTCTCGGGGAAGGGAAGAGTGCTGTTTTACATCTTAAGGATGCCCCAAAATAGGGATTCCAGAGATGGGCTCTGTGTCTGGGCCCCTGCAAAATCCCACAAAGTGTTAGGATTTGGGCCTAGGTGTGTACCAGGCCTGCAATGCGGGATCCTGGTGGTGCAACTGAGAGTGTTTGTTTGAAAGCATGCTCAGGCTGAGGGCCACAATGCCTGCTTGTGCCCAGGGCAGCCCTCATGAGGGGGCGTGGTCTCCTTGGCCATGGAGCTGGCTCCCACACTGAGGGAGAGCACCCCATCCCAACAGCCAGGATTCCTGCCATGGGAAGGAGGAGTTCTCTATTGTGCTTCAGGTTCCCCCACTGGCAGGAATTCCAGCAAAGGTCTGGGGACAGATGCCTGAAAATCAAGGATAGGAAGAGATGAAGGACTTGGGCCATAGCCAGTCTCACATGCTGGATATGGGTCCCGATCTCTGGGTGGCTGACACTAGGTCTTGGCTCAGGCTCTGTCAGACATGGCATTAGTGCCCAGGGCAGCCTATCAATCGGGGTTCCCTCAAACGCCGAGCAGATTGATCTTCATGTGGAGTTTCTGGGAAGACTCACTAGGCCCTTCTTCTTTCTATGGGGAAGGCAGAATGTTGCTTTTTGGCTCCAGAATTCCCTCTCAAGAGGGCATGCTGACCAGGAGGTTGAGTATGGAATTATAAACCCAAGCTATGATTAAATTCAGTCAAGTGAAATGCAGTTCCAGTGTGCAGCAATTGAATCGAAAATCCAGCACCTGAGTAAGGGCGGATGTCAGATGTTTGCTCATGCCTCAGTTTGTGTCTATCATGACTGACAAATGGAGGGGTGGCATCAAGAGGCCATGGGGAATTTCCCATGCTGGGACTTGTGAGATGCTCCAAACAGAAGGCTTCCTTCTACTGGACAGGGGCATTCTGGTTTGTTGTCTCCTGTATCCCCAATGTGGAAAGTTAGTGTAGCAGAGCACTCCCATATGGATGCCTGGAAACCACACTTCCACTGACCATTGCAGCTTAGCAACATGGCAGGTTCGTTCTGGTGGCTCTGCGGCGAAGTACCAAGGGCTTATTTGGACATGGAATTTCATGAACATGGGTAACAATTCTGGGTTGTTACCAGGGAGATCTTAAAAACACTGGTGGCTAAGGGGCTTTGCAGGTTTCATCTACCTTGATGGTTTCACACAGGTCCAAGAGCACGTATTCCGTCTGGGATCAGGAGATGTTCTATTGTGGGACTCAGGGACCATATGTTGTATCATATTGGTATTCCAGAACAGGCCTCTCATGCCAGATGCCTGAAAATCTAATCTAGGGTTCCAATGACATCCTAGGGGCATGTCAGTTTCAATCTTCTCACTCTGGATCACTGACTTGGCGTCTGCCTGGAAGGAGGTGATCAGGATGTTTCAGACAGAGTGGTCTCCAATATTGGGCTGGTCTCAGGGGCCTTGCAGGTTTCTATTAATCTGGAGATTATTGGGCAACTGTGATGAACACTTTTTCCTTGGGAATGGCAGGTTCTCTCCTGTGGTGTGGCTCCAGAGACCCCATCCTGGAGGGCATGTGAGCCATGGTTTTGGGAGAGAAGTCTTCAAACATAAATTCCATTTGGGGTTAATGGCAAGGTGATCGCAGGCCCATTGTGTAGACCTGGAGGGCAGTTCGTCTGTAACTGTAAATCGGATGATTCAAAGGCAGAAGCACAGGCTTTTGTGTCTGTATAATGTGTCCAGGATGGCCTCGGAATGCAGGTGTGGTCTCATGGGTCCATGAGAGATTATTCCTCTGTAATGATCCTGGAAGCTCCCAATAGTTTGGTGCCTTAAACGAGGAAGGGAAGAGTACTGTTTTCCATTACAGGGCTGCCCCAAAACAGGGATTCCGGAGACAGGTTCTTGGTCTGGGCACCTGGAAAATCCCACCAAGATTTAAGATTTGTGCCTAGGGGCCTACCGGGCCTGAAATGCATGTCCTGGATGTGCAACTGAGACTGTTTGTTTGAAAGCATGCCCAAGCGGAGAGCCACAATGCCTTCTTGTGCCCAGGGCAGTCCTCCGTAGTGGGCATGGTCTCTTTGGACATGCAGCTAGGTCCCACTCTGAGGATTGGACACCCATCGCAACTTCCAGGAATCCTACCATGGGGAAGGAGGAGTTCTCTATGGTGCTTTAGTTTCCCCCATTGGTAGGGATTCCAGGAAATGTCTGGGGACAGATCCCTGAATACCAAAGATAGGTAGGGATGATAGCCCTGGGCCATGGCTGGTCTCACATGCTGGATACAGGCCCCGCCCCCTGCGTGACTGACATGAGGTCAAGGCTCAGGCTCTGTCACACAGCACTAGTGACCAAGGCAGCGTATAAATCGGGGTTCCCTCGAGGGCTGAGAAGATCTATCCTCATGTAGAGTTTCTGGGCAGATGCACCGGGCCCTTCTTCTATGCATATGGCAGAATGTTGGGTTGTGGCTCCAGAATTCCCCATCAAGAGGGCTTGTGGACCAGTAGGGTGAGGATGGCATTTTAAACACAAGCTACGGTTCAATTCAGGGCCAAGATGAAGGCAGTTCCAATGCACAGTGCCTTATTCGAGATAATCAGCACCTGAGTAAGGGCAGAAGTCAGATGTTTGCTCATGCTGGGGTTTGTGTCTATGATGACCGACAAATGGAGGGGTGACGTCAAGAGGCCATAGAGGATTTCCCCCAATGAGGGTTTTGAGATTCTCCAAACAGTAAGGTGTCCTTCTACTGGACAGGTGGAGTCTGGTTTGTTTGCTCTACAGTCTGGATAGCAGAACTCTTCAACATGGATGCCTAGAAAGCACACCTACATTGACCATTGCATCTGAGGAACATGGCAGTTTCGTTCTTGTGGCTCTGGGTCAAATTACCAAGTCCATGAGTTGACATGGAGTCTCATGAGGATATGTCACAATGCTGGTTTGTTACCAGGGAGATCTTAAAATGTTCTGGTGGCTAAGGGGCTGTTCAGGGTTCATATACCCTGAGGGTTTGACAAAGGTCCTGAACAAGGCTTTCATCTGGGGACAGGAGATATTCTGTTGTGAGGCTCAGGGACCATATATTCCCTGTTTTGGGGTACCCCTAATATGAAAAAGAGCATTCTTTTCTTCTCCGAAAAAGCCACCAATCTATGGAGAGCCACCAGGATCCATAGAGAGGAAAAGACTCCCATTGAACCATGAGACCACACCTACATTCCAAGCCCATCCTGGACACACAATCCAGATAGAAAAGCCTGTGCTACCAGCTTCCAGTCACTCTAATTACAGTTCCTGAGGGGCTGTCCTCTAGGTCTATGCATTGGACCTGCAATCACCTTTCCACTATCCCTATCCCAAATTTGTGTTTGCAGACTTCCCTCCCAAAACCATGGCTCTCATGCCTTCCAAGATGGGGTCTCTGGAGCCTGACCACAGGACTGGGCCTGTCATCCCCAAGGAAATACTGCCCATCACAGTGGCCCAAAACTTCCAAATTAGGAGAAACCTGCAAGGCCCCTGAGCCCACCCCAATATTGGAAGTGGTTCTGGATGCAAATGCACAGTCTGAAACATCCTGAACACCTACGTCCAGACAGACACCCATGTCAATGGTCCTTATTCAGAAAATTGAACCTGACGTGCACCTAGGACATCACTGGAACCCTAGATTAGGTTTCAAGCATCTGTCCTCAGAGGCCTGTTCTTGAATACCAAGTTAGGATACAACATATGTACCCTAAGCCACAAAACAGAACATCTCCTCTCCCAAGAAGGAAACTGCACATCGACCTGTGCCAATCCCTCAGGGTAGGAGAATCCTTCATGGCCCCTTAGTCACAAGCACATTATAAGACCTCCCTTGTAACAAAGCAGTATTGGAACACCTCTGCAAGAGATTCCAAGTCAACACAGGGTCTTGGTACTTGGCCCCAGAACCACCAAAATGAACCTGTCATGTTCCTCAGCTGCAATGCTCATTGGATGTGTGCTTTCCAGTCATCAATGCAGGAGGGCTCTGCTACCCAAACTTTCCACATGGGGAACCCTGGAGGAAACAAACCAGACTCTTCCTGCCCATTAGAAGGAAATCTTGTTGTTTGGAGCATCTCACAATCCTAAGCGTGGGTAATCTTCATGGCCTCTTGAAGCCACCCCTCCATTTTTCGGTCATCATAGACAAAAATTCCAGTGTGAGCAAACATCTGACATCTGCCCTTACTCAGGTGTTGGATGTCTCGTATAAGCTGCTGCACATTGGAACTGACTTCCGCTTGGCACTCAATTTAATCATAGCTGGTGTTTACACTTGAATTCTTACCCTACTTGTCCCCAAGCACCCTTGATAGGGAATTCTGGAGCCACAACACATCATTCTGCCTGCCCCATAGAAAGAAGTGCTTCCTGAGTTTGCACAGAAACCCCACATGTGGAACAATCTGCTTGGCCCTTGAGAGAACCACGATTTATAGGCATCTCTGGCCACTAGTGCTGTTTCTGACAGAGCCCGAGTCGAGACCTCGTGCCAGCCACCCAGAAAGCGGGGCCCGTATCCAGCATGTGAGAATGGCCATGACCCAAATCTGTCATTTCTACACATCCTTGGTATTTAAGCATTTGTCCCCAGACCTTTGCTGGAATTCCTGCCAATGGGGAAACCTGAAGCACAATAGAGAATTCCTCCTTCCCCATGACTGGAAACCATCCCTCAGGGTGGGAGCCAACACATGGGGCAATGGGACCACGCCCACTCCTGCGGGCCGCCCTGAGCACAAACAGGCATTGTAATGCTCAGCCTGAGCATGCTTTCAAACAAGCCCTCTCATTTGCAACACCAGGATCCCGCATTGCAGGCCTGGTATGCCCATAGACCCATATCCTAACCCTTGGTGGGATTTTCCAGGCGCCCAGACCCAGAGCCCGTCTCTGGAATCCCTGTTTTGGGGCACCCCTAAGATCGAAAATAGCACTCTTCCCATCCCATAAAGCCATCAAACTATTGGGTGCCGCCAGGATCCTTAGAGAGGAAAGATCTCCCATGGACCAATGAGACCACAGCTGCATTCCGAAGCCATCCTGTACACACAATCCAGATATAAAGGCCTGAACTTCTGCCTTTGAGTCACTCGAATTACTGTTCCTGATGAGTAGCCTTCCAGGTCTACGCATTGCCCTGCGATAACCTTGCCACTAACCCTAACCCGATTTTGTGTTTTCAGACTTCTCTCCCAAAACCATGGTTTACATGCCCTCCAGTTTGGGGTCTCTGGAGCCACACCACAGGACTGTGCCTGCCATTTCCATGGAAATTGTGCCTGTCAGAGTTACCCAAACCCTCCAGAGCAGGTTGAAACATGCAAGGACCCTGAGGCCACCCCAATATTGGAGGCTACTCTGGACACAAGAGCATAGTCTGAAACACCCTGATCACCTACATCCAGGCAGACACCCAAGTCAACTGTCCTGAGTCTGAAAATTGAAACTCTCATGCCCCTGGGACCTCATTGGAACCCTAGATTAGGTTGTCAGGCATCTGTCTTCAGAGACCTTTTCTGGAATAGAAACGTATGATACAACATGTGTCCCTGAGCCACACAAGAGTATATCTCCTCTCCCCAGAAGGAAACCGTGCTCTTTTACCCGTATTAAACCCTCAGGTTAGGAGAACCCTGCATGGCACCTTAGCCACAAAACATTCTAAGGTCTACCTGGTAAAAAAACAGCATTGTGATCCATCTGCAAGACATTCCATGTTAACTCAAACCTTTGGTACTTCACCTCAGAGCCACCCTAAAAAACATGCCATGTTCTTTAGCTGCATTTTCAATTGAGGTGTCCTTTTCAGGCATCCATCCAGAAGGAAACCTGGCTCCTGGGTTCTGGATGTAATCCTCAGGATAGAGAATCCTGTATGGCCCGAGAGCCGCCACTACATCATAAGGTCTCCCTGGACACCAAGCAGCATTGGGACCCGTTAGACTGAGAACTTCCATCAACACATAACTTGGAATCAGTGTCATTGGATCAAGCCTTCCCTTTTCCTCAGATGCAATGGTTGCGAGATAGGCTTCCCAGGCCTCCATTCAGAGAGCTCTGCTATCGAATCTTCCATATGGGAAAGCCTGGAGCCCTGTAAGCGGACTTCTCCTGTCGTAGTAGAACACCTTGATGTTTGGGGCAGCTCACAAGCTCCAGCTTGAAAAAACCTCCAAGAATTCTTGAGGCCACCCCGCCATTCATTGGCCATCATGGATACAAACTCCAGCATGAGCAGACATCTGATCCTCGCCCAGGTGCTGGAGATCTCGAAAAAACTGCTGTACATTGGAATGGACACATGCTCGGCATTGAGCTTAACCGTAGCTTGTGTTTTCAGACTTCTGTTCTCACACTCCTCCCCTGAAAGCCCTTCATCTTGGGTATTCTGGAGCCATAATGCAGCCATCTGCCTGCTCACCAGAAAGAAGAAGTGCCCTAAGGGTCTGCGCAGAAACCCCACCTGAGGATATAGTTGCACAGCTCTCAACAGCACCCCAATATCATAGGCTGCCCTCTACACGAATTCTCTGACACAGCTCGAGCCCGACCTCCTGTCAGCCACCCAGACAGCGGGCCTCATTTCCTGCAGGTGGGTCCTGCCTTAGCCTGAGGACCTCATCTCGAAGGAACCTGGGTATTCAGGTACCTGTCCCAGAACGTAGCTCAAATTCCTGCCCATGAGGGACCCTGAAGTACAAAAAAGTACACCTCCTTCCTCATGGCCGGAAAACTGAATTTTGAGGTGGCTGTCCACCCCTCAGAGTGGGAGCAAAGAGCATGGCCCATGAGACCACGCCCACTCAGCATGGGCATCTGGGCACAAACAGGCATTGTGACCCTCAGCCTGAGACCCCTTTCCAACAAGCCCCCTCGGAAGATGTACCAGGAGAACATAGAGCAGGCCTTCCATGCCCCAAGGCCCAAATCCTAAGCCTTGTTGGGGTGATCCAGGCTCCCGGATCCTGAACCCATCTCTGGAATGCCTCCTTGGATGGGACCCCTAACATGGAAAACTGCGCTCCCCCACATCCCCCAGAAAGACACCAAAATCTTGGAGGCTGGGCAGAATTCCCAGAGAGGTAGAATCTCACATGGACCCATGAGGCCACCCCTCCATTTCGTGGCCATCTTAGACAAACAATCCAGACAGAAAAGCCTGTGCTCCTGCCTCTCAGACATCCGATTTTCAAATCCTGAGGAGCTGCCCTCAGGGTCTGCAATCGGGTCTGCCGTCACCTCGCCCCTAACTCTTACCCGAGTTTGTGTCTGAAGACTTTGGACCCAAAGTCCTGACCCATATGCCTTCCAGGATGGGGCCTCCAGGAACACACCACATCACTGGGCCTGCTCTCCTGAGGTACCTCAGCCCATCTCAGTTTCCAAAACCCACCAGACTAGGAGAATATGCAAGGCCCCTAAGCCCACCCCAAATTCATAGGCTGCTCCAGAAAAAAAAAAAAATCACAGTCTTACACAGCTTCAGAACATCCCTACAGGAAGACACACAGGTCAATGGGAAGGGGTGAATGACCTAAGACCGTGGTGGGTCTGATGTGCTGGGTGTGCATCCAGCTGTCTCAGTGTCTGTTGGAAGGTCTGGGCTCAGGCTATGTAAGACAGAAAATTAGTACTTAGGGTAGCCTATGAAATTGGGGTGTTGCCGAGGGCCAAGCAGGTTGATTTTCATTTGGGGTTTCTGAGCAATGCCATAGACAATGTTTTTCTACTGGGGGACAGGCAGAATGATTCGTTGTGGCCCCAGAATTCCCAATAGTGAGGGCTTGTGTGCCAGGAGTGTGGTGACGGAAGTCTGAAAACAAAAGCTAGGGTGAGGTTTGGAGCCAAGGGCACGGCAGGCCCACTCTGTAGAAGCTGAATTGAAATCTACGGCATCTGAAGTCAGGGTGAGGATCATATGTTGGCTGACGTTGGAGTTTGTGTCCATGATAGCACCTTCATGAAACGGTAACCTCAAGAGGCCAAGGAAGTTTTCCCACGCTTTGTGGTTTTGAGGTTGCTCCAAACCACAAGGTTTCCTTCTGCAGGACAGTCAAGTCCTGTTGGATAGCTTCAGGACATCCCATTCGGAAGGACTGGAGAGCAGGGTTCGAAGGATGGATCCCTATAGAGCATGCCTCGCATTCCCATTTTCCATTAGTGACAAGACATGTTTGATCTGGTGGGTATGGGGCAAGCTACCTAGGGGGCTGAGTTGAAATGGACTCTCCTGAGGATGGGTCATAATGTGGGTTAGTGTCCATGGAGACCTTGAAATGTGCTGGTGGTTCAGGGCCCCTGCAGAATTCTCCTACCTGAAGGGTTTGATACAGCTCCAAAAAGAAAGCTCCCCATGTGGATACGAGAGAGGTTCTGTTTGGTGCCTCATAAAAGCCCCACATGCTGGTCTTAGAAACCAGTCCTCTTGGGGCGCCTGGGTGGCTCAGTGGGTTAAAGCCTCTGCCTTCGGCTCAGGTCATGATCTCAGGGTCCTGGGATCGAGCCCCACATCGAGCTCTCTGCTCAGTAGGGAGCCTGCTTCCATCTTCTCTCTGCCTGCCTCTCTGCCTACCTGTGATTTCTCTCTGTCGAATGGATGGATAAATTCTTGAAAAAAAAAAAAAAAAAGAAACCAGTCCTCTTAGGAGGGACACCTGGAAACGAAAGCTAGAGTTCAGATAAGAGACTAGGGGCCTGTCTTTTTCAATCTTCTGTCTCTGGGGACATTGTCTGAGTGTCTAAATGGAGATAGTTGCTCAGCTGGTGTCAGAGTGCCCCTCTTAGTCCAGGGCACCCTACACTATTGGGATGCCTCAGGGGCCTTGGAGGTTTTTCCTAACCTGTAGGGTTGTGGTCAGTGTATTGGGAAGAGTTTCCTTGGAGAGGGCAGGCACAGTCTTTCAGTGTGTCTCCAGAGACCCTAGCCTGGAGGTTGTGTGGGTCCAGTCTGTGTGCACAGAAGTCTGAAAACACAAACTCCGCCTAGGAGTGGTGCCGAGGGTATGGCAGGCCGAATCTACAGAACAAGAGGGGAGCTCTCGGCTTATGAATGAAGGGTTAGTGGGAGGCGTTCCCTCAGGCTTTTGTCTCTGGATGTTGTGTCCAGGATAGCTGTGGATTGTAGGGGTGGCCTCAGGGATTATGGACGAGTCTCCCTCTCTGGGGATTTGGCCCAGCTCCCAAGAGTTTGGGGTCATTTTGTGGGAAGAGTGGAGTCCTGTTCTCTGCCTCAGGTGTCTCTCTAAGAGATGGATTCCAGAGCAGAGCCCAAGGTATGGGCGACTGGAAAACTGGAACTCTGGTGAGGATTGGGAGCATAGGGACTTGGCAAGCCCCATATGAGGGCTCTTGGTCCAGGCCCTGAGAGGACTTATTTCGACATGGGCTCACACTGATGGTCAGAATGCGAGCTTGTGTCTAAGGCGACACTCAATTTTGGGCATAGCCTCAAAGGGCCATGAAGGTGTCTCCTACTCTGAAGGTGTGACTTCATGCCAACAGCAAGCTTTACAGACATGGGGAAGGAGGAGTTCTGATTTGTGCTTCAGGTAGCCACCTGTGAGGGTATTTGATATAATGTCTAGGTTCAGATGTCTGAAAACCCAGGTTGGAAAACTAAGTCCATGTCCTGTTCGATGTGCTGGGTGTGTGGCCAGATATCTCCTTGTCAGTCGGGACATCTGGCCTAAGGCTGTGTCAGACAGTGCATTAGTGCCCAGGGCAGCCTATCTAATTGGGGTGCAGTTTAGGCCAGAGCAGGCTGATCCTCATTTGGGGTTTCTGGAGAGCCCCATAGGGCAATGTTTGTCTTCTGGTGGGCAGGCAGAGGGCTGCGTTGTGGTTCTGTATTTCCAAGTCTGAAGGTCTTTTTTGCCAGGAGTGTGAGGAAGGAAGTCTAAAAACACTAGCTAGCATGAGGTTTGGGGCCGAGGGTATGGCAAGACCACTCTGCAGAGGCTGAATCGAGATCTCTTGCATCTGAGGTCAGGGCAAGTGAGACGTTGCCTCAGGCTAGAGTTTTTTTCCATGATGGCCCCTTCCTGAAGGGGGTGGGGCTGTCATGAGGCCAGTGAGGTTTCCCTACGATGGGTGTTGTGAGCTACTCCAAACCTCAAGGTTTCCTTCTGCAGGACAGTCTAGTCCTATCGGATGGTTCCAGGATGCCCCATACAGAAAGACTCGAGAGCAGGGGTCTCAGCATGGATGCCTGGAAACGCCACCTCACATTCCCACTGTTTGGTCAGACAAGGCAGACTCAATCTGCGCGTTCTTGGGCAAGCCACCCAAACGGCTGAGTTGAAATGGACTGTCCTGAGTATGGGTCATAATGTGGGTTGATGGTCATGGAGACCTTGGAATATGGCAGTGGCTCAGGGACTTTGCAGGATTCTCCAACCAGAAGGGTTTGACACATCTCCAACAAAGAAGCTTCCCATGTGGAGATGAGACGTGTTCTGTTCAATGCCTTAGGAAAGCCCCATATGCTGGTCTTGAACCCAGGCCTCTGAAGAGTGACACCTGGAAACCAAAGCAAGAGTTCAGATTAGGGCCTAGGGGCCTGTCCAGTTCAATCTTCTGTCTCTGTGGACATCTGTCTGCATACCTGCATGGAGTTAGCTGCTCAGCTTGTGTCAGAATGCCCCTGTTTGTCCAGTGTGGCTTACAGTAGTGGGATGTCCTCGGGGGTCATGAGGTTTCTCCTGTTGTGTGGGGTTGTGGCCAATGGAATGGGCACAGTTTCCTAGGAGAGATCAGGCACAGTCCTGTGGTATGGCTCCAGAGGACCCAGCCTGGAGCCTGTTTTTGCCAGGGCTGTGGGACAGATGTCCAAAAACAAAAAAATTGGCTCAGGTTTGGGGCCAAGGTTATGGCAGGCCTGATCTCCAGTCCATGAGGGGAGCTCCTCTGGATATGAAAGGAGGGCGAGTGGGAGACGGTCGCTCAGGCTTTTGTCTCTGGGTGTTGTGTCCACAATGGCCGTTTAATGTAGGGGTTGCCTCATGGGCCGTGGAAGAGTCTCCATCTCTGGGGACTGGCCAAGCTCCCAAGTGTTTGGGATCATTCTGTGAAAAGGGAAGAGTACTGTTTTCTGCCACAGGTGTCCCCCAGTAGAGGGATTCTAGAGCAGAGCACTGGGTACAGACAAATGGAATACGGGCCATCTGGTTAGTCCTGGGTGCCTATGGGCATGGCATGCCCCATATGCGGGCACTTGCTCTAGCCACTGAGACTCACGCTGAGGGTCACAATGCGTGTTTGTGCGCAAGGTGGCCCTCAAGCATGGGCGTGGCCTCATGGGCCATGCAGGTTTCTCCTCCACTGAAGGTTTGACTCATTGCCAACAGCAAGGTTTCTTGCCATGGGGAAGGAGGAGTTCTAGCTTGTGCATCAGCTTCCCCCCTGTGCTGGGATTGGAGATAAGGTTTAGGTTCAGATGCCTGAAAACCCGGGTTGGGAAGGGATGATGGTGTAAGGCCGTGGCGGGTCCAATGTGCTGGGTGTGCAGCCAGCTGTCTAGGTGTCTGTGGGCAGGTATGGGCTCAGGCTATGTAAGACAGAGCATTAGTGCTTAGGGAAGCCTATGCAATGGGGTGCTGCTGAGGTCCAAGCAGTTTGATCCTCATTTGGGGTTTCTGGGCAACGGTATAGACAATGTTTTTCTTCTGGAGGGCAGGCAGAGTGATTCGTTGTGGCCCCAGAATTCCCAGTCGTGAGGGCTTCTGGGCCAGGAGTGTGAGGACGGAAGTCTGAAAACACAAACTAGGGTGAGGTTTGGGGCCCAGTGCATGGCAGGCCCACTCTTCTGAGGCTGAATCAGGATCTCCTACATCTGGATCAAGGTTGATGATCAGACATTGGATTATGCTGGAGTTTGTGTCCGTGATGGTCCCTTAATGAAGCAGGGGCTTCATGAGGCCAAGGCGGTTTTCCTACACTTAGTTTGTGAGTTGCTCCAAACCACAAGGTTTCCTTCTGCAGGAAAGTCGAGTCCTTTTGGATGGCTAAAAGGACGTCCCATACAGAAGGACTGGAGAGCAGTGTTCGAAGGATGGATGCCTGTACAACATACCTTGCATTCGCATTGGCTATTTGCGACAAGACATGTTTGATCTGCTGGCTCTGAGGCAAGCTACCCAGGGTGCTGAGTTGAAATGGACCCTCCTGAGGATGGATCATAATGTGGGTTTGTGTCCATGGAGACCTTAGAATGTGCTGGTGTTTCAGGGGCCCTACAGAATTCGCCTACCTGAAGGGTTTGATACAGCTCCAAAAAGAAAGCTCCCTATGTGGAGATGAGAGAGGTTCTGTTTGGTGCCTCAGGAAAGCCTCATATGATGGTCTTCGAACCCAGGCCCTGACGAGTGACACCTGGAAACCAAAGCAAGAGTTCAGATTAAGCCTAGGGGCCTGTCCAGTTCAATCTTCTGTCTCTGGGGACATATGTCTATGTGTCTGCATGGATGTAGTTGCTCAGCTTGTGTCAGAATGTCCCTTGTGTCCAGGGAAGCTTACCGTAGTGGGATGTCCCTATGGGACTATCTGGTTCAATCTTCTTCTATGTGGACATCTGTCTATGGGTCTGAGTGGAGGTAGTTGCTCAGCTATTGTCAGATCGTCCTGTTTTTCCTGGGCGGCCTACACTATTGGGTTCGCCTTGGTGACTTTGGAAGTTTCTCTTAATTTGCATGGTTGTGGCTAATGGAATGGGCAAAATTCCTTTGGAAAGGGAAGGCACAGTTTTGAGGTGTGGCTCCAAGGTTCCAAGCGTGGAGGGTGTGTGCGTCAGGGCAGTGGGGACAGAAGTCTGAAAACACAAACTCGGCTTAGGTTTGGGGACGTAGGTATGGCAGGCCTGATCTAAGAAACATGAGGAGAACTCTTCAGGATATGAATAAATGGCGAGTGTGAGGTGCTTGCTCAGGTTTTTGTCTCTGGATTTTGTGTCAATGATAGTCGTGGAATGTTGGGGAGGCCTCATGCGCCATGAACGAGTCTCCCTCTCTGTGGATTTGGCCCTTTCCCAAGAGTTTTGGGTCAATCTATGGGATGGATGGGATGAGTCATTTCTGTTTTTTTTTTTTTTTTTTAATTCAGGTGTCCCACAAAAAGAGGGATTCCAAAGCAGAGCCCTGGTGAGGGGCGAAGACAACACTGCCTCTGGTTAAAGATTGGGGCCTAGAGGAATGGCAAGTCCAATATGCCATCTCTTGGTCACTGAAAGGCCTAACTTGAGCACAGGCCACATGCTGAGGGTCCCAATGCGTGTTTGTGCCCTCGCGGTACTCAAGCAACCAAGCCTCAGGAAACCCCCCTATGCTGACATTGGAAACCAGGCCTCTGAGGCGAGTTACCAACAAACCAAAGCAATGGATCCGATTAGGGCCTAGGGGACTGTCCGGTCCAAACTTCATCTTTGGGGACATCCATCAACTTTATGAGTGGAGGTAGATGCTCAAAAGGTGCCAGACCACCCTTGTTTGTCGTGGGCAGCCTACACTATTGGGATGGCCTCGAGAATTTGGAGGTTTCTCCTATTTGTACGATTGAGGACAATGGGATGGGCAGAATTCCCGAGGAGTGGGCAGCCACCAACCTGATGTGTGGCTCCAGGGGACCCAGCCTGGAGGGTTTGTGGGCCAAGACTGTGGGGACAGATGTCTGAAAACACAAACTCGGCTTAGGTTTGGGGATGTAGGTATGGCAGGCATGACCTACAGACATGAGGAGAACTCTTCAGGATATGAAAGAATAGGGAGTGTGAGGTGCTTGTTTAGACTTTTGTCTCTGGATTTTGTGTCAACGATGGCCGTGGAATGTCGTGAAGGCCTCATGGGCCATGAATGAGTCTTCCTCTCTGTGGATTTGGCTTGATCCCATTTGTTTTGGGTCAATCTGTGGGATGGGAGGAGTCCTTCCAGTTTTGTTACCTCAGGTGAGCCACCAAAAGAGGGAATCCAAAGCAGAGCCCTGGGGAGACCGAATGGACAACCCGAGCTATGGTTAAAAATTGGGGCCTAGGGGCATGGCAAGCCCAATATGCCATCTCTTAGTCCAGCCACTGAGAGGCCTTACTTTAGGATTGGGCTCACACTGAGTGTCACAATGCATATTTGTGACCAACGTGGCCATCAAGCATGTGTGGGGCCTCATGAGCCACACTGGTTTCAACTACACTGAACGTTGATCAACATGCCAACCACAAAGGTTCTTGCCATGAAGAAGGAGTTATGATTTCTGCATCATGTTCAACTCTGGACAGTCATTGCATATAAGGTCTAGGTTCTGAAGCCTGAAAACAGAGGTTAGGAAGAGATAATGACCTATGGACATGGCGAGACCAATGTGCTCAGTGACCGGCCAGCTGGCTGGATGTGGGTCGGGAGGTCCAGGCTCAGGCTGTGTCAGAGAGTGCATTAGTGCCCAGAGAAGCTTGTAGAATTGGGGTACAGTAAAGTGGTGTGCACGTTGATCCTCATTTGTGGTTTCAGGGTAGCCCCAGAGGGCAATGTTTTTCTTCTGGGGGGCAGGCAGAGTTATGCATTGTAGTTCTGGAATTGCCAAACTGGAGGGCTTGTGGGCCAGGAGTGTGAGGACGGATGTCGGATAACACAAGCTAGGCTTACGTTTTTGAGTGACGGCACAGCAGGCAAACTCTGCAGAGCTGAATCAAGATCTTGTGCATCTGAAGTCAGGGCAAGGATCAGACAATTGCTCAGGTTGGAGTTTCTGTCCCTGATGGCCCATTCATGAAGGGGGGTGGCGGATCATGAGGCCATGGAGGTTTTCTCACGATGGAAGCTGTGAGATGCTCCAAACCGCAAATATTCTTCTGTGGGATTATTGAGACCTTTTGCTTGGCTCCAGGACTTCCCATACGAAATCATCTGGAGCAGTGTTCTGGCTGGGCAGCCTGCCTCTCATTCCAATTGTCTCCTAGTGACAAGACAGGTTAGATATGCTGGATCTGGGGAGCAACCGTGGGTGCTGAGTTGAAACGGACACTCCTGTGGATGGGTCCTAATGTGGGTTTGAGTCCATGGAGACCTTGGTGTGAGGTGGTGGCACCAGGGCCCTGAAGGGTTCTCCTTACCAGAGGCTTTGACACAGCTCCAATACGCAAGTTTCCCATGTGGAGACGAAATTTGATCTGATGGTTGCCTCAAGAAACAGCCATATGCTGGTATTGGAATCCAGTCCTTGAGGAGAGATGCCTGGAAGCCAAAGCAATTTATCCGATTAGGGCCTAAGGGCTTATTCGTTCCAATTTACCTCTGGGGACATTTGTCTATGGGTCTGAGCGCAGGCAGGGGCTCCGATGGGCTCAGATTGCCCCTGTTTGTCCTGGGCAGCCAACACTATTGGGATGGCCTCGGGGACGTTGGAGGTTTATCCTATTTTTAGGGTTGTGGAAATGGAATGGGCAGAATTCCCTTGGAGAGAGAAGGTACAGTTCTCAGATTTGGCTCCAGGGGCCTGAGCTGGTAGGGTGTCTGGTCCATAGCTGTGGGGACAGTTGTCTGAAAACACAAACTCGGCTTAGGTTTCGGGTCGTAGGTATGGCAGGACTGATCTACAGACCGTGAGGAGAACTTTTCGGGATAAGAACAAAGGGTGAATGTGAGATGCTTGCTCAGGCTTTGTCTCTGGATATTATGTCACCGATTGCCGTGGAATGTCTGGGTGGCTGCATGGGCAATGGACGAGTCTTCCTCTCTGGAGATTTGGCCCGATTTCAGGAGTTTGGGGTCATTCTGTGGGAAGGGAGCAGTCCGTTTTGTTTTTTTACCTCAGGTGTCCCACCAAAAGAGGGATTTCAGAGCAAAGCCCTGGGGAGTGGCAAATAGACCAACCAACCTCTAATTAAGAATGTAGGCTAGGGTCATGGTTGCCCCATATGCGGGCTTTCGTTCCAGCCACTGACTGGCCTTACTTGAGGATAGGGCACTTGCTGAGGGTCCCAACACATTTTTGTGCCCAATGAAGCCCTCAAGCATTGTCGGGGCCTCATGGGCTACACTGGTTTCTCCTACACTAAATGTTGGACAACATTCCCACCACAAGATTTCTTGCCATGAGGAAGGAGTTCTGATTTCTGCATCACATTCACCCCTCGGCAGTGATTGCAGATAAGGTCTAAGTTCTGAAGCCTGAAAAACGATGTTGGAAGAGATGACGACTTAAGGCCATGGCAGGTCCGATGTGCTCTGTGTGCAGTCAGCTGTCTGGGTGTCAGTCGGGTGGTCTGGGCTCAGGCTGTGTCAGATAGGACATTAGTACCTAGGGTAGACTGTATAATTGGGATCTAGTCGAGCTGAATGCAGGTTGATCCTCTTTTGGGGTTTCTGGATAGCACAATAGGGCAACGTTTTTCTTCTGGAGGGCAGCCAGAGTGCTGAATTGTGGCTCTGGTATTGTCAAACTGGAGGACTTTTGGGCCAGGAGTGTGATGATGAAAGTCTGAGAACACAAGCTAGGCTTATTTTTCAGGGTGGAAGCATGGCAGGCACACTCTGCAGAGCTGAGTCGAGATTTCATCCATCTGAAGGCAGGGCTAAGATCAGACTTTGGCTCATGTTGGAGTTTCTATCCATGATGGCCCTTTCATGAAGGGGGCGGGGCATCACGGGTCAAAGGAGGTTTTCCCACGATGGAAATTTGAGATGCTCCATGCAGCACGGATTCCTTCTGCGGGACAATTGAGACCTGTTGGTTGGCTCCAGGACCTCTCATGGGGAATGACTCCAGAGCAGGGTTCTAAGGATGGATGGCTGGGAAGGCTGCTTCACATTCCAATTGTCTTTTTGGGACATGACAGGTTCAATCGGTTGGCTGTGGTGGAGTAAAGAGCATCATGCAATGTGCTACAATGTGTGTTTGTATCCATGGATACCTTGGAACTGTGTGGTGGCACTGGGGCCCTGAAGGATTCTACTAACAGGATGTTTGACACAGCTCCAACGAGCTAGTTTCTCATGTGGAGACGAGATGTGTTTTGATGGGGCCCTCTGGAAACCCCCATATGCTGATATTGAAAACCAGGCCTCTGGTGAGAGATGCCTGGAAACCAAAGCAATGGACCTGATTAGGCCTAGGGGCCTGTCTGGTTCAATCTTCTTCTCTGGGGACATCTGTCTATGGGTTGGAGTGGAGGTAATTGCTTAGCTGGTGTCAGATGGCCCCTGTTTGTCCTGGGCAGCCTACACTATTGGGCTGGCCTCAGGGACTTTGGAGGCTTCTCTCAATTTATATGGTTTTGGCCAATGGAATGGGCAGAATTCCCTTGGAGAGGGCAGGTACAGTCCTGTGGTGTGGCTCCAGTGGTCCCAGCCTGGAGGGTGTGTGGGCCAGTGCTGTGTGGACAGAAGTCTGAAAACACAAACCTCGCTTAGGTTTCGGGACATAGGTATGGCCCAGCTGATCTACAGACCATGAGGAGAACATTTTGGCATATGAACAAAGGGTGTGTGTGAGGCGCTTGCTCAGGCTTTTGTCTCTGGATTTTGTGTCAATGATAGCTGTGGAATGTCCGAATGGCCTCATGTGACATGGGTGTGTGTCCCTCTCTGGGGATTTAGCCCGATCCCAAGAGTTTGGGGTCATTCTGGGGGATTGGGAGGAGTCTGTTTTGGATTTTTTTTCCAGGGTGTCCCACCAAAACAGGAATTCCAGAGCAGAGCCCTGATTAGGGCGACTGGACAGCCCGACCTCCAGTTAAGAATGGGGGCCTAGGGGTATGGCAAGCCCCACATGCGGGCTATATCCAGCCACTGAGGTGCCTTACTTGAGGACAGGGCTCACGCTGAGTGTTACTATGTGTGTTTGTGCCTAACACTGCCTTCTAGCATGGGCAGAGACTCAAGGGCCATGCTGGTTTCTCCGACAGTGAACATTTGAGAACATAACAAACACAAGGTTTCTTGCCATGGGGAAGGAGGAGTTCTGATTTCTGCATCACATTCACCCCTTGGCAAGGTTTGGAGTTAATGTCTAAGTTCTGAAGCCTGAAAAGCTAGGTTCAGAAAAGAGGACGAGCTAAGGCCATGGCCGGTCCGATGTGGTCAGTGTGCAGTCAGCTGTCTGGGTGTTGGTCGGGAGGTCCGGGGTCAGGCTGTGTTAGAAAGAGCACTAGTGCCCAGGGTGGACTATATAATTGGGGTACAGATGAGTGGCGTGCAGGTTGATCCTCATATGCTGTCTCTGGGTAGACCCAGAGGGCAATGTTTTTCTTCTGGGGGGCAGGCAGAGTGCTACATAATGGCTCTGGAATTGCCAAACTGGAGGGCTTGTGGGCCCAGAGTGGGAGGACTAAAATCTGAGAACACAAGCTAGGCATAGGTTCGGGGCGAGGGCAATGAATGCACACTCTACAGAGCTTAATCGAGGTCTTGTACACCTGAAGTCAGGGAGAGGATCAGACGTTGGTTAAGGACATAGTTTCTCTCCATGGTGGCCCCTTCAGGAAGGGGGGTGGGGCAACACAAGGCCATGGACTTTTTCCCTCGATGGGAGTTTTGAGATGCTCCAAACTGCTAGAATTTCTTCTGCGGGATAATCGAGACATGTTGGATGGCTTAAGGGCGTCCCATATGGAACAACTCCAGAACAGTGTTCTAAAATTTGATGCCTGGGTAGTCCTCTTCATATTCCAATTGTCTCCTTGGGACAAGAGAAGTTCAATCTGCTGGCTCTGAGGGAGTAACTGAGGGGGTGTGTTGAAATGGACTCTCCTGAGGATAAGTCATAATATGGGTTTGTGTCCATGGAGACCTTGGAACAGGGCGGTGACACTGGGGACCTGAAGGATTCTCCTACCTGGAGGTTTTGAAGCAGCCCCAACGAGCAACTTTCTAATGTGGAGACGAGATTTGTTCTGATCGTTGCCTCAGGAATCCCCCATATGCTGGTATTGGAAACTAGTCCTTTGTGGAGATGCCTGGAAACCAAAGCAATGGATCTGATTAGGGCCTAGGAGCTTGTCCAGTTCAATCTTCTTCACGGGAGATATCTGTCTACGGGTCTTAGTGGAGGTAGATTCTTAGCTGGTGTCACATCATCCCTGTTTGTCCTGGGGGCCCGACACTATTGGGATAGCCTCAGGCCCTTTGGAGGTTTCTCCTAATTTGTATGGTTGTGGCCAATGGAATGGGCAGAATACACTTGGAGAAGGCATGCAGAGTCCTGAGGTGTCACTCCAGGGAGCCCAGCCTGGAGGGTGTGTGGGCCAGTGTTGTGAGGACAGAAATATGAAAACACAAACTTGGCTTAAGTTTGAGGACGTAGGTATGGCAGGCTGAACCTACAGACCCTGAGGAGAACTCTTTGGGATATGAACAAAGGGCAAGAATGAGGTGCTTGCTCAGGCTTTTGTCTCTGGATTTTGTGTCACCGATGGTCATGGAATGTCGAGGTGACCACATGGGCCATGGATGAGTCTCCATCTCTGGGGATTTGGTCCGATCCCAGGAGTCTGGAAGGATTCTGTGGGAAGGAGGAGTCCGTTTTTTTTTTTTTTTTTTTTAACCTCAGGTGTCCCACCAAAAGAGGGATTCCAGAGCATAGCCCTGGGGAGGGGGGAGTCGACAAACCAACCTCTGATTAAGAATGGGGCCTAGGGGCATGGCCAGTCCCATATGCGGGATCTTGGTCCAGCCACTGACAGGCCTTACTTGAGGACAGGACTCACACTGAGGGTCAAAAATGCGTGTTTGTGCCCAATGCAGCTCTCACACATGGATTCGGCCTCATGGGCCATGCTGGTTTCTCCTACACTGAATGTTGGAAAACATGCCAACCACTAGGATTCTTGCCACGGGGAAGGAAGAGTTCTGATCTCTGCATCACGTTCACTCCTAGGCCTTGATGGGAGTTAAGGTCTAGGTTCTGAAGCCTGAAAAACGAGTTTGGGAAGAGATGACGACCTAAGGCCATGGCGGATCCAATGTGCTCAGTATGTGGTCAATTGTATGGATGTCGGTCGGGAGGTCCAGGCTCAGGCTGTGTCAGACAGGAATTAGTGCTCAGGGTAGACTGTAAAATTGGGTACAGTAGAGTTACGTGCAGGTTGATCCTCATTTGGGATTTCTGGGTAGCCCCATATCACAACGTTTATCTTCTGAAGGGCAGGCAGAGTGCTGATTTGTGGCTCCGGAATTTCCATCCTGAGGGCTTGTGGACCAAGAGTGTAAGGACGGAAATCTGAGAACCCAAGCTAGGCATAGTTTTCTGGGCGAGGGCATGGCAGGCACACTCTGCAGTGCTGAATCGAGATCTTGTGCATCTGAAGTCAGGGTGAAGATCAGATGTTGACTCAGGTTGGAGTTTCTGTCCATGATGGCCCCTTCATGAAGGTGGGGGTGCATCACGAGGCCATGGAGGTTTTCCCACGAAAGGAGTTGTGAAATTCTCCAAAGCCCAGACAGCGGGCCACACTGAGCACATCGGAACCGCCAAGGCCTTAGGTCGTCATCACTTCCCAACCTCGGTTTTCTGGCTTCAGAACCTTGACCTTATCTTCATTAACTGCCCAGTGGTGAATGTGATGCAGAAATAAGAAGTCCTCCTTCCCCATGGCAAAAAAACTTGTGGTTGGCATGTTCTCCAGCATTCAGTTTAGGAGAAACCAGTGCTGCCCATGAGGTCCTGCCCATGCTTGAGGTCCACGTTGGGCACAAACACGCATTGTGGCTCTCAGCCTGTGCCCTGTTCTCAAGTAAGGCCTCTCAGTGGCTGAAACAAGAGCCCGCATATGGGGCATTAATGCCCCTAGGCCCCCATTCTTAAGCGGAGTTCAGGTTGTCCAATCGCCGCACCCCAATGCTCTTCTCTGGAATCCCTCTTTTGATGGGACAACTGAGGTATAAAAACAGAAAGGACTCCTCCTATCCCATAGAATGACCTCAAACTCTTGGGATCGGGCCAAATCCTCATAGAGAAAGACTAGTCAATGGCCCATGAGGCCACCCCAAAATTCCACACTCACCTTTGACACAAAATACAGAGACAAAAGCCTGAGCAAGTGCCTCACACTCGCCCTTTGTTAATAGCCCGAAAAATTCTCCTCACGGTCTGTAGATCCGTCCTGCCATACCTACGTTCCCAAACCTAATCCAAGTTTGTGTTTTCAGACTTCTGTTCCCACAGCTCTGGCCCACACACCCTTCATGCTTCGGCCCCTGGAGCCACAACTCATGACTGTGCGTGCCCTCTCCAGGGTAATTCTGCCCATTCCATTGGCCACAACCCTACAGATTAGGAGAAATCTCCAAAGTCCCCGAGGCCATCCCAATAATGTTGGCCCCCCAGGACAAACAGGGGCGATCAATCTCAATCTGAGCAACTACTTCCACTCAGACCCATAGACAGATATCAACAGAGAAGAAGATTGAACCGGACAGACACCTAGGCCATAGTAGGATCCATTGCTTTTGCTTCCAGGCATCTCTCTTCAGAGGCCTGGTTTCCATTACCAGCATATGGGGGTTTCTGGACGTACCAATCAGAGCAAATCTCGTCTCCACATGGGAAACTTGCTCTTTGGAGCTGTGTCAAAACCTCCAGTTAGGAGAAACCTTCAGGTCCCCGGATCCCCCGCCCCATTCCAAGGTCTCCATGGACACAAACCCACACTATGACCCATACTCAAGAGAGTCCATTTCAACTCAACCCAGTCGGTTGCTCCCTCAGAACCAGTAGATTAAACGAGCCTTGTTGCAGGAGACAATTGGAATGCCAGCCGGGCTCTCCAAGCATCCACCTTAGAACACTGCTCTGGCGTCATTCCATATGGGACACGTGGAGCCATCTGACAGGTCTTGACTGGCCCACAGAAGCAATCCTTGCTGATTAGAGCATCTCACAACAACCATCATGGGAAAACCTCCATGGCCTCATGATGCCACCCCCATTCATGGAGGGGGATCATGGAAAGAAACAATAACCTGAGCCAACATCTGATCCTCGACCTGACTTCAGATGCACGAGATCTCGATTCAAATCTGCAGAGCGTGCCTGCCGTGTGCTCGCCCCAAACACTGGCCTAGCTTGTGTTCTGAGACTTCTGTCCTCACAGACCTGGGCCAAAAGCCCCCCAGTTTGGGAATTCCGGAGCCACAATGCAGCATTCATTCCGCCTGCCCTTCAGAAGAAAAACATTGCCCTATGGGGATACCCAGAAAACCCAAAGAAGATAAAAATGCTTGCTACTCAACGGTACTCCAATTATACAGCCTAGTCTGGGTAATAATGACCTGTCTGACACAGCCTGAGTGCAGACCTCCCAACCGACACCCAGAAAGCTGGGGCCACACTTCAGGACTGTGCCTGCCCTCTCCATGGGAATTCTGCCCATTGGCCACAACACTGCAGACTAGGCGTAACCTCCAAAGACCCCGAGACCATCCCAATAGTTTCGGCTGCCCAGGAGAAACAGGGGTAATCTGACACAAGCTAAGTAACGTCCTCCACTCAGAACCATAGACAGATGTTCCAAGAGAAGATTGAAATGGTCAGACCCCTAGGCCTTAATTGGCTCAATTTCATTGGTTTCCAGCTATCTCTCCTCAGATGCCTGGTTTCCAATACCACCTTATTCTGGCTCCTGAGGCACCAATCAGAACAAATCTCATCTCCACATGGGAATCTTGCTCTTTGGAGCTGTCTCAAAATCTTCGGTTAGGAGATTCCTTCAGGGACCCGGAGCCACTGCCCCATTCCAAGGTCTCCATGGACACAAACCCACATTACGACCAATCCTCAGGAGAGTCCATTTCAACTCAGCCCCCTCTGTTGCTTCCCCAGAGCCAACAGATTGAACCTGCCTTGTCGCAAGGGATCAATTGGAATGTGAGTTGGGCTGCCCATGTATCCATCCTTAGAAACCTGCTCTGCAGAATGTCCTTATGGGACGTCCTGGATCCATCCAACAGGTCTCGACTGTCCCTCAGAAGGAATCCTTGCGGTTTGGAGCATCACGTAATCCCCCCATGGGAAATCCTCCATGGCCTCGTGATGCACCCCCACCTTCAAGAAGGGGCCATCATGTCCTCTCCAGGGGAATTCTGCCCATACCATTGGCAACAACCCTACAGATTAGGAGAAACCTAAAATGACCCTGAGTCCATCCCAATAGTGTAGGCCACCCAGGACAAACGGGGAGATTTATCAAAAGCTGAGAAATGACCTCCACTCAGACCCATAGACAGATATCCCCAGAGAAGAAGATTGAAACAGACAGGCACTTAGGCCCTAATCGGATCCATTGCTTTTGTTTCCAAGCATCTCTCCTCAGAGGCCTGGTTTCCAATACTAGCATATGGGGGTTTCCAGAGGTACCAAACAGAACAAATCTCATCTCCACATGGGAAACTTGCTCTTTGGAGCTGTGTCAAAACCACTATTTAGGATCAACCTTCAGGTCCCTGGAGCCACCGCCCCATTCCAAGGTCTCCATGGACACAAATGCACATTATGACCCATCCTCAGGAGAGTCCATTTCAACTCAGCCCCCTCGGTTGCTCCCCTAGAGCCAGCAGATCGAACCTGCCTTGTTGCTAGGAGACAATTGGAATGCGAGTTGGGCTGCCCGGGCATCCATTGTTGGAACCCCGCTCTGGAGAAGTTCCTTATGGGGCGTCCTTGATCCTTTTGACAGGTCTCAACTGTCCCACAGAAGGAATCCTTGTGGTTTGCAGCATCACACACTCGCACCGTGGGAAAACCTCCATGGCTTTGTGATGCCACCACCTTCATGTAGGGGACATCATGGACAGAAACTCCAACCTGAGGCAAAGCCTGATCCTCGCCCTGATATCAGATGCACGAGATCTTGATTCAGCTCTGCAGAGTGTGCCTGCCATGCCCTCGACCAAAAACCTAAGCCTAGCTTGTGTTCTCAGACATCCATCCTCACTTTCCTGACCCCAAAGCCCTCCAGTTTGGGAATTCTGGAGGCACAATGCAGCACTCTTCCTGCCCTCAGAAGAAAAACGTTGCCCTATGGGGCTACCCAGAAACCCCAAATGAGGATCAACCTGAACGCCACTTGACTGTACCACAATTATACAGTCTAGCCTGGGAGTAATGCCTAGTCTGACACAGACTGAGCCCTGACCTCGTGACCAACACTGAGACAGCTGGCCGCACACTGAGCACATCGGACACACCATGGCCTTAGGTCATCATCTCTTCTCAACCTCGATTTTCAGGCTTCAGAACCTAGACCTTATCTCCAATCACTGCCAAGCGGTATATGTGAAGCAGAAATCAGAACTCCTCCTTCCCCATGACCAGAAACCTTGTGGTTGGCATTTTATCCAACGTTCAGTGTAGGAGAAACCAATGTGGCCCATGAGGCCCCGGCCATGCTTGAGGGCCACGATGGGCACAAACACACATTGGGACCCTCAGCGTGAGCCCTGTCCTCAAGTTAAGCCTCTCACAGGCTGGACCAAGAGCCCACATATGGGGCTTGCCATGCCCCTAGTCCCCCAATCTTAAACAGAGCTTGAGAAGTCTGGTCATCCCTACTCAGAGCTCTTCTCTGGAATCCCTCTTTTGTGGGACACATGAGGAAAAAAAATAGAAAAAGGACTCCTACTATCTAAAGAATGACCCCAAACACATGGAATCGGGCCAAATCCACAGAGAGAAAAACTCGTCCAGGGCCGATGAGGTCAGCCCAACATTCCACAGCCACCATTGACACAAAATCCAGAGACAAAAGCCTGAAAAAGTGCCTCACACTCGCACTTTGTTCATAGCCCGAAAAATTCTTCTCACACTATGTAGATTGGGCCTGGCATACCTATGTCCCAATACCTAAGCCAAGTTTGTGTCTTCAGACTTCTGTCTCCATTGTCTTGGAGACCCTCAAGGCTGGGGCCCCTGGAGCTACACCTCAGGACTGTGCCTGTGGTCTTCAAGGGAATTTTGCTCATTACTTTCAACACAACCCTACAGATTAGGCGAAACCTCCAAAGCCCCTAGGACTTCCCAATAGTGTAGGACATCCAGAACAAACAAGGACAATCTGACACAAGTTGAGCCACTACCTCCACACAGACCCATAGACAGATATGCCCAGAAAAGAAGATTGAACCTGACAAGCACCTAGGCCCTAACTGGATCCATTGCTTTTGTTTCTAGGCATCTCTCCTCAGAGGCCTGGATTCCAATACCAGCATGTGGGGGTTTCTGGAGGTACCAATCAGAACAAATCTCGTCTTCACATGGGAATCTTGGTCTATGGAGTTGTGTCAACTAACTGGAGTAAACTAACTGGACAGAAATGGACAGAAACTCCAACCTGAGCCAAAATCTGATCCTCGCCAAGACTTTATATCCACAAGATCTCAAATCATTCAATTCAGCTCAGCAGTGTGTGCTGCCGTTCCCTCGATCCAAAACCAGGCATCTCTCCTCAGAGGCCTGGTTTCCAGTTCCAGCTTATGGGGTTTCCTGAGGCAACATCAGAGCAAATCTCATCTCCACATGGGAAACTTGCTCTTTGGAGCTGTGTCAATACCTCCAGTTAGGAGAATCCTTCAGGGCGCTGGCACCACTGCCCTATTCCAAGGTCTCCATCGACACAAACCCACATTAAGACCGATCCTTAGGAGAGTCCATTTCAACTCAGCCCCTCAGTTGTTCTTCCAGAGCCAGCAGACCGTACCTGTCTTGTTGCTAGGAGACAATAGGAGTGCGAGACGGGCTGCCCAGGCATCCATCGATAGAACCCTGCTCTTGATAAGTTCCTTATGGTACGTCCTGGACTCATCCAACAAGTTTCGACTGTTGCACAGAAGGAATCCTTGCGGTTTGGAGCATCAGACTATTCCACCGTGGGAAAACCTCCATTGCCTTGTGATGCCCCCCCAATTTCATTAAGGGGCCATTATGGACAGAAACTCCAACCTGAGCCAACGTCTGATCCTGCCCTGACTTCAGATGCACGAGATGTCCATTCAGCTCTTCAGAGTATGCCTGGTGTGCCCTCGCCTCAAACTTAAGCCTAGCTTCTGTTCTCAGACTTCCGTCCTCACACTTCTTGCCCACAAATCCTCCAGTTTGGCATTCCAGAGCCAAAATGCAGCACTCTGCCTGCCCTCCAGAAGAAAAACATTGTCCTATGGGGCTACCCAGAAACCCCAAATGAGTATCAACCTGTACGCCACATGGCTATACCCCAATTATGCAGTCTAGTCTGGGTATTAATGCCCTGCTGACAGAGCCTAAGCCTGAAATTCGTGACTGACACCCAGATAGCTGGCCGCACACTGTGCACATCAGACCCGCCATGGCCGTAAGTCATCATCTGTTTCCAAACTCAGTTCCCAGGCATCAGAACTTAGACCTTATCTCCAATCACTGTCTAGCGTTGAACGTGATGCAGAAATCAGAACTGCTTGTTCCCTATGGCAAGAAACCTTGTGGTTGGCATGTTGTCCAACATTCAGTGTAGGAGAAAAGAGCATGGCCCATGAGCACCCGACCTTGCTTGAGGGCCACCATGGGCACAAACACTCAAATTGATGCTCAGCATCAACCCCAAACTCAAGTAAAGCCTCTCAGTTTCTGAACCAACAGCTTGGATATGGGGCTTGCCATGCCCCTAGTCCACCCATCTCTAACCAGAGCTCGAAATGTCTAGTCACCCCTACTCAGGGCTCTGCTCTAGAATCCCTCTTTGGTGGGACACCTGAGGTAAAAAAAAATACAGAAAGGACTCCTCTCATCCACAGACTGACCCCAAACACTTGGGATCTGGCCAAATCACCAGAAAGAAAGACTCTTCAATGGCCCATGAGGCCAGTCCGACATTCCACGGCCACCGTTGACACAAAATCCAGAGAGAAATGCCTGAGCAAGCGCTCACACTCTGCCTTTGTTCTAAGCCTGAAAAATTCTCCTCTCGGGCTGTAGATCAGGCCTGTCATACATACTCCCCAATCCTAAGCTGAGGTTTTGTTTTCAAACTTCTGTCCCCACCATCTTGGCCCACACACCCTCCAGGCTGGTGCCCCTGGAGGCACACATAAGGACTGTGCCTGCCCATTCCATTAGTCACAATTTTACAGATTAGGAGAAACCTAAAATGTTCCCATAGCCATCCCAATACTGTAGGCTGCCCACGACAAACAGGGATGATCTATCAGAAGGTGAGCAACTACATCTATTCAGACCTGTAGTCAGATATTCCCAGAGAAGAATATTGAACCGGACAGGCACCTAGGCCCAAATCGGATCCATTGCTTTGGTTTCCAGACATCTCTCCTCAGAGTCCTTGTTTCCAATACCAGCATATAGCTTCTTCCAGGGTACCAAACAGAACAAATCTTGTCTCCACATGGGAAACTTGCACTTTGGAGCTGTGTCAAAACCTCCAGTTAAGAGAAACCTTCAGGTCCCTGGTGCCACCGCCCATTCCAGGTTCTCCATGGACACAAACCCACATTATGACCCAACCTCAGAAGAGTTCATTTCAACACAGCCTCCTCAGATGCTCCCCCAGAGCCATCAGATCGAACCTACCTTGTCTCAAGGAGACAATAGTAATGTGAGGCAGGATCCCCAAGCATCCATCCTTAAAACCCTGGTCTGGTGTTGTTCCGTATGGGACGTCCTGGAGCCATCTGTCAGGTCTCAACTGTCCCACAGAAGGAATACTTGCCGATTGGGGCATCTCACAACTCCTGTCATGGGAAAACCTCCATGGCCCCATGATGCCCCCCACTTTCATGAAGGGGCCATGCTGAACAGAAACTCCAACATGAGCCAAAGCCTGATCCTAGCCCTGACATGGGATGTACGAGATATTGATTTAGCTCTGCAGAGTGTGCCTGCCATGCCCTTGCCCCGAAACCTAAGCCTAGCTTGTGTTCTCAGACTTCCTTCCTCACACTTCTGGCCCACAAGCCCTCCAGTTTGGGAATTCCGGAGCCACAATGCAGCACAATGTCTGCCCTCCAGAAGAGAAACGTTGCCCTATGGGGCTACCCAGAAACGCCAAATGAGAATCAACCTGCACGCCACTCAACTGTACTCCGATTATACAGTCTACCCTGGGAACTAATGCTCTGTCTGACACAGCCTGAGCCCAGACCTCCCGACAGACAGACAGACAGCTGGGGCCACACCTCAGGACTGTGCCTGGCCTCTCCAAGGGAATTCTTCCCATTTCGTTTGCCACAACCCTACAGATTAGGAGAAAACTCCAAAGTCTTTGAGAACACCCAAATACTGTTGACCTCCTGGGACAAACAGGGACAACTGACACAAGCTGAGCAACGACCTCCACTCTGAACCGAAGGCAGATGTTGTCAGGAGAATTTTGAAGCAGACAGGCACTCTGGACCTAATTGGATCCATTGGTTGGATTCCAGGAATCTCTCCTCAGATGCCTGGTTTCCAATACCAGTTTATGGGGTTTCCTGCGGCACCAATCAGAACAAATCTCATCTCCACATGGTAAACTTGCTCTTTGGAGCTGTCTCAAAACCTCATGTTAGGAGAATCCTTCAGGGCACCGGAGCCATTGCCCCATTCCAAGGTCTCAATGGACACAAACCCACATAACGACCAATCCTCAGGAGAGTCCATTTCAATTCAGCCCCCTCAATTATTACCCCAGTGCCAGCAGATCCAACCTGCCTTGTAGCTCGGGGACAATTGGAATGCGAGTTGGGCTGCCCAGGCATCCATCCTTAGAACCCTGCTCTTGAGAAGTTCTTTATGGGACGTCCTGGATCCATCCAACAGGTCTCGACTGTCCCAAGAAGGAAACCTTGCGGTTTGGATCATCAGACAATCCCACTATGGGAAGACCTGCATAGGCTCATGATATCCCTCCAACTTCACGTAGGGGACATCATGGACAGAAACTCCAACTTAAGCCAATATCTGATCCTAACACACATCAGATAGATGAGATCTCGATTCAGCTCTGCAGAGTGAGCCTGCCGTGCCCTCGCTCTGAAACCTAAGCCTAACTTGTGTTCTCAGAATTCTGTCCTCAAACTCCTGGCCCACAAGCCCTCAAGTTGGGAATTCTGGAGTCACAATGCAGTACTCTGCCTGCCCTCCAGAAGAAAAACATTGCCCTATGGGACTACAGAGAAATGCCTAATGAGGATCAACCTGCACGCCACTCGACTATACTCCAATTATATAATCTGATACAGCCTGAGCCTGGACCTCCTGACCGACACCCAGACAGCTGGCCGCACACTAAGCACATCGGACACACCATGGCCTTAGGTCGTCATCTCTTCCCAACCTCGGTTTTCAGGCTTCTGACCCTAGACCTTATCTCCACTGATTGCCCAGGGTAGAACGTGATGCAGAAATCAGAACTTTTCCTTCCCCATTGCCAGAAATTTTGCAGTTGGCATGTTGTCCAACGTTCAGTGTAGGAGAAACCAACGTGGCCAATGAGGCCCCAGTCATGCTTGATGGTCGCAATGGGCTCAAGCACACATTGTGACTCTCAGTGTGAGCCCTATCCTCAAGTAAAGTCTCTCAGTGACTGGACTAAGAGCTCGTATATGGGGCTTGCCAAGCGTCTAGACCCCCAATCTTAACCAGAGATTGAGATGTCTAGTCACCCCTATTCAGGGATTGCTCTTGAATCCCTCTTTGGTGGGACACCGAGGTAAAAAGAGAGATAAAGACGCCTCCCATACACAGAATGTTCCAAACACTTGGGAGAGGTCAAAATCTATCTACAGACAGAAATCCAAATCTACAGACAGAAAGACTTGAACATGGCCCATGAGGCCGCCTCAACTTTCCACAGCCACCGTTGACACAAAATCCAGAGACAAAAGCCTAAGCAAGCGCCTCACACTCGCCCTTTGTTCATAGCCCAAAAAATTCTCCTCATTGTCTGCAGATGGGATCAGTCATACATATGTCCCCACTAAGCCAAGTTTGTCTTTTCAGAATTCTGTCCCCACAGTCCTGGCCCACACACCCTCCAGGTTGGGGCCCCTGGAGCCACACCTCAGAACTGTGCCTGCCCTCTCCAGGGGAATTCTGCCCATTCTATTGGCCACAACCCTACAGGTTAGGAGAAACCTAAAAAGTCCCCGAGGCCATCTCAATAATGTAGGCCGCCCAGAACAAACAGGGGAGATCTGTCAGAAGCTTAGCAATGACATCCACTCAGACGCGTAGACAGATATCCCCCAGAGAAGAAGATTGAACAGGACAGGCACCTAGGCCCTAATTGGATCCATTGCTTTTGTTTCCAGGCATCTCTCCTCAGAGGTCTGGTTTACAATAGGAGCATATGGGGGTTTCTGGAGGTACCAATCAGAACAAATCTCGTCTCCACATGGGAAACTTGTTCTTTTGAGCTGTCTCAAAACCTCTAGTTAGGAGAAAACTTCAAGTCTCTGGAGCCCCCGGTCCATTCCAAGTTCTCCATGGACACAAAACCACAGTATGACCACTTCTCAGGAGAGTCTATTTCAACTCAGCCCCCTCGGTTGCTCACTAGAGCCATCAGATCGAACCTGCCTTGTTGCTAGGAGAAAATTGGAATGCGAGTTTGGCTGCCAGGCATCCATATTTAGAACCCCGCTCTGGAGAATTTCCTTATGGGGTGTCCTTGATCCATCTGACAGGTCTCAAAGGTCCCGCAGAAGGAATCCTTGTGGTTTGCAGCATCACACACTCGCACAGTGGGCAAACCTCCATGGCTTTGTGATGCCCTCACCTTCATGTAAGGGTACATGATGAACAGAAACTACAACCTGAGGCAATGTCTGATCCTCGCCCTGACTTCAGATGCGTGGGATCTCGATTGAGCTCTGCAGAGTGTGCCTGCCATGCCCTCGCCCCAAAACCGAAGCATAGCTTGTGTTTTCAGACTTCTGTCCTCACACTCCAGCTCACAATCCCTCCAGTTTGGGAATTCTGGAGGCACAATGCAGCGCTCTGCCTGCCCTCCAGAAGAAAAACGTTGCTCTATGGGGCTAACCAGAATCCCCGAATGAGGAACAACCTGCATGTCACTCGATTGTACCCCAATTACACAGTCTAGCCTGGGCAGTAATGCCCAGTCTGACACAGACTGAGCCCGGACCTCGTGACCGACACCCAGATAGCTGGCCGCACACTGAGCACATTAGACACACCATGGCCTTAGGTCATCATCTCTTCCCAACCTCGGTTTTCAGGCTTCAGAACCTAGATCTTATCTCCACCCACTGCCAAGCGGTATACGTGATGCAGAAATCAGAACTCCTCCTTCCTCATGACCAGAAACCTTGTGGTTGGTATTTTGTCCAACTTTCAATGTAGCAGAAACCAGCGTGGCCCATGAGGCCCGGCCATGCATGAGGGCCGCGATGGGCACAAACAAACATTGGGACCTTCAGTGTGAGCTCTGTCGTCAATAAAGCCTCTCACAGGCTGGACCAAGAGCCCGCATATGGGGTTTTCATGCCCCTAATCCCCCAATCTTAACCAGAGCTTGAGAAGTCTGTTCATCCCTTCTCAGAGCTCTTCTCTGTAATCCTCCTTTGGTGGGACACATGAGGTAAGGTAATATATATATATATATTATATATATAATATATATATATATATATAGAGAGAGAGAGAGAGAGAGAAAGGGCTCCTACCATCCAAAGAATGACCCCAAACACTTGGAATCAGGCCAAATCTCCAGAAAGAAAAATTTGTCCATGGCCAATGAGGCCAACCCGACATTCCATGGCCACCATTGACGCAAAATCTTGAGAAAAATGCCTGATAAAACGCCTTACACTCGCTCGTTGATCAGAGCCCAATAAATTCTCCTCAGTCCGTAGATCTAGCCTGCAATACCTATGTCCTCAAACCTTAGCCGAGTTTGTTTTCAGACTTATGTTCCTACAGTCCTGACCCACACATCCTTTATGGTGGGTCCCCTGGAGCCACCATAAAGGACTGTGCCTGCCCTCTCTAAGGAAATTCTGCTCATTCCTTTGGACACAACACAACAGATTGGGAGAAACCTCCAAAGTCCCCGAGGCTATCCCAATATTGTCAGCCACCCAGGAAAAAGAGGGGTAATCTCTCACAAGCTGCCAACTACCTTCACTCAGACCTGTAGACAGATAACCCCAGAGAAGAAGACTGAACCGGACAGGCACCTAGGTCCTAATCGCATCCATTGCTTTTGATTCCAGGCATCTCTTCTCAGAGCTTGGTTTCAAATACCAGCATACGTTGGTTCCCAGAGGTTTCAATCAGAACAAATCTTGTCTCCACATGGGATACTTGCTTTTTGCAGCCATGTCAAAACCTCCATTTAGGAGAAACCTTCAGGTACTCGGAGCCAATGCCCCCTTCCAAGGTCTCCATGGACACAAACCCACATTATGAACCCTCCTCAGGAGAGTCCATTTCAACTCAGCCCCCTCAGTTGCTCCCCCAGAGCTAGCGATCGAAACTGCCTTATTGCAAGTAGATAATTGGAATGCAAGGCGAGCTGCACAGGATTCCATCCTTAGAACCCTGCTCTGGCATCGTTCCGTAATGGACGTCCTGGAGCCATCTGACAAATCTCGACTGTCCCCCAGAAGGAATTCTTGGGGATTGGAGCATCTCACTACTCCCATCTTAGGAAAACCACCATGGCTTCATGATGCGTCCCCCCCTTTGTGAAGGGGGGAAATGGACAGAAACTCCAACCTGAGACAAAGTCTGATCCTCGCCATGACATCATATCCACGAGATCTCGATTTAGCTCAGCAGAGTGTGCCTACTGTGCCCTCGCTCCAAAACCTACACCTAGCTTGTGTTCTCAGACTTCCTTCCTCACACTCCTGGGCCACAAGCCCTCCAGTTTGGGAATTCTGGAGCCACAATGCAGCAATCTGCCTGACCTACAGAAGAAAATCTTTGCCCTATGGGACTACCCAGAAACCCCAAATGAGTATCAACCTGTACCCCACTCGACTACCCCAATTGTACAGTGTACCCTGTACACTCATGCGCTCTCTAACACAGCCTGAGCCCAGACCTCCCAACAGATACCCGGACAGCTGGGGCCACACCTCAGGACTGTGCCTGCCTCTCCAAGGGAATTCTGCCCATTCCATTGGCCACAACTCTACAGATTACGAGAAACCTCCAAAGACCCTGAGAACATCCCAAAAGTGTAGGCCTCCCAGTAGAAACAGTGGCAATTAGATGCAAGCTGAGCAACGACCTCCACTCAGTACCCTAGACAGACGTTCCCAGAGAAGAAGATTGAAGCGGACTGGCCCTAATTGGATCATTTGCTTTGGTATCCAGGCATCTCTCCTCAGAGGCCTGGTTTCTAGCGTATGGGATTTCCTGAGGCAACAATCAGAACAAATTGTGTCTCCACATAGGAAACTTGCTCTTTGGATCTGTGTCAATACCTCCGGTTAGGAGAATCCTTCAGCGCTCCAGCACCACTGCCACATTCCAAGACCTCCATGTACACAAACCCACATTATGACCCATCGTCAGGAGACTCCATTTCAACTCACCCCCCTACATTGCTCCCCTAAAGCCAGCAGAGCGAACCTGAGTTGTTGCTAAGAGAAGATTAGATTACAAGTTGGGCTGCCCAGGCATCCATCATTAGATCCCTGCTCTGGAGAAATTTTTTATAAGACGTTTTTGATCCATCTGACAGGTCTCAACTGTCCTGCAGAAGGAATCCTTGTGGTTTGCAGCATCACACACTCGCACCGTGGGAAAACCTTCACAGCCTCGTGATGCACCCACATTCATATAGGGGACAACATGGACAGAAACTCCAACCTGAGGCAATATCTGATCCTCGCCCTGACTTCAGATGCACGAGATCTCGATTCAGCTCTGCAGAGGGTGCCGGCCATGCCCTCGCCCCGAAACCTAAGCCTAGCTTGTGTTTTCAGACTTCTGTCCTCACACTCCTCTCTCACAAGCCCCCAAGTTTGGGAATTCTGGAGACACAATGCAGCAATCTGCCTGCCCTCTGGAAGAAAAACATAGCCCTACGGGGCTACCCAGAAACCCCAAATGAGGATCAAACTGCACGCCACTCAACTGTGCCCCAATTATACAGTCCAGCCTTGGCAGTAATGCACTGTCTGACACAGCCTGAACCCGGACCTCATGAACAACACCCAGACAGCTGGCCGCACATGGAGCACATTGGACACACCATGGCCTTAGGTTTCATCTCTTCCCAACCTCGGTCTTCAGGCTTCAGAACCTAAACCTTAACTCCACTCACTGCCAAGCGGTGTACGTGATACAGAAATCAGAACTTCTCCGTCCCCATGGCAAGAAACCCTGTGGTTGGCATGTTGTCCAACGTTCAGTGTAGGAGAAACCAGCATGGCCCATGAGGCTCCGGCGATGCTTGAAGGCCGTGATGGATACAAACACATATTGGGACTCTCAGCATGAGCTCTGTCCTCAAGTAAAACCTCTTAGGAGCTAGACCAAAAGCCCGCATACGGGGCTTGCCATGCCCCTAGTCCCCCAATCTTAACCAGATCTCGAGAAGTCTAGTCACCCCATTTCAGAACTCTTTTCTGGAATGCCTCTTTGGTGCGAAACATGAGGCAAAAAAAAAAAAAAAATAGAGAAAGGACTCTTACCATCCAAAGAATGACCCCAAACACTTAGAATTGGGTCAAATACCCAGAGAGTAATACTCGTCCATGGCCGATGAGGCCAGCCAGACATTCCACAGCCACCGTTGGCACAAAATCTGGAGACAAAAGCCTGAGCAAGTGCCTCTCACTCGCCCTTAGTTCATAGCCTGAAAAATTCTCTTCACGGTCTGTAGATTCGGTCTGTCATACGTACATCCCCAAACCTAGGCTGAGTTTGTACTTTCAGGCTTCGGTCCCCACAGTCCTGGCCCACACAGACTCCAGGCTGAGGCACCTGGAGCCAAACCACAGGACTGTGCCTGCCCTCTCCAAGGAAATTCTGCCCATTTCATTGGCTACAACTCTACAAATGGAGAAACCTCCAAAGTCCCTGAGGCAATCCCAGTAGTGTAGTCCTCTCAGAACATACAGGGGTGACCTGTCACAAGCTGAGCAATGACCTCCACTCAGAACCATAGCCAGATGTCCCCAGAGAAGAAAATTGACCTGGACAGTTACCTAGGCCCTCATCGGATCCATTGCTTTTGTTTCCAGGAATCTCTCCTCAGAGGCCTGGTTTCCAATACCAGCAGAACAAATCTCATCTCCACATGGGAAACTTGCTCTTTGGAGTTGTGTCAATACTTCCAGTTAGGAGAAACCTTCAGGTCCCTGGAGCCACCGACCCCTTCCAAGGTATCCATGGACACAAAACCACATTATGACCCATCCTCAGGAGAGTCCAGTTCAACTCACCCCCTCCGTTGCTAAACCAGAGCCAGCAGATCAAACCTGCCTTGTTGCAGGGAGAAAATTTGAATACGAGTCGGGCTGACTGAGCATCCATCGTTAGAACCCGGTTCTGGAGAAATTTTTCATGAGATGTCCTGGATCCATCCAACAGGTCTGGACTGTCCTGCAGAAGGAATCCTTGTGGTTTGCAGCATCACAGACTCGCACTTTGGGAAAACCTCCATGGCCTTGTGATGCCCCAACCTTCATGTAGGGGACATCATAGAAAGAATATACAACCTGAGGCAATGTCTCATCCTCGCCCTGACTTCAGATGCACGAGATCTCCATTTCGCTCTGCCGTGCCCTCGCCCCAAAACCTATGCCTAGCTTGTGTTCTCAGACTTCCGTCCTCACACTCCTGGCTCACTAGTCCTCTAGTTTGGGAATTCTGGAGACACAATGCAGCACTCTGCCTGCCCTCCAGAAGAAAAACGTTGCCCTACGGGGCTACCCAGAAACCCCAAATGAGGATCAACCTGCACGCCTCTAGACTGTACCCCAATTAAACAGTCCAGCCTGGGCAGTAATGCCCTGTCTGACACAGCCTGAGCCCAGACCTCATGACTGACAACCAGACAGCTGGCCGCACACTGAGCGATGGATACAAACACACATTGGGACCCTCAGCGTGAGCCATGTCCTCATGTAAAGCTTATCAGGGGCTAGACCAAAAGCCAGCATATGGGGCTTGCCATATCCCTAGTCCCCCAAAATTAGCCAGAGCTCAAGAAATCTAGTCAACCCTATTCAGAGCTCTTTTCAGGAATCCCTCTTTGGTGGGACACATGAGGTAAAAAAAAAAACAGAGAAAGGAATCCTACCATCCAGAATGACCCCAAACACTTGAAATCGGGCCAAACCCATGGAGAGAAAAACTTGCCCATGGTCGATGAGGCCAGCCCGACATTCCACAGCCACCGTTGACACAGATCTGGAGATAAAAGCCTGAAAAAGCACCTCATACCCGCCTTTTGTTCATAACCCCAAAAATTGTCCTCACAGTCTGTAGATCCGGGCTGTCATACCTATGTACCCAAACCTAAGACGAGTTTGTGTTTTCAGACTTTGGTCTCCATTGTCCTGGCCCACACACCCTCAAGGGTGGGGCCCCTGGAGCCACACCTTAGGACTGTGCCTTCCCTCTCCAAGGGAATTCTGCTCATTCCTTTGGACAAAACCCTACAGATTAGGAGAAACCTCCAATGTTCCCGGACATTCCAATAGTGTAGGACGTCCAGGAAAAACAAGGGCGATCTGACACAAGTTGAGCCAACCTCCACTCAGACCTATAGACAGATATACCCAGAGAAGAAGATTGAACCGGACAACCACCTAGGCCTCAATAGGATCCATTGCTTTTGTTTCCAGGCATCTCTCCTGAGAGGTCTGGATTCTAATAACAGCATGTGGGGGTTTCTGGAGGTACCAGTCAGAACAAATCTTGTCTCCACATGGGAATCTTGCTCTATGGAGATGTGTCAAAACCTCTAGTTAGGAGGTTTTGGTCACCGGAGGTGACTTCAGGTCACCGGAGCCACCACCCCATTCCAATGTCTCCATGGACACAATCCCACATTATGACCATCCTTAAGAGTGTCCATTTCAACTAAACCCCCGCAGTTGCTCTCCCAGAGCCTGCAGATCGAACCGGACTTGTTGCTAGGAGACAATTGAAATGCTAGGCAGGCTCTTCAGGCATCCATCCTTAGAACCCTGCCTTTGCGTCGTTCCTTATGGGACATCCTGGAGCCATCCAACAGGTCTTGACTATCCCACAGAAAGAGTCCTTGGTATGGACCCTCTCACAACTCCCATCATGGGAAAATTTCCAAGGCCCCATGATGCCCCCAATCTTCATGAAGGCGGATCATGGACAGAATTCCAACGAGCTAATGGCTGATCCTCACATTGACTTCAGATGCACGAGATATCGATTCAGCTCTTCAGAGTGTACCTGCCGTGCCCTCGCCCCGAAAACTAAGCATAGTTTGTGTTCTCAGAATTCCATCCTCACCATCCTGGAACACACACCCTCCCGTTTGGGAATTCCGGAGCCAAAATGCAGCACTTTGCCTGCCCTCCAGAAGAAAAACGTTGCCCTGATGGGGCTACCCAGAAATGCCAAATGAGGATCAACCTGCACGCCACTTGACTGGACCCCAATTATACAGTCTACCCTGGGCACAAATGCCCTGTCTGACACAGACTGAGTCCGGACCTCCCGACCGTCACCCGGACAGCTGGGGTCACATGTCAGGACTGTGCCTGCGCTCTCTATGGGAATTCTGCCTATTCCATTGGCCACAACCCAACAGATTAAGAGAAACCTCCAAAGTCCCCGAGACCATCCCAGTAGTGTAGGCCGCCAGGGACAAAGAGTCAGTCTGCCACAAGCTGAGCAACGACCTCCACTCAGAACCATAGACAGATGTGCCCAGAGTAGATTGAAGCAGACAGGCCCCTAGGCACGAATCAGATCAATACTTTGATTTCCAGGCATCTCTCCTCAGATGCCTTGTTGCTAATACCAGTGTATGGGGGTTCCTGAGGCACCAATCAGATCAAATCTCGTCTCAACATGGGAATCTAGGACTTTGGAGCTGTGTCAAAACCTCTGCTTACGAGGATACTTCAGGAACCTGGAGCCACCGCCCCATTCCAAGGTCTCCATGGACACAAACCCAATTATGACCCATCCTCAGGAGAGTCCATTTCAACTCAGGCCCCTCAGTTGCTCACCCAGTGCCAGCAGACCAAGCCTATCTTGTTGCTAAAAGACAATTAGAATGCAAGTTTGCTGCCCAGGCATCCATTGTTAGAACCCTGCTCTGGAAAAAGTTCCTTATGGAGCGTCCTTGATCCATCCAACAGGTCTCCACTCTCCTGCAGAAGGAATCCTCGTGGTTTGCAGCATCACACACTCGCTCCGTGAGCAAACCTCCATTGCTTAGTGAGCCCCCACCTTCATGTAGGATACATCGTGGACAGAAACTTCAACCTGAGCCAACATCTGATCCTCCCCCTTACTTCAGATGCACGAGATCTTGATTCAGCTCTGCAGAATGTGCCTTCCGTGCCCTCGCCCCAAAACCTAAGGCTAGTTTGTGTTCTCAGACTTCCGTTCTCACACTCTTGGGCCATAAGCCCTCCAGTTTGGGAATTCTGGAGACACAATGCAGCACTCTGCCTGCCCTCTAGAAGAGAAACGTTGCCCTATGGGGCTACCCAGAAACCCCCAAAGAGGATCAACCCGCATGCCATTCGACTGTACCCCAATTATACAATCTAGTCTGGGCACGAATGCTCTATCTGACACAGCCTGAGGCCTGACTTCCCGACTGACACCCAGACAGCTGACCGTACACTGAGAACATCTGAACCGCAATGGCCTTTGGTCATCATCTCTTCCCAACCTCGGTTTTCAGGCTTCAGAAACCTATACCTTATACCCAGTCACTTCCCACGGGTGAATGTGATGCAGAAATAAGAACTCCTTCCCCCTCACCAGAACCTTGTGGTTAGAATGTTGTCCAACGTTCAGTGTAGGAGAAAACACCTGGCCCATGAGGCCCCACCCATGCTTGAGGGCTGCGATGGGCACAGACACACATTGGGACCCTCTGCGTAAGCCCTGTCCTCAAGTAAAGCCTCTCGGGGGCTGGACCAGGAGCACGCATATGGGGCTTGCCATGCCCCAAGTCTTCCAATATTAACCAGAGGTCGAGATATCTAGTCACCCCAACTCAGGGCTCTGTTCTGGAATCCCTCTTTGGTGGGACACCTGAGGTAAATAAATACAGAAAGGACTCCTCCCATCCACAGAATGACCACAGCCACTTGGGATACGGCCAAATCTCCAGAAAGAAAGACTCTTCCATGGCCCATGAGGCCACCTCGACATTCCATGGCCACTGTTGACACAAAATCCAGAGACATAAGCCTGAGCAAGCGCCTCACACTCACCCTTTTTTCATAGCCCCCAAAATTCTCCTAACAGTACATAGATTGGGCCTACCATAACTATGTCCACAAACATAAGGCAATTCTTTTTCAGACTTCTATACCCAGAGTCCTGGCCCACAACCCTGAAGGCTGGGGCCCCTGGAGCTACACCTCAGGACTGTGCCTGTCCTCTCCAAGGGAAATCTGCTCATTCCTTTGGACACAACCCTACAGATTAGGAGAAGCCTCCAAAGTCCCTGAGGCTATCCCAATAGTGTCAGACTTCCTGGACAAATAGGAGTGATCTGACACAAGCTGAGCCACTACCTCCACTTAGACCCATAGACAGATATCTATAGAAAAGAAGATTGAACAGGACAAGCACCTAGATCCTAATCGGATCCATTGCTTTTGTTTCCAGGCATCTCTCCTCAGAGGCCTGGATTCTAATACCTGCATATGGGGGTTTCCAGAGGTACCACTCAGAACAAATCTCATCTCCACATGGGAAACTTGTGCTATGGAGGTGTGTCAAAACCTCCAGTTCAGAGAAAGTTTCAGGTCACTGGAGTCACTGCACCATTCCAAAGTCTGCATGGACACAATCCCACATTATGAACCATCCTCAGGAGAGTCCACTTCAACTCAACCCACTCAGTTGCTCCGCCAGAGCCAGCAGATTGAACCTGCCTTGTCACTAGGAGACAATTGAAATGAGAGGCGGGCTCTTCAGGCATCCACCTTAGAACACTGCTCTGGCGTCATCCCTTATGGGACATGCTGGAGCCATCCAACAGCTCTCAACTGTCCCTCAGAAGGAGTCCTTGCATATTGGAGCATCTCACAATTCACTTCATGGGAAAACTTCTATGGGCACTTGATGCCCCCAATCTTCATGAAGGTGGATCATGGACAGAAACTCCAACCTGAGCCATTGGCTGATCCTCGCCTTGACTTCAAATGCACGAGATCTCGATTCAGCTCTTCAGACTGTGGCTGCCGTGCCCTTGCTCCGAAACCCAAGTGTAGCTTATGTTCTCAGACTTCCGTCCTCACTCTGCTGGACGACATGCCCTCCAGTTTGGGAATTCCGGATCCACAATGCATCACTCTGCCTGCACTCCAGAAGAAAAACTTTGCCCTAAGGGTCTACTGAGAAATGTCAAATAAGGATCAACCTTCACGCCACTCGACTGTACTCCAATAATACAGTCTACTCTGGGCACTAATGCCCTGTCTGACACAGCCTGAGCCCGGACCTTCTGACCGTCACTTGGACAGCTGGGGCCACATCTCAGTACTGTGCCTGTGCTCTCTAAATGAATTCTGCCTATTCCATTGACCACAACCCTACAGATTAAGAGAAACCTCCAAAGTCTCTGAGACCATCCCACTAGTGTAGGCCACCCAGGACAAACAGAGTCGATCTGACACAAGCTGAGCAATGACCTTTACTCAGAACCATAGACAGATGTTCCCAGAGAAGATTGAAGCAGACAGGCCTCTAGGCGCGAATCGGATCAATTGCTTTGGATTCCAGTCATCTCTCCTCAGATGCCTGGTTTCCAATACCAGCTTATGGGGGTTCCTGAGGCACCAATCAGAACAAATCTCTTCTCCACATAGGAATCTAGCTCTTTGGAGCTGTGTGAAAACCTCCGGTTAAGAGAATGCTTCAGGGCCCCGGAGTCACCGCCCCATTCCAAGGTCTCCATGGACATAGTCACACATTATGACCGATGCTTAGGAGAGTCCATTTCAACTCAGCCCCCTCGGATCCTACCCAGAGCCAGCAAATCGAACATGCCTCGTCGCTAGAAGATAATTGGAATGCGAGATGGGCCGCCCAGACATCCATCGATAGAGCCCTGCTCTGGAGAACTTCCATATGGGACATCCTGGATCCATCCAACAGGTCTCGACTGTCCCAAAGAACGAATCCTTGCAGTTTGGAGCATCACATACTCCCACCAAGGAAAACCTCCATAGCCTCGTGATGGCCCCCCCACCTTCATGATGGGGACATCACAGACAAAAACTACAAACTGAGCCAATATCTGGTCCTGTGTCCCCAAACCTAAGCCAAGACTGTGATTTCATACTTCAGTCCCAACAGCCTTGGCCCACACACCCTCCCAGGTGGGTCCTCTGGAGCCACACCTCTGGACTGTGCCTGCCCTCTCCAAGGGAATTCTGCCCATTCCATTGGCCACTACTGTACAGATTAGGAGAAACCTCCAAAGTCCCCGAGGCCATCCCAATAGTGTAGGTTGCCCAGGACAAACAGGGGCAATCTGTCACAAGCTAAGCAACTACCTCCCCTCAGACCCGTAGACAGATATGCCCAGAGCAGAAGATTGAAACGGACAGGAACCTAGGCCCTAATTGGATCCATTGATTTTGTCTCCAGGCATCTCTCCACAGAGGCCTGGTTTCCAATACCAGGATAAGAGGGTTTTCTGAGGTACCAGTCAGAGGAAATCTCATCTCCACATGGGAAACATGTCCTTTGGAGCTGTATCAAAACCTCCAGTTCAAACAAATATTCAGGTCGCTGGAACAACTGCCCCATTCCAAGGTCTCCATGGATACAAACCCAAATTATGACCCATCCGGAGGAGAGTGCATTTCAAATCAACCCCCTCGGTTGCTCTCCCAGAGCCAGCAGATGGAACCTGCCTTGTTGCTAGGATACAATTGTAATGTGAGGCAGGCTCTAAGGGATCCTTCCTTAGAACCCTGCTCTGGTGTCATTCCATATGGGACGTCCTAGAGATATCCAACAGGTTTCGACTGTCCAGCAGAAGGAATCCTTGCAGATTGGAGCTTCTCACAACTCCCATCGTGGGAAAACCTCCATGGCCTCATGATGCACCCTTCCCTTCATGAAATGGTCATCCTGGACAGTAACTTCAACCTGAGCCAACGTCTGATCCACGCACTGACTTCTGATGCAGGAGATCTCATTTCAACTCTGCAGAGTGTGCCTACCATGCCCTCGCCCCAATACCTAAGCATACTTGCATTCTCAGACTTCCGTCCACATACTCCTGGCCCACAAGCCCTCCATTTTGGGAATTCTGGAGCCACAATGTAGCACTCTGCCTGCCCTCCAGAAGAAAAACCTTGCCCTATGGGAGTACCCAGGAATGCCAAATGAGGAACAACTTGCAAGCCACTCGACTATACCCCAATTATACAGTCTAGCCTGAGCCCTAAATCCCTGTCTGGCACAGCCTAAGCCCAGACCTCCCGACTGAAATGCAGACAACTAGCCTTACTCTGAGTACATCGAACCCTCCATGGCCTTAGGTCGTCATCTCTTCACAACCTTGGTCTTCAGGCTTCCAAAACTTAGACTGTATCTCGACTCACTTCCCAGGGGTGAACGTGATGCAGAAATCAGAATTCCTCCTTCCCCCTGCCCAGAACATTGTGGTTGACACGTTGTCCAATGTTCATTGTAGGAGAAACCAGTGGGGTCCATGAGTCCCTGCCCATGCTTGAGGGCCGCGATAGCCACAAACAGACATTGTGACCCTCAGCGTGACCCCTGTCCCCAAGTAAAGCCTCTTAGTGGCTGGAAGAAGAGTCGCATATGGGGCTTGCCATGCCCCAAGTCTTTCAATCTTAATCAGAGATCGAGATATTTAGTCACCCCTACTCAGGGCTCTGCTCTGGAATCCCTCTTTAGTGGGACACCTGAGGTAAAAAAATAGAGAAAGAACTCCTCCCATCCACAGAATGACCCCAATCACTTGGCATCAGGCCAAATCTCCAGAAAGAAAGACTAGTCCATGGCCCATGAGGCCACCCCGACATTCCACAGCCACCACTGACACAAAACCCAGAGACAAAAGCCTGAGCAAGTGCCTCACAGTCACCCTTTGTTCAAACCCCAAATAATTCTCCGCAAGGTCTGTAGATCGGGCCTGCCATACCTACGTCCAAAAACATAAGGTGAGTTTGTGTTTCAGACTTCTGTATGACAGTATTGGCCCACGTACCCTCCAGGTTGGGTCCCCTGGAGCCACATCTCAGGGCTGTGCCTGCTTATCAAAGGGAAGCCTGCCCATTCCATTGAAGACAACCCTAGATATTAGGAGAAAACTACAAAGTACCCGACGCCATCCCAATAGTGTAGGCCTCCCAGGACAAACAGGGGCGATATGTCCCAAGCTGAGCAACTCAGACCTGTACACAGATATCCCAAGAGAAGGAGGTTGAAATGGACAGGCACCTAGCCCCTAATTGGATCCATTGCATTTGTTTCCAGGCATCTCTCCTCAGAGGCCTGGTTTCCAATACTAACATATGGGGGTTTCCAGAGGTAATAATCAGAACAAATCTCATCTCCTCATGGGACTCTTGCTCTTTGGAGCTTTGTGATAAGCTCCAGTTAGGAGAAACCTTCAGGTCACCGGAGCCACCAACCCATTCCAGGGTCTCAACAGACATAAACACATGTTATGACCCATCCTCAGGTTAGTCCATTTCAACTCAACCCCTTGTTTGCTCCCCCAGAGCCAGCAGATCGAACCTGCCTTATTGCTAGGACACAACTGGAATGCGAGGTGGGCTGCCCAGGCATCCATTCTTAGAACCCTGCTCTGGAGAACTTCCTTATGGGGTGTCATAGATCCATCCAACAGGTCTTGACTGTCCCGCAGAATGAATCCTTGCGGTTTGGAGCACAACACATCCCATCACGGGAAAACCTCTATGGCCTCGTGATGCCCCCCCAACTTCATGAATGGGCCATCATGGACAGAAACTCCAGTCTGAGCCAACTTCTGATCTTCGCCCTGACTTCAGATACACGAGATCTCGACTCAGCTCTGCAGAGTGTGCCTGCCATGTCCTCGCCCCAAAACCCAAGCCTAACTTGTGTTCTCAGACTTCCATCCTCATAATCCTGGCCACAAGCCCTCCAGTTTGGCAATTCTGGAGACACAATGCAGTACTCTGCCTGCCCTCCAGGAGAAAAACGTTGCCTATAGGGATAAGCAGAAACGCCAATTGAGGAACAACCTGCATGCCACTCGACCATACCCCAATTATACAGTCTAGCCTGTGCACTAAAGCCCTGTCTGACACAGCATGAGCCCAACCCTCCTGTCTGACACCCAGACAGCTGGCTGTACACTGAGTCCATTGCACGCACAATGACTTTAGGTCATCATCTCTACCCAACCTCTGTTTTCAGGCTTCAGAACATAGACGTTATCTCCACTGACTGCCTAAGTGTGAAAGTGATGCAGAAATCAGAACTCCTCCTTCCCCATGGCCAGAAACCTTGTGGTTGGCATGTTGTCCAACGTACATTGTAAGAGAAAGCAGCATGGCCCATGAGGTCCCCTCTACCACTTAAGGCCACAATTTGTACAAACACACTTTGTGACCCTCAGAGTGAGCCCTATCCTCAAGTAAAGCTTCTCAGGGACTGGAACAAGAGCCTGCATATGGGGCTTGCAAAGCCCCTGTTCCCCCAATCTCAACCAGATTTTGATATGTCTAGTCACCCCTACTCAGGGCTCTGCTCTGGAATCACTCTTTGGTGGGACATCTGAGGTTAAAAAATAAAAAAAAGAAAGAAAGAAAGGACTCCTCCCATCTACAGAATGACCCCAACCACTTGGGGTCAGGCGAAATCCCCAGAGTGAAAGACTTGTCCATGGCCCTTGAGGCCACCCCGACATTCCACGGCCAACCTTGATACAAAATCCAGAGACAAAAGCCTGAGCAAGCACCTCACACTCTCCCTTTGTTCATAGGCCAAAAAATTCTCTTCACGGTCTGTAGATTGAGCCTTTCATACATATGTCCCCAAACCTAAGCTGAGTTTGTGTTTTCATACTTCTCTCCCAACAGTCCTGGCCCACACAACCTCCAACCTTGGGCCCCTGGAGCCACACGCCAGGACTATGCCTGCCCTCTCCAGGGGAATTTTGCCCATTGCATTGGCCACAACCCTACAGATTAGGAGAAACCTCCAAATTTCCCGAGGCCATCCCAATAGTGTCTGCCGCCCAGGACAAACAGGGGTGATCTGTCACAAGCTAAGCAACTACCTCCACTCAGACCCAGAGAGAGATATCCCCATAGAAGAAGACTGAACCGGACAGGCACCTAGGCCCTAATCGGATCCATTGCTTTTGTTTCCAAGCCTCTGTCCTTAGAGGCCTGGTTTCCAATACCAGCATATGGGGGATTACTGAGGCACTCAACTGAAAAATCTAGTCTCCACATAGGAAACGTACTCTTTGGAGCTCTGTCAAAACCTCTGCTTAGGAGAATATTTAATGGCCCCGGTTCAAGCGCACCATTCCAAGGTCTCCATGGACACAAACCCACATTATGAACCATCCTCAGGAGAGTCCATTTCAACTCAATCCCCTTGGTTTCTCCCCCAGAGCCAGCAGATAGAACCTGCCTTGTTGCTAGGAGACAACTGGAATGGGAGGCAGGCTGCCCAGGCATCCATCCTTAGAACTTTGCTCAGGAGTTGTTCCATTTGGGACATCCTGGAGCCATCCAACAGGTCTCAAGTGTGCCACAGAAGGAATGTTTGTGGTTTGGGGCATCTCACAACTCCCATCGTGGGAAATCGTCCATGGCCTCGTAGATGCTCCACTTTATATAGGGGCCATCATGGACAGAAACTCCAACCTGAACAAACGTCTTATATTCTTTCTGGCTTCAGGTACATGAGATCTCGATTCAGCTCTGCTGAGTGTGCCTGCCGTGCCCTCTCCCCAAAACCTGAGCCTAGCTTTTATTCTCAGACGTCTGTCCTCACACTCCTGGACCACAAGTGCTCCAGTTTGGGAATTCTGGAGACATAATGCCACACTCTACCTTCCCTCCAGAGGAAAAATGTTGCCTTATGAAGCTACCCAGAAATCCCAAATGAGGATCAACCTGAATGCCACTCGACTGCACCCCAATTATACAGTCTACCCTTCTAATGCCCTGTCTGACACAGCCTGAGCCCACACCTCCGGACCTACACTCAACAGCTGGCCGCACACTGAGCACATCGCACGTTCCAGGTCCTTAGGTCTTCGTCTCTTCCCAACCTTGGTTTTCAGGCCTTAGAATCTAGACCTAAACTGCAATCACTGTCCACGGGTGAACGTGATGCAGAAATCAGAACTCCTCCTTCCCCATGGCCAGAAACCTTGTGGTTGGCATGTTCTCCAACGCTCAGTGTAGGAGAAACCAGTGTGGCCCATGAGGCCCCACCCATGCTTGAGGGCCTTGTTGGGCACAAATAGGTATTGTGATGCTCAGCATAAGCCCTGTCCTCAAGGAATGCCTCTCAGTATCTGGACCAAGAACCCACATATGGGACTTGCCATGCCCCTAGGCAACCAAACTTAACCAGAGGTGGTGTTGTCCAGTTTCTCCTCCCAAGGGCTCTGCTCTGGAATCCCTCACTTGGTGGGACACAGGAGGGAAAACAAACAAACAAACAAACAAAAACCAGAAAGGACTCCTCCCATCCCACAGAATGTACCCAAACTCTTGGTATTGGGCCAAATCCTCAGAGAAGGAAAAATGTCCATGGCCCATGAGGCCACGCCAACATTCCACCCACATTGTTGACACAAATCCAGAGACAAAACCTTAGAAAGTACCTCAAACTTACCCTTTTTCATATCCTGAAGAGTTCTCCTCAGTCTGTAGATTGGGCCTGCCTCACCTACATCCCAAATCCGAAGTGGAGTTTGTATTTTCAGACTTCTGTTCCCACAGGCCTGACCACACACCCTCCAGGCTGGGGTCCCTAGAGTCACAGCTCAGGACTGTGCCTGCCCTCACCAGGGGAATTCTGCCCATTCCATTGGTCACAACCCTCCAGATTAGGAGAAAACTCCAAAGTCCCGAGGCCATCCCAATATTATAGGCTGCCCAGGACAAACAGGGGCCATCTGACACATGCTGATTAACTACCTCCTCTCAGACCCTTAGACTGATATCCCCACAGAAGAAGATTGAACAGGACAGCCACGAAGGCCCTATTCAGATCCATTGCTTTTGTTTTTAGGCATCTCTCCTCAGAGGCCTGGTTTCCAATACCAGCATATGGGGATTCCTTAGGCACTCATCAAAAAAATTCTCATCTCCACATAGGAAAGGTATTCCTTGGAGCTCCAACAAAACCTCCAGTTATGAACATTCTTCAGGGCCCCGGATCTACCTCCGCATTCCAAGATCTCCATGGACACAAATGCACATTATGACCCATCCTCAGGAGAGTTCATTTCAACTCAATCCCCTCGATTGCTCCCCCAGAGCCAGCAGATCGAACTTGCCTTGTCACTAGTAGACAACTGGAATGGGAGGCGGGGTGCCCAGGCATCCATCCTTAGAACCCTGTTCTGGAGAACTTCCTTATGGGACATCCTGGAGCCATCCAATAGGCCTTGACTGTCCCACAGAAGAAATGGTTGCGGATTGGAGCATCTCGCAACTCCCTTTGTGGGAAAACCTCCATGGCCTTGTGAGACCCTCCCCTTCATGAATCGGCTGTCATGGACAGAAATTCCAACCTGAACCAACGTCAGATGCTAGCTCTGTCTTCAGGTGCCGAGATCTCAAATCATCTCTGCAGAGGGTGCTTGCCGTGCCCTCGCCCTGAAACCTAAGTCTCGCTTGTGTTCTCAGTATTTCGTCCTCACAGTCCTGGCCCACAAGCCCTCCAGTTTGGGAATTCTGGAGCCACAATGGGGCACTGTGCCTGCCCTCAGGAAGAAAAACTTTGCCCTCTCCGGCTACCCGGTAAACACAAATGAGTATCAACCTACACGAAACTCGACCACACCCCAATGATACAATCTAGCCTGGGCACTAATTCCCTGTATGCCACAGCCTGAGCCTGCAACTCCTGACCCACTCTCAACAGATGGTCGAACACAGAGTACATCAGACACGCCATGGCCTTAGGTCTTTATCTCTTCCCAACCTCGGTTTCCAGGTTTCAGAACCTAGACTTTAACTCCAATCACATTCCTGGGGTGAACGTGTTGCAGAAATCAGAACTCCTCCTTCCCCATGGCCAGAAACCTTGTGGTTGGCATTTTGTGCAACATTCAGTGTAGGAGAAACCAGCATGGTACATTAGGCAACACCCCAGATTGAGGGGCTCGTTGGGCACAAATACGCATTGTGAACCTCAGCGTGAGCCCTATCCTCAAGGAAGGCCTCTCTGTGTCTGGACCAAGAGCCCGCATATGGGGCTTGCCATGCCCCTAGGTCCCCAATGTTAACCAGAAGTTGGGTATCCAGTCAACCCTCACCAGGATTCTGCTCTGGAATCCCTCTTTTGGTGGTATACCTGAGGTAAAAAACAGAAAGGCCTCCTTGCTTCTCACAGAATGACCCAAAACTCTTGGGATCATGCCAAATCCCCAGAGAGGGAGAATCGTCCATCGCCCATGAGGCCACCCCGACATTCTATGGCCATTGGTGACACAAAATCCAGAGATAAAAGCCTGAGCAAGTGCCTCACACTCGCTCTTTGTTCATATCCCGAATAGTTCTCATCATAGTTTATAGATCAGGCCTGCCATACCTATGTCCCCAAACCTAAGCGGAGTTTGTGTTTTCAGACTTCTGTCCCGACAGCACTGGCACACACACCCTCCACGCTTGTGTCCATGGAGCCACACTTCACGACTGTGCCTTCCCTCTCCAAGGGAATTCTTCCCATTCCATTGGCCACAACCTTGCAAATTAGGAGAAACCTCCAAAGTCACTGAGGCCATCCCAATAGTGTAGGCCACCCAGGACAAACAGGGGTGATCTGACACCAGCTGAGCAGCTAACTCCATTCCACGACAGATGTCCCCAGAGAAGAAGTTTGAACCGGACAGAACCCTAGGCCCTAATCCGATCCATTTCTTTGGTTTCCAGGCATCTCTTCTCAGAGGCCTGCTTTCCAATACCAGCATACGGTGGTTTCCTGAGGAACAAATAAGAACAAAACTCGTCTCCCAATGGAAAGCTTGCTCGTTGGAGCTGTGTCAAAACCTCTGGATAGGAGAAACCTTCAGTGCCCTGGTGTCACTGCCCCATTCCAAGGTCTCCATAGACTCAAACACACATTATGACCCATCCTCAGGCGAGTCCATTTCAACTCAGTCCCCTCATTTGCTCCCCAGAGCCAGCAGATCTAACGTGTCTTGTCACTAGGAGACAATTGGAATGTGAGGTAGGCTGCCCAGGCATCCATCCTTCGAACTCTGCTCTGGAGAACTTCCTGATGGGATGACCTTGAGCCATCCAACAGGTCTTCATTGCCCCACAGAAGGAATCCTTGTGGTTTGGAGCATCTCACATCTCCCATCGTGGGAAAACCTCCATGGCCTCGTAATGCACCACCCCCTCTTCATGACGGGGCCAACATGGACAGAAACTCCAACCTGAGCCAACGTCTGATCCTCGCCCTGACTTCAGATGCATGAGATCTCGATTCAGCTCTGCAGAATGTGCCTGCTGTGCCCTTGCCCTGAAACCTAAGCCTAGCTTGTGTTCTCAGACTTCTGTCCTCACTCTCCGGGCCCACAAGACTTCCAGTTTGGGAATTCTGGAGCCACAATGTAGCACTCTGCCTGCCCTCCAGAAGAAAAACTTTGCCATATGCTGCTAATAAGAAACACGAAATGATGGTCTAATGCACTAAAGCAATGATACAGTCTACCCTGTGTACTAATGCCCTGTATGGCACAACCTGAGACCAGACATCCAAAACGACACCCAGACAGCTGGCCCCAAACTGAACACATCAGACCTGCCGTGGCTTAGGTCGTCATCTCTTCCCAACCTCGGTTATCAGGCTTCAGAACCCAGACCTTATCTCCAATCACTGCCCAGGGGTGAACGTGATGCAAAAATCAGAACTCCACCTTCTCCATGGCAAGAAAACTTGTGGTTGGTATGTTTTCCAACATACAGTGTAGGAAAACCTGCATGGCCCGAGAGGCCACGCCAGTGCTTGAGGGCCTCCTTGGGCACAGACACACATTGTGAACCTGAGCATGAGTCCAGTATTCAAGTAACACCTCTCAGTGGCTGGAACAAGAGCCCGGATATGGGGCTAACCATGCACATAGGCTCCCAGGACTTACCAGAGGACAGGTATTGGAGTTGTCAGTACTCACTGCTCCACTCTAAAATCCCTCTATTGGGAGGACAAATGGGGCAGAATACAGGTCTCCTCACTTCCCACAGAATGACCAAAAACTCTAGGGAGCTGGGCAAATCACTAGAGAGGGAATACTCTTCCTCGGCCCATAAGGACACCCCTACATTAAACGGCCATCATGGACACAACATCCACAGACAAAAACCAGAGCGACCGCCTCCCACTCGCCCTCATTTCATATGCCGAGCATAAACCATAACCAACTGAAGATCAGGCCTACCATAACCTCGGCCCCAAAGCTGAGCCGAGTTTATGTTTTCAGACGTCTGTCCCCACAGCCCTGGCACAACAGACTCCCGGCTGGGGCCTCTGGAGCCACACCACAGGACTATGCCTGCTCACTCCTAGAAAACTGTGCCCATTCCATTGGCCACAACCCTACAGAATAGGAGAAACCCCAAGGTCTCTGAGGACATCCCACTACTGTAAGCCGCCCTGGACACAAAGGGGCATTCTGACACAAGCTGAGCAACTACCTCCCTGCAGACACGCAGACAGATGTGCATAGAGACAGAAGATTGAACCAGACAGGCCCCTAGGTCCTAATCTAAACACTTGCTTGGTTTCCAAGTGTCACTCCTCAGAGGCCTGGGTTCAAAGACCAGCATATGGGGCTTTCTTGAGGCACCAAACAGAGCACCTCTCATCTCCACATGGGAAGCTCCTTGTTGGAGCTGTGTCAAACCCTTTGGGTTGGAGAATCCTGCAAAGACCCTGAGCCACCACCACATTCCAAGATCTCCATGGCAACCAACCCAAATTATGACCCATCCTTAGGAGAGTCCATTACAACTCAGCCCTCTGGGTAACTCACCCAAGATCCCGCAGATTGAGCCTGCCTTATCCCTACCAGTCAATGGGAATGTGAGTTGGCATTTCCAGGCATCCATGATTAGATACCTGCTCTTGAGTCTTTCCGTATGGGGTGTCCTGGAACCATCCAATAGGATTGACTGTCGTGCAGAAGGAAACCTTGAGGTTTGGAGCAGCTCACAACTCCCATTGTAGGGAAACGTCCCTGGCCTCATGACGCCCTCAACCCCTTCAGGAAGGGGCCATCATGGACACAAACTCCAGCCTGAGGCAAGGTCTGATACTCGCCCTGACCTAAGTTGCAGGAGGTCTCGATTCAGCCTCTGCAGAGTGGGCCTGCTGTGCCCTCGGCCCCAAACCTCATGCTAGCTTGTGTTTTCAGACTTCCTTCCTCACACTCCTGGCAAACAAGCCCTCCAGACTGGGAATTCTGGAACCACTATGCCGCCCTTTGCCTGCCCACCAGAATAAAAACGTTGCACTATGGGGCTCTCCAGAAAACCCAAGGAGGATCAACCTGCTCGGGTCTTGACCACACCCAAATTGGATAGGCTGCCCTGTGCACTAACGCTCTGTCTGACACAGTCTGAGGCCAGATGTCCCGACAGACAAGGAGACAGCTGGCCTCACATCCAGCATGTCAGACACACTATGGCCTTAGGCCGACATCCCTTCCCAACCGGGGTTTTCAGACATCTGAACCTAGACATTATATCAAATCCCCTCAGAAGATTGAAATGGACAGGCCCCTATGCCCCAATATGAACCCTAGCTTTAGTTTCTAGGTGTCTCTCCTCAGAGGACTGGTTTCGAAGACCAGCATCTGGGGCTTTTCTGAGGCACCAAACAGAACCTCTCTCATGTCCACATGCGGAGCTTTCTTATTGGAACTGTATCAAACCCTTCAGGTAGACCAAATCACCAGGGCCTCTGAGCCACCAGCACATTCCAAGGTCTCCATGGACACAAACCCACATCATGACCCATCCTCAGGAGAGTCCATTTCAACTCAGCCCCCTGTGTAGCTCGCCCCAGAGCCAGCAGTTCAAACATGTCTTGTCACAAGAGCCTAAGGGAATGCGAGGTATGCTGTACAGGCATCCATCCTTCGAACCATGCTCTCCAGTCCTTCAGTATGGGACATCCTGGAGCCATCCAACACGACTCGTCTCTCCAGCAGAAGGAAATCTTGTGGTTTGGAGCAACTCACAAACTCAGCATGGGAAAATCTCCTTAGCCTCATGAGGCCCCCGCTTCATGAAGGGGCATCATGGACACAAACTCCAGCCTCAGCCAACGTTTGATCCTCACCCTGACTTCAGATGCAGGAGATCCTGATTCAGCCTCTGCAGAGTAGGCCTGTCGCGCCCTTGGCCGCAAACCTCACCCTAGGTTGTGTTTTCAGACTTCTGAACTCACAATCCTGGCCCACAATCCCTCCTGACTGGGAATACTGGTGACAAAATGAAGCACTATGCCTGCCCACTGGAAGAAATACATTATTGTGGCATTGCCCAGAAACCCAAAAGGAGGATCAACCTGCTCGGCCCTCGGCAACACCCCAATTGCATAGGCTACCCTAAGCACTAATGCTCCGTCTTACATAGCCTGAGCCCAGACCTTCCAACAGACACCGAGACAGCTGGTCACACACCCAGCACCTTGGACCCACCATGGTCTTAGGGCATTCATCCCTCCCCATTGACCTGAATGGCTTCCTGGAGGTATGTTCTGAGGCTGTGTCAGACTGTGCATTTTTCCAGAGTGGCCTATGGAATTGGGGTGGGCTTAGGGGCCTAATAGGTTTCTGCCAATCTGGAGGGCTTGAGAAACTCAGACGGGCAGAGTTTCCTCAGAAGAGCAGGTCCAGTGATGTGATGTGGTTCTGGAGGCCCCATCCTGGAGTGCATGTGGGTCAGGACTTTTGGACCAAAGTCTTCAGACAAAAATTCGGGTAAGAGTTAGGGGGGAGGTGATGGCAGGCCCGATCTGTAAACCCTGAGGGTAGCTGCTTGGGATTTGAAATTCGGACTGCTGGGAGGCAGGAGCACAGGCTTTTCTGTCTGGATTGTGTCTAGGATGGCCATGGAATGGAGGGGTGGCCTCATGGGTCCAAGGGAGATTCTACCTCTCTGCAGATTCTGCCCGGCACCCCAGAGTTTGGTGTCTTTCTGGGGGAAAGGGAGAGCACGGTTTTCCATTTCAGGGGTCCTGTCCAAACAGGAATTCCAGAGATTCGTTCTGGGTCCAGGCACCTGGATAACACCACCAAGGCTTAGGATTTGGGCCTAGGAGCATGACAAGCCCACTCGGTGGGGTCCTGGTCCAGCTCTCGAGGGGGCTTGTTGGAAAGGGTCTTAGGGTGTGGGTCACAATGCCTATTTGTGCCGAACTGCTCATCCTGAGTGGGCTTGGTCTCATGGGCCATGCACGTGGCTCCCAATCTGAGGGTTGGACTGTCATCTCAACATTCAGTTTTCCTGCCATGGGGAAGGAGTAGTACTCATTTCTGCTTCACGTTCCCCCATGGACAGGAATTTGAGCTAAGTTCTGGGACAAATACCTGATTACCCAGGTTGCTTCAAGATGACGGCCTTAGGCCAAGGCAGGACCTACCTGCTGGTTATGGTGCCCGCTGTCTGGGTGGCTGACCAGAGGTTGGTGCTTTAGCTGTGTCAGACAGAGCATTCGGGCGGAGGGCGGCCTATGATATTGGGGTGCCATTGAGAGCTATGCAACTGGATACTCATGTAGGGTTTCTTTGCAGACCCATAGGGCACTCTTCTTTCTGGTGGGCAGGCAGTAGGCTGTGTTGTGGCTCCAGATTCCCCAATATGGAGGGCTTGCAGGCGAGGACTGTGAGGACAGAAGCCTGAAAACACAAGCTATGGTTAAGCTCAGTGCCAAGTATATGGCCGTTCCAATGTACAGCGGTTGTTTCGAGATCTCCAGCAGCTGAGTATGGTCGAGGGTCAGATGTCTGCTCACGCTGGAGTTTATATCCATGATGGCCAAGGCTTCTCAAGAAGCCTTGGAGGTTTTCAAAAGCTGGAGCTTCTGAGCTGCTCCAAACAGTGAGGTATCCTACTGTGGGACAGGGGAAGTGTGCTTAGAGGGCTCCAGGTTCCCCCATATGGAAGATTCGATAGCCCAGGTCTCTGAATGGAGGCCTGGGAAGCCCACCTCGCGTTACCATTACAGCCGAGGAACAGGGCAGGCTTGATCTGCTCTCTCTGGTTCCAAGTTCCAAATGATCTGAGTTGATGGAAGTTCTCAGTTTAACGGGTCCCAATGCTGCTTCATGTCTAGGAAGACCTTAGAATGTGGTGGAGGCCCTGGGCCCATGCTGGGTTCTCATTTCCGAAGGATTAGACACAGTTCCCAGGAGAAAGTTTTCCTTCTCGGGACAGGAGGGATTCTCTTGTATGGCTCAGGGACCACAGGTTAGACCATGTATTGGTATTCCAGAACAGGCCTCTATGGACAGAGGCCTGAAAACCTAAGCTAGGTTTCTGATGAGGTCCTGGAGGCATGGCAGATTCAATCTTCAGACTCAGCCCCATTGACCTGCATGTCTTCCTGGAGGTAGGTGCTGAGGCTGTGTCAGACAGTGCATTTTTTCCAGAGTGGCCTAAGAAATTGGGGTGAGCTCAGGGGCCTTGCAGGTTTCTCCTAATGTGGAGGGTTGGGGCAACTGAGACAGGCAGAGTTTCCTCTGGAGAGCAGGGTCAGTGATGTGCTATGGTTCTGGAGGCCCCATCCTGAAGGTCATGTGGTTCAGGGCTCTGGGACCAAAATCTTCAGACACAAAATCGGGTAGGAGTTAGGGGCGAGGTGATGGCAGGCCCAATCTGCAGACCCTTAGGGCAGCTCCTTGGATTTGAAATTCGGGCGGCTGGGAGTCAAGAGCAAATGCTTTTCTGTCTGGATTGAGTCTAGGATGGCCACAGAATGGTTGGTGTCCTCATGTGCCCATGGAAGTTTCTTCCTAACTGGGAATTCTGCCTGGCACCCAAGAGTTTGGTGTCTTACTGGGGAAGGGGAGACAGCGTTTTACTGTGTCAGGTTTCCTGTCAAAACATAGATTCCAGAGATGAGTTTTGGGTCCTGGTGCCTGGGTAAACCCACCATGGCTTAGGATTTGGGCCTAGGCGCCTGAAAGGTCCACTCGGTGGGGTCCTGGTCTAGCTCACGTGGGGGCTTATTAGAAATGGGTCTCACGGTGAGGGTCACAATGCCTATTTGTGCCCATCTCCCCATCCTGAGTGGGTGCTATTTCTTGTTCCATGCACCTGGATCCAAATCTGAGGGTTGGACAACCATCTCAACATTTAGATTTCCTGCCATGGGGAAGGAGGAATACTCTTTTGTGCTCAGGTCCCCCCTGGGTAGAAATTTGAGCTATGTTCTGGAACAGGTACCTGAATACCCAAGTTAATTGGAGATGAAAGACTCAGGTCAAGGCAGCTCACAACTGTACGATATGGGGCCCACTCTCTGTGTAGCTGCCAGGTGGTGGGGGCTCAGTCTGTGTCAGACAGAGCATTAGTGCACAGGGTGGCCTATTATATTGGGGTACCATAGAGGGCCGTGAAGCTGGATCCTTATGTGGATTTTCTGTGCAGACCCATAGGGCACTTCTTCTTTCTGGTGAGCAGGTAGAAAGCTGCATTGTGGCTCCCAAATTCCCAATACGGAGGGCTTACAGGCAAGGAGTGTGAGGACAGAAGTCTGAATAGACAAGATACATTTAAGCTCAGTGCTGAGCACATTGCCATTCCAATGTGCAGCAGTTTTTTCGAGATCTCCAGCACCTGACTATGGGTGAGGTCAGATGTCTGCTCATGCTGGAGTTGATATCTATGACGGCCAATGAACAAGATATCCAGCAACTGAATAAGGGCTGATGAATGATGTTTGCTCACACTGGAGTTTGTGTCTGTGATGACGGACAAATGGAGAGGTGGCATCAAGAGGCCATGGAGGATTCCCCACGCTGATGCTTTTGAGATGCTCCAAACAGCAAGGTTGTTTTTTCTACTGTCAGGTGTTGTCTGGTTTGTTTGCTCCAGAGTTCCCCACGTGGTAAGTATGGATAGCAGAGCTCCTCCGCATGGATGCCTGGAAAGCACACCCCAAATGACCATTGCAGCTGAGGAACATGGAAGGTTCCTTCTGGTGGCTTTGAGGCGAAGTACCAAGGCCTTGATTTGACATTGAATCTTTTGCAGTTGGGTCACAATGCTGGTTTGTTACTCTGGAGATCTTAGAATGTGCTCGTAGCTAAGGTGTCATGCAGGATTCTCCTATCCTGATGGTTTAACACATGTCAAAGAGCTGTGTCCCCTTCTGGGGACTGGAGATGTAGTGTTGTGTGTCTCAGGGCCCACATGTTGTATCATAAGTTCATATTCCAGAACAGGCCTCTGAGGACAGAGGCCTGAAAACCTAATCTAGGGATCCAATGAAGTCCTAGGGGCATGTCAGGTTCAATCTTTAGACTCAGGACAGTTGACTTGGGTGTCTGCCTAGATGTAGGTGATCAGAGTATTTCAGACTGTGCATTCGCATCGAGAGAGACCTCCAGTTTTGCAGTGTGCTCAGGGGATTTGCAGTTTCCCCAAATCTGGAGGTTTGGGAAACTGTGACGTGTACAGTTTCCTAGGGGATGGCACACACAGTGCTGTGGTGTGATTCCATGACCCCTTCCTGGAGGGCATGTGAGCCATGGTTATGGAGAGAAGTCCGCAAACACAAACTCGGGTTAGGGATAATGGCAAGGTGATTGCAGTCCCAATGCATAGACCTGGAGGGCAGCTTATCAGGAAGTGTAATTAGGGCAACTCGAAGGCAGTATCACAGGCTTTTATATCTGGATTCTGAATCCAGGATGGCCTCGGAATGCAGGAATAGTCCCATAAGTCCATGGGAGGTTTTACTCTCTAAGGATCCTGGCGTCTCCCAATAGTTTGGTGGGTTTTTCAGGGAAGGGAAGAGTGCTGTTTTCCATCTTAGGAGTTCCCCAAAACAGGGATTCCAGAGATGGGATCTGGGTCTGAATGCTTGGAATATCCCACCAAGGGTTATGACATGGGCCTAAAGGCATCCCTGGCCTACAAAGCGGGATCTTGGTGAAGCTACTGAGAGGGCTTATTTGAATGCATGCTCAGGTTGAGGGTCACATCGCCTGTTTGGGCCCTAGGCGGCCCACATGTGTGGTTGTGGTCTCATTGGCCATACAGCTGACTCCAACTCTGAGAGTTGGACACCCATCCCAACAGTTAGGATTCCTGCCATGGAAAAGGTGGAGTTCTCTGCTGTGCTTATGTTTCCCTCATTGGCAGGGATTCCAGCAAAGGTCTGAGGACAGATGCCTGAATACCAATTATGAGTAGAGATGATGGAGTAGGACCATGTTCAGTCCCACATGCTAGATACGGTCCTGCTCTCTGGGTTGCTGACACTAGGTCGGAGCTCAGGCTCTGACAGACACTGTACGAGCCAGGGCAGCCTATAAATCAAGGTTCCCCCGAGGACCTTGCAGATTGATCCTCATGTGGGTTTTCTGGGAAGGCTCACCAGGCACTTCTTCTTTCTATGGGGAAGGCAGAATGCTGTGTTGTGACTCTGGAATTCCGTATCCAGAGGGCTTGGGGACCAGTAGGGTGAGAATGGAATTGTAAACACAAGCTATGGTTAAATTCAGTGCCAAGTGGAAGCCTGTACCCATCTGCAGCAGATTCTGTGAGATATCCAGCACCTGAGTAAGGGAGGATGTCAGATATTTGCACACAGTTGAGTCTGTGTCTATGATGACAGACAAATGGAGAGGTGGCGTCAAGAGGCCATGGAGGATTTCCAACGCTGGGGCTTGTGAGATGCTCCAAACAGCAATGTTTCCTTCTACTGGACAGGTGGAATCTGGTTTGTTTGCTCCAGGGTCCGCCATGTGATAACTTAGGTAGTAGAATTCGCCCGGATGGATGCCTGGAAAGCAGAACTCCATGGTCCATTTCAACTGAGTAACCTGAGAGATTCGATCTGGTGGCTCTGGGGATAAGTTCCAAGCAGCCTGAGTTGACATGGAATTTCATGTTGTTTGATCACAATGCTGATTGGTATCCATGGAGAAATTAGAATGTTGATTGGTCAGAGGGCCATGCAGGATTCTCCTACACTGTATCTGGGACACAGCTACCAAGAGCAAGGTATCCTACTGGGGACAGGGGGAGTACTTTAGTGTGTCTCAGGGACCACGTGTTGGAATATAAGTCAGTATTGGGGAAGAGGCACCTGTGGACAGGCACCTGAAAACCTAAGCTCGGGTATCGATGAAGTCCTAGAGGAATGTCAGGTTCAATCATCTGACTCAGGGCCTTTGACTTTAATGTCTCCTTGGAGGCAGGTGCTCATTGTATGTTACAATTTCATTTGGGTCCAGAATGTTCTTTAAAATGAAGGTGGGCTCAGGGCTTTGTACTTGCTCCTAATCTTCAGGGTTTGGGCAACAGCGAAGGGCAGAGTTTACTTCGGAAGGATAGGAACAGTCGTCTGGTGTGGCTCCAGAGTCCCCTTCCTGAGGACATGTGGGCCAGGGCTTTGGGGACAGAAATCTGCCAACGTGTACTAGGATTAGTGTGAGGGCCGAGGTAATCACAGGCCCGATCTGCAGTCCCTGAGTGCAGCTCATATTGTACTGAAATTCAGGTGTCATTGAGGCAGTAGCACAGGCTTTTCTGTCTGGATTGTGTGTCTAGGATGTTCGCAAAATGTAAGGGTGGATCAGGGGCCATGGGAGATTCTTCATCTCTGGGGATTCTGCTCGGATCACAGTGTTTGGTTTCTCTGGGGGAAAGGAAGACTGCTGTTTTCGGTCTAGGTGGACTCTCAAAAAAGGGATACCAGAGATAGGTTCGGGGTGTGAGCCTGGACAATTGCGAAAGACAGTGAGGATTTGGCCCTAGGAACCTGGGAGGCCTGCTCTGCGGTCTCCTGGCCCAGCTACTGAGGGGGTTTGTTTGAAAGCAGGCTCATGCTGAAGGTTACAATGCTTGTTTGTGCCCAGGGCGGCTCTCATGAGTGACCGTGGTCTTATGGCCCATGCAGCTGGTTCCACTCTGAGGGTTGGACACCCATCTCATTAGCCAGGTATCCTGCCATCGGAAAGGAGGACTACCCGTGGGCTTCAGGCTCCCCCATAGACAGGGATTTGAGCTACGGTCTGGGGAGAGATGTCTGAATATCCAGGTTGAGTAGATGTGCCGGCTTCGTTCCACGGCACGTCCCTCCTGCAGTATATGGGGTCCACTGTCTAAGTGGCTGTCTGGAGGTAGTGGCCCATGCTGCGTCAAACAGCCTCAGTGCCCATGGTGACCTATGATATTAAGGTGCCTTCGAGGGCCATGCAGGTGGATCCTCATGTGGGTTTTCTGTGCAGACTCACCAAGCACTTTTTCTTCCTCGGGGCAGGCAGAATGCTGTGTTGTGGCTCAAGAATTCCCTACCAAGAGGACTTGATGACCAGGTGGGTAAGGATGGAATTGTATATACAAGCTACGGTTCAATTCAGTCACAAGCGGAAGGCAGTTCCAGTGTGCAGCAGATGATTTGAGATATCCAGCACCTGAGTAAGGGTGGATGTCATATGTTTGATCACACTGGAATCTGTGTCTATGATGACTGCCAATTGGATGGGGTGTGTCTTGAGGCCATGGAGAATTTCCCACCCTGGGGCTTGTGAGATGCTCCAAACAGCAAGATTTCCTTCTATTGGACAGGCGGAGTCTGGTTTGTTTGCTCCAGGTTCCCCCATATGGAAACTTCGGGTAGCAGAGCTCTCCCTCATGGATGCCTGGAAAGCACAACACCATTGATCATTGTAGCTGAGGAACATGACAGGGTCGATCTGGTGCCTCTGGGCTGAAGTTCTAAGTGGCCTGAGTTGACATGGAGTTTCATGCTCTTGGATCACATGCTAGTTGGTATCTAGGGAGACGTTAGTACGTTGGGGTGGTCAGTGGGCCATGCAGGTTTCTCCTACGCTGAGTCCTGTACACAGCTACCAAAGCAAGGAATGCTTCTGGGGACAGGAGGTGTTCTGTAGTGTGGCACAGGGACCATATGTTGAACAATAAGTTGGTTTTGGAGAAAAGACCTCTGGGGACAGGTGCCTGAAAATCTCAACTAGGGTATTGATGAAGTCCTAGAAGCATGTCAGTTTCAATCATCTGACCCAGGGCTTTTGACTTGGATGTCTGCCTGGAGGCAGGTGCTCATTGTATGTCAGAATATGCATTAGGGCCAGGGCATTCTTCAAAATTGAGCTGGGCTCAGGGGCTTTGTACTTTGTTCCAAATCTTCAGGGTTTGGAAAACCATGAAGGGCAGAATTTCCTTTGGGAACCTAGGGACAGTCGTCCGGTGTGACACCAGAGGGTGCATCCTGGAGGGCATGTGGGCCAGTGCTTTGGGTACTGAAATCTGCAAAAGCAAACTAGGGTTAGGGTAAGGGCCATTGTGATTACAACCTGATCTACAGGCCCTGTGGGCAGCTCATAGAGTACTGAAATTAAGGTGTCGTGCAGTCAATAGGGCAGACTCTTCTGTCTGGATTGTGTGTCTAGGACGGTCACAAAATGTAGGGTAGTCTTCATGGTGCCATGGGAGATTCTTTGTCTCTGGGGATTTTGCCCAGAGCCAAGAGTTTGTTTCTCTGGGGGAAGGGAAGATTGCTATATTCCGTCTCAGGGATTCCCAAAAGAGGGATTCCTGAGACAGGTTCTGGGTGTGGACGAATGGAAAACACGAACACAGGTGAAGATATGTTCCTAGGGACATGTCAGTCCAATTCTGCGGGCTCCTGGTCCAGATACCAAGGGCGTTTGTTTGAAAGCAGGCTCACACTGAGGGTCACAAACCTGTTTGTGCCCAGGGAGGCTCCCATGAGTGACCGTAGTCTCATGGGCCATGCAGCTGGCTCCTACTCTGAGGGTTGGATACCCATCTCAACAGCCAGGTTTTTTGCCATCAGGAAGGAGGAATACTCCTGTGCTTCAGGTTCCCCCATAGGCAGGGATTTGAGCTACAGTCTGGGGAGAGATGCTTGAATATCCATGTTGAGTAGATTTGAAGGCTTCAGGCCATGGCAGGTTTCACCTGCTGGATATGCGGCCCACTCTCTGCATGGCTGACTGGAAGTCGTGGCTCTGGCTTTGACAGACAGAGCCTGAGTGCCCATGGCGGCCTATGATATTGGGGTGCTGTCGAGGGCCATGCTGGTGGATCCTCATGTAGCATATCTGGGCAGACTCTCCATTCACTTCTTCTTTCTGTTGGACAGAAGATTCTGCATCGTGGCTCCAGAAATCCATATCAGGAGGGTTTGTTGACCAGGAGGGTGAGAATGGAATTATAAACACAAGCTACGGTTATTCAGTGCCAATCGGAAGGCATTTCCAGTGTGCAGTGGCTTATTCGGGATATCCTGTACCTGAGTAAGGGTGGATGTCAGATGTTTGCTCACACTGGAGTTTGTGTCTCTGATGACTTCCAAATGGAGGAGTGGCGTCATGAGGCCATAGAGGATTTCCCTCACTGGGGCTTGCGAGATGCTCCAATCTGCAAGGTTTCCTTCTACTGGACAGGGGGAGTCTGGTTTGTTTGCTCCACGGTCCCTCATATGGAATGTTCGGGTAGAAGGACTCTCCCGTATCAATGCCTGGAAAGCACAAATCCATTGATCATTGCAGGTGAGGAACATAGCAGGTTAAATATGGTGACTCTGGAGAGAAGTTCCAAGCCGCTTGAATTGACATGGAGTTTCATGCTGTTGGATCATAATGCTGGTTGGTATCCATGGAGAAGTTAGAATGTTGGTGTAGTCAGGGGTCCATGCCAGATTCTCCTACACTCTGTCTTAGACACATCTACCAAGAGCAAGGTATCCTTCTGGGGACAGGTTAGGTTCTATTGTGTGGGTCAGAGACCACATGTTGGAATATAAGGTGGTATTGGAGAACATGCTTCTGGGGACAGGCACCTGAAAACATAAACTAGGGTATCAATGATGTCCTAGAGCCATGTCAGGTTCAATCTTCTGACTCAGGGCCTTTGGTTTAGATGTCTGCCTGGACGCAGGTGCTCATTGTGTGTCAGCACGCTCATTTGGATCCAGAGCATTCTTTGAAATTGAGGTTGGCTCAAGTGCTTTGTAATTTGTTCCTCATCTTCACAGTTTGGGCAACAGTGAAGGGTAGAGTATCCTTCGGGAGGGTAGGCTCACTTGTCACTGTGGCACCAGAGGCCCCATTCTGGAAGGAATTTGGGCCAGGGCTTTGGGGAGAGATCTCTGCAAACGTGAACCTGGGTTAGGGTGAGGGCCGAGGTGATGATAGGCCCAATTTGCAGGCCGTGATTGCAGCTCACAGTGTACTGAAATTAAGATGTCATGGAAGCAGTAGCACAGTCTTATTTTTCTGAATGTGTGTCCAGGACAGCCACAAATCATAGGGGAGTCTTCATGGATCCATGGAGATTCTTCGTCTCTGTGGATACTGCCCAGCTCCCAAGAGTTTGGTGTCTCTGGGGGAAGGGAAGACTGCAGTTTTCCGTCTCAGGGGACCCCCAAAAGAGGGAACCCAAAGATAGGTTCTTGGTCTTGGTGCCAGGAAATCATGAACAAGGGTGAGAATTTGGTCCTTGGGACATGGCAGGCCTGCTTGGTGGGCTCCTGGTCCAGCTACCGAGGGTTTTTTTGAAAGGAGGTTCAGGCTGAGGATCACAATGCCTGTTTGTACCCAGGACAGTTCCTACGAGTGGCAGTGGTCTCATGGGCAATGCAACTTGTTCCCACTCTGAGGGTTGGACACCCATTTCAACAGCCAGATTTCCTGCCTTCGGGACGGAGGAGTACTCTTGTGCTTCAGGTTCCCCCTTAGGCAGGGATTTGGTCTTCGGTCTGGGAACAGATGCCTGAATACCCATGTTGAGTAGAGCTGATTGCTTCGGGCCACATCAGGTCCCACCTGCAGGATATAGGGTCCACTGTCTGCATGGCTGCCTGGAGGTCATGGCTCAGGCTGTGTCAGACACAGCCTGAGTGCCCATGGCAGCCTATGATATTAGGGTGCCATCAAGGGCCATGCAGGTGGATCTTCATGTGGGGTTTATGGACAGACTCACCAGGCACATCTTCTGTCTTTGGGGTAGGCAGAATGCTTTGTTTTGGGTCCAGAATTCCCTGTCAAGAGTGCTTGGTGACCAGGAGGGTGAGGATGGAATTGTCAACACAAGCTATGGTTAAATTCAGTGCCAAGTGGAAGGCACTTCCAGTGTGCACTGGCTGATTTGAGATACCAGCACCTGAGTGAGGGCGGATGTCAGATGCTTGCTCACAATGGACTTTGTGTCTATGATGACCACCAAATGGAGTGGTGGCGTCACGAGGCCATGGAGGATTTCCCACGCTGGGGCTTGTGAGATGCTCCAAATAGCAAGGTTTCCTTGTACTGGACAGGGTGAGTCTGGTTTGTTGGCTCCAGGGTCCCCATATGGAAAGTTTGGGTAGCAGAGCTCTCCCTATGGATGCATGGAAAGCACACCTCCATTGACCATTGCAGCTGAGGAACATGGCAGGTTCGATCTCGAGGCTCTGGGGCGAGGTTCCACTGGCCTGAGTTGACATGGAGTTTCATGCTGTTGGATCATAATGATGGTTTGTATCCAGGGAGACGTTAGAATGTTGGTGTGGTCAGGGGCCATGCAGGATTCTCCTACACTGAGTCTTGGACATAGCTACCAAGAGCAAGGTATCCTACTGGGGACAGAACAGGTCTGTTGTGTGCCTTACAGACCACATGTTAAAATATAAGTTGGTATTGGAGAAAAGCCTCTGGGGACAGGCACCTGACAATCTAAGCTAGGGTATTGATGAAGCCCTAGGGGCATTTCAGGGTCAATCTTCTGACTCAAGCCCTTTAACGTGGATGTCTGTGTGGAGGCAGGTGCTCATCGTGTGCCAGAATGTGCATTTCAGTCCTGAGTTTTCCTTGCAATTGAGGTGGCCTCAGGGGCTTTGTACATTGCTCCTAATCTTCAGGATATGGGCAACAGTGAAGGGCAGAGTTTCCTTTGGGAGGTTAGGCATAGTCGTCCGGTGTGGCTCCAGAGTCCCCATCCTGAGGGCATTTGGGCCAGGGCTTTGGAGACAGAAATATGCAAACATGAACTAGGGTTAGGGTGAGGGCCGAGGTTATCACAGACCCCATCTGCAGTCCCTGACAGCAGCTCATAGTGTACTGAAATTAAGGTGTCTTGGAAGCCCTGGCACAGGCTTTTCTGTCTGGACTGTGTCCAGGATGGTCGCAAAAAGCAGAGTTGGCTTCATGGGGCCATAGGAGATTCTTCATCTCTGGGGATTCTGCCCAGTTCCCTAGAGTTTGGTGTCTCTGGAGGAAGGGAAGACTGCGGTTGTCCGTCTCAGAGGACCCCCCAAAAGAGGGATTCCAGAGATAGGTTCTAGGTCTGGGCATCTGGCAAACACGAATGAGGGTGAGGTTTTGCCCCTAGGGACCTCGCAGGCATGCTCTGTGGGCTTCTGGCCCAGCTACTGAGGGGGTTTGTTTGAAAGCAGGATCATGCTGAGGGTCACAATGCCTGTTTGTGCCCAGGGCGGCTCCCATGAGTGGACGTGGTCTCATCGGCCATGCAGCTGGTTCCCACTCTGAGGGTTGGACACCCATCTCAACAGCCAGGTTTCCTGCCATCATGTAGGAGGAGTACTCTTGTGCATCAGGTTCCCCCATACTCAGAGATTTGAGCTACGGTCTGGTGAGATAAGCCTGAATATCCAGGTTGAGAAGATGTGACTGCTTCGAGCCAAGACAGGTCCCACCAGCAGGTTATGGGGCCCACTGTCTGCATGCCTGACTGGAGGTCGTGGCTCAGGCTGTGTCAGACAGAGCCTGAGTGTCATGTCGGCCTATGATATTAGGGTGCCATCACGGGCCATGCAGGTGGATCCTCATGTGGGGGTTATGGGCAGATTCACCAGGCATTTCTTCTTTCTATGGGGAATGCAGAATGCTGCGTTGTGGCTCCAGAATTCCCTATCAAGAGGACTCGGGAACCAGGATGGTGAAGATGGAATTGTCAACACAAGCTATGGTTAAATGTAGTGACAATCAGAAGACAGTTCCAGTGAGCAGTGGCTGATACGAGATATCCAGCCCTGGAGTAAGTGTGGGTATTAGATATTTGCTCACACTGGAGTTTTTGTCTATGATGACTGCCAAATGGAATGGTGGCATCACAAGGCCATGGAGGATTTCCCATTCTGTGACTTGTGAGATGCTCCAACCAGCAATGTTTACTTCTATTGGACAGGTGGAGTCTGGTTTGTTTACTCCAGGGTCCCAACATGGAAAGTTTGTGTAGCAGAGCTCTCCCTCATGGATGCCTGAAAGCACAACTCCATTGACCATTGCAGCTGAGGAACATGGCAGGTTCGATTTGGTGCCTCCGAGGCGAAGTTCCAAGAGGCCTAAGTTGACGCTTTTTGGTCCCAATGCTGGTTGTTATCCAGGGAGACGTTAGAATGTTTGGGTGGTCACGGGGCCATGCAGGATTGTCTCCCACTGAATCTTGGACACAGCTACGAAGAGCAAGGTTTCCTTCTGGGGACAGGAGGGGTTCTGTTGTGTGGCTGAGGGACCACATGTTGGAATATAAGTTGGTACTGGGTAACAGGCCTATGGCACAGGAGCCTAAAAACCTAAGCTAGGGTATTGATAAAGTCCTAGAGGCATGTCAGGTTCAAACTTCTGACTCAGGGCCTTTTACTTAGGTGTCTGTCTGGAGGCAGGTGCTCATTGTGTGTCAGAATATGCACATGGGTCCAGAGCATTCTTCGAAATTGAGCTGGGCTCAGGGGCTTTGTACTTTGCTCCTAATATTTATGGTTTTGGCAACCCTGAAGGCCAGAGTGTTCTTCAGGAGGGTTGGCACACTCGTCTGGTGTGGTGCCAGAAGCCCCATCCTGGACAGCATGTAAGCCAGGGCTTTGGGGACAGAAATCTGCAAACACAAACAATGGTTAGGTTGAAGACTGGTGTGATCACAGTCCTAATCTGCAGGGCCTGAGTGCACCTTATAGTGTACTGAAATTAAGGTGTCATGGAGGTGGGAGTGCAGACATTTTTGTCTGGATTGTGTGTCCAAGATAGTCGCAAAATGTAGGGGAGTCTTCATGGGTCCGTGGGAGATTCTTCGTCTCTGGGGATTCTGCTTAGCTCCCTAGAGTTTGGTGTCTCTGGTGGAAGGGAAGACTGCTTTTTTCGTCTCAGGGGACCCCGAAAAGAGGGATTCCAGAGACAGTTTATGGGTCTGGGCGCTTGGTAAACATGAACGAGGGTGAGGATTTGGACCTAGGACCTTGGCAGGCCTGCCCTGTGTGCTCCTGGTCCAGGTACCAAGGCGGTTTGTTTGAAAGCACACTCATGCTGAGGGTCACAATGCCTGTTTGTGCCCAGGGCGACTCCCATAAGTGGCTGTGGTCTCATGGGCCATGCAGCTGGTACCCACTCTGAGGGTTGGACACCCATCTCAACAGCCAGGATATCTGCCATTGGTTAGGAGGAGCACTCCTGTGCTTCAGGTTCCCCCATAGGCAGGGATTTGAACTACGGTCTGGGGAGAGATGCCTGAATATCCAGATTGAGTAGATGTGATGGCTTCGGGCCACAACAGGTCCCACCTGCAGGATATGGGGTGAACTGTCTGTGTATATGACTAGAGGTCGAGGCTCAGGCTGTGTCAGACAGAGCCTGAGTGTCCATCATGGTTTATGATATTAAGGTGCTGTCGAGCGCCATGCAGGTGGGTCCTCATGTGGGGTTTCTGGGCAGACTCACCAGGCACGTCTTCTATTGTCGGGTAGGCAGAATGCTGCATTTTGGCTCCAAAATTCCCTGTCAAGAGGGCTTGGTGACCAGGAGGGTGAGGATAAAATTGTAAACACAAGCTACAGTTAAATTCAGTGCCAAGTGGAAGGCAGTTCGAGTGTGCAGCGGCTGATTTGAGATACCAACACCTGAGTAAGGGTTGATGCCAGATGCTGGTTCACACTGGACTTTGTATCTATGATGACCACCAAATGGAGGGGTGGCATCACGAGGCCATGGAGGATTTCCCACGCTGGGGCTTGTGAGATGCTCCAAATAGCAAGGTTTCCTTGTACTGGACAGGGTGAGTCTGGTTTGTTGGCTCCAGGGTCCCCATATGGAAAGTTTGGGTAGCAGAGCTCTCCCTATGGAATCATGGAAAGCACACCTCCACTGACCATTGCAGCTGAGGAACATGGCAGGTTCGATCTCGAGGCTCTGGGGCGAGGTTCCACTGGCCTGAGTTGACATGGAGTTTCATGCTTTTGGATCATAATGATGGTTTGTATCCAGGGAGACATTAGAATGTTGGTGTGGTCAGGGGCCATGCAGGATTCTCCTACACTGAGTCTTGGACACAGCTACCAAGAGCAAGATATCCTACTGGGGACAGAAAGGGTTCCGTTGTGTGGCTCACAGAATGAAACTCGACCATTCTCTTACACCGTACACAAAGATCAACTCAAAATGGATAAAAGACCACATGTTGGAATATAAGTTGGTATTGGAGAAAAGACCTCTGGGGACAGGCGCCTGAAAATCTAAGCTAGGATATTGATGAAGTCCTAAGGGCATGTCAGGGTCAATTTTCTGACTCAGGACCTTTGACATGGATATCTGCCTGGAGGCAGGTGATCATGGTGTGCCAGAATGCATATTTCGGTCCAGAGTTTTCCTCGTAATGGTGGTGGGCTCAGGGCCCTTGTACATTGCTCTAATCTTCAGGATTTGGGCAACAGTGAAGGGCAGAGTTTCCTTTGGGAGGTTAGGCACAGTCGTCTGGGTTGGCTCCAGAGGCGCCATCATGGACGGCATGTTGGCCAGGGCTTTGGGGACAGAAATCTGCAAACACAAACTAGGGTTAGGATGAGGGCCAAGGTGATCACAGGCCCAATATGCAGACCCTGAGGGCAGTGCATAGTGTACTGAAATTATGGTGTCTTGGAGGCGGTACCACTGGCTTTTCTGTCGGGATTGTATTTCCAGGACGGTCGCAAATTGTACCGGTGGCTTCATGAGACCATGTGAGATTCTTCGTCTATGGGGATTCTGCCTAGCTCCTAAGAGTTTGGTGTCTCTGGTGGATGGGAAGATTGCTGTTTTCCATCACAGGGAATACCCAAATTTGGGATTCCAGAGACAGTTTCGGGGTCTGTGTGCCATGAAACACGAACGAGGGTGAGCATTTGGCTCTAGGGACCTTGCAGGAATGGTCGGCGGTCTCCTGGTCTAGCTACCGAGGATGTTTGTTTGACAGCAGGCTCATGCTGAGGGTCACAATGCCTGTTTGTGCCCAGGGCGGCTACCAAGAGTGGCCATGGTCTCATGGGCATACAACTGGTTCCCGCTCTGAGGGTTGGACACCCATCTCAACAGCCAGGTTTCCTGCCATCTGGAATGAGGAGTACTCTTGTGTATCAGTTTCCCCCATACTCAGGGATTTGAGCTTCTATCTGGTGAGAGATGCCTGCATATCCAGGTTGAGTAGATGTAACGACTTAGGACAAGGCAGGTCCCACTAGCAGGTTATATGGCCCACTGCCCACTTGCCACACTATAGGTCATGGCTCAGGCTCTGTCAGACAGAGCCTGAGTGCTCTTTTCAGCCTATGATATCAGGGTGCCATCAAGAACCATGAAGGTGGATCCCCATGTGGGGTTTCTGGGCTGTCTCACCACACAATTCTTTCTGTGGGGCATGCAGAATTCTGAGTTGTGGCTTCAGAACTTCCTATCAATAGGGCTAGGGGACGAGGAGGGTGAGGATGGAATTGTTAGCACAAGCTACAGTTAAATTCAGTGCCAAGCAGAAGGCAGTTCCAGTGTGTAGTGGCTGATTCGAGATATCCAGCACCTGAGTAAGGGCAAATGTCGGATGTTTGCTCATACTGGAGTTTGTGTTTATGATGACCACCAAATGGAGGGGTGGCGTCACGAGGCCATGGAGGATTTCCACTCTGGGGCTTGTGAGATGCTCCAAACAGCAAGGATTCCCTCTACTGGACAGGGAGAGTCTGGTTTTTGCTCCACTGTACCCCATATGGAAAGTTTGGGTAGCAGAGCTCCCCCGAATGGATGCCTGGAAAGGACACCTCCATTGACAATTGCAGCTGAGGAACATGGCAGGTTTTATCTGTTGGCTCTGGGGAAAAGTTCCTTCCGTCTTGAATTAACATGGAGTTTCATGCTGTTGGATCACAAAGCTGGTTTTTATCCAGGCAGATGTTAGAACGTTGGGCTGCCCAGGGGCTATGCAGTATTCTCCTACACTGAGTATTGGACCAAGGTACCAAGAGCAAGGTATCCTTCTGGGGACAGGAGGGGTTCTGTAGTGTGGCTCAGGGACCACATGTTGGAATATAAATTGGTATTGGAGAACAGGCCTTTGGGGACTGGCACCTGAAAATCTATGATAGGGTATTGATGAAGCCCTTGGGGCATGTCAGGTCCAATCTTCTGACACAGGGCCTTTTACTTAGATGTCTGTCTGGAGGAAGGTGCTCATTGTGTGTCAGAATATGCATTTTGGTCCAGAGCATCCTTTGAAATTGTCACGGGCTCAGGGCTTTTACTTTGCTCTTAATCTGCAGGGTTTGGGCAACAGTGAAATGTAGAGACTCCTTCGAGAGGTTTGGCACAATCATCTGCTGTTGCACCAGAGCCCCCATCCTGGAGGGCATGTGGGCCAGAGCTTTGGGGACAGAAATCTGCAAACATGAACTAGGGTTTAGGTGAGGCCCGAGGTGATCACAGGCCCGACTTGCAGGCCCTGAGGGCAGCTCACATTATACTGAAATTAAGGTGTAATGGAGGCAATAGTCAAGGCTATTTTGTCTGGGTTCTGTGTCCAGGACTGTCTCAAAATATAAGGGTGGCTTTATGGGGCCATGGGAGATTCTTCGAATCTGGGTATTCTGCCCAGCCCCCAAGAGTTTGGTGTCTCCAGAGGAAGAGAAGACTGCTGTTTTCAGTCTCAGGGGAACCCGAAAAGAGAGATTCTGGAGACAGTTTCTGGGTCTGGGTGCCTGGAAAAACACCAACAAGTGAGAGGATTTGGCTGTAGCAACCTGGTAGGCCGACTCTGCGGACTCCTGGTGCAGTTATTGAGGGGTATTCTTTGAAAGTAGGCTCACGCTGAGGGTCACAATGCCTTTCTGTGCCCAGGGCGTCTCCCATGAGTGACCATGGTCTCAAGGGCCATGCAGCTGGTTCCCACTCTGAGGGTTGGACACCCATTTCACAGGCCAGATTTCCTACCATTGGGAAGGAGGAGTACTCTTGTGCTTCAGGTTCCCCCATAAGCAGGGATTTGAGCTAATTTCTGGGGACTTATGCCTGAATAACCAGGTTGAGCAGAGAAGACAGTTTCGGGCCATGCCAGGTCCCACTTGTAGGATATGGGACCCAATGTCTAGGTGGATGACTGGAGGTTGTGGATTTGGTTATGTCAGACAGAACTTTAGTGCCCATGGTGGCCTATGATATTAGGGTGTTGTTGAGGGCCATGCTGGTGGATCCTAATGTGGTGGATCTCGGCATACTCACCAGGCCCTTCTTTCTATGTGGCAGGCAAAATGCTACATAGTGGCTCCAGAATGCCCTATCAAGAGGGCTTGGGGACAATTAGGGTAAGGATAGAATTGTAAACACAACTATGGTTAAATTCAGTGCCAAGCAGAAGGCAGTTCCAGTGTGCAGGGGCTTATTCGAGATATCCAGCATCTGAGTAAGGGTGGATGTCAGATGTTTGCTCACACTGGAATTTGTGTATATGATGACCGACAAATGGAGGGTTGGCGCCAATCGACATGGAGGATTTTCCATGCTGAGACTTGTGACATGCTCCAAAGAGCAAGATTTCCTTCTACTGGACAGGTGGAATCTGGTTTGTTTGCTCCAGGGTCCCCCATATTGAAATTCGGGATAGCACAGCTCTCTGACATGGATCCCTGGAAAGCACACCTCCCTTGACCATTGCAGCTGAGGAACATAGCAGGTTCATTCTGTTTGCTCTCGGGCGAAGTACCAAGGGTGATGAGTTAATATGGGTTCTCCTTCAGATGGGTCACAATGCTGGTTTGCTACCAGAGAGATCTTAGAATGTGCTGGTGGCTAAGGTGCCATGTAGGATTCTCTTATCCTGAGGGTTTGACACAGGTCAAAGAGCACGGTTTCCTTCTGGGGACAGGAGATGTTTTGTTGTGTGGCTCAGGGACCACATGTGTATCATAAGTTGGTATTCCAGAATAGGCCCCTGAGGACAGATACCTGACAACCTAATCAAGGCTTCAAATGAGGTCCAAGGGCATGTCAGGTTCAATCTTCTGACTCACGGTCATTGACTGGCTGTCTGCCTGGATGGAGGGGATCAGGTTATTTCACACTGTGCATTTGCGTCCTGAGCGGCCGCCAGTATTGGGGTGGGCTCAGAGGCCTTGAAGGATGCTCTTAATCTGTAAGGTTGGGCAACTGTGATGGGCATGGTTTCCTTGGAGATAGCAGCCACAGTCCTTTGGTGCACCTTGCGTGACCCTATCCTGGAAGGCATGTGAGCCATGGTTTTGGGAGAGAAGTCTGCAAACACAAATTCCGGTTCAGGTTAGTCGAGAGGCGATCACAGGACCAATGTATAGACCTGGGGGAACAGCTCGACAGGAACTGTAATTAGGGTGACTGGAAGATGGTAGCACAGACTTTTCTATCTGGATTGTGTGTACAGAATGCCCTCTGAATCCAAGTGAGGTCTCACGGGTCCATTGGAGACTTTTCCGCTCTAAGGATTCTGGTGGCTCCACATAGTTTGGTGGCTTTTTTGGGGAAGATAAGAGTGCTGTTTTCCATCTTAGAGGTGCCCAAAACAGGGATTCCAGAGACAGGCTCTGGGTCTGGGCACCTGGAAAATCCCACCAAGTTAGTATTTGGCCCTGGCGGCCTACCAGGCCTGCAATGTTGGAACCTTGTGGTGGAACTGAGAGTGTTTGTTTGAAAGGATAATCAAGTGAGGGTCACAATGCCTGTTTGTGATCCGGGCAGCCCTCATTAGTTGGTGTGGTCACATTGGCCATGCACCTGGCTCCCAATTTGAGGGCTGGACACCCATTCCAACAGGCAGGTTTCCTTCCATGGGGAAGGAGTAGTACTCAATTATGCTTCAGGTTTCTCCACTGGAGGGATTCCAGCAAAGTATGTGGAAAGGTGCCAGAATACCAGGATGGGTAGAGATGATGGACTTGGACCATGGCCAGTCCCATATGCTAGATATGGGGCCCATTCTCCGGGTGACTGACACTAGGTCGTGGCTCAGGATCTGTCATACACAACACTAGTTGCCAGGGAAGTCCATGTATTGGGGTTCCCTCGAGATCTGAGCAGATTGATCCTCCTGTGGGGATTCTGGACAGACTCAGCAGGCACTTCTTCTTTCTATGGAGGAGGCAGAGTGCTACACTGCGGCTCCAGAATTCAATATCAAGAGGCTTTGGGGACCAGTAGGGTGAGGATGGAATTGTAAACACAAGCTAATGTAAATTCAGTGCCAGCAGAACACAGTTCCAATGTGAAGCAACTTTTTCGAGATATCCAGCACCAGAGTAAGGCGGTTGTCAGATGTTTGCTCACACTAGAGTTTGTGTCTATGATGACCAACAAATGCAGGGGTGGCATCAAAAGCCCATGGAGGATTTACCCCACTGAGGCTTGTGAGATGCTCCAAACAGCAAAGTTTCCTTCCACTGGACAGATGGAGTCTGGTTTGTTTGCTCCACGGTACCCCATGTGGAAAGTTTGGGTAGCAGAGCTCTTCGGCCTGGATGCCTGCAAAGCATACTTCCATTCTCCATTTCAGCTGAGGAACATGGCTGGTTCATTCTGGTGGCTCTGGGGCGAAGGAACAAGGCTTTGAGTTGACATGGAATCTCTTGCAGATAGGCCACAATGATCGTTTGTTAACAAGGAGATCTTAGAATGTGCTGGTGGCTAAGGTGCCATGCAGGATTCTCCTACACTGAGGGTTTGGCACAGGTCGAAGAGCATTATTTCCTTCAGGGGACGGGAGATGTTCTTTTGTGAGGCTCAGGGACCACCTGTTGTATCCTAAGTGGGTATTCCAGAAAAGGCCCCAGAGGATAGATGACTGAAAACCTAATCTAGGGTTCCAATGAAGTCCTACGGGCATAACAGTTTCAATCTTCTGACTCCGCACCTTTGACTTGGCTGTTTGCCTATATGTAGGTGATCATGGTTTTTCAGATGCACATTTGCATTCAGAGGAGCCCCCTATATTGGGGTGGGCTCAGGGGCCTTGCAGGTTTCTCCTAATCTGGAAGGTTTGGGCAACTGTGATGGGCACAGTTTCCTTGGGGATGGCAGGCACAGTCCTGTGGTTTGGCCCCAGAGTCCTCATCCTGGAGGACATGTGACACATGTTTTTGGGAGAGAACTCTGCAAACACAAATTCGGGTTAAAGTTATTGTCGAGGTGATCTCTTGGCCAATGCATAGACCTGGATGGCAGCTCGTCAGGAAATGTAATGGTGACTGGAAGGCGGTAGCGCAGGCTTTTTTTATCTGGATTGTGTGTTCAGGATGGCCTCGGAATGCAGGCGTGGTCTCCTGCCTCAGTGCGAGATTTCTCTTCTCTAAGGATCCTGGCGACTCCTCATGGTTTGGTGGCTTTTTCAGGGAAGGGAAAAGTGCTGTTTTCCATCTTAGGCGTGCCCCAAAACAGGGATTCCAGAGACATGCTCTGGGTCTCGGCACCTGGAAAATCCCACCAAGGGTTAGGATTTCGGCCAAGGCTAGTACCAGGCCTGCAATGCGGGGTCGTGGTGGTGCAACTAAGAAGGTTTGTTTGAAAGCATGCTCAGGCTGAAGGTCACAATGCCTGTTTGTGCCCACGGAGGACTGAAAGAGTTGGCGTGGTCACTTTGGCCAGAATACCAAGGATGGGTAGAGAGGATGGACTTGGGCCATGGCCGATCTCACATGCTGGATTAGGGGCCCGCTCTCTGGGTGGCTGACACTGGTTCTTGGCTCAAGCTCTGTCAAAAAGAAATTTTCGATGTGCTGGGTCTGGTGGAGTCACCGAGGGGGCTGAGTCAAAATAGACTTTCCTGCGGATGGTTCATAATGTGGGTTTGTGTCCATGGAGACCTTGGAATTGGGCGGTGGCACCGGGGCCCTGAAGGGTTCTCCTAACTGGAGGTTTTGACACAGCTCCAAAGAGCACGTTTAACTTGTGGAGAAACATTTGTTCTGATCGGTGCCATTGAATGTCTGTGTGGCCTCATGGGCCATGGATGTGTCTTTCTCTCTAGAAATTTGGCTGTATCACAAGAGCTTGTGTTCATTCTATGGGATGGGAAAAGTCCTTTTTTTATAATACCTCAGGTGTCCCACCAAAAGAGGGAATCCAGAACAGAACCCTGGGGAGGGGCCACTGGACAAACCGAACTCTGGTTAAGATTGGGGGCCTAAGAGCATGGCAAGCTCCATATGCGGGTTCTTGGTCCAGCCAGTGAGAGGCCTTATTTGAAAACAGATCTCACACTGAGGGTCACAATGCTTGTTTGTGCCAAACGCAGCCTTCATGCATGGGCAGGGCCTCATGGAATACGCTGGTTTATCCTACACTTAATGTTGGACTACATGCCAACCACAAGGTCTCTTGCCATGGGGAAGGAGGAGTTCTGATTTCTGCATCACGTTCACTCCAGGGCAGCGATGGGAGATAAGTTCTATGTTCCGAAGCCTGAAAACCAAGGTTGGGAAGAGATGATGAGCTAAGACCATGGCGGGTTCGATGTGGTCAGTGTGCGGTCAGCTGTCTGGGTGTCGGTCGGGATTTCCGGGTTCAAGCTGTGTCACACAGGACACTAGTGCCTAGGGTGGACTATATAATTGTGGTACAGTCGAGTGGCGTGCAGGTTGATCCTCATTTGTGGTTTCTGTGTAGCCCCATAGAGCAATGTTTTTCTTCTGGATGGCAGGCAGAGTGCTGCATTTTGGCTCCGGAATTGCCAAACAAAAGGGTTTATGGGCCAGGAGTGTGAGGACAGAAGTCTGAGAACACAAGCTAGGCTTAGGTTTTGGGTTGAGGGCACGGCAGACACACACTGCAGAGCTGAATCGAGATCTTGTGCATCTGAAGTCAGGGCGAGGATCAGACGTAGGCTCAGGTTGGAGTTTCTGTCGATGATGGCCCCTTCATGAAGGGGGCAGGGCAACACGAGGCCATGGAGGTTTTACTTTGATGGGAGTTGTGAGAATCTCCAAACCGCAAGGATTCCTTCTATGGGACAATTGAGACCTGTTTAATGGCTCCAGGACCTCCCATAAGGAATGACTCCAGAGCAGGGTTCTAAGGATGGATACCTCGACAGCCTGCCTCGCATTCTAATTGTATCCTCTTGACAAGACAGGTTCAATCTGTTGGCTCTGGGGGAGCAACCGAGGGGGCTGAGATGAAATGGACTCTCCTGTGGATGACTCATAAGGTGGGTTTTTGTTCATGAAGATCTTGGAATGGGGCGGTGGCACCAGAGCACTGAAAGTTTCTCCTAACCGGTGGTTATGAGATAGCTCCAACGAACAAGTTTCACAGGTGGAGATGAGATTTGTTCTGTTCGGTGCCTCAGGATACCCCCATATGCTGGTATTGAAAACCAGGCCTCTGAGGAGAGATGCCTGGAAACCAAAGCAATGGCATCGATTAGGGCCTGGGGGCCTGTCCCGTTCAATCTATTTCTCTGGGGAAATCTGTCTATTGGTCTGAGTGGATGTAGTTGCTCCGCTGGTGTCAGATCACCCCTGTTTCTCCTGGGCAGCCTACACTATTGGGATTGACTCAGGTACTTTGGAGGTTTCTCCTAATCTTTAGGGTTTGGCCAATGAAATGGGCAGAATTCCCTTGGAGAGGGCAGGCACAGTCCTGAGTTGTTGCTCCAGGGGCCCCAGTCTGGAGGGTGTGTGGGCCAGGGCTGTGGGGACAGAAGTTTGAAAACACAAAATCGGCTTAGGTTTGGAAGCTAGGTTAGATAGGCCCGATCTACAGACTGTGAGGAGAACTCTTTGGGATATGAAAAAAGGGCAACTGTGAGGCGCCTACTCAGGCTTTTCTCTCAGGATTTTGTGTCACCGATGGCCATGCAATGTCGAGGTCGCCTCATGGGCCATGGACGAGTCTGCCTTTCTGGGGATTTGGCCCAATCCCAAGAGTTTGGTGCAATTCTGTGGGATGGGAGGAGTCCTTCCTGTTTTTTCACCTCAGGAGTCCCACCAAAAGAGGGATCCCAGAACAGCACCCTGGAGAGGGTCAACTGGACAACCCGACCTCTGGTTATGATTGGGACCTAGGGGCATGGGAGCCCCATATGTGGGCTCTTGTTCCAGCCACTTAGAGGGCTTACTTGATGAAAGGGATCACGCTGAGGGTCACAATTCGTGTTTGTGCCAAACGTGGCACTCAAGCATGGGTGGGGCCTCATGGGCCATGCTGGTTTCTCCTACACTGATCGTTGGACAATATGCCAAACACAACTTTTCTGGCCATGGGTAAGGTAGAGTACTGATATCTGCATCACGTTCGCCCCTGGGCAGTGACTGGAGATAAGGTCTAGGTTCTGAAGCCAGAAAACTGAGGTTGGGAAGAGATGATGACCTAAGGCCTTAGCGAGTCCGATGTGCTCAGTGTGTAGCCAGCTGTCTGGGATTCAGTCGGGAGGTCTGAGATCAGGCTGTGTCAGACTGGGCATTAGTGCCCAAGGTAGACTGCAAAATCGGGGAACAGTCGAATGGCATGTAAGTTGACCCTCATTTGTTCTGATTGGTGCCACCCTGACATTCCACAGCCATCATTGACACAAATTCCAGACAAAAACCTGAGCAAGCGCCTCACACTCGCCCTTTGTTCATATCCCAAAGAGTTTTCATGATCTGTAGATTGGGCCTGCCATACCTACATACACAAACTTAAGACGAGTTGCTGTTTTCAGACTTCTGTCCCCACAGCCCTGGCCCACACACCCTCCAGGCTGGGGCCCCTCGAGCCACACCTCAGGAGTGTGCCAGCCCTCTCAAAGGGAATTCTGCCCATTCCATTGGCCACTACTGTACAAATTAGGAGAAACCTCCAAAATGCCTGAGGCTGTCCCAATAGTGTCGACACCCCAGGTCAAACAGGGTTGATCTGACACCAGCTAATCAACTACCTCCACTCAGACCCTTAGACAAATGTCCCCTGTGAAGAAGATTGTAACGGACAGGCCCCTAGGCCTTAATAGGATCCATTGCTTTGGTTTCCAGGCATCTCCACAAAGGAATGGTTTCCAATACCAGGACACGGGGGATTCCTGAGGCACCGATCAGAACACATCTCGTCTCCACATTAGAAACTTGCTCGTTGGGGCTGTATCAACACCTCCAGTTAGGAGAACCCTTCAGGTCCCCAGTGCCACTGCCCCTTTCCAAGGTCTCCATGACACAAACCCATATTATGACCCATCCGCAGGAGAGTCCATCTCAACACACCCCCCTGGGTTGCTTCCCCAGAGCCAGCAGATTGAACTTCTCTTGTCCCAAGGAGACAATTGGAATATGAAGAGGGCTACCCAGGCATCATATTTTAGAACAGTGTTCTGGAGTTGTTCCGTATGGGACGCCTTTAAGCCATCCAACATGTCTCAATTTTCCCGCAGAAGGAATTCTAGCAGTTTGGAGCATCTCAAAACTCCCATCGAGGGAAAAAGTCCATGGCCTCGTGTTGCCCCACCCCCCTTCCTGAAGGGGCCACCATGGACAGAAACTATGTCCTGAGCCAATGTCTGATCCTCGCCCTGACTTCAGGTGTGCAAGACCTAGATTAAGCTCTGTAGAGTGTGCATTCATTGCCCTTGCCCTGAACCTATGCCTAGCTTGTGTTCTCAGATTTCAGTCCTCCCACTCTGGGCCCACAAGCCCTCCAGTTTGGCAATTCCGGAGGCATTATGCAGCACTCTGCCTGCCCCCCAGAAGAAAAACATTGCCCTCTGGGTCTACCCAGAGACAGCAAATGAGGATCAACCTGCACGCCACTCGTCTGTACCCCAATTATATAGTCCACCCTGGGCACTAGTGCCCTTTCTGACACAGCCTGACCCCAGACCTCCCGACCAACACCCAGACAGCTGACTGAACACTGACCACATCGAACCACCATGGTCTTAGCTCATCATCTCTTCCGAACCTAGCTTTTCAGGCTTCAGAACTTAGACCTTAACTCCAAACACTGCCAAGGGGTGAACTTGATGCAGAAATCAGAACTCCTTCTTCCCCATGGCAAGAAAACTTGTTTTTGTTATGTTGTCCAATGTTCAGTGTAGGAGAAACCAGCATGGGCCATAAGGCTCTGCCCATGCATGAAGGCAGCGTTAGGCACAAACATACATAGTGACACAGCGTGAACCCTGTCCTCAAGTAAGGCACCTCCGTGGCTAGACCAGTAGCCTGCATATGGAGCTTGCCATGCTCCTAGACCCCTAATATTAACTAGAGGTCGGGTTGTACAGTCGTCCCACTCAGGGCTCTGCTCGGAAATTCCACTTTTGGTGGGATACCTGTGGGGGAAAAAAAAAACAAATCAGAATGGAGTCCTCACATCCCACAGAATGACCCCAAACTCTTGGGACTGGGCTAAATCCCCAGAGAGGGACACACGCCCATGTCACATGAGGCCACCTTGACATTCCACGGCTATCACTGACACAAAATCAAGAGACAAAAGCCTGGGCAAGCGCCTCACACTCACCCTTTGCTCATATCCCAAAGAGTTCTCATCCTGGTCTGTAGATCAGGACTGCCCAAAACCTAAGCCGAGTTTGTGTTTTCAGACTTCTGTCCACACAGCCCTGGCCCACACACCCTCCAGGCAGGGACCCCTGGAGCCACACCACAGGACTCACAGCCCTGGCCCCCACACCCTCCAGGGTGGGCCCCCTGGAGCCACACCACAGGACTGTGCCTGCCCTCTCCAAGGGAATTCTGCCCATTCCATTGGCCACAACTATATAAATTAGGAGAAACCTCCAAAGTGCCCGAGGCCATCCCAATAGAGTAGGCTGCCCAGGACAAATGGGCGATCTGACACCAGCTGAGCTACTACCTCTACTCCGACCCATAGACAGATGTCCCTAGAGAAGAAGATTGAACCGGACAGGTCCCTAGGCCCTAATCAGATCCATTGCTTTGGTTTCCAGGCATCTCTCCCCAGAGACCTGGTTTCCAATAACAGCACATGGGGGTTTCCAGAGGGCCCCATCAGAACACATCTTGTCTCCACATGGGAAACATGCTCGTTGGAGCTGTGTCAAAACATCCAGTTAGGAGAATCCTTCAGGGCCCCGGTGCCACCACACAATTCCAAGGTCTCCATTGACATAAAGCAACATTGTACCCATTGCAGGATGCTCTTTACTCCCCCACAGCCAGCCGATTGAACCTGTCTTGTTGCAAGAAAACAATTGGAATGCGATGCAGGCTGCCCAGGTATACATCCTTAAAACCTGCTCTGGAGTCATTCCGTATGAGAGGTCCTGGAGCCATCCATGGCCCTTGAGTCCCTGCCCATGCTTGAGGGCTGCATTGGGCACAAACATGCACTGTGACCGTTGGTGTGAACTCTATCCCCAAGTAAGACCCCTCAGTGGCTGAACCAAGGTTTCGCATATGGGGCTTGCCATGCCCATAGGCCCCCAGGCCTAACCAGAGGGCGGGTATTCCAGTTGTCTGTACCAGTGTTCTGCTCCAGAATCCCTCTATTTGGGGACACATGAGAGAGAAAACAGGACTCATCCCTTCCCACAGAATGACCCCAAACTCTTGGGAGCTGGGAAAATCACCAGCAAGGGAGACTCTTCCACAGCCCATGAGGCTACCCCTACATTAAACGACCATTGTGAATGAAACATCCAGAGACATAAACCTGAAAGACTGCCTTCCACACGCCCTCCGTTCTAATCATGAGGAGCTCCCCTCTCGGACTGAATATCAGGCTGCCATAACATTGGCCCCAAACCTCAGCCGAGTATGTGTTTTTGGACGTCTGTCCCCACAGGCCTGGCCAACACAGCCTCCAGGCTGAGGCCTCTGGATTCACTCCACAGGACTGTCCTGCTCTCTCCTAGGAGACTGTGCCCATTTCATTGCCCACAACCCCACAGAATAGGAGAAACCTCAAGGCTCCCGAGGACATCCCACTACTGTAAGCCGCCCTGGACAAACAGGGGCATCCTGACACAAGCTGAGCAACTACCTCCACACGGACATGCAGAAAGATGTCCAAAGAGACAGAAGATCGAAACAGATAGGCCCTGAGGCCCTAATCTGAACTATTGCTTTGGTTTCCAGGTGTCAGTCCTCAGAGGCCTGGTTTCGAAGACCAGCATATGGGGCTTTCCTGAGGCACCAAACAGAACACCTCTCGTATCCACATGGGAAGCTTCCTTGTTGGAGCTGTGTCAAACCCTTCAGGTTGGAGATTCCTGCAGAGTCCCTGAGCCACCGCCACATTCCAAGGTCTCCATGGCCACCAACCCACATTATGACTCATCCTCAGGAGAGTACATTTCAACTCAGCCATCTGGGTAGCTCTACCAAGATCCCGCAGATTGAGCCTGCCTTATCCCAACCAGTCAATGGGAATGTGAGGAGGCGTTTCCAGGCATCCATGCTTAGACCCCTGCTCTCGAGTATTTCCATATGGGGCATCCTGGAACCATGCAACAGGACTCGACTGTCCTGCAGAAAGAAACCTTGCGGTTTGGAGCAGCTCAAAACTCCCAGCACAGGGAAACCTCCCTGGCCTCATGACGACCCCAACCCCTTCAGGAAGGGGTCATCATGGACACAAACTCCAGCCTGAGGCAATGTCTGATACTCGCCCTGACCTCAGATGCAGGAGATCTCAATTCAGCCTCTACAGAGTGGACTTGCCGTGCCCTTGGCCCCAAACCTAATGCTAGCTTGTGTTTTCAGAGTTAATTTCTCACACTCCTGGCAAACAAGCCCTCTAGACTGGGAATTCCGGAACCACTATGCAGCCCTCTGCCTGCCCACCAGAAGAAAAACATTGCCTTATGGGGCTTTCCAGAAACCCCAAATGAGGATCAACCTGCACGGGCCTTGACCACGCCCCAATTGGATAGGCTACCCTGGCCACTAATGCTCTGACACAGCCTGAGGCCAGACGTCCCGACAGACAAGGAGGCAGGTGGCCTCACAACCAGCACATCAGACATGCCATGGCCTTATGCCGTTATCTCTTCCCAGCCTGGGTTTTTCAGACATCTGAACCTAGATATTATATCAAATCCCTGCACAGGTGGGTACCTGAAGCACAAATCAGAACTCCTCCTTCCCCATGGTTGTAAAGCTTGCTGTTGCCATGGAGTCACATCTTCAGGGTAGGAGAAATCTTCATGGCCTCTGAGGCCAAGCCCAAACTTGAGTGCCGCCCTGGGCACTAACTCACATTGTGACCGTCAGTGTGAGCCCCATGTCGAAGTAAGGCCTCTAAGGGCCTGGACCAAGAGCCCGCATATTGGGCTTGCCAAGCCCCTATGCTCCCAATCCTCACCAGTGTTCGAGTTTTCCAGTCGCTCGTACCCAGGGCTGTGATCTGGAATCACTCTCGTGGAGAAATACTTGAACCAGACAACAGGACTCCACCCTTCCCACAAAATGACCGCAAAATCTTGGGAGCTGGCCCAACTCCTCAGAGAGGGAGACTCTTAAATAGCCCCTGAGGCCACCCCTACATTCCACGGCTATGGGGGACATAACATCCAAAGACAAAAGCTTGTGTGACTGCCTCCCATTCGCCCTTCTTTCATAAGCTGAGGTCCTCCTGTCATGGTCTGTGGATCCAGCCTGCCATACCCTCGGCGCCACACCTAAGCCGAGTTTATGTCTTCAGACTTCTTGCCCACAGACCAGACCCACACACCCTCCAGTCTAGGGCCCATGGAGACACAACGAAGGACTGTGCCTGTCCTCTCCAAGTTAACTGTGCCCAATCCTTGGCCACAATCCTTCAGATTAGGAGAAACCTCCAAGGCCTCCGAGGCCATGCCAACAGTGTAGGCTGCCCTGGACTAAGAGGGGCACTCTGACAGCAGCTGAGCAACTATCTCCACTTAGACACTCAGACAATGTACCCAGAGACAGAAGATTGAAACAGACAGGCTTCTAGGACCTAATCTGAACCCTAGCTTTGTTTTCCAGGTGTCTCCCCTCATAGAACGGGTTTGAAGATCAGCATCCGGGGCTTTTCTGAGGCACCAAACAGAACCTCTCTCATCTCCACATGTGGATCTTTTTTAATGAAACCGTATCAAACCCTTTGGTTAGGAGAATTCTGCAAGGCCCCTGAGCCACCAGCACATTCCAAGGTCTCCATGGATAGAAACCCACATTACGACCTATCCTCAGTAGAGTCCATTTCAACTCAGCTCCCGGGTTCTTGCCCCAGAGCAAACAGTTCAAACATGTCTTGTCACTAATCAACTTGGAATGTGAGGTATGGTGTACAGGTATCCATCCTTCGAACCCTGCTCTCCAGTCCTTCCGTATGGGATGTCCTGGAGCCATTCAATAGGACTCGACAGTCCTGCAGATGGAAACCTTGTGGTTTGGAGCAATGCACAAACTAGCGTATGTGCTGGTTTCTAAGGTGATGTACTGGATTCACAAACCCTGAGGGTTTGGCACAGGTCCAAGTGCACAGTTTCCTTATGGGGACAGGAGAAGTTCTTTCGTGTGGCTCAGGGACCACATGATGTGTCATAAATTGGTATTCCAGAACAGGCCCCTGAGGACAGATGCCTGAAAACCTAATGGGGTTCCATTCAGGGCCTACGGGCATTTCAAGTTCAATCATCTAACTCACGATCATTCACTTGGCTGTCTCCCTGTATGTAGGTGATCAGGGTGTTTCAGACTGCGCAATTGCATTTAGAGTGCCCGGCAATATTGGGGTGGGCTCAGGGGCATTACAGGATTCTCCTAATCTGGAAGGTTTGGGCAACTCTTATGTGCACAGTGTCCTTGGGATGGCAGCCAGAATTCTGTGGTGTGGCTCCAGAGATCCCATTCTGGTGGGCATGGGAGACATGGTTTTGGGAGAGAAATCTGGAAACACAAATTCGGGTGAGTGAATTTGTGGGGATGTGATCGCATGCCCAATGCACGGACCTGGAGGGCAGCTCATCAGGAACTTTATTAGGGTGACTGGAAGGCAGTAGTACAGACTTTTCTTTCTGGATTGTGTTTCCAGGATGGCCTCAGAATGAAGGTGTGGTCTCATGGATCCATGGGAGACTTTTCCTCTCTGTGGATCCAGGCAGCTCTCCATAGTTTGTTTGGTGGTTTTTTTGGCAAGGGAAGAGTGCTGTTTTCCACCATATGAGTGCCCCAAAACAGGAATTCCAGAGATGGGCTCTGGTTCTGGGCGTCTGGGACATCCCACCAAGGGTTAAGATATGGGCCTAGGGGCATACAAGGCCTGCAATGATGGATCATGGTGATGCAACTGATAGGGATTATTTGAAGGCATGCTTAGGTTGAGGGTCACAATGCCTGTTTGTGCCCAGGGAAGCCCTCAGGAGTGGGCGTGGTCTCATTGATGTAACTGGCTCCACCTCTGAGGGTTGGACAAGCTTCTCAACAGGCAGGCTTCCTGCCATGAGGAAGGAGGAGTTCTCTATTGTGCTTCAGGCTGCCCCATTTGCAGGGATTCCAGCAAAAGTCTGGGGACAGGTTCCTGAATACCAAGGATGGGTAGAGATGACGTACTTGGGCCATGGCAATCCCAAATGCTACATGTGGGGCCCACTCTCTGGTGACTGATACTAGGACGGGAATCAGGCCCTGTCAGACACAGCACTAGTGGTCAGGGCAACCTGTAAATCGGGGCTCCAGAGAGGGCTGAGGAGTTTGATCCTCATGTGGGGTTTTTGGCCAGACTCACCAGGCACTTCTTTCTACAGGGAAGGCAGAATGCTGTGTTATGGCTCCGGGATTCCTTATCAAGAGGAATTTATCTTCAACATTTTGAGGAACCTCCATGCTGTTTTCCAGAGTTGTTGCACCAGCTTGCATTCCCACCAACAGTGTAGGAGGGTTCCCCTTTCTACGCATCCTCGCTAGCATCTGTCGTTTCCTGACTTATTGATTTTAGCCATTCTGACTGGTGTGAGGTGATATCTCATTGTGATTTTGATTTGCATTTCCCTGATGCCAAGTGATATGGAGCACTTTTTCATGTGTCTGTTGGCCATCTGGATGTCTTCTTTGCAGAAATATCTGTTCATGTCTTCTGCCCATTTCTTGATTGGATTATTTGTTCTTTGGGTGTTGAGTTTGCTAAGTTCTTTATAGATTTTGGACACTAGTCCTTTATCTGATATGTATTTTGCAAATATCTTCTCCCATTCTGTGAGTTGTTTTTTGATTTTGTTAACTGTTTCCTTTGCTGTGCAAAGCTTTTGATCTTGATTAAATCCCAATTGTTTATTTCTGCCCTATGACGCAGCAATTGCACTACTGGGTATTTACCCTAAAGATACAAACATAGTGACCCAAAGGGGCACGTACCCAAATGTTTATAGCAGCAATGTCCACAATAGCCAAACTATGGAAAGAACCTAGATGTCCATCTGAGATGAATGGATAAAGAAGTTGTGGTATATATACACAATGGAATACTATGCAGCCATCAAAAGAAATGAAATCTTGCCATTTGTGACAACATGGATGGAACTAGAGCGTAACATGCTTAGCGAAATAAGTCAAGCAGAGAAAGACAACTATCATATGATCTCCCTGATATGAGGAAGCGGTGATGCAACATGGGGGCTTAAGTGGGTAGGAGAAGAATAAATGAAAAAAGATGGGATTGGGAGGGAGACGAACCGTAAGTGACTCTTAATCTCACAAAACAAACTGAGGGTTGCTGGGGGGAGGGGGGTTGGGAGAAGGTGTTGGGGTTAAGGACATTGGGGAGGGTATTTGCTTTGCTGAGTGCTGTGAAGTGTGTAAACCTGGCGATTCACAGACCTGTACCCCTGGGGATTAAAATATGCGTGTATAAAAAATAAAAAATTGAAAAAAGAGGAGTTTATCTGTCACAGCTGGCCAAGGGAGGTTGCTGAAGTTTAAAGACTACTAAGTAGGGACAAGATGGTGGGGGTGTAGGAGGACGTGCCTTTTCAGCCGGTACCCCAAAGTGAGCTGATTACCTTTCAAAGAACTCCATTCACCCATGAAATCAGCCTGAGATCAGAATTATACACGTCTGGATCTCTACAGCGGCAGAAGATGCCAGTGGGCAGGTAAAGTGGAGCGGGCAGGAGGACTGATATCAGAAGATAAACAAAAGGGGGAGGGAACCACCAGAGGCGACCAGTTGGAAAGTAATACCCCAATATGAGCGAGAGTGCCCTGCGTCCGGGGACCAGCATTAACTTGGAGACTGGTTGAAAGCACTCCAAAAGAGCAAAGGATCCTGTGGGGAAATCATGGGAATCGGGGTGGCTAGGGACAGGGGCTTAAGTCCCCGGTCCCAGGACAGCCTCCCCTGCGCCAAGGCAGAGAGAGTGTGGCGGAGAAACCAGGTCTTGGTCCCTAAGCCGCCAGTGCACCTGAGAATGCATGGGTTCTGGCTTCTGTGAGGGGATGGGAGCCACACGGGTTGGCAGAACGCGCGAGACCTACTACAAAGCCTGAGATATGCGCGCACATGCCTCATGCTCCCCTGAGAGAGTTACAAAGGCACGGCCGGCACTCTTTGAGCTGCGCCATTGTTTCAAAGCCTAAGCCGCACGCCCCAAACTCTCCCCTGACAGAGGTGCACAAAAGCCCAGCCTGGTGCTCTCGGTCCTGCGTCCCGTTCTCAGTGTCTGAGATGCGCACGTGACCCATAACTGCCCCTGAAAGAGGTGCGCACAAGCCGGGCACTCTTAGACCCAGCAAGACCAGGCACTCCCAGCCCGGGCCAGTAGGAAAATCTCAGTGTGCCATTGCTGCTTGGAACCTCTCTGGCAGTCGGGAGCTCCCAGACAGCCGCCACTGCCTTGGCTTTGAGTACAAGCAAAAGATCCTGTGCCCCCAGGGTCTGCAAATTGGAACCTGCTCTGCCAGCGACCAAGGGGGAACTTATTTAGGCTCTGCACCCAAGCTGAGAATTCTCTTTGAGAGGGAGATCAGGGTGCGGTTTGTTTTCCTCTAAAACTACAAAAACCATCAAAGGCGGTCAAGGTGAGAAAAAAAAAAAGTGAACATAAAAACTGGCAGAGAACAAAAGCCTGAAAAAAACAGTTTCCTCAGAGCCCACCCTCTTGAGGAGGGCGGGAGGACTTAACTCAGGAAACATCATTGACTGACAACCCACGTGGCAGTCCCCTCCCCCAGAAAACAAACCAAGAAAGAAAAAAAAAAAGGACTACAAGAGAACAACCACTACTTTATAGGAAAACTTGTATTGTTCACTCATTCCCACTATTCCGTTTATTTTTTTTAACACATAGGTAATTTTTTTAACTTTTTACCATCACAGTGAGCTGTACAGTACATCAAATTCCATAATACCCTTCTAACATGAACTTTTTGATACATACACCTATGTTTTTCTTTTGCATTTTTTTGAATTCCATTTTTTAAAATTTTAGTTAAGTTTAGTCTAGTTTATTCCTTTTTATTTTTATCCTCTAATATTCATATAGAGATAAACTTCAAAGTAATCCCTTTTCCACAATCAATACTACCCCTATGGGTAAACAAATTTTTAATCCCCTTTATCTTAGGAAATTTGAGGCCTTTAACAAGGATATCAAGATACATTCAAGAAGAATCAAAACAACCTTCCTTGCACACACTGAGAATTTATAAGAACTCTCCCATGTTCTTCCACCAGTGTTTCTGTGTTTGTCCTGATAGCATATAAATCTTACACTTGGGGTTCTTTTTGACGAGGTTCTTCCTTTATTTGCATATATATATGCAAATTTGTTCACAAGAGGTCCACAAGGCTCTCAATGAGTTTCAATCTAATCTAAACTCTCTCAAAGCAGGGTAACTGAGACAGAAGATAGAATTCGTGATCTGGAGGACAAACAGATAGAGAGAAAGGATCAGGAGGAAGCCTGAAACAAAATTTGCATATATATATGCAAAAACCATGAAGCATTCCAATGTCAGACTTATTGGAATCCCTGAAGGGGAGGAGAAAGAAATAATTCTAGAAGATAGAGTGGAACAAGTCCTTCATGAAAATTTTCCCAATCTCGTGAATGGAACCAGCATTCATATACTAGAGTCTGAACGGTCTCCACCCAAGATTATACATTCCAAAAGAACATCACGACACCTGATAGTAAAATTGAGGAATTATAATAGTAGATATAATCTCTTAAAAGCTGCTAGGAAAAAGAGGCTCCTTACGTACAGAGGGAAGCCCATCAGAATAACGTCAGACCTGTCCACAGAGACCTGGTAAGCCAGAAGAGGCTGGCAAGATATAGTCAGGGCACTAAATGAGAAGAACACACAGCCAAGAATACTATAACCAGCAAGACTGACATTCAAAATGGATGGAAAGATAAAGAGTTTCCAAGACCAGCAAGGCTTAAAAGACTATGCAACCACCAAGCTGACACTGCAGGAAATATTAAGGTGGGTTCTATAAAAGAGTAAAAATACTAAGAATAGCATTGAACAGAAATATAGAGACAATCTACAGAAAGAAAGACCTTAAAGGTAACTCGATGTCAATAAAAACGTATCTATCAATAATCACTCTCAATGTGAATAGCCTAAATGCGCCCATAAAATGGCACAGGGTCGAAGATTGGATAAAACGACAGGACCCATCCATATGATGTCTACAAGAGAACAATTTTGAACCTAAAGATACACACAGACTGAAAGTGAAGGGATTGAGAAGCATTCTTCATGCCAATGGGCCTCAAAAGAAAGCTGGGTTAGTGATTCTCATATCAGATAAATTAGACTTTAAACTAAAGACTGTAGTCAGAGATACAGAAGGACACTACATAATCCTTAAAGGGACTATCCACCAAGATGATCTAACGATTGTAAATATCCATGCCACCAATATGGAAGCAGCCAAATACTTAAGAAAACTGTTAAGATAAAGAGTCATATTGATATGAATACATTAATCATAGGAGATCTTAACATGCCTCTCTCAGAAATAGATCATCGAAGCAGAAAATCAATAAAGAAACAAGAGCATTGAATGACACATTGGAACAGATGGACCTCATAGATACATACAGAACATTCCACCCTAAAACAACAGAATACTCATTCTTATCAAGTGCACATGGAACCTTCTCAAGAATAGACCACATACTGGGTCACAAATCAGGACTCAACTGATACCAAAAGACTGATATTATTCCCTGTATATTCTCAGATCACAGTGCCTTGAAACTGGAGCTCAGTCACAAAGAAAAGTTCAGAAGGGACTCAAACACCTGGAAGCTAAAGGCCACCTTGCTTAAGAATGCTTAGATCAAACAGGAGATCAAGGAAGAACTGAAACAATTCATGGAAACCAATGAGAATGAAGACACTTTGGTCCAAAACCTATGGGATACAGCAAAGGCGGTCCTAAGAGGGAAATACATAGCCATCCTAGCCTCCCTCAAAAAAATTGAAAAATCCAGAACACTGAAGCTGTCTCAACACCTTAAAGAACTGGAGAATCAACAACAAATCAAACCAACTCCACATAAAAGAAGGGAAATCATCAAGATTAGAGCTGCGATCATTGAGGTAGAAAACAGAGTTACAGTAGAACGTATCAACGAAACTAGAAGCTGGTTTTTTGAAAGAATCAATAAGATCAATAAACTATTGGCCACACTAATCCAAATGAAAAGACAGAAAGCCCAAATTCATAAAATTTGAATGAAAATGGAGAGATCACAATGAACACCAAGGAAGTAGAAACAATCATCAGAAGTTATTATGAACAGTTATATGCCAATAAACTTAGCAACCTAGATGAAATGGATGAATTCCTGGAAAACTATAAACTCCCAACATTGAACCAGGATGAAATCGACAACCTGAATAGACCAATATCTAGTAACGAGATTGATGCACTGATCAAAAACCTCCCAATAAAATAAGCACCAAGGACATGATGGATTCCCTGGGGAATTCTACCAAACTTTCAAAGAAGAAATAACACCTATTCTCCTGAGCTGTTTCAAAAAATTGAAGCAGAAGGAAAGCATCCAGGCTCTTTCTATGAAGCCAGCATTACCTTGATCCCCAAACCAGGCAAAGACCCTACCAAAAATGAGAATTTCAGACCAATATCACTGATGAATATGGATGCTAAGATTCTCAACAGGATACTAGCAAACAGGATCCAACAGTACATTAAAAAGATTATCTACCATGACCAGGTGGGATTCATCCCTGGGCTACAAGGATGGTTCAACATTCACAAATCAATCAATGTGATACAACAAATTAATATGAGAAGAAAGAAGAAACACATGGTCCTCTCAATTGATGCAGAAAAAGCATTGGACAAAATCTAGCATCTGTTCCTGATTAAAACATTTCAAAGATTAGGGATAGTGGGAACATTCCTGAACCTCATCAAATCTATCTATGAAAGACCCACAGCAAATATCATCATTAATGGGAAAAAGCTTGCAGCCTTCCCGTTGAGATCAGGAACAAGACAAGGATGCCCACTTTCATCAATCTTGTTCAACATAGTATTAGAAGTCCTAGCAGCAGCAGCAATCAGACAACAAAGAGAAATAAAAGGTATCCAAATTGGCAATTAAGAAGTCAAACTCTCTCTATTCGCAGATGAAATGATTCTTTATATGGAAAACCCAATGGACTCCACCCCCAAACTACTAGAAATCATACAGCAATTCAGCAACGTGGCAGGATACAAAGTCAATGTACAGAAATCTGTGGCTTTTTATACACTAACAATGAAAATACAGAAAGGGAAATTAGAGAATCGACTCCATTTAGTAACCACCAAGAACCATAAGATATCTGGGAATAAACCTACCCAAAGAGGTAAAGGATCTATTCTTGAGGAGCTACAGAACACTCATGAAAGAAATTGAATAATACACAAAAAGATGGAAGACCATTCCATGCTCTTGGATCAGAAGAATAAACATTGTTAAAATGTCTATACTGCCTAGAGTAATCTATACTTTAAATGCCATTCCGATCAAAATTCCACCGGTATTCTTCAAAGAGCTGTAGAAAATAAACCAAAAATTTGTATGGAATCAGAAAAGACCCTGAATCGCTAAGGAAATGTGAAAAACAAAAATAAAACTGGGGGCATGATGATACCTAATTTCAAGCTTTACTACAAAGCTGTGATCACCAAGAGAGCATGGTATTGGCATTAAAACAGACACATAGACAAGAGGAACAGTGTACAGAGCCCAGATATGGACCCTCAACTTTATGGTCAATTAATCTTCGACAAAACAGGAAAAAATATACAGTGGAAAAAAGACAGTCTCTTCAATAAATGGTGCTGGGAAAACTGGACAGCTATATGTAGAAGAATGAAACTCGTCCATTCTCTTACACCGTACACAAAGATAAACTCAAAATGGATAAAAGACCTCAATGTGAGACAGGAATCCATCAGAATCCTAGAGGAGAACATAGTCAGTAATCTCTTTGATATCAGCCACAGCAACTTCTTTCAAGATATGTCTCCAAAGGCAAAGGAAACAAAAACGAAAATAAACTTTTGGGACTTCATCAAAATCAAAAGCTTCTTCACAGCAAAGTAAACAGTCAAGAAAACAAAGAGGCAACCCACAGAGTGGGAGAAGATATTTGCAAATGACAGTACAGACAGAAGGTTGATATCCAGGATCTATAATGAACTCCTCAAACTCAGCACACACAAAACTGGCAGTCTTATAAAAAAATGGGCAGAAGATATGAACAGACTCTTCTCCAATCAAGACATACAAATGGCTAGCAGACACATTAAAAAAATGTTCATCATCGCTAGCTATCAGGGAGATTCAAATTAAAATCACATTGAGATATCACCTTACACCAGTTAGTATGGCCAAAATTAACAAGGCAGGAAACAACATGTGTTGGAGGGGATGTGGAGAAAGGGAGACCCTCTTCCACTGTTGATGGGAATGCAAGTTGATGCAGCCTCTTTGGAAAGCAGTGTGGATATTCCTCAAGAAAATAAAAATAGAAATTCCCTATGACCCTGCAATTGCACTCCTGGGTACTTACCCCAAAGATATAGAGGTAGTGAAAAGAAGGGCCACCTGTACCCCAATGTTTATAGCAGCAATGGTCACGGTTGCCAAACTATGGAACGAACCAAGATGTCTTTCAATGGACGAATGGATAAGGAAATTGTGGTTCATATACACTATGGAGTATTATGGCTCCATCATTAAGGATGAATACCCAACTTTTGTAGCAACATGGACAGGACTGGAAGAGATTATGCTGAGTGAAATAAGTCAAGCAGAGAGAGTCAATTATATGGTTTCACTTATTTGTGGATCATAACAAATAAGCTTTGCGCAGTGGCAGTATCATAGCCAATGAGGTTTATCCGAGGCGCGATTATTGCTAATTGAACATAACAAATAGCGTGGAGGACAACGGGTGTTAGAGAGGAGAAGGGAGTTGGAGTAAATTGGAAGGGGAGGTGAATCATGAGAGACTAAGGACTCTGAAAAGCAATCTGAGGGGTTTGAACTGGCGGGGGGGTGGGATGTTGGGGAACAGGTGGTGGGTATTATAGAGGGCACGGATTGCATGAAGCACTGGGTGTGGTGAAAAAAATAATGAATACTGTTATGCTGAAAATAAATAAATTAATTAAAAGAATAAACAGACACATAGACCAGTGGAACAGAGTAGAGAGCCTGGATATGGACCCTCAACTCTATGGGCAAGTAATCTTCGACAAAACAGAAAAAAATATACAGTGGAAAAAAGCCAGTCTATTCAATAAATGATGATGGGAAAACTGGACAACGATATGTAGAAGAATGAAACTCGTCCATTCTCTTACCCATACACAAAGATAAGCTCAAAATGGATAAAAGACCTCAACATAAAATAGGAATCCATCAGAATCCTAGAGGAGAACATTGGCAGTAACCTCTTCGATATCAGCCACAGTAACTTCTTTCAAGATATGTCTCCAAAGGCAAAGGAAACAAAAGTGATAATGAACTTTTGGGACTTCCTCAAGATCAATAGCTTCTGCACAACAAAGGAAACAGTTAAGAAAACAAAGAGGCAAGCCATGGAATGGGAGAAGATATTTGCAACTGATAGTACATACAAAAGGTTGATATCCAGGATCTATAAAGAACTCCTCAAACTCAACACGCACAAAACAGGCAATCATATTAAAAAATGGGCATAAGATATGAACAGACACTTCTCCAATGAAGACATACAAATGGCTATCACACATATGAAAAAATGTTTATCATCATTAGACTTCAGGGACATTCAAATTAAAACCACATTGAGATATCACCTTACACCACTTAAAATGGCCAAGATTAGCAAGACAGGAAACAACGTGTGTTGGAGAGGATGTGGAGAAAGGGGAACCCTCTTACACTGTTGGTGGGAATTCAAGTTGGCGCAGCCTCTTTGAAGAGTGAGGAAATTCCTCAAGAAATTAAAAATAGAGCTTCCCAGTGACTCTGCAATAGTACTACTAGGTATTTACCCCAAAGATACATATGTAGTGAACAGAAGGTCCATCTGTATCCCAATGTTTATAGCAGCAATGACCACGGTCGCCAAACTGTGAAAATAACCAAGATGCCCTTAAACAGACGAATGGATATGGAAGATGTGGTCCATATACACTATGAAGTATTATGTCTCCATCAGAATGGATGAATACCCAACACTTGTAGCAACATGGACGGGACTGGAAGAGATTATGCTGAGTGAAATCAGTCAAGCAGATAGTCAATTATTATATGGTTTCACTTATTTGTGGAGTATGACAAATAACATGGAGGACATGAGGAGATGGGGAGGAGAAGGGAGTTGAGGGAAATTGGAAGGAGAAGTGAACCACGAGAGCCTCTGGACTCTGAAAAAATATCTGAGGGTTATCCAGGGGCGGGGAGTGGGAGGTTGGGGAAACCAGGGGGTGGATATTAGAGAGGGCACGGTTTGCATGTAGCACTGGGTGTGGAACAAAAACAATGAATACTGTTACACTGAAAAGAAAAAAAATATATACCAAGGAGGGGGGAGTGGGGTATTCATACTTTCAGATGGCTCAGTAATATTCCATCATATATATGGACTGTATCTTCTTTATCCATTCATCTGTTGAAGAGGACCTTGATCCTTTCCACAGTTTGGCTATTGTGGCCATTACTTCTATGAACACTGGGGTAGTTATGACCCTTCTTTTCAATATATCTGTATCTTTAGGGTAAATACCCAGTAGTGCAATTGCTGTGTCATAGGGTAGCTCTATTTTTAACATTTTGAAAACTCTTCTGAAATACCTGTGGCTTCTGCGAATCTATAAATCTATGTCTCCACCTCCCTTCCTGTCTGTAGTAGTGCTCTACCTGTCCACACACCCCTAAGTAAACAATCCCACCCCAGGTCATGGGAGTTCCAAATATCTCCTAAAGAACCGTATGTTGTGGGTGTCAAGCAAAAGTGAAGGAGGCAGGATGGGTCTGTACCTGGTCTGTGAATTGGCTGGTGCTGTCCTATGATAACCTATAGCCTGAAGGGGCAGCAAAGGCTGGATATGGGGGAGTAACCTCACACATTATCTTCCCAAATCTGATATTTTGCTTTGGGGAGAAAAGCCTGCGACTAGGACCTTTGTCTACTGTCACTTCTTCCCTTCTGCCTCTAGACTGCCTCTGTCCCTGCCCTTGTAGATCCTCTCCACAAATTTTCCTTCTCCTGTCTCCTGCTCACAAAATCACCTCCTACAAAAGTTGCCCCCATTTTCGGTATGAAGGAATGGGGACTGAAGGGCTGAGCAACTTTGGCGTGCCAGTCAATGAGGCCTTGGTGTTTGTGGAACCATTGGTACAGTGAGCATGGTCTGAGCAGCTAACCACAGTAGTTCCCGAGTGCTAGGAACACATAAGCAACCTACGTCCCTCTTACACATAAGTGACCTGGACTATACCAGCCTTTACATTTTCTATGGGAAGCATCACCCTCAAATAAGCTCAGACATCATCCATCTCATGGTTGCATGTCTCCCACTTTGCAGGTCCCTTGACGTTCATTTCAACCCCCTGAAGAAACTTCCTCATGGTTCCCATCTGTGTATGCACACGTGCTGTTGGCACACTGTCATTACTGACCTCAGCCCAGGAGTCACAGCTCTAGGCACTTCCCCTACAGTCTCAGTGGTGTCAAATATAGACACCAGATCACTGGCATTTGCACCACACCTACAACCCCACTCCACATGCCTGCAGCTAAGATGGACCATAGCCCAGGTGGTGCCATCCAGGAATCTCACCATCCAACTCCATTCTGACCCCAGTGTCCAGTTTATGAGAAGGTCAGTATTGAGTCCTGGATGTGGCCCCATTTTTCATACCCAAGCAGGCACTACAGTCTCCAAGGTGCACTCTTCCCACCTCTCTCCCACTGAGGCTTACTCTGTGCAGACACCCATGCACCTAAAGCACCCATTGTTAATCCCACATTTCTCCCCAATTCCTACAGTCCTTCTTTGGTCATAGCGAAGTTATATTTTTAATTTCTTGAGGAATCTCCACACAGTTCTCCAAAGAGGCTGCACCAACTTGCATTCCCACCAACAGTGTAAGAGGGTTCCCCTTTCTCCACATCCTCTCCATCACATGTTGTTTCCTGTCTTGTTAATTTTGGCCATTCTAACTGGAGTAAGGTGATATCTCAATGTGGTTTTAATTTGAATCTCCCTGATGGATGGTGATGATGAACATTTTTCATGTGTCTGCTAGCCATTTGTATGTCTTGATTGGAGAAGTGTCAGTTCATATCTTCTGTCCATTGTTTGATATGTTTGCCTGTTTAATGTGTGTAGAGTTTGAGGAGTTTATTATAGATCCTGGATATCAACCTTTTGTCTGTACTGTCATTTGCCAGTATCTTCTCCCATTCCATGGGTTGCCTTTGTTTTGTTGACTGTTTCCTTTGCTGTGCAGAAGCTTTTGCTTCTGATATCATTTTTTAAGAGAAGACATGGTTTTTGACCATAGTTCTCTTTATTTCATGCATTTTTTTTAGACCTGGGTTTTGCTTCTACGTTTTTTTTTATTATTATTATTTCTTTTCAGCGTAACAGTATTCATTTTTTTTGCACCACACCCCTTGCTCCATGCAATCTGTGCCCTCTCTAATACCTACCACCTGGTTCCCCAACCTCCCATGCCTCCGCCCCTCAAAACTCTCAGATTGTTTTTCAGAACCCATAGTCTCCATGGTTCATCTCCCCTTCCAATTCCCCTCAACTCCCTTCACCTCTTGTTTCATTAATTTGTGGAGCTTATGCTATTATTAAGGAGATGTTATTGGTGCCAGGAACTCTAAGCAGCAGTCAGTAAAACACTAGCATCCCGTTGTCCTAGCACCTTCCTGACCCTCACCCTATATATCCAGGGCTCCGTTTCTAGATTGGGGAAATTATACTCTACACTTCACTGTAACAAAGTTGTTATGAGACTGATAATTGACTCTCAAATATTTTACTGTTTGTATAAAAAATTCATTGTAATTATTAAAGTCAGTCTTAGATAAAGCTGTAAAGTAAGCAGGTGTTTCATAAAGCTATTTGGTCTCTATATGCACTTATATGAAGTTAGGAAGGAGAGAATACTTTAGAAGTAAGTATGTTGGTTGTGTTAGTAAGGGGATAATTTTGGACAATGAGCCAATAACGACCTCATTAAAAATACCATTAACAATACTTCTTGACTCTTAGATAGCATAGAAAACTGTCTCCCCCACACAATCTTTGAAATAGATGTTTAATGATTTTCTTTTTTTAGAGGTGAGGGGCACATGGAGGAGGAAAGAGAGAATCTTAAGCATGGAGATAAATGCAGGATTCCATCTCAGGATTATGAGGCTCAATCAGGAATTTCGTGTTTAACCAACTGAGTCACCCAAGTGCCCCAAGAATTGTTCATAGTACAACCAGTATAACATAAAATAGAATTTAGAGCAAATTGCACTGCAAGGTAGATGGACTGTGAATCTGAATTTTCTATTCTAATTGGAGTCTTCATAAAGTTCATATTTCTCAAGGCTCTGTTACCTCTTAATCACATTCCTTAGTTTTATTCTTGCCTCTACTATATAATGAATACCCTCTCTCCCTCTCTCTCTCTCTTCTATAGTCTGTGTATTACCACATTTTAAGATGTTGTGGAGACCTTCCAGTTTATGTGGGCAAGGTGAATAAGAAATGAGAAAGTTATTAAGCTGGTCTACAACTGAAAAGTTTTGATATGTGCATATTATGCAATGGAAAAACACAAGTGGACTTTAGATATTATGAGATACCAATCAGTCTGGGAAGATTGTAAACTCTAAATTAATTGCTAGCACTTCATATCCTGAAGCGTTAACAAAAAATGAACACTTTCTGAGAGTTCAACATTAAAAGTCAGCCTTTTGGTAAAGGATGCTATCTGTTTCTTATAAGGTGATATTAATAAGAGCTCACATTTGTTGAAGGTTTCCTATACTTCAGACACAATTTTCAGCACATTGCATTTGTTGACTAACTTAATTCTGTAATAGCACTGAGATATATATTATTATTATTCCCATTTTGAGATGAGAAACTGAAGCAAAGAAAAATTACATAATCTCCCTAGAGTTATTCACCCAGCATCCAATCCAGGAAGTTTGGTTTCATAGAGTGTGCATTGATCGCTATGCAAAGGAGTTTTTCTGGTGATAGCAGTTATTCTGAAAATAAGAACAGAGTAACTGCTGCAAGCCTGAGTATGGTGCTGTCATGGTCATTTGAAGTTCATTGCTATCATCTTTATGAAAGTCTTATTTTCCATGTCATAACCTGAATCAATGGCCAGCCTATTCACAGGGCCCACAGGGTTTATGGTATATATAAAATTCCCTGGAGTCTGTGAGGAGGACTGCCTTTTCTGTGTATCATTGGAGAGCAGAGTATGATAAGGAGGCCTGAATGGATACATATATACATATATATATATAAATATATAAAAAATATATATAATGTACAATATATATTTATATAAATATAATATACATTTACATAAATATTATAAATATATAAATATATAATATAAATACTATATAATGTATAGATGTATAAAATTGATATATATGTATAAAAGAAAATCTATATGTATAAAATGATACATTTATATATAAAATCTATATATGTATAAAAGAAAATTTATATATGTGTAAAAGGAAGTCTATCATATATATGTACATATACATATATAATATGTATATCATATACATATTATACATACATAATATACATATTATACACACATAATATATAAATATATTTTACTTATTTTATTATATTATTATATATTTATATATTCATATATTCGTATATAAATATATATTTATATACTTTATATTATATATATTTATATACTATATATTATATTTATATATATCAAGCCTTAAACAAGGTAGCAGGTGTGAGGAATTGCATGATTTTTTTAAATATTTATTTGTTTATTTGACAGACAGAAATCACAAGGAGGCAGAGAGGCAGGCAGAGAGAGAGGAGGAAGCAGGCTTCCCGCCGAGCAGAGAGACCAATGCAGGGCTAGATCCCAGGACCCTGGGATCATGACCCGAGCCGAAGGCAGAGGCTTTAACATACTAAGCCACTCAGGCGCCCCAAGGAGGAATTGCATCTTTAACCTGAGGTCCATACTTTTGCCTAGTTCATTTCTGATCTCAATTATGTAACTCACAAATCTTGAGTCTTAGTGTATGTCTGACTGAGTTCTTCAAACAAGTACAGTGTTCTCCCATGGCTGTTGATGAACAAGTGGCTGTCATCTCTGATGGTGTAAACAGGTATTTGTAATCTGGAATCTGACAGAAGAGCAATGTTTGAGAATGCTTTATTAGCTCATCTTGCCTGCCATCACCATTGCTTGAGCAACTTCAAAACTGAAAGAACAGACTCAATAAAGTCAGATGCAACACTGAAAGATGTAACAAATTTTGGGTATGGTATTGAAACTTAAAATTATAGATTTACATAAAATATCAGGTGTTTTTGTCATTGTTTCTTCTAGTCATCATTTCATTTTGCATATATATTCTCATATTCCTAACCTAGAGTAATTGTGTTATAAATAAAGAATACCTATTCCTTAATGAAAAAAATATTTATATAATGTCATATTTTAATATTCTTTGAGGAAATCTGAAGGATAATATAGCATAATAGATAGTGATATTGGAGAGGATAGATCTTATTTTAGATTGGATATGGCAGGGATAACCTTCTGTAAAGGTGAAAATTTAAAAAAAATGCTTAGATCACGTAAAGGCCATGAATCAAAAATCATTAACAAATGATAAAATATAATATGGAAAGTAATTGAGGGTGATGATATGAGTATTATGCACATGGAGTCTGGCATATAATTTAGAAAATATTTGCTGTTTCGTGATAAAAAACAATTCTATTTGGTTGGAGGTTAGAGGTGAAAATGTCCAAATCCATAAAGTGGGAGGAAAGCAAACAAGAGAATTCAATGTGTGATAGTCTATTTCTTTGACATTTATGTATGTTTATATTGAATTAAAAATGTATAGAGTGACACAGGCTTTCCCTCTACTCTCCACATGTCTTTTGTAATCATGGAACAAACATTTTTTAAAATTTATTTGTTATTTATTTTCAGCATAACAGTATTCATTATTTTTCACCACACCCAGTGCTCCATGAAAGCCGTGCCCTCTATAATACCCACCACCTGGTACCCCAACCTCCCACCCCCCCGCCACTTCAAACCCCTCGCATTGTTTGTTAGAGTCCATAGTATCTCATGATTCACCTCCCCTTCCAATTTCCCACAACTCTCTCCTCCTCCCTAACTCCCTATATCCTCCATGCTATTTGTTATGCTCCACAAATAAGTGAAACCATATGATAATTGACTCTCTCTTCTTGACTTATTTCACTCAGCATAATCTCTTCCAGTCCCGTCCATTTTTTTTAAAGAATTTATCCATTTATTTGACAGAGAGAAATCACAAGTAGATGGAGAGGCAGGCAGAGAGAGAGAGAGGGAAGCAGGCTCCCCGCTGAGCAGAGAGCCCGATGCGGGACTCGATCCCAGGACCCTGAGATCATGACCTGAGCCGAAGGCAGCGGCTTAACCCACTGAGCCACCCAGGCGCCCCCAGTCCCGTCCATTTTGTTACAAAAGTTGGGTATTCATCCTTTCTGATGGAGGCATAATACCCCATAGTGTATATGGACCACATATTCCTTATCCATTCGTCCGTTGAAGGGCATCTTGGTTCTTTCCACAGCTTGGCGACCGTGGCCATTGCTTCTATGAACATTGGGATACAGATGGCCCTTCTCTTTACAACATCTGTATCTTTGGCGTAAATACCCAGGAGTGCAATTGCAGGGTCATAGGGAAGTTCTATTTTTAATTTCTCGAGGAATCTCCAAACTGTTCTCCAAATAGGCTGCACCAACTTGCATTCCCACCAACAGTGTAAGAGGGTTCCCCTTTCTCCACATCCCCTCCAGCACATGTTGTTTCCTGTCTTGTTAATTTTGGCCATTCTAACTGGAGTAAGGTGATATCTCAATGTGGTTTTAATTTGAATCTCCCTGATGGCTGGTCATAATGAACATTTTTTCATGTGTCTGCTAGCCATTTGTATGTCTTGATTGGAGAAATGTCTGTTCATATCTTCTGATATTTTTTGATATGACCGTCTGTTTTGTGTGTGTTGAGTTTGAGGAGTTCTTTATAGATCCTCGATATCAAACTTTTGTCTGTACTGTCATTGGCCAATATCATCTCCAATGTCATGGGTTGCCTCTTTGTTTTCTTGATGTTTCCTTTGCTGTGCAGAAGCTTTGATTTTGATGAAGTTCCAAAAGCTTATTTTCGCTTTTGTTTCCTTTGCCTTTGGATACATATCTTGAAAGAACTTGCTGTGGCTGATATAGAAGAGATTAATTACTACCTATGTTCTCCTCTAGGATTCTGATGGACTCCTGTCTCATGTTGCTGTTTTATCCATTTTGAGTTTATCTTTGTGTACAGTGTAAGAGAATGGTCGAGTTCTTCTACATATAGCTGCCCAGTTTTCCCAGAACCATTTATTGAAGAGACTGTCTTTTTTCCACTGTATATTTGTTCTTATTTTGTCGAAGATTAATTGACCATAGAGTTGATTGTCCATATCTGTGCTCTCTACTCTTTTCTACTGGTCTATGTGTCTGTTTTTATACTAGTATCATGCTGTCTTGGTGATCACAGCTTTGTAGTAAAGTTTGAAATCAGGTAGTGTGATGCCCCTGTTTTATTTTTGTTTTTCAACATTTTCTTAGCGATTTGTGGTCTCCTCTTATTCCATACTAATTTTTGAATTATTTTATCCAGCTCTTGGAAGAATACTGGTGGAATTTTGATCAGAATGATATACAAGTATAGATTGCTCCAGGCAGTATAGACATTTTAACAATGTTTATTCTTCTGATCCAAGAGCATGGAATGGTCTTCCAACTTTTTTGTATATTCGTCAATTTCTTTCATGTGTGTTCTGTAGTTCCTCGAGTACAGTTCCTTTACCTCTTTGGTTAGTTTTATTCCCAGGTATCTTATGGTTCTTGGTGCTATAGTAAATGTAATCGAATCTCTAATTTCCCTTTCTGTATTTTCATTGTTAGTGTATAAGAAAGCCACTGATTTCTGCACATTGACTTTGTATCCTGCCACGTTGCTGAATTGCTGTATGAGTTCTAGTAGTTTGGGGGTGGAGTCTTTGGCTTATCCATATAAAGAATCATATCATCTGCGAAGAGAGAGAGTTTGACCTCTTCATTGCCAATTTGGATACCTTTTATTTCTCTTTGTTGTCCGATTGCTGTTGCTAGGACTTCTACTACTATGTTGAACAAGAGTGGTGAGAGTGGGCATTTTTGTCGTGCTCCTGATCTCAACGGGAAGGCTGCAAGCTTTTTCCCATTGACGATGATATTTGCTGTGGTCTTTCAGAGATGGATTTGATGAAGATCAAGAATGTTTCCTCTATCCCTAAACTCTGAAGAGTTTTAATCAGGAATGGATGTTGGATTTTGTCAAATGCTTTTTCTGCATCAATTGAGAGGACCATTTGGTTCTTCTCTCTTCTCTTATTGATTTGTTCTATCACATTGATTTATTTGTGAATGTTGAACCATCCTTGTAGCCTAGGGATGAATCCCACCTGGTCATGATGGATAATCTTTTTAATGTGCTGTTGGATCCTGTTTTCTAGGATCTTGTTGAGAATCTTAGCATCCATATTCATCAGTGATATTGGTCTGAAATTCTGGGTAGGGTAGGGTCCTTGCCTGGTTTGGGGATCAGGGTAATGCTGGCTTCATAGAAAGAGTCTAGGAGTTTTCCTTCTGCTTGAATTTTTTGAAACAGCTTCAGGGGAATAGGTATTATTTCTTCTTTGAAAGTTTTGTAGAATTCACCAGGGAATCCGTCAGGTCCTGGGCTCTTGTTTTTTGGGAGCTTTTTGATCACTGCTTCAATCTCATTACTAGATATTGGTCTATTCAGGTTTTTGATTTCTTCCTGGTTCAATTTTGGGAGTTTATACTTTTCCAGGAATGCATCCATTTCATCTAGGTTGCTTAGCTTATTGGCATAGCACTGATGATAATAACTTCTGATGATTGTTTCTACTTCCTTGATGTCATTTGTGTTCTCTCCCTTTTCATTCATAATTTTATTGATTAGGGCTTTCTCTCTTTTCTTTTGGATTAGTGTGGCCAATGGTTTATCGGTCTTTTTTTCCCCCAATTTATTTATTTTCATAAAAACAGTATTCATTATTATATTTTTCCAACTTATTTATTTTCAGAAAACAGTATTCATTATTTTTTCACCACACCCAGTGCTCAATGCAAGCCGTGCCCTCTATAATACCCACCACCTGGTACCCCAACCTCCCACTCCCCTGCCACTTCAAACCCCTCAGATTGTTTTTCAGAGTCCATAGTCTCTCATGGTTCACCTCCCCTTCCAATTTACCCAAAAGCACATACCCTCCCCAATGTCCATAACCCTACTGGTTTATCATTCTTATTGATTCTTTCAAAAAATGAGCTTCTAGTTTCTTTGATACGTGTTCTACTATATCTCTGGTTTCTAGCTCATTGATCTTAGCTCTAATCTTGTTTATTTCCTTTCTTATGTGTGGAGTTAGTTTGATTTGTTTTTGATTCTCCAGTTCTTTAAAGTGTAGAGACTGCTGCTGCGTTCTGGATTTTTCAATTTTTTGAGAGAGGCTTGGATGGCTATGTATTTCCCTTTTAGGACTGTCTTTGCTGTATCCCATAAGTTTTGGACTGAAGTGTCCTTATTGTAGTTAGTTTCCATGAATTGTTTCAGTTCTTCTTTGATCTCCTGGTTGATCCAAGCATTCTTAAGCAAGGTGGTCTTTAGCTTCCAGGTGTTTGAGTTCCTTCTGAACTTTTCCTTGTGATTGAGCTCCAGTTTCAAAGCATTGGGGTCTGAGAATATGCAGGGAATAATCTCAGTTTTTTTGTATCGGTTGAGTCCTGATTTGTGACCCACTATATGGTCTATTCTTGAGAAGGTCCATGTGCACTGTAGGAGAATGAGTATTCTGTTGTTTTAGGGTGCAATGTTCTGTATATATTTATGAGGTCCATCTGTTCCAATGTGTCACTCAATGCTCTTGCTTCTTTATTGATTTTCTGCTTCGAAGATTTGTCTATTTCTGAGAGAGGCATGTTAAGATCTCCTACTATTAATGTATTCATATCAATATGACTCTTTATATTGATTAATAGTTTTCTTATGTAATTGGCTGCTCCATATTGGGGGCATAGATATTTACAATTGTTAGATCATCTTGGTGGATAGTCCATTTAAGAATGACGTAGTGTCCTTCTGTATCTCTGACTACAGTCTTTAGTTTAAAATCTATTTTATCTGATATGATAATCTACCCCAGCCTTCTTTGGAGGACCATTGGCATGAAAGATTCTTCTCCATCCCTTCACTTTCCGTTTGGGTGTATCTTTAGGTTCAAAATGGGTCTGTTGTAGACAACTTATGGATGGGTCCTGTCGTTTTATCCAGTCTGCAACCCTGTGCCATTTTGGGGGCACATTACGTTATTCACATTGTGAGTGATTATTGATAGATACATTTTTATTGACATTGTGTTAACTTCGAAGTCTAGCTTTCTGTAGATTGTCTCTATAATTCTCTTCAATGCTATTCTTGGAATTTTTCTTCTTTTATGGAACCCCCTTAATATTTCCTGCAGTGTCAGCTTAGTGGTTGCATGGTCTTTTAAGTCTTGCCAGTCTCAGAAACTCTCCATCCATTTTGAATGCCAGTCTTGCTGGATAAAGTATTCTTGGCTGCATTTTCTTCTCATTTAATGCCCTCAATATGTCTTGCCAGCCCTTTCTGGCTTGCCAGGTGTCTTTGGACAGGTCTGACGTTATTCTGATGGGCTTTCCTCTATAAATAAGAAGTCTCATTATCCTAGCAGCTTTCAATAGATTATACCTACAATTATGATACCTCAATTTGACTATCAGGTGCCTTGATTTTTTTGTTTCTTTTGAATCTATAATCTTTGGTGGAGACCCTTCAGCCTCTAGTACATGAATGCTGGTTCCATTCGCGAGATTGGGAATATTTTAATGAAGAACTTGTTCCACTATATGTTCTAGACTTCTTTCTTTCTCCTACCCTTCAGGGATTCCAATAATACTGACGTTGGAACGTTTCATGTCATAATTTAATTCCCTGATTTTTTTTCATGGTTTCTAAGCTGTTTGTTCCAAGCTTCCTCCTGATTCTTTCTCTCTATCTGTTTGTCCTCCAGATAAGTAATTCTATCTTCTGTCTCAGTTACTGTAGCCTTGAGAGAATTTAGATTGGATTGGAACTCATTGAAAGCATTGTATACCTCATCCCTGGTAGCTTTTAGCTCCACCCTAACATTGTGAACATCATCTCTCCTCACTTTCAGCTCCGCCCTAATCAATTCTGTTTGGTCATCCATGCCTTTCTTCAACCTAGCTATTGCGTGGATAATTGTTAGACTGAATTCTCTTTCCAACATATTGTCCCTGTTTGATAGCCGTTAGCTCTGTTGCAGAAGGTCCTTCCTCTGTATTTTTCTTCTGTTGGGCATTCCTATTCCTAGTCATTTTGGTGAACGATGACTGAACGGATGTAGCTGGATGTACTGACCATGGTGCGATCAAGGTGCACCCTGGGACACTTCTGAGCAATCAGGATTCCCCACCCAAACGAGAGACAAAAGAAAATAAAAAGAAAAATAGATAGATAGATAGAGAAAGACAGGAAAGAAAGGGAAGATGAAAGAGAAGGTTCAGCCCAAACGGGCCCCAAGGTAAGATTTTTGAAGTATACAAACAAAAACAGACAAACAAAAAGACTGGTAAAAGTATATGACAAGATTATATATATATATATATATATATATATATATATATAGATATAGATATAGATATAGATATAGATATAGATATATAGATAAAGGAAGAACTTCGTCAAAAAAAAACAAATATAAGGTTTATATACTATCAGGACAAACACAAAAACACAGAAACAGTCGTGGAAGAAAGAGATGATAGAGTGGTTATAAATTCTCAGTGTAGGCGAGCAAGGTTGTTTTGATTCTTCCTGGATGTATCTTGATATCTTTATTAAAGGACTCAAATTTCCTAAGATAAAGGGTGATTAAAAATTGGTTTACCTATAGAGGTAGTATTGATTGGGCAAAGGGGATTACTTTGAAGTTTAACTCTCTGTGAATATTAGAAAATAAAAATAAAAAGTAATAAACTTGACTAAACTAAACTAAAATTAAAAAAAAAAGAAATAAAAAAATAGAAATGCAAAAGAAAAACATAGGTGTATGTATCAAAAAGTTCAGGTTAGAAGGTTATTGTGGGATTTGATGTACTGGACAGCTCACTGTGATGGTAAATAGGTTAAAAAATTATCTATTTAAAAAAATGAATCAGAACATTAGTAACAAGTTAAAAATATAAGTTATCTTATGAATTAGTGGTGGTTGTTCTCTTGCAGTCTTTTTTTTTCTTGTCTTTCTTGGTTTGTTTTCTGTGGGAGGGGCCTGCCCCGTGGGATTTCAGTCAATGATGTTCCCTGAGTTAAGTCCTCCAGCCCCCCTCAAGGGGGTGGGCTCTGAGGAAAATGTTTTTTTTTTTTTTTCAGGCTTTTGTTCTCTGGCGGTTTTTATGTTTGTTCATTTTTTTTTCCCTCTCACCTTGACCGCTTTTGATGGTTTTTGTAGTTTTAGAGGAAAACAAACTGCACCCTGACCTCCATCTCATTGATAAGCCTCAGTCTGGCTGCAGAGCCCATATAAGTTCCCCCTTGGCTGCTGGCAGAGCAGGTTCTGTGTCACGGTCCCTGGGGATGCAGGATCTTTTTCATGTACACAAAACCATGGCAGCGCTGGCTGTCTGGGAGCCTCCGACCACCAGAGAGGTTCCAAGCAGCAATTGCACACTGAGATTTTCCTGCTGGCCCGGGCTGGGAGTTCCTGGTCTTTCTGGGTCTAAGAGTGCCCGGCTTGCACACACCTCTTTCAGGGCAGGCTGTGGGTCACGCACGCATTTCAGGCTCTGAGAATGGGGCACAGGTCCAAAAGCACCAGGCTAGGCCTTTGCGCACCTCTCTCATGGGAGGGTTTGGGGCACGCGTCTTAGGCTCTGAAACAATGGCACAGGTCAAAGACAGCCAGCTGGGATTTTGTACCTCCCTCAGGGGAGGATGATGGGCGCGCATATCTCAGAATCTAGAGCAGGGCTCGCATGTTCTGCTGTCCGGCATGTCTCCCATCCCCTCACATGAGCCAGAACGCACGCATTCTTGGGCAAGCTGGCGGCTTAGGGCAAGACCTGGTTTTTCTGCCACACTCTCTCTGGCTCAGCGCCAGGGGAGGCTGTCCTGGGACCAGGGACTTAGGCTGCTGTAGCTAGCCACCCTGATTCCCACAATTTCCTCACCGTAATCCTTCGGTCTTTTTGAGTGCTTTCAAACAGACTCCAAGATAATGCTGGCCCCCAGATGCAGGAAACTCTCGGATTAGGGTATTCCTTTCCAACCAGACACCTCTGGGGGCTCCCTCCTCCTTTTGTTTATCTTCCAATATCAGTCCGCCATTCCCACTCTGCTTTACCTGACCACTGGCCTCTTCTGCCCCTGTAGAGATCCAGACGTGTATAATTCTGATCTCTGGCTGATTTCATGGGTTATCAGAATTCTTCAGTAGGTAATCAGCTCACTTTAGGGTACAGGTTGAAAATGTGACTCCTCCTACTTCCCCACCATCTTGTCCCACAATAAAATAAATATTTTGAAAATTCAGTAAGTGATTTATCTTAACTCCTCAACATTTATGATTCACCTGTAGTGTTTCATTTGGTTCTTATAGCAAACTATGTAAAATGTAGGATGAACTTATTTTTTTCTTCAAAAAGTGAGAAAAAACATAAGAGGAGAGAAGGAAGAAGTTGATTTTTTCAAAGTCACTCTGGACAGAATCTGGCAGAGATGGAGCTCACACCTAGGCAATCCCTTCACTTGATCCCATCAAACTTGATGTTCTTCCTACTTTGCTAAATAATTTCTACTAAGAACCTATTCTTTTTTTTTTCCAATTTATTTATTTTCAGAAAAATATTATTCATTATTTTTTAACCACACCCAGTGCTCCATGAAAGCCGTGCCCTCTATAATACCCACCACCTGGTACCCCAACCTCCCACACCCCCCGCACTTCAAAACCCTCAGATTGTTTTTCAGAGTCCATAGTCTCTCATGGTTCACCTCCCCTTCCAATTTACCCAAATTCCCTACTCCTCTCTAACGCCCCTTGTCCTCCATGCTATTTGTTATGCTCCACAAATAAGTGAAACCATATGATAATTGACTCTCTCTGCTTGACTTATTTCACTCAGCATAATCTCTTCCAGTCCCGTCCATGTTGCTACAAAAGTTGGGTATTCATCCTATCTGATGGAGGCATAAAACTCCATAGTGTATATGGACCACATCTTCCTTATCCATTCATCTGTTGAAGGGCATTTTGGTTCTTTCCATAGTTTGGCGACTGTGGCCATTACTGCTATAAACATTGGGGTACAGATGGCCCTTCTTTTCACGACATCTGTGTCTTTGGGGTAAATACCCAGGAGTGCAATGGCAGGGTCATAGGGAAGCTCTATTTTTAATTTCCTGAGGAATCTCCACACTGTTCTCCAAAGAGGCTGCACCAACTTGCATTCCAACCAACAGTGTAAGAGGGTTCCCCTTTCTCCACATCCTCTCCAACACATGTTGTTTCCTGTTTTGTTAATTTTGGCCATTCTAACTGGTGTAAGATGATATCTCAATGTGGTTTTAATTTGAATCTCCCTGAGGGCTAATGATGATGAGCATTTTTTCACGTGTCTGATAGCCATTTGTATGTCTTGATTGGAGAAGTGTCTGTTCATATCTTCTGCCCATTTTTTGATGTGTTTGCCTGTTTTGTGTGGGTTGAGTTTGAGGAGTTCATTATAGATCCTGGATATCAACTTTTTGTCTGTACTGTCATTTGCAAATATCTTCTCCCATTCCGTGGGTTGCCTCTTTGTTTTTTTGACTGTTTCCTTTGCTGTGCAGAAGCTTTTGATTTTGATGAAGTCCCAGAATTTTATTTTCGCTTTTGTTTCCTTTGCCTTTGGAGACATATCTTGAAAGAAGTTGCTGTGGCTGATATCAAAGAGATTACTGCCTATGTTCTCCTCTAGGATTCTGATGGATTCCTGTCTCACGTTGAGGTCTTTTATCCATTTTGAGTTGATCTTTGTGTACGGTGTAAGAGAATGGTCGAGTTTCATTCTTCTACATATACCTGTCCAGTTTTCCCAGCACCATTTATTGAAGAGACTGTCTTTTATCCACTGTATATTTTTTCCTGTTTTGTCAAAGATTAATTGACCATAGAGTTGAGGGCTCTCTGCTCTGTTCCACTGGTCTATGTGTCTGTTTTTATGCCAATACCATGCTGTCTTGGTGATCCCAGCTTTGTAATAAAGCTTGAAATCAGGTAAGGTGATGCCACCAGCTTTATTTTTGTTTTTCAACATTTCCTTAGCGATTCGGGGTCTCTTCTGATTCCATACAAATTTTAGGATTATTTTCTCCAGCTCTTTGAAGAATGCCGGTGGAATTTTGATCGTAATGGTATTAAAAGTATAGATTGCTCTAGGCAGTATAGACATTTTAACAATATTTATTCTTCCAGTCCAAGAGCATGGAATGGTCTTCCATCTATTTGTGTCTTCTTCAATTTCTTTCATGGGTGTTCTGGAGTTCCTCAAGTACAGGTCCTTTACCTCTTTAGTTAGGTTTATTCCAGGTATCTTATGGTTCTTGGTGCTATAGTAAATGGAATCGATTCTCTAATTTCCCTTTCTGTATTTTCATTGTTGGTGTATAAGAAAGCCACTGATTTCTGCACATTGACTTTGTATCCTGCCACGTTGCTGAATTGCTGTATGAGTTCTAGTAGTTTGGGGGTGGAGTCTTTTGGGTTTTCCATATAAAGAATCATGTCATCTGCGAAGAGAGAGAGTTTGACTTCTTCATTACCAATTTGGATACCTTTTATTTCTCTCTGTTGTCTGATTGCTGTTGCTAGGGCTTCTAATACTATGTTGAATAAGAGTCATGAAAGTGGGCATCCTTGTCTTGTTCCTGATCTCAATGGGAAGGCTGCAAGCTTTTTCCCATTGAGGATGATATTTGCTGTGGGTCTTTCATAGATAGATTTGATGAGGTTAAGGAATGTTCCCTCTATCCCTATACTTTGAAGGGTTTTAATCAGGAACGGATACTGGATTTTGTCAAATGCTTTTTCTGCATCAATTGAGAGGACCATGTGGTTCTTCTTTCTTCTCATATTAATTTGTTGTATCACATTGATTGATTTGCGAATGTTGAACCATCCTTGTAGCCCAGGGATGAATGCCACCTGATCATGGTGGATAATCTTTTTAATGTGCTGTTGGATACTGTTTCCTAGGATCTTGTTGAGAATCTTAGCATCCATATTCATCAGTGATATTGGTCTGAAATTCTCCTTTTTGGTAGGGTCCTTGCCTGGTTTGGGGATCAGGGTAATGCTGGCATCATAGAAAGAGTCTGGAAGTTTTCCTTCTGCTTCAATTTTTTGAAACATCTTCAGAAGAATAGGTGTTATTTCTTCTTTGAAGGTTTGGTTAAATTCCCCAGGGAATCTGTCAGGTCCTGGGCTCTTGTTTTTTGGGAGGTTTTTGATCAGTGCATCAATCTCGTTACTAGATATCGGTCTATTCAGGTTGTCGATTTTTTCCTGGTTCAATTTTGGTAGTTTATATTTTTCCAGGAATGCATCCACTTCATCTAGCTTGCTCAGCTTATTGACATATAACTGTTCATAATAACTTCTGATGATTGTTTCTACTTCCTTGGTGTTAGTTGTGATCGCTCCCTTTTCATTCATAATTTTATGAATTTGGGATTTCTCTCTTTTCTTTCGGATTAGTGTAGTCAGTGGCTTATCGATCTTATTGATTCTTCCAAAAAACCAGCTTCTAGTTTCATTGATACGTTCTACTGTATCTCTGGTTTCTCCCTCATTGATCTCAGCTCTAATCTTGATGGTTTCCCTTCTTATGTGTGGAGTTGGTTTGATTTGTTGTTGATTCTCCAGTTCTTTAAGGTGTAGAGACAGCTGGTGTGTTCTAGATTTTTCAAATTTTTTGAGGGATGCTTGGATGGCTATGCATTTTCCCCTTAGGACCGCCTTTGTTGTATCCCATAGGTTTTGGACAGAAGTGTCTTCATTCTCATTGGTTTCCATGAATTGTTTGAGTTGTTCTTTGATCTCCTGGTTGATCCAAGCATTCTTAAGCAAGGTGGTCTTTAGCTTCCAGGTGTTTGAGTTCCTTCTGAACTTTTTCTTGTGATTGAGCTCCAGTTTCAAAGCATTGTGGTCTGAGAATATGCAGGGAATAATCTCAGTCTTTTGGTATCGGTTGAGTCCTGATTTGTGACCCAGTATGTGGTCTATTCTGGAGAAGGTTCCGTGTGCTCTTGAGAAGAATGATTATTCTGTGGTTTTAGGGTGGAATGTTCTGTATATATCTATGAGGTCCATCCGGTCGAATGTGTCATTCAATGCTCTTGTTTCTTTATTGATTTTCTGCTTCGTGATCTGTCTAATTCTGAAAGAGGCGTGTTAAGATCTCCTACGATTAGTGTATTCATATCAATATGACTCTATCTTGATTAACAGTTTTCTTAAGTAATTGGCTGCTCCCATATTGGGAGCATAGATATTTACTCTCCCAACTGAGCTATTTCGGCGGGAGCATAGATATTTACAATTGTTAGAACATCTTGGTGGATAGTCCCTTTAAGAATGACGTAGTGTCCCTCTGTATCTCTGACTACAGTCTTTCGTTTGAAATCTAATTTATGTGATATGAGAATCGCTACCCCAGCCTTCTTTTGAGTCCCATTGGCATGAAAGATGCTTCTCCACCCCTTCACTTTCAGTCTGCGTGTATCTTTAGGTTCAAAATGGGTCTCTTGTTGACAGCAATGTATGGGTCCTGTCGTTTTATCCAATCTGCAACACTGTGCCGTTTTATGGGTGCATTTAGGCCATTCACATTGAGAGTGATTATTGATAGATACGTTTTTATTGACATCGAGTTACCTTTGAAGTCTTTCTTTCTGTATACTGTCTCTATATTTCTGTTCAATGCTATTCTTGGGATTTTTCCTCTTTTATAGAACCCCCCTTAATATTTCCTGCAGTGTCGGCTTGGTGGTTGCATAGTGTTTTAAGCCTTGCCGGTCTTGGAAACTCTTTATCTTTCCATCCATTTTGAATGTCAGTATTGCTGGATAAAGTATTCTTGGCTGCATGTTCTTCTCATTTAGTGCCCTGAATATATCTTGCCAGCCTCTTCTGGCTTGCCAGGTCTCTGTGGACAGGTCTGACGTTATTCTGATGGGTTTCCCTCTGTAAGTAAGGAGCCTCTTTGCCCTGGCGGCTTTCAAGAGATTATACCTATAATTATAATTCCTCAATTTGACTATCAGGTGTCGTGATGTTTTTTTGGAATGTATAATCTTGGGTGGAGACCATTCAGCCTCTAGTACATGAACGCTGGTTTCATTCGCGAGATTCGGAAAATACCCATGAAGGACTTGTTCCACTATATCTTCTAGACTTCTTTCTTTCTCCTCCTCTTCAGGGATTCCAATAATTATGAAATTGGAATGCTTCATGGCATCATTTATTTCCCTGATTCTGCTTTCGTGGGATATAAGCTGTTTGTTCCAGGCTTCCTCCTGATCCTTTCTCTCTATCTGTTTGTCCTCAAGATCACTAATTCTATCTTCTGTCTCAGTTACCCTAGCTTTGAGAGAGTTTAGATTAGATTGGAACTCATTGAAAGCATTGTGGACCTCCTCCCTGGTAGCTTTAAGTTCCTCCCTAACATTGTGAACATCCTGTCTGGTCGCTTTCAGTTCGGCCCTAATCAATTCTGTTTGGTCATCCATGGCTTTCTCCAACCTAGCTATTGCCTGGATAATTGTTAGCCTGAATTCTCTTTCCGACATATTGTCTATGTTGATAGCCGTTAGCTCTGTTGCAGAAGGTCCATCCTCTGTATTTTTCTTCTGTTGGGCATTCCTCCTCCTAGTCATTTTGGTGGGAGAAGACTGAACAGATGTAGCTGGATGTATCAACTGTGGTGCAGTCAAGGTGCACCCTGGAACACTTCTGAGCACTCAGGATTCCCCACCCAAATGAGAGACAAAGAAAAGAAAAAGAAAAAGAATAAAAGGAAAAGAAGAAAAAGAAAAAGGAAAAAAAAAAGATAAGAGAGAGAGAGAGAGAGAGAGACAGGAAATAAAGGGAAGTTGAAAGAGAAGGTTCAGCCCAGATGGGCCCCAAGGTAAGATTTATGAAGTAGACAAACAAAAAGAGATAAAGGACTGATACAATTATATGGCAAGAGAAAGAAAAAATATATGTATGCAAATAAAGAAAGAACCTTGTCAAAAAGAACCACAAGTGTAAAATTTATATGCTATCAGGACAAACACAAAAAACACAGAAACACTGGTGGAAGATGATGGGAGAGTTTGTATAAATTCTCACTGTGTGTGAGGAAGGTTGTTTGGATTCTTCCTGGATGTATCTTGATATCTTTGATAAAGGACTCAACTTTCCTAAGATAAAGGGGATTAAAAATTGGTTTACCTATAGGGGTAGTATTGATTGGGGAAAGGGGATTACTTTGAAGTTAACTCTATATGAATATTAGAGGATAAAAATAAAAGGGAATATACTAGACTAAACTAAACTAAATTTTTTTAAAAGATTTTATTTATTTGACAGAGATCACAAGTAGGAAGAGAGGCAGGCAGAGAGAGAGAGGAGGAAACAGGCTCCCTGCTGAGCAGGCAGCCCAATGTGGGACTCGATCCCATGACCCTGAGATCATGACCCGAGCCGAAGGCAGCGGCTTAACCCACTGAGCCACACAGGCGCCCCTAAACTAAAATTTAAAAAAAAGGAATTCAAAAAATAAAAATGCAAAAGAAAAACATAGCAAAAAGTTCAGGTTAGAAAGGTATTATGGAATTTGATGTACTGTACAGCTCGCTGTGATGGTAAATAGGTTAAAAAAATTACCTATGTGTAAAAAAAAATATGAACAGGAATAGTGGAAACGAGTGAACAATACAAGTTTTCCTATGAAGTAGTGGTGGTTCTCTTGTAGTCCTTTTTTTTTTTTCTCTTTCCTGGTTTGTTTTCTGGGGGAGGGGCCTGCCACGTGGTTTGTCAGTAAATGATGTTTCCTGAGTTGATTCCCCCCCCCCCCTCAAGGGGGTGGGCTCTGGGGAAACTGGTTTTTTTCAGGCTTTTGTTCTCTGGCTGTTTTTATGCTTGTTCACCTTTTTTCCTCTCACCTTGACCGCCTTTGGTGGTTTTTGTAGTATTAGAAGAAATCAAACCACACCCTGATCTCCCTCTCAGAGAGAAGCCTCAGTCTGGGTGCAGAAGCTGAATAAATTCCCCCTTGGCCGTTGGCAGCGCAGGTTCCAAGTTGCAGACCCTGGGGGCGCAGGATCTTTTGCTTATTCCCAAAGCCAAGGAAGTGGCGGCTGTCTGGGAGCTCCCGACCGCCAGAGAGGTTCCAAGCAGCGATCGCAAACTGAGATTTTGCCGCCGGCCCGGGCTGTGGGTGCCCGGCTTGCGTGCACCTCTTTTCAGAGGCGGCTGTGGGTCGGGCGCACGTCTGGGGCACTGAGAACGGGGCGCTGGTCCATAAGCCCCAGGCTGGGCTTTTGCGTGCCTCTGTCGGGAGAGTTTGGGGCATGCGGCATAGGCTTTGAAACAATGGCGTGGGTCAAGGAGCGCCGCCCGGGCCTTTGTAACTCAGGGGAGCGTGAGGGATGTGCACGGGTATCTTGAACTTTGTGGTCGGGCTAGCGCGCGTTCTGCAGACCAGCGCGGCTCCCATCCCCTCATAGGAGCCAGAACCCACGCATTCTCGGGTGCGCTGGTGGCTTAGGGACCAAGAGCGGTTTCTCAGCCGCACTCTCTCTGCCTCAGCACCGGGGAGGCTGTCTGGGACCGGGGACTTAAGCCCCTGTCCCTAGCCTCCCCGATTCCCACAATTTCCCCCCATGATCCTTTACTCTTTTGGAGTGCTTTCAACCAGTCTCCAAGTTAATGCTGGTCCCCAGACGCAGGGCACTCTCCCTCGTATTGGGGTATTACTTTCCCACCGGTCGCCTCTGGTGGCTCCCTCCCTCTTTTGTTTATCTTCCGATATCAGTCCGCAGTTCCCATTCCACTTTACCTGCCCACTGGCGTCTTCTGCCCCTGTAGAGATCCAGACGTGTATAATTCTGATCTCAGGCTGATTTCATGGGTGATCGGAGTTCTTTGGTAGGTAATCAGCTCACTTTGGGGTACAGGCTGAAAAGATGCCTCTTCCTACTACCCCGCCATCTTGTCCCCCGCACCTATTCTTTTGAAAATAACAGCATTTATACTCACATAGCATTTCATGAACTTCTCTAAATTTCTCTAAATATTCCTGAAGAAGGCATAACATAAGAATTAGAGATATCCGGGAACCTGGGTGGCTCAGATGGTTTAGTATCTGCTCAGGTCATGATACACGGTCCTGGATCAAGCCCCGCATGGGGCTCTGTGCTCGGCAGGGAGCCTGCTTCTCCGTGTCCTTCTGCTGCTCCCCTTGCTTATGCTCTCTTGCTGTTTCTGTCAATTAATAAATAAAATCTTTAGAAAATAATCAGAGAAATCTAACTCTCCAAGAGACAGGCCTTCCTGTGTGGAGGTTGAGAAAATCCAGGCCGTCCCATCTCAGGTTTAGCCTTAGCGTAAGTACAGCCATCTTAGCTCTGGAAGCCATCTCAGACACTTGTGCCCAAGGGCTGGAATTTCCCCAGCCTGCTTTAGTAATCCCCCACCCTGTTTTAGTTACAGGAAGCCCCACTCTACTTTAGTTCCAGAGACCCCCCACCCTGCTTGGGTTCCAGGAATCCCCACCCTGCTTTAGTAATAGAAGTCCATAAATACTCCTGCCTTAACTAATATTGGGGTCCTTGTCCCTATTCCACTGTGCTGGGTATACTTGGGCCCAAGCTTAAGCTTGTCAAATAAACCTTTGTGTGATTGCATCAGTGCTTGGCTACTTGGAGGTCTCTCAGACATGAAAACTCAGGCACAACACATACTAGAGTGACTTTCTAATTTCTCCACTCTCTGCACAAAGTCCATTCACTGTATTGAATCCAGAAACATTAACAGTTTTCTCATAGGGAATGCTTCAGACTTATTTCTCCATTACCTTTTAGAACCCCTTCCCTGAGGTGGTAACAAAGCTCCTGCACAGCCCTTTCATCTTCCCATCCAAAATATAAAGTGTCTTTTAGCTTTGAAGTTGAGCATCTCTTGGGCTGGAAAGGCATCATTTTCATCCCACATTCCTATGAGTCATGTATTTTCAAAGTCCAACTTGTAATCTTTGGTCACAAAGTTGTAAAAGCTCTCCTTCAATATTATTATTGTTGTTGCTTAAGTTAATAGGAATAATTTCAGGTATAATTGAAAATAACACCTTAGCTCCCATTCTTCCAGGAGGCACTTTACAAATTATTTTTGTTTACTTCAATCCTACACTGTGAAATTACCAGAAAATATTTGGATTTTCATCAAAACTTTATACATTGTTATGTATCAAATAAAGAAAAATTAAATGCATCACCATTATTCTTAGTTGTTTCTTTTCCCTAAGATTTCCTAAATGACTTAGCTTCCTAAACTACCATAGCTTACTTTGGAAAAGAAGGCCTGAAGACTTTGTCTTCTGAATTGAACCCAGGTATTCATGTTTCCTGAATACTGATCCATGAAATTGAATAGCCATAAGCAGACGTTACATAGCAGTATCCTGTGCAGAGGTCTGCTAAGCTGATTGTTCAGTTATCCATACCATAGCTCCCTTCCTGGGAGACAGTAGATGAGCCTCCAACAGTTTTCTACTGACACAGTTGATTGGAACAAAAACATCTCCATATGTGCATAGCATAGTGTAAGTAGAGTTGGATTTGAGAAGAACTTATGAAGCCTGGAATTATCTCAACATGTCTAAATTCAGTTGTGATTTTTTAAAAAAATGTTGTGCCTGTAGTTCTTAGGCTTCTGGATCAATGACTTGGGAGTATGCAGGAAGATGAGCAATTTCATCTCTTCTGCAAGGTGAGAGATATTTCTATCCCCAAAGAGCTCTTTTCTCTTAAAAGATACAGTCATGTGATGCCTGGGTAGCTCAGTGTTTGTTAAAGCCTCTGCCTTTCGGCTCAGGTCACAAACCCAGATCCTGTGATCGAGCCCAGCATCGGGCTCTCTGTTCAGCAGGGAGCCTGCTTCCTCTTCTTTACCTGCCTCTCTGCCTACTTGTGATCTCTGTCAAATAAATAAATAAAATCTTAAAAAAAGCTACAGTCATACCAACTGAAACTTCTCTTCCAGCCTCATTTGGAGTAGTAGATCATATTTTAAATTGCAAATATCTTGGAAGCTCTTAAAGGGTTAATAATACTTTAGTGGACACATCCTTTAGGTTACTTTTTTTCCCTACCATTGAATAAAAGCCATCCACTCCAAGAAGAGTTAAAGACCAGATTCTGTGGATCCTAAAAGTTAAGAATCCTTTGTGCAATACTGCACTTTCCTGAACTTCTGAAAGAATGAAAAAAATAGTGTTTAAGGAAAACTAGTCAAGAAGGTGTTTGGGAATGGTTTAATCCTTAAAAAATAATAGAGAAGCACAGTCTCAGACCCATGAGTTGGGGGGTATTACCTATTATCTGTTTTGTCACGAGCCTACCATGTGATCATGCATAATTTGTCTTGTGTTTCTTAGTTTCTGTTTTATCACTTCTAAAATGAGGGTGTTAAAAAAAAGGACAGAAACAGACCCATATATACAGAGAAAAAATTGCTGATTATCAAAAGGAAGAGAAAATGATGGGGAGTGGGAGGTCCATTCTTCCATGTATAGAATGAATAAGTCATGGGATGAAAGGTATAGCATAAAGAAAATAGTCAACAGTATTGTAATACATTATATGTAGTGAAAAGAAGGGTCATCTGTACCCCAATGTTTATAGCAGCAATGGCCACGGTCGCCAAACTATGGAAAGAACCAAAATGCCCTTCAACAGACAAATGGATAAGGAAAATGTGGTCCATGTACACTATGGAGAATTATGCCTCCATCAGAAATGATGAATACCCTACTTTTGTAGCAACATGGAGGGGATTCGAAGAGATTATGCTGAGTGAAATAAGTCAAGCAGAGAGAGTCAATTATCATATGGTTTCACTTATTTGTGGACCATAATAAATAGCATGGAAAACAAGTGGAGTTAGAGAGGAGAAGGGAGTTGGGGGAAATTGGAAGGGGAGGTGAACCATGAGAGACTATGGACTATGAAAAACAATCTCAGCGGTTTGAAGTGGTGGGGCAGGGTGGGAGGTTGAGGTACCAGTTGGTGGGTATTATGGAGAGCATGGATTGCATGGAGAACTGGGTGTGGTGAAAAATAATGAATACTCTTATGCTGAAAATAAATAAAAAAATATATATGGTGACAGGTCATGACTCCACTCATGGTGAGCAGAGAACAATGGAGAGCTGTTAAATAACTATTTTTTACACCTGAAACTAATGTAACATTGTGTATCAACTACAGTTGATTAAAAAAATCCTGTCTTTTCTGTGAAAATTACTGTGAAAAGTAGAAAATTATTGTGAAATTTAAATTCTGTTAAATTAAATAAAGAAAGAAAATATTGTAAAAATTAAAACACTTTTCACTAGAAAAATAGACATTTAAAAATAAAATGAGTGTGTTATGCTAGTTTTTTGTAGGCTTGTATATGCACATTTATTATTTTATTGAGCTAGAAATGAATTACATATAACATTTAACTAGTTTCATATGTACAACATACTGTGAGGTGATCATCATAATAAAACAATTTAACATATATTTTTTATGAGAACCCTTGTAATGAGAACTCTTAAAGTCTATCCTCTTAGCTACTTTCAAATGTGCAATACATTGTTAACTATAGTTACAATAATTGTTAACTATAGTCACTGTGTTCTTAAGATATTACCTCACATTTAATAAAATGGCTGTTATTTTTTAAAGACCATAAATAACAAGTATTGGCAAGTATATGAAGAAATGTTAGACTAATTTGAGATTCCTTCTAGTAAATATTAAAAATGAAAGCAATCAATCATCCCAATCATAAAACCATGAGCACTTAAAGTTAGACTTCAATAATGACTTCTCTTCCTGTCCAGTTTAGGAATTCTTCTTTAGCATCATTGGTTCAGTAATCTATAGCTGAAGACTAACTCTGAGAAGAAGCTCTTCATCTTATAAAGCAGATTCTTCTGAGATACAAGTGGAAGAACTCCATGGTTGACTATTGGAGCTCTAAGTTTCTTGCATTCTGAGTTTGAATCCCAGGTCACCAGGTGAATGACCTTGGGAAGTTTAAACTCCAAAAGCCTCAATGTAATCACTTGTTTAAAAATAATTTTATTACTATGATTGGTGTAACTATTATTGAGAAAGACTCTCTGAGAAGACTTGAGTTAAGCTCCTTTGAGCCCTCTTCTCAACTAGGTCTCTGTGGTCATCTCTGATAAGCTCCAATTTAGCAAGAATTCTGCTAGGCAAATTTATCAAGAATCCCCGCCCGTCATGGATGTCTACTTGACAGAGTACACTTGGTAACTGATCAAATTCCACATACCCACTCTTTATATCTAATCCCTCTCTCTGTCCTCCAGAAGAATCCTATTAAATAAGTTTAGTAAGAATCCCTTGTTCTTGTTGTGCTTTTTTGGTAATTTTCCATCCACTGACACCCTCACTCTGCTTCTTGTATATAAATATCCCAACAGTCTTTGTTTTATTTGGAGTTGAACATAATCTCCCCCCTGCTTAATTTACCCTTTGTAATAGTTTTGACAAAAGTCTCCCTTACCATTTTGACAAATGTCAGTGTAATTTTTCTTTAACATTTATTATTAGAAAGTTCTCTTGGGGCGTCTGGGTGGCTCACTGGGTTAAAGTCTCTGCCTTTGGCCTAGGCCATGATCCCAGGGTCCTGGGATCGATTCCCACATTGGGCTCTCTGCTCAGAGGGGAGCCTGCTTCCTCCTCTCTCTCTGTCTGTCTCTCTGCCTACATGTGATTTCTATCGGTCAAATAAATAAATAAAATCTTAATCAAATAAGAATAAAAAGAGAAAATTATCTTTCATGTTGAGCTGAGAACCTATTATCACCTCCTCCACAGTCATCCTAGCACTTTTCTTTTGGAAACATACATAACATTTCTATTCCTTCTTTCACGTAAAATCTTTCAGATACATGAATAAAGAAACCACATATATCTATTCTTCTCTATTTCAGGTGAAATATGTCCATTCTCTTAAGAGTTCCAATGATTACCATTTTGTCCCTTTTTATGAACATGTTTGAATATGACATTACAGTAGTCATCACACTTCAAAGGTGTGCATGCAATCTGTGGTAACATGACACCATTATTTTTCTTGGTCTAAATCCTACAATTCTATAAAATTGATATGAGATGTAGTTTACAGGTGCACTAAATGTTGGCAGATACATCACACCTTGGCATACAAATATTGATATGAATCTGGATTTTCTCTAAACTTGAATCTTAGTAGTTCATTAAAAAAAGGTACATGATTTAAAATTGGGGTGGAATTATGCAGGATAGACTACCAAAAAAGATATTTCTAGTTATCTAACGGAAGAGTGACAGACGAGAGTATTGAGCCTTGAAAGAGATGATGGATTCTGATGATGGATCATGAATGTTTTCTAATGATAGTTTGGAATATATAAAGGCATGGAGAAGGGAATTAAAGTAATATGTCAGCTTAAAGCTGAATTATCATTACTCGCTGCTTTTTTTCCCCCCACACGCTATTTGCTAATTCCTATCTCCAAGCCTGAACATCTTTCTTCAATACTGGTGGATTTGTCTTCAAAGCACCTTAGACCCTGATTATGCAAGGTTTGAAACTGTCTTTTTTAGGCATGTATTACTATTTTTTGAAACAGAAAAGCAATTTAATAGAGAAAGTTTTGAAAGTATTGAAATTTGATCTCAATTTTATATATATATAGCAATTCACATATATATATTTATAACACTGAATTAAATACATAGATATATTTATATCACTGAGTATATTTATATGTATTTATATATATATACTTATACATATATATATATACATATATATATATATATATATAATTTATCCTTCTTCCCTATAGAGTCCACTTCAAAGCAATAAACATTGCAATTTACTTGTCGTCCATCCTTAAGATACAGATTCTTTGGAAATGTAAACTGAATTTATTCAAGGTTGTTAAGTCCATGATCAAAGATAAAACCTTTTGAAGATGAAATTATAAAGTCTTTTGAAGATGAGATTTATTAAGTATCAACACTTACCAGCCAGAATTTCAATATCCAGTCAGTATTGTATAAGACATATTATATAGAAATAATACATAGGAGTGAAAGGGGGAGTTCTCTACCCCATAACACAATTACCAGATATGTAAGAAATATTTTTGCCTGAAAACACTAGGCACAAACTAAGCATTATTTATGCCATTTAGACTTTCAAAAAGCACTCTGAAATAAGCTTAGGCTGTACCCTGATAGAGGAATTTTGCCAAAAGAGACTGTCTCCTTAGCCTTTGTGCATCTCAGCAGCATGCAGCAGCACAAAAAATGAAAACTAGATTTAACTATAGCAACAAATATTGTCACGTAGGGTAGACAGAACAAAAGTAACCAGGAGAACAAGTGTTAGAGATGATAAAGCTCAGTATCTAGGCAACATTTTCTATTGTGTTATTTTTAGAAAGTGGGAAACATTGTGCTCTATTTCTAATTTCTTTTTTAATTTTTATTAATATATAATGTGTTATTAGCCCCAGAGGTGCAGGTCTGTGAATCACCAGATTTACACACTTCACAGCAATCACCATAGCACACATATTCCCCAATGTCCATAACCCAACCACCCTCTCCATACCCCCATATCCCCGATCCCCTCAGTTTGTTTTGTGATATTGAGTCTCTTATGGTTTGGCTCCCTCCACATCTCATCTTGTTTCATTTTTTCCTTCCCTACCCCCCATGACCCTCACATTGCTTGTCAACTTCCTCTTATCAGGGAGATCATATGATAATTATCTTTCTCTGATTGACTTATTTCACTCAGAATAATACCCTCTAGTTCTATCCACATCATTGCAAATGGCAAGATTTCATTTTTTGATGACTGAATAGCGTTCCATCATATATATATATATATATATATATATATATATATATATCCTTTATCCATTCATCTGTTGATGGACATCTAGATTCTCTCCATAGTTTGGCTCCTGTGGACATTGCTGCTATAAGCATTCAGGTGCACATGCCCCTTTGGATCACTATATTTGCGTCTTTATTTTTTTATTTATTTTTTAAAGATTTTATTTATTTATTTGACAGAGAGAAATCACAAGTAGATGGAGAGGCAGGCAGAGAGAGAGAGGGAAGCAGGCTCCCTGCTGAGCAGAGAGCCCGATGTGGGACTCGATCCCAGGACCCTGAGATCATGACCCGAGCCGAAGGCAGCGGCTTAACCCACTGAGCCACCCAGGCGCCCTATTTGTGTCTTTAGAGTAAATACACAGTAGTGTGATTTCTGGGTTTAGGGTAGTTCTATTTTCAACATTTTGAGGAACCTCCATGCTGTTTTCCAGAGTGGTTGCTCCAGCTTGCATTCCTGCCAACCATTTAAGAAGGTTGCCCTTTCTCCACATCCTGGCCAGCACCTGTCATTTCCTGACTTGTTAACTTTAACCAATCTGACTGGCGTGAGGTGGTATCTCGTTGTGGTTCTGATTTGTATTTTCCTGTTGCTGAGTGATATGGAGCACTTTTTCATTTGTCTGTTGGCCATCTGGATGTCTTCTTTGCAGAAATATCTGTTTATGTTTTCTGCCCATTTCTTGATTGGATTATTTGTTCTTTGGGTGTTGAATTTGATATGTTCTTTATAGATTTTAGATACTAGCCTTTCATATGATATGCCATTTGCAAATACTTTCTCCCATTCTGTCTGTGAGTTGTCTTTTGGTTTTGTTGACTACTTCCTTTGCCGTGCAAAAGCTCTTGATCTTGAAGAAGTCCCAATCATTCATTTTTTGACCTTACTTCCCTTGTTTTTGGTGATGTTTCTTGGATGAAGTTGCTGCTCTGAGGTCGAAGAGGTTGCTTCCTGTGTTCTTCTCAAGGATTTTTATGGATTCCTTTCTTATACTATCTCTAATTTCTTCATTCACTTACTGAGTGATAGCAACATTATAATTACAGAAATTGTATGTAATTTAGACCTTATAAGTATTTTCTAACTGCAGTAATACTTATTTTATTTTTTCTTGTTTAGTTATGCTGCTTTGTAAAGAAATCCTTAAAGAGGTACTTACTGGATTAACTCAACTACGCTGCCAGGCCAACCAGTCACTATATTGTCTATTTTTCTTTTAATTTTGAGAAATATTTCTTAAAATTTCTATTTGAGAAAGAGTGGAGACAATATTATGACAGCCCCCTCTTGTAACTTGTTAATATGTTTGAAAGAACACTTTGGGATATAATTTTATTAGTCTAAGAATATCCGTGAAATTATTTTTAAAAACTGATGGGTAACTGTCACTAAAGGATAAACAGATCCTTAATTAAGTTCCACAAATATGAAATGCCATTTCTGTGCAGTGCACTATACTGGGTACTAGCTCTGTAGGTAAAGATATATATGAAAAAGTCCTATTCCTTATGTAGTTCATAGATCAATGGTAAATAATAGTCCCTTATAACTCTCATGATTTATATCTTTCAAAGATATTTTAAAAGGGAAAATGAAGCAAACAGGTTAAAATTTATTTATGAATTATTCATAACAAGCTGGTCCATTAAACATTGTTCAGAAGGAGTGCTAACCATTGTTAAATACATACATCTCTGCTCCTCCTCTCCCTTCAAGGTTAAGAACTGTGGATGCTCAAAGCATCTCAGAGGCAGATCAAAAAACCTTTGAGAAGCATGCCTCCCTCCTTATTCCCCAAGTGAAACTGGCAGGTTTAGTCAGACCAACTAAAACCTCTGAAATTTATGAAAATCAGACCATGAGTTTCACATGACGCTATGTCCTATATGTAGTGCCCCAAATTTCTCTCCATCCCCCTCCTCCTCCTCCTCCTCTTCTTTTCCTCCTCCTCCTCCTCCTCCTCCTCCTCCTCCTCCTCCTTCTTCTTCTTGGTTTAAAAGCATAAGCACCTTTTCTTTTTTAAAAGTAAACTTTTCACCCAGTGCTGGCCTTGAACTTAAAGACCCTGAAATCAAGAATAACATGTTCTACACTTAACCAGCCCAGGTAACCTTAAATTTCTGGATATAGATTCTTACTCCCCTATGATCACCATCTGGCATATCACAATAAAATGTGTGTGGTGCTTTTCATCTCTTTTTCTACGTAATTTCTTTTCTCAACAGTTCTCTCCACTATTTCACTATGACTAGCACAGTAAATACTTGTGAAATCTGTGAGGGAATGAATGAGTGAGTGAATGAATAAATGAATGAATGAATAATTAAAGCTTTACCCTTCCGCCATCCCCCGCAGAGCATTTTTCAACTGTGTTGGCTCTCTGTGCTATTCGCTTTAATTCGTGGCCCAAACTGTGATTGCACTTATCACAACCCCCAACCTGTAGAGGAATGTCTCTAGAAGCTGTCTGTTGTCTCCTCACATTTCTCATGCTTGGTGCTTTCTGTGATGTTGTGTTCTGTGGAACACTCCGTATCACAGTGACTTCTAGTATCTGCCTAGAAATATGTCTAAACCTTCTGTTTAAATTCTTCAATTCTGTTTTACTATTTCAGTGTTGTCTTCCCATCCCCCATTCTGAGTCTTTATATTTTGAAATTCTACCCCCACTAAAGTCTGAAGAAGTCTTTGAGCACTTTGCGTCTATCACCCTGTCTAATTCTCACTGTCACTTTAGGATGCACACATAAGAAAATAGATTCCGGTGGGATGGTCAGTGGCTTGGCTCTGCAGCTGAGATGGTTGAACCTGATTTCAGAGTGGTCTGTTTCTGCCAAATAGGAAGCATTTCTACCCTGCTGTGCATCACTACCTGGCCCAGTTTTGGCCACCTTCTGCCTTCGTGTATTTGAAAGACAAAAACCCTGACGGATAAAGTGCCTTGACATAGATCATTCTCTCATAAGAAGTACAAACAATCCCATTAAGCTTCCTTGTCCTTGTTGTGCCATGAGGATTTCAAATGACTCCTAATGAAGGAGTAGCATGCAATAGTGGGAACTGTCATGTGCACACACAATTTGACACTTGACAGTGCTTAAGTATACATGTCTTGCTTCCCAATATTGTTCAAATCCCCTCTGGCTATTTCCATCTTCCGTTCACTTATTTTCACTGCACTAATACCATTTTGCATCTTCTTCCTCTCCAAAGCAAGTCAAGCATTGCCAGTAGCTTGGCCTGCACTTTAACGTTTTCAATATCATCTCCTTCTGTCTCATTTGTTGGCACTGTTACTCTTGCTAAAGCTTTCCTGGAGAAGCCTTTATAGATTTTAAATATTCTCATGTTTGTTTTGTCTGCTACTGTCAAAATTAGTCATCTGCAGAAGGCACCTAGGCTTATTAACTATCCTCCAATAGCATCTCTTCTTCACATCATTTCCATTTGTCTTCTCTCTGATTTGTTACTTATTTTCTGTTGAGAGGGTCTACAGAGCACACATGAAAATAAAGGACTGCATATGTAGACTTGCCTCCTCCTCCTTATCACATTAATTTATTTCTTCCCCCACCCATTGAGCATTAGAATGTGGGTCACTTTGATAGATAACATCCTCACTTATTTTCGCAGTTTATCTGCCAAACATTATTTTGGGTCATATTTACAGAAAAAATCATTGTAGTTCAACAGAAAAGCCATATTTTTGAATAAACTAATAATTTTCCCACCTCTCTATTTTGGACCGTTTCAGATCTCCTCTGAAATTCACAATCAGCCATTTTTGTATGTCTGACACATCATTTGCCCAGTGCATCATGCCTTCTGCTAAGCTTGTCAACCATTGCAGCAATATATCTATGTAAATCTTCTGATCAGTACTCAGTTATGCTCCTGGTTTCTGGGTTCTAATGTCTTTCTTCTCTCCTTTGTAATTATTATTGGTAGTTTTCCTTGTGCTGACCTTTTGCCCTTTTGGTAATATACCTTTAATCCAAAAGCTTTTTAGAATCCCTTTTGTTTAAAGAGCTGAAAGACTCAGTGAAGAACCATCAAATGTCAAGCTCAAGAGAAATATCACATTCCACTTTAGTCACTCTGTGCGATTTTTGACTTGATATGTTTCCCATAAAATAATTTTTAACTTCTCTTGGGGAAGGTATGTGCTATGGTGAGTGCTGTGAAGTGGCTAAACCTGGTGATTCACACACTCTTACCCCTGGGGCTAATAATACATTATATGTTAATAAAAATAAAAGATTAAAAAATAAATTTTAACTTCTTGATTAAGTCCTTGACATTGGCACACATAATATGTTTTATGTAACATATCATTTTCTTTTTTAAAAAATTCTTTTTTTGTACTCTTACTGTTTATTTTTAATATGTGAAAAATCAATCCTAATTTCCTTTTCTTTGTACATTCCATGTTTCCTGTGTGACATTTTGTTCTTGTCTGGACTCTTCCTTATACTTTCTACCTTGATGGTATAGACAGATTTTCTCACCTGTACTCATAGTTTGGCTATGTTATCCTTAAATTATTTTCTCTTCTTTGCTGTTCTGTTCTTACGTCGTCCATCAAAAGTTTCTGCAGTCTTATAGAATATTGACTTGCTCCTTGAAAGACTTGCCTCTACTCATCCCTTTCAAAACCATTCTTCATATAACTTTAACTTTTTTACTCACTCTCTGACATTTTAAAAGGGCCATCCACCATTCACTCTCTTGAGCCAACCTCCTAGGAAGTTCGTCCTGTTCCCACAACTCATCCCCTGTTTACCATTATATGTTAATTTTTTTTTGCTCTAAAACTATCCTACAAAAACCTTTATAGACTTTATTCAAAGGAAATATAGTACGCTCTTGATTATCAAAAGAAAAAAAAAAGAAGGACAGAAGTAGAGAGGCAGGTTTCCCTTGAATTCTCCCTGGAATTGTTCTGCATGCAAGGTTGAGGCCCTTTCAGATACTCAGGCACTGTTTACTGTAAGTGGGTAATTGGAAGATGGGTCGGACACTACCTTCCTGGACAGACCTGTAAGAGAAGAGGGTGTCTGCTGCTCTAGCGTCTGGACTTGGTTATCTTAAATCTCTGTGCTCATTTTCATTATCCTCCCCTTCAGGTTCAGTGAACTTTATGTCATTCCTCAATCCTTATTCTCCATCACCTCAGGACCTTTACACTGTTTCCTCTCCCCGAAACTTTTTGACCTCTCACCACAGCATCCATCATCAAACTTGATGCATCAGGCTTAAGGTTAGATGGGTCTCTCATGTTCTCATTCTTTGGGTTAGAGAGTTCTTATATGTGTGCTCATTAACACCTTAAGTACAACACACTGTAGCTTTTGTCATGCTTTATTATAACTATTTGGTTCCTTGTGCCAGTCTTTAAGTTTTCTGAGAACACATGCTCATCTCAGAGGCGTCTTCCACATAATGCCTAGAGGTACAATATTGCTACCTATGACTTTTACTGGTTTACAGTCTTAAGAGAGTGACCCACCTCAGACCCTCATTTACTCACCTATACATCAGTGGTGTTATTATACAGGTCTCAATTTTTGTCTATTTTATTTAATTTTTTTGATTAGTTTAATTTTTTCAGCATAACAGTGTTCATTGTTTTTGCACCACACCCAGTGCTCCATGCAAACTGTGCCCTCTCTAATACCCACCACCTAGTTCCCCCAACCTCCCATCCCCCACCTATTCAAAACCCTAAGATTGTTTTTCAGATTCCATAGTCTCTTATGGCTCACCTTCCTTTCCAATTTCCCTTAACTCCCTTCTCCTCTCCATCTCCCCTTGTCCTCCATGCTATTTGTTACGCTCCACAAATAGGCGAAACCATGTGATAATTAACTATTTCTGCTTGACTTATTTCACTCAGTATAATCTCTTCCAGTCCCGTCCATGTTGCTTCAAAAGTTGGGTATTTGTCCTTTCTGATGAGGCATAATACTCCATAGTGTATATGGACCACATATTCTTTATTTTGTGTTTCTGATAATCATATGCTTAGAAAAATTCCGAGCCTGACTCATAGTGAGTAATCTGTAAAGTTGGCAATAAAGCTTACTATAAAAGCAGTTCCATATATATATATATATATATATATATATATTCATATAATCATATTATAGCTTATTGTATATGCTATGTATTATTGTATAATTGTATATTATTATTATTATTATTAGTCACAAACATATTCCTAGGATATGTAGCACAATATTAGCCATAGAATAATGCTAAATCAATGCTTGTTAAATAAAAGAACTAAAGAATGTATCCAAATCTGAATTTTCCACAGTCCACTTTTAAAAATAAGACTTATTTATTTATTTTATAAAGAAAGAGAGAGAGTGGAAAGTGCACATGAACATGGGAAGGGCAGAGGGAGAAGGAGAGAAACTAAAGCAAATTCCATGCTGAGTGTGGAGATGGCATGTGGCTCATCTCACAATCCTGAGAATATGACCTGTGACAAAATCTAGAGCCAGATGCTTGACTAGTTGATCCTCCCAGGTGTCCCATCCACAATTCACTTATGCAGTGCAATGAATATTGCATTGAATGCAATGAATATTGCATTGAATGCAATGAATATTGCATTCTTCAGCTTGTTCTCCAATCAAATCTTACAGGGTGGTATAAGGAAGATCTAAGCCATAGGTTTTAAAGAAGTGTATTTTTAAAAATATTTTATTTATTTATTTGGTAGACGATCACAAGTAGACAGAGAGGCAGGCAAAAGAAGAGGGAGAAGCAGACTCCCCACTGAGCAGAGAGCCCAATGTAGGGCTCGATCCCAGAACCCTGAGATCATGACCTGAGCTGAAGGCAGGGGCTTAAACCACTAAGCCACCCAGGTGCCCAGAAAGCGTGTTTTATTTTGTAGTGTTAACATTTTGGTGTTTTCCATATACTAATAATAAATGATAATAGGTGTAAAAATTCTAGTAAGAAATAACATTTATTTAGTACTACCTGTCTGCCAAGTCTTGTTCCAGGAATTTTACATACATAAACCCACTTAGTTTTCACAAAAGCCCATAAGTACTATGTGTATTTCCACTTCATAAATGAAGAATCTGAGTAACAGATCCTAACAATTGCTTGTTATTAAACATATATTGAATAAAAAATATAAAAAATAAGCAGCATATTATAGTCAATATAATCAGATTAAGGTTATTAATTTTCAATATAGTAGGTAAGACAAGCTCCATGGATGGAAAGAGAGTCATGATATGTGATATTCTGAATTGTGGCCTCTGACACTTTCTAAATTCTTTACACTTATTGTATAATGTAGGTCACAAATTATTTGCATAGTTCTTATTATTGGCTCGGTATTATAAAAAAGGAAGCCAAGGTTCAGATGGAACCAATATGTGACTCAAGTTCACAGACCTACAAACTGAAAAATGAAACTCAAGAGATCAATAACAAACATGAAAAAAATCAACCTCACTAGTTATGAAATGCACACTAATAAAAAAGAAATACCAGCTTTGTTATCAAATCAAGCAAAGTCTTAAAAAATGTTGAGTGAAATCAGCCAAGCAGAGAGAGTCAATTATCTTATGCTTTCACTTACTTGTGGAGCATAACAAATAGCATGGAGGACATGGGGAGTTAGAGAGGAGAAGGGAGTTGGGGTAAATGGGAAGGGGAGGTGAATCATGAGAGACTATGGACCCTGAAAAACAATCTGAGAGGTTTGAAGTGGCGGGGGTGGGAGGTTGCGGTAACAGGTTTGGGTATTATAGAGGGCATGGATTTCATGGAGCACTGTGTGTGGTGAAAAAATAATGAATAATGTTATGACGAAAATAAATAAAAAATAAATTAAGAAAAATAAAATAAATAAATAAAAACAATGTTGACAAATTATAAAAAAAAATGGTTATAGAACATACATAGCCAAGAATCATTTTAAATGTCACAAACTGTATGATGAATATTTTGGGAATATATATATATATATATATATATATATATTATATATATATACACACACACACACACACGCACATATATACATTTTTTAAACCTTTTTACTCCATTTCCTCTCCCACTGACTTTGGGTCCCTTCTGCCTTGGTTAGCATGCTTTTTTTTGGGGTCTTTGCCAACCTTTTAGTATTTTATTCTTTTATTCATATATTCTTATCCAGATAAAATGACAAGGCTGAAAAACTCACCAAAAAAAAAAAAAAGAACAAGAAAAATGAAGAACAAGAAGTACTGAAGGCTATGAATCTAATCAATATAGACATTGGTAATATGTCAGACTACAGTTCAGAATGAAGATTCTCAAGGTGCTAGCTGGGCTCGAAAAAGGCACAGGAGTTATTAGGGGGAAATTTCTGGAGAAATAAAAGCCCTTTCTGGAGAAATAAAAGAACTAAAATCTAACAAAACTGAAATTTAAAAAAAGCTATTAATGCGGTGCAAAAAAATGGAGCCTCTTATTGCTATTATAAATGAGGCAGAAGATACAATTAGTGGTATAGAAGAACAAGTGATGGAGAATAAAGAAGCTGAGCAAAAGAGAAACAAACAAGTGCTGGACTATGAGGGGAGATTTAGAGAGATAAGTGATACCATAAGAGAAATAAAACTCAAATAATTTTGATTCCAGAAGAATAAGAGACAGGGGGACAGAAAGCATATTGGAGAGAATTATAATAGAGAATTTTCTTAATATGGCAAAAGGAACAAGCATCAAATCCAAGAAGCACAGAGAACCCCTCTCAAAGTCAATAAAAATAGGACCACACACTGTCATCTAGTAGTAGAAATGCAAGTCTTAATGACAAAGAGAAAAATCCTGAAAGCAGCTTGGGACAAGAAGTCTGTAGCATACAATAATATAAATATTATTTTGGCAGCAGACTTACCCACAAAGCATGGCAGGCCAGAAAGAACTGGTATGGTATATTCAGAGCACTAAATGAGGAAAACATGCAGCTAAGAATACTATATCCAACTATGTTATCATTGAAAATAGGAGAGACTAAAGCTTCCAGGACAAACAAAAACTAAAAGAATGTGTAAACACTAAACCAGCCCTAAAGGAAATATTGAAATGGGTCCTCTAAGCAAAGAGAGAGCCTAGAAGTAGTAGACCAGAAAGGAACAGAGACAATAACAGTAACAGTCACCTCACAGGCAATAAGAAGGCATTAAATTCATATCTTTCAATATTACACTGAATATACCCTATGAATAGTTACCCTGAAGGTAAATGGTCTGAACGCCCCAATCAAAAGACACAGGATATCACAATGGATAAAAATAAATCAATATGTGATCTACAAGAAACTCATTTTAGCACCACAAACACCTCCATATTTAAAGAGAGGGAGTAGAAAACAACTTAACATGCTAATAGAAATTAGCAGAATTAGAATAGCAGAAGAAAGCTGGGGAGTGAATCTCTATATCAGATCATTTAGCTTTTAAGACAAAGACTATAAGAAAAGATGAAGAAGGACACTGTATCATACTCAACAGGTCCGTCCAAAAAGAATATCTAACAATTTTAAATATCTATACCATGAGAGCTTTAAACTATATAAACCAATTAACAACACAATCAAAGAAACACATCAACAGTAATACAATAATAGTAGGGGACTTTAACACTCCCCCCACAGAAATGGACAGATCATCCAAGCAAATGTTCAATAAGGAAATAAAAGCCTTAAAGGACACACTGGACTAGATGGACATTACAGATATATTCAGAACATTTCATCCCAAAGCAACAGAATACACATTCTTCTCTAGCACACATAGAATATTCTCTAGAATAGATCACATCCTGGGTCACAAACCAAGTCTCAATCAGTACCAAAGGTTTGGGATCATTCCCCGCATATTTTAAGACAACAATGCTTGGAAGGTAGAACTCAATAACAAGAGGAAAGTTGGAAAGAACCCAAACACATGCAGGCTAAAGAGAATCCTATTTAAGGATGAAGGGCTCAACCAGGAAATTAAAGAATTGAAAGAAATCATGGAAACAAATGATAATAAAAACAAAATCTTAGCCAACAGGATCCAACAGCACATTTGAAAGATTATCCATCATGACAAGGTGGGATTCATGCCTAGGCTACAAAGATGGTGCAATGTTTGCAAATCAATCAATGTGATAGAACAAATTAATATAGAAGAGAGAAGGACCACATGGTCCGCACAATCGATGCAGAAAAAGCATTTGACAAAATCCGGCATCCGTTCCTGATTAAAACACTTCAAAATATAGGGATAGCAGGATCTTTCCTGAACTTCATCAAATCTATCTATGAAAGACCCACAGAAAATATCATCCTAAATGGGAAAAAGCTTGCAGTCTTCTTATTGAGATCAGGAACACAATGATGCCCACTCTCACCACTCTTGTTCAACATAGTATTAGAAGTCCTAGCAACAGCAATCAGACAACAGAGAGAAATAAAATGTATCCAAATTGACAGTGAAGAAGCCAACTCTCTCTTTTCACAAATAACATGATTCTTTATATGGAAAACCCAAAAGACTCCACCCTCAAACTACTAGAACTCATACAGCAATTCAGTAACGTGGCACTATACAAAGTCAACTTACAGAAATCAGTGTCTTTCTTCTATACTAACAATGAAAATACAAAAAGGGAAATTAAAGAATTAATTCCATTTACTATAGCAGCAAGAACCATAAGACACCTGGGAATGAACCTAACCAAAGAGGTAAAGGATCTGTACTTGAGGAATTACAGAACACTCAAGAAAGATATTGAAGAAGACACAAAAAGATGGAAGACCATTCCATGCTCTTGGATCGGAAGAATAAACATTAAAATATCTATACTGCCTAGAGCAATCTATACTTTTAAAGCCATTCCGATCAAAATTCCACCAGTATTCTTCCAAGAGCTGGAGCAAATAATCCTAAAATTTGTATGGAATCAGAAGATACCCCGAATCACTAAGGAGATGTTGAAAAACAAATATAAAACTGGGGGCATCACGTAACCTGGTTTCAAGCTTTATTACAAAGCTTTGATCACCAAGACAGAATGGCACTGGCATAAAAACAGACACATAGACCAGTGGAACAGAGTAGAGAGCCCAGATATGGACCCTAAACTCTATGGGCAAGTAATCTTCGACAAAGCAGGAGAAAATATACAGTGGAAGAAAGACAGTCTCTTCAATAAATGGTGCTCGGAAAACTGGGCAGCTATAAGTAGAAGAATGAAATTATACCATTTTCTTACACCATACATAAAGATAAACTCAAAGTGGATAAAAGACCTGAACATGCGACAGGAATCCAACAGAATCCTAGAGGAGAACATAGGGCAGTAATCTCTTCGATATCAGCCACAGCAACTTCTTTCAAGATATGTCTCCAAATGCAAAGGAAACAAAAGTGAAAATAAACTTTTGGGACTTTATCAAAATCAAAACCTTCTGCACAGCAAAGGAAACAGTCAAAAAAACAAAGAAGAAGCAACCAACGAAATGGGAGAAGATATTTGCAAAGGACAGTAGAGACAAAAGGTTGATATCCAGGATCTATAATAAACTCCTCAAACTCAACACACACAAAACAGACAATCTTAACAGAAAATGGACAGAAGATATGAACAGACACTTCTCCAATGAAGACATACAAATGGCTATCAGACACATGAAAAAAATGTTCATCATCACTAGCCATCAGGGAGATTCAAATTAAAACCACATTGAGATATCAACTTACATCAGTTAGAATGGTGAAAATTAACAAGACAGGAAACAACATGTATTGGAGGGGATGTGGAGAAAGGGGAACGCTCTTACACTGTTGGTGGGAATGCAAGTTGGTGCAGCCTCTTTGGAGAACAGTATGGAGATTCCCCAAGAAATTAAAAATAGAACTTCCATATGACCCTGCCATTGCACTCCTGGGTATTTACCTCAAAGATACAGATGTCATGAAAAGAAGGGCCATCTGTACCCCAATGTTTATAGCAGCAATGGCCACTGTAGCCAAACTGTGCAAAGAACCAAGATGCCCTTCAACGGACGAATGGATAAGGAAGATATGGTCCATATACACTATGGAGAATTATGCCTCCATCAGAAAGGATGAATACCCAACTTTTGTAGCAACATGGACGGGACTGGAATAGATTATGCTGAGTCAATCAGAAATAAGTCAAGCAGAGAGAGTCAATTATCATATGGTTTCACTTATTTGTGGAGAATAACAAATAGCATGGAGGACATGGGGAGTTAGGGAGGAGAAGGGAGCTGGGGGAAATTGGAAGGGGAGGTGAACCATGAGATACCATGGACTCTGGAAAACAATCCGAGGGGTTTGAAGTAGCAGGGGGGTGGGAAGATGGGGTACCAGGTGGTGGGTATTATGGAGGGCACGGATTGCATGGAGCACTGGGTGTGGTGAAAAATAAATAATACTGTTATGTTGAAAATAAATAAAAAATAAATTTAAAAAAAACCACAGTGGTTCAAAATCTGTGGGACACAGCAAAGGCTGTTCTGATAGGAAAGTATATAGTGATTCAAGCCTTTTTCAAAAACAAAACAAAACAAACAAACAAAAAAAAAAAAAAAACAAAGGTCTCAAATACACAACCTAATCCTACACTTAAAGGAGCTGGAGAAAGAACAGCAAAGAAAGCCTAAACCCAGCCAGAAAAATAGAAATAATACCAATCAGAGCAGAAATCAATGAAATAGAAATCACACACACACACACACACACAAAAAAAAAAAAAAGAAAGTAAAAAGAAAAACAGTAGATGGAATCAACGAAACTAAGAGCTAGTTCTTTGGAAGAATTAATATGTTTGATAAATCCCTGGCCAGAATTTTCAAAAAGAAATAGAAAGGACCCAAATAAATAAAATCAACAATGAAAGATGAGAGATCACAAGCAACACCAAAGAAACGCAAACAATTATAAGAACATATTATGAGCAAATATATGTCCTGGAAGCAAATATACGTATCTGGAAGAAATGGATGCATTCCTAGGGATGTATAGACTACAACAACTGAACCAGGTAGAAATAAAAAACCTGAACGACCCATAACCAGTAAGGATATTGAAGTAGTCATCAAAAACCTCCCAACAAACAAGAGTCCAGGGCCAGATGGCTTCCCAGGGAAATTCTACCAAACATTTAAAGAAGAATTAATACCTATTCACCTGAAAGTGTTCCCTCCCCCACAAAATGGAGGGAAAACTTCCAAACCCATTTCATGAGGCCAGCATTACCTTGACCCCAAAACCAGACAAAGACCCCATCAAAAAACAGAATTATACACCAGTATCCTTGATGAACACAGATGTAAAAATTCTCAATGCAATACAAGCCAATAGGATCCAAGCATACATAAAAGGTTTAGTCACCACGACCAAGTGGGATTTATTCCAGGGCTGCCAGTATGGTTCAACATCCACAAGTCAATCAATGCGTTACAATACATAAATAAAGGAAAGAACATAAACCATATGATACTTTCAATAGATGCTGAAAAAGCATTTGACAACGTACAATATCTTTTCTTGATCAAAACTCTTCAAAGTGTGGGGAATGGTAGAGAGTACCTACCTCAATATCATCAAAGTGATCTATGAAAAGCCAACAGCGAATATCACTCTCAGTGGAGAAAAACTGAAAGCTTTTCCGCTAAGGTCAGGAACATGGCAAGGATGTCCATTATCACCACTGTTATCACTGTTATTCAACATAGTACTAGAAGTCCTTCCCTCAGCAATCAGACAACAAAAAGAAATTAAAGCCATCCAAATCAGCAAACCATTATCTAGCACTGACACAAAGAGAGATCATCCATCATTATCCATTAACTGACTTGGAATAATATCCACAGTATATTTTATGTGGGAAAGGGAGTGAAAATATCATGAAATCAAAATATCATGTAAAAGTGGATTTTTTTTATAATACAAGGAAATTTTATTTATTGGTAGTCCCCTGGGACAGAACTTTATGTATATTTGAGAAAAAAATGGTTTAGAACAGTGTAGAGCCATGAGGGCCATACTCATGTAGCAGGTGCTTCTCTTCAAAAGAGGGCAGAGATGATGAACACAGGCATTTAGTTCATCAAGACGGGTTTGGACATATTGGTGATGGGGTGTCAGCTCAGGAAGGACCAACCAAATCATTGTGTGTAGCAAAATAGATATCTGAGTGGTATCTGTTAAGAAGAGGACAAATACTGGTGGAGGAAGTAGGGGAAGAAATTATAGATAGCTCTCTGATCAGGGTTGATGCTGTACTTGTGAGAGAAAATAAATTGTCATGGTTATTTTTAAGGTGTTTTTTTTTTTCAGTTGTGGGATGTGTGATATAAACAATTGCATTCATCTCCTCAGTAAAATCCACAGTAAGTTTTGAATAGCCCACCATAAATAAGAGTGTATGTTTCCACAGTATAAATGAGAAAATATGCTGAATTATGTATTCAGCACAGACACAACCACGGAGATGCTGAAGTGAGAGGAACAGAGATCAGTGATGTGTTTGTACGTTGAGCAAAAGTCAAGAGGGACAAGTGATGGAGCTCTCCGAACAAAGCACCAAAGTTCATACAACACAACAAACTGCCATTTTTGCTTTCTGTTTCTCCATTTCGAATTACATATAGCCTAATCTTTCATAACAACCATGTGCAGATAGCTAGGAAACATATTGGTTTCATTAAAAGAGCTATGCTCATCCGGTGGTTTGTTTAGTATTTCATCCATACTGATTGGGTATGGATCATATGCCAGTTGTCATGTGTTTCTTGACTTTTAAAATTTTACTTGCTCAAAACACCCATCAGCCTGACCGGGGTTTCCTTGCAACTGCATAAGTTCAAGATGCTCCTTACAAAGCCCTTTAACCTTCCTTTCTCTTGGCCCACACGTTACCCTGCATCACAGCATAAAGGTGTCTCCATCTCATCCCTCTCCCTAGTAATACATCCTTTAGAGAGAGTGGCCCCACCTATCTCGTTCTGTCTGCCATCTGCACCAAAAGGCCCTAAGTGATACTGCTGTTAACAAATAGCTTCCAATTCTGAGCATTTGACACACATCTGACCTATGTCAGCTAGAGCTGAGCTTTGCATAGAAAGAGCTGTACACTTAGTGTAAGTCCTTCTGTGGCTCAGAGTGATCACAGTGCTTTCATCTTGACCTCAGACCATGCAGTCATTGCTGTTGTAACTGAAGGGAGTGCAGAAATGGGCCGAAGCCATCCTGTACCACTCCTCTCATCAAGACATCCCTCTGGGGCTCACTTTCTGCTACCCCAAGGATGGAGTTGGAAACTCATGGGGAATGTGGTTGTCTGTTGTTTGAGATGACCCACAAAACGCAAAAAGAGAAGTATGGGTTAAAGCTTAGGACAACATTATAATACTTGGCAGAGAATATATCATTTCAAAGGAGAAAAAAAAACCCACCCACCATGTTTTATTGAAGTAAACAGACCATTTATTGCCTAGATGGGAGTCTATAGACAGTAGAAGATCATTGATCTAAGTCCAGGTTTACTTGGCCATTAACAAGCTAATTGGAACTAGCAAAATGTGATATAAAACCTACTCACACTATGACAAATTTATAAAAATAACAACGACAACAACAGCTCAATAGATCTTCACAAGAGTAGGACATCTTGGAAATTATTGTGAGATATAAAGTTTGAGGACCTGGCTTCCAGAAGTTGAGAAAGAGAGTTGAATTCAGAAACTTATTTTACATTTTCAGAGCTCAGATATTTTATGCTTAAAGCAGAAGAAGTTTGTTCTTTTTGTGACTGTATTCCTGATTTGATCCAATTTTCAGTAAATGAGTACACACACGGAGAATGTGATGATTCCTCGATTCGCACAGTGGTATCCATCAGGGTCTAGTAAAGAACTGGATTTCTGGGAATCATTGCAATGAGTAGAATTTATTGAAGGGGAGCAAGCATGGGTCTGACAACACAGAGATGAGCTACTGCTGGAAGCCACTGCATCCTCTGGGGCCAAAAATCAAGGAGATAATCTGAAGACGAAGCTGTGTCTCTTGGAATTCTATAGTGTGGAGGAACATTGCAATTGCTCTCACTCCAGAGCTACAACCAGGAGTAAGAAGCTTCCTCTAGACTAGGCATATTCTTCCAGTATTCAGGTGGGCTAACCCTCACCTCTGGATATCTATTATAGTAGTCTTGGTTATGCAGAGCAAGGCTATAGCCTTTGTGTGTGAAGGTCAAGGCAAGTATGAATAGAGTTTAATTTATAAGAGGATGATTAGCAAAAGATCTCCAAATGGTTTTCCAGTCCACCATTATAATGCAACTTGTGAATGAATAGCTCTCTTTTTTAATTAATTGATTAATTTTTAATTACTGGATTCCTGTATACGGGTTATGACTAGGTTACAGGATAAGAACTAGTTTGGATGACTGGGAGGTTTTATGTTCTGCCAACTGCCAGGATCCATCCAGATTTCACATATTGTTAAAAAATGAAATATCTTTTCATATTTTCTATAATAATAATTATCTATTCATTTTTATTGAACTCGCAGTGCCTATCAAAAATTTTACACATTTCTTGTGAAGAAAAACTACCACCTACCATAAAGGAGACCCTAATACAGGATCTTTGGTGAATCTTCCTATGGCAAGTGGTTTAAATGTCAGACAGTGAACAAGACAAATCATGGCAAATACAAGCAAAAGTAATAGAAACAAAATGCTAATACAAATCTTTTCCTTGTATTTTGTACAGCATATTATTTAGAAGTATGTTTGAGAGACGGTTAATAAAGCTAGACTGTATCAGAATGAAGTCTTTTTAAGAGAAATTTTTATTTATCAGCTGTAATTGCGACATACCTTAGTGCTGTTTATTAAAGTATTCCCAAATTTTTGTATTCTAGAAACAAGTGAAAATGGCAATCCCCTTGTTCTTTACTTTGACCAATAAAATGTGAATGGCAGTGTCATGTTCATTCCTAGGGCACTTGAAGACTGTCCCCCCACTGCCAGAGGTAACAAAAATTCTGCAGACTGGCCACTGTGCAGGCTCAGGTCCTTAATGAGAAGAATGCAGGAAATCATAGTGGCTATGTTGTTTGAAGCCACCATAATGTGAGTTTATTTTACTGCAGGGTGATTTTGCTTGTGTTGTTTGGTAGAGCAAGTGTTCAAAACAAAAGCAGCTCATGCTTGTAAATCCTGGCATCAACAATGGATGTGGTAGCGATGATATGATCAAGTTCTTCATGATGTTGGCTTCATGGCTTGAGAAAATGGCTTCCAACTGTGAACCTTCCCATTGCTACATATTTTACATTAAAAAATACAAAACCAAAACCAAACACCTGAGGCCTGAGAGACTCTTGGTAATGGAGGTTATTTGTGCATTATCAGTCAGTTGGTAAGGTGCTTGGGGAGGACACTAATCTCTGCACTGACGCCATCATGCAACACCTTGGATGGAGGCAAACAGTGGGTTCCCAGATTTATGCAATGGTGTGAGCTTCAAAAAGCTCACATATCTGAGCTATTAAAATAATTAAAAATAATTAAAAGCAGACATCTGCAAAACACTGATTACTGAGGCATAGCCTCAGCAACATTCTCTATGGATAACCAAGGCTTAGTTAAAAAAAAAAAAAAGAGTATTTTCCATTTTGTTTCAAAAGAAGCTCATTGACCATACATATAAAACACAAACATTAAAATGGGGAGAATTCATTCCGAAGTTTTTTCATAGAAATTTCAGAAGCAGAATGATATCTCCAGAAAAGAGACTTTGGCAAGATCACAGAAGGCATTGCACAGTAGGCCCGCAAAGTTTTATGCCAGCATTCATCCTGTAAACGTTCCAGAGAACCTGCATTATTATGGACAGCTGTGCCAATTTCTGAGAATACAAATGTGAATGAGACATTTTCTCCATTCTAGTGGGATTTAGAAACAACACATCAGTGGAAACAGAGTGGAACCCCAGGGGAAGCATTTATATTGTTGGTCCAAAGCAAATTAACAGTCTAAAGTTTAGGGTTAAATTTGATGCCATGCTTGGCTTTTGATAAATGACCAAGAAATACTGAAAATATCCTAAATTCCTGCTCATTTTAAAACTCCATTCTTTAATGTCTGGGTAGATGTGTGATAACTGGTTTACTGTAACTTCAAAGCAATCTGAGACCTAGATCTCCATCCCTCCTCCCTCCCTGAATAGTGGTAATGCTGCTGATGGACCAAATATGATATGAAGAAATAGAATACAGCTTGACCTTTCTGTGGAGGATAAACAACTTCCAGTAGTTTTAAGTAGATGCTAAATACACAAAGCTAATTATTTTTCTGAACTGGTGTTCTTCAGAGATTAAATTGTAGTCTATTTCCTGCCCACTCACAGTTGTGTCAAGAATTCTCCAAGCAATGCAATCTAAGAACAGCAAACATGGTAGAGAGTACTCCTGCCATGCTGGTCCTTGAATGTCTTTGGCGGGGACTTGAATTATGTTGCTAATTATTTCAAGTGTCCACTTTCCTTTGCTGGTGTTAGCCTGTAGAATGTATGGTTCTTTCCTCTAACATCTCAGCAGGTGTTTTTGAGAGCAGGAAACACTCCTCTGTGGAAGACAGAGATGAAATGATTATACTATGAGAAGGGACAGTCATGCAGCGTTTATCAGAACCAGGAGCTGCCTGATCTGGGCTTCCCTCTGTTCAGGTTTATTTCCTGGAGTTTCTGATTGATGTGAGACCCCAGCGAGATTCATTAAAGTTAGTCTTGTGATCTCTGTATGGGAACAATTAGAGTGCTTTTCCAAATATAATGGCTATCAAGAAAAAGGACAGTTCTTTGAAAGTTTAGAGGAAATCAAACTGTACCCAGACTTCCACCTCAGAGAGAGGCCTCAGTCTATTCCCCTCTGGGAACATAGACTCCCCCTCTGACAACTTCCACTGGCAGAGCACTGCCCCAGCCACTGTCTCAGGGGTCAGAGGAGCTCCAGCTTGTCTCTGCACCACGGTGCTACTAAAACTGCAAGCCACATTTCTCCAGGGAAACTGCTTTTTATGAAGCCAGAATTACCCTGATCCCCAAACCAGGGAAAGACCCCAACAAAGAGGAGAATTTCCGACCAATATCCCTGATGAATATAGATGCCAAGATTCTCAACAAGATATCAGTTTATAGGATCTGACAGTACATTGAGAGGTGGATGCACCATGAACAGGTGGGATTTATCCCTGGGATGCAGGGGCGGTTTGACATTTGCAAAGCAATCATTGTGATAGAACAAATCAATAAGAGAAGAGAGGAAAACCACCTGGTCCTCTCAATTGATGCAGAAATAGCATTTGACAAAATCCAGCATCCATTTCTTGTTAAAACCATTCAAAATATAGGGATAGAGGAAACATTCCTAAACTTCATCCAATCTACCTATGAAAAACCCACAACAAATATCATTATCAATGGGGAAAAGTTGACAGCCTTCCCTTTGAGATCAGGGACATGAAATGATGCCCACTCTCACCACTACTGTTCAACATTTTATTAAATGTCTTTGCAACAGCTATCAGACAACAAAGAAAAATAAAATGTATTCAAATAGGCAAAGAATAAGCCAAACTCTCTCTTTTGGTAGATGACATGATACTTTATATGGAAAACTGAGACTATTAGAACTCATACAACAAATCAGCAATGTTCAGGATACAAAACCAATGTACAGGGGTGCCTGGGTGGCTCATTGGATTAAAGCCTCTACCTTCATCTCAGGTCATGGTCCCAGGGGCGTGGGATCGAGTCCCACAATTGTGATGAAGATCCCATGAAATTATGTCAGTGAAAATGCTTGAAAACATAATGAGAATGAAAACATAGTGGAAAACATAATGAGAGTGAATTTATTCATATACTTATTCATGGTGGAGGTAACTGGTAATGCACCTGGCAGCGGGGAGGCAACAGAGCAGGGGGAGGTGGAAGCCGTTAGGTAGTCATGGCGTGTGGGGGGAGGTGGGACCAGCCGAGAGTCCGCCGGATGTCAAGGTCAAGGCACGGTGAGCAGGTCTGCATGGGCCTGAGGGGTTGGCAGCCAGGAGACAACACTGAGGAAGGGGTTTGGGATCACAGGGGAGGGAGCAGGATTCATCAGAGGCAGGGATGGGGGTAGGCAGTAGTGGCACTGGAAGGAGTGTGAGCTGTGTGGCAACTGTGGAGGTGGAATCTAGGCAACCGCAGAGATGGTGAGAGGGTGGGAGCAGCCCCAGGCAGCAGTGCAGCAGCAGTTAGGATGGCGTGGTGGTTGGTCCCTTCGTGCATGCCAAGGGGGCGGGGCGGCAACAGCTAGGCAGGCGTGGTGGGTGGGCGCATTGTGCACGTCAAGGAGGTGGGGTAGCAGCGGCGCGGTGGGTGTGGTGGGTGGGGCCATCGTGCTGGTCAAGGGGGAGGGGCAGCATCAGTTAGGAGGGTGTTGGTCGTTGGGTCCCTCGTGCATGTCAAGGGGGCAGGCCATAAAACTTAGGAGGATGTGGTGGGTGGGTCCATCGTACAGTCAAGGACGTGGGGCAGCAACAGTTAGGAGGGCGTGGTGGGTGTTCTCATTGTGCAAGTCAATGTGTTGGGGTAACAGTAGTTAGGAGGGCGGGGTATGCGGGTCCATCATACATATCAAGGGGACGGGCAGCATCAGTGGGGCAGGCGTGGGGGGCGGGCCCATAGTGCACATCATGGGGGTGGGGTAGCAGCAGTGGAGCGAGTGTGGAGGGCAGGCACTTTGTTCACGTCAAGGGGGCAGGGCACTGAAGCACAGTAGAGGCTGGGACACAGGGCAACAGTGGAGCGATGGCAGCAGTGGTAAAGAGGGCTGTGTGGGGGGGGTACAGCAAGGTGGTAAGGGTACATGGGGAAGCAAGATGATGGCAGCATGAGGGGGACAGGAGGGCGGGCATGCGAAACAGTAATACCGGTGGCTACAGTGAGGCAATGGAGCAGGGGGAAGAAGATACTTGGTCGTGGCGGGTGGAGGAGAGGGACCAGCCTGGCATCAGCGGAGCATCAGTGTCATGGTCTGGTGGGCAAGGCTGCCAAGCTCCATGGGGGCGAGGAGGTGGCAGAGAGGTTAGAACTAACTGTTCTAACTCGCGGCGCCAGCAGGGGAGGGAGTGAGGGTATCACCAGGAAGCACTGGAAAAGGGAGGGGAAGCTTCTTGTGGTAAGGGGAAGCTGTGTGACACTGGAGTGGGGCAGCCATGTGGCACCTGTGGGGGGATGGAATATAGTCGGCAGGGCAGTGTAGAGAGTGTGGGACCAGCCCTGAGGCAGCAGCACAGTGACAGCTTGGCTGGCTTACTGGGTCTGCTCATAGTGCATGCCAACAATGTGGGGTGGTGAAGCACAGCAGAGGCCGTGGTCACAGGACAGAGGTAGCACAGCAGTAAGGGGGCCTGAGGAGGGCACAGAAGGGTGGCAGGGGTGCATTTTTGGGGGACAGCAAGCTGGTAGTAGTGCGGCATGTGGTGGACCTGCTGGGCAGTCACACACTTGGCAGACAAGAGGCATTGGAGTGGGGGAGGGGAGTAGGTAGGCTGTAGTGTCGCTTGGGCCTGGGCAGGACTAGCTGGGTGGGTATAAGTGGGACACCAATATCATGGTGTGGTGGGTCAGGCAGCGAGCAAGAGCCTGGCTTTGCTGGGCTTGGTGCATGTCTACAGGGCGGCACCACTGATAACCGAAGCAGTGGGGACCCAGGATAGCAGCGGAGAGGAAATGGTGGTTGTAAGTGGGGGCACTGTGGACAGGGGTGCAGCGTGGTGGAGTGGCTCATGTTGTGGGGGCAGCCTGGTAATACCAGTGCGGGGAAGGTGGAGTAGGACTTGCGGGTTGGCAGCAGTGTGGCAACAGGGGTAGGGAATCAGGTAGGCTCCAGAGTCGGGGGAAGGGTTAGCACTAGGTAGTAAGGGGTGGCTGGAACAGCACGGGGGAAGCTTGGCAGGTGGGGCAGGCATGCAAGTCAAAGGGCAGGGCTGCATAGGGCTGGGCTAAGAAGACCAGCAGCAATGGGACACAGGGCAGCAGCAGGACATAGGGAAAGAGTGGGACACAGGGCGGCAGCAGATCAGAAGCAGGGTGGTGGTAAGGGGGCAATGACAGTGAAGGCATGGGTTTGGTAGTGAAGGTGTGGGGCACCTGGCAGGTTAGAGTTGCGGGGAGAGCACAGAGGGATGGTAGCAGCAATGTGGTGGGGCAGCAGGACAGTAATGATCATGGTGATGGGCAGGGTGGGACAGCATGGCTGCACAGGTGCATGTGGGGTGGCAGGCGGGTGGTGGCATGGGGAGAAGGGGGGACGGTACCAACAGGGAGGCAGTGGCACAGCAACTGCACAGGAAAGGCATGAAGGGAAGGGTAGGGTCTTAATTCATGTCAGTGGGGACTGGACAGTGAAGGTCAGCAGTGGCCTCGGGCACAAAGCAGAAGCTTAGCAACAGCAGCGGTGGTAATGTGGAAAGAATGAGGGGTGTGCTGCAGACAGCAGGGTCACGAGGCATGGGCACCCAGAAAGGAGCAGCATTGGGAGAAGGCTGGGAGGAGTGGGACGGCAGCAACAGGTCAACAGGGAGGGAATCTGGAGGCACTGAGGCAGGGATGGGGGGACAATAGGTGGTAGCATTTTGGGGGTGTTTGGTGGGACCAGCAGGGCAAGGGCATAAGGTTAATATCTGTGTGGGCAGGGCAGGGGCTCTGCACAGGTGAAGAAGCAAGGAGACAGTATGCAGTGAAGAAATGGCAGTGGGGGGCAGTGAGACAGCAGTGACTTGAGAAAGGCAGTGACTTGAGAAAGTGAAGTTGGAAGGCAACAGATGTGGAGGTGACGTGGGGAGGGATTGGCCCAGATGTGGTTGGGAGAGACCAGCGGGGCAGCAGCTGACTGGCAATAGCATGACATGGCTTGGGGGCAGGGCAGGGTGGTGGAGACGGGCAGGAACAGCAGGGTGACTACAGTAGCCGTGGTGGGGTTGTTGGAAACACAGGCACCAGACCAGTTGAAGCACTGGAGAGTGGCGCAGCAGGGTGTCAGAGTTCTGGGGGTGCACAAGGAAGTGGTAGGAGTACTGGGGGTGACAGAGCAGGGCATCAGTTTCAAGCATAGGGCAGCAGGGCAGCTATGGCGAGGATTAGCTGTTGTGGGAAAAAGGGGCACTTTTGTGGCGTAGCAGTGTTGAGGGTGGCAGTGCTGGTGGCAGCGGCCTGTCAGCAATGGGGTGTGGAAGGGACAGTGGTGGGTGTGTGTGGCGCAGCAGGGTGCCACTGGGGGGATGGCAGAATGGGGTGGCCATGCTACGGGGTGTGAGGACCAGCCAGGCAGCAGAAGCACAGATGGGGGCACAGTGATTTGGTAGCAGCGCTATCAAATGCTTTTTCTGCATATGTTGAGATGGTTCTATGATGCTGATCCTTCGTTTTGTGAATGCAGCACATTAGTTTGATTTGTGGGACGATTTTTATGTCGATGTTCGTGACAGATACTAGTCTGACATTTTCTAGGGGACACACTGGGAGGTTTCAATAAGGGCCATTCTGGCCTCATAAAATGAGGTGGAGAGCATTCCTTCCTCTTGTTTTTCTGGAAGTTTGAGAAGGATTGGTATTCATTTTTTTTCTGTGGATGATTCATAGAATTCCCTGGTGAAACCATGGGGTCCTGGACTTTTGCTTGTTGGAAGTTTTTGGTTCTTATTTAATCTCCCTGCTGGTCATTGGTTTGTTCAGAATTTCTGTTTCTTCAGGATTCAGTCTTGGCAGGTTTTATGTTTCTGGGAATGTATCCTTTTCTTTTGGATTATCCAGCTTGTTGGGGGTGTAATTGTTCATAGGACTTTCTTATGAGCCTTTGCATATCTATGGTATCAGGGAACATATCTTTCATTTCTGATGATTAGTCCTCTTTCTTTTTTGTTAGCTTGAGTCTGGCTGAGACTCTGTCAGCTTTGTTCTTTTCAAAGAACCAGTTCTTTTCTGATCTGTTGTTCTTGTTCTTTTATTTTTTTTAATCCTTCTGTTGTCTTTTTAGTCTGTATTTCACTTATTTCGGTTCTGATATGTTCCTTCCTTTGTTCTACTAACTTTGGATTTCATTAGTTCTTTTTATGTTTCCTTGAGGTGTCAAGTTAAGTTGCTTATTAAAGATGTTTCTTGTTTCTTTAGTTAGGCCTGTATCACTATAAACTTCCTTCTTTTAACCACTTTTTTTTAAGTTAGCTCTAAGGGGTGCCTGTGTGGCTCATTCTGTTAGGCATTGGACTTTGGCTCAGGTCATGAATTTAGGGTCCTGGAATTGAGCACTGCGTCAGTTCTCTGGTTAGCATGGGGAACCACTTCTTCCCTCTTCTACTGCCTGCTGCTTCTTCTACTTTGCTCAGTCTCTCTCTCTCCCTCTTTGTCAAATAAATAAATGACATCTTTAAAAAATTAAAGAGATCTCTATGCCCAGCATGGTGTTGAAACCCAAAACCGCAAGATCAAGAGTCACAGTGCTCCACTGACTAATTGGGTGCCCCATTTTAGAACCCGTTTTACTGCATTCCATAACTTTTGTTTGATTGTATTATTTTTTCATTTGCCTCAAAGTATTTCTGTGATCCTATTTTAGCCTGCCCATAAATTCAATTGGTTGTTCAGTAGCATGTTGTTTAGTCTCTGTGTCTATGAATTTCCAGTTTTCTTCTTGTAATTGATTTCTAGTTCTATACCACTGTGTTTGGAAAAGATGGTCGATTTGGTTTCACTCATAATTTGGGATAATCTTAGGCTTCTGGAGTTTATTGACTTGTCTTGTGGCCTCACATATGACCTATGGTGGAGAATGTTCTAGGTTCACTTGAGAGGAGTGCATTCCATGTGCTGCTTTTGGCCGGAGGAGTGTGTGTGTATGGTCAAGTCCATCTAAGTAACGGGTTGTCTGAGGCTGATGTTTCCTTTGTGATCTTCTGTCTGGATGGTGTATCATTGAGACAAGTGTGAGGTATTAAGTTCCATATGGTATTTGGGCTGATTGCTTCTCTTAGGTCTGTTCATATATGATCTACATATTTAGTTGCTCCACTGCTGGGTGGGTAAATATTTATAATTATTGCATCGTCTTACTGCATTGATTCCATTATCAGTTTCTGGTGCCCTTCATTGGCTCTTGTTACAGTGTTTGGATTTTTTCTTTTCTTCCTCCATTGGACTGAAAATCAGAAGATCATCTGTTAGCTCTGCATTCATGAGCAAAGCACAGCCCTGCTCTAAGTCTGATTTTATTTTCCAATATAAATAAACACAGTAAATTCTTCTCCCATTACCATATCCTGACTCCAATAAGAAAGTGTGTATAAGAATGCTTTTTAAACTAGGAGATACTGCCCAATTATGAAACTGATTATGCAACCACCAAATGTTCAAGATAATATTTTTAAGACATATTTATTTATTGTAGAGACAGAAAGAGATTGCATGCACAAGCATATGCTAGAGAGGGGAGGGTCAGAGATAGAGAGGGAATCCTCCAGCAGTGTACCCACTGAGTGTGGAGCCTGGTGTGGGGCTCTGTCCCAGAAGCTGGGAACTTGATTTGAGCCCAAATCAAGAGTCAGCTGCTTTGGGAGGGGGGTTGGAATAAGGGGGTGGAGTTATGGACATTGGAGAAGGTATGTGCTATGGTGAGTGCTGTGAAGTGTGTGAACCTGGCGATTCACAGTCCTGTACCCCTGGGGATAAAAATATATTATATGTTTATAAAAAAAAAAGAGTCAGCTGCTTAACTGACTGTGCCACCCAGCTACCCCAGAATAAGATATTTAAAAACATTTTTGTGTGCTTACTGTCATAGGTATTATTCTAAGTGACCACTATTTCATTCAAATCTAAAACCTATTATTAAATTAAAAATTGAAGCTGTTATAAAAGCAAATATTCATAATATCCTCAGAGGTGGGGAAACAGGCAGAAAAGAGGTTACTTAGGGGCACCACGGTGGTTCAGTTGTTGACGCTTGCCTTTGGCTCAGGACATAATCCCAGGTTCCTAGGATCAAAACCCAGTTCAGACTCCCTGCTCAGTGGGGAGTCTTCTTCTCCATCTCCCTCTGTCCCTCCCCCTGATTATGTCTCCCCCTTCTCTGTCTCTCAAATAAATAATTAAATTAAAAAGGCAAGTTACTTTCTAAGGTTCATGATAAATATCAGAACTAGATACTGTCCTGAGTCTGTGACCCTGAAGAATGTGTTCTTTCATTTATACATTTACCAAAAGATACCTAGCCCTCAAAATACCCTAGATTACATTAGTTTTCCCTTTCTCCATACATTGTTTATTGGAAGATGTGACAATTCCAGGACCCTGGCTGGCGGGGTCAGTGGAGTGTGTGACTCTTGATCTCCAGTTTATGAGTTTGAGTCATGTTGGGGGTACAGATTACTTAATTGAAAAAAAAAATGCTATATTTGGGTTTGTTTTCTTTTTTCCTTTTGACACCTTCACCCATTTCTCCCACCTCCAACCCCAAACTTCTGCCAGACCCCATCTGTTCTGTCTGTGAGCTCACATTTTTTTTTGTTTTGTTTGTTTTAAAGTTCTACATGTAAGTGATCTCTAGTATTTGTCTTTCTGTCTGGCCTGTTTTTCTTAGCATAATGCCTTCAAGGGCCACCATGTTGTAAATCAAAATATTTCATCCTTTATTATGGATGAGTAGAATTCCACTGTGTTTACCCGCACAATTTCTTTATTCATTCAGCCACTGATGGCCTTTAGGTTGGTTCTTTCACTGTTGTAAATAATCCTGCAGTGTACGCAGGGGTGAATATACCTTTGTGAATGAATGTTTTCATTCCCTTCAGATAAATACTCAGAAAGGGGATTGGTGGCTCCTTTGGATGCTCTATTTCTCATTTTTTTGAGGAACTTCTGTAATGTTTTCCATAGTTACCGCACCCATATATACTCCCCGTAATGGTGCACTAGAGTTTTCCTCTACTCCACATCTTTAACAAAACTTGATATTTCTTCTGTTTTTGATAATGGCTCTTCTGACAGGTGTGAAGTAGGGCCTCATTCTTATTTGATTTGCATTTCTCTGATGATTAATGATGAGCATCTTTTCATGTTCCTGTAGACCACCTGTATGTCTTCTTTAGGAAAATGTCTATTTGGAACTTCTCCTGATACACTAGATAACTTTCAGGGTTTTTGTTGTTTTTTGTGCTTTTGTGTGTTTTGCTTTGTTTTGTTGTTGAGTTGCATGAGTTCTTTATATTTTGAATATTATCCCCTTACTGGATATATAATTTACAAATGTTTTATCTTAGGTTACCATTTTATTTTGTTGATGGTTTCCTTTGTTGTTTGGATGTTTTATAGTTATATGTAGGCCCACACTTTGCTTCTTTGTTTATTTTTCCTTTGGTATCCGCCTAAAAGCACCACTACCAAGACCTTTCACCAAGGACCTTTCCAAACCCTGTGTTTTCTGTTACAGGTTTTATAGTTCCAGCACTTATATTCAATTCTTTGACCCATTTTGAGTTAATTTTCGTGTATGGTATAAGAGAATGGTGTAGTTTTGTTCTTTTGCATGTGGCTTTCCAGGGTTCCCAGCACCATTGATGACAGAAACTGTTTTTCCCCCTTGTTTATTCTTGGCTCCTTTGTCAAAAAGTCCCAGACCATAGGTGTGTGTGTTTACTTCTGGGCTCTCTCCTATATTCTGGTGATGTGTGTGTCTGATGTTATGACAATGCTAGATTGTTTAGATTACTCTAGGTTTGTCATTAGTCTGAAATGAGCAAACACGATGCCTTTAGTGTGGTTCTTCTTTCTCTAGATTGCTCTGGTATTCAGAGTCTTTTCTGGCAACGTACGAATTTTTAGAATCTTTCTTCTCTTTCTGTGAAAAATGTCCTTAGTATTTTGACAAGAATCGCAATGAAACTGTAGATAGCTTAGAGAAGTATGGACATTTTACCATTATTAATTTTTCTCACCCGTGAGTATGCGGTGTCTCTTGGTTTATGTGTGTTGCCTTCAGTTTCTTTCCTTTCCGTCTTGTCGCTTTCATCATACAAGATTTTACCTCTTGGTGAAGTATATTCCTGGGTGTTTTATTCTTTTTCATATAACTTCAGGTGCGATGATCTTCCTAATTTATTTTCTGATGATTTGTTATTAGCATATAGAAACACAGCAGATTTTGGGGTACTGATATTGTATCCTGCCCCTTTACTGAATTTAGTCATAGTTTGAACAAATTTTCACTGGCTTTTTTGAGGCTTTCCTTATATTCTATATCACCTGCAAGTAGTGACCATTTTACTTCATTCTTTCCAGGTTTGATGCCTTCTGATTATCTTCTTGCATAATTGTTCTGCCTTGGATTTTCAATATTGTGTTCAGCAAAAGTGGCAAGGAAAGATCAGCAATGTTCCTAACTTACGCGATCTTAGAGGAAATAGAAACAGCTAAAACTTTTCACTATCAGATGTGACATAATCTGTGTGGTTGTCATATATGGCCTTTTTTATAAAAATTTTATTTATTTATTTGATATACAGAGAGAGATCACAAGTAGGCAGAGAGGCAGAGAGAGGAGGAAACAAGCTTCCTGCTGAGCAGAGAGCCTGATGCGGGGCTCCATCCCAGGACCCTGGGATAATGACCTGAGCTTAAGGCAGAGGCTTTAACCCACTGAGCCACTCAGGCACCCCATATATGGCCTTTTCGGTGTTGAGGTATGTTACTGGTCTACACATACTATTGAGAATTTTGATTGCAAATGGTTATTAAGTATGTCAAATGCTTCCCTGCATCTCAAGATGGTCACATCATTTTTATTCTTTATTTTCTTAATGTGCTGTATCACTTTGATCAATGTGAACCTGTAAAGCATGATTGCATTCCTGCAAGATTCCAGTTGATCATAGTATATGATTTTCTCAGCATATTGGAGAACTTGAGTTGCTAGTATTTTGTTGAACATTATTGCATCTATGGTCATCAGGGATATTGGACTGTAAGACCCTTTTCTTGGGGGGGGTCCTCGTTTATTTTTGCATTAGGGTTATGTTGGCCTCAGCAAATGAGTTTAGAAGCTTTCTCTTCTAGTTTCTGGAAAAGTGGGCTAACGATTGCTATGAATCCTTCCCTGAATGGTAAAATTTACCACGAAATGCATCTGGTTTTGGTAGTTGGTTTTTTGGGAGGTTTAAAATTGCTGATATGATGAGTACTGGTGTTTTATGTAAGTATTGAATCACTAAAGATGGAACTGTTTCCACATATTGGTGGTTGGATGGATGAAGGGGAATGAGAGTCATGGGGGCCCAGCGCTCAGAAGCTCCATCTGCCATTGCAGCTGTGCCACTCCTCTCAGATGCTGGCAGAGGAGGAAGGACATGGTGGAAACACGGCAGAGTGCTGGTGGTGGGGTGGCGGGAATGTGGGGTCCGAGGGGATGATGAGACTGATGTGCGGCCCTCCTGTCCCACGCACAGTGTATCAGATCATCTACTGTCTGGCCAACAGCAACACCAGCACGTTCACCACAGTGTAGATGGTGCAATGTTGAGGCAATTCACAACCACTTAGCTGGCCCTAGATCAGCGTACATCTTCAGACTGATGACCAAAATGAAGCAGGACTGGGGAACTCCTAGAGGCCACTCTCATCACCACTGAAAAGTGAGGTAATGCCAGAGGCACAGGTCTACTTTTCTGGTGACACGGGGAGAACAGCTGGGCCCAGTTGGGAGCAACAAACTTGCTGGGTCCACAGCTTCCTGGGGCAGAGCTGCAGGGTAGTGTGTCTACACTGCCCGATATTTACCAGATAGGCAGGAATGTCCCTGGAGAGGATTCAGGGTGGCTCTGAGTCACCATGTTGGAGGGAGGGTCCCTGAAGCCAGGTGCTTTTTCTTTGATGTTCAATACGACATGACCAGCTGAGCCACGGGTTCCAAAACACATTTTCTATCAAGCAATCCTAGGGAGATATGTCTTCATGGATGCTGCTTCTGTTCCAAGCACTGGTGAGGTGCTTTTATTGTTCATTGTCTTGGTTTCTCCTCTCCAAATCCTGGGGCAGAAATTGCTGTGAGGCCCACTTCTATGGAGGATGTGGGGCACAGACAGATTCAGTCATTTGACAGGGACACAGTTGTTGAGGCAGTGATGCGAACACACTCCACAGACTCTGGGCTCCCTGTTCCCACAGCAATCTGCTATGGATTCCCATATTAATGAGACCCTGATATGTCCTCCAGCCTCATTGTGGGATTTGGCTCAGTGGTTTCCCTTCCCAGGGCCACTCCAACTACTCTAGGCCCTTTTTATGCCACCCGACCTTGGAGGGGCCACAGGGGTTCCAGGTTAGGTCAATGTCAGGACAGGCAGGGGCGATCTGGAATGCAGAGCAGCCACTGAAACCCCACTCTTAGGCTTCCAGGAACCTGGGTGGCTTTCAGGGCAGCATGTTGCCTGGCAGCATCTGTGCTACAAACAGCCCACATGCATAGTTCCCTTAGAGTTCTGGCTTCCAAATGTGAGGCACAGGGACTGCATCCCTTTTCTAAGCACATTCAGGGAGCAGGCTGTGCTTGGGCCCTGCTGAGGTCACACAGTAACCCATGGGTAGTAGCTTGACTGGGACTATCCCAGGAGTTGTGTTGAGGGGAACATATGGCTCATTAACATCCTGTGCTCTTGAATGGAGAGTCCCATCCATGCCCCAGAGATATCTCCCTGGACTTTGGAGCAAAATCAAAACAATAAAATGAAAGGATCCAGGATATATTTGGACCCATTTACCTGCAGAAGTACTCTTGGTCTGTGGCTTGCTCATCAATGTCAGAATAGGGCTCTTACTGGAGCACAGGTAGGCTGACAACCAGGCCTACTGAAGGGCATTTTGAAATGTTGCTGCCCTGGGAGAAACACATTTGTTCACTACTCGTGTTGTTCGTGCTGTTGTGCTGAATCTTCCTCTGACCCACCTGCGTACCATGAGAGGCTGAGTGATATGCAATGCCTGGAGTGTAGAATATGTTGGTTTCCCTGGGCACCTGGGTGGCTCAGTGGGTTGGGATCTCTGCTCAGTGGGGAGACCGCTTCCCCTTTTCTCTCTGCCTGCCTCTCTGCCTACTTGTGATCTGTGTCTATCAAATAAATAAATAAATAAATAAATAAATAAATAAGTTACTTTTAAGAATATGATGGCTTCCCTATACATCTGTGCCTAAGTGTTATTTGGCTGGTGGTGAGGGGGCTGGGAGCAGGTATTTGGGTCTGATGTGCCTTGCTTCAGAAGTGCCCTCTGAGGTTGAGCAGGAAGGCAGGGGCTGCAGTCCTATCTGGCACTTGGGTCCACATTGGTCACCATGGTGGTTGGGTTGAGGGGAGCACAGGGCCAGCAAGCCAGAGTCTGTGGCTCCTCAGCTGCCTGTTGATGGCCTGCAACCAGGGCCTGGGGCACTGAAGCCGAGCCAGAGTCGCAAGGCCTAGGCAGATGCTCATATGAAAGGACTGGGGACAGGGAGGGAGGTGGGCAGGCCCAGGCAGCCGCATCAGACAGCCAGTTCACAGGGGGGCTAAAATCCCGCTCTGTATTCTGTGACACATTGGAGGGTTGGCATGTCTCATGGCAAAAAGCACACAGCAGGAATTCTGCCATCACCACAACCCTGAAGTATAAGGTGTGGTGTGGAGCACAGTCAGGCACCTGGGTACAGTGTGTGTGTCTCCTAATCCAGTCTCCTTTTGAATGCCTAGGTCAGCGCTTGGGCGTTGGTTGGAGGGAATGTTGCCTCGTGACTGGGGTGGGTGGTGGGGTTATAGACCAAAATATCCTGCTAAGTGATAAGGTTCAGGCTCTGTGCAAGGGGATTCTTGGAAGCTCCACAGAAGAAGAACCCTATCTGCATGTCCTTGCAGCTCTGCTCCCCCTGCACAAACCTTGGATGGGTGCAAGGAGGGAGAAGGGGTGGGAAGGAGTATATTTGCTCCTTCCACCCCTATGCAGGTTACCATCTTCCAAAGAGATCCATCAAGGAAAATGGAAAATGGTAGACACCAGGAGAGGATGTGCGGTGCAACCGGGGGAGATACGGTAGACCTGCCTGACCATGGTGTATTCAAAGTGGGCACTGAACTGTTTAGTGGGCCTCGGGCAAGATGGTGGGCTGTAGCGTTTCACCATCATCCAGGAAGCCTCCATGAACACTGTTGCAAATCCTTTCCAACCCCTCTGGTTTTCTCCTTGGGAAAAAACTCTAAAAGCAGAACCCTTATCTCAGAAGACATGAGTGTGTTCGGCTTGGAGATATGGAAACTCATGGACACGTCATGCCATAGGGACCAGGATGCAGGTCTTGTGGCCTCTCTGCCTCCATGCTGATGCCTCGCCTTCAATGCTTGGTGAAAATATATCTCATTAAGCGTGTGTTCACAGGCCTTTCATTCCTACTCTACAACTAAATGCCTATAACTTTACACGGTGATGTGTCTCATGGGGCCTTAGTGTCTGATCATGAAAATCCTCAAACTCAACTGGGTACATATTTGCAGAACTCATGGAAAAGCTGCATTCAAGCCGAACAGAATTACTAAGGGGTGGGGGGACTGAGTGAGTTTAGGAAGATAAGATGAGTCTACCTTTGTGACTCTTGTTTGAAACATTGCTGGTTCTTTAATGTTTCTTCTTCCAGACTGAGGAAAAGTACCCATGTATCTGGATCTGTATCCATGTATTATTTCTGTATCTGAAAGTATCCATGATCTACAGAAATGTGATGAAATATTTCTGTGTGAGCAAATGGGAGCATTTAACTTCTTTTCCTCTCTGAATCCTCCATCATTCAGAAGCTCTCAGGGAGAATTCTTTCTTCCAAGATACTTAGGATTATTTGCGTAGGATCAGCACAAGTGCCTTTTTCTTGTAACAGTACACTGCTGGAAACATTGGTTATTTTACCAAGGGATTGAGCTAAATGTCCAATTTGAGAGTAACGTGTATAGAGTCAGATAATGACCAGACAATTTTCAGGAATTAAGGGTAGCTTTGTGTAGCCCCTTAGCAATAGAAGCTTCACACCTCAATGACACAGTGCCCAGGAGCCTTGCCAGATGAGTAGGGAAAGTTTCTTGTTGGCAGGTATAGGAACCTCAGGATATTTGGGGGACCTCTAGAAGAGGAATCAACCCAAATCGACAGGTATTGCAGTCAAGTCTGATGGGAGCATCACGCTTGGCTTTGGCTTGGACACTACTGAAAGTTCACTCTAGATATTCCTCATGAAAAGTTTCAGCACAGCAGGGTTTCAAAATCTGTATGAAATGGTCCATCATTATGCCTGCCAGGCTTAGTTAGAATAGATGCTAATAAACGAAGTGTGTTTGTGGCTGCCTTCTTGCATCTAAGAAACCATCTCAAATCCGTTGAACTGAAATCCATCAGCCACGTGGACTGGCACCCACTGCCACCACCACCAGGCATTTCTTTGCCTCACAATGGGTCCCGTGAAGCTCTGATTCTATTTAGTTTGCAATCAGGTTTGGAGGCTGGTAGTGTTTTCTTATTGGGAAAATTCTTTCAGAACTATGCCCCAAATTGTCCCAGAAACCTCTAGAAGCTAGTTGTTGGAGGGCTGGCCCTTTGGGTCAGTAGCATAGTCGCTGGTTAGGAGTGAAACAACTTCAATCTCGAAGGTATAGGTTACATTCATTTTGGGTGGTGATTAGTTGTTGGTTTCTTTCTTTCTTTCTTTCTTTTTGAGTTCCAGGGTCCATGAAAGGCATGTTTTAGAAAGGAAAGACTGGAGGCTCATTTCAGCCAAATAGAGTTGTGAAAAGAGAAAGAAAGACTAACAGAGTCACTCACATAGAGTAGAAAAGACCTTGAGAAGGTAGAGTATGTGCACATCTCCTATGGGGGTCCTGTGTCATTGAAGTTACGGGGTAGATTAATGAGAACGCATGTCAAAGGTGAAAAAAGTTTCAAGGAGAAGTAAGGAACCCTAGGACGGTCATTCAAAATGCAGTTGAAATAGAGTTTCTGCAGATGTTCTGTTCAGGTTCTCAGAGCAGCGGGAACTTTACTTAGATCCTCGTCACTAGTTGCAAATGGTGATTGACCTCTGGGCCATCTCCTGGCTTACATCGTCCTTCTTGGGACTGGCATAGATATCATGGAACTCCTGGTAGCCAATTTACCATGCATGCATTATTTGAAGGTCTGCCAGCAGCAATGCTAATTCTTTCACAAATTTCGGGATCCTGTGGTTTTGGCCTCTTTGAGCTTGTGCTCTCTGCTCGAAGGGAGGAACATGCTTTCAGTTTTGTATGACATTATGTCTTCCCGAGTATGGGTCCTGACATCTCAGCTAAAATCTCTCTGTTTTTACAGGTGGTGCTTCGAGCCTAAGGTGACTTGGCCTCCTTAGCAGCATCCAATGCATCTGGCCTCTGTCTCTTCAGTGCAGATTCAAGTGCAACACGTACAGTAGTGTGACCCCTGTTATCTCCATGCTGGATGGCATCACAGCAGTAAGTTGTCCTGGTTCTGAAACTTCTTCCTGGGTTGAGGTTCATGGCGTGACGTGGATGCCTCTTTTGCTGGCTTCTGTCTTTCTTCCAGAGGGAAAGATACCCTTTTCTTTTTGATTAAACTGGATATGTACACTTAACTAGAATATCTAGAGTTTGTTGCTTGGGGAAAATTACTTAGTGGCACATATGGAGAAGGTTCTGCAAGTTCCTGCTCCAAACAAAACATCTGAACTACAGTTTGCTTCTGTTAGTAGAATCCTGAGTTATTGCAGGGTTGTCTTATAAATAGACATTCTCTCCAAAATAGTGTTTTTTGTCAACACATTCTTTTTAGGGCCAGTAAACTGAGTAAAGAATATCAGGAATCTTTACAAATGGATCTCTGAGAGGACATGCTTTTTTTTTTTTTTTTTTTTATTTACAGGGGGAGGAACGAGATAGAGAGAAACACTGGGCAGGCACCACACGCTTTGCAGAGCATGACACAGGGCTAAATCTCACAACCCTGGGATCATCAACTCAGAAAAAATCAAGAGGATCAGTAAGAAGGTCACTCACATAGATTAGAGAGTACATGAGGAGGTAGAGTTTTACACATCTCCTGTAGGAATTCCATATCACTGAAGACTCAGGGTAGATGAATGAGAACACATTTCTAATATGAAGATTCTAGGAGAAGTAAGTATCACTAAGATGGTCATGTGAAATGCAGTTGTAATAGGTTTTCTGCAAGTTTTCTGTTTGGTTCTGGGAGCAGCAGGAAGTTTATTTAGTCTCTTGTCAATAGTTGGTGATTGACGTCTGGGTCACCTCTTGTCCTACACGCTCCTCCTTTAGTCTGGCATTGACATCGTGGAACTTCTGGTAGCCAAGTTTGGAAGGGGAGGTATGGAGGGAGAGAGAGACCTTAATGCATTCTCCACCTGTGGTGCAGAGCATGATATATGTCAGGGGCTCGATCTGACAACTCGGATATCAGGACTTGAGCAAAAATCAAGTGTTTGTCCCTTAAATAAAAGAACCATACAGGCATTCCTGGATGTGCTTTGTGTTTATGGAAGGGAGCATACGTATCCCCTTCTGTTCTACATCTAAGTCAGGGACTGTTTATATATTGGCAGTGATCTTACACCTTCTCAGGCCAAGAGATAAGGAGCTATTCTTGGTGGTGGAAAAAATCAGTTGGCTACCAAATTCTCATAGAGGGTGAGGAAGCCCTCACTGCCTCAATCTGAACAGTACAGTTTAATTCCTGTCCTGATACACACAGTTCTTCAAAAATAACACCATTGTAAAAGATGAAATTAATTTACAAGTCCCTGGGTGGCACAGTTCGTTAAGCATCTGCCTTTGGATGAGGTCAGGATCCCTGTATCTTGGAGGGATCAGACCCTGCATTGGGCACCCTTCTCAATATGAAGCCTGCTTTCTCTCACTCTTCTCTGCTGCCCAACTTGGACTGTTCTTTCTCCATCTCTAGCTCTTTCACTCTCAAATAAGTAATGAAAATAGAAATATTTCTAAGCATGCAATTAATTTATAAATCCTTTCCAATTTATGAGGACAATATTAGAGAATTAAGGACACATGAGAGATAGATCACCAACCATGTGTTTGTTGAGTCTTGTTGCCATTCATCCTTTCAGTCTTCATACATTGATAGATTAATGTTTTCTTGAACATACATCAATCACCATTTGTTCTAAGATTCTAAGTTAACCCTTCAATTGATGTTCTCATGGATCCCAGGCAGTGTATATATGTGTCAAATTCCTACCAAGAGACAGTACCAGTGTCAGTTGTGAGACCTATAAAAGGAAAGGTCCCCCGTTCTTAATTGGCACAGTGTGCAGGGTTGTGAGACCCCTCCATTTCAGTGAAACTGGCTTTTATGCAAGTACTGATGGATGGGAGCAGATGTGCTTTATTTCTAGCTATTGGTTACTGAAATATTGCATTCAGCATCCCTCAGAATGTGATGCAGTTGTATGTGTTTGTAGTGGAAAATTGTCAGTGTCTAGTTTTGTATCTCATTTTCACGCTAAGAAATTACTTTGGAAGTATTTGCCCAGTGATTTTCTGATGTGAGTGTACGGGTAAGAACTTCCCTCCATTGCACTGGGATCAGTGTTTTCTCGGTGTGAGGGTGTCGCTGTTGGCTAAGGAAGAAGGGACACCTAAGAGCATTCCTTTCCTCATCACTCCAGGAGGATTTCCTTCTGTGTGTATCCTCCCAGGTCCTTCAAGTGTTGGCTCTATAAGGAATGGGATTACCACAAGGATTTCATCAGCATTCAGCAGCAGCAATGATGCAGGGTGTCCCAGGAGGTCCTTGCACCTTCGTTCCTTAATGAGGGTTGACCTGCTCTCTGAGATGGTAGCAGGAGCTCAGGCCTCAGCCCCAGTTGAAGCTTCTTCCACCAAGGCACAGCGCTAGTGGCGCTCCCCATGTGAATTCTCTGGTGTTGGGAAAGTGACCACATCTGGCAGAATGCTCTGCCACAGTGATCAGAGACACACGGTTTGTACTTTCTGATTTTTGTGGTGGTTAGAAAGGTGGGAACTCTGGGTACAGACAGGACCCCAGTAATGACAGACACAGGTTTCCCTGCTCTGAGTTGTCTGGTGTCTCCAAATGTGAGAGCTGTATCAAACAGCTCTTCCACGTTCACCATGTTTGTCGGGGTTCCCACTGCTGTGGATCCTCCGATGCTGGCTAAGGTTATGGCTGTACTAAATGCTTTCCCTTGAAGATGGATTCAACCAGTTTCTGTCCAGGATGAATGAGTTCTGATGTCATTTGAACTGGGGGCACATGGTTGAAGGTTCTTCCACATTGACTGCAAATACAAGGTTTCTCTTCCCAGGACATAACACACATGGAGTGAGTTGACATACATGAGAAATCTCCCTACTGTCCTCCAGCATTGGCCGGGTTCCTGTGCAGGGTGAACCCTCTGCTAATGGCCAAAACAGGAGGGGCTGTGGAAGGACTGCTCACTCATGTTCCTCCCTTCCTGACTCAACATACGAATTCCAGCCCCTATCTTCAGGAATTGTCTCTGCATCAACCTCTGCATGACACTTGTAGTCTGGTTCCATGTTACTTTCTAGAATTCAGATAGATCTTTCTACATGGTAGTCTCATATCCATGTCAACTGCTGATTAAATTTTAGATGTTTGAGTTTCAAACTATATCGGTGCATTGTATTCAAGACAGTGAACTTTACAGTTACTTTTTTGACACTGAGGCGACGTTTTAACCTGAGGTGCATTTCATCCCAGAAATAAAACTATTCAGATTTCTGTGCTATACTGGGTTCATGATGGGAGGCCGACTCTATCTATGATGGGGTTGGGAATAGTCAGGCAAAAGGGAGGTTTTGCAAGAACGTTGCAGTTAGGGCAGAGGACACACATGATACAGGAGGCTTTGCTATTGTCAAATGAAGGTAGTTTTTCCTTCTAGGAAGGCATTAATAGAAAGATAGTTGGGAGCTTCCTGGAGGAATGTTACTTTCCTCCTCTCACAAGTCCTTCTTAAGGGACTGCAGGTTTGAACAGAAATTCCGTTTTATTGACATTTCCTTCTGCCTCATTGTGATGGAAGGGACGGGGATGTTAGGGCTTCAGGAAACGGAGTTATGGGTCTCTGGATGGTAGCTAGCCTCTTGTTAAGAAAGCCTCTTCCTTGAGAATCAGGAGGACTTTTATAAACTGAGGGAGACTCTGGTCTTGCAGGGTTTTTATCTCTATTTGTGGATAATCTGTTTTTTCTTTATTTTAGGGCAGTGAGAGTACCTGAGGAATGTCACTCATATCACGTGTTGGGGGTGGGAGCTTTGTTGTGTGTCATCTCCTGCTTAGTGCTCAGCTGGCTTTCTTCTCCCTCCTCGTGTGCCCCTGAACAGTTTAGACCCTTCTGTCATTAAGGTTGTTGAAGGAGGATGGTCTCATCTTCTGTAACTTCTTCCTGCTGAATAGGGGCATAGAGATGTCCCTATCTGTGGGTCATTCCTGGTCAGTTGGGGGGTCTCGCTGTGACAGAGTTGTGAAATGAAGAGGCAGCTGCGTGCATTGGAGGTTTTGATTGGATCCTGTTGAGTGGAAAGGACCATGTGTCCTCTGGAAGTTACTGCAGTGAAGGGTTCCTGGAACCACCTGCAGAGATGGCCGGGATGGATGGGGAACAACACAACAGGGTTAGAAGAAGAAAGAGAATGAAAATCCCCATGAAGAGTCCTTTGATAGTGGGTGAGAACCCTCCTCCAGTCCAATAGTTGATCCAGTAAAGATAGGGATCCTTGGAAGTGCAGATTGAGCAGTTGTATCTGTTAGGAACCCAGAAATCGTTTTTGTGGTAGTGGGTAATGTACAAGCTCCACCTTGTGCAGAAGCTACAACATCTAAAGTCTTTGTGTTTTGTAGAACTGCTTCATGCATTGGGATCATTCCCTTATTTCATTGAGAAATCATATTGGAGCTGACATGTAGGGTCTTGACTGTGTACTCTGTAAGGACTTCCGCATGCCACACCACATCCTCCAGTCCCAAAGAGGGGCAAAGATGGATACTAGGTAACCATGCAATGAAAGAGAGCACACGTGCACCATTGCTTGAAATGGGGAAGGTTGGATGGGTCGATGATGGTTTTCATAATAAGCCCATGCATCTGGGCCCACCCCAAGTGTCCAATGGCCTCTGAAGCTTGGGGAATCCATGGGCACAGGTTAGAGATTCAAGGCCATTTGTCTCAGCTAGTGGCACTTATCTAATCCCTAGTCTCCTTGAACTGAAGTCAGGCTTTCAAGGGCTCCTGGGGTTTGGAGGGCAATTCTTGCGATGTGCAATCATTTCAGGCCCATGTTGGGTTGGCAGTTACAGCTTGGGAAGAAGAGCCTTTTCTGTCAATTGCTTCATGGGCATAGAGGACAAAGAAGGTCTGTTGGAGTCAGGATAAATACTTGTAAGATTTTTGCCAATTACAACCAACTGGTGGGCAGTAAGATCTCTGATTTGGGGGCAGACATGTTTGCTGACAGGCTTTGGCCTCAGAAGTCTGAGTTCAATTGAGGACAGCATATCTGGTTTTTCGTAGCCCCTTTCCATGAAACTTGCCATTACTAAAGCACCTGTCCTCTGCATTTTCGTGGTGCGTCTTAAGTCTCGTCAACTTAAGAACCTTTCAAAATTTAGGAGCCATAGGTTTAGAGTGGTTGGGTCCAGGCCTAAGGGTGGCTGGGTTTAAAGTTGGGCTGGTTTCCAGCATTAGTTCAGGCACATCTCGAAACGTAAGCTGGTACTTGATGAATCAGCCTCCTGTCATCGTTTGGTGGCCTTTATTCTCTGTGATGCTCTGGAGTTGATGTCAAGTCCTTAGAGTCAGGGACCATCCCTGTAGGAATTTGGAAGTTAATTTTCCCAGGAGGGCAGTTGGATGCTTAGCTAAAGCCTTTGTTTGCCATTGTACTGGATCAGTAGTACTGGGAGGGAAGAAACCTTTCCAGGAAGCCCTTTTTATTTTGGGGTCTCGCCTGAATATCCTTGTTAGTAGTAGTCTCCAGTGAGTGGGAGAAAACTTCTCTGGCAGATAAGGGCCTTCCCTAGTGCACCCTCCACTCCAGTTACAGGGACAGCTGGGTCCTTAATTGTCTCCATATGTTCCCAGAGAACCCTATGGAGTGGTGTATGTTCTCTGGCTTTGAATGAATGAGTTCCTCATCCCAGCCCCATCCAATTGTTCAAAGTGCTAGTTGAGTTATACAGTCGTGGTGGAATCAACCACATGTTCCAGTTGTTGAATTAGACCTGAGCCCATGGGGTACTGGTATTCCCACAGAACAAGAAGCAAGGGGATTGCCTGTCCAAGAGCTAATGTGGAAATGTTTCTGAAGATGATCTCAAGTTGTCTTGCTTAGGTAAGCAACACAAAAAGAAAGGTCACCAGAGTTAGATTTGAACATCCACAAAGGTGGGTTTTTGAAGTCTATGTTTCAAAAGAATGCTCCTTTCCAGAGACAGCCACCTCAGGGCTCATGTCCTTGGAAAGCAAGTCCTGCTTTAACCCACGTGGTACAATTATTGACTTAAGCTTAGCAAGCCTAGTGAACAATCATGGTGATTACTTAGACTCTGCATCACTGGGACTTTTTTGAGGAATCTCTGATCGTTGTCTCTCCAGGCCAGCAGCCAAGGGAAAGGCTTGCCATCAGATATGCATGCAATACCTGTGGATTTGGGCACATTCCTCTTCATGAGGTGTCCAATATATCCAAGGTTCCTACACCTGCCAGAAAGTGACATTCTTTAAGTTCCTGGTGAGGCAATGGGGACGTCTGTAAGCAAGTGGTCAGGCAAACATTCCCAAGGGGTTTGATGGCTGTAAGTTTTCTGAAAGTCGGCCTTAGTTCCTTAAAGCTCTTTGGTTCCATCTAAGTCTCTGTCTAGCTCTCTCCATAGGCCAGCGCCATCCAAGGCTTGGTCAAATCACCCATGTTTCCAATGATGCCCCGTTACAAGGCGAAGAGATTCTTCTTGAATATGGGGAGATAGATTAGGGTTGCTGTGGGAGAAGAAATGGTTCCTGAGACCTTTGGACTTAGAGGCCTCAGGTAGAGCAATACGTGCAATGCTTCAACATGCTTCCTAAGGAATGTTGGCCATTGCTGCTATGAACATTGGGGTACAGATGGCCGTTCTTTTCACTACATCTGTATCTTTTGGGTAAATACCTTGTACTGCAATTGTAGGGTCATAGGGAAGCTCTATTTTTAATTTCTTAAGGAATATCCACACTGTTCTCCAAATTGGCTGCACCAGCTTGCATTCCCATGAAAGGAATGTTAGATCCCATTTCTGTACACCCTACGTGTCTAGCATTGCCAACCTTGAAGCTCATGTTTTCCCCGAGGTGCAGCATGGTGCTTGGGGTCCCATTTCCTCTGCTGCGGTGTCTGGCTGATCCACAGGTGGAGCTCAGTGTAGGGACAGCCTCTCCTCCCTAGACCTGTTGCTGCTGCAGAACACACAGATTGAGTGTTGAGTCCAGAATTGGTCATGGTCCTGTGTGTCGATGTGACAGGATGTTTCAGGGGCGGCACCCTGGGGGAATACAGCTGGGGTGGCTGCTGCCCCTCAAGTCAATTCCATGGTGGTCAAGGGGCCCTTGAAATCATGCTTCTTCTTGAATCTGTCATGCTCTGCCTGGTTGATAGGGACTGGAGGGGTCAGTGGGATGAGGAGCAGTCCCTGCAGCAGATATGGGAAATGACGGGGAGACTGCTGTCCCACCCAGTCCCAAGGAAGCCCAGTCTCACCAGACAATGGACTGTTGTAGGCCTACATAATTGCTTCCTGTTCCAAGTGTCAGACACCACCAGGGCTTGGGCAGCCAACTGTGGGTGTGGTGGCCAACTCAGAGGGCCCTCTTGTCTCATCCTCAGGGATCCATTGCCGTCTTCTGGAGGGCTGCAAAGAAGTGTTCTCTTTGTTTGGTCTGTGGAGGTCAGGTGCAAGAAATCCATTCCTGCAGGTGTGTTTTCTTGTGCTTTCACACTGAGTCTCCCTCAGGCCCAAATTGAAGTCACAATAGGGGGCCCAGGGCCCTCCTGGCTCCCTTTGTCTGAGCACCTCTGGAGACTCTGGTGCCTTGGGGTCCTGGGAATGCTGTTCTGTAGTGCAGCTGTGGAGACAGATGGTGGAGTGGTATTAGATAGCGAGTGGCATGTGCCTGGGGCAAGTCCTACAGAGGCCTGTGGGCCTTTGTGGGACGTGTCTTCTGAGGTGTTGAAGTGGAGGTTTCCCTGTAGGACCCATGTGTGACATGAAGACAGGGAAGTTTCCCATGGACCGCCTGGGGCTGAATGAAGTCTACACTCCCTTCCCTGACCATCTTCCTCCATTATTGCCAGCTCCTCCTCCTGCCAGGTTGTCACTTCTCCATCCTCTCTGAGAGCCTTCAGCATTCCCTTCTCTCTGTGGGGGGAGCCTTTGCCCACACGAGTGTTGCAGGTGGCATGACAGTGAAGGCATGCTCCCGACTCCCATGGGAAGTGAGTTTGCATGGGCCCCACACTGTGGGCAGGTGGTGGACAAGGTGGAAGCAGACAGTGTGGACTTTCCCTGATGGGTCTTCCCTGTGGATTTATAGATTGAGGTGAGTCTCTAGAATATCAAACTCACATAGTGAAATGGTGCCATGAGGAGACCGGCTACCTCCCCTGAGGTGTTTTTGAGGCTCGGGTACTGGAGGTGTAGGTCAGGTACTACAGGATTGTCCAGCATATATGACTCAGCCAGAGACCGTTGCCTACTCCGTGCCCACAAGGATACAGCTCTGGGAGGGGAGGGTTGTCTGACCCCTATGAGCCTGGGGCATGTCGTTTTTGCTCATTTCTCAGGTGTCTGAAGTGGGAGATGGGGCCACCCCATCTCTGTCTCTTCTCGACTAGTGTTATTTGGGAGCAAGTAGTCTTCTGCGTTTTGCAGGGTAGGAGAAAAGGCTTGGGTCGTGCAGAGTGAGGGGCCAATGGGGTGTGGGGCTCTTTTCCAGAGAAGCACAGTTCATGGGCTGCCTGCGGTCCAGTACCTCCAGGCAGTCAGTGCCCTCCGTCCAAGAGCAGCAGCTCCTGGACAACAGTGCCCAACCACCACAGGGAGTTGTATGGATCAGTTGGAGGTTCCCCATGGGATGTTCTCAGGCTTCCTACTGCCTGCAGGGACTGTGACATTCCTCTAATCTCCTCTTTGTTGCCAGAGGCCAGGACAGCACCCCGGATTTTGTGTTGTTTCTCAAGGTGCCCACAACAAAGTCAGGGCAATGAGGTAGAACATGTGTCCATGTTTGCCAGCCCCTCTTCCTGCCCAAATCACCCCTTTCCCAAGTCCTCCTCTTCTTCTGCTTCCCTTGTAGATTCTTTCAAGTCCACAGAATGGAAGCTTCTTGAGATCTGAAAGCATGAGCAGAATAGGGCATGAGCACAGATTCCCTGGCAGCAGAGAACCAAGTGGGGACACCGAGGCCCAGCCTCCCTACCTGAGGCCCCTCCAGCAGGGCGGCCTGTGCCCTGCCAAATTCCAGCAGTACTCACTGCTCTTTTGTCCAGTGCTGCTTTCTAGACTCAGCTGTGAGGGGTCAGGGTGATGTTAGGAACGGGGTGAAAAGGGCTGCCCACGGATATCATGCAGCAGTTCAGATGCAAAGCCTGAATGCTTGCAGAGATTAGGGCCTCCAGGGTGGGCATCGTCAAAGCAGGGAGGAGGTGCTAATGAACAGATGAGACAGGAAACCCACGAGAGGGAGGTGGAAATGAATTATAGGCGCAATGTGGCTCCTTCCCTCAGAATCATCGTCTTCCATGGAATCCTCCTCCGGGTCAGTGTCACACGCTGCTTCTTTGGACATCAGTTCTGGGCCCAAGATCCCCATATAATGTGACTATAAGCATCAAGCCTCTAAGAATTTTCATGGCGTAAAAAGCAGCTTTGCTTGCCGGGCTGAATTCAACCCTCAGAAAAGAAGCCTAGTGGTTTGCTTCACTCATCATTTGTCTTCAGAAAATCCCATGTACAATGCTGGGGAAAACTGACATCGTAGCTTACATAAACAGCTGGCACAATCGATGAGTTTGATATATTCCTTCCACTATTCTTGAGCTGTTCCATGTGTGTGTGTTTCTGACGAAGACAGTGGCTGTCCAAACCCTCCCAGGTGTTCTGACCAGTGGGAAGTTCCTTACACAAAGGAATCTTGGAGTGTGTAATGACACACACTGGCTTTGCAGGAGATTTGCCCCGGGAGTGTTGGGTCCAAAGTTTCCAACCAAGCTTGACCTTGAATTCCTATTTGCCAAAGGTGTGTGAGTGTGTGCTTAGAGAATTTGATCCTTCCTGAGGCTTACAGAAATCTTATCAAGTACACTAAATTCCCTCTGTTATGATTTTCTGCCATTGTTCGTATGTACACATTGAGACTGGCTGTGACTAATGCTGCCCTATTCTGTCCTCCATGGGTCCACACACTTTCCAGCATTATGGGTTTGAGCATGAGGATGTGGATTTTCTCTGTGCCCTTGATTCCAGGGATCAGGCTTTAATCATTAACATGTGCTTCTATCCTTGCCACAGCTTTTGTGACCTTGGAGGTCACTGTGCCATGATGGGTCTTTTTGGCGACCTTCAGAGAATCTAGGTTTTTGGCTGTCTGCACAGATGCTGGTGCCCCTTTGCTAACTAGCACCTATGGTACATCATGACCCCCTGGCTGAGGGACTAACACATGTGTGTAGGCCAGAGCAACTTTCATATTGAAACTTGAGCTCAAATCTTGGCTTTCCAAGTAGGAGGTCAAGGGTTTGATTCATTCATCTCTGAACCATGCCCATCTCAGAAAAGCAAACAGAAACATCCTCCAGGTACATCTATGGTGAGCAGGGGAAGGAGTACGTATAGTGTGCCAGGATGATGAGAGTGTTTAGGCAGAGTGATACTTTGATAGTGATGAAAGTGTGAGAAAGATCTCCTGAGAAAGGCACACATTCGTGTTCACAAGCATAACACATAGACACAGACAGACACACAATCATGCAGCCACACACACAGGGCTTTCATCCAACATGCACACAAATCGCCCTTCCATAGGTACTAGTTCATCCAGGCCCTGTACAACGTGGTGACCATGCCTCACTGGACAGTCTCAGACAGTATCCCCCAAACCCCATTCTTTGTTGGAACCCAGAATCAGGGGCAGGCTTCTTTGTATTCTAGATTTCCTCCCAGATCCCAGTGCTCTTAAATACATACAGCTGTCATTCCTCCCAGTGTCTACCTGGGATTGGGAAAAAGAAAACACAATGATGATCCCAGCATCCTGTACGCTGTGAGGCCAGCTCTTTGGTTTGGGGCAGACTTCAGGCAGTTAATTGGATGAGGTCCCATGGTTGAGTCCATGTCCCCCAACACTAGTTAAAGGGGAAACTTGGAATGATTCTGAAGCTTTTCCTGGCAGATTTCCGATGACCATTCTGATCAACAGAAAATTCTTTTTCAAGTAGAAATCTTTTCTGCTGAAGAAGTTGTTTGATCCCATCGAGATTGTAACCGAGGCTGTCCTGTGTCATCACCCTTTTTGGGTCCACTGTCCGTAAGAGGTTGGACCCAGCATTCCTCCACAAGGGAATACTGCTTCTCCCTTCCCCTGGGAGGTAAAGTGCCAGATTTTCATCCTCCACTGATGGAAGAAATTAAGGAAGGAATATTACAGTCTCTGAGAAAGAGAGGCAAGCTTACCTCAGAGACAGTTGGGCCACCTTCCTCAGTGAGTCCCTAAGAAGGGCGTTGGACTAGCCCTCTATAGTATCTACGAGAACACAGAAGAGCTCTCAGGAAATTGGCTTCACTACTCAGGAATGACTCGAGAGTTAACTCTGCTTGATGTGTATGGAGGGCCAGAGTGAATTGATGTGAGAGTGACCAAGCAAGACCTGACCTGCTGCTGGGACAACGTCCTTGGTGTACATAGAAACACAGAGGAGGGGAGAAGATGGAAAAGGGAAACGGGTCCTTGGCTTTCAAATGTGGGGGGGGTGATCAGTGGGTTTTGACCTGAGCATCAGGGTCAATCTGGGAAACACTCAAGGAACACTGGGTTTCAGGGCTCAGTCCCCTGAACCCTCCTGTCCACTGTGAAGCCAAGCCAGCTTACCACTTCTTCACCAGGTCAATTGGCCGGTTCAGCTGTCTTCCCTGAATCTCTGCTGTGATCCTAGTGGTTCTCTATTGCCTTGGAGTAGTGTTTTTTTTTTTTTTTTTGTGTGTGTGATGGAATCTAAGTAATATTGATGGTTGTATTTGTTAGTACATGTATGTTCAGTGACACTGCTCACATGTCTGATGCTTTGTAGACAGCACTGACATCTACGTGGAAAACTTTGCCATCCTATCTCATGGAACCTCTGTACCCATGACAACATGACCGGCCCTCCCCCTTTCCTCCCTGCACTGTACTTTCCATTTTCTGGGTCTATGAATGTCCCTACCCTAGTGTCTTCAAAGCCTGGGATCGTGTAATGTACCTCTTTCCTTGTGTGCATGCTCTCAAAATGTGTGTTAGATTTCCAAGGCCCATCTATTTCCTAAAATATTGGAAACCTTTGTTTCTTCTTATGCCTGAATAGCACTTCATGATGCCTATGTATGTCATTTAATGTGTCCTTTCCTCCCATGATGGATTTGGGGGCTGTGCCTGTATATGGCTACTGGGAACCCAGCTGTCTTAGACATTTGTACACTGATTTCTCTTTCCAGAAGGAGAAGACATCACAGAATGCATTTGCCCAATTTGTAGAATGGTAAACACATGGAATGTACTGGGTACTTTAGTTCCCCAAATGTGAAGTCGTTTTGTTCCTTTTAAGGTACCTAGCACATTCATGTAAGATGTGGCCAATGGACGGAAGTGGAGGGGGCAGATCGTGAAACCTTCTTCGTATTCTGTTCCATTGTTATGTTCAGTGTTAGTGGTGGAAAACATAGTCTCTTCCTTCCTACAAATCCAAGAACCATGTTTCCTGGGGAGAGCTATATGGACCTGTGTTCCAAAAAGACCTAAGATCCATCCCTTCAGCTAGTAGACAATTTTTTTTCCTGTGTTTCTTGGATCCAGTTTGAATCAGAATTCCATCTTGACTTCTGGATTTAATGGTGACGGATGGCATAGAGGGAAACTGCTACCAGTGAAATCATAGGAAATTGTGTCTCAGTGTTTTGAGAGCTTCGGTTATGTCTGTGTTACTGAGTAGAAAAATGTGTCTCCAATTAACGTAATGAGTCAATATCCCAGGTACCTTCCTGGGTGTCCCTGATGGGGTAGACCTGATCCTGGAGGAAGACAGGACTTTTTTCTTGGGTAGTTGTGGAGGGGCTGGCATGGTTGTGGGTGCCTCCACATTCTCAGGGGGATGCTCCACAGAGATTGCTGGGTGACACATAGAAATAGAGAGCAGTGTTGGCATCTTGTTGTCAGAAGACCATAGGGGGGTTTGACATTGTTTGTTTGTATGTTTTAAAGATTTTTATTTATTTATTTGACAGACAGAGATCACAAGTAGGCAGAGAGGCAGGCAGAGAGAGGAGGAAGCAGGCTCCCTGCTGAGCAGAGAGCCTGATACGGGCCTCCGTCCCAGGACCCTGAGATCGTGACCTGAGCCAAAGGCAGAGGCTTTAACCCACTGAGCCGCCCAGGCACCCGGGATTTGACATTCTTTACTTCTAGTCCAACCATCTTCTCAGCCTACTCACCAGCTGCCCAGCAGACATTCCTCCCTCCAGGTGGGACTTAGGAAGATGTCACCATGTGCTGTGCTCTCAATTCCGCCCCCTCCCACACCACAGGTTCTGTGGGAAACTGCTTGTATTTAGCATAGACATTCCAGAAATGCAGCAGAGCGCAGTCAGCATGCCTGATGGACTGGGTTTACATCCCATTGAGCAGCCACACCTACCCGAGAGCATCCCTGAGAGCCCTCTGTGCCCGGTTTCTCTGTCCTCCAGCCTAGACGTTAGTGTGCCGTCAGGGTGTCCCAAGTAATTTACCACAAGGTGCCCCTGGGACATAGGAAAGAACGGGATGCTTGCCAGTTGCTCTGTAGGTGTTGACGAACATACTGCCTAGGGAATCAGCTAGACGGCTAGCTGTGGGTGAATCCAGATGTGGGACTTGGGATGGCTCCACTGCACGGGAGGATGGAAGCCCCCTCTTTTCCATCACATGAGAATGATGCTTTACATCCAACAGAGAATCTGTGTCCCTTTCTCCTGTCCTCCCCACAGCAGCACCAATGGGAGTGGAAACAGGCTGGAAGCTTCATTTCACAGTGGAAGACACTGAAATGTAGTGTGGTACAGGGACTGTCGAGAGTTTCCACCCTGATGAGGGATGGATCTGGGACAGGAATGCCATTGTTTCCCTGTCAAAGGTGATCCCCAGGCCCCTGACAATCACCCAGTGCCCCTGAGAAAACACTCTGAACTCCTGAAACTAGAGCTGCCCTCACAATCTCAAATCCCCCTTTGCCAGTGTTTCTTCAGGGGAGACCGAGTGCCATGAGACCAGATTCAGTCCTCAGTCACCTCTGTGTTTGGGGCCCTGGCGTAAAACATGAAACAGTTTCTTCCAAATGGAGCCCTAGTGAAGAACCAGGAATGTGTAGCATTGGCCATGTTCCCCTACCTGTTTGCAAGGTCAGCACTGTCACCCACGGCCTTCCTGAAGTCCAGTGGATCTGCTCTGCTACTGGTGCTCTGCTTGGCTCCCAAGCTGATTCAAACACCAGATCATTCCACTCCCAACTATCACACTATGACCCTGATGAGAATTCACTTGCCTCAAGCTGGCCAATCCTGAGGAGCAGGTCATGGTAAGAGTTAACATGGAGGTGGCCATCTGGGATGGGAATGGTTGGTTTAAGGAAGGAGATGTATGATGCTGAATGGACTACTCTTGATGTGAGGACTGTTCTGAGGAGCCTGGATGGAAGTGAGGCTACCCTGGCTGGAGTGATTTCCTCCCTACTCTCTCATCCCTCCCCAACATCCTGTGTCTACTCGCAAGTCTGTTGATCTCCTCTGGAGACTTTAGATTTAGGAGACTGTTTACTAAACCTACAGTCTCCTGTCTCCCTCCATAGGCTAGACCTTGAGACCCCAGCCCAGCAGTATCTTTGAGACCAACAGACAGTCCACTGTTCAACTTCCAAGTGTTCCTTCCACCCACTCAGTGTCACAGTCCATTTTCATCCACTCCCAAGAATCAAGCAGATGGCCTGGGAAAACCCTCCGCATCAACCCATGAAAACACCCCGATATCTTCCAGTGTCTCTCCTTCTAAAAACAGCTGCATTTTGACTGATGACTGTTTCTCTCTGATTTTGTCATCTCCATTGAGAAGAAGTGACTGGCAATTCCTCCCCCTCAAATGTGTTGCCTGCGTCACACCAAGATTCTCTTGATCCAGGGACAACAGAGTTGTGTGTGACCTGTGTGTGTTCACTGTATTACTGTGTCTGAAATTGGCATTCAGAAATAGTACGGTTTTCTGAACATAGAAGTTATTTAAGGAAGACAGCTTCACCAAGAAATCACACTGAAATAACATAGAAAAACCAACAAATACAGGCATCGAACCAGGAGGAGAAATCAGAGGATGGAAAGGAAAACCCGAAGAGAAGAACCCAGTCTCTGTAAAAGTGAGACAGCCAATCTGAGAGAAGAGAATTCAGAAAATTGATAGGCACATACCCATAGAACAGAAGTTGAGATTTCCCATCATGGGGGCCTTTACACTTGTTCACCAAACTGCAAGGGGCTCGCCTAACAGAGTGACAGTTGAAACAGAAGGATAGGTGCATGTCATCAGGCCACCACGGCGATGCTTCATGTCAGAACTCTCAGAGTGAAGGCATCCCTGCACACTGTGAGGTCATGGAGGGAAGTGGGTTGGGGAGGGGTCGATGGATGATGGGCACTGGAGAAGGCACTTCTTGTGATCAGCTCTGAGTGGTGGATATAATTGTTGAGTCCCTGAATTCTACTGCAGAAAGCAAAGCTGCACTGTATGTGTTTTTTTTTAATTAAAAAAAAAGATATTCCTGAGGGCACATAGGAGACTGTTCATTTTACATCTGCTACTCTGTAAAACTGATATTTATAAGATATTGTTTCACAAAGTCTCTCTAGGAGTTCTTGGGTGACTCAGTGGGTTAAGTATTGGCCATCAGCTCAGGTACTGCTCTTGGAGTCCAGGGATCAAAACTACCATCAGGCTCCCTGTTCAGGGGGGAGAGATTCTCCCTCTGACCCTCACCCAAGTCATGCCTTCTGTGTTGAATGAGTAAAATATGAAAAAAAGTGCTTCCTGCAGGGCTCTCCTTCCCAGGAAGGGATTGTTTTCCTTCCAGGAGCCCCTTGGAGCCAAGGATGACAGTTACTAATATTGTCTGTGGGTCAGAGTGCCTGAGCCATGAGATAAGGATACAAACGTATGTCTGTCATTTTCCAGTAAATTGCATTAATTTGGTTCGCAAGGTGCCCTTTCTGCAAGGGACAGAGAGATACTCTTTGAAAACACTGGATTCCTGTGAGTGTCTGATTTGAAAGGCCCTTAGTGCACTGACCTCCCTCTTGCCTCCCACCCACCCTCAAATTCCTGTCTGCAGGGAGGGTCACCCCTTGTTGACAGTGGGTCGTCTCGACCACTGGATTGCGCCTCCGGGGCCTGCATACATGGCATGCATGCATGGTGTCCTTACATGGACACAGAGCATGAGGCAGGTGACATCTGGGCAGGCCTGTCTTGGATGCCAAGTTCAGTCTGTGCACTCTAGAGTGTTTGGACCCAAAACCTCTCTGCTGGCTTCACCCCTTATCTTTGCACTCTTTGGAGCTTGGCATGCTGGGGGCCACAACATTGTAATTCCCTTCAGGACTGGTCACTGCTGTGTGGTCTCTTGGAAAGTGACAATTCAGATATCCTTGGAAAAATCCCAGGGGAAATAGGCATTTGCAGGCAGCAAATATAACGTGATCTCTTTAAAATAGTTTCTACCTGGGGTACCTGGGTTTCTCAGTCGCTTAAGCAGTTGCTTTCGTTTCAGGTCCAGGCCCTGGGATCGAGCCCAATTCGAGCTCCCTGCTCAGGGGAGGAGAGCCTACTTCTCCCGCTGCCTCAGCATGCTGCTCTGCCTACTTGTGAGCTCTATGTCTCTGGCAAAGTAGTGAGTACAATTCTTTTTTTTTTTTTTTTCCTTTTTTTTTTTAAATTTATTTATTTTCAGAAAAACAGTATTCATTATTTTTTCACCACACCCAGTGCTCCATGCAAGCTGTGCCCTCTATAATACCCACCACCTGGTACCCCAACCTCCCACCCCCCCGCCACTTCAAACCCCTCAGACTGTTTTTCAGAGTCCATAGTCTCTCATGGTTCATCTCCCCTTCCAATTTACCCAAAAGCACATACCCTCCCCAATGTCCATAACCTTCCCCCCTTCTCCCAACCCCCCTCCCCCCAGCAACCCACAGTTTGTTTCGTGAGATTAAGAGTCACTTATGGTTTGTCTCCCTCCCTATCCCATCTTGTTTCATGGATTCTTCTCCTACCCACTTAAGCCCCCATGTTGCATCACCACTCCCTCATATCAGGGAGATCATATGATAGTTGTCTTTCTCCGCTTGACTTATTTCGCTAAGCATGATACGCTCTAGTTCCATCCATGTTGTCGCAAATGGCAAGATTTCGTTTCTTTTGATGACTGCATAGTATTCCATTGTGTATATATACCACATCTTCTTGATCCATTCATCTGTTGATGGACATCTAGGTTCTTTCCATAGTTTGGCTATTGTGGACATTGCTGCTATAAACATTCGGGTGCACGTGCCCCTTTGGATCACTACGTTTGTATCTTTAGGGTAAATTCCCAGTAGTGCAATTGCTGGGTCATAGGGCAGTTCTATTTTCAACATTTTGAGGAATCTCCATGCTGTTTTCCAGAGTGGTTGCACCAGCTTGCATTCCCACCAACAGTGTAGGAGGGTTCCCCTTTCTCCGCATCCTCGCCAGCATCTGTCATTTCCTGACTTGTTGATTTTAGCCATTCTGACTGGTGTGAGGTGATATCTCATTGTGGTTTTGATTTGTATTTCCCTGATGCCGAGTGATATGGAGCACTTTTTCATGTGTCTGTTGGCCATCTGGATGTCTTCTTGGCAGAAACGTCTGTTCATGTCCTCTGCCCATTTCTTGATTGGATTATTTGTTCTTTGGGTGTGGAGTTTTCTAAGTTCTTTATAGATTTTGGACACTAGTCCTTTATCTGATATGTCGTTTGCAAATATCTTCTCCCATTCTGTCAGTTGTCTTTTGGTTTTGTTAACTGTTTCCTTTGCTGTGCAAAAGCTTTTGATTTTGATGAAATCCCAAAAGTTCATTTTTGCCCTTGCTTTCCTTGCCTTTGGCGATGTTCCTAGGAAGATGTTGCTGCGGCTGAGGTCGAAGAGGTTGTTGCCTGTGTTCTCCTCAAGGATTTTGATGGATTCCTTTCTCACATTGAGGTCCTTAATCCATTTTGAATCTATTTTTGTGTGTGGTGTAAGGAAATGGTCCAGTTTCATTTTTCTGCACGTGGCTGTCCAATTTTCCCAACACCATTTATTGAAGAGGCTGTCTTTTTTCCATTGGACATTCTTTCCTGCTTTGTCGAAGATTAGTTGACCATAGAGTTGAGGGTCTATTTCTGGGCTCTCTATTCTGTTCCATTGGTCTATGTGTCTGTTTTTGTGCCAGTACCATGCTGTCTTGATGATGACAGCTTTGTAATAAAGCTTGAAGTCCGGAATTGTGATGCCACCAACTTTGGCTTTGTTTTTCAATATCCCTTTGGCTATTCGAGGTCTTTTCTGGTTCCATATAAATTTTAAAATTATTTGTTCCATTTCTTTGAAAAAGATGGATGGTACTTTGATAGGAATTGCATTAAATGTGTAGATTGCTCTAGGTAGCATAGACATTTTCACAATATTTATTCTTCCAATCCAGGAGCATGGAACATTTTTCCATTTCTTTGCGTCTTCCTCAATTTCTTTCATGAGTACTTTATAGTTTTCTGAGTATAGATTCTTAGCCTCTTTGGTTAGGTTTATTCCTAGGTATCTTATGGTCTGGGGTGCAATTGTAAATGGGATTGACTCCTTAATTTCTCTTTCTTCTGTCTTGTTGTTGGTGTAGAGAAATGTAACTGATTTCTGTGCATTGATCTTATATCCTGACACTTTACTGAATTCTTGTACAAGTTCTAGCAGTTTTGGAGTGGAGTCTTTTGGGTTTTCCACATAGAGTATCATATCATCTGCGAAGAGTGATAATTTGACTTCTTCTTTGCCGATTTGGATGCCTTTAATTTCCTTTTGTTGTCTGATTGCTGAGGCTAGGACTTCTAGTACTATGTTGAATAGCAGTGGTGATAATGGACATCCCTGCCGTGTTCCTGACCTTAGTGGAAAAGCTTTCAGTTTTTCTCCATTGAGAATGATATTTGCAGTGGGTTTTTCATAGATGGCTTTGATGATATTGAGGTATGTGCCCTCTATCCCTACACTTTGAAGGGTTTTGATCAGGAAGGGATGCTGTACTTTGTCAAATGCTTTTTCAGCATCTATTGAGAGTATCATATGGTTCTTATTCTTTCTTTTATTGATGTGTTGTATCACATTGACTGATTTGCGGATGTTGAACCAACCTTGCAGCCCTGGGATAAATCCCACTTGGTCGTGGTGAATAATCCTTTTAATGTACTGTTGAATCCTATTGGCTAGTATTTTGGTGAGAATTTTTGCATCTGTGTTCATCAAGGATATTGGTCTATAGCTCTCTTTTTTGATGGGATCCTTGTCTGGTTTTGGGATCAAGGTGATGTTGGCCTCATAAAATGAGTTTGGGAGTTTTCCTTCTATTTCTATTTTTTGGAACAGTTTCAGGAGAATAGGAATTAGTTCTTCTTTAAATGTTTGGTAGAATTCCCCCGGAAAGCCATCTGGCCCTGGGCTTTTGTTTGTTTGGAGATTTTTAATGACTGTTTCAATCTCCTTACTGGTTATGGGTCTGTTCAGGCTTTCTATTTCTTCCTGGTTCAATTTTGGTAGTTTATATGTTTCTAGGAATGCATCCATTTCTTCCAGATTGTCAAATTTGTTGGTGTAGAGTTGCTCGTAGTATGTTCTTATAATAGTTTGTATTTCTTTGGTGTTAGTTGTGATCTCTCCTCTTTCATTCAGGATTTTATTTATTTGGGTCCTTTCTCTTTTCTTTTTGATAAGTCTGGCCAAGGGTTTATCAATTTTATTAATTCTTTCAAAGAACCAGCTCCTAGTTTCGTTGATTTGTTCTATTGTTTTTTTGGTTTCTATTTCATTGATTTCTGCTCTGATCTTTATGATTTCTCTTCTCCTGCCGGGCTTAGGGTGTCTTTCTTGTTCTTTCTCCAGCTCCTTTAGGTGTAGGGTTAGGTTGTGTACCTGAGACCTTTCTTGTTTCTTGAGAAAAGCTTGTACCGCTATATATTTTCCTCTCAGGACTGCCTTTGTTGTGTCCCACAGATTTTGAACTGTTGTATTTTCATTATCATTTGTTTCCATGATTTTTTTCAATTCTTCTTTAATTTCCCGGTTGACCCATTCATTCTTTAGAAGGATGCTGTTTAGTCTCCATGTATTTGTGTTCTTTCCAAACTTCCTCTTGTGGTTGAGTTCTAGCTTCAGAGCATTGTGGTCTGAAAATATGCAGGGAATGATCCCAATCTTTTGATACCGGTTGAGTCCTGATTTAGGACCGAGGATGTGATCTATTCTGGAGAATGTTCCATGTGCACTAGAGAAGAATGTGTATTCTGTTGCTTTGGGATGAAATGTTCTGAATATATCTGTGATGTCCATTTCATCCAGTGTATCATTTAAGGCCTTTATTTCCCTGTTGATCTTTTGCTTGGATGATCTGTCCATTTCCGTGAGGGGAGTGTTAAAGTCCCCTACTATTATTGTATTATTGTTGATGTGTTTCTTTGATTTTGTTATTAATTGGTTTATATAGTTTGCTGCACCCACGTTGGGGGCATAGATATTTAAAATTGTTAGATCTTCTTGTTGGACAGACCCTTTGAGTATGATATAGTGTCCTTCCTCATCTCTTATTATAGTCTTTGGCTTAAAATCTAATTGATCTGATATAAGGATTGCCACTCCTGCTTTTTTCTGATATCCATTAGCATGGTAAATTCTTTTCCACCCCTTCACTTTAAGTCTGGAGGTGTCTTCGGGTTTAAAATGAGTTTCTTGGAGGCAACATATAGATGGGTTTTGTTTTTTTATCCATTCTGATACCCTGTGTCTTTTGATTGGGGCATTTAGCCCATTAACATTCAGGGTAACTATTGAGAGATATGATTTTAGTGCCATTGTATTGCCTGTAAGGTGACTGTTACTGTATATTGTCTCTGTTCCTTTCTGATCTACCACTTGTAGGCTCTCTCTTTGCTTAGAGGACCCCTTTCAGTATTTCCTGTAGAGCTGGTTTGGTGTTTGCAAATTCTTTCAGTTTTTGTTTGTCCTGGAAGCTTTTAATCTCTCCTTCTATTTTCAATGATAGCCTAGCTGGATATAGTATTCTTGGCTGCATGTTTTTCTCGTTTAGTGCTCTGAAAATGTCATGCCAGCTCTTTCTGGCCTGCCAGGTCTCTGTGGATAAGTCAGCTGCCAATCTAATACTTTTACCATTGTATGTTACAGACTTCTTTTCCCGGGCTGCTTTCAGGATTTTCTCTTTGTCACTAAGGCTTGTAAATTTTACTATTAGGTGACGGGGTGTGGGCCTATTCTTATTGATTTTGAGGGGCGTTCTCTGAACCTCCTGAATTTTGATGCTCGTTCCCTTTGCCATATTGGGGAAATTCTCCCCAATAATTCTCTCCAGTATACCTTCTGCTCCCCTCTCTCTTTCTTCTTCTTCTGGAATCCCAATTATTCTAATGTTGTTTCGTCTTATGGTGTCACTTATCTCTCGAATTCTCCCCTCACGGTCCAGTAGCTGTTTGTCCCTCTTTTGCTCAGCTTCTTTATTCTCTGTCATTTGGTCTTCTAGATCACTAATTCTTTTTCTGCCTCCTTTATCCTAGCAGTGAGGGCCTCCATTTTTGATTGAACTTCATTAATAGCTTTTTTTATTTCAACTTGGTTAGATTTTAGTTCTTTTATTTCTCCAGAAAGGGCTTTTATATCTTTGGAGAGGGTTTCTCTAATATCTTCCATGCCTTTTTCAAGCCCGGCTATAACCTTGAGAATTGTCATTTTGAACTCTAGATCTGACATATTACCAATGTCTGTATTGATTACGTCCCTAGCCTTTGGTACTGCCTCTTGTTCTTTTTTTTGTTGTGAATTTTTCCGCCTTGTCATTTTGTCCAGCTAAGAGTATATGAAGGAGCAAGTAAAATACTAAAAGGGTGGCAACAATCCCAGGAAAATATGCTTTAACCAAATCAGAAGAGATCCCAAATCATGAGGGGGGACTTCTCCCCCCTCACGATTGGGTGAGGGATCTCCTCTGATTGGGATCTCCTTTGATTGGGATCTCCCAATCTCTTCTGATTGGGATCTCCCAATCTCTTCTGATTGGGATCTCTTCTGATTTGGGGATAAAAAGAGGTTCAAAAAGAAAGAAAGAAAAAAAAGAAAAAAAGAATTAAAAAAAAGATTGAATTAAAAATTCAATCAAGAATTTAAAAAATAATTAAGAAAAATAAAGATTGAAGAGATTTGGATCTCTTCTGATTTGGGGATAAAAAGAGGTTCAAAAAGAAAGAAAGAAAAAAAGAATTAAAAAAAAGAGATTGAATTAAAAATTCAATCAAAAATTTAAAAAAGTATTAAGAAAAAAAAAGATTGAAGAGATTAGGATCTCTTCTGATTTGGGGATAAAAAGAGGTTCAAAAAGAAAGAAAAAAAAAAAAAGAAAAAAAAGAATTAAAAAAAAGAAAATGAATAAAGAAAAGTATAAAAAAGAAAATATATATATATTAGATAATCTAGTTAAAAAACGTTAAAAAAGAAAAGGGTAAAAGTTATAAAAAAATTTAGCAGAAGAAGAGAAAAAAAATGAAAAAGAAAAAAATTAAATTAACTGCAAGACTAAAAAATCACAGGCAGAAAGCCATGAGTTCCGTGGTTTGTTTTCTCCTCCTCTGGAATTCTGCTGCTCTCTCCTTGGTATTTAAACTGCACTCCTTGGTAGGTGAACTTGGTCTTGCCTGGATTTCTTGTTCATCTTCTGGGGGAGGGGCCTGGTGTAGTGATTCTCAAGTGTCTTTGCCCCAGGCGGAATTACACCGCCCTTACCAGGGGCCGGGCTGAGTGATCTGCTCGGCTTTGCTTTCAGGAGCTTTTGTTCCCTGAGCGCTTTCCGTAGAATTCCGGAGGACGGGAATACAAATGGCGGCCTCCTGGTCTCTGGCCCAGAGGAGCCGAGAGCCCAGGGCCCCACTCTCCTGTGCGCCCTCAGCGAACCGCTCCTAGTAACTTGTGTCTGCCTAACCTTCGGCCGCGCTCCGAGCTCACCGAGCTTGCGACCGGTTCAAGGCAACACCGAGCTGCGAGCTTACTGTCAGCTCTGTCTCTGCAGCCGGCTTTCCCGTTCCAATAACCGCAAGCTCTGCGACACTCAGACACCCCCCGATCCTTCTGTGACCCCGCGGGACCTGAGGTCACGCCGACCCCGTGTGGGCTTCGCCCCGGTTTAGCCTCCGGAGCGATGTCCCTCAGCGGAACAGACTTTTAAAAGTCCTGATTTTGTGCTCCGTTGCTCCGCCGCTTGCCGGGAGCCGGCCCCTCCCCCCGAGGTCTATCTTCCTGTCGCTTTGGATTCACTTCTCCGCCAGTCCTACCTTTCAGAAAGTGGTTGTTTTTCTGTTTCTAGAATTGCTGTTCTTCTTCTCTTTGATCTGCCGATGGATTTGCAGGTGTTTGCAATCTTTAGATAAGCTCTCTAGCTGATTTCCTGGTAGCTGAGGTAGTCTCAGCCTGCTACTTCTCCGCCATCTTGACTCCTCCCGTAGTGAGTACAATTCTTACACGCTAAATAAACACATTAATAAAAATATTTTATGATTTATGCAACATAATACTACAGGAGGAAAACAAAACCCCAAGTAACAGCACATATTTATACATGACAATACAATTGTCAAGCCACTTCAGGTAACACAATTATACCATTTTATCTAATTGATATCTAAATTGATCGTTTTTCTGGCACAGTTATGGAAAAATTTCTTAAGGATCTTATGAGCATATGTACTTTTAAGGAATTAAGTTTCGAACAATATCAAGTAATCTCTGTCACTTTGGCAAATGTCAGATAACAGTTAATTGGAGTTTATGACTTGGTGAGGGTTTTCTTGGTGGTGGTGGTGTGAACAACAAAAAAAAGTATAGCTATTTAGAGTACCTTATAGACTACGATGGAGGAAATTGCATGGATTTCTGACGTTCTGTCAAAATAGACATTTTAATTCCGACACCCAGGGCTGGTTCTTTGAAAAGAAATTTTCCGAAAAGAGCAAACTGGGAACACATCAATTTCAGGAATCTGAATTTAAGGTGAGGTGGACTTCAGCATTTTAATGTTTTCTCTGACGTTTGCCATGACTGACGATGTACAAATAGCCTAACATGGCCCTTTGCATTGATTGGTACATAATCGTGTCAGTCAAGAAGCGGGTGCTGAAAAAGAAAGAAGCAAAAAAGGACACTTCTATTTGGGGTTTACGGATCATCATATGGGAGACACATTGTGGAGAGAAATCAGGTGTGCTACTTATTTTGAGCAGGGAGTACAGGTTCACGAGGGAAAAGCACAGGCACTTGTTTTGAAAGAATGATGATGAGTGCTGGCAGCTAAAAGGCATTACTTTGTCTCTCTTTCAGTCCAGAGTAGAAGGATGTGCACCAGGTTGTGGTGGATTCCCAGTGAGCATGTCCTTGTGCCAGAATTCAAAAGTTCACAGTGCTCAGATACTTGAAACAGGAGATGGGCTTATCATTTCCTTCCTGATTGTCCTTCACACTCTAGTTTCAGAGTGGCTCTCTTAGCAAAGCTTCCTTTGTTATGAATCTTCACTGAGAATTCTCCTCCATCTCTTTTCTGCCATCATTCTAATAGGAAAACACCAATGATCCGAGTGTGTTTTCCTACTATCCCTGCTTCGGGTCCCTTCTTCCCCTGGAAGGTGGCAGTTTCCTAGTTCCTGGGTCATCCAAGCTAGTTGAGCCTTCGGACTTCATCCCACTAAGAAGATCTGAGGACATCTCATCTAGATGGTACTTGGGATCTGATTTCTGGGTAGATCTGATGGCTGACTTGTATTCTTGGAGGAACAATTATTTTGACATTTGCAGTAGTACTGCAAGGGGAAACGCAAGGTAAAAGCCACTGGAAAATGACAAAATCAAAATACTCAAGAGTCCAAACGGTATATTTCTTCCTCAGATGCTGGGGACTTTCCCCATCTGTTCTCACAGAGAGATTCTGGAGGAATGGCAAGACCCATGACATTGTGTTTTGGCACCTCTGCTCTTCATCTGGAAGAGAGCCTGCTGTCCCATTGGCCCTGAGGGTAGAGTGGATGGGAGGGTCTGCGGTTATGTTGGGTGGATGATAGTCCCCGGTGAGGGAAGGAGGAGGATGCCACAACACAGACTCTCTGTGGATGCCCAGGGTTTCCCCAAAGGACCTCAGTGTGGTTCCAAGGCAGGGAGCTGGTATCAGCCCCCTTTATCCCTTTATCTTTCCACCTGTGGGTGTGAAGAAATACTTGATGGCCTACATGAGCATTGGCCTGAGCCTATCTAGTGCGCCATGGAGGCGTCTGTGGGTGAGAACAGTATGCTCCAGGTGCCCCTCCCCTCTGAGATTCCTGGCCTACCTTTCTCAGGGGCCAAGCAGCATGCCTTTGTTGCCACAGAAAGACAGGGAAAGAATCAAGATTAAAGCAGAGATCAATGAGTTCAGAACTAGAGATACAGAACACATAACGAAACTAGCAGCTGGTTCTTTAAAAGACTCAAGAAGATTGATAATTCGCTGGCCAAACTATTCCAAAAGAAGAGAGAGTGTTCCCAAATTAATAAAATTATGAATGAAAGGGGAGAGATCATGACTAACACCAAGGAAATAAGAACAACTATCAGAAATTATGACCAAAAACTATATGCCAATAAGGTAAGTAACCTAGAGGAAATGGAAAATTACTCAGCCTTAGAATAGGATAGGATATATGTCCTTTGGATCATTGATGGACCCAGAGGGCATACACTAAAGTGAAATAGGTAAGACAGGAAGGACAAACACTTTAGGGTTTCACTTCTGTCTAGATTCTGAAAAGCAAAGCAAATGAATAAAGAAATACAAAGCACAATCAGAATGTCACTATAGATAAGAGAGAGATGGATCTCAGAAGGGAATTGAGGGGGGCATGGAAGAAATAAGTGAAGGGGTGTAGGAGACACAGTCTTCCCATTGTGGGTTGAGTAAGTCATTGCGATGAAAGGCACAGCATACGGAATATAACAATTGTATTGGAATGGTGTCTCTGTTGACTGATGGTAGCTACACTTCTCATCATTATAATATAAAGTAAAAACTTGTCCAATCATTATAATGTTCACCTGACATTAACAAATTATTGTGTGTCAACTATGCTACAGAAAATAAAAATGAGTCATAAAGTATACAAATATAACAGGAATGGGTTTGTCTGAGAGTGAGAGAAACCCAAGCGCAGTCCAGCTGGGATTATCCTCACTCGATCAGTCTAGGGGTGAAAGGTAAGTTGTCTCCTGGGGAGACCCCACTCTTCACTTCTGTGGTGATTTACTTCTAGTTCACTTCTTTGCAGATTTCTGTTTCAGCTTCTGTTGGCACCTTTTCCTGTGTGCCCCTTTGGTTGGTGGTCAGTCCCAGGCCACATGCTCTTCTTCTCTTCATGGTTCATACAGGGAAGCCCATTTCCTCCCATTTTCTGAGGTACCTCTCTGCTCTTATTAATCTCTCCCCTGAGCTCTAGAGCATGTGAATGGGCAGAAGGATGAGAGAGCTCAACCTGGCAGCTCACTCTTTCAACAAGTAATTTATGGGAACTTCCTATGTGCTGGTGGGGAAAAGCTATGTAATTCTCCTGAAAACATTATTTTTTTTTAAGTTTCAGGGGTACAATTTAAGGATGCATCAGTTCTATATAATACCTAGAGCTCATTCCATCAAATGCCCTCTGTAATGCCCATCATCCAGTTTCCCCATGTCACAGCTACCTCCTCTCCAACAACCCTCAATTTGTTGAGTCTCTTATGGTTTGCCTCCCTCCCTATATGCATCTTGTTTTATTTTTTTCTCCCCTTCCCCTGTGTTCATTGGTCTTGTTTCTCATATTATGCTTATGATAGAAATCATATGGCATTTGGCTTTCTGCGACTGACTTATCCCTTAGCATTATACCCTCCAGTTCCATCCTCATCCTTACAAAAGACAATATTTCAGTTTTGGGGGGGAGGGCTATGTAATATTCCATCTTATTTATGAACCACATCTTCTTTATCCAGACTTTAAAATGTTCTGCTTTTGCACACAGCTGTTTGTAATACTTTGTGCCACCTTTCTGAATAAGACTCCCTCCCTTCCACTGTATCCTCAGCTATACCACACCAAATTCAAGTCTCCATCCTCCTGCCTTCAAAATAGTGGTCACTTTTCTACTTGTAGCCGTGAAGCATTTATATGATCACACCTTTGTCTGATTTCTTGAGTGTTCAGAATGATTTATTAAGTATGTAATTATATTTGAGGGCGGAGAAGAAATTAATTCTTCCCCGCAGAATTCTCTTTGAATACTGGATATGAAAACTGTGAACCTGGTGACAGGACGGATTTTGTTGTTCCTGGTCTAGGAGAGCTGAATGTCACTCTGATATTGGCAAGCAGATCCTTACTGGTGACACATATTTATCCCTTCCAGGCTTAGGTTTACTGTGGTAAGATGCCCTAAACATAATGTCTACCATATTCTCCACTTATATTTAAGCTTTGTTGGATGAGCTGAGAGTAACGAATTCTCTATTGCCATGTTGTCTGACTTACGTACACCTGTGACCTTTCATGGGTTCTAATGGCCCATGTCTTCATTAATATGTATGCCAATGTTTAATTAATGTTGCCTCTGTGTGGCACATGTACTTTGCAGTATTTATGACCATCACTGTAAATACAACCCAAATATAAAATTTTCCACTTGAAGCACAGTTTAACTCTTTTCCTTTAAAACATGGTTTCCAGGTGATGATATCAGTCAGGGGTGTCACTGAGAAATACATCAGTAATTGGCCAGCTGACCTGTATTGTCATTGGTCATAAGAATTATGCCAATCTGAGAAATCCCTGGTGATTGGCCAGGGCAGAGTGGTGACATTCCATGGTGGTGACATCACATGAAGGTATTCTGGTGTCCCAGAGCGGTTATAAAAACTTGGCAACAGCCCAGGCTCCAGTGAAGATAGAGATGGCAGTTCAGTCACAACTCTTCCTTCTCTTCCTCGATTCTCTGCCCTGTTCCCTGCCCCTGCCCATGACAAGCCCCCTACCTAAACTTCCGGCTGTGGCCCTCTCCAATACTTTACCCAGCACCATCATTTTAACACCTGCGTTTTTGCCCCTCTGTGGTCCAGAGGGTCCTCATCCCATACACGGCAAAACCTAGACCCATTGCTCACTATGAGACTGGCTCAGGTCCTCAGGGAGATACTCTTATTTGGCGTGTGGGAGTGGGACACTATCAGAATTCCATGGATTTTCTGACAGCTGGGTCCCACGCCCCTGGGGTCATATGTAACTTCAGTAGAGAAAAACTGAGTGCACATCCTGAGGGAAAATTTGGCACACTACTACTCTGAAACCCTCCAACCCTCGCTCAGCACAGGGCACATGGGTGCTCTGAAAATCCAGCCAACCCAGATGTGCACAATATGTAGAATATCTGGAGACATCAGGCAGAGGGGGGATTTTACACAGGTAGGTACTGGGAAAAAGTATCTATATGCAATGTTAGTCCTTGGAGCACTGACACTCAGTCCATGGACTGTCTGAAACAACTCAGCATTGCACAAAATATTTTCAAGAAACCTGGATAACCCAGAGCCCACAGACCATCAATCCTCAAATACAGCCTAACAAAGAGACTTTCAGACCTCAGGATATAGCACCTCCCAGGAACCCAAAGACTGGGAGGCTTCTGACTCCATTTGACACTAGGCAGATGAGTCACACAGACACTGGGTGGACAGGGATTCTCCATACCTCAACCTGGCCAGGCCAGTGCAGCACAAGGCAAAGAATGCCAGAGAATAGATTTGCCAAGTGCCAAGAAACCATGGGTTCTGCATCCCAGCTAGTATCAGTAAAATGATTCAACTCAACAGAAGCATTACCATGGTCTTTGTACCCAGTGGACAAATACTCAACTCTCCACTAGGCCAAGAAGGCACCTGGACACCAGATGCACCATGTGCCCATGGACTAGGAGCCCAATAATTCAGATGTCTGCTAGGTCAAGCAGGCACCTTGAAGAGCCATCTCACCATGCTCCCATGGACATGGAGACTAACAAATCTTTTTTCAAGTACACCAAGCTGTCACCTGGACAGCAGGTCCACCATGTGATCTTGGACATGGAGACTGACAAGTGAGTTGTCTGTTAAGTTAAGCAGGCACCTTGGCAGTGGCATCACTATGGTCCCTTGGATATTAAGCCCAAAAATGGAGCCCAGGGCTAGGTCAAGCAAACAACTGGATTTGAGCCCCACCATGTGCCCTTAGACCTGGAAACCAACAACTCAGATCTTTGCTTGGCCAAGAAAGCACCATGAGAGTGGGGTTACCATTTGCCCTTAGACCTGGAGACCAACAACTGAGTTGCCCCGTGGGTTAAGAAAGCATGTTGACAGTGGGCCAACCATGAGCCCTTGGATCTGGAGACCAATAATGCAGCTCTGAGATAAGCCAAGCAGGTGACTTCACAACTGTCTCAACACAGGCCCATGGAACTGGAAACCACAAAATCAGGTCCCTACCAGGCCAAGCATGAACCTGGACAGATGGTTCACCATGTGCCTTTGGACCTGGAGACCAATAATAAAGCTCTGGGCTAAGCCAAGCAGCCATCTAGACACGTGGCTTACCATGTGTCCTAGGTCCTTGAGACCAAGAACTCAGCTTTTTGCCTGGCCAAGGCGGCACCTTCACAAAGGACTCACCAAGTGCCCTTGAACCTGGAGACCAACAACTGAGCAGTCTGGTGGGTTAAGCAGGCACCTGGATAGTGGGCTAAACCTGTGCTATTGGACATTGAGGCCAAGAATGGAGACCTGAGACAGGACAAGCAGACGCCTAGACAGGAGAATCACTGTGTGCACCTGGACCTGGAGATCGGCAACTCAGCTCTTTGCTTGGCCAAGTGGCCAACTTGCAACAGGCTTTCCATGCGTCCTTGGACCTGGTGAATGACAACTGAATTGTGTAATGGGCTACACTGGCATGCTGACAGTCAGTTTACTGGGTGCCTTTGGACCTGGAGACCAACGATGACCCTCTGTGACAAGCCAAGAGACAGCTTCACAGCTGGCTCATCATGGGTCCATGGGCATGGAAGCCACAATACCAGGTCAGTACTAGGCCAAGCAGACTCCCAGACAGGAAGCTCAACATAGGCCATTATGCCTCAAGACAACTCTCTTTGTAGCTTGGCCAAGGACACATGTTGACAGCAGGCTCACCATGTGCCCTTGGAACTGGAGACCAGAAACTGAACTGTCTGCTAGGTTAAGCAGTCTCCTTGTCAGTGGGATAAGGATGTCACCCTTGGATCTGTAGTCCAACAATACAGCTCTGTGACAAGCCAAGTGGGAAACTTCACAGTTGGCTCAGCATGTACCCACGGACCTGGAAACCAAACAGTGAGATTTCTACTAGGCCAAGCAGGCCCCTGGACAGTTGGTTCACCATGTGCCCTTGGGCCTCAAGACCAACAACACATCTCTCTAATAGGTCAAGCAGCCACTTGGATAGCAGGCTTGCCATGAGACTTTGGACATGGTGACCAGTAAAAGAACCCTCAACTAGGCCAAGCACATACCTTGAGAGTGGGATCACCATGTACCCTTAAACCTGAAACTAGCAACACAGCACTTGATAGGCCAAGAGGGCACCTGGATAGCAGGCTCACCATGTGTTCTTTAAAGGCAATAAGAAACACACAGTTCTGACCCAGGCCAACCAGACAAATAGTGGGCTCACCATGTGCCCTTTGGCCAGGAGACCAAAAAATGAGCTGTCTGATAGGCCAATCAGACACCTGGGCAGCAGGATCTCCATGTGCCCTTGTACCTGGAGACAAACTCAGCTGTCTGATATGCCACATAGGCACCTGGTAAGCAGGTGCACCATGAGATCGTGGATCTCAAATCCAACAACTCAGCTCTGTGCTCAAGCAATTAGCAATGTTGATAGCAGACTTACCATGGGCACTTGTCCCAGTAGACCAAAAAATCAGCTGTGTGCTAGGTCAAGTGGCATGATGAATGTGGGTTCACCATATGCCCTTGGAACTGGAGACCAATAATTGAGCTGTCTAATAGGCCTATCAGGCACCTGGACAGCAATTTCACTGTGTTCCCAAGTACCTGGAGACTAATAATAAAGCTCTGCACTAGGCCAAAAAGGCAATTAGACAGCAAGTTCAGCATGTTTCCTTGGAAACAGATTATTTCTTCTCCCCAAAGTGCAGAACACTCTAACACTCAGCTTCCCAGCTGGCATGAGATTATGCAACCTCCAAACCCGCTCAGCATTGAACTGATTTGTCCAATGCAGCCATGGAGATGTGGGAACCTCCAAACTTTGAGCCCGCCATCCCAGGACAGCACGGGACTAAGATGCCAACTTGCCTCAAAAATCTATGGTAGTATGTTTTTCACCTTTGCAGAAAAGTGAGTATTCAAGTTTTTTCTTACTTTTGATCTCCTTCAGCCTGAGATCCTTTTGGCCTGCTATCTGTACAATATTCATTTTGGGGGGAGTTCTCCCCCTGAGAAGAAAACTACACCATGCCCTAGAAGATGAAAAATTCCAGTGGTTTGAATACTTTTATTCAAACTTATGGAATGAAATGAAGAGGGACTATTGGAGGAAATTGTGGAGGAGACCCAGGCCATGAGAACAGTGGAGTCATTGACTGAGATCCTCCAGCTGAAGAAGTGTTACAACTTCAAAGGAGAGGTGGAAGCCTTAAAGAAAGAAGGCAAGCAATGCACTGAGATGCAGGCACAGCTCCTTGAGTTGGAGAGTTTCTTTACTCAAATGAAGGTTTTTGTGGACATTTCTGCCTTACATAGAATGCCCAAGTGTTATAGTTTGTGGATCCACCCACTATGGCATCGAAGGGGAGATGGGAAATATGTGTTCATCTCCCCAATTAATGGTATGGTATGAATTTGAAAAATAGGCAAATAGAGCATTTAAAATTAGAAAAAAAATAAAAATAAACAAAACTTATTATTTGTAAATAACTGATTTGCAAAAGACAACCCCTGGTTGATTGGAAGGGCAGCCTGTCTTAGAGTTACTACTATCCCTTTGTATCTATCACATTCTCCTGAGGTTGGGGTTTCCATGGCTCTAAGAATATGTTGGTTAAACATGCAAAGTTGACATTGAGCATAACCTGCCTGTCCTCTCATCTTGTTCATACATACTAAAGTTTAGGAGCATTTTGTTTGGAAGGAATAGACAATCTGTGTGTCTGTTCACAGGTATTTCTGCATAAAGCTTTGGCAGAGACCAATTTTTCAGATTTTTGCTAAATTTGAAGTTGGCCCCTGATGTAATGGCTTCAGACTGTGGCCATAAATACAGCTGTTGATCCAGGAAAGATTTGTCCGTGATGCAGTCATTGGAATAACAAATGTAACAAGACCTGCAAGAAGAGTGGAGTGATTCCAGAGGCAGGGTATGATTACCTGTGTCTGGCTGAGTAGGTCTGGGGTCAGAGCAGGGGGCAGAATGGTATGAGAGGCCAGGCTGAGGGCTCCATTCTTACCAAAGAAGGACTTCAGGAATTTGGGAGAAATGTGGGGTTAACAATGGGAGGTTTAGGTGCATGGGTGTCTGCACAGAGTAAGGCTCAGTGGGAGAGAGGTGGGAAGAGTTGCACCTTGGAGACAGTAGTGTCTTCTTGGGTATGAAGAATGGGGCCACTTCCAGGACTCAATATTGACCTTCTCATAAATTGGACACTGGGGTCAGAATGGAGTTGGAAGATGAGATTCCTGGATAGCCCCTCCTGGGCTATGGTCCATCTTAGCTGCAGGGATGTGGAGTGGGAATGTAGGTGTGGTGCAAATGACAGTTATCTGGTGTCTACATTTGACACCAACTGAGACTTTAGGGGAAGTGCCTAGAGCTGTGACTCCTGGGCTGAGGTCAGTAATGACAGTGTGTTCATAGCACCTGGGCAAACACAGATGGGAACCATGAGGAAGTTTCTTCTGGGGGTTGAAATGTACTTCAAGGGACCTACAAAGTGGGAGACATGAAACCATGAGATGGATGATGTCTGAGTTTATTTGAGGATGATGCTTCCCAGAGCCAATGAGAAGGCTGGTAGAGTCCAGGTCACTTAAGTGTAGGGGGTTCAAGGATTGCTTACGTGTTCCTAGCACTCGGGAACTCCTGTGGTTAGCTGCTCAGACCATGCTCACTGTACCAATGGTTCCACAAACATCAAGGCCCTACATTGACTGGCAACCCAGAGTTGCTCACCCCTTCAGTCCGATTCCTTCATACCGATAATGGGGCCAAATTTGTAGGAGGTGACTGTGTGAGTAGGAGACAGGAGAAGGAATATTTGTGGAGGGGATCTACAAAGGCAGGGACAGATGCAGTCTAGAGGCAGAAGGAAAGAAGTGACATAGACAAAGGTCCTAGTCGCAGGCTTTTCTCCCCAAAGCAAAATATCAGATTTGGGAAGGTAGTGTGTGAGATGACTCCCCCATATCCAGCATTTTCTGCCCCTTTGGGGTATAGGTCATCACAGGACAGCACCAGACAATTCATAGACAAGCTACAGACCCATCCTGCCTCCTTCACTGTTGTTTGACACCCACAACATAGGGTTCTTTAGGAGATATTTGGAACTCCCATGACCTGGGGTGGGATTGCTTTACTTAGGTGTGTGCTGACAGGTAGAGCACTACTACAGAAAGGAAGGGAGGTGGAGACGTAGATTTATAGATTTGCAGAAGCCACAGGTATTTCAGAAGAGTTCTCAAAAAGTTAAAAATAGAGCTACCCTATGACACAGAAATTGCACTACTGGGTATTTACCCTAAAGATACAGATGTGTTGAAAAGAAGGGTCATAACTACCCCAGTGTTCATAGAAGTAATGGCAACAATAGCCAAACTGTGGAAAGGGTCAAGGTCCTCTTCAAAAGATGAATGGATAAAGAAGATATGGTCCATATATACGATGGGATATTACTGAGCCATCTGAAAGTAGGAATACCCCCCTCCCCCCTCCTTTGTATATTTATTATTTTTTTCTTTTCAGCATAACAGTATTCATTGTTTTTGTTCCACACCCAGTGCTACAGGCAAATCGTGCCCTCTCTAATACCCATCCCCTGGTTCCCCCAAACTCCCATCCCCCCGCCCCTTCAAAACCCTCAGAATTTTTTTTCAGAGTCCAGAGACTTTCATGGTTTACTTCTCCTTCCAATTTAACTCAACTCCCTTCTCCTCCCCATCTCCTCATGTCCTCCATGTTATTTGTTATACTCCAAAAATAAGTGAAACCACATAATAATTGACTCTCTGCTTGACTTATTTCACTCAGCATAATCTCTTCCAGTCCCGTCCATGTTGCTACAAATGTTGGGTATTCATCCTTTCTGATGGAGACATAATACTCCGTAGTTTATATGGCCCACATCTTCCATATCCATTCGTCTGTTTAAGGGCATCTTGGTTATTTCCACAGTTTGGCGACCGTGGCCATTGCTGCCATAAATATTGGGGTACAGGTGGATCTTCTGTTCACTACATCTGTATCTTTGGGGTAAATACCCAGTAGTGCTATTGCAGAGTCATTGGGAAGCTCTATTTTTAATTTCTTGAGGAATCTCCACACTGTTTTCCAAAATGGCTGCACCTACTTGCATTTTCACCAACAGTGTAAGAGGGTTCCCCTTTCTCCGCATCCTCTCCAACACAAGGTTTCCTGTTTTGCTAATCTTGACCATTTTAAGTGGTGTAAGGTGATATCTCAATGCGGTTTTAATTTGAATCTCCCTGAAGGCTAATGATGATGAGCATTTTTTCATATGTCTGATAGCCATTTGTATGTCTTCATTGGAGAAATGTCTTTTCATAACTTCTGCCCAATTTTTTATATGATTGCCTGTTTTCTGTGTGTTGAGTTTGAGGAGTTCTTTATAGATCCTGGATATCAACCTTTTGTATGTACTGTCATTTGAAAATATCTTCTCCCATTCCGTGGCTTGCCTCTTTGTTTTGTTAACTGTTTCCTTTGTTGTGAAGAAGATTTTCATCTTGAGGAAGTTCCAAAAGTTCATTTTTACTTTTGTTTCCTTTGCCTTTGGAGACATATCTTGAAAGAAGTTGCTGTGGCTGATATCGAAGAGGTTACAGCCTATGTTCTCCTCTAGGGCTCTGATGGATTCCTTTCTCACGTTGAGGTCTTTTATCCATTTTGAGTTTATCTTTGTGTATGGTGTAAGAGAATGGTCGAGTTTCATTCTTCTACGTATGGCTATCCAGTTTTCCCAGCACCATTTATTGAAGAGACTGTCTTTTTTCCTCTGTATATTTTCTCCTGCTTTATTAAAGATTATTTGCCCGTAGAGGTGATGGTCCATATCTGGGCTCTCTACTCTGTTTCACTGATCTATGTGTCTATTTTTATGCCAGTACCATGCTGTCTTGGTGATCACAGCTTTGTAGTAAAGCTTGAAATCAGGTAACGTGATGCCCCCAGTTTTATTTTTTGCTTTTCAACATTTCCTTAGTGATCCGGGGTCTCTTCTGATTCCATACAAATTTTTGAAATATTTCCTGCAGTTCTTTCAAGAATACCAGTGCAATTTTGATCGGAATGGCATTAAAAGTATAGATTGCTCTAGGCAGTATAGACATTTGAACAATGTTTATTCTTCCGATCAAAGAGCATGGAATGGTCTTCCATCTTTTTGTGTCTTCTTCAATTTCTTTCGTGAGTGTTCTGTAGTTCCTCGAGTATAGATCGTTCACCTCTTTGGTTAGGTTTATTCCCAGGTATCTTATGGTTCTTGGTGCTATAGTAAATGGAATCGATCCTCTAATTTCCCTTTCTGTGTTTTCATTGTTAGTGTATAAGAAAGCCACTGATTTATGTACATTGACTTTGTATCCTGCCACATTGCTGAATTGCTGTTTGAGTTCTAGTAGTTTGAGGGTGGAGTATTTTGGGTTTTCCATATAACGAATCATGTCATCTGCGAAGAGATAGATTTTGACTTCTTCACTGCCAATTTAGATACCTTTATTTATTTATTTATTTATTAGATACCTTTAATTTATCTTTGTTTTCTGATTGCTGTTGTTAGGACTTCTAATACTATGTTGAACAAGATTGTTGAGAGTGGGCATCCTTGTAATGTTCCTGATCTTAATGGGACAGCTGCAAGCATTTTCCTATTGAGGATGATATTGCCCATGGGTCTTTCATAGATAGATTTGATGAAGTTCAGGAATATTCCCTCTATCCCTATACTTTGAAGCGTTTTAATCAGGAATGGATGCTGGATTTTGTCAAATGCTTTTTCTGCATCTATTGAGAGGACCATGTGTTTCTTCTCTCTTCTCTTATTAATTTGTTCTATCACATTGATTGATTTGTGAATGTTGAACCATCCTTGTAGTCCAGGGATGACTCCCACCTGTTCATGGTGGATAATCTTTTTAATGTGTTGTTGGATCCTGTTGGCTAGGATCTTGTTGAGAATCTTAGCATCCATATTCATCAGTGATATTGGTCTGAAATTCTCCTTTTTGGTAGGGTCTTTGCCTGGTTTGGATCAGGGTAATGCTGGCTTCAGAGAAAGAGTAAGGAAGTTTTCCTTCTGCTTCAATTTTTTTGAAACAGCTTCAGAAGAATAGTTCTTATTTCTTCTCTGAAAGTTTGGTACAATTCCTCAGTGAATCCGTCAGGTCCTGGGCTTTGCTTTTTGGGAGGTTTTTGATTACTGCTTCAATCTTTTTACTATAAATTGGTCTATTCAGGTTGCAGTTTCTTCCTGGTTCAATTTTGGGAGTTTATAATTTTCCAGGAATGCATCCATTTCTTCAAATTTGTTTAATTTATAGGCGTATAACTGTTGATAATAACTTCTGTTGATTGTATCTACTTCCTTGGTGTTCGTTGTGATCCCTCCCTTTTAATTCATAATTTTATTAATTTGAACTTTCTCTCTTTTCTTTTGGATTTGTTTTGCCAATGGTTTTTCGGTCTTACTGATTCTTTCAAAAAACTAGCTTCTGGTTTCATTGATATGTTCTACTGTATCTCTAGTTTCTATGTCATTGATCTTTGCTCTAATCTTGATTATTTACCTTCTTATGTGTGGAGTTCTTTTGATTTTTTTTTTTTTTGATTCTGCAGTCTTTTAGGTGTAGAGGGAGCTGGTGTATTCTGGATTTTTTCAATTTTTTTAAAGATTTTATTTATTTATTTGACAGAGAGAGATCACAAGTAGGCAGAGAGGCAGGCAGAGAGAGAGAGAGGAGGAATCAGGCTCCCCGCTGAGCAGAAAGCCTGATGTGGGACACGATCCCAGGACCCCGAGATCATGACCTGAGCTGAAGGCAGCGGCTCAACCCACTGAGCCACCCAGGCGCCCGATTTTTTCATTTTTTTTGAGGGAGTTTTAGGACTCCTTAGGACCACCTTTGATGTATCCCATAGCTTTTGGACCGAAGTGTCTTCATTCTCATTGGTTTCCATGAATTGTTTCAGTTCTTCTTTGATTTCTTGGTTGATCCCAGCATTCTTAAGCAAGGTGATCTTTAGCTTCCACGGTTTTTAGTTCCTTCTGAACTTTTCCTTGTGATGGAGCTCCAGTTTCAAAGCATTGTGATCTGAGAATATGCAGGGTGTAATCTCCATCTTTTGGTATCTGTTGAGTTCTGATTTGTGACGCAGTATGTGGTTTATTCTTGAGAAGGTTCCATGTGCACTTGAGAAGAATGAGTATTCTGTTGTTTTAGGGTGGAATGTTCTTTAAATATCTACGAGGTCCACCTGGTCCAATGTGTCATTCAATCCTCTGGTTTCGTTATTGATTTTCTGCTTCGATGATCTATTTCTGAGAGAGATGTGTTAAGTTCTCCTACTATTAATGTATTCATATCAATATGACTCTTTATCTTAACAGTTTTCTTATGTAATTGACTGCTCCCATATTGGTGGCATAGATATTTATAATTGTTAGATCATCTTGGTGGATAGTCCTTTCAAGAATTATCTAGGGTCCTTCTGTATCTCTGGCTACAGTCGTTAGTTTAAAATCTAATTTATCTGGTATGATAATCACTACTCCGGCCTTCTTTTGAGGACCATTGGCATGAAAGATGCTTCTCCATCCCTTCACTTTCAGTCTGGGTGTATCTTTAGGTTCAAAATGGGTCTCTTGTAGACAACATATGGATGGGTCCTGTCGTTTTATCCAATCTGCAACTCTGTGTTATTTTATGGGCACATTTATGCCATTCACATTGAGAGTGATTATTGATAGATATGTTTTATTGACATCGGGTTACCTTTGAAGTCTTTATTTCTGTAGATTGTCTCTATATTTCTGTTCAATGCCATTCTTAGGATTTTTCCTCTATTATAGAACCCCCTTAATATTTCGTGTGTTGGTATATAGTTGCTGATAATGTGTCCTAACAATTCCCTGTTTCTTTTGCATTGGTCGTGATCTTTCATGAAGAACTTGTTCCACTATATATTCTAGACTTCTTTCTTTCTCCTCCCCTTCAGGGATTCCAATAATTCTGACTTTGGAAAGTTTCATGGCATCATTTATTTCCCTGATTCTGTTTTCGTGGTTTCTAAACTGTTTGTTCCAGGTTTCCTCCTGATCCTTTCTCTCTATCTGTTTGTCCTCCAGATCACTAATTCTATCTTCTGTCTCAGTTACTCTAGCTTTGAGAGAATTTAGATTAGATTGGAACTCATTGAGAGCATTGTGAACCTCACCCCTGGTAGCTTCAAGCTCCGCCCTAACACTGAACATCATCTCTCATCACTTTCAGCTCGGCTGGGATACCAACAAAGTAGGTCATCTAGAAGAAATAGAAGCATTCCCAGAAACTTGTAATTACCAAGTCTGAAACAGGAAGAAATAAACAAACTGAACAAACCAATACCCTGCACGGACATTGAATCAGGAATAAAAAAACTTCCCCAAAACACAAGAGTTCCGGGGCAGATACGTTTTCAGTGGAACTCTACCAAACATTTTAAGAACAATTAATGCATATTCTACTAAAGCTGTTTCCAAAAAATAGAATTTGAAGGAAATCTTCCAAAAGATTTAATAAGGCTGAGCATTAACTTGACCCACAAGCAGACAAAGACCCCTTGTAAAAGGGGAATTACAGATGAATAAGCTTTGTAAGCACTAATACCAAATTATTCAACTAGATACAAGCCAGCAGGATTCCATGGTACATTCAAAGGGCTATTCACCACCACCCAGTGAGGTTTATTCCTGGGATACAAAGGAGGTTCAACTTCCACAAATCAATTGATGTCATTAGTCATACAAACAAAAGAAAGACAAGGACCAGATCAACCTCTCATCTGATGCAGAAAGAGCAAAGCATTTGGCAAAATACAACACTTTCTCATGATTAAAACTCCTCAAGATACAGAGATAGAGTGAATATACCTCATATTATAAAAGCCACCTATGAAGAGCCCACAGCAAATATCATTCTCAATGGGGAAAAACTGACAGCTTTTTCCTTCAGGTCAGGAATATGACAGGGATGCCTACTCTCACTATCTTTGTTGAATACAACATTAGAAGTCCCAGCCTCAGCATTTGGACAACAATAGCATATAAATGTGATGCAAGTTGTCATAGAAGAAGTCAAATTGTCTCTCTTTGCATAAGACAATATACTTTTTGTGGAAAAGCCAAAAGACTTCACTCCAAAATGACTTGAATTCATACAGCAAGTCAGAAACATGTAGGATTCCAAAATGAAAACACAGAAATCTCTTGCTTTCCTATACCCTAACAAAGTGAATGGAGAAAGAGAAATGAAGGTGTCAATTCCACCAGCCATAACACCCAAACCCATAAGATGCCTATGAATAAACCCAGGCAAAGAGGTAAATCATTTCTACCGTCTAAACTACACAACACTGAGGAAGGACATTGAGAAAGATGCAAAAAGATGGAAAAACATTCCATGTTCCTGGATTGGAAGAATCAACATTGTAAAAATTCATATGCTGTCCAGAGCACTCTACACAGTCAAAAATTTTCTTTTTTTAAATATTTTATTTATTTATTTGACAGAGAGAGATCACAGGTAAGCAGAGAGGCTGGCAGAGAGAGAGAGAGAAAGAGAGAAGCAGGCTCCCTGCCGAGCAGAGAGCCCGACGTGGGACTCGATCCCAGGACCCTGAGATCATGACCCGAGCCGAAGGCAGCGGCTTAACCCACTGAGCCACCCAGGCGCCCCACAGTCAAAAATTTTCATCCTTAAAACAACCAATCATATAATTTCCATGTAGCCAGAAATGATCCTGAATAGCCAGGGGACTGTTGAACAAGAAAACCAAAGCCGGGCACATTACAATGCCTGACTTCAAGCTAGTTTACAAAGCTGGGATCATCAAGACAGCATAGTAGTGACCCACACAAAAAAAACCCATCACTCAGTAGAACAAAAGAGAGTCCCTAGAAATGGACCTTAATGTCTATGGTCAACTAATCTTTGACAAAGCAGAAAAGAGTACTCAGGGAAATAAGACAGTGTCTTCAATAAGTGGTGCTCAGAAAATTGGACAGACACACACAGAAGGATGACACTGGACGTTCTCTTAAGTGTAAGAATTCACTCTTAAGTGCAAACGAATTCAAAATGGATGAAGTACCTCAATGTGAGACAGGAGTCCTTCAGAATCCTAGAGGAGAAGCCAGGTTGCAACCTTTTCAACTTCAGCCACAGCAACTTCTTCCAACACATATCTCTAAATACAAGGGAAACAAAAGCAAAAATGAGCTACTGTTTCTCAAGATAAAAAGCTTCTGCACAGCAAAGGGGCCAATCAGCAGAACTTCTGATTGGGAAAAGATATTTGCAAATGGCATATATAATAAGGGATTAATATTCGAAATATAGAAAGAACTTATACATGAGAGACATAATATTCAAATATCTGAGTAAATATATCTGTTTACCTTCTGAATTAACCTTTAACTCAACTATTCACAATGTATAAGAACTCATTTCTAAACTTTGTCCTAGGAGCACGCTGAGCAATTGATATTTTCACCTTATTCATGTCTGTGGACCTTCTCAAGTGAATACACACAAAAAACACTAGGTATTCTCCTTCATGTACAAAGATGTCCTGAAATCACGATTGCTGTTACGTTTTTATGGAGTTATCTAAAAAGTCAAGGGCAGGTATGAAAGAAAATTATACACACTGGTTTGAAAACTATTCAAAGAAGTCTATTGAGAAAAATGTCTTTATCCATAGGATGGTGAAGGACCAATGTCAGCTCTCCAAGCCAGTATGTTTGTAACTTTACAAGAAAATAAACTGTATATGTCTTATGGCATTTTTATATTTATTTATCATTTAAGGTTGAAATATTTCTCCAAATTCTTAAGATGATTTTAATTGGAATTAATAAAAACTATTTTAATAAACTATTAGTACTAACAGTTGATACTTCTTCAAGCATTTAAATAAAAGAAATCCAAAGAAAATCATATTTGTCAAGGTTGATTTAAAGATAAATATATTATCTATTATATACTTTCACATAGATATATAGTTAAATATTAAAAGGTAAATAAATTACATACTTGTGTGTTAAAAAAACATAAACCTCTCTTGTAACTTCAAACAAAACATGATAGAATTCTTGAAAGAATTCGTGTTGTACCTTCTACTCTCTTATGAGCTTGTAGTAAATGTGGCAGAAGTGATATTTTAATCAATGAATGATATCTACAAGAATCAATATATTCTTTACTCAATTTAAGGTAAATTAAGCTAAGGTCGACACTAATTGAAAATATATTCATGTGAATGTGATCACTTGAAAGTATTAATAATTCTCTCGGGCAAAATATATAGTAAATAAGTGAAAGCAAATGAACTTGCAAATGTGCAGATTTTTCTGAACTAAGACAATTTCAGAAAAATAATTGAATTTGAAACACACATATTATCACTGACTGATACAGCTAAGAGGAGGTAAATGAAAAGTTTCTATAAGTTAAATTAACTCCCAAGACTATAATTTTTTTAAAAATGTGGGAATTTGTTTTTTCTTTATTTTTCCCCTTTCATTCTTAATCAAGACATGTAGTGTTGTAAATATGCCTCACAAAATGCATCCTAAGAAAGTTTCTTAAATAAATAAATAATATGAAAAAGACTAAGCCTCCCCCAGGCATTTCTAGTAATGCATTAATCTTTTTTAATTTTTATTTATTTTTATATTTCTTTTCAGTTTTCCAGAATTCATTATTTATGCACCACAACAAGTGCTCCATGCAGAACATGCGCTCCACCAGGATCACCCAACCTCCCACTGCCCTCCCCTCCAAAACCTTCAGATTGTTTTTCAGAGTCCACATTCTCTCATGGCTCATCTCACCCTCTGATTTTCCCCATCTATCTTCTCCTTTCCATCTCCCCATGTCCTTCGTGTTATTCCTTATACTCTGCAAATAAGCAAAACCGTAAGATAATCGACTCTCTCAGCTTGACTTATTTCATTCAGCATCATCTCTTCCAGTCCTGTCTATGTTGATACAAAAGTTTGGAATTCATCCTTTCTGATGGAGGTGTAATACTCCATAGTGTATATGGACCACATCTTCCTTATCCATTCGTCCACTGAAGGGCATCTTGGTTCTTACCATAGTTTGGCGACCGTGGCCATTGCTGCTAAAACATTGGGGTACAGATGGCCCTTCTGTTCACAATATCTCTACCTTTGGGGTAAATACCCAGTAGTGAAATTTCAGGGTCATAGGGAAGCTCTATTTTTAATTTCTTAAGGATCTCCACACTGTTTTCCAAAGTAGCTGCAGTGACTTGTATTCCCACCAACAGTGTAAGAGGGCTTCCCTTTCTTCACGTCCTCTCCAACACACATTGTTTACTTCCTTGTTAATTTGGGCCAATCTAACTGGTGTAAGATTGTATCTAAAGGTGGTTGTGATTTGAATCTCCCTGATGGCTAGTGTTGATGAACATTTTTCCATGTGTCTGTTAGCCATTCATACATCTTCATTGGAGAAGTGTCTGTTCATGTACTCTGCCCATTTTTTGACATGATTATCTGTTTCGTGAGTTTTCAGTTTGAGGAGTTCCTTATAGATCCTGGTTATCAGCCCTTTGTCTATATTGTCAGATGTGAATATCTTCTCCCATTCTGTGTGTTGCCTCTTTGTTTTCATAGATTTCCTAGAAGACATCCTCCAAAACATTGAATTTTACAAAATTGTTTTTTATCTCTCTGGGATCCTTGAAGATGTCCAAGGTTGAATTTGGTTTGTTTTGCAGACAGGTCAGGGAGCCCTGCGGTACTCCTGCAATATCTCTTGTAGCTACCACAGGGTGGTGTGTGCTCTTATGGAAGACAGGTCTTCACCTTTGCAGAAGGTAGAATTTTGCCTCCTTTAGGACTTACATCACAATCTTAGACAACTGCTTTAATGATTATTTACTGTAAATATTCTTTGGGATCTATTGACAGTTTCCTAGAAGTGACAACCTAACGTTCTACGGTGACTAAATCTTGTTCCTTCTTGCACATGCAGATACATAAAATTATAAATGACTGAATGAAGGTGGACCCTCCCCTCACATGAGACACAAAATGAGCCCCAAATGGGACACAGACCTAAATTTAAGAGCTAAAACTATAAACCTCAGAGAAGAAAGCCAGAGAAGAAATATTTCTGACCTTAGATTAAGCATCTGTTTCTTAAAGATGATGTCATCATCAACAAGTGGAAGAACTGATACTTGGGTAAATCTGTCACCAACACAACTGCCTTTCTCTCTGGGCTCACATAGGCATCAGGTAGGAACTGTATGAGTCATTTCTTTCTACATCCTACTTATCTGTACCCATTACTATCTCAAATTTAGGGATGGATTCTGTAGCTTCAGAGTCCTGCCTGGGGTTACCCAGCTTGAAGGAGGCTGAGTAGGGGCTAGAACTGCTGTCTCTCTGCCACTAGACTCTGCTCCATTCAGACGGTCCCAACATGGAATTCAGAGTTGTGCAAAGCTCCACATACAAACACCCAGGACTGGAGACCTCACTGAACTTGGGGGGCAGTGGTACCACTCTGGAGCTTGGCCTGGGTCTGTTGTCTGACAATGGCAGGTCTTGGCACTGAGGACTTTCCCAGTTCCATCCAGCCTTTGTCTGGGCAGGATAAGGTTTCTCCATGAGTACCAGGCACAAAGGTTTGTGTAAACTCAGAGTTAAGAAGTCCCTTCTGAAGAATCTGGTATACAGTCTTCCTGTCATCTGGGACCAACAAGGGTAGGCAAGGCCTGCGTTCAAATACTGCCTCTGCCTCAATGTGGAGTATGGAGAGGGGTATTTTCTTAAAGTTTTGGTTTCCTTATTCGTCAAAAAGAAACAGCATTTGTACCTTCTTCATGGAATTGTTATAGAGTTTGACTGACACGATTCATGTTCTCAAAGAACACTCAGTCATCCCTAGCTCTACCTGCTTCGATTACCCACTGTGAGCCCACTGCTGCCATGGACTCTGGGCCTCTTCCTTACTCTGTCCCTTTTGCCTGGCAAGCCTAATTCCCCCTGACTCAATTGTCTTTCCAGAAAGCCTTCATCCCCTCCAGTATGGGTGACCTGTTCCTCAGCTGGGATCCCACAACACTGGTCTTCATCCATCAGATGAAGGCCATCCCTGGGTAAAGATCTCACCCAGAGCTTGTGTCCTGGACATGGACAATACTCAGTGTGGAGACTGTCAGTCTGGAGCTTCCTAAATTGTCATGTTTTGGAAACAATGTTGGGGTACCTTGTGATGGGGTTCTTTCCCTCCAAAGCAGCCAAATGAGCTGCCCTCATTTCCATCACGACTGTCTCCTACCTCACCCTATCCTATAATCATTTGTACATAGCATCTTAGGTTTCCTTGCTTGGAAGGATACTAGAACCTTTTGATGGCCAGAGTTTAAAGGATTTTCTGGAGGTGAATTTGGCTTTTGATGGATCTAATGGTAAGATGAATCCTGTCCACTCCCTACAAACCTACACAGAGCCTGTGCCCCTGACCAATAGGGCAGTGCCGCAGCCCATGGCAGCTCTTCCCCTAGTACTCAGAGATCTCCTTTCTCACTGAGTCCCCAGATGTCCTCTCTCTGAAGATGTACCTTCTGTTCCTGGTTAGCTCCATCTTGTGACATAGAAGAGAAGGATTACTACCATGGCTTCTCCAGCAGCTTCAGATTACGTGGATGCACCTTACCCAACATTGTGGGAAGAGAGGGATCTCCCCCTTTTTCTCACATAGTGTCTTGAGCTGGAGGCACAGCCACCTCTCTCACACAAGGTGAATTTGTGGGATACCATGGTTGGGGTAGTCGGGAGTGAGGGTTCATGGCTAGGGGATCCTAAGGGCTGTGAGCAAACTATATCTAGTGCCAAAACTCTTGGTAGAGTCTCTCTCCATCCTGCACTTCCATGAACAGCCAATATGCTTTTCAAGGGCCTCTCTTGTACACACAGGTTCAAATGGCTTTGCTGTTGCCACTAAAACTACATCTGGATGAACCCAAGTCTGTAACGCACTGACCTGCACTGTCCTTAGAGGCTCTTCCCTCAGAGGATGTGGTTCAGCCAGGAAATACAGGGAGCAACTTGATAGGAGTGGCCTGGTCTGTACTCCTCTGTTGGTCTTGAGCAGGGCATGGTTGCTCAGGTTCCAATCTGAGTTAAAGTTCACAAGGGGTTGGATGGGCTGGAGTGTATCACCGGACAGGGCCTAGGTGATGTGTATTCCAGAATATGGGGCAGGGATGCTTGTTGGGGATGACACATGAGAGGGGTGTGGGAAAGCTCTTCCCTGCTCTATGGTCACTCCCACTATTGATGGACTCACTGCTGGATTCTCCTACTTATGTTTTCAGGTCTCATCTATAGACTCCAGATTCTCCTTTCCTAAGGAAGGCTGCCACTGGATAAAGACAGCATAGATAGTGGAGCCTGCAGCATGTCGTCCAAAAATATGGTTAAAGTGTATTCCAGAAATGGTGCTTATAAGAATCAGACATAAAGAACAGAGATTTTTGACACAGATGTACTTATGACTCTATGTGAGTCAAATAATTGGAAATGGCTCAGTTGTTCAACAGATGGTGCTTTGAGTACTGTCACTGAGAATGTCCAAGGGGACAGCAGCGACTGTGCCTATTCACTCTATGGACATCAGGTAGAACAAGAGCCCAACCCTAGAGCAATCCCTGCCACAACCCCCGTCTTTGCACACGTACATGCGTGCAAGCAAGCACACACAAAATCCATAGGGAAACGCATGGAAACAGGACACCATCCATTATGGGTGATTATTTCATGGAAGAAGGAATGTGTCTTCATTTATTCATATTTAAAACATTGTTTTACTACATAAATATAGTCTGCCTAAACCTAAAGAACTATTTACTTTATTTCCTGACTTGTTAATAAAAAGTGGAAAGATTTAAGATGTAATGTTAATATTTTTATAATATGCCACCTAAAATAGTTTAAAAGTGGCATATGCAGGAAAATGAAATAATTTAATGGTGTCTCATGGACCCAGACATTTCCCTGGTTTCTGACTTTCAAGGTATCCTTATGAAAGGGAACAGAATTCCAGATAATGAAAGGAGCTCATTTTGGGGCTTCCTATGATCATTGCTGTTTCAGAAACTTTTGGTATAATAAAATGCTATTTTCATAAAAGATTAAAAAAAGATTTTTATATCTTTCTTATGTTCTTTAATCAGACAGAGAAGGCCATAATGTAGGATACCAGGTGCATAAAAATCCCAGATGAAGTAAAGTACCAAAGACATAGAGAAAAGCAGTGGTTGCCAGGACTGGGGTGACGTAATGGTCAGTGATTGATACATAACCCAGGTTTCTCTGTGATGGAAATATTCTTCAATAATGAGTGATACATAGCCCAGGATTCTCTCTGACGGAAATATTCCTCAAGTAAATGGTTGTGCAACACTTTTAAAGTACTTAATGACACCTCTATATACCATTGAAAAAGATCAGAGTAAAATTTTATGTAAACTCAAATTACACTTTATTTAATAAACAAAATCTATTAAGCCATTATACAATTGTATACAGAACACAAAAATTACAAAGAGAGCAATGTCAGAGGAGAGGAAAGCATCCTTAGGGTTCCAGCCAGAAAGAGCTGCTGCTTGGGGGCTGAGAGTGGTTGTTCCACTGAGACAGGTGATGGCTCAAGCCTTTCTCGACCTCAGTAGCAGGAGTTAGACCCTGCTGGACCTCTGGGTCGGACAAAAGAGCTGGTGACTCCTCCATCTCAGAAGAGTGAATTAGAGCCCTGACTACCACCTGCACTGATCCCAACTGGGCCACTCTTCTTAACGTGTGGGCTCCAGCACCAGGGAGGGTTGAGGCCACCTTTATCTCCAAAGATACATCATATACCACAGTGGGAGCTCGGCCAAGTTCCTGATGTCGTTCAGGCTGTTCCTCTGGACCTGGTGCTGTAGCTCCATGAAGACAAAATATCATCAGCATGATTGAATTCCCATGTCCCTTCTAAATAAAGAAAACTTTCCCCACCACTCAATGTTGCCTGCATCCAAGAACCAATCCCTGTGAAGTCTCCATGACTGAAGACCATCAGAACCGGGATCTGAGACTATTTACTGCTCTCCTCCCGACTGCACTCTATGTAGGTTTGCTCAGTGTAGTCCACCCTGTCCCCTCCTCAGGCCCACATCAGTCACCACCAGCCCTTCTCATCCACAACTTCTGGCTCTGTGGGCCAAAAGTGTTGCAACTGTGTGAACAGAAGCTGGGCACGGAGCTCCAGGTCTGAGCCTGACATATTAAGCCTCATGTATGCCAGCAGCATATTCAGTCTGGGAAATTCTGGGGGCTTTAAAAATGTTCAGGATATTTTTCTAGCTGTGTGTTTAAGATAGAGGAGATGGCCCCGGGGATAGACAGTTAGGAAGGGGAATCAGAGGACAGGGCACCCTCCCAAATGAATATCCCAGGGAACTCTGTGGGAACCTGGGCCAATGGGCATCCTGCTTCCATCAGAGACCAGTTCTATTCTTGTCCACATGTGACCTGGTGATCCTGCCTCAGACAGGCCTGGTTACAGACAACAGGCTGGCAACAGCCTCAATGGGTGGGGGATCTTGATGAATGGTGGGACCATTTCTGTCCTTCATGGCAGATCTGGACACACTCCTCAGTCTGTCTCCTTGTGCACTTGCCACTTTAATTCAACAGCATGTGCCCAGAGAGGGATGGTGTCTGGCCTCTTAATTACACTGATTGCACATGTCACTTCTCTGTGAAGAACCAACCAAGGAGGAGGGAGCAAATGGATTCTGTCTCTAGCCAGGCCGTCCCAGGACCCTCCCTATACTTCAAAAGTTACCTCCTGTGCCCATGTGCTTCGTTATGCACTAAGTGCCATGAGTGGGTCTCCTTACACTGACACTAATCTCCCAGAAGGTTTGGAATATCTGGCCCCTATTCTCTCACTGGGTCTCCTGAGCACCCTCTGAGAACCCAGTGGCAGGGTTCCAACATATTGCTAAGTGTGCTGGTTTCCATGAACTCTCTTCAGGGTCCCAGGATTGGGATAATGACATGGGTGGAGGGCACGGTGATAGGGAATGAATCTCTTAGGGGCTAAAGCTGTCCTCCATCCCCCTCTGCTCTCCCACAGTAACCACACCCACAGGTCCCCCAGACCCATTCCTTTTTCCAGAAGAAACTCTTAGATCTTCATGCTTTTGGAGGATCCAAGAGTTTCTCCAACTCACAATCCCCTTGCAGCTCTGGTGGAGAGGGAAGGCACTCCAGCATCAGCTGAAGATCACTCATGTTTCACTGCTCCTGGGCTATGATGACTTCATCACAGCTGGAGGAAATGCACCCATATCTAGAGGAGGTCAGGGGACATCACATGAAATATCCTGTGGATACTACCTCTTATTGTGTCCAGTATCACTATCTGAATCCTGACTACTCTGGAAATTGAGCTACTGTATGCTCTGCACGGGGATCACAGTCAAGTCCTAGAGTAGCATCTGCACCTAGTGGGGCTTCCTGAATACTTGCTGAATGAAAGGGCCCCAACCAGCCCCCCACAGGTATCTGAGTGGGCCTGGTAACACCTCTGAACCCCGGGGATCTCAGCTTTCACCCAGACACAGACCCCAAATGGAGTCTCAGCTCTCTCTTTCAAATGGCAAAACAGCCCAACTCAAGGTCATAGTGATAGTGAGGGATGAGGCAGAGCCTTCATCATGGCAAGCAGAATAATATAACTTAGTACAACCACAGGCTCTCTGGCAAATCTTTTCACAGGCCCAGGCACCCTGCTGCACTTTCCTTTCAAGACTTTGTAGGTCCCTAACGTAACTCTGGCCCAGTCAGAGGAGCAAACTGAGGCTCAGGAAGTTTGGGGACATTTCCAAGACTCACAGAAAGTGGTGGTCAAATCCAATTGGGCTGTTAGAGACAGGGTGCTCACCTTCCAAACAGGAAGTCCTACATCTCCTGGGTGGTGACAATGGCTTGATATGTGCCCAGGAACATGTAGGCATAGCTGAGGTCGCTTCCTAGGAAATCAGTCACCAAATGTTGTATTTGCTTCTTTAGAAGGTTGTCCCAGTTTGTCCATAGCACACAGGTCCTACTCATTCTCATCAGTGATCCATATTTCACCTCATGTGAAACCAAGGAAATATGAGTCAGTTCTGTAGCCACAAGGTCGTTAGGGATTGGAGCACAGATCGAAACCCCAAGATGCCAGTGACTTATGTCAAGAGGTGGGAAAAGAGGTCCCACAGTCATAAAAACAATCAGATGACTGGGTGGTTCCTAGGCTTAAGCCTATGATTCATGGTTTTTGATCAGGTCATGATCACTATTTCTTGAGATAGAACTCCTTGTGGGGCTGTTCACTTAGGGCAGAGTTGGCTTGAGGATACCATCTCCCCTTCTACTTCTCCCCACCCTCCCCCTACCTCTCTCAAATAAGGCAATCAACCAATCAATTAACAAATATTTAAGGAAAAAGAGAAGAAACCTTTCTTGGTAGACATACAAAGAATTGAAGTCCGTGAAGTCTGACATTGATAGTATCTCAGGTCAGATTGTGAACTGAGTATTGATGGCAACCCTCTGCATGAACGGCATTGATCCTGTGGTTTCTGATAACAGATTCCATCCTTGGGATGAGATCACAAAGACATTGTCTTAAGTGAGATAGCTCAGGGTATTATGGCATGTAGGATGTTTAGTGGTGCCCTATGATTTAGCAACAAAAAAGAATCACAACAAATACTGCATCATTGAAGGGCACAGTGGCTCTGACAAAAGATTGGCCTTCTGGAAAGTTGTGCAGAAGAATGAAGTTCCTGGTCCTGACCCTGGAGGGGCCCCAGGGATGTGTTTCTCTAAACTGAAAGGCAGAGCAAGAGACATTGGCAAAACGTCATTGTCAAAAGTCCCTTTGGGTAAAAGGCTCCCAACTCACCATGATCATGTGCAATGCTTGCAGAACTTGGGGAGGACTATCAGGTCAGTGGGAACACCTGGGAGCACAAGGATTCTAGATGAATGGCATGAGACATAGTTTAAAGTCTCTTTTCTGATATATTTACAAATATATGGATAATGACTTTACATCTGGCCCAGGTAGGGTCAGGGCAATGAGGGAAATTTTGAAAGGAGATTGTGATGCAGATTCATGTGGGTTCAGGTCTGCAGGAGGGAGCCCACGGCAGTACTAGGCTGGCCTCTGGGACTGAGGTCCCTTTCCCTTTCTGCTCCACTGGGACCCTGGAGGATGGATTTCCCCAGCACCTACACTCACCCTGAGCCAGCGGTGGGCTCTTTTGGCATTTGGGGGCACCTTATGTCCTTCAAGGAAGTAGAGAAGAGGATCTAAACATTTAGCTCCTGTCAGATCTCCTGTGTGCAGCTCTTTAAAGACAGTGTCCAGCAATCAGAAAGGAGGCTTCAGAGTCCTATCTGGCTGCCTCTCCTGGTCCTCAGTCCCAGGGCACTCCATTCCAGACATACCTCACCCCAGTATGCACACAGCTCCACCAAGGAGAGAAATGTGACACAGCTTCAGGGCCCTGTATGACCTCTGAGAGATGTAAGAAGCACCTCAGGAATCCATTCCTCCCTGCCCATCATGACATTGGTGTGAACATAAAGGGATCATCAGTGTATCCATTATCTTGCAACCCCCTTCATCTGAGCGGCAGGAACCCCTACATATCCCTCTTTGCCAGAAATTCCAGAGGAGAGGACGAGGCTACCCTGGGATGGCTCAGAAGTGTGGCTTGTCCTGGCATTAGCTGTTCTGTATTACCTTATCGAACCTCCTGCCAAATGTCCTGAGGCTTTGCCCATGAGGTTTGAGCCAATATCTGCAGCATGTGAAAAAGCCATTCCCCTGGGTTTTCTGGGAGCCAGAGTCCTGGGAAGTAGTCAAACAGCAGGAGAACATATTGGATGTCTCTAGCCAAGTAACTGTGTTGTTGGACTACACTAGAATGTGGAAGCCTGTTTGTGGGGGTTCCAAATTCTGTTGGGGTCTGTAGTCAAGTAAGTAACTTCACTGCCTAAGATCACCTACCCAAATCCCCTCCTGGATTGACACCTACAAAAACAGTGCTCAGGGTTGCCATCTGCTCGTCTCCATTCTGAATGCAAGGAGACATCTGTACACATTGATACCAACACACCCCTCTCCACAGGCCCCTAAGGAAGGTCTGGGAACAGCCAGGGCCCCAGCTTGGAAACACATGTGTTTTCAGAACATCTCTCCAATCTTATCTGTTTGTGTTCCTGGATAAGCCACTATCCCTGTCACTGGTGGTCTGAATCTTGTCTGTACAATAAAGATGATTCTAGCATGGACTTCCTCCAGATGTCCATAGGCATATGTGGGATAATATCTGTGATAAGGGAGGAATGGTGTCACATGCAAGAAATAGCTCTAGCCATATTTTCTTCCTCTTCTTATCTTCTCTACGTCTGCTATTGTACAAATCTCACTCTACAGTTCCTACTGGAGTGTGTGTGTGTGTGTGTGTGTGTGTGTGTGTGTGTGCATGCACACTCTCTCATGTATGTACACATGTGTTCATCAGTGCTCAAATTCTGGAGTCCCAGCAGGTGACAGCCTCACCTATAGAGGGGTGGGTAATAACTTCCCATGATCATATGCTTTCTAATTTTAAAAGCAAGAATGGGTTGTAGCCTTGGCCTAAAAGTTCAGAATTCACCCTTTGCCTAGAGACTGCATACCCTGTACTGAGAGCCAGTAACTTCTTTCCAATGGGTGTGATGCAGATAGGGTTCCACTCAGTGTGTTGCCATAAGCTGGGCTGGGCTTCCCCTTAGACAAGAACTTTCTGGAATGCCTCATACCTAGGATATCAAGGTGCACACTCACCCTTATACCATCTTTGGTATAAGTGGTCTGTGGCCATTTCTTTCAGCACAACTTTCCCCAGAGCCCTCCAGTGAATGGTTACATGCATCCGATGTCCCTACTTTGAGGACACTTAAAGAGCTGGGTTCATGCCTTGTTCAGCATTCTAACCATTCTGGGCAATCCCATAACCCTGTAGAGGTCTTCTCCTTCTCCTCTCAGTGGTTCCCTGAAATCCCATATCCTGATTGTACACCTTTGTGTAACCCTGTCACCTGGAATGTGGTCTGGACTTAGTGATTCCTACCATTCCACAGAACATAGCAACATGACCCACAAGCCCTTTCTGAGATTTAGTTATAAACACTCCAGTTATATGCTCAGTCCCATGCTGACTCTGAACCCTATTCTCTCTCAGATCTTCACTCAGGAGTACAATCCCATAGACCATATGTTGAACCATGACCCAGATATGTGCACATTACATCCCAATGAAGGACAACAGCAGACAGAAGAACTCAGGACTTTGAGACAGACTGAATCCTGCCAACATCCATAAGTGAGCTGAGGTTCTCAGTGAATCAGGTTGTGCCTTGGTGTTTTTCAACGGCACCAAAATTCTGAGAAGCTCTGGCAGGGGCCTCTAGCTGGGCACTCATGGATACCAATCCTCTAAGACTATGAGAAATTGTTGGTTAAGCCACTGAGTGAGGGGTCATGTGTTCACACAAAACTAGGAACAGGTTACTGATACTGTCCACCTTCCCCAGGCCTTAGCCCTCCTCCCCTACCTCCCTGCTTCTCTCCTCAGCTTCTGCCAATCCCCCGGCCTTATTTCTAACTTCACTGCAGGAACATCATATTATTTCCAATCCTGTGAACCATGGTGCCCTCTGCCAGGCTAAATATACTCTGATTTGAGCAGGACTGTCTCCTTCTTTTCCTGCCATATGAATTCTCAATTTCATCTCAGCACCGCCTTCTCACACCCCTCACCTGGTGGAGCTCAGGACCCAGTTATAGTTCCTTGCTCTTTTCTAATGGGGAAAATGCTCTTTTCATTCACCTTTTTGGTTCATGTTTGTCCATCTTCCCCTCTAGATCCTGAGCTCACTCCATCTGAGTGCTTAGGGCCCAGTGGCTGAATGAACAGGCTAGAGGATCCAGCCCACCATTGTCCAGCTCTACTGCCGAAGCCTATTTGATTCTCATAATGTGTAAGACATCCCCTCTGCCCCCGCCAAGGAAACTCTATGTTCAACGTTGGGCTCAAACTCATGAACCTGAGTTCAAGTGCCAGAGTCAATACCAGCTGAGGAGGCCGGGTGCTTCTTTGGTCATATTGCATAGGTTCTAGGCTGTTAATGATTGAAGTTTACTTGTCAATTTCAACACGATGTAGGAATATTATGTTATGCTGAATTACCAAATAACTCCCCACACTTTGGTAGCATATGACCATAAATTTCCCCACATGAGAGTAATGAGTGAATCTTCTGTTTGGAGACAAAGTTCTTTCATGTTGTCTTTCAAATAACACAACTAAGAGTCCCTCCACCATGGGCCTTCTCACTCCATGGGTTGTCTTGCACCTCTGAAACCATCAGGACTAGAGGACAGATGGCAAATACATATAGGAGATTGTTTCATTCAGGTTTTGAAGGCCTAGATATACATCTTTATGCTCAATCTTTTATTTATTATTTTAGGACTTTATTTATTATATAGTAAAGAATACAAGAAGTGAGGAGTTGCAGAGGGAGAATAACCAGAGAGTTGCTGAGGTGAGGAAGACAAGGGGTACCTTACAAGGTCTGGAACAGCTTGGCCCAAACAGAGCAAGCCTCCACCAATTATGGTAGGCTGGAAGTAACGAGTAAACTCAGATCCCTGTGCCCATGACCAGCCATGAGCCCTGAGACGGAAAACAGCACTCTTCCCTTCCCCCAGAAAGACAGCAAACTTTTGGGGATGGGCAGAATTCACAGGTAGGAAGAAACTCCCATGGACCCATGAGGCCACCCCTCCATTCTGTGGCCATCCTAGACAACACTCCAGATGGAAAAGCCTGTGCTACTGCCTCCCACCCAAACGAATTTCAAATCCCAAGGAGCGGTCGGTCCTCAGGGTCTGGAGAGCAGACCTGCTGACAATTCGCCCCTAACCCTTACCCTAGTTTGTGTCTGAAGACTTTGATCTCAAAGCCCTGACCGACATGCCCTCCAGGATGGGACCCCCAGAACAACAATGCATCACTGACCCTACTCTCCAAAGAAACTCTACCCGTCTTAGTTGCCCAAACCCTCCACATTAGGAGAAACCTATAAGGACTTTGAGACCACCCCAATTTCATAGGCCACTCTGGAAAAAATGCACAGTCTGACACACACTCAGCACCTACCTCCAGGAAGACATGCAGGTCAATGGCCCTGATCCAGATTATACCTGACTTGCCCCTAGGACTTCATCGGAACCCTAGCTTAGGTTTTCAGGCATCTGTCCTCAGTGGCCTGTTCTGGAAAACCAACCTATGGTCCAACTTGTGGTCCCTGAGCCCCTCCTGTCCCGAAAAGGAAACCTGTCTCTTGGGAACTGGGTCCAACCCTCAGGGTAGGAGAATACCGCATGGTCCCAGAGCCACTGCCACATTCTAAAGTCTTCCTGGACACCAAGAAGCACTGTGACCTATCAGACTGAGAAACTCCCATCAACTCAGATCACTTGGAACTTCGAACCAGAGCCAGCAGATCAAGCCTGCCCTGTTCCTCGTCTGCAATGGTAACACAAGGTGGGCTTTCCAGGCATCCATTCAGATAGCTCAGCTATTGAATCTTTCTATATGAGGGACCATAGAGCTCTCTAACCAGAATTCCCCTGTCCCACAGAAGGACACCTTGCTCTATGGAGCAGCTCACAAGCTCCAATGTGGAAAAGCCTCCAAGGATTCTTGAGGCCACTCCACCATTCGTTGGCCATCATGGATGCAAACTCCAGCATCAGCAGACATCTGACAATCACCCTTACTCAGGTGATGGAGATCTCGAAACAGCCACTGTATATTGGAACTGCCATGCACTCTGCACTGAACTTAACCAGACCTAGTGTTTTCAGACTTCCTTCCTCACACTCCTTGCCAACAAGCCCTCCATATTGGGAATCCTGGAGCCACAACACAGCCTTCTGCCTGCCCACGAGAAGGAAGAAATGCCCTATGGGTATGTCCAGAATTTCCACATAAGGATTCACCAGCACGGCCCTCAATGGCACCCCAATATCATAGGCCTCCCTGTGAACTAATCCTCTCTCTGACACAGCCCGAGCCCCGACCTCCTGTCAGCCACACAGAGAGCGGGCCCCATTTCCTACAGGTGGGACCTGCCTTGACCCAAGGCCGTCATATTGAACAAACCTGGGGATTCAGGTACCTGTCCCCAGAACTTAGCTCAAATGCATGATCATGGGGGAACCTGAATCACAGAAGATTACTCCTCCTTCCCCATGGCAGGAAAACTGGATGTTGAGATGGCTCCTCAGACTGGGAGCCAGCTGCATGACCCATGAGACCACGCCCACTCAGGAGAGGTAACTGGGCACAAACAGGCATTGAGACTTTCAGCCTGAGACCCCTTTCAATCAAGGCCCCTCAGGTGCATGACTAAAAGCCCACAGAGAGAGCTTCTCATGACCATAGCACAAATCCTAAATCTTGCTGGGATTATCCAGGCGCCCAGACCCAAAAACCATCTCTGAAATCCCTGTTTTGCTGCGACTCCTGAGATGGAAAACAGCATTCTTAGTTTCCCCCAAGAAGACACCAAACTCTTGGAAGCTGGGCAGAATTCCCCAGATAGGAAGCACCTCCCAGGGACCATTGAGGCCATCCTAGACACACAATCAAGACAGAAGAGCCTGTGCTACTGCTTCCCAGCTGCCCAAATTTTAAATCCCGAGGAGCTGACCTCAGGGTCTTCAGATATGGCCTGCCATCACCTTGCCCCTAACCCTTACCCAAGTTTGAGTCTGAAGTCTTCAGTCCCAATCCCATGGCCCACATGCCCTCAAGGATGGGGCTTCCAGGAACTCACCGCAACACTGGGCCTGATCTTCTGAGGAAACTCTGTCTGTCTCAGTTGCCCAAACCTTCCAGGTTAGGAGAAACATGCCAGGTCCATGAGCCGACTCCCATTTCATAGGCCACTTTGAAAAAATATGCACAGTCTGACACACCCTCAGCACCTACCTCCAGGAAGACACGCAGGTCAATGGCTTTGAGTCCGAAGATTGAACCTAACACGCTCCTACGACTGCATCAGATCCTTAGCTTAGGTTTTCAGGCCTCTGTCCCCAGAGGCCTGTTCTGGAAAACCAACATATGGTCCAATATGCGGTCCCTGACCCATACCACAGAACTCCTCCTGTCCCGAGAACGTATACAGACTCTTGGTAACTGGCTTTTACCCTTGGTATAGGAGAATTCTGCTTGACCTCAGTGCCACCGCCACATTCTAAGATATCCCTGGACACCAAGCAGCATTGTGACTCATCAGACTGAGAATCTCCGTCAACTCAGATCACTTGGAACGTCGAAACAGAGCCAGCCGATCAAGCCTGCCCTGTTCCTCATCTGCAATGGTAATGTGATTTAGGGTTCCCAGGCATCGATTCAGAGGGCTCGGCTATCGAATATTTCCATATGGCTGACCCTGGCGCCCCCTAATCTGCTTCCCCTGTCTCGCAAAAAGTCACCTTGCTATTTGGAGCAGCTCACAAGCTCCAGCTTGGGAAAGCCTCCAAGGCTTCTTGAGGCGACCCAACCATTCCTTGCCATTATGGATACAAATTCCAGCTTGAGCAGACATCTGAAACTCGCCCTTCCTCAGGAGTTGGACATTTCGAAACAGCCGCTGCACATTGGAACTGCCATGCTCTCGGCCCTGAACTTAACAGTAGCTGGTGTTTTCACACTTCCGTCCTCACACTCCATGCCTGCAAGCCCTCCATATTGGGAATTCTGCAGCCAAAACACAGCCTTCTGCATGCCTACCAGAAAGAAGTGCCCTATGGGTCTGCCCAGAAACCCCACATGAGGATCTAACTGCACGGCCCTCAACATCACCCAAATATCATAGGCTGCCCTGTGCATGAATGATCTGATGACACAGCCCGAGACCCGACCTCCTGTCACCACCGGGATAGCGGGCCCCATGTCATGAAGGTTGGACCTGCCTTGGACCAAGGCCGTCATCTCAACCAACCTGGGTATTCAGATAACTATCCCCAGAACGTAGCACAAATTCCTGCCCATGGAGGAACCTGAAGCACAAAAGAGTATGCCTCCTTCCCGATGGCAGAAAAACTGGATGTTGGGATGGTTGTCGAACGTCAGAGTGGGAGCAAGCTGCATGACTAATGAGACTACACCCACTCAGGAGGGGCAACTGGGCACAAACAGGCATTGTGACCCTCAACCTGAGACCCCTTTCAAACAATCCTCCTCAGGAGTTGAAGCAAGAGATGACAGAGCATGCCTGTCAGGCCCATAGGCCCAAGTCCTACTCTTTGTTTGGGTTAGGCAGCACCCAGACCCAGAACCCATCTCTGGAATCCCTGTTTGGGCGGGAACCCTGAGACGGAAAACAGCACTCTTTGCTTCCCCCAGAAAGACACCAAACTCTTGGGAGCCGGACAGAATGCTCAGATAGAAAGAATCTCCCAGGGACCATTTAGGCCACCCATACATCCGTGGCCATCCTAGACACACAATCCAGACAGAAAATCCAGTGCTACTGCTTCCCAGCCACCCAAATTTCAAATCCCGAGGAGGTGACCTCAGGGTCTTCAGATATGGACTGCCATCACCTCGCCCCCAACACTTACCTGATTTGGGTCCCAAGACCCCTGTCCCAATACCTTGGCCCACATTTCCTACAGTAACACAGCATTACATGGCCTGCTCTCCTGAGGAAATGCTTCCCGTTTAATATACAGAAACGGTCCAGATTAGGAGAAACCTGCCAGGCCCCTGAGCCCACTCCATTTTCATAGGCCTCTCTGGAAAAAATGTAGTCTGACACACCCACAACACCTACCTCCAGGAAGACACGCAGGTCAATGGTCCTGAGTCCAAAGATTGAACCTGACATGCTCCTAGGACTTCATCAGATCCTTAGCTTAGGTTTTCAGGTCTCTGTCCCAAGAGGGCTCTTCTGGAAAACCAACAGGTGGTCCACTTGTGGTCCCTGACCCATATCACAGATCCCCTCCTGTCCTGAGAAGGTAACCTTGCTCTTGCGAAATGGCTACTACCCTCAGTGTAAGAGAATCCAACATGGCCCCAGAGTCACTGCCACATTCTAAGGTCTCCCTGGACATTAGGCAGCATTGTGACCCATCAGACTGAGAACCTCTGTCAACTCAGATCCCTTGGAACATTGAAACAGAGACAGTAGAATAAGCCTGCCTTGTTCCTAGGCTGCAATGGTAACACGAGGGGGACATTCCAGGCATCCATTCAGAGCACTCTGCTATCGCATGTTTCCATATTGCTGACCCTGGAGCCCTCTAATCTGCTTCCCCTATCTCGCAGAAGGACATCTTGCTATTTGGAGCAGCTCACAAGCTCCAGCTTGGGAAAGCCTTCAAGGCTTGTTGAGGTGACCCCACCATTCCTGGCCCATCATGGATAAAAATTCCACTGTAAGCAGACATCCAACACTTGCTCTTCCTCAGGTGTCGGACATCTTGAAACAGCTGCTGCACATTGGAACTGCCATGCCATCAGCCATGAACTTAACCACAGCTGTTTTTTTCACACTTCTGTCCTCACATTCCACGCCTGCAAGCCCTCCATTTTGGGAATTCTGAAGACACAACACAGCCTTCTGACTGCCCACCAGAAAGAAGAAGTGCCATATGGGTCTGCCCAGAAACCCCATATGAGGATCTACCAACACGGCCCTCAAGATCATCCCAATATCATAGACTTCCCTGTGCACTAATGAGCGGTCTGACACAGCCCATGATCGACCTCCTGTCAGCCACCCAGATAGCGAGCCCCCTCTCCTGCTGGTGGGACCTGCCTTGACTGGAGGCTGTCATCTCAACCAACCTGAGTTTTCAGGTACCTCTCCCCAGAATGTAGCTCATGTTTCTGCCCATGGCGGAACCTGAAGTACAAAAGAGTATGCCTCCTTCACCGTGCAGGAAAACTGGATGTTGAGATGGTTGTCCAACCCTCAGAGTGGGAGCCAGCTGCATGGTGCATGAGACCACGCCCACTCAGGAAGGGCAGCTGGGCACAAACAAGCATTGTGACCCTCAGCCTGAGACCCCTTTCAAACAAGCCCCCTTGGGAGTTGGAGCAGGAGCCCACAGAGTGGGCCTCTCATGCCCCTTGGCCCAAATCCTAACCCTTGTTTCGATTAGCCTGCGCCCAGACCCAGACTCATCTCTGGCATCCCTGTTTGAGTGGGACCCCAGAGACGGAAAGCAGCACTCTTCCCTTCCCCCAGAAAAACACTAAACTCTTGGGAGTCAGGAAGAATCCCCAGATAGGAAGAATCTCCCAGGGACCATTGAGGCCACACCTCCATCTGTGGCCATCCTAGACACACAATCCAGACAGAAAAGCCTGTGCTACTGCTTCCCAGCTGCCCGAATTTCAAACCCCATGAGCTGACCTCAGGGTCTGCAGATAAGGCCTGCCATCACCTCGCCCCTACCACTTACCCGAGTTTAGGTATGAAGACTTTGGTCCCCATCCCTCGCCCACATGCTCTACAGGATGGAGCCTCCAGAAACATACCACATCACTGGGCCTGCTCTCCTGAGGAATCTCTGCCTGTCTCTGTTGCCCAAACCTTCCAGGTTAGGAGAAACCTGCCAGGCCACTGAGCCCACTCCAGTTTCATAGGCCGCTCTGGGAAAAAAATGCACAGTCTGACACACCCTCAGCACGAACCTCCAGGAAGACATGTAGGTCAATGGCCCTGAGTCCGAAGATTGAACCTGACATGCTCCTAGGTCTTCATTGGATAATTTGCTTAGTTTTGAGGCCTCTGTCCCCAGAGGCTTGTTCTGAAGAACCAACATATGGTTCAACATGTGGTCCCAGACCCATAATACAGAATCGTCCTGTCCCGAGAAGGTAACTTGGCGCTTGATAACTGGGTTCTAACCTCAGTGTAGGAGAATCCTGCATGGCCCCAGAGCCACTGCCATATACGACACCAAGCAGCATTGTGACCCATCAGACTGAGAACTTCCGTCAACTCAGATCTCTTGGAACTTTGAACCAGAGCCAGAAGATCAAGCCTGCCCTGTTCCTCGGCTGCAATGGTAACATGAGGGGGGTTTTACAGGCATCCATTCAGAGAGCTCTTCTATCAAATATTTCCGTATGGGGGACCCTAAAACCCTCTAATCGAACTTCCACTGTCTCGCAGAAGGACACCCTGCTATTTGGAGCAGCTCACAAGACACAGCTTGGGAAAGCCTCCAAGGCTTCTTGAGGTGACCCCACCATTTCTTAGCCATCAGGGATACAAATTCCAGCGTGAGAAGAAATCTGACATTCGCCCTTCCTCAGGGGCTGGACATCTCGAAACAGCCACTGCACATTGGAACTGCCATGCGGTCGGCCCTGAACTTAACCGTAGCTGATGTTTTCATACTTCCGCCCTCACGCTCCACGCCTGCAAATCCTCCATATTGTGAATTCTGCAGCCATAACACAGCTTTCTTCCTGCCCACCAGAAAGAAGAAGTGCCCTATGGGTCTGCCCAGCAACCCCACATGAGGATCTACCTGCATGGCCCTCAACATCAGCCCAATATCATAGGCTTCCCTGTGCACGAATGATCTGTCTGACAAAGCTGAGCCCCGACCTCCGTCAGCAACTCTCATAGTGGGCCCCTATCTTGCAGGTGGGACCTGCCTTGGACAGAGGCCATCATCTCAACCAACCTGGGTATTCAGGTACCTGTCCCCAGAATGTAGCTCAAATTCCTGCCCATGGTTTAACCTGAAGGACAAAAGTGTATGCCTCCTTCCCCAAGGCAGGAAAACTGGATGAGATAGTTGTCCAACCCTCAAAGTGGGAATCAGCTGCATGGCGCATGAGACCACGCCCACTTAGAAGGTGCAGCTGGGCACAAGCAGGCATTGTGACCCTCAGCCTGAGAACAAGCCCACTCAGGAGTTGGAGCAGGAGTCCACAGAGTGGGCCCCTCATGCCCCTAGGTCCAAATCCTAACCCTTGTTTGGGTTAGGCAGCCCCCAGACCCATAACCTCTCTCTGGAATCCCTGTTTGGGCAGGATCCTTGAGACGGAAAACAGCACTCTTCCTTTCCTCCAGAAAGACACCAAACTCTTGGGAACCGGGCAGAAGCCCCAGATAGTAAGAATCTCCCAGGGACCATTGAGGTCACCTGTCCATCCATGGAAATCACTGTCCAGACAGAAAAGCCTGTGCTTCTGCTTCCCAGCCACCCGAATTTAAAGTCCCGAGGAGCGGACTCAGGGTCTGCAGATATGGCCTGCCATCACTTCACCCCCAACCCCTACTTGATTTTGGGTCTGAAGACGTCAGTCCCCATCCCTTCGCCCACATGCCCTCCAGGATGGGATCTCCAGGAACACACTGCATCACTTGGCCTGCTCTCCTGAGGAAACTCTTCCCATGTCAGTTGCCCAAACCTCCCAGATTAGAAGAATCCTGCCAGGTCCCTGAGCTCACTCCAATTTTATAGGCCACTCTGGAAAAAAATGGGAAGTCTGACACACTTTCAGCACGTATCTCTAGGAACACACTCAGGTCAATGGCCCTGAGTCCGAAGATTAAACCTGACATGCTCCTAGGTCTTCATTGGATCCTTATTTCTGTTTTCAGGTCTCTGTCCCCAGAGGCCTGTTCTGGAAAACCAACATATGGTCCAACATGTGGTCCCTGACCCTTACCACAGAACCCCTTCTGTCCCAAGAAGGTAACTTGGCTCTTGGGAACTGGGTTCTACCCTCAGTGTAGGAGAATCCTGCATGGCCCAAGAGCCCCCGCCACATTCTAAGGTCTCCCTGGACACCAAGCAGAATTGTGACCCATCAAACTGAGAACCTCCGTCAACTCCGATCACTTGGAACTTTGAACCAGAGCCAGGGGATCAAGTCTGCCCTGTTCCTCAGCTGCAATGGTCACGCAAGGTGGGCTTTCCAGGTATGCATTCAGAGAGCTCTGCTATCGAATATTTCCATATGGGAGACGCTGGAGCCCTCTTATCAGATTTCCACTGTCTCATAAAAGGATACCTTGCTCTTCCTAGCAGCTCACAAGCTCCAGCTTGGGAAAGCCTCCAAGGCTTCTCGAGGTGACCCCAGCATTCCTTGGCCATCATGGATACAAATTGCAGCGTGAGCAGACATCTAACACTTGCCTTACTCTGGTGCTGGAGATCTTGAAACAGCCACTGAACATTGGACCTCCCATGCACTCGGCCGTGAAATTGACTGTAGCTTGTGTTTTCACACTTAAGTCCTCACACCCCATGCCTAGAAGCCCTCCATATTGGGAATTCTGCAGCTGCAACACAGCCTTCTTCCTGCCCACCAGAAAGAAGTGCCCAATGGGTCTGCCCAGAAACCCCACATGATGGTCTACCTGCAGAGCCCTCAACATCACTTCAATAACGTAGGCTGCCCTGTGCACGAATGATCTGACACAGACCGAGCCCCTACCTCCTGTCAGCCACGTGGATAGTGGGCCCCATATCCTGCAGGTGGGAAGTGCCTTGGCCCAAGGCCGTCATCTCAACCAACCTGAGTTTTCAGGTACCTGTCCCCAGAACGTAGCTCATATTCCTGCCCATGGTGAAACCTGAAGTACAAAAGACTATGCCTCCTTCCCCATGGCAGGAAAATTGGATGTTGAGGTGGTTGTCCAACCCTCAGAGTGGAGCCAACTGTATGGCGCATAAGACCATGCCCACTCAGGAGGGCAGCTCAGCACAAACAGGCATTGTGACCCTCAGCCCAAGACTCCTTTCAAAAAAGGCCCCTCTGGAGTTGGATCAGGAGCCCACAGAGCGGACCTGTTATGCCCCTAGTCCCAAATTCTAACCCTTGTTTGGTTTAGGCAGCACCCAGACCCAGAACCCGTCACTGAAATCCCTGTTTGAGTTCGACCCCTGAGATGGAAAACAGCACTCTTCCCTTCCCGCAGAAAGACCCCAAACTCTTGGGAGCCAGGAAGAATCCCCAGATAGGAAGAATCTCTCAGGGATCATTGAGGACACCCATCCATCTGTGGCCATCCTAGATACAAAATCCAGACAGAAAAGCCTGTGCTACTGCTTTCCATTCGCCCGAATTTCAAACCCCGTGGAGCTGACCTCAGGGTCTGCAGATATGGTCTGCCATCACCTCGCCCCTAACCCTTACCAGAGTTTGGGTCTGAAGACTGATCACAATCCTGTGGCCCACATGCCCTCCAGGATTGGGCCTCCAGAAACATACCGCATGCTCCCCTGAGGAAACTCTGCCTGTATCAGCTGCCCAAACCTTCCAGATTAGGAGAAACCTGCCAGGCCCCTGAGCCCACCTCAATTTCATAGGCCGTTCTGGAAAAAAAAATGCACAGTATGACACATCCTCAGCACCTATCTCCAGGAAGACACGGAGGTCACATTTTTTTCTCAGGTGTGAGACTGTTTTCCAAAACCAAATTCTGAAGATTTTTGTGGCACAGAATCACGTTGTATCTCCCTAGTGTTGGAGGTTTCCCCACGCTTCTGTTTTGATGGACTTCTCCTATGAATACCATCACCCAGCTGTGCTAGGATTCGATGTTTAGGGTTACATAGAGCAGAAAGCCAGCATCTAGTCTCGTGGGGTTCAGCCAGATTTCCCCAACTGATATCTGAGGACTGAAGCAATCAAGCCCCCACTGTTCTTCTTGTGACCCCTGGGATCTTGAGATTATACTGACAACACCTGGGATTCTGCCACACTTTACCACTTGAACACCTTTAAGTCAAGGATGTTCCCCATGAGCTTATAGCGTCAGATATGCCTGACAGCCCAGGGAGTGAGAAGGCCGATGGTTGAGGGACTCTGAATTCCTAAAAGTCCACATGAAGTAGTTCAGTCTCCAATCTGAAGATCCACCTGAAGAAAGCTATGGTAACATTCTACCAGAATTTGGGGAGTTATTTGGTAATACAGCATAATGTAATATACCTACAACATGTATAATTAAACAAAGAAACTTCAATAGTTATGCCACTAGAACCTAGAAAAAATGACAAGAGAAGCATGTGCCTTCCTCAGTCAGTAGGGCAAATGGTACTTGACCTTGGGGTCATGAGTATGAGACCCACATGAAATACAGAGTTGATGTAGGAAGCAAAAGAAAACAACAGGACTTACACATGACCAAAGTCATTTGGGCATGGAAAATAGAGCTAGTCAGTGGTGAGCTGGATCCTCTCACCTGTTCATGCGGCCACTGGGCCCTGACGACTCAGGTGATGCCAGTGCTTATCAGGCAACCAGTTTTTACTCCTAGGAGTTCAGGGTCTTGAGGGGCAGATGGACAAACAGAAAATGAAAAGGTGAAAGTAAAGAGCATTTTCTGCATAAGAAAATAACAAGGGACTACAATGGGTCCTGAACTCCACCAGGTGATGGGTCCAACAAGGCTCTGCTGTGATGACATTGAGAATTCTTGTGGCAGGAAAAGAAGACAGTCCTGCACAAATCTGAGTATACTTAGCCCGGCATAGGGAACCACGGCACAGAGGATTAGAAGCAGAATATGATGTTCCCAGAGTGGGGTTTAGAATGAGACCAGGGTGATTGGAGGAAGATGAAGAGGGGAGCAGAGAAGAAGAGGAGGAGGGCTACAGCCAGGGGCAGCTACTGTACAAGTATCAGTACACCGCTCCTAGTGATGTGTGATCATATTACCCCACCCTCTGTGGCTTAACAACAAACACTGTCTCACAGTCTTAAAGGAGACTTTAAGTACTGCAATCCAGCAGTCATCAGCTAGGATCCCTTGCCAGAGCCCCTCAGTTCTATGGGGCTGTTGACAACACCAAGACAAGACCTGCTTCACTGAGAACTTGAGCACACTTAGGTGTTTCAGCAGGATTCAGTGCATCTCCAAAGATCCAAGTTCCTCTCTCTATTGTTGGCCCTCATGTGTAGGTCACATGCACATGTCTGGTCCATGTTCCAACATAGGGTTTATACTCCAGTGTGAGGATCTAAGAGAGAACACAGGTCACAGGCAGCATGGGGATGTGCAGTGAGCTTTTATAACTAAATCTCAAATGGGGCCTTCAGGAATTTTGCCATGTTCTGTGAAATGGAAGTAATCACTAATTCCATACCACATCCCTAGGCACAAGGTTACATAATAATGTGTAAATAGGGTATGGGATTTCAGGGATCCATTGAAAGGAGAAGGTTAAGTCCCCTGCAAGGTTAGTGCCTTGCCAAGAATCACAGACTGGCAAGAACACTGAACCGAGCATGAACTCAGCTCTTTGTGAGTGTCCTCAATGTTGGGGCCCTGGATGCACCTAGTCATTCACTGGAGGTCTTTGGAAAAAGTTGCGTTGAAGACAGGGGATATAGACAGGGAGATGGTTTCAGGGTGAGGGTGAGAATTGATATCATAGACAGGAGGCATTCCAGCAAGATATTGTACGAGGAGGAGCCCTGGTCATGGCAACCCACTGAATGGGCCTCTATACACGTGACACCCATTGGAAAGGAGGTAATAGCTCTCAGCACAGGATATGCAGTCTATAGTAGTAATGGATTATGACCATCAAGGGCCAAGTATCCATTCCCTTCTCAAGGGCCAAGTCTCCAGTTCCTTTTGAAAATTAGAAAACCAAAGGTCTTGGAAAACTATGGCCCCTCCCTCTGTAAATGGGATTGTCACCTTATGGGACTCCAGAATGTGAGCACTGATGAACAGATGTGTGCCCTCAGGAGCCACTGTGTATGCAACACACACACACACACACACACACACACACACACACACACAAGGCATTATAGGGTGGTACTTGCCCAATAACAGACTCAGAGAAAGTGAGAAGAGTAGTAGAATGTGCTTGGATAGATTTCCTACAAGTGCCACCACTCATCCAATATCATATATATTATTCCACATATGCCTGTAGACTTCTGCAGGAAGTCCATGCTAGAATCATCTGTGTTGTACAGACAAGATGCAGACCACCGCTCACAGGAATAATGCCTTATCCAGGGTCAGAAACAGGTAAGAGGGGAGAGTTGTGTCTGAAGCCAGTTGGGGCCCTGGCTGCAATCAGCCCTACTTTGGGGGCCTTTGGAGAGGGGTGTGCTGTTGTCCTTGTGTACACATGTGGCCTTGTATGCAGAAAGGAGATGAGCAGATGGCAGCCCTGAGCACCATTTGTGTAGGTGATAATCCAGCGTGGACTTGTGTAGGTGATCTCAGCCAGTGAAGTCACTTTCTTGACCACAGACCCAACAGAATTTGGAACCCCATAACCAGTGTAGTCCAGTACCAGAATTACTTGGCTGGAGACATCTGATACGGAATGATGTTCTCTTGCTGCTTGCCTACTTCCAGGGGCTCTGGCTTCCAGAAAACCCAGAGGAGTGGCATTTTCAAATGCCGCAAACATTGGCCCAAACTTTACCCTCAGTGCCTCAGGGCTTTTGGCAGGATCTTCCATAAGTTAATAAAAAGGAACCTAGGCCAAGACAAGCAACCCCTCTGAGCTGTCCCAGAACATCCCCGTCCCCTCCTCTGGAACTTCTGGCAAAGAGTGATATTTCGGGGTCCTGCCATGGGTCTGTAGGAGGATGCAAGATAGTGGAAACCCTAGTGATCCCTTTATGTTCACACCAATGTCACTGTTGGCTGGGTGAAAAGAGGATTATGAAGTGCATCTTACCTCTGCCAGCGGATTGGAAGCAGAATGTGCTGTTCCCATTTCTCTCCTTGGTGGAGAAGTGTACTCATGGGGGGAGTGGTGTATCTGGAAGATACTTCCCAGGGTACAAGGACCACCAAAGGTAGCCAGACAAGTCTCTGCATCCTCCTTCCTGGCTGTTGGGCACTGTCTTTACAGAGTTACACACAGGAGATGGGGCAAGAGCTGAACAGTGAGATCCTCTGTTCTACCAGTTTGAAGTACAAGAAGGTGACCCACGCTCAATTTCCCCAATATGGAGAATGGAACAAGTGTTCATGCCCTAGAGGGAGAAAGGACACCCCCAAAATCAACCAGTCTAGAAATTCCTCCAGACACTTACTTGTGAAATTCATTAATCATAATTATAGACAGGAGGTCTTAAGGGCAGCTAGGTTGTAGAGATTTCTTACTTACAGAGGAAGGACCGTCTGAATAATGTCAGACTTGTTCACAGACACCTGGCAAGACAGAAAGGCCTGGCATACATATTCAGGGCACTCAATGAGAAGAACATGCAGCCAAGAATACTTCACCCAGCAAGGCTGACATTCAGAATGGATGGAGAGTGATTCCTTCGATAGCTCAGTTGGTAGAGTGGAGGACTGTAGTGGAAGCTCTTCAGAATGGAAGGAGAGATAAAGAGCTTTCAAGACAGGTAAGTTTTAAAAGATTATATGATAACCAAGCTGGCACTATAGGAAATATTAAAGTTTTTTTTAGGTGAAATAATGAAGAGTGACATAAAACAGAAATTTACAGAGATAATCTATAGAAACAGGACTTCACAGGCAACAGGATGTCAATAAAAACTTAATCTTTAATAATTACTCTCAATGTGAACGGCCTAAAGGTTCCCATAAAAATGAACAGGGTACAGACTGGGACCTGTCCATATGGACATCACATTCTGCTTCCAATCCACTGGCAGAGGTAAGATGCACTTCACAATCCTCTTTTCACCCAGACGACAATGACATTGGTGTGAACAATAGGACCTGTCCATATGGACCACCAGGACCATAGCGTCCCTGTCTACAAAGGACATCTTTGTAACCTAAATTTACATCCAGACTGCAAGTGAAGGGAAGGAGAGATACCTTCCATGCCAAGGGTTTTCAAAAGAGAGCTCGGGTTGTGATTCTCATATCAGATAAATTAGAGCTTAAGGCAGACTGTAATCAGAGATATAGAAGGATACTGTATCATTCTTAAATTATCTATCCTGCAAGGGGACCTAACAATTATAAATATCTTTGCCCCCGACATGGGAGCTACCAACTTCATAATAAGGCAATTCTTGCCAGATGAAGAGTCATATTGATATTTATATGTTAACTGCAGGGGATATTAACACACCACTCTCAGCAATAGACACATCATCTAAGCAGAAAACCAACAGACAAGCTTTAAGTGACATATTAGACCAAATTGACCTCGTAGATATATACAGAAAAGTCTACCCTCAAACAACAGAATACACTTCTTGAGCACACCTGGCACTTTCTCCAGAATAGACCACATACTGGGGCACAAGACAGGGCTCAACTGATACCTAAAGATTGAGATTATTCCCTGCATATTCTCAGACCACAATGCTTAGAAACTGAAACTCACACTCAACAAAATGTTTGGAAGAAATTCAAACACTTGGAAACTAAGGACTATTCTTCTCAAGAATGTCTGGATCAACCAGGAAATCAAAGAAGAACTTAATTCATGAAAACCAATGAGAATGAAGAAATATCAGTCTACCGGCATTCTTCAAAGAGCTGGAGCAAATAATCCTAAAATTTGTATGGAATCAGAAGAGACCACGAATCGCTAAGGAAATGTTGAAAAACAAAAATAAAGCTGGCGGCATCACCTTACCTGATTTCAAGCTTTATTACAAAGCTGTGATCACCAAGACAGCATGGTACTGGCATAAAAACAGACACATAGACCAGTGGAACAGAGTAGAGAGCCCTGATATGGACCCTCAACTCTATGGTCAATTAATCTTCGACAAAACAGGAAAAAATATACAGTGGAAAAAAGACAGTCTCTTCAAAAAATGGTGCTGGGAAAACTGGACAGCTATATGTAGAAGAATGAAACTCGACCATTCTCTTACACCGTACACAAAGATCAACTCAAAATGGATAAAAGACCTCAACGTGAGGCAGGAATCCATCAGAATCTTAGAGGAGAACATAGGCAGTAATCTCTTTGATATCAGCCACAGCAACTTCTTTCAAGATACGTCTCCAAAGGCAAAGGAAACAAAAGCGAAAATAAACTTCTGGGACTTCATCAAAATCAAAAGCTTCTGCACAGCAAAGGAAACAGTCAAAAAAACAAAGAGGCAACCCACGGAATGGGAGAAGGTATTTGCAAATGACAGTACAGACAAAAGGTTGATATCCAGGATCTATAATGAACTCCTCAAACTCAACCCACACGAAACAGACAAACACATCAAAAAATTGGCAGAAGATATGAACAGACACTTCTCCAATCAAGACATACAAATGGCTATCAGACACATGAAAAAATGCTCATCATCATTAGCCCTCAGGGAGATTCAAATTAAAACCACATTGAGATATCAACTTACACCAGTTAGAATGGCCAAAATTAACAAAACAGGAAACAACATGTGTTGGAGAGGATGTGGAGAAAGGGGAACCCTCTTACACTGTTGGTGGGAATGCAAGTTGGTGCAGCCTCTTTGGAGAACAGTGTGGAGATTCCTCAAGAAATTAAAAATAGAGCTTCCCTATGACCCTGCAATTGCACTCCTGGGTATTTACCCCAAAGATACAGATGTCGTGAAAAGAAGGGCCATCTGTACCCCAATGTTTATAGCAGCAATGGCCACAGTCGCCAAACTATGGAAAGAACCAAGATGCCCTTCAACGGATGAATGGATAAGGAAGATGTGGTCCATATACACTATGGAGTATTATGCCTCCATCAGAAAGGACGAATATCCAACTTTTGTAGCAACATGGACGGGACTGGAAGAGATTATGCTGAGTGAAATCAGTCAAGCAGAGAGAGTCAATTATCATATGGTTTCACTCATTTTTGGAGCATAACCAATAGCATGGAGGACAAGGGGCGTTAGAGAGGAGTAGGGAATTTGGGTAAATTGGAAGGGGAGGTGAACCATGAGAGACTATGGACTCTGAAAAACAGTCTGAGGGGTTTGAAGTGGCGTGGGGGTGGGAGGTTGGGGTACCAGGTGGTGGGTATTATAGAGGGCACAGCTTGCATGGAGCACTGGGTGTGGTGAAAAAATAATGAATACTGTTTTTCTGAAAATTAATAAATTGGGAAAAAAAAGAAATATCAGTCTAAAACTTATGGGATATGACAGTGGCAGTCCTTTGTCCTAAGTCCTGCCTTAGTTCCCTGTTGAGGGAAATACGTAGCCATCCACTCCTCTCTCAAAAATAATTGAAGAAGCTAAAATACACTAAGTCCCTTTACCCTTTAAAGGTACAACAACCTATAAAACCAGCCTGTGAGTTCAGGATGGGGTCACCCTCTTTGGAGGCAGCCCTGACCAGTCATTTTGATTTCTGATGGCTGGCATAAAAATAAAGCTTTGCCTTACTTTTAATTTATATCAGTTTTGTTCCTTTGGTATCAGTCCACAACATTCTAGGGGCTCACCTGGTATCCAATGGCGAGAACTGAGCCAGCACCAGAATTTCTGGGAAAAGCCTCTGGAGGTAAGATCTCGAGACCCCATCCTTGGAGATTCTGTCTGTCTGTCTGTCTGGTTGTGGAGCTCCAGGATATATCCTACTGGGGAGAAACTGGATGCAGCATTGCTCCCAAGGGCTGGAGTGGATGCGGTGATGTCCCATCCTTCCTCTGGTTGATAGAGAGGGAGTTCGAGTCTGCTTAGGTGGTCAGGGGACCTGCCAGGGGTTTCGAGTCCCCTTAGGCAGTCAAAGGACCTGCCAGGGAGTTTGAGTGCCCCTAGGCTGTCACTGGGGTCTCAAGTCCCCCTAATCAGTCATGGGACTAGCAGGGGGGGCTTGAGTCCCCCTAAGCAACTCTGCTGGGAGACCTCCATGTGGATGTGAGGAGATCCATAAATTTATCTAAAATTAGTGCAGTGATTCAAGGTATGGATGAGTCTCTGGGGGCCTTTCTATAAAGGCTTATTGAAGCCTATAAAATGTATAGCCGATTGACCCTGAGGCACCCAAAAATCAGAGGACAGTAAATCTTGCCTTTGCCAGTCAGTCAGCCCCAGATATAAGGAGGAAACTTCAGAAAATTTAAGGATTTGAAGGCAAGAATCTGACTGAGTTAGTGGAAATAGCAGAAAAGGTGTTTAACAACAGGGATACACAAGAAGAGGAAAAGCAGACTGAAAAATAGTTAACATTTTGACATTACATGAGGCGGGAAGGAGAGAGGGGTAAAAGGTCAGTGGAAAAGAAAAAAGCAGTTAGGAGATAGTCAATGGAAAGAAAAGCCTAAGCACAGATAAAGCAGTTGGGAAGGCATAGATACAGATCAGTGTACTTACTGTAAGAAAAAAAGGACACTGGGTCAGAGAATTCCCTAAGAAGAAAACGGCAATGCTAGTCACCAAAGACTGAAGGGGCTGTGGTTTGAGCCTCTCCCCAAAACTCAGGTTAAAATTGAGGTGGAGGGGAAATCAAGTGATTTTTTGCTGGACACGGGAACCAATTGTCATCATTACTGAAGCCTAAGGAAAAACTATCTGGAGAGGAAGTCTGGGTAAAAGGGGCAAATTACACAGAAAGACAGAAATGGACCACATAAAGGACTTTAAATTTGGCCTCAGGAGTAGTCAAACATTGATTCTTGGTCCTCCCTTATGCCCTGTATAACCTGATGGGAAGATATCTCCTCCACAAACTATGGGCTGGCATTCAGTTCTCAGAAGTAGGCATGGCTGTAATTTTGGGACATCCCACTGTGCAGATTCTTGTGGCAGCAGTAGATAAACATCTCCTTTATGAACCAGTCTCAAAACCAGAGGAGATAAGGGAGGGAAGTCTTCTCCAAACCCTACAGGTCGAGTTTCCTGAAGTCTGGGCAGAAGAGAGGCCTCCTGGCCTGGCCAAGGGACGGCTTCCACTAGTGGTACAGTTAAAAGCTATGGCTACGGCTTTTCATGTCCAGCAGTACTCCCTCCCCTGGGAAGCAAAGGAAGGGATCAGAAAACACATTAACTGCCTCCGAGGAGATGGGATCCTAGTTTCTTGCAAGTCTCCATGGAACACACCTTTGCTGTCCATCAAAAAGGCTGAAACTGGGGAGTACTGACCCATTTAGGACTTGCGGGGAGTTAACAAATGGGTTGAAGATATCCACCTGACACTGCCCAACCCCTATACCCTACTCAACTTCCTAGGCCTCAAAAGAACTGTGTCTACCATCTTAGATCTCAAGGATGCATTTTTCTACATGCCTTTGGCAAGGGAGACTCAACCCCTATTTTCTTTTGAGTGTTCCAACCCACTGGAAGGATTCTAGGGCCAGCTCACCTGGACAATACTTTCCCAAGGATTCAAAAATTCAAGTACCATCTTCGACAAGGTCATACATGAGGATTTGTGTGAGTATGGAATCACCAACCCGGGAGTCACTCCATTACAGTAGGTTGATGACTTGCTAATAGCCACTGAGGACTATGGGTCATGCTTGTGCAGGATCAAAGTTCTGTAGGAAAAAGGGTATCAGGTGTCATCAAGGGAACCACAGCTCTGTCAGAGCCTCGCCACTTATTTAGGCTTTGATCTCCACGAGGGAGTGTGTTTACTGCCTGAGTCCAGGAAACAGGTGATCACCCGATACCCCCATCCCACCACCTCCTGACAAGTGAGGTAGTTTCTTGGGACAGTGGGCTACTGCAGACTGTGGACACCATGGTTCATGGAAATTGCCTGACCCCTCTATGAACTGATTAAGGGAGGACTCACTATGGTAGAGTGGATAGCTGAGGCACAAGGAGCATTTTGAAAATTACAAACAGCCTGAGTGCCCTAGCACTGGCCATCCCAGATGTTGCCAAACCCTTCCACATGTATGTGGTTGAAAAGGCAGGAGTGGCCAAAGGGGTTGTGACTCAGACTCTGGGGCCTTGACAAAGACCAGTAGCCTATCTTAGCAAAAAACTAGATCCAGTAACAGCTGGGTTCTGCCCTTGCCTCTGCATAATTGCTGACATGGCCCTCCTGGTCAAGGATGTAAGTAAACTGAATTTGAGTCAAAATCTCATCTTGACCACTACTCATGCTATCAAGGGCCTCCTCCAGACCCCACAAGACTGGTGGATGACAAACACTCGAGTGACAGGGTATCAAGCCCTCCTACTCAACAAACCAAAAGTGACTTTCCGGCCCTGTTCGATGCTAAATCCAGCCAGATTGCTGCCAGAAAAGCTAGTTGAACACCCACACAACTCCGGGGACATCCTAACCCAGATCCCAAGAATAAGACCTGTCCTCAGAAACACTTCCCTCCTGGATGCAGAAATGACTCTGTTCATAGATGGGAGTAGCTACATGGCCGATGGAAAGAGGTATGTGGGGGCTGCGGTGGTTTCTCCTGAACAGGAGCTCTTGAAGGCGGTCCTGCCACATGGAACCTCGGCGCAGAAAGTGGAATTGATTGCACTCACTAAGGCACTGCAGATGGCCAAAGGTAAAACCGCCAACATCTATATGGACAGCAGGTATGCTTTTGCTACTCTCCATATACAGGGGGCTATTTAAAAAGAAAGGGGGCTATTAACAGCAGAAGGAAAAGAAACTAAAAGCAGAAAATAAATATTGGCTCTCCTCCAAGCTACTAGGGACCCAAAAGAGTTGGCCTTTATGCACTGTCCAGGACACCAAAAGGGGACTGATCTGATTTCAAAAGGAAACCAATTAGCAACTCAAGCCGCAAAGCAAGCAGCCCAGGAAAGGGTTAAAGAACTGGTTACACTCCCAGCTCCAGCCCTACCAGCAAAACCAGATTATCCAGAGGAAGATTTGAAATATTTACAAAAATGGGCCTCAAATTAGACTATGAAGGGGGTTGGGCTAAGACTAGAATGGGGAAGTTAATTCTTCCTCAAATAATAGGAAGAAAAATTAGTAAGTCAAATACACCAGAGCACTCATTTAGGGACACGCAGTTCCAGGTTTCCAAATCAGGGCATATGGCTCAGGATGTGGCTGATAGCTGTGCTCAGTATCAGGTGGTAAATGTGAGAGGAACTAGAATGGAAAGAGGAAAAAGAAAAAGAGGTAGGGAACCAGGAATTTATTGGGAAGCAAATTTTACAGAGATGAAACAGGGAAAGAATGGACACAAGTATATATTAGCTTTTGTGGATATTTTTCAGGCTGTGTAGAGGCTTTATCCACTAAACATGAGATGGCAGGAATGGTAGCCAAAAAGCTACTAGAAGAAATAATTCTTAGGTTTGGGTTTCCTCTCATGATTGGGTTAGACAACAACCTGCATTTGTGAGTTCAGTCTCGCAGGCATTGACCAAGGCCATGAGCACTAATTAGAAACTACATTGTGCCTACCGGCCCCAGAGCTCCAGACAAGTAGAGAGAATGAACTCAACTCTTAAAGAGACCTTGACAAAGTTAATTCTGGAGACTGGCGGTGGATGGGAGGATCTTCTTCCCTTTGCCCTCCTTAGGGCACAATGTACACCCTAGTTAAACAAGGTGAACCCATTTGAAATAATATTTGGGAGACCCACCCTCCACTCTGTCCTTCAGCTACAAGAGGTTGCCCTAGTGGAAATGACTGATCAGTCTGTACTACAGTCACTGAAGGCTCTATAGTCTGTCTTAAAAAGAGACCATGCAGGGATCCGAGCTGCCTACACTGAGATGGAGACAGAGAATGACATCCTTACCAACCCGGAGACTTGGTTTGGATACACTTCCACTGAGTTGAAAACATGGAGCCCTGCTTGAAGTAAAGATTCACGGTCATCCTGACCACCCCCATGACAGTAAAATTAGAAGACATCAGGGCCTGGATTCACACATATCGTGTCAAATGAGCCGAAAGCAAGGACACTCCCCCCCCCCCAGAAATGGGAGCCACTGTTGGTGGATCCCACTAGCCATGGACTAAAACTAGAACTCAATATGGTTTCATGACTTGGTCACTTTTAACCCTGTTCCTACTCAGCAGCAGCCAAGGGACACGCCATCAGCCTAAAACAGCCCAATGGATAATCAGAAAGACAACGGGTGGAACAACTCAAGGTCAATGACACCTCATGTCAGCCTGTTTTCACCCTTAATCTCTGTGGTTTGATGTCAGAGGTGAATGTAAAATTGCTCAGAGGTAGCACCCCCTTTGGGATGGGTGACCAGTAACCAGATCATGGATGTGGGAACCAGTCGTATAAGTTTCACTTGCAAAGTTACCTATTTTATGCCTGTCCCTAATGGGGAACCTAATTGCCAAGGGGAAGGGGAATTCCACTGTGCAGCCTGGGGATGTGAAACAATAGCCCAGTTGACACACCATGACATGTATATTGACCTCATCTGAGTTAGAACACCAGTCAACTGGGAAAATTGTCAGGTCAGAAATTCAACCCCATAGAGATCACAGCCAAGTTATGGCAGTCGGGGTCATCAGGAAGCTTTAATTGGGAGACAGGAAAAACTAGGGTTTTAAGACTGTGTGTATGAAAAAAAGATCCCGGTACAGGCTTCACCATCCAAAAAAAAAAAAAAAAAAAAATTAGGAGCCACCCTGGTCAATAAAGCTGAACCCAGTCTTAAATCCTCCCAAGCCACCAAAACCAAACAGACCACCTGGCACCACAACCCCAAAAGAGACTGTCATGGAAAATAAAAAGAGTGTTGACAGTGACAACAGCACCGTCAAAGTTTTATTCCCACTGGAAGATTCAATGTTTAGTTTTTTAAACGCCTCATACCCTAATATTACTTGAGGTTGCTGGCTATGCTTAAACCCTTAGTCCCCATATTATATCGGAATTGGGGCCAATCTTACTGTAGAAACTCAGAAGGGACAGATTACAAATGAAAGTTCTTATGACTCTTGGGAGTGAGGAAGGGCACCCAGACTAACCTTAGGGGATATAGAAGGAAAGAAGCTTTACCTTGTGACACAAAAAGGAAAATAAGCTTCCCCATATAGAGACCTATGTGACACCATAATAGTACCTACTGTCTTCACTAACTTCCTTAAGGCCCCCACCAGAGTCAGGTTTGCTTGCAGTTCAGGACTCACGGCATGTCTTAATCTCTCTTTGTTCCAAAACTCTTCCTGGAACAAACTCTATATAACTGCCCACATTCTCCCCCAGCTAGATTATTATGGAGGAGCTGAAGGATTCCAAAATCTTACTGCAGCGATAAAATGAACAAAGCATGGGGTTCCCATCCTAATCCCAGCACTAGTTGTGGAAGGGATAGCAGGGTCCACAGCAGTAGGGACCACAGTTTTAATAAAGGAAGAAATAAATTTTGAGGCTCTTGGGACCCAAGTAGATGCTGACCTACATTATATGCATGAAAATATAGACAAACTAACTGATTATTTGAGCTCATTAACTGAAGTAGTACTGCAAAATAAAAAAGGGCTTGACATACTATTCCTGGAAATAGGGGAACTCTGCATAGCCCTGGGAGAAGAATGCTGCTTCTGCATAAATTATACTGGAGTCATCAAAAACAGTCTGGCAGTCATTAAAAAAGAGACTTGAATGCGAGCAACAACACAAGAACTCACAGGGATTGTTTGAAAATTTGTTCATCTGGTCTCCTTGGTGACTTCCGTAATAGCAGCCACTGCAGGTCCCCTGGCTTTACTATTAACAATATTGCTTTTTGGCCCCTGCATTATAAACACCCTAATGTCACTTGTACAAAGGAGAATTGGTGCAATAAAAATGTTAGTCCTACAAACTCAATATACAACAAGAGAACTTGGGACTGACTGAAGAGTCAAGGAATTGACTAATCTTCAAAGAAAAGGTGGGCCGGATGTTAGGCTGATTAAATGTTAAAACGTGTTTTAATATTAAGGCCTGCTTAGCCAGAGCGACTCCATATTACCTGGGTAGCCATACTGTAGTTTACATCTAAAGAAATCATTCCGGGAATAAATGCCCCATTAGTTCCTTGTATTGGTTCTGGGTATCAATTCTGGGAGTAAATGTCTTAACAATAGAAGCCATGTACCTTGGGTCTGCGGTTTTCCCTTATAAACCTTGATGGGGTCGCCCTCTTCAGAGGCAGCCCTGACTGGTCAGTCTGATTTCTGATGCCTGGCATAAAAATAAAGCTTTGCCTTATTTTCAGTTTGTATCAGTCTCACTTCTTTGATATCAGACCCCAAAAGGGACATAGGGTTTTCTCCCACTTTGGGATTTTTGTGTAGTTAACAATAGCTTTGTCTATTCTGGGAAATAGGTCCTGTCCTGTTTAAGCCAGAGGGGTCCCCCATATGGAGGGACTTGAGAGCAGGGCTTGGCCTGAGCTACCCATGGGGAATGTGTTGAAATTAGGGATCAGGCTAAGGGTCACAATGGGTGCCTGTGTCCCGAGAGGCCAGCATAAATGGGTGAGGCCTCAGGGGCAATGCAGTTTTCACCCAACTCTGAGGGATTTCCATAACTCCAGAAGGCTTCTGGGGGAAAGAGGCATTCTGATTTGTGGCTCAGTTGTTCCCTTTGTGGAGGTATTTGAAAGAAGGCCTCTGGGATACCTGTAAATACAATCTATAGTTATGTTTGTAACTATACATTTGTTACCTTTGTAACCGATAGTACTGGACTAGGGAATTGGCCAGGCTGATCTGATGACTCTGATGTCAGCCACATGGGTGTCTTACTGGAGGTTGGGGCTCAGGTTGAGGGACAGAATGTGTTTTAGTGTCCAGGGCCAGCTTCCGTAAAGGAGGGTGGATTTGGGGTTTCATGCAGCTTTCTCCTAATCTGTGGGTTGCGTGCAGTTCCATAGAGCAGGTTTTCCTTCAGGAGGGCAGGACGAGTCCTGTGATATGGCTCCGGTGTACTCTATCTGGAGAGCTTGTGGACCAGGACTCTCTGATCGGAGGCCTGAGAACAAAGCTAGTGCTAGGGTTTGGGCGTAGGTCATGGCAGGCTCAATGTTCAGTCCCTGAGGAAAACTCCAGAGAATCTGAAGTTAAGATGAGTGTCAGGATGTCGCTCATGCTGGAGTTTGTGTCGATGAGATCTGCTGGATGTAGGTTTAACCTCATGGGGGCAAGGCGTTTTCTCCCGCATGGAGGTTTTTGTGCAGTTCCAAATAGCTTGATATTTCCAGTGGGGAAGGTCCTGTGTTGTTTTATGAATAAGGTTTCCCCCATATGGAGGGATTTGAGAGCAGGGTTTAGGGTATGGATGCCTGAAAACCCAGCCTAGGTTTTGGATTTGGTCCTAGTGGCATGGCAGGCCTTATTTCCTGGCTCTGAGGCAGGTTACCCATGCAGCCTTGTTCAAAATGGTGCTCAGTCTAGGGGTCACAATTGGTGTTTGTGTCCAGGATGGCCTGAAAATGTGGGTGCAACCTCCGGGGCAATGCAGGTTTCTGCTATCTCTGAGGGTTTTCCATAGCTCCAAAAACCAAGGTTTCCTTCTGAGGCGCAGGAGTTTTGTTTTGAGGCTATGGGGTCCCTAATGTTGAGAGATTCGTGGGAAGGGCTCTGGGTATGGATGCCTGATAACCCAACATACGTTTAGCATAAGGCACTAAGGGCATGGAAGATTGCTGAGGAAGCCACGTGGCTTAAAAGACTGACTCCTTCAGCAGGTTCTTTCTTACTCATTTGTTTTTAATTGCTTTGAGTCTTGGAGTGCATAGCCCCAAATTGCACTCCAAATATTGGAAATTATCTTGTTTATTGTAAGCAATATAATCTGTGTGGTGCTTTATGTTTTATCAAAAGCTCTAAATACAAATACAGAGACACTATCCTGCACACTAATGATCTTTCTAAGACTGGAACATCAGAAAAACAAACAAAAAGAAGATCATGATCAACTCAAAAATTGTAAGACTGCAGTGGTGACCTGTGAACATCACGAGGGTTAATCAGAAAGGTCAGGAACTCTGAATACTACACTGAGGAAAAACAAGTACTCTGAGCACTTCAGAGCAGTTGCTGAGAGTGGTGTTAAAGCCTTGAATTTAGAGCCCATGTCTCATGTAAGTTGAGAGTCTGATCAAAAGATGGGGTTGTTCAAAAGGAAAACCACAGGCTCAAAATGCCCTCACATGGCTTAAGGCCCTAAGTTGGTTAGACAAGACTTAACAATGACCCAACTGCAGTTGCAACATCCAGAACTACATAACTTTTATCCAGCCCAGGTGGGAATTTCCTGGTCAGCACTAGGAAGTCTACTGAATGGCCCCCTATGTTTCACCTAGGAGGGTGATCTTACCTAAAACAATGGATTCTTAGCTGATTATGTTTTGTTATCTCCCTTGATGCCTTATTTTTAAGATTTATTTACTTGTGGGGAGGGTCAGAGTGAGAGTGAGAGGGAAACACAAACCGGCTCTGGGCTGAGCACAGATCCATGTGCAGGGCTGGATCCCAAGACACTGAGATCAGAGCCTGAGCCAAAACCAAGAGTGTGACAATTAACTAACTGCACCCCCCCATGCACTCCATCTCACAGGCTATCTTGGAAGTCTTTTCTTTCTTGTTGCCATTTGGAGCACCCCTCTATCTACTGGATAGGATACTATCCAAGTCATTCGTTGATCAATTAATAAAGCCTAGGAGGTCTGAAATCTTACTGGGTTCCATTTGTCTTATTTTGTGCATTTACCTTTGTTTACATTTTTTATACCATAAGCATTTACCTTTGCTTTCACCGGGTCTATGATGAAGATCCCATGAAATTATGTCAGTGAAAATACTTGCTGTGGAAAACCTAATGAGGGTGAATTTATTCATATACTTAAATTAATGTACATCTTATCCTAAAAGTAACACATGTATGATCACAGAGTCAGCCCCAAGGTTTCAGTTCTACCACTAACAGAGAGAAAAGAATAAATTTAATAAAATCATGGGGCTATGTGTATTGTTAAGTTTTGATTTTTCTGGTGATTAGAGAAAAATAAAATGGAGTGTTCAGTTCCCCAGTGAGCATTATGGTAAGGGAGAAATTATTGTTTATGATGTATTTCACTTGACAGTTATTTCTGAAATGAGTATCTCCCAAGGTCTTCTCATCAACAAAGCTAATGAGGGCATTTCTGTTCATGCGATTCTACAGTGGACATCTAAGAGCTGGCTCTTAAGAGCTTTTTTTAGTTCTTGAGAAAAGCTTGTTCATATGTATGTACACTATACATGAAAGACCAGAACAGTGAGTGATTCTGAAGAGAAATAAAAATCAGTTTTTCCATGATTTTGACCAGCCTTTGTTGAGAAAGAGCACCTAGACACATATACACATTTTATTGTGCAAAGTGTTTCCTTGATGTCTCTATGTCAATCGATGCATGATGTTAAAAGTTTTTTTAATCTTTTCTGCAGTTTTAATTTTTATTCCACTTAGTTAACTTGAGATTATATTATTTTCAGGTGCACAGTATGATGAATAAAGTCACTGTATGGAAAGGAAGGAGACATTAAAAACACTTTAAATTTAGCTCTTTAGGCTAATTTAACACTTAACATAATTATGCTAACATTTTCGTTCTTGGGATTTACCCCCTTGCTTATACCTCCAACCCATTTCCAGAACACACCTGCCGCCAGCCCCTATGCAGAAATTCTCTTAGGGCCGGTCTCCCACTGACGATGTCCAGGCCATGCCAGTGACGTTGGAACAGCCAGGCAGCCCCTGGGCAGTGGTAGGGTGGTATGGAGGGCCTGCATGGGGGACGCGACAGTGGCGGGGTGGGAAGCAGCAGCTGGGAGGGGAGGCAGAAACCAGAGGCTTGCAGTGAGGCAGCAGGGGCAATGGGGGGTCAGCGGGAAAGCAATGTTACTGGGTTACAGTCACAGTGGCATTGAAGAGGTGCAGTGGGGTGGCAATGGCATTGGCAGGGCACAGTGGGTCAGCAGCAGAGTGGGGGGGGGTGAAGCAGGACAGTACTGGAGTGGGAGTTAATGGTGGGGGCAGGCAGGACCAGCAGGGTGGCGGTCTCATGTTAGTGGGGCAAGGCAGCAGCAGCAGGGCAACCAAGGAAGGGGCAGTTGCCTTGTAATCACTGGCAGCAGCATCAGGCCAGTGGGTGGTGGGGCAGGGAGGGGGGCAGGGTCAGGGTGGCAATAAGGGGAGACGTGGAGAGTAGTTGGGGAGGGCTGCAGTGGTGATGGGGGGATGTTCAGTGGGACAGCAAGACCCTGGGGTGCGGTAGCTGTGGGAGGCGGGGAGTGGCAGGGGGAATCACAGGCAACTCCATGGGGCAATCGTGCTGTAATGGCATGAGGTAGCAGGTGGGGCCATGGGGCTGCCCAAGTGGGAGGAGGTGGCAGCCGGTGATGACCCTATGGTAGGGGGGTGGGACCCATGGGGGAGGGAGCAGGGGTCACCAGAGGCAGGTGAGGGGACATCCAGGCAGTAATGGCACAGGGAACGGTCGAGAGCCCATGGTGTGGGAGCTGTGTGACAACCAATGGGGGCAGTCCTGCAGTGACTGTTGGGGGTGGGTGGAATCAAGGCAGCAGCAACCGGTAGTGGAGGTGGGGCAAGCCCGGAGGTAGCGGCTCAGCAGCAATAGCAGCGGGGCGGTTGTGGTGGGCGGGCCCAGACTGCACTCCTGGGGGCGGGGCAGCAGCAGTGAGGTGAGCGTGGTGGGCGGGCCCAGAGTGCATGTCATGGGGGTGCGGCAGCAGCAGTTAGGCCAGCGTGGTGGGCGGGCTCAGAATGCACGTCACGGGGGCGGGCCAGAACAGTTAGGAGGGCGTGGTGGGTGGGCCCAGAGTGCACGTCAAGGGGGCGGGGCAGCAGCAATTATGCGAGCCTGGTGGGTGGGCCCATCATGCACGTGAAGGGGGTGGGGCGCCGAAGTTTGGCAGAGACCGGGGGCACAGGGCAGCCTCAGAGCCGTGGCAGCTGAGGTAAGGCGGGCAGTGTGAGGGCACAGCAGGGTGGCAGAGGTGCATGTGGCCATAGCAATGTGAGCTGTGCGGGGAGCGGGGCAGATATTCAGGGTGGAAGTAGTGTAGTAATACACCTGGCAGTGGGGAGGCAACGGAGCAGGGGGAGGGGAAGCCGTTAGGCAGTTGTGGCGTGTGGGGGAGGCAGGACCAGCCGGGAGTCAGCGGGACGTCAATGTCATGGCACGGTGGGCGGGGCTGCATGGGCCTGAGTAGTTGGCAGCCAGGAGACAACACTGAAGAAGGGGTTTGGGATCACATGGGAGGGAGCAGGAGTCATAAGAGGCAGGGATGGGGACAGGCAGTAGTGGCACTGGGAGGAGTGGGAGCTCTGTGGCACCTGTGGAAAATCGGTGGAATCTAGGTGGCCGCAGAGGGTGTGAGAGGGTGGGATCAGCCCCAGGCAGCAGTGCAGCAGCAGTTAGGACGGTGTGGTGGACGGGGCAACAGAGGAGGGAGGGTGTGGTTGGGCGGGTCCATCCTGCACGTCAAGGGGGCGGGGCGGCAACAGTGAGTCAGGCGTGATGGGCGGGTGCATTGTGCAGGTCAATGGGGTGGGGCAGCAGCGGCGGAGTGAGCATGGTGGGTGGGTCCATCAGGAAGGTGAAGGGGGATGGTCAGCAACAGTTAGGAGGTTGTTGGTGGGCAGGCCAGTCGTGCAGGTCAAGGGGGCGGGGCATAAAAGTTAGGAGGACGTGGTGGGTGGGCCTATCATGCAGGTCAAGGGGGTGGGTCAGCAACAGTTAGGAGCCCATGGTGGGCGGCCCATTGTGCACGTCAATGGGATGGGGTAGCAGTAGTTAGGAGGGCAGGGTGCGTGGGTCCATCATACATATAAAGATGACGGGCAGCATCAGTGGGGCAGATGTGGTGGGCGGGTCCATAGTGCACGTAAAGAGAGCGGGGCAGCATCAGTGGGGCAGGCGTGGGGGGCGGGCCATTTGTGCATGTCAAGGGGGCAGGGTAGCAGCAGTGGGACGGGCATGGAGGGCGGGCCCATAGTGCATGTCATGGGGACGGGGCAGCATCAGTGGGGCGAGAGTGGGAGGCGTGACCATAGTACACATAAAGTGGGCGGGGCAGCAGCAGTGGGGCAGGCGTGGGGGGCAGGCCCTTTGTGCACGTCAAGGGGGCGGCGCACCAAAGCACAGTAGAGGCTGGGACACAAGGCAACAGTGGAGCAGCGGCAGCAGTGGTAAAGAGGGTTGTGCGGGGGGGGGTACAGCAGGGTGGCAAGGGTACATGTGGGGGGCAGCAAGATGGTGGCAGTGTGAGAGGGGCAGGGGTTGGGTGTGCGAAGCAGTAATGTGGGTGGCCGTGGCGAGGCAACAGAGCAGGGGAAGGGGGAAACAGTTACTAGGTCGTGGCGGGTGGAGGGGAAGGACCAGCCTGGCACCAGCGGGGCATCAGTGTCATGGTGTGGTGGGCAAGGCTGCCAAGCTCCATGATGGCTAGGAGGTGGCAGAGAGGTTAGAACACTCACGGGGTGGGGCTGGCGGGGGAGGGAGTGGGGGTGTCACCAGGCAGCACTGGTACAGGGAGGGGAAGCTTCTTGTGGTAAGGGGAAGCTGTGTGACATGCGAGTGCAGCAGCCATGTGGCACCTGTGGGGGGATGGAATTTAGGTGGCAGGGCAGCGTAGGGAGTGTGGGACCAGCTCTGAGGCAGCAGCACAGCGACAGCGTGGCTGGCTTACTGGGCCTGCTCATAGTGCCTGCCAACAATGTGGGGCAGCGAAGCACAGCAGAGGCCATGGGCACAGGACAGATGTGGTGCAGCAGTAAGGGGGCCTGAGGAGGAACAGCAGGGTGGCAGGGGTGCATTTTTTGCGGGCAGCAAGCCAGTAGCAGTGCGGGAGGTGATGTACATGCTGGGCAGCCACATACTTGGCAGACAGGAGGCATTGGAGTGGGGGGAGGGGAGTAGCTAGGTGGTAGTGTCGCTTAGGCCTGGGCAGGACTAGCTGGGTATAAGCGGGATGCCAATATCATGGTGTGGTGGTGGGTCAGGCAGCGAGCAAGGGCCTGGGTTTGCTGGGCTTGGTGCATGTCTACAGGGCGGTACCACTGATAGCAGAAGCAGCGGGGACCCAGGGTAGCAGCGGAGGGGAAATGGCAGTTGTAAGTGGGGGCGGTGTGGACTGGGTTGCAGCGTGGTGGGAGCAGCTCATGTTGTGGGGGCAGCCTGGAGGTACCAGTGCAAGGAAAGTGCAGTAGGACTCATGGGACGGCAGCACCATGGCAACAGGGGTAGGAAATCAGGAAGGCTCCAGAGTGGGGGGCAGGATTCACACTAGGTAGTAGCTGCAGGGTGGGGTGGCTGGAACAGCACAAGGGCAGCGTGGCAGGTGGGGCAGGCATGCAACTTAACAGAGAAGGGCTGCATAGGGCTAGACTATGAAGACCAGCAGCAACGGGACACAGGATAGCAGCAGGACATAGGGCAAGAGTGGGACACAGGGAAGCAGCAGATCAGAAGCAGGGTGGCGGTAAGGGGGCAATGACAGTGAAGGGATGGGTCTGGTAGTGGGGATGTGGGACACCCTGCAGGGTAGATGTGCGGGGAGAGCAGAGAGGGATGGTAGCAGAAATGTGGGGGGGGGCAGCAGGACAGTAATGAGCATGGTGGTGTGCGGGATGGGACAATGTGGCTGCACAGGTGCATGTGGGGTGGCAGGCAGGTGGTGGCGTGGGGAGAAGGGGGGGACGGAACCAATGGAGAGGCAGTGGGACAGCAACTGCACAGGAAGGGCATGAAGGGTGGGGTAAGCCTTAATGCATGTCAGTGGGGACTGGACAGTGAAGGTCATCAGTGGCCTGGGGCACAGGGCAGAAGCTTAGATACAGCAGCAGTGGTAATGTGGACAGAATGAGGGGTGTGCTACGGATGGCAGGGTCATGAGGCTGGGGCACCCAGGAAGTAGTATCATTGGGAGAATGCTGGGACGAGTGGGGCGGCAGCAGCAAGTCAAAGGGGAGGGAATCTGGAGGCACTGGAGTAGGGATGGGGGCACGACAGGCAGTAGCATGTTGGGGGTGTTTGGTGGGACCAGCAGGGCAAGAACATCAGGTTAATATATGTGTGGGCAGGGCAGGGGCCCTGCACAGCTGTGGCAGCAAGGGGACAGTATGCAGTGAAGAAATGGCAGTGGGGGACAATGAGACAGCAGTGACTTGAGAAAGGCAGTGACTTAAGGAAGTGCAGTTGGATGGCAGCAGAAGTGGAGGTGAAGCAGGGAGAGATTTGCCCGGATGTGGTTGGGAGGGACCAGCGGGGCAGCAGCTGCTTTGCAATAGCATGGCATGGCTTGGGGGCAGGGCGGGATGGTGGAGATGGGCAGGAGCATCACGGTGACCATGGTAGCAGTGCTGGTGCTTGGAAACACAGGCACCAGGCCAGTAGAAGCACTGAAAAGTGGCACAGCAGGGTGGCAGAGTCCTGGGGGTGCACAAGGGAGTGGTAGGGGCACTGGGGGTGACAGAGCAGGGCATCTGTTGCAACACACAGGGCAGCAGGGCAGCTATGGCGAGGGTTAGCTGTTGCGGGACAAAGGGATAATGCTGTGGACTAGCAGGGTGGAGGGTGGCAGTGCTGGTGGAAGCGGCCTGTCAGCAATGGGGGGTGGAAGGGACAGAGGCGGGTGTGTGGGGTGCAGCAGGGTTCCAGTGGGGGGATGGCACAGTGGGGTGGCCGTGGTATGGAGTTTGGGCACCAGCCAGGCAGCAGAAACACAGATGGGGGTGCGGTGATTTGGTAGCAGCGCGATCAAATGCTTTTCCTGCATATGTTGAGATGGTTCTTTGATGCTGATCCTTCGTTTTGTGAATGCGGCATATTAGTTTGATTTGTGGGACGATTTTTATGTCTATGTTCATGACAAATATTAGTCTGACATTTTCTTGGGGAACATTGGGGGGGTTTGATAAAGGCCATGCTGGCCTCATAAAATGAGGCAGGGAGCTTTCCTTCCTCTTGTCTTTCTGGAAGAGTTGGAGAAGGTTTGGTATTCATTTTTTTCTTTTTTTCCGGTGGATGATTCATAGAATTCACCAGTGAAACCATGGGGTCCTGGACTTTTTCTGGTTGGAAGTTTTTGGTTTCTTATTTAATCTCCCTACTGGGCATTGGTTTGTTCAGAATTTCTGTTTCTTCAGGATTCAGTCTTGGCAGGTTTTATGTTTCTGGGAATGTATCCTTTTCTTTTGGATTATCCAGCTTCTTGGGGTGTAATTGTTCATAGGACTTTCTTATGAGGCTTTGCATATCCATGGTATCAGGGAACAACTCTTTCATTTCTGATGATGAGTCCTCTTTCTTTTTTGTTAGCTTGAGTCTGGCTGAGACTCTGTCAGCTTTGTTCTTTTCAAAGACCCAGCTCTTTGTTGATCTGTTGTTTTTTTTTTTTTTAATCTTTCTGTTGTCTTTTTAGTCTATATTTCACTTATTTCAGTTCTGATGTGTTCCTTCCTTTGTTCTACTAACTTTGGACTTCATTTATTCTTTTTCTGTTTCCTTGAGGTATCACGTTAGGTTGTTTATTTGAGATGTTTCCTGTTTCTTGAGTTATCCCTGTATCACTATAAACTTCCTTCTTAGAACCGCTTTTTTTTTTTTATAAGTTAGCTCTAAAGGGTACCTGTGTGGCTCATTCTGTTAGGCATCGGACTTTGTCTCAGGTCATGAATTTAGGGTTCTGGAATTGAGTACTGCGTCAGCTCTCTGGTCAGCATGGGGAACCACTTCTTCCCTCTTCTACTGCCTGCCGCTCCTTCCACTTAGCTCAGTCTCTCTCTCTCTCTCTCCCTCTATGTCAAATAAATAAATCACATCTTCAAAAAATTAAAGTGATCTCTATGCCCAGCTTGGGGTTGAAACTCAAAACTGCAAGATCAAGAGTCACAGCGCTCCACTGACTAATTGGGTGCCCCATTTTAGAACCCGTTTTACTGCATTCCATTACTTTTGTTTGATTGTATTATTTTTTCATTTGCCTCAAAGTATCTCTGTGATCCTATTTCAGTTTTCCCATGAATTCATTTGGTTGTTCAGTAACATGTTGTTTAGTCTCTGTGTTTATGAATTTCCAGTTTTCTTCTTGTAATTGATTTCTAGTTCTATATCACTGTGTTTCGAAAAAATGGTCGATTTGGTTTCACTCATCATTTGGGAAAATCTTAGGCTTCTGGAGTTAATTGACTTGTCTTGTGGCCTCACATATGACCTATGGTGGAGAATGTTCTAGGTTCACTTGAGAGGAGTGCATTCCATGTGCTGCTTTTGGATGGAGCGTTCTGTGTGTATCTGTCAAGTCCATCTAAGTAACGGGTTGTCTGAGGCTGATGTTTCCTTTGTGATCTTCTGTCTGGATGGTGTATCATTGAGAGAAGAGTGAGGTATTAAATTTCCCTGTGGTATTTGGGATGATTGCTTTTCTTAGGTCTGTTCATATATGTTCTACATATTTAGTTGCTCCACTGCTGGGTGGGTAAATATTTATAATTATTGCATCATCTTACTGCATTGATTTCATTATCAGTTTCTAGTGCCCTTCATTGTCTCTTGTTACAGTGTTTGGATTTTTTTCTTTTCTTCCTCCATTGGACTGAAAATCAGAAGATCATCTGTTAGCTCTGAATTCATGAGCAAAGCACAGTCCTGCTCTAAGTCTGGTTTTCTTTATTTTCCTATATAAATAAACACAATAAATTCTTCTCCCAGGATGATATCCTGACTCCAGTAAGAAAGTATGTATAAGAGTGCTTTGTAAACCAGGAGATACTGCCCAATAATGAAAATGATTCATTTCATTTGGTGATGCAACCACCAAATGTTCAAGATTAGATTTTTTAAGACATATTTATTAATTGTAGAGACAGAAAGAGATTGCATGCACAAGCATATGATAGAGAGGGGAGGGTCAGAGGGAGAGAGGGAATCGTCCAACAGGGTCCCCGCTGAATGTGGAGCCTTGTGTGGTGCTCTCTCCCAGCAGCTGGGATCTTGATTTGAGCCCAAATTAAGAGTATGCTGCTTAACTGACTGTGCCACCCAGGTACCCCCAGAATAAGATTTTTTAAAATATTTTTGAGGGTTTCCTTTCATAGGTATTATTCTATGTGACCTCTATTTCATTCAAATCTAAAACCTATTATTAAATTAAAAATTGAAGCTGTTCTAAAAGCAAATGTTCATAATATCCTCAGAGGTGGGGCAACAGGCAGAAAAGAGGTTAAGTAGGGACACCAGAGTGGTTCAGTTGTTGAAGTTTGCCTTTGGCTCAGGACATAATCACAGGTTCATGGGATCAAACCCCAGTTCAGACTCTCTGTTCGGTGGGGAGTCTTCTTCTCCATCTCCCTCTGTCCCTCCCCCTGCTTATACCCCCTTCTCTGACTCTCAAATAAATAATTAAATTAAAAAGGCAAGTTACTTTCTCAGTGTCATGATAAATATTAGAACTAGATACATTCCTGATTGTCTGACCCTGAAGAGTGTGTTCTTTCATTTGTACATTTACCAAAAAATACCTAGCCCTCAAAATACCAAAGATTAAATTAGTTTCCCCTTTCTCCATGCATTGAGTATCGGAAGATACGACAATTCCAGGATCCTGGCTGGCAGGGTCGGTGGAGTGTGTGACTCTTGATCTCCAGGTTATGAGTTTGAGTCATGTTTGGGGTACAGGTTACTTAATTCAAAAAAAAAAAAAAAAAACAACAAGATGCTATATTTGGGTTTGTTTTCTTTTTTTCCTTTTGACACCTTCACCCATTTCTCCCACCTCCAACCCCAAACTTCTGCCAGCCCCCATCTGTTCTGTCTGTGTGCTCACATTTTTGTTTTTGTTTTGTATGTTTTAAAGTTCTACATGTAAGTGATTTCTAGTATTTGTCTTATTGTTTGACTGTTTTACTTAGCATAATGCCTTCAAGGGTGACCATGATGTAAATCAAAAGATTTCATCCTTTATTATGGCTGAGTAGGATTCTGTGTTTATCGACCACAATTTCTTTATTCATTCATCCACTGATGGCATTTAGGTTGTTTCTTTATTTTCACTGTTGTAAATAATCCTGCAGTGTACACCGGGGTGAATATACTTTTTTGAATTAGTGTTTTCATTCCCTTCAGATACTCAGAAAGGGAATTTCTGGCTCCTTTCGTTGCTCTCTTTTTCATTTTTTTGAGGAACTTCTGTACTGTTTTCCATAGTGGCCGCACCCATATATACTCCCCATAGTGGTGCACTAGAGTTTTCCTCTACTCCACATATTCACCAAAACTTGCTATCCCTTATGTTTTTTTTAAAATGGCCCTTCTGAAAGGTGTTAAGTAGTGCCTCATTCTGGTTTGATTTGCATTTCCCTGATTATTAATGAGGAGCATCTTTTCATGTTCATGTAGACCATCTGTATGTCTTCATTAGGAAAATGTCTGTTTGGAACATATCTTGATAAACTCAATAACTTGTGGGGTTTTTGTTGTTTTGGGTGCTTTTGTGTGTTTTGTTTAGTTTGGTTGTTGAGTTGCATGATTTCTTTGTATTTTGAATATTAACCCCTTATCGGATATATAATTTACAAATGTTTTACCTTAGGTTACCATTTTATTTTGTTGATGGTTTCCTTTGTTTTTTTGGATGTTTAATAGTTAGATGTAGGCCCACACTTTGCTTCTTTGTTTGTTTTCACTTTGGTCTCCGCTTAAAAAAACCACTACTGAGACCTTTTGTCAAGGACCTTTCCAAACCCTGTGTTTTCTACTACAGGTTTTATAGTTCCAGGACTTATATTCAATTGTTTGACCCATTTTGAGTTAATTTTTGTGTATGGTGTAAGAGAATGGTGCAGTTTTGTTCTTTTGCATATGGCTCTCCAGTATTCCCAGCACCATTGATGAAAGAGACTGTTTTTCCCCCTTGTTTATTCTTAGTTCCTTTGTCATAAGGTCCCGGACCATAGATGTCTGTGTTTACTTCTGGGATGTTTCCTGTTTTCTGGTGATGTGTGTGTCTGTTTTTATGACAATGCTAGATTGTTTTGATTACTCTAGCTTTGTCATTAGTCTGAAATGAGCAAGCACAATGCCTTTAGTATGGTGGTTCTTTCTCTAGATTGCTCTGGTATTCAGAGTATTTTGTGGCATTATACAAATTTTTCGAACCTTTTTTCTCTTTCTGTGAAAAATGTCCTTAGAATTTTGGCAGGAATTGCAATGAAATTTTAGATGTTTTAGGGAAGTATGGACATTTTACCATTTTGCTCACCCATGAATATGTGGTGTCTCTTGGTTTATGTGTGTTGCCTTCAATTTCTTTCCTTACCATCTTGTCGTTTCATCATAGAAGATTTTACCTCTTGGTGAAGTATATTCCTGGGTGTTTTATTCTTTTTCATGCAACTTCAGGTGGGATGATCTTCCTAATTTATTTTCTGATGATTCGTTATTAGCATATAGAAACACAGCAGATTTTGGGGTAGTGATATTGTATCCTGCCCCTTTACTGAATTTAGTCATAGTTTGAACAATTTTTCACTGGCTTCTTTGAGGTTTTCCTTATATTCTATATCATCTCCAACTAGTGGCCATTTTACTTCTTTCTTTCCAGTTTTGATGCCTTCTGATTATCTTCTTGCATAGTTGTTCTGCCTTGGATTTTCAATATTGTGTTCAGCAAAAGTGGCAAGGAAAGATCAGTAATGTTCCTAACTTAGGCGTTCTTAGAGGAAATAGAAACAGCTAAAACTTTTCACTATCAGATGTGATGTAATCTGTGTGGTTGTCATATATGGCCTTTTTATAAAAGATTTTATTTATTTATCTGATAGAGAGAGAGAGAGATCACAAGTAGGCAGAGAGGCAGAGAGAGGAGGAAGCAGGCTCCCTGCTGAGCAGAGAGTCAGATGCAGGGCTCGATCCCAGGACCATGGGAAAATGACCTGAGCTTAAGGCAGAGGCTTTAACCCACTGAGCCACCCAGGTACCCCATATGGCCTCTTCAGTGTTGAGGTATGTTCCTGGTCTACACACACTGTTGAGAATTTTTATTGCAAACGGATATTAAAGTATGTCAAATGCTTCCCTGCATCTCAAAATAACATCATTTTTATTCTTTATTTTCTTAATGTGCTGTATCACTTTGATCAATGTGCACCTCTAAAGCATGATTGCATTCCTGCAAGATCCCACTTGATCATAGTATATGATTTTCTCAGCATATTGGTGAACTTGAGTTGCTAGTATTTTGTTGAACATTTTTGCATTTATGGTCATCAGGGATATTGGACTATAAGATGCATTTTTGGGGGGTCCTCATTTATTGTTGCATTAGGGTTATGTTGGCCTCAGCAAATGAGTTTAGAAGCTTTCTCTTCTAGTTTTTTGAAAAGTGGGCAAATGACTGCTATGAATCCTTACCTGAATGGGAGAATTTACCATGAAAGGCTTCTGGTTATGGAACTTGGATTTTTGGGAGGTTTTAAATTGCTGATATGATGAGTACTAGTGTTTTATGTAAGTATTGAATCACTAAAGATGAAACTGTTTCCACATTTTGGTGGTGGGCTGGATGAAGGGGAATGAGAGTCATGGGGGCCCAGCACTCAGAGGCTCCATCTGCCACTGTCCTGTGCCATTTCTCTCAGATGCTTGCAGAGGAGGAAGGAAGTGGTGGAAACATGGCAGAGTGGTGGTGGTGGGGTGGTGGGAATGTGGGGTCCGAGGTGGTGATAAGACTAATGTGTGGCCCTCCTGTCCCACCCACAGTGTATCAGATCCTCTACTGCCTGGCCAACAGCAACACCAGCACGTTCACCACAGTGGAGATGGGTGCCATGTTGAGGCAATTCACAGCCACATAGCTGGCCCCAGATTCAGCATACTTATTCAGACTGATGACCAAGATGAGGCAGGGCTGGGGAACTCCTAGAGGCCACTCTCATCACCACTGACAAGTGAGGTAAGGCCAGAGGTCCAGGTCCACTGTCCTGATGACATGGGGAGGACAGCTGGGCCCAATTGGGAGCCACAAACTTGCTGGGTCCACAGCTTCCTGGGGCAGAGGTTGCAGGGTAGTGTGTCTACACAGCTCGATATTTACCAGACAGGCAGGAATGTCCCTGGAGAGGAGGTTGTGTAACTGGATCAGTATGGCTCTGAGTCACCATGTTGGAGTTAGGCTCCCTGAAGCAAGGTGCTTTTTCTATGATGTTCAAAACGAAATGACCAGCTGAGCCAGGTGTTCCAAAACACGTTTTCTACAAAGCAATCCTAGGGGGATATGTCTTCATGGATGCTGCTTCTGTTCCAAGCACTGGTGAGGTGCTTTTATTGTTCATTGTCTTGGTTTCTCCTCTACAAACCCTGGGGTACAAAGTGCTGTGATGTCCACTTCTATGGAAGATGTGGGGCACAGACAGAGTCAGCCATTCGACTGGGACACAGCTATTGAGGCAGTGATGTGAACACCCTCCACAGACTCTGGGATCCCTGTTCCCACAGCATTATGCTGTGGGTTCCCATATCAGTGAGCCACTGATATGTCCTCCAGCCTCATTTTGGGATTTGCCTCAGTGGTTTCCCTTCCCAGGGCCACCCCAACTACTCTAGGCCAGATTTATGCCACCCAACCTTGGAGGTACCACAGGGGTTCCAGGTTAGGTCGATGTCAGGACAGAGCAGGAGCGATCTGGAATGCAGAGCAGCCACTGAAACCCCACTCTGAGGCCTCCAGGAGCCTGGGTGGCTTTCAGGGCAGCATGATGCCTGCCAGTTTCTGTGCTACAAACAGCCCACATGCATAGTTCCCTTAGAGTTCTGGATTCCAAATGTGAGGCACAGGAACTGCATCCCTGTTCTCTCCACATCAAAGGAGCAGGCTGTGCTTTGGCCCTGCTGAGGTCACACAGTAGCCCATGGGTAGTAGCTTGACCTGGCCTATCTCAGGACTTGTGTTGAGGGGAAAATATGGCTCATTAACATCCTGTGCTCTTGAATGGAGAACCCCATCCATGCCCCAGAGATATCTCCCTGGACATTGGAGAAAAATGAAAACAACAAAATGAAACGATCCAGGATATATTTGAGCCCATTTACCTGCAGAGGTATTCTTGCTCTGTGGCTGGCTCATCAATGTCAGAACGGGGCCCTTACTGGATCACAGGTAGGCTGACAACCAGGCCATTTGCAGGGTATCTTGAAATGTTTCTGCCCCGGGAGTAGCACATTTGCTCACTACTTATGTTGTTTGTGCTGTTGTGCTGAATCCTCTTTTGACCCACCTGCGTACCATGAGAGGCTGAGTGATATGCAATGCCTGGAGTGTAGAATATGTTGGCTTCACTATACATCTGTCCCTAGGGGTTATTCAGCTGGTGGGAAGGGGGCTGGGAGCAGGTATTTGGGTCTGACGTGCCTTGCTTCAGAAGTGCCCCCTGAGATTGAGCAGGAAGGCAGGGCCTGCAGTCTTATCTGGCACTTGGGTCCACATTGGTCATAATGGTGGTTGGGTTGAGGGGAGCACAGGGCCAGCAAGCCAGAGTCTGTGGCTCCTCAACTGCCAGTTGATGGCCTGCAACCAGGACCTGGGGCACTGGAGCAGAGCCAGAGTCACAAGGCCTAGGCATATGCTCATAGGAAAGGACTGGAGGCAGGGAGGGAGGTGGGCATGCCCAGGCAGCTGCATCAGACAGCCAGATCACAGGGGGGCTGAAGCCCAGCTCTATACTCTGTGACACATGTTGGCATGTCTCAGGGCAAAAAGCACACAGCGGGAATTCTGACATCACCACAACACTTAAGTAGAAGGTGTGGTGTGACGTGCAATCAGGCACCTGGTTACAGTGTGTGTGTCTCCTAATCCAGTCTCCTTTCGAATGCCTAGGTCAGCACTTGGGCGTTGGATGGATGGAAGCTAGCTAGGGTGCAGGAGTTCTTTCTGAGGAGGCTGGCATGTGGAATGCTGCCTTGTGGCTGGGGTGGGTGGTGGGGCTAGAGACCAAAATATCCTGCTAAGTGTTAAGGCTCAGGCTCTGTGCAAGGGGATTCTTGGAAGCTCCACTGAAGAAGAACCCTATCTGCATGTCCCTGCAGCTCTGCTCCCCCTGCACAAACCTTGGATGGGTGCAAAGAGGTATAAAGGGTGGGAAGGAGTATATTTGCCCCTTCCACCCCTATGCAGGTTACCACCTTCCAAGGAGATCCATCAAGGACATGGAACACAGAGGCTGAGTGGCCTGGTGGACACCAGGAGAGGGTGTGCTGTGCAACCGGGGGATAAAGGGCTAGACCTGCCTGACCATGGTGGATGCAAAGTGGGCACTGAACAGTTTTGTGGGCTTCGGGTAAGACGGTGGGCTGCAGGGTTTCACCATCATCCAGGAAGCCTCCATGAACACTGTTGCAAATCCTTTACAACCCCTCTGGTTTTCTCCTTGGGAGAAAATTCTAGAAGTAGAACACTTAGCTCAGAAGACATGAGTGTGTTTGGCTTGGACATATGGAAACTCATGGACACGCCATGCCCTAGGGAGCAGGATGCTGGTCTTGTGGCCTCTCTGCCTCCATGCTGATATCTTGCTTTCAATGTTTGGTGAAAATATATCTCATTAATCGTGTGTCCACAGGCCTTTCATTCCTACTCTACCACTAAATGCCTGTGGCTTTACATGGTGATGTGCCTCATGGGGTCTCAGTGTCTGATCATGAAAATTCTCAAACTCAACTGGGTACAGATTTGCAGAACTCATGGAAAAGCTGCGTTCAAGCCGAACAAGAATTAATAAGGGGGGACTAAATGAGTTGAGGGAGATGAGTCTACCTTTGTGACTCTTGTTTGAAACATTGCCGGTTCTTTAATGTTTCTTCTTCCAGATTGAGGGAAATTATCCATGTATCTGTATCTGTATCCATGTATCTGTATTTCTGGATCTGAAAGTATCCATGATCTACAGAAATGTGATGAAATATTTCTGTGTGAGCAAATGGGAGCATTTAACTTCTCTCCCTCCCTGAATCCTCCATCATTCAGAATCTGTCAGGAAGAATTCTTTCTTCCAAGGTACTTAGGATTATTGACATAAGTTCAGCACAAATGCCTTTTTCTTGTAACAGTACACTGCTGGAAACATTGGTTATTTTACCAAGGGATTGAGTGAAATGTCCAATTTGAGAGTAACGTGTATAGAGTCAGATAATGACCAGGCAATTTTCAGGAATTAAGGGTGGCTTTGTGGATCCCCTTGGCAATAGAAGCTTCACACTTCGATGACACAGTGCCCAGAAGCCTTGCCATATGAGTAGGGAAAGTTATTTGTTGGCAGTTATAGGAACCTCAGGATATTTGGGGGACCTCGAGAAGAGGAATCAACCAAAATCGACAGGTATTGCAGTCAAGTCTTATGGGAGCATCACGCTTGGCTTTGGCTTGGACACTACTGTATTTAACTCTAGAGATTCCTCATGAAAAGTTCCCAACGCGGGACGCCTGGGTGGCGCAGTTGGTTGGACGACTGCCTCTGGCTCAGGGCGTGATCCTGGAGTCCCGGGATCGAGTCCCACATCAGGCTCCCAGCTCCATGGGGAGTCTGCTTCGCTCTCTGACCTTCTCCTCGCTCATTCTCTCTCTCACTGTCTCTCTCTCTCAAATAAAAAAAAAAAAAGTTCCCAACACAGCAGGGTTTCAAAATCTGGATGAAATGGTCCATCACTATGCCTTCCAGGCTTAGTTAGAATAGATGCTAATAAACCAAGTGTGTTTGTGGCTGCCTTCTTGCATCTAAGAAACCATCCCAAATCCGTTGAACTGAAATCCATCAGCTATGTGGACTGGCACCCGCTGCCACCACCACCAGGCATTTCTTTGCCTCACAGTGGGTCCTGTGAAGCTCTGAATCTATTTAGTTTGCAATAAGGTTTGGAGGTTGGCAGTGCTTTCTTATTGGGAAAATCCTATCAGAACTATACCCCAAATTGTCCCAGAATCTTCTAGAAGCCAGTTGCTGGAGGGCTGGCCCTTTGGGTCAGTAGCATAGTCGCTGGTTAAGAGTGAAACAACTTCAATCTCCAAGGTATAGGTTACGTTCATATTGGGTGGTGATTAGTTGTTGACTTTTTTATTTCTTTCTTTTTTTTTTCTTTTTTTTTTAAGTTCCAGGGTCCATGAGAGACATGTCTTAGAAAGGAAAGATCAGAGGCTCATTTCAGCCAAAAAGAGTTGTGAAAAGAGAAAGAAAGTCTAACAGAGTCACTCATGGAGAGTAGAAAAGACATTGAAAAGGTAGAGTATATGCATATCTCCTATGGGAGTTCTATGTCATTGAAGACACGGGGTAGATTAATGAGAACACATGTCAAAGGTTAAAAAAGATTCAAGGAGAAGTAAGCAACCCTAGGACGGTCATGCAAAATGCCGTTGAAAGAGGGTTTCTGCAGATCTTCTGTTCGGGTTCTCAGATCAGCAGGAACTTTCTTTAGCCTCTCCTCACTAATTGCAAATGATGATTGACCTCTGGACCATCTCCTGGCCCACATCCTCCTTCTTGGGACTGGCATAGATATCATGGAACTCCTGGTAGCCAACTTACCATGCATGTATTATTTGAAGGTCTGCCAGCAGCAATGCTAATTCTTTCACAAATTCCGGGATCCTGTGGTTTTGGCCTCTTTGAGCTTGTGCTCACTGCTGGAAGGGAGGAGCATGCTTTCATTTTTGTATGACATTGTGTCTTCCCGAATATGGGTCCTGAAACCTCAGCTAAACGCTCTCTGTGTTTTTACCGGTGGTGCTTCGAGGCTCAGGTGACTTGGCCTCCTTGGCAGCTTCCAATGCATCTGGCCTCTGTCTCTTCAGTGCAGATCCAAGTGCAACACATACAGGAGTGTGACCCCTGTCGTCTCCATGGTGGATGTGCATCACAGCAGTAAGTTGTCCTGGTTCTGAACTTTCTGTCTGGGTTGAGGTTCATGGTGTGACTTGGGTGCCTCTTTTGCTGGCTTCTGTCTTTCTTCTGGAGGGAAAGATACCGTCTTCTTTTCGATTAAATTGGAGATGTACCATTAGCCAGAATAACTAGAATTTGTTGCTTGGGGAAAATTACTTAGTGGCACATATGGAGAAGGTTCTGCAAGTCCCTCCTCCAAAAAAAAAAAAAAAATCTGAACTACAGTTTGCTTCTGTTAGCAGAATCCTGAATTATTGCAGGGTTATTTTATAATTAGACATTCTCTCCAAAAGTGTTTTCTGTCAACACATTCTTTTTAGGGCCAGTAAACTAGAGTAAAAATTATTGGGCATCTTGGGGCGCCTGGGTGGCTCAGTGGGTTAAGCCGCTGCCTTCGGCTCAGGTCATGATCTCAGAGTCCTGGGATCGAGTCCCGCATCGGGCTCTCTGCTCAGCAGGGAGCCTGCTTCCCCCTCTCTCTCTGCCTGCCTCTCTGCCTACTTGTGATTTCTCTCTGTCAAATAAATAAATAAAATCTTTAAAAAAATATCGGGCATCTTTACAAATGGATCTCTGAGTGGATGTGCTGTTTTTTTTTTTGTTCGTTTGTTTGTCTTTTTTTTTTTTTTGAGGGGGAGGTGCGAGAGAGAGGGAGAGAGAGGGAGACACTGGGCAGGCGCGACACACTTTGCAGGGCTCGATCTCACAACCCTGGAATCATCATCTCGGCCAAAATCAAGAGGGTCAGTAAGAATGTCACTCACATAGAGTAGAGAAGACATGAGGAGGTAGAGTGTTTGCAAATCTCCTGTAGGAATTCCATATCACTGAAGATTCAGGGTAGATGAATGAGAACATATTTCTAATATGAAGATTCTAGGAGAAGTAAGCATTGCTAAGAGGTCATGTGAAAGGCAGTTGTAATAGGATTTCTGCAAGTCTTCTGTTTGGTTCTGGGAGCAGCAGGAAGTTTATTTAGCCTCCTGTCACTAGTTGCCAATGGTGATTGATGTCTGGATCACCTCTTGTTCTACACACTCCTCCTTTAGTCTGTAATAGACATTGTGGAACTTCTGGTAGCCAAGATTGGAAGGGGAGGTATGAAGGGAGAGAGAGAGACCTTTACACAGGTTCCATCTGTGGTGCAGAGCATGACACATGTCACGGGCTCAATCTGACAACCCTGATATCAGGACCTGAGCCTAAATCAAGTTTGTCCCTTAAATAAAAGAAACATACAGGCATTCCTGGATGTTCTTTGTGTTTATGGAAGGGAGCATACATATCCCCTCCTGTTCTAAATCTTCTAAATCGTGGACTGTTTCCATATCGGCAGTAGTCTTACACATTCTCAGGCCAAGAAATAAGGAGCAATTCTTGGTGGTGGAGAAAAGCAGCTTGCTACCAAATTCTCATAGAGGGGGAGGAAGACGTCACTGCCTGAATCTGAAAATTACAGTTTAATTCCTGTCGTGATACACACAATTCTTCAAAATCAGCACCACTCTAAAAGATTAAATTAATTTGAATGTACTGGAGTGGCACAGTTGGTTAAGCATCTGCCTTTGGCTGAGGTCAGGATCTCTGGATCTTGGAGGATCAGGCCCTGCACTGGACACCCTTCTCAACGTGAAGCTTGCTTCCTCTCCCTCTTCTCTGCTGCCCAACCTGGACTATTCTTTTTTTTTAATACAATATATGATTTTATTAATAAATAGTGTGAAAACATCAGTGATAATTGCCTGAGCATTAAATTCTTTTAAACATCCACGTCTTGGCTTTATTATTGTGCATACTGGCCTCTATGGCACTACAAGTAAACATAAAAATAGTTCCCATATCCATGCACAGGTATTCAGCTATAATACCATTTACAAATTATTATAGACAAGGTAACCTTTGCAATAATTAATATTCATTTGGACAATCACAATTAAATGAGTATTAAATCAAGCAAGAAATGGGCTATGTTCAACATGTTCTAGATGTCAGGGTGTAATAGTCAAGGTCATTTAAAACTTAATTTTCTTTTTTTCTTTAGAGGCACATCTTTTGTTTATGTGGGTGATCAAATGAAAACTGAGGAAAGCATTCTTAGACCACAGTAACAAAAGTCAGATACAAGAGAGCGCTTGCCTCTTCTTTTGAAAGAAGCAATACATTTGTTCATTCTCTCTCTCCAAGCATCATTTCCCATATTATAATGAAAATGCTTACAAGTACCAACCCCAAAATTCTGTCTTCAGCGTGAGTCCTGTCCTCAAGCAAGTCCTCTCGGTGGCTGGACCAGGAGCCAGCATATGGGACTTGCCATGCCCCTAGGCCCCCATTCTAAACCAGAGGTCGGGTTGTCCACTCGCCCCTCCCCAGCGCTCTCCTCTAGAATCCATCTTTTGGTGGGACACTTGAGGTAAAAAAACAGAAATGAAACTTCCCATCCCAAAGAATGACCCCAAATTCTTGGATTTGCTCTAAATCCCCAGAGAGGGATACTCGTCCATGCCCGATGAAGCCACCTCGACATTCAACGGCTATCACTGAAGCAAAATCCAGAGACAAAAGCTTGAGGAAACACGTCACATTCACCCTTTGTTCATATCATGAAGAGTTCTCCTCACCGTCTGTAGATCGTGCCTTCTGTACCTATATCCCCAAACCTCAGCCGAGTTTGTATTTTCAGACTTCTGCCCCACAGCCCTAGTCCACACACCCTCCAGGATGGTGACCCTGGAGCCACACTTCAGGACTCTTCCTGCCCTCTCCATGGTAACTCTGCCCATTTCATTGGCCCCAACACTACAGATTCAGAGAAACCACCAAAGACTCCGAGGCCATCCCAATACTGTGGGCCACCCGGGACAAACATAAGTGATATGAAACCAGCTGCACAACTACCTCCACTCAGACCAATAGACAGATTTCCCCAGAGAAGAAGATTCAACCAGACATGCCCCTTGGCCCTAATTAGATCCATTGTTTTGTTTCCAGGCATCTCTCCTCAGAGTCCTGGTTTCCAATACCAGCATATGGGGGTTTCCTGAGGCACCGATCATAACGAATCTCATCACCACATGGGAAACTTGCTCAATGGAGATGTGTCAAAACCTACAGTTAGGAGAATCCTTCAGGAAACCAGTGCTACCACCCCATTCCAAGGTCTCCATGAACAAAAACCCAAATTATGACTGTTCCTCAGGGGAGTCCATTTCACGTCAGCCCCCTCGTTTGCTCCCCCAGAGCCAGCAGATCGAACCTGTCTTGTCGAGAGGATACAATTGGAATGCGAGGTGAGCTGCCCAGGCATCCATCCTTAGATCCCTGCTCTGGGTCTTTCCTTATGGGACAACCTGGAGCCATCTAACAGGTCTCGACTGTCCCGCAGAAGAAATCCTTGTGCATGGAGCATCTCACAACTCCCATCATGGGAAAACTTCCCAGGCCACATGATGACCCCATTCTTCATGAAGGCGGATCATGGGCAGAAACTCCAATCTGAGCTAACAGCTGACCCTCGCCTTGACTTTAGAAGCATGAGATCTCAAATCAGCTCTTCAGAGTGTGCCTGCCATGTCCTCACACCGAAACCTAAGCCTAGCTTGTGTTCTCAGACTTCTGTCCTCACACTCCTGGCCCACAAGCCCTCCAGTTTGGGAATTCTGGAGCCACAATGCAGCATTGTGCCTGCCGTCCAGAAGAAAAACGTTACCCTATGGGGCTACACAGAAATCCCCAATGAGGATCAACCTGTATGCCACTCGACTGTTCCCCAATAATACAGCCTACTTTGGGCACTAATGCCCTGTCTGACACAGCCTGAGCCCGGATGTCCCGACTGACAACCCAGACAGCTGGCCATACAATGAGCACATCGGAACTGACAGGAACGTAAGTCAACATCTCTTCCCAACCTCGGTTTTTGGACTTCAGAACCTAGACCTTATCTCCAATCACTGCCTAGTGGTGAATGTGATGCAGAAATCAGAATTCCACCTTCCCCATGCCCAGAAACCAATGGTTCGCATGTTGTCCAACGTTCAGTGTAGGAGATACTAGCCTGGCCCATGAGGCCCTGGCCATGTTGAGGGCCGCTTTGGATATAAACACGCTTTGCGACATTCAGTGATTTGACACAAGCTGAGCAGCTACCTCCACTTAGACCATAGACAGATGTCCCCAGAGAAGCAGACTGAACCACACAGGACCGTAGGCCTTAGGCTGTCATCTCTTCCCAACCTGGGTTTTCAGACACCTGAACCTAGACATTATATTAAATGAATGCAAAGGTGGGTACCTGAAGCACAAATCAGAACTCCTCCTTCCCCATGCCTGGAAAGCTTGCTGTTGGCATGGAGTCACACCTTCAGTGTAGGAGAAACCTTCATGTCCCCTGAGGCCACGCCCAAACTTGAGTGCCGACTTGGGCATGAAGTCGAATTGTGACCCTCTGCGTGAGCCTCATGTCGAAGTAAGGCCTCTCAGGGCTTGGACCAAGAGCCCACATATGGGGCTTGCCAAGCCCCTATGCTCCCAATCCTCACCAGAGTTCCAGTTTTCCAGTCGCCCGTACCTGGGGCTCTGCTCTAGAATCTCTCTCTTGGAGAGACTCCTGAGCCAGAAAACAGGACTCTACCCTTCCCACAAAATGACCCCAAACTCTTGGGAGTTGGGCCAAATCCCCAGAGAGGGAGACTCGTTCATAGCCCCTGAGGCCACCCTAAAATCCATGGCTATCCTGGACACAACATCCAGAGACAAAAGCCTGAGGGACCACCTCCCACTTGCCCATCTTTCAATAGCTGAGAAGCTCCCCTCAAGGTCTTTAGGTCCGGCCTGCCATACCCTCGGTGCCACACCTAAGCCAAGTTTTCAGTCCTCTGTGCACACAACCAAGACCAACACACCCTCTAGGCTAAGGCCTATGGAGCCACACCTCAGGACTGTGCCTGTCCTCTCAAAGGGAATTCTGCTCATTCCTTTTGACACAACCCTACAGATTAGGAGAAACCTCTAAAGTCCCCGAGGTCATCCCAATAGTGTAGGACTTCCAGGACAAACAGGGGCGATCTGACAAAAGATGAGCCACTACCTCCACTTAGACCCGTAGACAGATATCCATAGAAAAGAAGATTTAACAGGACAATCACCTAGGCCATAATTGGATCCATTGCTTTTGTTTCCAGGCATCTCTGCTCAGAGGCCTTTATTCCAATACCTGCATATGGGAGTTTCCGGAGGTACCAATCAGAACAAATCTCATCTCCACATGGGAAACTTGTGCTATGGAGCTGTGACAAAACCTCTAGTTAGGAGAAACCTTCAGGTCACAGGAGCCATGCCCTGTTCCAAGGTCTCCATGGACACAATCCCACATTATGACCCATCCTTAGGAGAGTCCATTTCAACTAAACCCCCTCGGTTGCTCCGCCAGAGCCAGCAGTTCGAACCTGCCTTGTTGCTAGGATACAATTGAAATGAGAGGCGGGCTCTTCAGGCATCCATCCTTAGAACCCTGCTCTTGCGTCATTCCTTATGGGACATCCTGGAGCCATCCAAAAGGTTTCGACTGTCCCGCAGAAGGAGTCCTTTCGGATTACAGCATCTCACAACTCACATCATGGGAAAACTTCTATGGGCACTTGATGCCCCCAATCTTCATGAATGTGGATCATGGACAGAAAATCCACCCTGAGCTAATGACTGATCCTCGCCTTGACTTCAGATGCAGGAGATCTTGATTCAGCTCTTCAGAGTGTGCCATGCTGTGTCCTTTCCATGAAACCTAAGCGTAGCTTCTGTTCTCAGACTTCTGTCCTCACTCTCCTGACCACACGCACTCCAGTTTGGGAATTCTGGAGTCACAATGCAGCACTCTACCTGCACTCCAGAAGAAAAATGTTGCCCTATGGGTCTACCCAGAAATGACAAATGAGGATCAACCTGCACGCCTCTCGACTGTATCCCAATTATACAGTCTACCCTGGGCACTAATGCTCTGTCTGACACAGCCTGAGCCTGGACCTCCTGACCGTCACCCGGACAGCCGGGGCCACATCTCAGGACTGTGACTGCACTCTCTAAGGGAATTCTGACTATTCCATTGGCCACAACCCCACCGATTAGGAGAAACCTCCAAAGTCCCTGAGATCATCCCACTTGTGTAGGCCACCCGGGACAAACAGGGTCAATCTGACACAAGCTGAGCAACGGCCGCCACTCAGAACCTTACACAGATATGCCCAGAGAAGATTGAATTGGACAAGCCCCTAGGCGTGAATGGGATCAATTGCTTTGGATTCCAGGCATCACTCCTCAGATGCCCGGTTTCCAGTACCAGCTTATGGGTGCTCCTGAGGGACCAATCAGAACAAATTTCTTCTCCACATGGAATCTTGCTCTTTGGAGCTGTGTCAAAACCTCCAGTTATGAGAATGCTTCAGGGCCCCAGAACCGCTGCCCCAATACAAGGTATCCATGGACACAAACCCACATTATGACCGATCCTCAGGGAAGTCCATTTCAACTCAGCCCCCTTGGTAGCTACCCAGAGCCAGCAGAGCGAACCTACCTTGTCACTAGGAGACAATTGGAACGCAAGTTGGGCCGCCCAGGCATCCATCATTAGAACCCTGCTCTGGAGAACTTCCTTATGGGATATCCTGGATCCATCCAACAGGTCTCAACGGTCCCAAAGAATGAATCCTTGCAGTCTGAAGCAACACATACACCCACCATGGGAAAACCTCCATGGCCTCGTGATGCCCAACCACATTCATGATGGGACCATCACGGACAAAAACTACAAACTGAGCGAACATCTGATCCTACGTCCCCAAACCTAAGCTGAGATAGTGTTTTCAGACTTCAGTCCCAACAGCCCTGGCCCACACACCCTCCCACGTGGGTCCCCTGGAGCCACAACTCAAGACAGTGCCTGCCCTATCCGAGGGAATTCTGCCCATTCCACTGGTCACTACTGTACAGATTAGGAGAAACCTTCAAAGTCGCTGAGGCCATCCCAAAAGTGTAGGTCGCCCAGGACAAACAGGGGCTATCTGTCACAAGTTGAGCAACTACCTCCCCTCAGAACCATACACAGATGTGCCCAGAGAAGAAGATTGAACCGGACAGGCACTTAGGCCCTAATTGGATCCATTGCTTTTGTCTCCAGGCATCTCTCCACAGAGGCCTGGTTTCCAATACCAGTATAAGGGGGTTTCCTGAGGTACCAATCAGGGGAAATCTCATCTCCACATGGGAAACTTGTCCTTTGGAGCTCTGTCAAAACCTCCAGTTCGTACAAATATTCAGGTTGCCTGAGCAACCGCCCCATTCCAAGGTCTCCATGGATACAAACCCAAATTATGACCCATCAGCGGGAGAGTGCATTTCAAATCAGTCCCCTCGGTTGCTCTCCCAGAGCCAGCAGATGGAACCTGCCTTGTTGCTAGGATACAATTAGAATGTGAGGCGGGCTCTCCAGGGATTCTTTCTTAGAACCCTGCTCTGACATCGTTCCATATGGGATGTCCTAGAGCCATCCAACAGGTCTTGACTGTCCAGCAGAAGGAATCCTTGCGGATTGGAGCATCTCAAATTCCCATCGTGGGAAATTGTCCAAGGCCTCGTGATGCCCCCTTCCCTTCACGAAAGGGCCATCCTGGACAGAAACTCAAACCTGAGCCAACATCTGATCCATGCCGTGACTTCCGATGCACGAGATCTAGTTTCAACTCTGCAGAGTGTACCTGCCGTGCCCTCGTCCCGAAACCTAAGCTGAGCTTGTGTTCTCAGACTTCCATCCACACAATCCTGGCCCACAAGCCCTCCAGTTTGGGAATTCTGGACCCACAGTGTAGCACTCCACCTGCCCTCCAGAAGAAAAACTTTGCCATATGCGGCTACCCAGAAATGCAAAATGAGGAACAACTTGCAAGCCACTCAACTGTACCCAAATTATACAGTCTAGCCTGAGCATTTAATCCCTGTCTGACACATCCTGAGCCCAGACCTCCTGACCGACTCGAAGACAACTAGCCAGACACAGAGTACATCGGACCCTCCATGGCCTTAAGTAATCATCTCTTCCCAACCTCGGTCTTCAGGCTTCAGAAACCTAGACTGTATCTTAAATCATTTCCCAGGGGTGAACGTGATGAAGAAATCAGAACTCCTTCTTACCTCTGGCCAGAACATTGTGGTTGGCATGTTGTCCAATGTTCATTGTAGGAGAAACTAGCTGGCCCATGAGTCCCTGCCCATGCTTGAGGGCCACGATAGGCAAAAACATACATTGTGACCCTCAGCGTGACCCCTGTCTTCAAGTAAAGCCTCTCAGTGGCTCGACCAAAAGCCCACATATGGGACTTGCCATGCCCCAAGTCTCCCAATCTTAACTAGTGTTAGAGACATCTAGTCACTCCAACTCAGGGCTCTGCTCTGGAATCCCTTTTTGGTGGGACACCTGATGAAAATAAATACAGAAAGGACTCCTCCCATCCACAGAATGACCCCAACCACTTGGGATCGGGACAAATCCCCAGAGAAAAAGACTCTTCCATGGTCCATGAGGCCACCCTGACATTCCAAGGCCAGCGTTGACACAAAATCCAGAGACATAAGCCTGAGCAAGCGCCTCACACTCACCCTTTGTTCATAGCCTGAATAATTCCCCGCACAGTCTGTAGATCAGGGCTGCCATAGCTATGTCCACAAACATAAGGCGAGTTTGTGTTTCAACTTCTGTATGACAGTCTTGGCTCACACACCATCCAGGCTGGGGCCCCTGGAGCCACATCTCAGCACTGTTCCTGCTTCTCCAAGGGAATCCTGCCTATTCCATTGGAGAAAAACCTAGATATTAGGAGAAAACTCCAACCCAACGCCGTTCCAATAGTGTAGGCCTCCCAGGACAAACAGGGGCAATCTGTCCCAGGATGAGCAACTACCTTAACTCAGACCTGTACACAGATATCCCAAGAGAAGATTTAAACGGACAGGCACCTAGACCCTAATTGGATCCATTGCTTTTGTATCCAGGCATCTCTCCTCAGAGGCCTGGTTTCCAATACTAGCTTATGGGGGTTTCCAGAGGTATGAATCAGAACAAATCTCATCTCCACATGGGACTCTTGCTCTTTGAAGATTTGTGAAAAGCTCCAGTTAGGAGAAACCTTCAGGTCCCTGGAGGCACTGCCCCATTCCAAGGTCTCAATGGACATAAACCCACATTTTGACCTATTCTCAGGTGAGTCCATTTCAATTCAACCCCCTCGGTTGCTCCCCCAGAGCCAGGATATCGAACCTTCCTTTTTGTTAGGAGACAAAAGGAATGCGAGGTGGGCTGCCCAGGCATCCATCCTTAGAACCCTGCTCTGGAGAACTTCCTTATGGGACGTCCTGGATCCATCCAACATGTCTCGACTTTCCCGCAGAATGAATCCTTGCGGTTTGGAGCATCACACACCCCCATTATGCAAAAACCACCATGGCCTCATGATGTCCCCTTACCTTCATGAAGGGGCCATCATGGACAGAAACTTCAACCTGAGCCAACGTCTACCCTTGCCCTGACTTCAGGCGCACGAGATCTCGATTCAGCTCTGCAGAGTGTGCCTGCCCTGCCCTTGCCCCGAAACCTAAGCCTGGTTGTGTTCTCAGACTTCTGTCCTCAAATTCCTGGCACACAAGACCTCCAGTTTGGCAAATCTGGCACCACAATGCAGCACTCGGCCTGCGTTCCAGAAGAAAAAGTTTGCCTCAATGAGGCTACATGGAAACCATAAATGAGGATCAACCTGCACACCACTCGACTGTACCCCTATTACACAGTCCAGCTTAGGCAGTAATGCACTGTATGACACAGCCTGAGTCCGGACTTCGTGACTGACACCCAGACAGCTAAACGCACACTGAGCACATTGGACCCACCGTGGCCTTAGGTCATCATCTCATCCCAACCTCGTTTTTCAGGCATCAGAACCTAGACCTTATATCCACTCACTGCCCAGTGGTGAACGAGATACAGAAATCAGAAATTCTCCTTCCCTGTGGCAAGAAACCTTGTTTTTGGCATGTTGTCCAACATTCAGTGTAGGAGAAACCAGCGTGTCCCATGAGGCCCTGGTCATGTTTGAGTGCCGCGACGGGCACAAACACATATTGGGACCCTCAGCATGAGCCCTGTCCTCAAGTAAGGCCTCTCAGTGGCTGGAACAAGAGCTCGCATATGGGGAATGCCATGCTCCTAGTCGCCCAATCTTAACCAGAGTTCGAGATGTCTTGTCACCCCTACTCAGGACTCGGCTCAGAATCCCTCTTTGGTGTGACACCTGAGGTAAAAAAATACAGAATGGACTACTCCCATCCAAAGAAGGAAACCAACCACTTGGGATTGGTGCAAATCTCCAGAAAGAAAGACTCATCCATGGCCCATGAGGCCAGCCCAACTTTCCACGGCTACCATTGACACAAAATCCAGCGACAAAAGCCTGAGTAATCACCTCAAACTTGCCCTTTGTTCAATGCCCGAAAAATTCTCTCACGGTCTGTAGATCGGGCCTGCCATACCTACGTCCTCAAACCTACAGGAAGTTAGTGTTTTCAGATTTCTGTCCCCACAGTCCTGGCCCACACACCATCCAGGCTGGGGGCCCTGGAGCCACACCTCAGGACTGTGCCTTCCATCTCCAAGGAAATTCTGCCCATTCCATTGGACACAACCTGACAGATTAGGAGAAACCTCCAAAGTCCCCAAGACCATCCCAATAGTGTAGGACGCCCAGGACAAAGAGGGGTGATCTGTCACAAGCTGAGCAATGACCTCAACTAGGACGCATAGAAAGATATCCCCAGAAAAGAAGATTGAACCAGACAGGACCCTAGACTATAATTGGTTCCATTTCTTTTATTTCTAGGCATCTCTCCTCAAAGGCCTGGTTTCCAATGCCAGCATATGGGGGTTTCCAGAGGTACCAATTAGAACAAATCTTGTCTCCACATGGGAAACTTATCCTTCAGAGCTGTATAAAAACCTCCAGTTATAAGAAACCTTCAGGTACCTGGAGCCACCGCCCTATTCCAAGGTCTCCATGGAAACAAACCCACATTGTGACCACTTCGCAGGAGAGTACTTTTCAACTCAGCCCCCTCGATTGCTCCCCCAGAGCCAGAATAACAAACCTGCCTTGTCACTAGGAGACAACTGGAATGTGAGGTGGGCTTTCCAGACATCCATCCTTAGAACCCTGCTCTGGCGCCGTTCTGTATGTGAAATCGTGGAGCCTTCCAACAGGTCTGGACTGTCCTGCAGAAGGAGTCCTTGCAGATTGGAGCATCTCACAACCACTATCGTGGGAAAACCTCCATGGCTTCGAGATGCCCCCCTACCTTCATAAAGGGGCCATCATGGACAGAAACTCCAGCCTGGACCAACGTCTGATCCTCACTCTGACTTCAGATACACTAGATATCCACTCAGCTCTGCAGAGTGTGCCTGCCGTGTCCTCGATCTGAAACCTAAGTGTAGCTTGTGTTCTCAGACTTCCGTCCTCACACTTCTGGCCCACAAGCCCTCCAGTTTGTCAATGCTGGAGCCACAGTGCAACACTCTGCCTGCCCTCCAGAAGAAAAATGTTGCCCTATGGGGCTACCCAGAAATGGCAAATGAGTATCAACCTGCACGCCTCTCGACTGTACGCCAAATATACAGTCTAGTCTAGGCACTAATGCTCTGTCTGACACAGCCTGAGCCCGGACCTCCCGACCGACACCCAGACAGGTAGGGCCACACATCAGGACTGTGACTGCCCTCTCCATGTGAATTCTGCCTATTCCAATGGAAACAACCCCACAGATTAGGAGAAACCTGCAAAGTTCCTGAAACCATCCCAGTAGTGTAGGCCGCCCGGGACAAACAGAGACTATCTGACACACGCTGAGCAATGCCCCCCACTGAGAACCATAGACAGATGTGTCCAGAGAAGATTGAAGCAGAGAGGCCCCTAGGTGCAAATTGGATCTATTGCTTGGGATTCCAGGCAACTCTCCTCAATGCCTGGTTGCCAAAACCAGCTTATAGGGGTTCCTGAGGGACCAATCAGAACAAATCTCATCTCCACATGGGAATCTTGCTCTTTGGAGCTGTGTGAAAAACTCCGGTTAGGAGAATCTTTCAGGGCACCGGCACCAGGACCCCATTCCAAGGTCTCCATGGACACAAACCCACATTATGACTGATCCTCAAGAAAGTCCATTTCAACTCAGCCCCCTCAGTTGCTCCCCCAGAGCCAGCAGATCAAATCTGCCTGGTCGATAGGAGACAATTAGAATGCGAGGTGGGCAACCCAGGCTTCCATCCTTAGAGCCCTGCTCTGGAGAACTTCCTTATGGGACATCCTGGATCCATCCAACAGGTCTCTATTGTCCCCCAGAATGAATCCTTGTGGTTTGGAGCATCACACAATCCCAACGTGGGAAATCCTCACCCCGAAACCTAAGCCTAGCTTGTGTTTTCAGACTTCCGTCCCCACAATCCTGGCCACAAGCCCTCCAGTTTGCAATTCTGGAGACACAATGCAGTACTCTGCCTGCCCTCCAGAAGAAAAACATTGCCCTATAGGGCTAACCAGAAACACCAAATGAGGAACAAACTGCATACCACTCGACCGTACCCCAATTATACAGTCTAGCCTGTGCACTAAAGCCCTGTATGACACAGCCTGAACCCAGACCTCCCGTCTGACACCCAGACATATCGCCGTACACTGAGCCCATCGCACGCATAATGGCTTTAGGTAATCATCTCTACCCAACCTCGGTTTTCAGGCTTCAGAACCTAGACGTTATCTCCACTGACTGCTCAGGAGTGAACGTATGCAAAAATCAGAACTCCTCCTTCCCCACGGCCAGAAACCTTGTGTTTGACATGTTGTCCAACGTACATTGTAGGAGAAAGCAGCATGGCCCATGAGGTCCCACCTATCCCTGAGGGCCACTATAGGCACAAACACACATTGTGACCCTCAGAGTGAGCCCTATCCTCAAGTAAAGCCTCTCAGTGACTGGAAAAAGAGCCCACATATGGGGCTTGCCAAGCCCCTATTCCCCCAATCTCAACCAGATTTTGAGATGTCTAGTCACCTCTACTCAGGGCTCTGCTCTGGAATCCCTCTTTGGTGGGACACCTGAGGTTAAAAAAAAAAATACAGAAAAGACTCCTCCCATCTACAGAATGACCCCAACCACTTGGGATCGGGTCAAATCCCCAGAAAGAAAGACTTATCCATGGCCCTTGAGGCCACCCCAGCATTCCATGGCCAATCTCGACACAAAATCCAGAGACAAAAGCCTGAGCAAGTGCCTCACACACACCCTTTGTTCATAGCCTGAAAAATTCTCCTCACGGTCTGTAGATAGGGCCTTTCATACATACATCCCCAAACCTAAACTGAGTTTGTGTTTTCAGACTTCTGTCCCCATAGTCCTGGCCCACACACCCTCCAAGCTTGGCCCCCTGGAGCCACACCTCAGGACTGTTCCTGCCCTCTCCAGGGGAATTCTTCCCATTCCATTGGCCACAATTGTACAAATTAAGAGAAACCTCCAAACTCCCCGAGGCCATCCCAGTAGTGTCAGTCACCCAGGACAAACAGGGGTGATCTGTCACAGGCTAAGCAACTACCTCCACTCAGTCCCAGAGAAAGATATCCCCTAGAAGAAGATTGAACCAGACAGGCACCTGGGGCCTAAATGGATCCATTTCTTTTGTTTCTAGGCATCTGTCCTCAGAGGCCTGGTTTCCAATACCAGCATATGGGGGATTACTGAGGCACTCATCAGAAAAAAATCTCATCTCCACATAGGAAACGTACTCTTTGGAGCTCTGTCAAAACCTCAGGTTAGGAGACTATTTCAGGGCCCCGGATCAAGCCTATCATTCCAAGGTCTCCATGGACTTAAACCCACATTATGACCCATCCTCAGGAGAGTCCATTTCAAATCAACCCCCTTGGTTTCTCCCCCAGAGCCAGCAGATCGAACCTGCCTTGTTTCTAGGAGACAACTGGAATGGGAGGCAGGCTGCCCAGGCATCCATCCTTAGAACTCTGCTCTGGAATCGTTCCATATGGGACATCCTGGATCCATCCAACAGGTCTCGAATGTCCCACAGAAGGAATCATTGCAGATTGTAGCATGTCATAACTCCCATCGTGGGAAAACCTCCATGGCCTCGTGAGACCCTCCCCTTCATGAATCGGCCTTCATGGACAGAAACTCTAACCTGAGCCAACGTCTGATCCTAGCTCTGTCTTCAGGTGAACGTGATCTCGAATCATCTCTGCAGAGCGTGCCTGCCGTGCCCTCACCCTGAAACCTAAGTCTCGCTTGTGTTCTCAGAATTTGGTCCTCCCACTCCTAGCCCACAAGCCCTCCAGTTTGGGAATTCCAGAGCCACAATGCGGCACTGTGCCAGCTCTCCAGAAGAAAAACGTTGCCCTCTGGGGCTACCCGGTAACCACAAATGAGTATCAAACTGCACGAAACTCGACTTCATCCCAATGATACAGTCTACCATGGTCACTAATTCCCTGTCTGCCACAGCCTGAGCACACAACTCCCGACCCACACTCAACAGCTGGCTGAACACTGAGTACATCGTACATGCCATGGCCTTAGGTCTTCATCTCTTGCCAACCTCGGTTTTCAGGCTTCAGCACCTAGACCTTAACTCCAGTCACTGTCCAGGGTTGAACGTGTTGCAGAAATCTGAACTCTTCCTTCCCCATCGCCAGAAACCTTGTGGTTAGCATGTTCTGCAACGTTCAGTGTAGAAGAAACCAGCATGGTACATTAGGCCCCGCCCAGGCTGGAGGGGCTCGTTGGGCACAACTACGCATTGTGAACCTCAGCGTGAGCCCTGTCTTCAAGGAAGACCTCTCAGTGTCTGGACCAAGAGCCTGCATATGGGTCTTGCCATGTCCCTAGGTCCCCAATGTTATCCAGAGGTCGGGTTTTCCAGTCGCCTCTCCCCAGGTCTCTGCTCTGGAATCCCTCTTTTGGTGGTATACCTGAGGTAAAAAACAGAAAGTCCTCCTTGCTTCCCACAGAATGACCCAAACTCTTTGGATCCTGCCAAATCCCCAGAAAGGGAGAATCATCCATGTCCCATGAGACCACCTGGACATTCCACAGCCATCGGTGACACAAAATCCAGAGACAAGCCTGAGCAAGTGCCTCACACTCGCCGATTGTTCATATCCTAAAGAGATCTCCTCACGGTCTATAGATTGGGTCTGCCATACCTACGTCCCCAAACCTAAGCGGAGTTTGTGTTTTCAGGCTTCTGTCCCAACAGCCCTGGCACACACACGCTCCATGCTTGGGTTCCTGGAGCCACACCTCAGGACTGAGCCTTCCCTCTCCAAGGGAATTCTTCCCTTTCCATTGGCCACAACCTTGCAAATTAGGATAAACCTCCAAAGTCACCGAGGCCATCCCAATAGTGTAGGCCACCCAGGACAAAAAGGGGTGATCTGACACAAGCTGAGCAGCTTCCTCCACTCATACCATAGACAGATGTCTCCAGAGAAGAAGATTGAACTGGACAGGCCCCTAGGCACTAATCAGATCCATTGCTTTGGTTTCCAGGCATCTCTCCTCAGAGGCCTGGTTTTCAATACCAGCATATGGTGGTTTCCTGAGGCACAAATAAGAACAAATCTCATCTCCCCATGGAAAACTTGCTTGTTGGAGTTGTGTCAAAACCTCTGGTTAGGTGAATCCTTCAGGGTCCTGGTGCACTACCCCATTCCAAGATCTCCATGACACAAACTCACATTATGACCCATCCTCAGGAGAGTCCATTTCAACTCAGCCCCCTCATTTGCTACCCCAGAGCCAGCAGATCAAATGTGTCTTGTTGCTAGGAGAGAATTGGAATGTGAGGCCGGCTGCCCAGGCATCAATCCTTAGAACACTGGTCTGGATAACTTCCTTAAGGCAAGTCCTTGAGCCATCCAAAAGGTTTTAATTGTCACACAGTAGGAATTGAGGTTTGGAGCATCTCACAACTCCTATTGTGGGAATACCTCCATGGCCTCGTAATATGCACCCCCCCTTCATGAAGGGGCCAGCATGGACAGAAACTTCAACCTGAGCCAACGTCTGATCTTCGCCCTGACTTCAGATGCATGAGATCTCGATTCAGCTCTGCAGAGTGTGCCTGCTGTGCCCTTGCACCAAAACCTAAGCCTAGCTTGTGTTCTCAGACTTCCGTCCTCACTCTCCTGGCCCACAAGCCCTCCGGTTTGGGAAATCCAGAGCCACAATGCAGCACTCTGCCTGCCCTCCAGAAGAAAAACGTTGCCCTATGCTGCTAATAAGAAACCCCACATGATTATCTAATGCACGCCACTCTACTGTACTGCAATTATACAGCCTACCCTGTGTACTAATGTCCTGTCTGGCACAACCTGAGACCAGACATCCCAAATGACGCCCAGATAGCTGGCCTCAAATTGAACACATTGGACCCATCATGGCCTTAGGTTGTCATCTCTTCCTAACCTCGGTTTTCAGGCTTCAGAACCTAGACCTTATCTCCAATCACTGCCCAGGGATGAACGTGATGTAATAATCAGAATTCCTTTTTGTCCATGGCAAAAAACCTTGTGGTTGGCATGTTCTCCAACGTTCAGGGTAGGAAAACCTGCATAGTCCGAGAGGCCACGCCAGTGACTGAGGGCTGCCTTGGGCACAGAAATGCATTGTGACGCTCAGCGTGAGTCCCGTATTGAAGTAACACCGCTCAGTGGCTGGACCAAGAGCCCGCATATGGGGCTGCCATGCACATAGGTCCCCAGGCCTTACCAGAGGGCAGTATTGCAGTTGTCAGTACCCACTACTCCACTCTAAAATTCCTCTATTGGGACACCTGAGACAGAATACAAGACTCCTCCCGTCCCACAGAATGACCCCAAAATCTAGGGAGCTCGGCATATCACCAGAGAGGGAATACTCTTCCTCGGCCCATGAGGCCAACCCTATATTAAACTACCATCATGGACAAGCATCCAGAGACAAAAGCCTGAGCGGCGGCCTCCCACTGGCCCTCATTTCATATGCCGAGGATATCCCCTAACGGACGGGAGATCAGGCCTACCATAACCTCGGCCCCAAACCTGAGCCGAGTTTGTGTTTTTGGACGTCTGTCCCCATAGCCCTGGCCCACACAGCCTCCAGGTTGGGGCCTCTGGAGCCACACCACAGGACTGTGCATGCTCTCTGCTAGGAAACTTTGCCCATTCCATTGGCCACAACCCTACAGAATAGGAGAAACCTCAAGGTCCCTCAGGACATCCCACTACTGTAAGCTGCCCTGGACACAAAGGGGCATTTTGACACAAGCTGAGCAACTACCTCCACGAAGACACACAGACAGATATTCACAGAGAAAGAAGATTGAACTGGACAGACCCCTAGGTCCTAATCTGAACTCTTGCTTTGGTTTCCAGGTGTCACTCCTCAGAGGCCTGGGTTCGAAGACCAGCATATGGGGCTTTCTTGAGGCACCAAAGAGAATACCTCTAGTCTCCACATGGGAAGCTTCCTTGTTGGAGCTGTGTCAAACCCTTCAGGTTTGAGAATCTTGCAAAGACCCTGAGCCACCACCACTTTCCAAGGTCTCCATGAACACCAACCCACATTATGACCCATTCTTAGGAGAGTCCATTACATCTCAGCCCTCTGGGTAGCTCGCCCAAGAGCCTACAGATTGAGCCTGCCTTATCCTGACCAGTCAACGGGAATATGAGTTGGCGTTTCCAGGCATCCATGGTTAGACACCAGCTCTCGAGTCTTTCTGTAGTTGTGTCCTGGAACTATCCAATAGGACTCGACTGTCGTGCAGAAGGAAACTTTGATGTTTGGAGCAGCTCACAACTCCCCACATAGGGAAACGTCTCTGGCCTCATGACAGCCCCACCCGCTTTAGGAAGGGGCCATTATGGACCCAAACTCTAGCCTGAGGCAGCATCTGATACTCGCCCTGTCCTCAGATGCAGGAGATCTCAATTCAGCCTCTGCAGAGTGGGCCTGCCGTGCCCTCGGCCCCAAACCTCACACTAGATTGTGTTTTCAGACTTCCTTCCTCACACTCCTGGCCAACAAGCCCTCCAGACGGGGAATTCCGGAACCACAACTCAGCCCTCTGCCTGCCCACCAGAAGAAAATAGTTGCCCTATGGGGCTCTCCAGAAACCCCAAATGAGGGTCAACCTGCTCGGACCTTGACTGCACACCAATTGGATAGGCTGCCCTGGGCACTATTAATCTGTCTGACACAGCCTGAGGCCCGATGTCCCAACAGACAAGGATATAGCTGGCCTCACATCCAGCACATCAGACATGCCATGGCCTTAAACCGTCATATCTTCCCAACCTAGGTTTTCAGACATCTGAACCTAGACATTATATCAAATCCCACACAGGAGGGTACCTGAAGCACAAATCAGAACTCCTCCTTCCCCATGGATGTAAAGCTTGTTGTTGGCATGGAGTAACACCTTCAGGGTAGGAGAAATTTCATAGCCCTTGAGTCCACGCCCAAACATGAGTGCCGACTTGGGCACAAACTCGCATTGTGACCCTCAGCGTGAGCCCCATTTTGAAGTAAGGCCTCTCAGAGCCTAGACCAAGAGCCAGCTTCTGGGGCTTGCCAAGCCACTATGTTCCCAACCCTCACCAGAGTTCGAGTTTTCCAGTCCCTATACCTGGGGCTCTGCTCTGGAATCTCTTTCTTGGAGAAACACCTGAGGCAGACAACAGGTCTTCACCCTTCCCACAAAATGACCCCAAACTCTTAGGAGGTGGGCCAAATCCCCAAAAAGGAGCACTCATCCATAGCACCTGAGGCCACCCTACAATCCACAGCTATCTTGGATAAAACATCCAGAGAAAATAGCCTGAGGGATCACCTCCCACTCGCCCTTCTTTCAATAGCAGAGGAGCTCCCCTCACAGCCTGTAGATCCAGCCTGCTATACCATTGGTGCCACACCTAACCTGAGTTACTGTTTTCAGACTTCTGTGCTCACAGCACGGACCCACACACCTTCCAGGCTAGGGCCTATGGAACCACACCGAAGGACTGCGCCTGTCCTCTGCAAGGCCACTGTGCCCAATCCATTGGCCACAACCCTACAGATTAGGAGAAATATCCAAGGCCCCCGAGGCCATCCCGATAGTGTAGGCTGCACTGGACCAAGAGGGGCACTCTGACACCAGCTGAGCAACTATCGCCATTTAGACACTCACACAGTATCCCCAGAGGCAGAAGATTGAAAAAGTCAGGCCTGTATGCCCTAATCTGAACCCTAGCTTTGGTTTCCACGTGTCTCTTCTCAGAGAACTGGTTTCGAAGACTAGCATCTGGGGCTTTTCTGAAGCACCAAACAGAACCTCTCTGGTCTCCACATGGGGAGCTTTCTTACTGGAGCTGTATCAAACCCTTCTGGTAGATGAATTCTGCAGGGCCCCTGAGCCACCAGCACATTCCAAGGTCTCCATGGACACAAAAGCACATCATGACCCATCCTCAGGAGAGTCCATTTCAACTCAGCCCCCTGGGTAGCTCGCCCCAGAGCCAGCTGTTCAAACATGTCTTGTCGCAAAGAGCCAGTGGGAATGCTAGGTATGCTGTACAGGCATCCATCCTTCGAACCCTGCTCTCCACTGCTTCTGTATGGGACGTCCTGGAGCCATTCACAATGACTCGACTGTCCTGCAGAAGGAAACCTTGTGGTTTGGAGCAACTCACAAACTCAGCGTGGGAAAACCTCCTTAGCCTTATGAGGCCCCCACTTCATGAAAGGGCATCTTGGCACAAACTCCAGATCAGCCAACGTTTGATCCTCACCCTGACTTCAGATGCAGGAGATCCTGATTCAGCCTCTGCAGAGTGGGCCTGTTGCGCTCTTGGCCCCAAACCTCACCCTAGCTTGAGTTTTCAGACTTCAGTCCTCACACTCCTGGAACACAAGCCCTCTTGACTGGGAATACTGGGGCCTAAATGAAGCACTCTGCCTGCCCATTGGAAGAAATACATTGTCTATGGCGTTGTCCAGAAACCCAAAAGGAGGATAAACCTGCTCGGCCCTCAGCAACACCCCAATGGCGAAGGCTACCCTAAGTACTAATGCTCTGTCTTACATAGCCTGAGCCCAGATCTTCCAACAGACTCCAAGACAGCTGGCCGCACACCCAGCACATTGGACCTGCCATGGTCTTATGACATTAATCCCTTCCCATTGACCTGCATGTCTTCCTGGAGGTATGTTCTGAGGCTTGTCAGACCGCATTTTTCCAGAGCGGCCTATGGAATTGGGGTGGGCTTAGGGGCCTTGCAGGTTTCTGCTAATCTGGAGGGCTTGGGAAACTGAGGCGGAGAGAATTTCCCCAGAAGAGCAGGCCCAGTGATGTGATGTGGTTCTGGAGGCCCCATCCTGGGGTCCATGTGGGTCAGTACTTTGGGACCAAAGTCTTCAGACAGAAACTCGGGTAAGAGTTAGGGGGGATGTGATGGCAGGCCGATCTACGGACCCTGAGGGAAGCTGCCCTGGATTTGAAATTCATACAGCTGGGAGGCAGGAGCACAGGCTTTTCTGTCTGGATTGTGTGTCTAGGATGGCCATGGAATGGAGGGGTGGCCCCGTCAGTCCATGGGAGATTCTACCTCTCTGGGGATTCTGCCCGGCACCCCGGAATTTGGTGTCTTTCTGGGGGAAGGGGAGAGCATGATTTTCCATCTCAAGAGTCCCATCCAAACAGGCATTCCAGAGATTGGTTCTGCATCCGGGCACCTGGATAACCCCACCAAGGCTTAGGATTTGAGCCTAGGACCATGACAGGCCCACTCTTTGGGCTCCTGGTCCAGCTCGTGATCAAGCTTGTTGGAAAGGGTCTTAGGGTGAGGGTCACAATGACTGTTTGTGCCAAGATATCCATCCTGAGTCGACATGGTCTCTAGGGCCATGCACCTGGTTCCCACTCTGAGGGTTGGACTGCCATCTCATCATTCAGTGTTCCTGCCATGGGGAAGGAGGATTACTCATTTGTGCTTCAGGGTCCCCCATGGGCAAGAATTTGAGATAAGTTTTGGGAAAGTTACCTGATTACCCAGGTTGCTTCAAGATGACAGCCTCGGGCCAAGGCAGGACCCATCTGCCGGATATGGGACCAGCTGTCTGGTTGGCTGACCAGAGGTAGGGGCTCGAGCTGTGTCAGACAGAACATTCATGCAGAGGGCGGCCTATGATATTGGGGTGCCATTGAGAGCTGTGCAACTGGATCCTCATGCGGGGTTTCTGCGCAGACCCATAGGGCACTTCTTTTTTCTGGTGGGCAGGTAGTAGGCTGCATTGTGACTCCAGAATTCCCAATATGGAGGGCTTACAGGCGAGGAATGTGAGCACAGAAGCCTGAAAACACAAGCTATGGTTAAGCTCAGTGCCGAGCACATGGCCGTTCCAATATACAGTGGTTGTTTCGAGATCTCCAGCACCTGAGTGTGGTCGAGGGTCAGATGTCTGCTCACGCTGGAGTTTGTATCCATTATGGCCAAGGAATGGTGGGGTGGCCTCAAGAAGCCTTGGAGGTTTTCCTTTGCTGGAGATGTGAGCTGCTCCAAACAGCAAGTTTTCCTAATGCGGGACAGAGGAAATCCGCTTAGAGGGCTCCAGGTTCCTCCTTGTGGAAGATTTGATAGCACAGGTCTCTGAATGGAGGTCTGGGAAGCTCATCTTGCGTTACCATTAGAGCTGAGGAACAGTGCAGGTTTGACCCGCTGTCTCTGGTTCCAAGTTCCAAGTGATCTGAGTTGATGGAAGTTCTCAGTCTAACGGGTCCCAATGCTGCTTCATGTCCAGGGAGACCTTAGAATGTGGCGGAGGCCCTGGGCCCATGCTGGATTCTCCTATCCTAAGGGTTAGACCCAGTTCCCATGAGAAAGGTTTCCTTCTCTGGACAGGAGGGTTCTCTTGTATGGCTCACAGACCACAGGTTGGACCGTATATTGGTTTTCCAGAACAGGCCCCTGAAGACAGAGTCTTCAAAACCTAAGCTAGGATTCTGATGAGGTCCTAGGGGCATGGCAGATTCAATCTTCAGATTCAGCGCCATTGACCTGCATGTCTTCCTGGAGGTAGGTCCTGAGGCTGTGTCAGACAGTGCCTTTTTTCCAGAGCGGCCTATGAAATTGGGGTGAGCTCAGGGGCATTGCAGGTTTCTCCTAATGTGAACGGTTTGGGCAACTGAGATGGGCAGAGTTTCCTCCGGAGGGCAGGCCCAGTGATGTGCTATGGTTCTGGAGGCCCCATCCTGGAGGGCATGTGGTTCAGGGCTCTGGGACCAAAATCTTCAGACACAAAATCATGTACGAGTTAGGGGGGAGGTGATGGCAGACTCTGAGGGCAGCTCCTCGTGATTGCAAATTCAGACTGCTTAGAGGCAGGAGCAAAGGCTTTTCTGTCTGGATTGTGTCTAGAATGGCCATGGAATGGATAGGTGTCCTCATGTGTCCATGGGGTATTCTTCCTATCTGGGGTTTCTGCCTGGTATCCAAGAGTTTGGTGTCTTTCTGGGGAAGGGGAGACCACATTTTACAGTGTCAGGGTTCCTGTCAAAACATGGAATCCAGAGATGGGTTCTGGATCCTCGTGCCAGGGTAACCCCACCAAGGCTTAGGATTTGGGCCTAGGGCCCTGATAGGTCCACTCTGTGGGGTCCTGGTCCAGCTCACGCAGGGCCTTGTTGGAAATGGTTCTCAGGGTGAGGGTCGCACTGCCTGTTTTTGCCCAGCTGCCCATCCTGTGTGGGTGCTGTCTCTTGTTCCATGCACCTGGATCCCAATCTGAGGGTTGGACAACCATCTCAACATTTAGTTTTCCTGCCATGGGGAAGGAAGAGTAGTCTTTTGCGCTTCAGGGTCCCCCATGGGCAGGAATTTGAACTATGTTCTTGAACAGGTACCTGGATACCCAGGTTGATTGGAGATGAAAGACTCAGGTCAAGGCAGCTCACACCTGTACGATATGGGGGCCACTATCTGTGTGGCTTCCAGGTGGTCGGAGCTCGGTCTGTATCAGACAGAGCATTAGTGCACTGGGTGGCCTATTATACTGGGGTGCCATAGAGGGCCGTGAAGCTGTATCCTCATGTGGATTTTCTGCACAGACCCAAAGGGCACTTCTTCTTTCTGGTGGGCAGGCCGAAGGCTGCATTGTGGCTCCCAAATTCCCAATATGGAGGGCTTACAGGTGAGGAGTGTGAGGACAGAAGTTTGAATAGACAAGCTACATTTTGCTCAGTGCCGAGCACATGGCCGTTCCAATGTGCAGCGCCTTTTTTGAGATCTCCAGCACCTGAGTATGGGCAAGGTCAGATGTCTGCTCATGCTGGAGTTTGTATCTATGATGGCCAACAAATGAGATATCCAGCACCTGAATAAAGGTGGATGAATGTTTGCTCACACTGCAGTTTGTGTCTATGATGACTGACAAATGGAGAGGTGACATCAAGAGGATATGGAGGATTTCCTACACTGATACTTATGAGATGCTCCAAACAGCAAGGTTTTTTCTACTGACAGTTAGAGCCTGGATTTTTGCTCCAGAGTCCCCCACGTGGAAAGTATGGAGAGCAGAGCTCTTCCACATGCATGCCTGGAAAGCACACCCCAAATGACCCTTGCAGCTGAGGAACATGGCAGGTTCCTTCTGGTGGCTCTGGGGCGAAGTACCAAGGCCTTGAGTTGACATTGAATCTCTTGAAGGTGGTTCACAGTGCTGGTTTTTCACCAGGGAGATCTTAGAATGTGCTGGTAGCTAAGGTGCCATGCAGGATTCTCCTACCCCTACGGTTTAACACAGGTGGAAGAGCACGGTTTCCTTCTGGGGACAGGAGATGTAGTGTTGTGTGACTCAGGGACCACATGTTGTATCATAAGTTCATATTCCAGAACAGGCCTCTGACGACAGATGTCTGAAAACCTATCTAGGGTTCCAATGAAGTCCTAGGGGCATGTCAGGCTCAATTTTCAGACTCAGGACAGTTGACTTGGGTGTATGCCTTGATGTAGGTGATCAGAGTGTTTCAGATTGTGCATTTGCATCCAGTGCGGCCTCCAATATTGGGGTGTGCTCAGGGGATTTGCAGGTTTCTCCTAATCTGGAGGGTTGGGAAACTGTGATGTGTATAGTTTCCTAGGGGATGGCACGCAGAGTGCTGTAGTGTGATTCCACGACCCCTTCCTGGAGGGCATGCTAGCCATGGTTATGGAGAGAAGTCTGCAAACACAAACTTGGGTTAGGGATAATGGCGAGGTGATCACAGTCCCAATGTGTAGATCTGGATGGCAGCTCATCAGGAACTGTAATTAGGGCAACGAGAAGGTGGTAGCACAGGCTTTTATATCTGGATTATGTAGCCAGGATGACCTCAGATGCAAGTGTTGTCCCATGAGTCCATGGGAGGTTTTACTCTCTAAGGATCCTGGTGTCTCCCAATAGTTTTGTGTGTATTTCAGGGAAGGGAATAGTGTTGTTTCCATCTTAGGGGTGCCCCAAAACAGGGATACAAAAGACGGGCTCTGGGTCTGAATGCTTGGAATATCCCACCAAGGGTCAGGATATGGGCCTAGGGGCGTCCCTGGCTTAGAAAGGGGGTACTGGTGGTGCAACGGAGAGAGCTTGTTTGAAGGCATGCTCAGGCTGAGGGTCTCAATGCCTGCTTGGGCCCTAGGTGGCCCTCATGTGTGGTTGTGTTCTCATTGGCCATGCAACTTGCTCCAAATCTGTGAGTTGGACTCACATCCCAACAGTTAGGAATCCTGCCGTGGAAAAGGTGGAGTTCTCTGATGTGCTTCAGGTTCCCCCATTGGCAGGGATTCCAGCAAAGGTCTGGGGACATATGTCTGAAAACCCAGGATGAGTAGAGATGATGGAGTAAGGCCATGTACAGTCCCACATGCTAGACACGTGTCCCGCTCTCTGTGTTGCTGACACTAGGTCGGGACTCAGGCTCTGACAGACACTGTATGAGAGATTAGGCAGCCTATAAGTTGGGTTCCCTCGAGCACCTCGCAGGTTGATCCTCATGTGGGTTTTCTGGGCAGACTCACCAGACACTTCTTTTTTTGTTGTTTAAGTTAATCTATTTATTTGACAGAGAGAGATCACAAGTAGGCAGAGAGGCTGGCAGAGAGAGAGAGGAGGAAGCAGGCTCCCTGCTGAGCAGAGAGCCTGATGCGGGACTCCATCCCAGGACCCTGAGATCATGACCTGAGCCGAAGCAGCGGCCTAACCCACGGAGCCATCCAGGCGCCCGGCACTTCATCTTTCTATGGGGAAGGAAGAATACTGTGTTGTGACTCTGGAATTCTGTTTCCAGATGCTTGGGGTCCAGTAGGATGAGAATGAAATTTTAAACAAAAGCTATGGTTAAATTTAGTGCCAAGTGGAAGACTGTCCCCATCTGCAGGGGATTCTGTGAGATATCCAGCATCTGAGTAAGGGAGGATATCAGATGTTTGCTCACAATTGAGTCTGTGTCTATGATGACCGACAAATGGAGAGGTGGCGTCAAGAGGGCAAGGAGGATTTCCAATGCTGGGGCTTGTGAGATGCTCCAAACAGCAAGGTTTCCTTCTACTGGACAGGGCGAGTCTGGTTTGTTTGCTCCAGGGTCCCCCATGTGATAAGTTACGTAGTAAAATTCGCCCGGATGGATGCCTGGAAAGCACACCTCGGTCCATTTCAGCTGAGTAACATGGCAGGTTTGATCTGTTGGCTCTGGGGAAAAGTTCCTTCCAGCTTGAATTGACATGGATATTTATGCTGTTGGAACACAATGTTGGTTGTTATCCTTGGAGAAATTAGAATGTTGCTTGGTCAGAGGGCCATGAAGGATTCTCCTACACTGTATCTGGGACACAGCTACCAAGAGCAAGGTATCCTACTTTGGACAGGAGAGGTTCTTTAGTGTGGCTCAGGGACAACATGTTGGAATATAAGTTGTTATTGGGGAACAGGCACTTGTGGACAGGCACCCGTAACTGGTGTTTACAATTCCAACCTCACCCTACTCGTCCCCATGCCTTCTTGATAGGGAATTCTGGAGCCACACCGTGGCATTCTGCCTTCCCCATAGAAAGAAGAGGTGCCTGGTGAGACCGCCCAAAAACCCCATATGAGGATAATCTGCTCGTCCCTCGAGGATCCCCGTTTCATAGGCTGCCCTGGCCACTAGTGCTGTGTCTGACAGAGCCTGACACCCAACCTCGTGTCAGCTACCCAGAAAGCGGGGCCCATATATAGCATGTGAGACTTGTCATGACCCTATCCGTCCTCTCTCTGCATCCTTGATATTCGGGCATCTGTATTCAGACCTTTGCTGGAATCCCTTCCAATGGGAAAACCTGAAGTCCAATAGAGAACTCCTCCTTCCCCATGGCAGGAAACCTAGCTGTCGGGATGGTTGTCCAACCCTCATAGAGGGATCCAGTTGCATGGGCAATGAGACCATGCCCACTCCTGAGGGGCGCTCTCAGAACAAACAGGCATTGTGACTCTCAGCCTGAGCATGCTTTCAAACAAGCACTCTATATTGCATCACCAGGATCACACATTGCAGGCCTGGTATGTCTCTAGGCCCAAATCTTAAACCTTGGTGGGAATTTCTTGGTGCCCAAACTAAGAGTCCGTCTCTGGAATTCCTGTTTTGTGGCACCGCAAGATGAAAAACTGCATTCTTCCCTTCCCCAAAAAAGCCACCAAACAATTAGGATCCACCAGGATCCTTAGAGATGAAAAATCTCCCATGGACCCATGAGACCACACCTCCATTCCGAGGTCATCCTGGACACACAATGCCAATAAAAAAGGCTGTGCTACCATCACCGAGTCACCCTAGTTACAGTTCCTGAAGAACTGACCTCCAGGTCGACGCATTGGCATGTGATCACCGTGCCACTAAGCCTAAACCTAGTTTTCGTTTTCAGACTTCTCTCCCAAAACCATGCCTCACATGTCCTCCAGGATGGGGTCTCTGGAGCCACACCACAGGACTGTGCCTGCCATCCTCAAGGAAACTTTGCCCATCACATTTGCCCAAACCCTGCAGATTAGGAGAAACCTCCAAGACCCCTGATCCCACCACAATATTGGAAGCGGCTCTGGATGCAAATGCACAGTCTGAAACACCCTGATCACCTACATCGAGGCAGACACCAAACTCAATGATCCTGAGTCAGAACATTGAACACGACATGCCCCTAGGACATCATTGGAACCCAAGAATAGGTTTTCAGGCATCTGTCATCAGATGGCTGTTCTCTAAAGCCAACTTATGATACAACATCTGTTCCCTGAGTCACACAACAGAACACCTCCTGTCCTTATAATGAAATTCTCCCCATTCCAATGTCTCCGTGGTCCCAAACCCACATTAGGACCCATCCGCAGGAGAGTCCATTTCAACTCAGCCCCTCAGTTGCTCCCCCTGAGCCAGCAGATCGAAACCATCTTGTCACTAGGAGACAGCTGGAATGCAAGGCGTGCTGCCCAGACATCTATCCTTAGAACAGTGCTCTGGAGTCCTTCCATATGGGACGTTCCTGGAGCATTCCAACAGGTCTCAATTGTCCTGCAGAAGGAATCCTTGCAGTTTGGAGCATCTCACAGGTCCCATAGTGGGAAAAATTTCATGGCCTCGTGATGCTCCCTCCCCCTTCATGAAGGGGCCATCATGGACAGAAACACCAAACAGAGCCAACGTCTGACCTCGCCCTAACTTCAGATGCATGAGATCTCGATTTATCTCTGCAGAGAGTGCCTTCCGTGCCCTCGCCCCGAAACCTAAGCCTAACTTGTGTTCTCAGACATCCGTCCTCACACTCCTGGCCCAGAAGTGCTCCAGTCTGGCAGTACTGGAGCCACAATGCAGCGCTCTGCCTGCCCTCCAGAAGAAAAATGTTACCCTCTGGGGCTACCCAGAAAGGTCAAGTGACTATCAACCTGAATGCCACTAGACTCTACCCCAATTATACAGTCTATCCCTGGGCACTAATGCCCTGTCCGACGCAGCCTGAGCCCAGAACTCCTGACCAACACCCAGACAGCTGGCCGCACACTGAGCATATTAGACCTGCCATGGCCTTAGGTCCTCATCTCTTCCTAACCTCGTTTTTCAGGCTTCGGAACCTAGACCTTATCTCCAATCATTGTCCAGGGGTGAACGTGATGCAGAAATCAGAACTCATCCTTCCCCATGGCAAGAAATATTGTGGATGTCATGTTGTCTAGCATTCAGTGTAGGAGAAATCTTGTGGCCCATGAGGCCCCGCCCATGCTTGAGGGCAGCGTTCCGCACAAACACGCATTGTGACCCTCAGCGTGAGCCCCCTTCCCAACAAAGGCCTCTCAGTGGCTGGACCAAGAGCCCGCTTATGGGGCTTGCCGTGCCCCTAGGCCCCATCCTTTACCTCTCAGTGGGGCTTGCCATGCCCCTAGGCCCCATCCTTAACCTCGGGCTATCAATTCGCCCATTCCCAGTGCTCTGTTCTAGAATCCCACTTTGGTGAGACTACAAAGATTAAAAAACAAAACAAAAGCAACAACAAAAAAACCATCCCACAAAATGCACCCAAACTCTTGGGATTGGGTCAATTCCAACAGAGGGACACTCGTCCATGGCCCTTGAGGCCACCCCGACATTCCACGGCCATCGTTGACACAAAATCCAGAGGCAAAAGTCTGAACAAGCGCCTCACACTCGCCCTTTGTTAATATCCCAAAGAGTTCTCCTCACGGTCTGTAGATCGGGCATGCCATACCTATGTCCCCAAACCTAAGCCGAGTTTGTGTTTTCAGACTTCTGTCCCAACAGCCCTGACCAAACACCCTCCTTGCTGGGGTCCCTGATGCCCCAACTCAGGACTGTACCTGTCCTCTCCAAGGGAATTCTGTCCATTCCATTGGCAACAACCGTACATATTAGGAGAAAACTCCAAAGCTCCCAAGGCCATCCCAATAGTGTAGGCCACCCAAGACAAATAGGGGTGATCTGACACCAGCTGAGCAACAGCCTCCACTCAGAACCATAGACAGATGTCCACAGAGAAGAAAATTGTACCAGATGGGGCCATAGGCCCTAATCAGATGCATTTCTTTGGTTTCCAGGCATCTCTCCTTAGAGGCCTGTTTTCCAATACCAGCATATGGGGGTTTCCTGAGGCATCTATCTGAACATATCTCGTCTCCACATGGGAAACTTGCTCTTTGGAGCTGTTTCAAACCCTCCATTTAGGAGAATCCTTCAGGGCCCCATTGCCACCACCCCATTCCAAAGTCTCCATGAACACAAACCCACATTAGGGCCCATATTCAGGGGAGTCCATGTCAACTCAGTCCCCTTGGTTGCTCCCCCAGAGCCAGCAGATCTTACCGGTCTTGTCACTAGCAGACAATTGGAACGCGAGGCGGGCAGCCCAGGCATCCGTCCTTAGAACCCTGCTCTGGAGTCGTTCCGTACGGGACGTCCTAGAGCCATCCAATGGGTCCTGACTGTCCCGGAGAAGGAATCATTGTGGTTTGGAGCATCTCAGAACTTCCACCATGCAAAAACCTCCATGGCCTTGTGAGGCCCGACCCCTTCATGAAGGGGCCATCATGGACAAGAACACTAACCTGAGCCTACGTCTGAACCTCGCCCTGACTTCAGATGCATGGGATCTCGATTCAGCTCTGCAGAGGGTGCTTTCTGTGCCCTTGCCCTGACACCTTAGCCTAACTTGTGTTCTCAGACTTCCATCCTCACACTGCTGGCCCACAAGTGCTCCAGTTTGGCAATACTGGAGTCTCAATGCAGCACTCTGCCTGCCCTCCAGAAGAAAAACGTTGCCCTATGGGGCTACCCAGAAACCCCAAATGGGGATCAACCTGCATGACACTCAACTGTACCACAATTATACAGTCTACCCTGGGCATTAAAGCACTGTTTGACACAGTCTGAGCCTGGAACTCCCTACCGACACCCAGACAGCTGGCTGCACACTGAGCACATCAGACCCGCCATGGCCTTAGGTTGTCATCTCGTCCCAACCTCGTTTTTCAGTCTTCAGAACCTAGACCTTATCTCCAATCACTGCCAAGGGTTTAATGTGATGCAGAAATCAGAACTCATCCTTCCCCATGGCAAGAAATATTGTGGTTGGCATGTTGTCCAACATTCAGTGTAGGAGAAAACTTGTGGCCCATGAGGCCCCGCCCATGCTTGAGGGCAGCGTTGGGCACAGTCATGCATTGTGACACTCAGCGCAAGCCCCATCCTCAAGTAAGGCCTCTCAGTGGCTGGAGCAAGAGCCCGCATATGGGACTGGCAACACTCCTAGGCCCCCAATATTAACCAAAGGTTTGGATGTCCAGTCGCCTCTCCCCAGGGCTCTGCTCAAAAATCCCTCTTTTTGTGGGAGACCTGGATAGGAAACAGAAATGACTCCTACCATCCCAAGAATGACCCCTAACTCTTGGGATCGGGCCAAATCCCCATAGCTTGGAGACTCATCCGTGTCCCATGAGGCCACCCCATCATTCCACGGCCATCGGTGACACAAAATCCATAGACAGAAGCCTGAGCATGCGCCTCACACTCGCCCTTTGTTCATATCCTGAAGATGTCTTGTCATAATCTGTAGATAAGGCCTGCCATACCTACGTCCCCAAACAAAAGCCAAGTTTGTTTTCAGACTTCTGTCCCAACAGCCCTGACCAAACACCCTCCATGCTGGGGCCACTGTTGCCACAACTCAGGACTGTGCCTGTCCTCTCCAAGGAAATTCTTCCCATTCCATTGGCAACAACCATACAAATTAGGAGAAACTTCCAAAGTCCCCTGGGCCATCCCAATAGTGTAGGCTTCCCAGGACAAAAAGGGGTGATCTGACACCAGCTGAGCAACAGCCTCCACTCAGAACCGTAGACAGATGTCCACAGAGAAGAAGATTACGGGACAGGTCCCCAGGCTGAAATCATATCCATTGCTTTGTTTTCCAGGCATCTTTCCTCAGAGGACTGGTTTCCAATACCAGCATATGTTGGTTTCCTGAGGCACCATCAGAGCAAATCTCGTCTCCACATGGGAAAATTGTGGTTGGAGTTGTGTCAACCCCTCCGGATAGGAGAATCCTTCAGGGCCTCGGTGCCACCGCCCCATTCCAAGGTCCGCATGGACACAAACCAACATTAAAACCCATTTGCAGGAGAGTCCATTTCAACTCACCCCCCTTGCTTTCTCTATGAGAGGCAACCAATCGAACTTGTCTAGTCACTAGGAGACAATGGGAATGTGAGGAGGGCTGCCCAGGCATATATCCTTAGAACCGAGCTCTGGAGTCATTCCATATGGGGCATCCTGGAGCCCTCCAACAGTTTTCAATTGTCCCGAAGAAGGAATCCTGGCGGTTTGGAGCATCTCAAAACTCCCACTGAGGGAAAAATTCCATGGCCTCATGTTGCCCCGACCCCTTCATGAAAGGACCATCATGGACAGAAACACCAAACTGAGACAATGTCTGATCCTCGCCCTGACTTCAGATGCACGGGATCTCGATTCAGCTCTGCAGAGTGTGCCTGTCGTGCCCTTGCCCCAAAACCTAAGTCTCTCTTGTGTTATCAGACTTCCATACTCACACTCCTGGCCCACAAGCCCTCCAGTTTGGGAATTCCAGAGCCACAGTGCAGCACTCTGCCTGCCGTCCAGAAGAAAAATGTTGCCCTATGAAGCTTCCCACATAGCCCAAATAAGGATAGACCTACACGGCACTTTACAGTACCCAAATTATATAGTCTAACATGGGCAATAATACACTGTCTGACACAGCCTGAGCCCGGACCTCCTGACAGCTGACACCCAGACAGCTGACCGCACACTGAGCACATTGGACCCACCATAACCTTAGCTCGTCATCTCTTCCCAACCTAGCTTTTCAGGCTTCAGAACTTAGACCTTAACTCCAAATGCTGCCAAGGGGTGAACGTGATGCAGAAATCAGAACTCCTCCTTACCCATGACAAGAAACCTTGCGGTTGGCATGTTGTCTAATGTTCAGTGAAGGAGAAACCAGCGTTCACCCTGAGTCCCCACGCACGCTTGAGTGCTGCGAGGGCATAAACATGGATTGTGATGCTCAGTGTGACTCCTGTTTTCTAGTAAGTCCTCTCAGTGGCTGGATCATTAGACGTCATAATGGTCCAAATTTTTAACCAGATTTCTTTTTGTCCAGTCTCCCTTCCCCAAGGATCTGCTCTGGAATTCGTCTTTTGGTGAGACACCTGAGGTAATAAAACAAAACGGACTCCGCCCATCCCACGGAATGACCCCAGATTCTTGGGATCGGGCCAAATCCACAGAGAGGAAGACTTGTCCATTGCCCATGAGGCCACCCGGAAAGTCCACGGCCATCGGTGAAACAATATCCAGAAACAAAAGCCTGAGCAATTGCCTCACACTCACACTTTGTTCATATCCTGAAGAGTTCTCCTCACGGTCTATAGATCAGTCCTGCCATACCTATGACCTGAAACCTAAGCCGAGTTTGTGTTTTCAGACAACTGTCACCACAGCACATGCCCATACACATTACAGGCTTAGGCCCCTGGAGCCAAACCTGGGGAATGTACCTGCACTCTCCAAGAGAATTCTTTCCATTCCATTGGCCACAACCCTACAATTAGGATAGATTTCCAAATCACCGAGGCCATCCCAATAGTGTTGGCTGCCCAGGACAAACAGGGGAAATCTGAATCCATCTGAACTTCTACCTGCACTCAGACCCATAGACAGATGTCCCAAGAGGTAAATTGGAACGATAAGGCCCCTAGACCCTAATCGGATCCATTGCCTTGGTTTCCAGGCATCTCTCCTCAGAAGCCTGGATTCCAATACCAGCATATGGCTGTTTCTTGAGGCACCCATCAGAACAATTCTCATCTCCACATGGGAAACTTGCACATTGGAGCTGTGTCAAAGCCTCTGGTTAGGAGAACCCTTCAGGGCCTCGGTCCCACTGCCTCATTCCAAGGTCTACATGGACACAAACCACATTAGGACCCATCTTCAGGAGAGTCCATTTCAACTCAGTCCCCTCAGTTGCTCCCCCAGATCCAGTAGATCTAAACTGTCTTGTCTCTAGGAGACAATTGGAGTGACAGGCGGGCTGCCAGCCAGCCAGCCATCCTTAGAACCCTGATCGGAATCGTCTGTATGAGAGGTCATGGAGCCAACCGATAGGTCTCAATGGTTCCGCAGAAGAATATTTGCGGTTTGGAGCATTTCACAACGCCCATCATGGGAAAACCTCAATGGCCTCGATATCCCCACCCCCCTTCATGAAGGGGCAATCAGGGACAGAATCTCCAACCTGAGCGATCGTCTGATCCTCACCCTGACTTCAGATGCATGAGATCTCGATTCAGCTCTGCAGAGTATGCCTGCCGTGTCCTCGCCCAGAAACATAAGCCTAGCTTGTGTTCTCAGACTATGGTCCTCACACCCCTGCCCAACAATCCCTCCAGTTTTGCAATTCCAGAACTACAAAGCAGCACTCTGCCTGCCCTCCAGAAAAAAAAAAATTGCCCTCTGGGGCTACCCAGAAACCCCAAATGAGGATCAACCTACACGTCCCTTGACTGTACCCCAATTATACAGGCTTCCCTGGGCACTAATGCCCTTTCTAACACAGCCTGAGCAGGACAGCGCCTCATTCCAAGGTCTCCATGGACACAAAGACACATTAGGACCCATCCACAGGAGAGTCCATTTCAACTCACCCCCTTGGTTGCTCCCCCAGATCCAGCAGATCTAACCTGTCTTGTCGATAGGAGACAATTGGAATGAGAGGCGGGTTGCCCATCCATCCATCCTTAGCAACCTGCTAGGAATCCTTCCATATGTAAAATCCTGGAGTCAACCAACAGGTCTCAGTGGTCCCGCAGAAGAATCTTTGCAGTTTGGAGCATCTCACAACTCCCATCATGAGAAAACTTCCATGGCCTCGTGATCCGTATTGGCCATCAAAGAGAAAATCTCCAACCTGAGTAATCGTCTGATCCTCGCCCTGACTTCAGATTCATGAGATCTCTATTCAGCTCTGCAGAGTGTGCCTGCCGTGCCCTCGCCCAGAAACCTAAGCCTAGCTTGTGTTCTCAGACTTCCATCCTCACACTCACAGCCCACAAGCCCTCCAGTTTGGCAATTCCAGAACTACAATGCAGCACCTTGCCTGCCCTCCAGAATCAAAACTTTGCTCTCTGAGGCTACCCAGAAACCACAAATGAGGATCAATGTGCACGCCACTTGACTGTACCCCAATTCTACAGGCTTCCCTGGGCACTAATGCACTTTCTGACAGCCTGATACTGAACCTCCCAACCCACACCCTGCCAGCTGGCCACACACTGAGCACATCGGACCCGCCATGGCCTTAGGTCATCATTTCTTCCACCTTGGTTTTCAGGCTTCAGAACCTACACCTTATCTCCAATCACTTCCCAGGGTTGAACATGAGGCAGAAATCAGAACTCCTTCCCCATGGAAAGAAACCTTGTGGTTGGCATGTTGTCCAACGTTCAGTGTAGTTGAAACCAGTGTGGCCCATGTGGCCCCACCCATGCTTGAGGGCCACGTTGGTCACAAACACACATTGTGACCCTCAGCGTGAGCCCAGTCCTCACAGAAGGCCTCTCAGTGCCTGGAGCAAGAGACGGCATATTGGGCTTGCCATGCCCCTAGGCCCCAATTTTTAACCATAGTTCGGGTTGTCCAGTTGTCCCTGCCCAGGGCTCTGCTCTGGAATCCCTCTTCTGGTGGGACAGCTGAGGTAACAAAACTGAAAAGGCTCCTCCCATTCCACAGATTGACCCAAAACAATGAGATGGGGCCAAATCCACAGAGAAGAAGATTCGTCCATGGCCCCTGAGGCCGCCAAGACATTCCACGGCCATCGTTGACACAGAATCCAGAGACAAAAGCCTAAATAAGCGCCTCACACTCACCCTTTCTTCATATCCTGAAGAGTTCTCCTCACGGTCTGTAAATCGGGTCACCATAACTACGTCCCCAAACCTAAGACGAGTTTCTGTTTTCAGACATCTGTCCCCACAGTCCTCGAACATACACCCTCCAGGCTGGGCCCCTGGAGACACACATCATGTCTGTGGCTGCCCAATCCACGGGAATTCTGCCCATTTCATTGTCCACAATCGAACAAATTAGGAGAAACCTCCAATGACCCCGAGGCCATCCCAATAGTGTAGGCGCCCAGACAAACAGGGGTGATCTGACATCAGCTGAGCAACTACCTCCACTCATACCATAGACAGATATCAACAGAGAAAAAGCTTGAACTGGACAGACCCTAGGCCCTATTTGAATCCATTGCTTTGCTTTCCAGGTTTCTCTCTAGAGGCCTGGTTTCCAATACCAGCATATGGGGGTTTCCTGAGGCACTAATTAGAACAAATCTTGCCTCCACATGGGAAACTTGCTCTTTGGAGATGTCTCAAAATCTCCGTTTAGGAGAATCTTTCAGGGCCCCGGTGCGAACACCCCATTCCAAGGTCTCCATGGACACAAATCCATATTAGGACCCATCTGCAGGAGATTCCATTTCAACTCAGCCCCCGTGGTTGCTTCCCCAGAGCCAGCAGATTGAACTTGTCTTATCACTAGGAGACAATTGGAATGCGAGGCGGGCTGCAGGCATCCATCCTTAGAACCCTGTTGTGGCGTCGTTCCCTATTTGACATCCTGGAGCCATCCAACAGTTCTTAATTGTCCTCCAGAAGGAATCCTTGTGTTTCGGAGCATCTAACAACTGCCAATGTGGGAAAACCTCGATAGCTTGGTGATGCCCCCCCACACTTCTTTATGAATGGGAAATCAAGGACAGGAACTCCAACATGAGCCAACGTCTGATCATTGTCCTGACTTCAGATGCAGGGGATCTCGATTCAGCTCTGCAGAGTATGCGGCCTTGCACTCGACTTGAAACCTATGTCTAGCTTGTGTTCTCAGACTTCTGTGCTCACACTCCTGGCCCACAAGCCCTCAAGTTTGGCAATTCCAGACCTACAATGCAGCACTCTGCCTGCCCTCCAAAGGAAAATTGTGGCCTTATGAAAATTCCCACTAACCCCAAATGAGGATAGACCTACACGGCACTCTACTGTACCCAAATTATGTAGTCTAACATGCGCACTAATGCACTGTCCAACACAGCCTGATCCCGGACCTCCTGACCAACACCCAGACAGCTGACCACACACTGAGCACATCGGGCCAGTCATGGCCTTAGCTCGTCATCTCTTCCCAACCTAGCTTTTCAGTTTTCAGAACTTAGACTTTAACTCCAAACCCTGCCAAGGGGTGAACGTGATGCAGAAATCAGAACTCCTTCTTACCCATGGCAAGAAACCTTGTGGTTGGCATACTGTCCAACGTTAAGGGTAGGAGAAACCAGCGTTCACCATGAGGCCCCGCCCATGCTTGAGTGCTGCGAGGGCATAAACACGCTTTGTGACCCTCAGTGTGAGTCCTGTCCTCTAGTAAGTCCTCTAAGTGGCTGAACCATTAGAGGACATAATGGGCTTGCCATGCCCCTAGGCCCCAATTTTTTTCCAATTTATTTATTTTCAGAAAAACAGTATTCATTTTTTTTCACCACACCCAGTGCTCCATGCAAGCTGTGCCCTCTATAATACCCACCACCTGATACCCCAACATCCCACACCCCCCGCCACTTCAAACCCCTCAGATTGTTTTTCAGAGTCCATAGTATCTCATGGTTCACATCCACTTCCAATTTACCCAAAAGCACATACCCTCCCCAATGTCCATAACCCTATCACCCTTCTCCCAACCCCCCTCTCCCCAGCAACCCACAGTTTGTTTCGTGAGATTAAGAGTCACTTATGGTTTGTCTCCCTCCCTATCCCATCTTGTTTCATGGATTCTTCTCCTACCCACTTAAGCCCCCATGTTGCATCACCACTTCCTCATATCAGGGAGATCATATGATAGTTGTCTTTCTCCGTTTGACTTATTTAGCTAAGCATGATACGCTCAAGTTCCATCCATGTTGTCGCAAATGGCAAGATTTCGTTTCTTTTGATGGCTGCATAGTATTCCACTGTGTATATATACCACTTCTTCTTTATCCATTCATCTGTTGATGGACATCTAGGTTCTTTCCATAGTTTGGCTATTGTGGACATTGCTGCTATAAACATTCGGGTGCACGTGCCCCTTTGGATCACTATGTTTGTATCTTTAGGGTAAATACCCAGTAGTACAATTGCTGGGTCATAGGGCAGTTCTATTTTCAACATTTTGAGGAACCTCCATGCTGTTTTCCAGAGTGGTTGCACCAGCTTGCATTCCCTCCAACAGTGTAGGAGGGTTCCCCTTTCTCCGCATCCTCGCCAGCATCTGTCATTTCCTGACTTGTTAATTTTAGCCATTCTGACTGGTGTGAGGTGATATCTCATTGTGGTTTGGATTTGTATTTCCCTGATGCCGAGTTATATGGAACACTTTTTCATGTGTCTGTTGGCCATCTGGATGTCTTCTTTGCAGAAATGTCTGTTCATGTCCTCTGCCCATTTCGAGATTGGATTATTTGTTCTTTGGGTGTTGAGTTTGTTAAGTTCTTTATAGATTTTGGACACTAGTCCTTTATCTGATATGTCGTTTGCAAATATCTACTCCCATTCTGTCAGATGTCTTTTGGTTTTGTTAACTGTTTCCGTTGCTGTGCAAAAGCTTTTGATCTTGATGAAATCCCAACAGTTCATTTTTGCCTTTGCTTCCCTTGCCTTTAGCGATGTTCCTAGGAAGATGTTGCTGCGGCTGAGGTCGAAGAGGTTGCTGCCTGTGTTCTCCTTAAGGATTTTGATGGATTCCTTTCTCACATTGAGGTCCTTCATCCATTTTGAGTCTATTTTTGTGTGTGGTGTAAGGAAATGGTCCAATTTCATTTTTCTGCAGGTGGCTGTCCAATTTTCCCAACACCATTTATTGAAGAGGCTGTTTTTTTTTTCCATTGGACATTCTTTCCTGCTTTGTCAAAGATTAGTTAACGATAGAGTTGAGGGTCTATTTCTGGGCTTTCTATTCTGTTCCATTGATCTATGTGTCTGTTTTTGTGCCAGTACCATGCTGTCTTGATGATGACAGCTTTGTATTAGACCTTGAAGTCCGGAATTGTGATGCCACAAACTTTGGCTTTCTTTGTCAATATCCCTTTGGCTATTCGAGGTCTTTTCTGGTTCCATATAAATTTTAAAATTATTTGTTCCATTTCTTTGAAAAAGATGAATGGTACTTTGATAGGAATTGCATTAAATGTGTAGATTTCTTTAGGTAGCATAGACATTTTCACAATATTTATTCTTCCAATCCAGGAGCATGGAATATTTTTCCATTTCTTTGTGTCTTCCTCAATTTCTTTCATGAGTACTTTATAATTTTCTGAGTATAGATTCTGTGCCTCTTTGGTTAGGTTTATTCCTAGGTATCTTATGGTTTGGGGTGCAATTGTAAATGGGATTGACTCCTTAATTTCTTTCTTCTGTCTTGTTGTTGGTGTAGAGAAATGCAACTGATTTCTGTGCATTGATCTTATATCCTGACACTTTACTGAAATCCTGTACAAGTTCTAGCAGTTTTGGAGTGGAGTCTTTTGGGTTTTCCACATAGAGTATCATATCATCTGTGAAGAGTGATAATTTGACTTCTTCTTTGCTGATTTGGATGCCTTTAATTTCCTTTTGTTGTCTGATTGCTGAGGCTAGGACTTCTAGTAATATGTTGAATAGCAGTGGTGATAATGGACATCCCTGCCATGTTCCTGACCTTAGTGGAAAAGCTTTCAGTTTTTCTCCATTGAGAATAATATTTGTGGTGTGTTTTTCATAGATGACTTTGATGATGTGCCCTCTATCACTACACTTTGAAGGGTTTTGATCAGGAAGGGATCCTGTACTTTGTCAAATGCTTTTTCAGCATCTATTTAGAGTATCATATGGTTCTTGTTCTTTCTTTTATTGATGTGTTGTATCACATTGACTGATTTGCGGATGTTGAACCAACCTTACAGCCCTGGGATAAATCCCACTTGGTCGTGGTGAATAATCCTTTTAATGTACTGTTGAATCCTCTTGGCTAGTATATTGGTGAGAATTTTCGCATCTGTGTTCATCAAGGATATTGGTCTGTAGTTCTCTTTTTTGATGGGATCCTTGTCTGGTTTTGGGATCAAGGTGATGTTGGCCTCATAAAATGAGTTTGGAAGTTTTCCTTCCATTTCTATTTTTTGGAACAGTTTCAGGATAATAGGAATTAGTTCTTTAAATATTTGGTAGAATTCCCCCGGGAAGCCGTCTGGCCCGAGGCTTTTGTTTTTTGGAGATTTTTAATGACTGTTTCAATCTCCTTACTGGTTATGGGTCTGTTCAGGCTTTCTATTTCTTCCTGGTTCAGTTGTGGTAGTTTAGATGTTTCTAGGAATGCATCCATTTCTTCCAGATTGTCAAATTTCTTGGCGTAGAGTTGCTCACATTATGTATTTTATAATAGTTTGTATTTCTTTGGTGTTATTTGTGATCTCTCCTCTTTCATTCATGATTTTATTTATTTGGGTCCTTTCTCTTTTCTTTTTGATAAGTCTGGCCAGGGGGTTATCAATTTTATTAATTCTTTCAAAGAAGCAGCTCCTCGTTTCGTTGATTTGTTCTATTGTTTTTCTATTTCATTTATTTTCTGCTCTGATCTTTATGATTTCTCTTCTCCTGCTGGGCTTAGGGTTTCTTTCTTGTTCTTTCTCCAGCTCCTTTAGGTGTAGGGTTAGGCTGTGTACCTGAGACCTTTCTTGTTTCTTGAGAAAAGCTTGTACCGCTATATATTTTCCTCTCAGGACTGCCTTTGTTGTGTCCCACAGATTTTGAACCGTTGTGTTTTCATTATCATTTGTTTCCATGATTTTTTTCAGTTCTTCTTTAATTTCCCGGTTGACCCATTCATTCTTTAGAAGGATGCTGTTTAGTCTCCATGTCTTTGGGTTCTTTCCAAACTTCCTCTTGTGGTTGAGTTCTAGCTTCAGAGCATTGTGGTCTGAACATATGCAGGGAATGATCCCAATCTTTTGATACCGGTTGAGTCCTGATTTAGGACCGAGGCTGTGATCTATTCTGGAGAATGTTCCATGTGCACTAGAGAAGAATGTGTATTCTGTTGCTTTGGGATGAAATGTTCTGAATATATCTGTGATGTCCATCTCATCCAGTGTATCATATAAGGCCTTTATTTCTCTGTTGATCTTTTGCTTGGATGATCTGTCCATTTCAGTGAGGGGAGTGTTAAAGTCCCCTACTATTATTGTATTATTGTTGATGTGTTTCTTTGATTTTGTTATTAATTGGTTTATATAGTTGGCTGCTCCCACGTTGGGGGCATAGATATTTAAAATTGTTAGATCTTCTTGTTGGACAGACACTTTGAGTATGATATAGTGTCCTTCCTCATCTCTTATTATAGTCTTTGGCTTAAAATCTAATTGATCTGATATAAGGATTGCCACTCCTGCTTTTTTCTGATGTCCATTAGCATGGTAAATTCTTTTCCACCCCCTCACTTTAAATCTGGAGGTGTCTTCCAGTTTAAAATGAGTTTCTTGGAGTCAACATATAGATGGGTTTTGTTTTTTTATCCATTCTGATACCCTGTGTCTTTTGATCGGGGCATTTAGCCCATTAACATTCAGGGTAACTATTGGGATATATGATTTTAGCGCCATTGTATTGCCTGTAAGGTGACTGTTACTGTAAATTGTCTCTGTTCCTTTCTGATCTACCACTTGTAGGCTCTCTCTTTGCTTAGAGGACCCCTTTCAGTATTTCCTGTAGAGCTGGTTTGGTGTTTGCAAATTCTTTCAGTTTTTGTTTGTCCTGGAAGCTTTTAATCTCTCTTTCTATTTTCAATGATAGCCTAGCTGGATATAGTATTCTTGGCTGCATGTTTTTCTCGTTTAGTGCTCTGAAAATATGAGGCCAGCTCCTTCTGGCCCCTAGGCCCCAATTTTTAACCAGACTTCTTCTTGTCCAGTCGCCCCTCCCCTGGGCTCTGCTCTGGAGTCCCTGTTTTGGTGGGACACATGAGGTAAAAAAAAAAAAAAAAAAAAAAAAAAAAAGGATTCCTCCGACAAACAGAATGACCCCAGACTCCTGGGATCGGGCCAAATCCCCAGAAAGGAATACTCGTCCATTGCCCATGAGGCCACCCGGACATTCCATAGCCATCGGTGACACAATACTCAGAGAAAAATGCCTGAACAATCACCTCACACTTGTCCTTTGTTCATATCCCGAAGAGTTCTCTTCACGATCTGTAGATCAGTCCTGCCATACCTACGACCCGAAACCTAAGCCGAGTTTGTGTTTTCAGACCACTGTCCCCACAGCCCTGGTCCACACACCCTACAGGCTCAGGCCCCTGGAGCCAAACCTGAGGACTGTATCTGCACTCTCCAAGGGAATTCTGCCAATTCTGTTGGCCAGAACCCTAAAAATAGGATAATTCTCCAAAGTCCCTGAGGCCATCCCAATAGTGTTGGCTGCCCAGGATAAACAGGGGAAATCTGAACCCATCTGAGCACCTACCTGCACTCAGACCCCTAGACAGATATCCCAAGAGGTAAATTGGAACAAACAAGCCCCTAGGCATTAATCGGATCCATTGCTTTGGTTTCCAGGCATCACTCCTCAGAGGCCTGGATTCCAATACCAGCATATGGCTGTTTCTTGAGGCACCGATCAGAACAAATCTTGTCTCCACATGGAAAACTTGCACTTTGGAGCTATGTCAAAGCCTCTGGTTAGGAGTACCCTTCAGGGCCCTGGTGCATCCTCCTCATTCCAATGTCTCCATGGACACAAACCCACATTAGGACCCATCCACAGGAGAGTCCATTTCAACTCAGCCCCCTCGGTTGCTCCCCCAGATCCAGCATATCTATCCTGTCTTGTCGCTAGGAGACAATTGGAAAGAGAGGCGGGCTTACCAGCCAGTCATCCTTAGAACCCTGCTTGGAATCATTCCACATGGGAATTCTTGAAGCCAATCAACAGGTCTCAAAGGTCCTGTAGAAGAATCTTTGCGGTTTGGAACATCTCACAACTCCCATTGTAGGAAAACCTCCATGGCCTTGTGATCCCCACTCACTTCATGAAGGGGCCATCAGGGACAGAAACTCCAACCTGAGTGATCGTGTGATCCTCACCCTGACTTCAGATGCACGAGATCTCTATTCAACTCTGCAGAGTGTGCCTGCAGTGCAGATGCCCAGAAACCTAAGGCTAGCTTGGGTTCTCAGACTACGGTCCTCACACTCCTGGCCCACAAGCCCTCCAGTCTGGCAATTCCAGAACTAAAAGCAGCACTCTGCTGCCCTCCAGAAAAAAAAAAATTGCCCTTTGGGGCTACCCAGAAACCCCAAATGAGGATCAACCTGCACGCCCCTTAACTCTACCCCAGTTATATAGGCTTCCCTGGGCACTAATGCCCTTTCAGACAAAGCCTGAGCCTGGACCTCCGGACCCACACCTAGCCAGCTTGCTGCACACTGAGCACATCGGACCTGCCATGGCCTTACATCGTCATGTCTTCCCAGCCTCGGTTTTCAGGCTTCAGAACCTATACCTTATCTCCAATCACTGCCCAGGGTTGAACGTGAGGCAGAAATCAGAACTCCTTCCCCATGGCAAGAAACCTTGTGGTTGGCATGTTGTCCAAAGTTCAGTGAAGTTGAAACCAGTGTGGCCTATGAGGTCCCAATTATCCTTGAGGCCCGCGTTGGCCACAAACATGCATTGTTACCCTCAGCGTGAGCCTAGTCCTCAAGTAAGACCTTTCAGTGCCTGGAGCAAGAAATGGCATATTGGGCTTGCCATGCCCCTAGGCCCCAATTTTTAACCATAGTTCGGGTTGTCCAGTCGCCCCTCCCCAGGGCTCTGCTTTGGAATTCTTCTTTTGGTGGGACACCTGAGGAAACAAAACTGAAAGGAGTACTCCCATCCCACAGATTAACCCAAAACAATTGGGATCGGGCCAAATCCACAGAGAAGACGACTCGTCCATGGCCCCTGATGCCTCCCTGACATTCCACAGCCAAGGTTGACACAAAATCCAGAGACAAAAGCCGGAATAAGCACCTCACACTCGCCTTTTTCATATCCCAAAGAGTTCTCCTCACGGTCTATAGATCAGACCTGCCATACTTACATCAGCTAAACCTAAGACGAGTTTGTGTTTTCAGACTTCTGTCCCCACAGTCCTGGTGCACACACCCTCCAGGCTGGGGTCCCTGGAGCCAAACATCAGGACTGTGCCTGCACACTCCACAGAAATTCTGCCCTTTCCATTGTCCACAATCGTACAAATTAGGAGAAACCTCCAAAGTCCCTGAGGCCATCCCAAAAGTGTAGACAGCCGGGGACAAACAGGGGCAGTCTGACACCAGCTGAACATCTACATCCATTCATAACGTAGAGGGATGTACCCAGAGGAGAAGACTGAACAGGACAGGCAAGTAGGCCATAATCGGATCCATTGCTTTGGTTTCCAGGTTTCTCTCCTCAGAGGCCTGGTTTCTAATATCAGCATATGGGTATTTCCTGAGGCACCAATCAGAACAAATCTGTTCTCTTCATGGGAAACTTGTCCTTTGGAGATGTCTCAAAACCTCCGTTTAGGAGAATTTTTCAGGGCTGGTGTGTCACTGCCCCATTCCAAGGTCTCCATGGACGAAAATGCACATTAGGATCCATCTGCAGGAGAGTTCATTTCAACTCATCCCCCTGGGTTGTTCCACCAGAGTCAGTATATCAAACCTGTCTATTTAATAGGAGACAATTGGAATGCGAGGCAGGCTGCCCAGGCATCCATCCATATATCCATGCTATGGAGTAGTTCCATATGAAAAGTCCTGGAGTTATCCAATAGGTCTCAATTGTCGATCAGAAGGAATTCTTCCGGTTTGGAGCATCTCACAAGACCCATCGTGGGTAAACCTCAATGGCCTCAAGATGCTGCCCCCTTCATTAGGGGGCCATAATGGACAGAAACTCCAAACTGAGCCTAGGTCTGAACCTCGCCCTGACTTCAGATGCATGAAATCCTGATTCAGATCTGCATCGGGAGCCTGCCATGCCCTCGCCCCGATACCTAAGAACTCTTCTCAGACTTCCTCCTCACACACCTGGCCCATAAGGCATCCAGTTTGGGAATTCTGGAGGCACAATGCAGCTCTCTGCCTGCTCTCCAGAAGAAAAATGTTGCCCTTGGGGATATCCAGAAACGCCAAATGAGAATCAACCTGCACGGCACTCGACTGTACCCCATTTATAAAATCTACCCTGGGCACTAATGCCCTGTCTGACACAGTCTGAGCCTGAACTTCCCGACCAACACCCAGACAGCTGGCTCCACACTGAGCACATTGGACCCGACATGGCCTTAGGTCGTCATCTCTTCCCAACCTCGATTTTCAGACTTCACAACCTAGACCTTACCTCCAGTCACTGCACAGGGGTGAATGAGATGCAGAAATCAGAACTACTCCTTCCCCATGGCAAGAATACATGTGGTTGGCATGTTGTTCAACATTCAGTGTAGGAGAAACCAGCATGCACCATGAGTTCCCGCCCATGCTTGAGCGTCACGAGGGCATAAATATGCATTGTGACCCTCAGCGTGAGTTCTGTCCTCAAGGAAGGACTCTCAGTGGCTGGACCATTAGAAGGCATATTGGGCTTGCCATGCCCCTAGGCCCCAATTTTTAACCAGATTTCTGGTTGTCCAGTCGCCCCTCCCCAGGGCTCTGCTATGGAATCCCTCTTTTGGTGGGACACCTGAGGTAACAAATCTGAAAGGACTCCTCCCTTCCCACAGATTGACCCAAAACAATGGGATCGTGCCAAATCCACAGAGAGGGAGACTCGTCCATATTCCATGAGGCCTCTCTGACTTTGCACGGCCTTCACTGACACAAAATCCAGAGACAAAAGCCTGAATAAGCGCCTCACACTCGCCCTTTCTTCATATCCCAAAGAGTTCTCCTCACGGTCTGTAGATCGGGCCTGCCATACCTACATCCCCAAACCTAAGCTGAATTTGTGTTTTCAGACATCTGTTCCCACAATCCTCGCACACACACCCTCTGGACGTGGCCCCTGGAGCCACACATCAGGTCTGTGCCTGCTCACTCCATGGGAATTCTGCCCATTACATTGTCCACAATCGTACAAATTAGGAGAAACCTCCAAAGTCCCTGAGGCCATCCCAATAGTCTAGGCCGCCCGGACAAACAGGGGTGGTTTGACACCAGCTGAGCAACTACCTCCATTCATACCATAGAAAGATGTCTCCAGAGAAGAATATTGAACCGGACAGTCACCTAGGCCCTAATGGGATCCATTGCTGTGCTTTCAAGGTATCTCTCCTAAGAGGTCTGGTTTTCAATACCAGCATATGGGGGTTTCCTGAGGCAACAATTAGAACAAAACTTGTATTCATTTGGGAAACTTACTCTTTGGAGCTCTCTCAAAAATCTCCGGTTAGGAGAATCCTTCAGGGCCCCGGTGCCACCACCCCATTCCAAAATCTCCATGGACACAAACCCACATTAGGCCCCATCTGCAGGAGATTCCATTTCAAATCAGCCCCATTGGTTGCTCCCCCAGAACCAGCAGATCGAACCTGTCTTGTTGTTAGGAGACAATTGGAATGCGAGGCAGGCTGCCCCAACATCCATCCTAAAAACAGTGCTCTTTCGTCATTCTGTATGGGATATCCTGGAGCCATCCAACATGTCTCAAATATCTTGGAGAAAGAATACTAGCGTTTTGGAGCATCTCACACCTCCCAACATGCAAAAAACTCGGTGGTTTTGTGATGCCCCCCCACCTTATGAAGGGGAAATCATGGAAATGAACTCCAACCTGAGCCAACGTCTGATCCTCGCCCTGACGTGAGATGCACGAGATCTCAATTCAGCTCTGCAGAGTGTGCCTGCCCTGCTTTCATCCAGAAAACTAAGTCTAGCTTCTGTTCACAGACTTCCGTCCTCACACTACAGGCCTGCAAGACCTCAAGTTTGGCAATTCCAGACTCACAATGCAACACTCTGCCTGCCCTCCAGAAGAAAAATATTGCCCTATGGAGCTTCCCAGACACCCCAAATGAGGATAGACCTACACTGTACTCTACTGTACCCAAATTATATGGTCTAACCTGGGCACCAATACACTGTCTGACACAGCCTGAGCCCGGACCTCCTGACCAACACCCAGACACATCAGACCCGCCATGGCCTTAACTCGTCATCTGTTCCCAACCTAGCTTTTCAGGCTTCACAAATTAGACTTAATTCCAAACTCTGCCAAGGGGTGAACGTGATGCAGAAATTAGAACTCCTCCTTACCCATGGCAAGAAACCTTGTGGTTGGCATGTTGTCCAACGTTCAGTGTAGGAGAAACCAGCGTTCATCCTGAGGGCCCGCCCATGCTTGAGTGCTACGAGGGTGTAAACATGCATTGTGACCCTCAGCGTGAGTCCTATCCTCTAGTAAGTCCTCTCAGTGGCTGGACCATTAGACGTCATAATGGGCTTGCCTTCCCCCTATGCCCCAATTTTTAACCAGATTTCTGGTGGCCCAGTCTCCCCTACCCAGGGCTCTGCTCTGGAATCCCTCTTTTGGTGGGACACCTGAGGTAAAAAAACAAAACAAAACAAAAAAAAAACGGACTCCTCCCGTCCCACCGAATGGCCCCAAATTCTTGGGATCGGGCTAAATCACAGAGAGGAAGACTCGTCCATTGTCCAAGAGGTCACCCAGATATGCCATGGCCTTCGGTGACACAATTTCCAGAGACAAAAGCCTGAGCAAGCTCCTCAACTCGCCCTTTGTTCATAACCCAAAGAGTTCAACTCACAGTCTGTAGATTAGTCCTGCTGTACCTGCCCTCTCCAAGGGAATTCTTTCTATTCCATTGGGCACAACCCTACAAATAGGATAAACTTCCAATGTCCTCCAGGTCATCCCAATAGTGTTGGCTGCCCAGGAAAAACAGGGGAAATCTGAGCCCATCTGAGCACCTATCTGCACTCAAACCCTTACACAGATGCGCCCAGAGGTAAATTGGAATGAACAGGCCCCTAGGCCCTAATCAGATCCATTTCTTTGGTTCCAGGCATCTCTCCTCAGAGGCCTGGATTCCAATACCAGCATATGGCTGTTTCTTGAGGCACCCATCAGAACAAATCTCGTCTCCACATGGGAAACTTGCACGTTGGAGCTGTGTCAAAGCCTCTGGTTAAGAGAACCCTTCAGGGTCCCAGTGCCACTGCCTCATTCCAAGGTCTCCATGGACTCAACCCACATTAAGACCCATCCACAGGAGAGTCTATTTCAACTCAGCACCCTCGGTTGCTCCCCCAGATCCAGCAGATCTAAACTGTCTTGTCACTAGGACACAATTGGAATGAGAGGCAGGCTGCCTATCCATCCATCCATAGACCCCTGCTCAGAATCGTTCCTTATGGGAAGTGCTGGAGCCAGCCAACAGGTCTCAATTGTACCTTAGAAGAATCTTTGTGGTTTAAAGCATCTCACATCTCCCATCTTGGGAAAACCTCCATGGCCTCGTGATTCCGCCCCCCCCCCCCCGCTTGATGAAGAAGCCATCAGGGACAGAACCTCCAACCTGAGTGATCGTCTGATTTTTGCCCTGACTTCAGATTCACGAGATCTTGATCCAGCTCTGCAGAGTGTGCCTGTTGTGCCCTCGCCCAGAAACCTAAGCCTAGCTTGTGTTCTCAGATCCGTCCTCACTATCCTGGCCCAGAAGTCCTCTAGTCTGGCAAGTCACGAACTACAATGCAGCACTCTGCCTGCCCTCCAGAAGAAAAACATTGCCTTCTGGGGCTACCCAGAAAATCCAAATGAGAATCTATCTGCACGCCACTTGACTGTACCACAATTATACAGGCTTCCCTGGGCACTAATGCTCTTTTAAACAAAGCCTGAGCCTGGACTTCCCAACCTACACCCAGCCAGCTGGCCGCACACTGAGCACATCGGACCCGCCATAGCCTTAGGTCATCATCTCTCCCCAACCTCGGTTTTCAGGCTCAGAGCCTAGACTTTATCTCCAATCACTGCCCAGGGTTGAACATGATGCAGAGATCATAACTCCTTCCCCATGGCAAGAACCCTTGTAGTTGGCATGTTGTCCAACGTTCAGTGTAATTGAAACCTGTGCGGACCATGAGGTCCCGACCATGCTTGAGGGCTGCCTTGGGCACAAACACGCATTGTAACCCTCAGCCTGAGTCCCTTATTTAAGTAACACCTCTCAGTGGCTGAACCACGAGCCCGCATATGGGGCTTGCCATGCCCATAGGAACCAAGACCTAACTAGATGGCTGGTATTCCAATTGTCCGTACCCACTGCTCTGCTCTAGAATCCCTCTACTGGGGGGACACATGTGACAGAAAACAGTACTCTTCCCTACCCACAGAATGACCCCAAACACTTGGGAGCTTGGCCAATCCCCAGAGAGTGAGACTCTTCCATGGCACATGAGTCAACCCCTACATTAAATGGCCATTTTGCACACAACACCCAGAGACAAAACCCTGAGCGACGGCCTCCCACTCACCCTCCTTTCATATCCAGAGGAGCTCCCCTCATGGACTGGAGATCAGGCCCCCCATAATTTTGGCCCCAAACATAAGTCAAGTTTGTGTTTTCGGACATCTGTCCCCACAGCCCTGGCAAACACAGCCTAAAGGCTGGGTCTTCTGGAGCCATACCACAGGACTGTGCCTGCTCTCTCCTAGAAAACTGTTCCCATTCCATTGGCCACAAATGGAATTGGCCACAAGAATAGGAATTGGCCACAAATGGAATAGGAGAAACTTCAAATCCCTCGAGGACATCCCACTACTGTAAGCTGCCCTGGACAAACAGGGGCATTCTGACACAAGCTGAGCAAGTATCTCCACGCAGGCATGCAGACAGATGTCCACAGAGACAGAAAATTGAAATGGACAGGCCCCTAAGCCCTAATCTGAACTCTTGCCTTAGTTTCCAGGTGTCACTCCTCAGAGGCCTGGGTGTGAAGACCAGCATATAAGGCTTTCCTGAGGCAACGAACAGAACACCTCTCGCCTCCACATGGGAAGCTTCCTTGTTGGAGCTGTGTCAAACCCTTCAGGATGGAGAGTCCTGCAGATTCACTGAGCCACCGCCACTTTCCAAGGTCTCCATGACCATCAACCCACATTATGACCCATCCTCAGGAGAGTCCATTTCAAATCACCCCTTTGTGTAGCTCGCCCAAGAGCCCGCAGATTGAGCCTGCCTTGTCCTGACCAAACAGTGGGAATGTGAGGTGGCATTTCCAGGCATCCATGCTTAGACCCCTGCTCTCGAGTCTTTCCGTATGGGGCATCATGGAACCATCCAATAGGACTCAACTGTCCTGCAGAAGGAAACCTTAAGGTTTTGGAGTAGCTCACAACTCCGATCATAGGGAAACCTCCTTGGCCTCATGAAGCCCCTACCCCCTTCAGGAAGGAGCCTTCATGTACACGTACTCCCCCTGACCTCAGATGCAGGAGATCTCGATTTAGCCTCTGCAGAGTGGGCCTGCTGTGCCCTCGGCCCCAAACCTAATGCTAACTTGTGTTTTCAGACTTCCTTCCTCACACTCCTGGCAAACAAGCCCTCCAGACTGGAAATTCCAGAACCACAACACAGCCCGCTGCCTCCCCATCAGAAGAAAAATTTTGCCCTATGGGACTCTCCAGAAACCCCAAATGAGGATCAACATGCTCGGCCTCGACCACACCCAAATTGGATAGGCTTCCCTTGGCACTAATTCTCTGTCTGACACAACCTGAAGCCAGACGTCCTGACAGACAAGGAGACATCTGGCCACACACCCAGCACATCAGACAAGCCATGGCCTTAGGCCATCATCTATTCCCAACCTCGGTTTTCAGACATCTGAACCTAGACATTATATCAAATCCCCACACAGCTGGGTTCCTGAAGCACAAATCAGAACTCCTCTTTCCCCATGGCTCTAAAGCTTGCTGTTGGCATGGAGTCACACCTTCAGGGTATGAGAAACCTTCATGACCCTGAGGCCACGTGCAAACTTGAGTGCCTCCTTGGACACAAACTTGCATTGTGACCCTCAGCATGAGCCCCATGTCGAAGAAAGGCCTCTCAGGGCCTGGAACAAGAGCCCACATATGGTGCTGGCCAAGTCCCTATCTCCCAATCCTCACCAGAGTTTGAGTTTTCCAGTCGCCCGTACTTGGGGCTCTACTCTGCAATCCCTCTCTTGGAGAAACACCTGAGCCAGACAACAGGACTCCACCCTTCCCACAAAATGACCCCAAACTCTTTGCAACTGGGCCAAATCCCCAGAGAGGGAAAATCGTCCATAGTCCCTGAGGTCATCATTACAATCCATGGCTATCCTGGACACAACATCCAGAGACAAAGCCTGAGAGAATGCCTCCCACTCGCCCTTCTTTAATAAGCTAAGGAGCTCCCCTCTTGGTCTTTAGATCCGGCTTGTCATACCCTCAGCACCAAACCTAAGCTGACTTTCTGACTTCTGTGCTTACAGGCTGGACCCACACAACGTCCAGGCTAGGGCCTCTGGAGCCATACCGAAAGACTGTGCCTGTTCTCTCCAAGGAAACTGTGCCAATCCATTGACCACAACCCTACAGGTTAGGGAATACCTCAAAGGCCCATGAGGCCATCTCGATAGTGCACTCTGCCCTGGACTAAGAGGGGCACTCTGACACCAGCTGAGCAACTGTCTCCACTTAGAAACTCAGACAGTGTCCCCAGAGACAGAAGATTGAAACGGGCAGGTCCCTAGGCCCTCATCTGAACCCTAGATTTGGTTTCCAGGTGTCCCTCCTCAGAGGACTGGTTTCAAAGACCAGCATGTGGGGCTTTTCTGAGGCACAAAACCGAACCTCTCTTGTCTCCACATGGGGAGCTTTCTTATTGGAGCTGTATCAAACCCTTCAGGTAGGAGAATTCTGCAGGGCCCCTGAACCACCAGCACATTCCAAGGTCTCAATGGACACAAACCCACATTATGACACATCCTCAGGAAAGTCCATTTCAACTCAGCCCCCCGGGTAGCTTGCCCCAGAGCCAGCAGATCAAACATGTCTTGTCACTAATGGACAATGGAAATGCGAGGCATTCTGCACTGTGATCCATCCTTCGAACCCTGCTCTCCAGTCCTTCCGTATGGGACGTCCTGGACCCATCCAACAGGACTCGACTGTCCCGCAGAAGGAAACCTTGTGGTTTGGAGAAACATACAAACTCAGCGTGGGAAAACTTCCTTGGCTTCATGAGGCCCCCGCTTCATGAAGGTGCCATCATGGACACAAACTCCAGCCTCAGCCAACGTCTGATCCTCACCCTGACTTCAGATGCAGGAGATTTCGATTTAGCCTCTGCAGAGTGGGCCTACCGTGCCCTTGGCTCCAGACCTCACCCTATCTTGTGTTTTCAGACTTCTGTCCTCACACGCCTGGCCCATAAGCCCTCCCGATTGGGAATTCAGGGGCCACAATGAAGCACTCTGCCTGCCCCCCAGAAGTGAAACATTTCTTCTTTCTGGTGAGCAGGCAGATGGCTACATTATGGCTCCAAAATACCCAAGTTGGAGGTCTTGCAGGCAAGGAGTGTGAGGACAGAATTCTGAAAACACAAGCTACGGTTATGCTCAGTGCTGAGCATATGTCCATTCCGATATACAACAGTTGTTTCGAGATCTCCAGCACCTGGGTGAGGATCAGATGTCTGCTCACCCTGGAGTTTGTATCCATGATGGTCAGTGAATGGTGGGTTGGCCTAAAGAATTCATGGAGGTTTTTCCAAGCTGGAGCTTGTGAGTTGCTCAAAACATCAAGGTGTCCTACTGCGGGACAGGAGAAGTCTGCTTACAGGGCTCCAGGGTCCCCCATATGCAAGATTCGATAGCAGAGCTCTCTGAATGGAGGTATGGGAAGCCCATCTCGCCTTACCACTGCAGCTGAGGAACAGGGCAGGCTTGAACCAATGACACTGATTCCATGTTCCAAGTGATCTGTGTTGATGGAGTTTCTCAGTCTAATGGGTCCCAATGCTGCTTGGTGTCCAGGGAGACCTTAGAATGTGTTGGCGACTCTTAGGCCATGCAGGATTCTCTATCCTGAGGATTAGACCCAGTACCCAGAAGCCAGGTTTCCTTCTGGGACAGGAGGTGTTCTCTTGTACGGCTCACGGACCACAGGTTGGACCATATGTTGAATTTCCAGAACAGGCCTCTGGGGAGACAAGCCTCAAAACCTAAGCTAGGGTTCTGATGATGTTGCAGGGGCATGGCAGGTTCAATCTTCAGACTCCGTGCCGTTGACCAGTGTGTCATCTTGGAGGTAGGTGATGAGTCTGTGTCAGGCTGTGCATTGTTTCCAGAGCGGCCTATGAAATTGGTGTGGTTTCAGGGGCCTTGCAGTTTTCTCCTAATCTGGATATTCTGGGAAACTGAGATGGGCAGAGTTTCCTCAGGAGAGCAGGCCCAATGATGTCGTGTGGTTCTCAAGGACCCTTCCTGGAGGGCATGTGGGTCAGGACTTTGGGACCAAAGTATTCAGACACAAACTCGGGTAAGAGTTAGGAGCGAGGTGATGGCAGTCCAGATCTTCAGACCTGAGGGAAGCTCCTCGGGATTTGAAATTCCGGTGGCTGGGAGGGAGGAGCACAGGCTTTTCTGTCTGGATTGTGTGTCTAGGATGGCCACAAAATGGAGGGGTGACCTCTTGGGTCCATGGGATATTCTTCCACTCTGGGGATTCTGCTTGGCACCCAAGAGTTTGATGCCTTTCTGGGGAAGAGGAAAACACTGTTTTCCATCTCAGGGCTCATGTCCAAACAGGGATTCCAGAGATGGGTTCTGGGTACAGGAACCTGGAAAACCCAAACAAGGCTTCAGTTTTGGGCCTAGGGTCATGAAAGGTCTGCTCTGTGGGATCCTGGTGCAGCTCCCAAGGGGGCTCTTTGGAAAGGGGTCTCATTATGAGGGTCACAATGCCTGTTTTGCCCAGCTTCTCATCCTGTGTGGGTGTGTTCTCATGCCCCATGCACTTGGCTCCCACTCTGAGGGTTGGACAGTCATCTCAGCATTCGGTTTTCTGGCCATGAGGAAGGAGGAGTACTCTTTTGTGCTTCAGGGTTTTCTATGGGCAGGAATTTGAGGTAAGTCTGGGACAGGTACCTGAATACCCAGGTTGGTTCGATATGATGGCCTCGGGCCAAGGCTGGACCCACCTGCAGCATATGGAGCCTACTATCTGGGTGGCTGACAGGAGGTCGGGGATTGGGCTGTGTCAGTGCATTTGTTCAGAGATCGGCCTATTATATTGGGGTGTCATTGAGGGCCGTGCAGGAGGATCCTCATGTGGGATTCTGCGAAGACCCATAGAGCACTTCTTCTTTTTTGTGGGCGGGCAGAAGGCTGCGTTGTGGCTCCAGAATTCCCAATATGGAGGGCTTGCATGCAAGGAGTGTGAGGACAGAAGTCTTAAAACACAAGCCACGGATAAGCTCAGTGCCAAGCACATGGTCATTCCAATGTGCAGTGGTTTTCGAGAACCCCAGCACCTGAGTATGGGCAAGGTTCAGATGTCTGCTCACACTGGAGTTTGTATCCATGATGGTCAACGAATTGTGGTGTGGCCTCAAGAATTCTTGGAGGTTTTCCCAAGCAGGACTTTGTGAGCTGCTCCTAACAGCAAGGTGTCCTACTGCGGGACATGGGAAGTCCGCTTAGAGGGTTGCAGTGTCTCCCATATGGAAAGATTCGATAGGAGAGCTCTCTGAATGGAAGCCTGGGAAGCCTTCCTTGCTTTACCATTGTAGCTGAGGAACATGGCAGGCTTGTTCTGCTGGTTCTGGTTCCAATTTCCAAGTGAGCTAAGTTCACAGATGTTCTCAGTCTAACGAGTCACAATGCTGTCTGGTGTCCATGGAGACTTTAGAATGTGGTGGTGCATCTGTGGCCATGCAGGATTCTCCTACCTGAGAGTTAGAACCAGTTCCCAGGAGCCAGGTTTCCTTCTTGGGACAGGAGGGGTTCTCTTGTATGTCTCATAGACCACATATAGGACCATATGTTGGATTTCAAGAACAGGCCTCTGGGCACAGAGGCCTGAATATCTAGGCTAGGGTTCTGATGAGGTTGTTGGTGGCTTGTCATGTTCAACCTTCAGACTCAGAGCCTTTGACCTGCATGTCTTCCTGTGAGGCTGTGTCAGATTGTGCATTTTTTCCAGAGTGGCCTATGAAATTGGGGTGGGCTCAGGGGCCTTGCAGGTTTCTCCTAATCTGGAGAGTTTGGGCAACTGAGATGACAGAGTTTCCTCTGGAGAGCAGGCCCAGTGATGTAGTGTGGTTCTGGTGGTGCCATCTTGGAGGGCATGTGGTTAAGGCTCTGGGACCAAAGTCTTCAGACACAAAATTGAGTAAGAGTTAGGGGCGAGTTGATGGCCGGCCCGATCTGCAGACCCTGAGTGCAGCTCCTCGGGATTTGAAATTCGTATACCTGGGAGGCAGGAGCAAAGACTTTTCTGTTTGGATTGTGTCTAGGATGGCCTCGGAAAGGTGGGCTGTCCTCATGTGTCCATGGGATATTCTACTTCTCTGGGGATTCTGCCCGGCACCCAAGAGTTTGGTGTCTTACTGGGGGATGGGGAGAGCACGGTTTACTGTGTCAGGGTTCTGTCAAAACTGGTATTCCAGACATGGGTTCTGGGTCCTTGTGCCTGGATAACCCCACAAAGGCTTAGGATTTGGGCCTAGTGGCATGACAGGCCCACTCTTTGGGGCCGTGGTCCAGCTCCCATGGGGACTTGTTGGAAATGGGACTCAGGGTGAGGGTCACAATGCCTGTTTGTGCCCAGCTGCCCATCCTGAGTGGGCGTTGTCTCTTGTTCCATGCACCTGGATCCCAATCTAACAGTTCTACCACCATCTCAACATTTAGTTTTCTTGCCATGGGGAAGGAGGAGTACTCTTTTATGCTTCAGAATCCCCCATGTGCAGGATTTTGAGCTATATTCTGGAATAGGTCGTGAATACCCAGGTTGGTTCGAGATGAAGGACTCAGGTCAAGGCAGGTCACACCTCCCGGACATGGGGGTCCGTTTTCTGGGTGGCTGCCAGGAGGTCAGGGCTCGGGCTGTGTCAGACAGAGCATTAGTGCACAGGCTGGCCTATGATATTGGGGTGCCATAGAGGGCTGTGCAGTTGGATCCTCATGTGGGGTTTCACGCAGACCCATAGGGCACTTCTTTCTGGTGGACAGGCAGAAGGCTGCATTGTGGCTCCCAGCTTCCCAATATTGAGGGTTTGATGGCAAGGAGTGTGAGAACAGGAGGCTGAAAATACAAGCTATGGTTAAGCTCAGTGCAGAGCACATGGCCGTTCCAATGTTCAGCGGTTGTTTCGAGATCTCTAGCACCTAAGTATGGGCGAGGGTCAGATGTCTGCTCACGATGGAGTTTATATCTATGATGGACAACAAACGAAATATTCAGAACCTGAGTAAGGGTGGATGTAGATGTTTGCTCACACTGGAGTTTGTGTCTATAATTACCGAGAAATGGAGGATTAGCATCAAGAGGCCATGGAGGATTCCCCACGCTGATGCATGTGAGATGCTCCAAACAGCAAGGTTGCTTTTTCTACTGGACACGTGGAGTCTGGTTTATTTGCTCCACGGTCCCCCATGTGAAAAGTATGGGTAGCAGAGCTCTTCCGCATGGATTCTGGGTAAGCACACCTCCATTGACCAATGCAGCTGAGGAACATGGCAGGTTCCTTAGGGTAGCTCTGGGGCAAAGTACCAAGGACTTGAGTTGACATGGAATCTCTTGAAAATGGGTCACAATGCTGGTTTGTTATCAGGTATATCTTAGAATGTGCTGGTGGCTAAGGTGCCATGCAGGATTCTTCTATCCTGAGGGTTTAACACAGGTCGAAGTACACAGTTTCCTTCTGGGGACAGGAGATGTAGTGTTGTGTGGCTCAGGGACCACATGTTGTATCATAAGTTCGTATTAAAGAACAGGCCTCTGAAAATAGATGCCTGACAACCTAATCTAGGGTTCCAATGAGGTCACAGGGGCATGAGAGGTTCAATCTTCAGACTCAGGACAGTTGACTTGGGTGTCTGCCTGGATGTAGGTGATCAGGGTGTTTCAGACTGTGCACTTGTGTCCACAGTAGCCTCCAATATTGGGGTGGCCTCAGGGGCCTTGCATGTTTCCACCAACTCTGGATGGTTTGGGTAACTGTGACAGGCACAATTTCAATGGGGATGGCAGCCACAGTCCTGTGGTGTGACTCCAGAGACCCCATCCTGGAGGGCATGTGAGCCATGGTTTTTGGAGAGAAGTCTGTAAACACAAACTCGGGTTAGGGTTAGTGGCATAGTTATCACAGAGCAATGCATAGACATGAAGGGCTACTCGTCAGGAACAGTAATTTGAGTGACTGGAAGGCGGTAGCCCAGGATTTTATATCTGGATTGTGTGTCCAGGATGGCCTCGGAATGCAGCTGTGGTCTCATGGGACCATGGGAGATTTTTCTTCCCTAAGGATCCTCGCGGCTCCCAATAGTTTAATGGCTTTTCAGGATGGGAAGAGTGCTATTTTTGATCTTACGGGTGCCCCAAAACAGGGATTCCAGGGATGGGGTCTGGGTCTATGCGCCTGGAAAATCCCACCAAGTGTTATGATTTGGGTTTAGGGGCGTTACAGGCCTGCAATGCAGGATCCTAGTGGTGTAACTGAGAGGTCTTGTTTGAAAGCATGCTCAGGCTGAGGGACACCATGCCTGTTTGTGCCCAGAGGGGCCCTCAGGAGAGGGCGTGGTCTCATTGGCCATACAGCTGGCTTCCACTTTGAGGATTGGACACCCATTGTAACAGCCAGGTTTCCTGCCATGGAAAGAGGAGTTCTCCATTGTGCTTCAGATACCCCCATTGGCAGGGTTTCAAGCAAAGGTCTGGGGAAAGGTTCCTGAATACCAAGGATGTGTAGAGATGATGGACTTGGGCCATGGCCAGTCTCACTTGCTGGTAATGGGGCCCACTCTCTTGGTGGCTGACACTATGTCGGGGCTCATGCTCTGTCAGACACAGCACTAGTGGCCAGGGAAGTCTATGAATCGGGGTTCTGTTGAGGGCCGAGCATATTTATCTGCATGTGGGGTTTCTGGGCAGACTCACCACGCACCTCTTCTTTCTATGGGTATGACAGAATGCTGCATTGTGGATCCAGAATACCCTATCATGAGGGCTTGGGAATAGTATGTTGACGATGGATTTATAAACACAAGCTATGGTTCAATTCAGTCCCAAGTAGAAAGCAGTTCCAAAGTGCAGTGGCTTATTCGAGATATCTAGCAGCCGAGTAAGGGCAGATGTCAGATATTTGCTTACACTGAATTTGTGTCTATGATGACCGGCAAATGGAGGGTGACACCAAGAGGCCATGGAGGATTTCCCACGCCAAATTTTGTGAGATGCTCCGAACAGCAAGGTTCCTTCTACAGGACAGTTGGAGTCTGGTTTGTTTGCTCCAGGGTCCCCCATGTGGAAAGTATGGGTAGCAAAGCTCTCCCACTTGGATGCCTGGAAAGCACAACTCCATTGACATTTGCAGCTTAGGAACATAACAGGTTCGTCCTGCTGGCTCTGGGACGAAGTACCCAGGCCTTGAGTTGACAGGAATCTCTTGCAGTTTGGTCACAATGCTGGTTTATTATGAGGGATATGTTAGAATGTGCTGGTGGCTAATGGGCCGTGCAGGATTCTCATACACGGAGGGTTTGGCACAGGTCAAAGAGCACGGTTTCCTTCCGGGGACAGGAGATGTTCTGTTGTGTGGCCCAGGGACAACGTGATGTATCCTAACATGGTATTCCAGAACAAGCCCCTGAGCACAGATGCCTAAAATCCTAATCCAGGGTTCCAATGCAGACCTAGGGCCATGTCAGATTCAATATCTGACTCAGGACCATTGACTTGGCTGTCTGCCTGGATGTAGGTGATCAGGTTGTTTCAGACTGTGCATTTGTGTCCAGAGTGGGTGCCAATATTGGGGTTGGTTCAGGGGCCTTGCAGGTTTCTCCTAATCTGGATGGTTTGGGCAACTGTGATGCGCACAGTTTCCTTGGTGATAGCAGCACAGTGCTATAGTGTGGCTCCAGAGACCCCATTCTGCTGGGCATGTGATCCATGGTTTTTGGAGAGAAATCTGCAAAGACAAATTCAGGTTAGGGTTATTGGCATGGTGGTCACAGGCCTAATGCATAGACCTGGAAGGCAGCTCGTCAGGAACTGTGATTGAGGTGACGGGAAGGCGGTAGCAAAGACTTTTCTTTCAGGATTGTGTGTCCATGATGGCCTCGGAATGCAGGTGTGTTCTCATGGGTCCATGGGACACTTTTCCTCTCTAAGGATCCTGGCGGCCCCCCATAGTTTGATGGCATTTTCGGGGAAGGGAAGAATGCACTTTTCCATCTTAGGGGTGCCCCAAAACTGGGATTCCAGAGTTGGGCTCTGTGTCTGGGCGACTTGAAACTCCCACCAATTGTTAGGATTTGGGCCTAGGGCTGTAACGGAACTGCAATGCAGGATCCTGGTGGTATAACTGAGAGGGCTTGTTTGAAATCGTGAAGAAGGGCCTGGTGATTCTGCCCAGAAACTCCCCATGAAGATCAATCTACTTGGCCCTCGAGGGAACCCAGATTTATACTTTGCCCTGGCTACCAATGCTGTTTCTGACAGTGCCTGAGCTCTGACTTTGTGTCAGGACCCAGAGTGCGGGGTCCATATCCAGCATGTGAGACCAGCCATGGCCCAGGGCTGTCATCTCTACCCATCCTTGCTATTCATGCAACTGCCCCACACCTTTACTGAAATCCCTACCAATGGGGGAACCTGAAGCACAATAGAGAACTCCTCGTTCCATATCGCAGGAGTCCTGACTGTTGGGATAGGTGTCAAACCCTCAGAATGGGAACCAGCTGCATGGCCAAGAAGAGCACGCCCACTCCTGAGGGCCGCCCTGAACACAAGCAGGCATTGTGACCCTCAGTCTGAGCATGCTTTCAAACAAACACCCTCAGTTGCAACTCCAGGATCTGGCAATGCATGACTGGTACACACCTAGGCCCAAATCCTAACTCTTTATGGGATTTTCCACGTGCCCATTCCCAGAGCCAGTCATTGGAATCCCTGTTTTGGGGCACCCCTATGATGAAAAACAGCACTCTTTGCTTCACTTGGAAAGCAACCAAACTATTGGGAGCCGCCTAGATCCTTCAGAGAAAAAAATCTCCCATGGACCCATGAGGCAACACCTGCATTCCGAGACCATTGTGGATACAAAATCCAGATACAATAGGCTGTGCTACTGCCTTCGAGTCACCTGATTTACTGTTCCTGACGTGCTGCCCTCCAGGTCTATGCATTGGACCTGCGATCACCTCACCAGTAACCCTACCCTGAGTTTGTTTGCAGACTTCTCTCCCAAAACCATGGCTCACATGCCCTCCAGGATGGGGTCTATGGAGTCACACCACAGGGCTGTGCCTTCCATCACCAAGGACACTGTGTCCATCACAGTTTCTCAATTCCTCCAGATTAGGATTAACCTGCAAGGCCCTTGAGTCTTCCCAAATATTGGAGGCCACTCTGGAAGCAAATGCACAGTCTGAAACATCCTGATCACCTCCATCCAGGCAGACACCCAAGTCAATGGTCCTGAGTCTGATGATTGTACCTGACATGCACCCAGGACCTCATTGGAAGCCTAGATTAGTTTTTCAGGCATCTGTCCACAGAGGCCTCTTCTGGAATACCAACTTCGGATACAATATATGGTCCCTGAGCCCCACAATAGAACATGTCCTGACCCCAGACGGAATACTTGTGCTGGGACTTGTGTCAAACCCTCAAGGTAGATGAATCCTGAATGGCCCCTTAGCCACCGGCTTTTCTAAGATCTCCCTGGGAACAAACCAGCATTGTTACCCATGTGCATGAGATTCCTGTCAAAATAAGTCCTTGGTACTTCGCCCCAGATACACAAGAATGAACCTGCCATGTTCCTAAGCTGTAATGGTCAGTGGAGGTGTGCTTTCTAGGCATCCATACGGGAGTGCTCTGCTACACAAACTTTCCATATGGGGTACACTGGAGACAACTAACCAGAATGCCCCTGTCCGTTTGAAGGAAACGTTCTATTTGGACCTTCTCCCAAGCCCCATCATGGGAAATCCTCCATGGCCTCTTGATGCCACCCTTCCTTTTGTTTGTCGTCATAGACACAAACTCCAACATGAGCAAACATCTGACATCCGCCCTTACTCAGGTGCTGGATTTTCAATTCAATCACTGCACACTGGAACTGCCTTTTGCTTGATTGAATGTAACCATAGCTTGGGTTTACAATTTCATCCTCACCCTACTGTTCCGCAATATCTCTTGAGAGGGAATTCTTGAGCCGCTACGCAACATTCTGCCTTCCACATAGAAAGAAGAAGGATCTATTGAGTCTGCCCAGAAACTGCACATGAGGATCAATCTACTCGGCCAATGAGGCAACCCTGATTAATAGTTTTCCCTGGCCACTAGTGCTGAGTCTGACAGAGCCTGATCCCAGACCTCGTGTCTGCCACCCAGAGGTCGGGGCCCATATTCAGCATGAGAGATCGGCCCTGGCCCTGAGACGTCATCTCTACCTATCCTTGTTGTCCAAGCAACTGTCCCCGACCTTTCCTGGAATCCCTACCAATGGGAGAACCTGAAGAACAATAGAGAACTCCTCCTTCCCCATGGCAGTAATCCTGGCTGTTGGGATAGTTGTCCAACCCTCAGCAAGGGAGCCAGCCGCATGGCCAATGAGACTACTTCCACTCCTGTGGGCCGACCTGGGCACAAGGAGGAATGGTGATCCTCAGCCTGATCATGCTTTCAAACAAACTCTCTCAGTTGCTTCTCCAGTACTCGCACTGCAGACCTGGTATGCCGCTAGGCCCAAATTCTAACCCTTGGTGGGATTTTCCAGGTGCCCAGACCCAGAGCCCTTCTCGGAATCCCTGTTTGGGGCACACATAAGATGGAAAACAGCACTCTTCCCATCCCTGAGAAAGGCACCAAACTATAGGGAGCCGCCAAGATCCTTAGAGTGGATAAATCTCCCATGGACCCATGAGAACAAACCTGCATTCTGAGGCCATACTGAACACACAATCCAGATAGTTTTAAAAGCCTGTGCTACTACCTTCGAGTCACCCTATTTACAGTTCCAAACGAGCTGCCCTACAGACCTATGCCTTGGGCCTGTTATCACCTCACCATTAACCCTAACCCCAGTTTGTGTTTGAAGACTTCTCTCCCAAAACCATGGCTCAAATACCCACCAGGATGTGGTCTCTGGAGCCACACCACAGGAAATTTCCTGCCATCCCCAAGGGAACTGTCAGAGTTGCCCAAACCCTACAGATTAGGAGAAACCTGCAAGGACACTGAGCCCTGTACAATATTGGAGACCACTCTGGATGCAAATGTGCAGTCTGAAACACCCTGATCACCTCCATCCAGGCGACACCAATGTCAATGGTCCTGATTCAGATGACTGAACTTGAAATGCCCCTAGGACCTCATTGAAGCCTAGATTAACTTTTCAGGCATTTCACCTCAGAGGCCTATTCTGTAAAACCAACATGATACAACATATGGTCCCTGAGCCCCACAACAGAAAATCTCCTGTCCTCAGAGGGAATCCGTGCTCTTCGACTTGTGTCAACCCTCAGGGTATATGAATTCTGCACAGCCCGTTAGCCACCAGCACATTCGAAGATCTCCCTTGTAACAAACCAGCATTGTGACCCATCTTCATGAGATTCCATGACACATCAAGTCCGTGGTAATTTGCCCCAGAGCCCCCAGAATGTACCCGCCATGACGCAGAAATCTGCAAACGCGATCTAAGGTTAGGTTGAGAGTTGAGGTGATCACAGGCCCGATCTGCAGGCCCTGTGGGAAGCTCATAGTGTACTGAAGTTAAGGTATCATGGAGGCGGTAGTGCAGGCTTTTCTGTCTGCTTTCTTTGTCCTGGACTTTTGCAAAATGTACCAGTGGCTTCATGGGGCCATGGGAGATACTTTGGCTCTGGGGATTTTGCTCAGTTCCCAAGAGTTCTTTTGTCTTTGGGAGAAGAGAACACTACTGCTTTCTGTCTCAGGGAACCCCCAAAAGAGGGATTCCAGAGACAGTTTATGGGTGTGGGCGCCTGGAAAACACCTATGAGGGTGAGTGTTTGGACCTAGGGTGGTAGGTGCGCTCTGGGGGCTCCTGGTCCAGCTACCAAAGGGTTTTGTTTGAAAGCAGACTCATGCTGAGGGTAACAATGCAAGTTTGTTCCCAGAGTGGCTGTGTTCCTATGGGCCATGCAGCTGGTTCCCACTCTGTGGGTTGGACACCTATCTCAACAGCCAGGCTTCCTGCCTTCAGGAAGGAGAAGTACTCTTGTGCTTCATGTTCCTCCGTAGTCAGGGATTTGAGCTACAATCCGGGAAAGATGTTTGAATATCCAGGTTGAGTAGAGATGACGGCTTTGGGCCACAACAAGTCCAAACTGCAGGATATGGGGCCCACTATCTGCATGGCTGATTCTAGGTCGTGGCTCAGGCTGTGTCAGAAAGAGTCTTAGTGACCATCTCAACAACCAGGTTTCCTGCCATCGGGAATAAGGATACTCCTGTGCTTCAGGTTCCCCCATAGGCAGGGATTTGAGCTACAGTTTGGGAAAGATGACTGAATACCTAGGTTGAATAGAGATGATGGCTTACGGCCACGGCAGGTCCCACCTGCAGGATATGGGGCCCACTGTCTACGTGGTTGCCTGGAGGTCGTGTCTCTGGCTCTGTCAGACAGAACCTGAGAGCCCATGGTGGCCTAAGATAATAGGGTGCCATCGAGGGCCATGCAGGTGGATCCTAATGTGGGTTTTCTGGGCTGACTCACCAGGCACTTCTTCTTTCTATGGGGAAGGCAGAATGCTGCGTTGTGGCTACAAAATTCCCTATAAAGAGGGCTTGAGGATCAGGAGGGTGAGGATGGAATTAAAAATACAAGCTATGGTTCAATTCAGTGACAAGTGGAAGGCACTTCCAGTGTGCAGCAGGTGATTCGAGACATCCAGTCCCTGAATAAGGGCGGATGTCGGATATTTGCTCACACTGGTGTTTGTGTCTAGGATGACGCACAAATGGTGGGTTTGTGTCAAGAAGCCATGGAGGATTTCCCACTCTGCTTCTTGTGAGATGCTATAAACAGTAAGGTTTCCTTCTACTGGACAGGGGTAGTCTGGTTTGTTTGCTCCAGGGTCCCCCATATGGAAAGGTTGGTAACAGCTCTCCCTCATGGAAGCCTGGAAATCACTACTCCATTGACCACTGCAGCTCAGGAACATGGAAGGTTTAATCTGGTGGCTCTGGGGCAAAGTTCCAAGGGGGCTGAGTTGACATGGAGTTTGATGCTGTTCGATCACAATGCTGGTTTGTATCCAGGGAGACACTGGAATGTTGGGATGGTCAGGGGCAATGCAGGATTCGAATACACTGAGTCTTGGACACAGCTACCAAGAGCAAGGTACCCTTCTGGGACAGGAGGCGTCTGCTGTGTGGCTCAGGACATGTTGGAATATAAGATGGTATGGGGGAATAGTCCTCTCGGGACAGGTGCCTGAAAACACAAGCTATGGCATCAGTGAAGTCCTAGGGGCATGTCATGTTCCATCTTCTGACTCAGGGCCTTTGACTTAGATGTTTGTTTTGAGGCAGGTGCTCACTGTGTGTCACAATGTACACTTGGGTCCAGACCGTTCTTGGAAATTGAGGTGGGATCAGGGGCTTTGTAATTTGCTCCTAAGCTTCAGGGTTTGGACAACAGTGCAGGGCAGAGTTTCCTTTGGGAGGGTAGGCACAGTCGTCTGGTGTGGTTCCAGAGGCCCCATCATAGAGGGCTTGTGCGACAGGGTTTTGGAGACAGAAATCTGCAAACCTGAACTAGGGTTAGGGTGAGGCACGAGGTGATCACATCCCTGATCTGCAGGCTCTGAGGGCTTCTCATTGTGTAGTGAAATTAAGGTGTCACGGAGGCAGTTGGGCAGACTTTTCTGTCTGTATTGTGTGTCCAGAATGGTCGCAAAATTTAGGGGTGGCTTCATGGGGCCATAGAACATTCTTCATCTCTGGAGATTCTGTCCATCTCCCAAGAATTTTCTGTCTCTGGGGGAAGGTAAGACTGCTGTTTTCCGTCTCAATGGACCCCTACAAGAGGGATTCCAGGGGCAGTTTCTGGCTCTAGGCGACTGAAAAACACCAACGGGGGTGAGGATTTGCCCCTAGGGGTCTGGATGTCCCACTCTGCGGGCTCCTGGTCCAGCTACTGTGGGGGTTTGTTTGGAATCAGGTTCACGCTGTTGGTCTCAATGCCTGTTTGTGCCCAGGGCAGCTCCCATGTGTGGCCGTGGTCTCATGTCCATGCAACTAGTTTTCACTCTGAATGTTGGACACCCATCCTAACAGCCAGATTTCCTGCCATAAGAAAAGAGGAGTACCCTTGTGCTTCAGGTACCCCATAGCCAGGGATCTGAGATACGGACAAGGCACAGAATCTTGAATATCCACGTTGAGTAGAGATGACAGCTTTGGGCCACAACAACTCCCACCTGCAGGAAATGGGGCCCACTGTCTGAGTGGCTGAGTGGAGTTCGTGGCTCAGGCTTTGTCAGAGAGAGCCTTAATTCCCATGATGGCCTAAGATACTAGGGTGTCGTCGAGTGCCCTGCAGGTGGATCCTCATGTGGGGTTTCTGGGCAGACTCACCAGGCAATTCTTCTTTCTTGGGGCAGGCAGATTGCTGCGTTGTTGCCCCAGAATTCCCTATCAAGAGGGCTTGTGGACCAGTAGGGTGAAGATGGAATGGTAAACATACACAACTGTTAAAGTCATTACCAAGCCAAAGGCAGTTCCAGTGTGCAGCGGCTGATTGGATATATCCAACACCTGAGTAAGTGTGGATGTCAGATGTTCGCTCACACAAGAGTTTGTGTCTATGATGACCAACAAATGGAGAGTGGCATCAAGAGTTCATGGAGGATTTCCCACGCTGGGGTTTGTGAGATGCTCCAAACAGCAAGGTTTCCTTCAACCAGACAGGGGGATTCTGGTTTGTTTTCTCCAGGTTCCTCCATGAGGAAAGTTTGTGTAGCAGAGCACTCCCATATGGATGCCTGGAAAGCACACCTCCATTGACCATTGCAGCAGAGGAACATGGCAGGTTCGTTCTGTTGGCACTAATGCGAAGTACCAAGGCCTTGATTTGACATGGAATCTCATGAAGATGGGTCACAATGCTGGTTTGTTACCAGGGAGATCCTAGAATGTTCTGGTGGCTAAGGGGTTGTGCAGAATTCATATACCCTGAGGGTTGACACGAGTCATAGAGCATGGATTCCATATGGGGACAGGAGATATTCTATTGTGGGGCTCAGGACCATATGTTGTATCATATTGGTATTACAGAATAGGCCTCTGAGGCGAAATGCCTGAAAAGCTAATATAGGCTTCCAATGAAGTCCTACGGGCATGTAAGTTTCAATCATCTGACTCAGGACCATTGATATTGGTGTCTGCCTGGATGGAGGTAATCAGGGTGTTTCAGACTGCACATTTGCGTCCAGAGTGGCCTCCAATATTGGACTGGGCTCAGGGGAATTGCAGGTTTCTCCTAATCTGTAGGGTTTGGGCAACTTTGACGGAAACAGTTTCCTTGGGGATGGCAGGAACTTTCCTGTGGTGTGCTCCAGAGACTCCATCCTGGAAGGCATGTGAGCCATGGTTTTGGGAGAGAAGTCTTCAAACATAAACTGGGGTTAGGTATAATGGCGAGGTGATCACAGGCCCAATGCATAGGTCTGTAGGGCAGCTTGTCTGGAACTGTAAATCAGGTGATGTGAAGGTTGTAGCACCGGCTTTTATATCTGGATTGTGTGTCGAGGATGGCCTTGGAATGCAGGTGTTGTCTCATGGGTCCATGAGAGATTTTTCCTCTCTAAGCATCCTGTTGGCTCCCAATAGTTTGGAACCTTTCTCAGGGAAGGGAAGAGTGCTGTTTTCCATCATAGGGGTGCTCTAAAACAGAGATTCCAGAGACAGGCTCTGGGTATGATGGCATGCAAAATCCCACCAAGTGTTAGGAATGGTCCTAGGGGCATACCAGGCCTGCAATGTGGGATCCCGGAGATGCAACTGAGAGCGTTTGTTTGAAAGCATGCTAAAGTTGAGGGACACAATGCCTGGTTTTGCCCAGGGTGGCCCTCAGGAGTGGGCATTGTCTCATTGGCCATGCAGCTTGTTCCCATTCTGAGGGTTGGGCACCCAGCACAACAGCCAGGCTTCCTGCCATGGTATAGGAGGAGTTCTCAATTGTGCCTCAGGTTCCTCCACTGGTAGGGATACCAGCAAAGGTCTGGGATAGTTGCCTGAATACCAAGTATGGGTAGAGAAGAAGGATATGTGCCATGGCCGGTCTCACATGCTGAATGAGGGCCCCACACTCTGGGTGGCTGACACGAAGTCCTGGCTCAGGCTCTGTCAGACACAGTGTTAGTGGCCAGGGCAAGGTATAAATCGGGGTTCCCTCGAGGGCCGAGTAGATTGATCTTCATGGGGAGTTTCTGGGAAGACTCACAAGGACCTTCTTCTTTCTATGGGGAAGGCAGAATGTTTCATTTTGGCTCCAGAATTCCCTATAAAGAGGCTTGTGGACGAGTAGGGTGAGGATGGAATTGTAAACCCAATCTATGCATGAATACAGTGTCAAGTGAAAGGCATTTCCAGTGTGCAGCGACTGATTCGAATATCCAGCACCTGAGTAAGGGCAGACGTCAGATGTTTGCTTTGCTGGAATTTGTGTCTATGATGACCGCCAAATGGAGGGGTGGTGTCAAGAGAATATGGTGGACTTCCACGCTGGGGCTTGTGAGATGCTCCAAACAGCAAGGTTTCCTTCTACCTGATAGGGGCAGTCTGGTTTGTTTGCTCTAGGGTGCCCCATGTGGAATTTTTGGGTAGCAGAGAACTACCTCATGGATGCCTGGAAAGCACACATTCATTGACCATTTTAGCTGAGGAATATGGCAGGTTCGTTTCGTGGTTCTTTGCAAAGTACCAACACCTTGAGTTGATATGGAGTCTCATAAATATGGGTCACAATGCTGGTTTGCTACCAGGGAGATCATAGAATGTGCTGGGGCTAATGGGCCATGCAGGATTCATCTAACCTGAAAGTTGGACACAGGTCCAAGAGCACCGTTTCCTTCTGGGGACAGGAGATTTTCTGTTGTGGGGATCAGGGACTATATGTTGTATCATAAGTTGGTATTCCAGAACAGGCCTCTGAGGACAGATACCTGAAAAGCTAATCTAGGCTTCCAGTGAGGTCCTAGGTCCATGTCAGTTTCAATCTTCTGACTCAGGACCATTGACTTGGGTGTCTGCCTCCATGGAGGTGATCAGGGTGTTTCAGACTGTGCATTTGCATCCAGAGCGGCCTCCATTATTGGGCTGGTCTCAGGGGCCTTTCAGGTTTCTCCTAATCTAGAGGTATTGGGCAAAAGTGATGGGCACAGTTTCCTTGAGGATTGCAGGCACAGTCCTGTGGTGTGGCTTCAGATACCAGAACCTGGAGGTCACGTGAGCCATGGTTTTAGGAGAGAAGTCTGCAAACACAAACTCGGGTTAGGGTTAATGGCGAGGTGATTGCAGGCCCAATGCATAGACCTGGAAGGCAGCTCGTCAGGAACTGTAAATCGGATGACTCGAAGGTGGTAGCACACGATTTGTATCTGGATTGTATGTCCAGGATGGTCTCGGAATGAAGGTGTGGTCTCATGGGTCCATGGCAGATTTTTCCTCTCAAGGACCCTGGTGGCTACCAATAGTTTGGTGGCTTTCACAGGGAAGGGAAAAGTGCAGTTTTCCATCTTAAGTGTGCCCCAAAATAGGGATTCCAGAGATGGGCTCTGTGTCTGGGCTATTGGAAAATCGCACCAAGGTTTAGGATTTGGGATTAGGTGTGTACCAGGCCTGCAATGCGGGATCCTGGTGGTGCAACTGAGAGCATTTGTTTGAAAGCATGCGCAGGCTGAGGGTCACAATGCCTGCTTGTGCCGGGGTGACCCTCATGAGTGGGCTTGGTCTCCTTGGCCATGCAGCTGTCTCCCACATTGAGGTTTGAACACCCATACCAACATCCAGGATTCCTGCCATGGGGAAGGTGGAGTTCTCTATTGTACTTCAGGTTCCCCCATTGGCAGGGATTCCAGCAAAGGTATAGGGACAGATGCATGAATACCAAGGATAGGAAGAGATGATGGACTTGGGCCATAGCCGGTCTCACATGCTGGATATGAGCCCCGATAGCTGGGTGGCTGACACTAGGTCTTGGCTCAGGCTGTGTCAGACACAGCACTAGTGCCCAGGGCCGCCTATAAATCGGGGTTCCATCGAGTGCCGAGCTGATCCATCCTCATGTGGAATTTCTGGGAAGACTCACCTGGCACTTCTTCTTTATGGGGAAGGCAGAATGTTGGGTTGTGGCTCCAGAATTCCCTCTCAAGAGGGCTTGCTGACTAGGAGGTTGAGGATGGAATTTTAAACCCAAGCTATGGTTAAATTCAGTCAAGCGAAAGGCAGTTCCAGTGTGCAACGATTGAATCGAAAATCCAGCACCTGAGTAAGGGCGGATGTCAGATGTTTGCTCATGCTGGGGTTTATGTCTATGATGACTGACAAATGGAGGAGTGGCGTCAAGAGGCCATGGAGGATTTCCCATGCTGGGGCTTGTGAGATGCTCCAAACAGCAAGATTTCTTTCTACCTGACAGGTGCATTCTGGTTTGTTGTCTCAAGGGTCCCCCATGTGGAAAGTTTGTGTAGCAGAACACTCCCGTATGGATGCCTGGAAACCACACCTCTACTGACCATTGCAGCTTAGGAACATAGCAGGTTCATTCTTTGGATCTGGGGTGAAGTACCAAGGACATATTTTGACATGGAATCTCATGAACATGGGTAACGATGCTGGTTTGTTACCAGGGAGATCTTAGAAATGCCGGTGGCTAAGGGGCCGTGCAGGATTCATCTACCTTGAGGGTTTGACACAGGTCCAAGAGCACGTATTCCGTCTGGGGTCAGGAGATGTTCTATTGTGGGACTCAGGGACCATATGTTGTATCATATTGATATTCCAGAACAGGCCTCTCAGGCTAGATGCCTGAAAACCTAATCTAGGGTTCCAATGAGGTCGTAGGGGCATGTCAGTTTCAATCTTCTGACTCAGGACCACTGACTCAGCATCTTCATGGAAGAAGGTGATTAGGGTGTTTTAGACTGTGCATTTGCGTCCAGAGCGGCCTCCAATATTGGGTTGGGCTCAGGGGCCTTGCAGGTTTCTCCTAATCTGGAGATTATTGAGCAACTGTGATGGACACTTTTTCCTTGGGAATGGCAGGCACAGTCCTGTGGTGTGACTTCAGAGACCCCATCCTGGAGGGCATGTGAGCCATTGTTTTGGGAGAGAAGTCTTCAAACTCAAATTCGGGTTAGGGTTAATGGCAAGGTGATCGCAGGCCCATTGTGTAGACCTAGAGGGCAGTTCGCCTGGAAGAGCAAATCTGATGATTCGAAGGCAGAAGCACTGGCTAATGTGTCTGTATATTGTGTACAGGATGACTTCGGAATGCAAGTGTGGTCTAATGGGTCCATGGGAGATTATTCCTCTCTAATGATCCTGGCGGCTCCCAATAGTGTGGTGCCTTAACCGAGGAAGGGAAGAGTGCTGTTTTCCATCATAGGGGTGCCCCAAAACAGGGATTCCGGAGATAAGTTCTTGGTCTTGGCACCTGGAAATTCCCAGCAAGATTTAAGATTTGAGCCTAGGGGCCTACCAGGCCTGTAGTGCGGGTCCTGGAGGTGCAACTGAGAGTGTTTGTTTGAAAGCATGCTCAGGCGGAGAGTCACAATGCCTTCTTGTGCCCAGGGCAGCCCTCCGGAGTGGGCGTGGTCTCATTGGACATGCAGCTGACTCCCACTATGAAGGTTAGATAAACATCCCAACTTCCAGGAAACCTGCAATGGGGAAGGAGTTATCTATTGTGCTTTAGGATTCCCCCCTTGGCAGGGATTCAATGAAAGGTCTGGGGACATATGACTGAATACCAAGGATTGGTAGAGATGATGGCCCAGATCCATGGCCGGTCTCACAGGCTGGATATGGGCCCCGCATCCTTGGTCGCTGACACGAGGTCAGGTCTCAGGCTCTGTCACACAGCACTAGTGACCAAGGCAGCATATAAATCGGGGTTCCCTCAAGGGCTGAGCAGATCTATCCTCAAGTAGAGATTCTGGGACAGACGCACCAGGCCCTACTTCTTTCTATGTGTAAGGCAGAATGCTGCGTTGTGGCTCCAGAATTCCCTATCAAGAGGGCTTGATACTGTGGACCAGTATCGTGAGGATGGCATTTTAAACACAAGCTATGGTTCAATTCAGGGCAAAGTGGAAGGCAGTTACAATGTGCAGCACCTTATTCGAGATATCCAGCACCTGAGTAAGGGCGGATGTCAGATGTTTGCTCATGCTGGGGTTTGTGTCTATGATGACTGACAAATGGAGGGGTGGCGTCAAGAGGCCATGGAGGATTTCCCCTGATGAGGCTCACGAGATGCTCCAAACAGTAAAGTGTCCTTCTACTGGACAAGTGGAGTCTGGTTTGTTTGCTCGAGGTTCCCCCATGTGGAAAGTCTGGATAGCAGAACTCTTCGGCATGGATGCCTAGAAAGCACACCTGCATTGACCATTGCATTTGAGGAACATGGCAGGTTCGTTCTTGTGGCTCTGGGTCGAAGTACCAAGGCCATGAATTGACATGGAGTCTCATGAAAATGGGCCACAATGCTGGTTTGTTACCAGGGAGAACTTAGAATGTTCTGGTGGCTAAGGGGCTGTGCAGGATTCATATACCCTGAGGATTTGAAAAAAAGTCCTGAGCACGCCATTTATCTGGGGACAGGAGATGTTCTGTTGTGGGGCTCAGAGACCATACGTTTTATCAAAAGTTGGTATTCCAGAAGAGGTCTCTGTGGACAGAGGCCTGAAAAGCCAATCTAGGCTTCCAATGAGGTCCTAGGTGCATGTCAGTTACAATCATCTGACTAAGGACCATTGACTTGGGTGTCTGCCTGGGTGGAGATGATCAGGATGTTTCAGACTGCGCATTTGCATCCAGAGTGGCCTCCAATATTAGGGTGGGCTCAGGGGCCTTGCAGGTTTATCCTAATCTGTAGGGTTTGGGCAACTGTGATGGGCCCAGTTTCCTTGAGGATGGCAGGCACAGTCCTATGGTGTGACTCCAGAGATCCCATCCTGGAGGGCATGTGAGCCATGGTTTTGGAAGAGAAGTCTGCAAACAAAAACTCAGGGTAGGGTTAGTGGTGAGGTGATCGCAGGCCCAATGCATAGACCTGGAGGGCAGCACGTCAGGAACAGTAAATCAGGTGACTCGAAGGCAGTAGCACAGGCTATTGTATCTGGATTTTGTATGCACGATGACCTCCGAATGCAGGTGTTGTCTCATGGGCCCATGGGAGATTTTTTTCTCTGAAGGATCCCGGCGGCTCCCACTAGTATGGTTGCTTTCTAAGGGAAGTGAAGAGTGCTGTTTTCCATCTTAGGGGTGCCCCAAAACAGGGATTCCCGTGACGGACTCTGGGAATGGGCGCATGGAAAATCCCACCAGGTGTTAGGATTTGGGCCTAGGTGTGTACCAGTCATGCAATGCCAGATCTTGGAGTTGCAACTGAGAGTGTTTGTTTGAAAGCATGCTCAGACTGAGGGTCACAGTGCCTGCTTGTGTTCAGGGGGAGACCTCAGGAGTGGGCGTGGTCTCCTTGGCCATGCAGCTGGTCCCATCCTGAGGGTTTGACACCTATCCCAACAGTCAGGATTCCTGCCATTTGGAATGAGGAGTTCTCTATTGTGCTTCAGGTTCCCGCATTGGTAGGGATTTCAGCAAAGGACTGGAGCAGTTGCATGAAGAACAAGGATGGGTAGAGATGACGGCCCTGGGCCATGGATGGTCTCACATGATGGATATGAACCCCGCACTGTGGTTCGCTGACATGACGTAAGGGCTCAGGCACTGTCAGACACATCACTAGTAGCCAGGCAAATTATAAATCTTGGTTCCCTCAAGGGCCGAGTAGATTGATCTTCATGGGGAGTTTCTGGAAAGACTCACCAGCCTGTTCTTCATGCTTTCAAACAAGCCCTCTCAATTACACCACCAGGATCCTGCATTGCAGTTCCATTACACCCCTAGGCCCAAATCCTAACACTAGGTGGGCTTTTCCAGACACACAGACCCATAGCCCATCTCTAGAATCCCTGTTTTGTGGCACCCCTAAGATGGAAAAGTGCATTCTTCCCTTTCCCAAAAATTCCATCAAACTATGGGGAGCCACCAAGATCCTTCAGAGAAAAAAATCTCTGTCATCTCTGCCAATCCTTGGTGTTCAGGCACCTGTCCCCAGACTTGCTGGAATCCCTGCCAATGGGAGAACATGAAGCACAATAGAGAACTCTTCCTTCCCATGGCAGGTAACCAGGCTGTTGCGATGGGGTCCAACCCTCAAAGAGGGAGCCAGCTGCATGGCCAATGATACCACACCCACTCCTGAGGGCCACCCTGGGCACAAACAGGCATTGTGACCCTCAGCCTGAGCATGTTTTCAAACAAGCCCTCTCAGTTGCGCCACCAGTTTCCCACATTGCAGGCCTGGTATGCCCCTTGGCCCAAATCCTAAGCCTTGGCAGGATTTTCCAAGCACCCTGACCCACAGCCTGTCTCTTGAATCCTTGTTTTGGGACACACATAAGATGGAAAACAGCACTCTTCCCTTCCCTGAGAAAGCCACCAAACTATGGGAGCCGCCAGGACCTTTAGAGAGGAAAAATCTCCCATGGATCCATGAGTCCACACCTGGATTCCGAGGCCATCCTGGACACACAATCCAGATACAAAAGCCTGTGCTACCACCTTCGAGTCACCCAATTTACGGTTCCTGATGAGCTGCCCTCCAGGTCTATGCATTGGGCCTGTGATCACTTTACCACTAACCCTAAGCCGAATTTGTGTTTGCAGACTTCTCCCCCAAAACCATGACTTACATGCCCTCCAACATGGGATATCTGTAGCCACACCACAGGATTGTGCCTTCTATCCCCAAGGAAATTGTCCCTTCAAAGTTGCCCAAACCCACCAGATGGGAGAAATCTGCAAGGCCCTTGAGCCCACCCCAATTTTGGAGGCCACTCTGGACTCAAATGTGCAGTCTGAAAGACCCTGATCACCTACATCTAGGCAGACACCCAAGTCAATAGGCCTGAGTCATATGTTTGAAACTGACATGCCCCTAGTACTTCATTGGAAGCCTAGATTAGGTTTTCAGGCCCCTGTCCTCAGAGGCCTGTTCTGGAATACCAACTTATGATTCAACATGTGGTCCCTGAGCCATACAACAGAATATTTCCTGTTCCCAGAATGAAACCATGCTCTTGGACCTGTGTCAAACCCTCAGGGTAGATAAATCCTGCACAGCCCCTTAGCCACCAGCATATTCTAAGATCTCCCTCGTAACAAACCAGCATTGTGACCCATCATCATGAGACTCCATGTCACATCAAGTCCTTGATAATTCGCACCAGAGCCACCAAAAGGAACCGGCCATGTTCCTAAGCTGCAATGGTCAGTGGAGGTGTGCTTTCCAGGCACCCATGTGGGAGTGCTCTGCTACCCAGTATTTCCACATGTGGGACTTTGGAGCGAGCAAACCAGACTGCCACTAACTGGTAGAAGGGAACCTTCTGTTTGGAACATCTCAGAGGCACCAGCGTGAGAAATCCTCCATGGCCTCTTGACACAACCCCTCCGTTTGTTGTTCATCATAGACACAAACTCCAGCGTGAGCAAACATCTGACATAGACCCTTATTTAGGTTCTGGATTTTTGTTTCCACCACTGCACATGGGAACTGTGTTTTGCTTGACAATGAATTTAACCATAGCTTGGGTTTGCAATTCCATCCTCAGCCTCCTGGTCCACAAGCTCTCTTGAGAGGGAATTCGGGAACCACATAGCAACATTCACATTCCCAATAGAAATAAATAGGGCCTGGTGAATCTGCCCAGAAACTCCACATGGGGATCAATCTGCTTGGCGCTCGAGGGAATCATGATTTTTAGGCTGTCCTGGGCACTAGTTCTGTGTCTGACAGAGCCTGAGCCAAGACCTAGTTTCAGCCACCCAGATCTGAGCCCATATACAGCATGTGAGATGGACTAGGGCCCATGTCCGTCACCTCTATCCACCCTTGGTATTCAGGTATCTGTCCCCAGACCTTTGCTGGAATCCCTGCCAATGGGGGAACCTGCAGCACAATAGAGAACTGCTCCTTCCCCATGGCAGGATTCCTGGCTGTTGATATGGTTGTCCAAACCTCAAAGTTGCATAGCCAATAAGACAACTCTCACTCATGATGGCTGCCCTGGGCACAAGCAGCCATTGTGACCCTCACTTGAGCATGCCTTCAAACAAACCCTCTCAGTTGCACCTCCAGGATACCGCATTGCAGGCCTGGTATGCCCCTAGGACCAAATCCTACCTTGGTGGGATTTTCCATGTGCCCATACCCAGAGCCCGTCACTGGAATCCCTGTTTTGGGGAACCCCTAGGATGGAAAACAGCACTCTTCACTTCCCTGAGAAAGCCACCAGACTATTGGGAGCACCCAGGAAACTTGAGAAGAAAAATCTCCCATGGTCCCATGAGTCCACACCTGCATTCCGAGGCCATCATGTATACACAATCCAGATACAAGAGACTCTGCTACTGTATTCATGTCATCTGATTTACAATTCCTGACATCCTGTCCTCCAGGTCTATGCATTGGGTCTGCAAACACCTCATCACTAACCCTATCCCGAGTTTGTGTTTGCAGATTTCTTTCCCAAAACCATGGCTCACATGCCCTCCATGATGGGGCCCCTGGAGTCACACCAGAGGACTGTGCCTGCCATCCCCAAGGAAACTGGGCCCATCAGAGTTGCCCAAAGCCTACTGATTAGGAGAAACCTGCAAGGCTCCTGAGCCCACCCAATATTGGAGGTCGCTCTGGATGGAAATGCACATTCTGAAACACCCTCATCACCTCCGTCCTGGCAGACACCCAAGTCAATGGTCCTGAGTCAGATAATTGAACCTGACATGGCCCTAGGACCTCATTGGAAGCCTAGACTAGCTGTTCAGGCATCTGTCCTCAGAGGTATCTGCTGGAATACCCACTTATGCTGCAACATATGGTCCCTGAGCCCCACAACAGAAAACCTCCTGTCCTCAGACGGAAGCCGTGCTCTTGGACCTGTGTCCAACCCTCAGGGTATATGAATTCTGCACATCCCCTTAGCCACCAGAACATTCTAAGATCTCCCTGGTAACAAACCTGCATTGAGACCCATCTTCATGAGGCTCCACGTCAACTCAAGGCCTTCGTACTTCGCCCAGAGTAACCATAATGATCCTGCCATGTTCCTCAGCTGCAATGGTCAATGGAGATGTGCTTTCGAGACCTCCTTACGGGAGTGCTCTGCTGCACAAATTTTCCACATGAGAAACTGGAGCAAACAAACCAGACTCCCCCAGTCAGATAGAAAGAAACTTTGATGTTTGGAGCATCTCACAAGCCTAGAGTGGGATATCCTCCATGGTTTCTTGACGCCACCCCTCCATTTGCTGGTCATCATAGACACAAACTCCAGCCTGAGCAAACATCTGAAATCCGCACCTACGCAGGTGCTGATATTGCAATCAGCTGCTGCACACTGGAACTGCCTTTAGATTGGCACTGAATTTAACCCTAGATTCTAATTACAATTCATCCTCACCCTACTGGTCCGCCATATCTCTATATAGGGAATTCTAGAGCCACAACACAACACTTGCCTTCCCCATAGAAAGAAGGACCTGGTGAGTCTGCCCAGAAACTGCGCATGAGGATCAATATACCCAACCCAGTAGGGAACCCTTATTTAGAGTTTTCCCTGGGCACTAGTGCTGTGTCTGACATAGCCTGAGCCCCGACCTCGTGTCAGCCACCAGAGGGTGGGGCCCATATCGAGCATGCGAGACCGGCCATGGCCCAGGGCCATCATCACTACCCATCCTTGGTATTCATGCATCTGTCCCCTTGACCTTACTTGGAATCCCTACCAATGGGGAAACCTGAAGGACAATAGAGAAGTCCTCCTTCCCCATGGCAGGAATCCTGGCTTTCAGATGGATGTCCAACACTCAGAATGGGAACCAGCTGCATGGCCAAGTAGACAACGCCCACTCCTGATGGCCTCCTGGACACAGGCAGGAATTGTGACCTTCAGCTTGAGCATGTTTTCAAACAAACGTGCTCAGTTACACCCCCAGGATCCCGCACTGCCGGCCTGGTATGCCCCTAGGCCCAAATCTTAACCCTTGGTGGGATTTTCCAAGAGCTTAGACCCAGAGCCCATCTCTGGAATCCTTGTTTTGGGGCACGCCTAACCTGGAAACCAGCACTCATCCCTTACCTGAGAAATCCACCAAACTATTGGGAATCTCCAGGATCCTTGAGAAGAAAAATCTCCCATGCACCCATGAGAGCACACCTGCATTAAAGGCCATCCTGGAAATTAAATCCAGATACAATTGCCTGTGCTACCACTTTCGAGTCACCTGGTTTACAGTTCCAGACTTACTGCCCTCCAGATCTATGGACGATCACCTCGCGACTAACCCAAAACCGAGTTTGTGTTTGCAGACTTCTCTCTCAAAACCATGGCGCACCTGCCTTCCAGGATGGGGCCTCTGGAGTCACACCACAGGACTGTGCCTGCAATCCCCAAGGAAACTGCCCGTCACAGTTGTCCAAACCCTCCAGATAAGGAGAAACCTGCAAGGACCCTGAGCCCACCCTAGTATTGGACGCCACTCTGGATGCAAATGCACAGTCTGAAACACCCTGATCGCCTCCTTCGAGGCAGACACCAGAGTCAATGGTCCTGAGTCAGAAGATTGAACTTGACATTCCCCTAGGATCTCATTTGAACCCTAGATTAGGTTTTCAGTCATCTGTCCTCAGAGGCCTGTTCTGGAATACCAACTTATGATACAACATATGGTCGCTGAGCCCCACAACAGAACATCTCCTATCACCAGACAGAATCTGGGCTCTTGGACCTATGTTAAATCCTCAGTCTAGATGATTCCTGTATGGCCCTTTAACCACTAGCATATTCTATGATCTCCCTGGTAACAAATAAGCATTGGTACCCATATTTATGAGGATCCATGTCCAATCCAGTCCTTGGATATTCACCTCAGAGCCACCAGAATGAACCTGCCATGTTCCTCCACTGCAATGTTCATTGGAGGTGTGCCTTCTAGGCATCCATGCGGGAAAGCTATGCTATCAAATTTTTCCACAAGGTGAACCCTGGAGCAAACAAATCTGACTGCCCCTGTCTGGTAGAAGGAAACCTTCCTGTTTGGATCATCTCACAAGCCCCAGCCTGAGAAATCCTCCGTGGCCCCTTGACGCCACCCTCCATTTGTTGGTCATCATAGACACAAACTCCAGCATGTGCAAATATCTGACATCCGCCCTTACTAAAGTGCTGGATATTCAATTCAACCACTGCACACTGGATGTGTCTTTCACTTGACATTGAATTTAACCATAGCTTGTGTTTACAATTCTATTCTCAGCCTCCTGGTCCACAAGTCCTATTGATAGGGAATTCTAGAGCCACAACACAACATTCTGCCTTCCCAATAGAAAGAAAATGGGCCTGGTGAGTCTGTCCAGAAACTCCACATGATGATCAATCTTCTCCATGCTCAAGGGAACCCCGATTTATAGGCCTGCCTTGGGCCTAGTGTTGTGTCTGACAGAGTCTGAGCAAAGACCTTGTGTCAATCACCAAGAGATTGGTGCCCATATCCAGCTTGTGAGACTGGGAATGGCCCAAGTCTGTCACCTCTACCCATCATTGGTATCTGTCCTAGATAGGCATCTGTCCTTAGAACTTTGCTGTAATTCCTTCCAATGGGGGAACCTGAAGCACAATAGATAACTCCTCCTTCCCCATGGCAGGAATCCTGGCCGTTGGGATGGGTGTCCAACCACAAAGTGGGCCCTGGCTGCATGGCCCAGGAGATTACACCCACTCATGAAGGCTTCCCTGGGCACAAGCAGGCAATGTGAACCACAGCCTGAGAATGCTTTCAAACAAGCCCTCTCACTTGACCCAAAAGCTTCCCGCATTGCAGGCCAGGTATGCCCCTTGGCCCAAATCCTAACACTTAGTGGGATTATCCATGGGTCCAGACACAGAGCCAGTCTCTGGAATTCCCTAATTTGGGGAACCACCAAGATGGAAAACAGCACTCTTCCCTTCCCCGAGAAAGCCACCAAACTATTGGGAGCCACCAGGTAGCTTAGAGAGGAAAACCACCATGGATCCATTAGACCACACCTGCATTCCACGGCCATCCTGGACACACAATGCAGATACAAAAGCCTGTGCAACCCCCTTCAAGTCATCTAATTTACAATTCCTGATGAGTTGACTTCCAAGTCTATGCATTGGACCTGCAATCAACTAGCCACTAACCCTAACCCAAGTTTGTGTTTGCAGACTTCACTCCCAAAACCATGGCTCACATGCCCTCCAGATTGTGGTATCTGGAGCCACACCTAAGGACTATGCCTGCCTTCCTCAAGGAAACTGTGCCCGTCACTGTTGCCCCAAATCTCTAGATTAGGAGAAACCTGCAAGGTCCCTGAGACCACCTCAATATTGGAGGCCACTCTGGACTCAAATTGGCAGTCTGAAAAACCCTGATCACCTCCATCCAGGCAGACACCCAAGTCAATGATCCTGAGTCAGAAGATTAAACCTGACATGCCCTGAGGACTTCATTGGAACACTAGATTAGGTTTTCAGGTATCTGTCCTCAGAGGCCTGTTCGGGAATACCAAGTTATGATACAATATGTGGTCTCTGAGCCACAGAACAGAAGATTTCCTGGACCCAGAAGTAAGCCCTGCTTGTGGACCTATATCAAACCCTCAGGGTAGATGAATCCTACACGACCCCTTAGCAACCAGCACATTCTATGATCTCCCTGGTAACAAACCACCATGGTGACCCATCTTCATGAGACTCCATGTCAACTCAAGGCCTTGACACTACGCCCCAGAGCCACCAGAACGAACCTGCTATGTTCCTAAGCTGCAATGGTCAATGGAGGTGTGCTTTCTAGGCATCCATACGGGACTGCTATGCTACACAAACTTTCCACATGGAGAAACCTGAGCAAACAAACCAGACTCCTCCTGTCAGGTAGAAAGAAACATTGATGTTTGTAGCATCTCACAAGCACCAGAGTGGGAAATCCTCCATGGCCTCTTGACGCCACCCCTCCATTTGTCAATCATCATAGACACAAACTCCAGCATGAGCAAACATCTGACATCTGCCCATACTCAGGTGCTGATATTGGAGTCAGCTGCTGCACACTGGAACTGCTTTTCACTTGGCACTGAATATAACCCTACCTTCGGATTACAAATCCATCCTCAACTTACTGGTCCGCAAGCCCTCTTGATAGGGAATTCTGGAGTCACAATGCAGCATTCTGCCTTCCCCATAGAAAGAAGGACCTGGTGAGTCTGCCCAGAAACTGCACATGAGGATCAATCCACTCAGTCCACGAGGGAACCCTGATTTGTAGTTTGCCCTGGTCACTAGTGCTGTGGATGACAGAGCCTGAGCCTCAACCTCCTGTTAGCCACCCAGAGGGTGAAGCCCATATCCAGCATGTGAGAACAGCGATGGCCCAGGTCCGTCATCTCTACCCATCCATGATATTCAGGCATCTGGCCCCTAGGCCTTTGCTGGAATCCCTACCAATGGGGGAACCTGAAGCACTATAGAGAACTCCTCCTTCCCCATGACAGGAATCCTCGCTTTGTAATGGGTGTCCAACATTCAGAATGGCATCCGGCTACATGGGCAATGAGACCACACCCAATCCTGAGGCCTGACTGTGCACAAGCGGGCATTGTGACCCTCCACTTGAGCATGATTTCAAACAAATGTTCTCAGTTGCAACTCCAGACCCGCATTGCAGGCCTTGTACACCCCTAGGTCCAAATCCTAACCCTTGGTGGGATTTTCCATGCGCCCTGACCCAAAGCCTGTCTCGTAATTCCCTGTCCTGGGGCACCCCTAAGATGGAAAACAACACTCTTCCTTTCCCTGGAAAGCCACCAAACTATTGGGACCCGCCAGGATCCTTGAGAGGAAAAATCTACCATGGACCCATGAGACCACACCTGCATTCCAAGGCCATCCTGGAAATTCAATACAGATACAATAGCCTGTGCTATTGCCTTCGAGTCACCTGATTTAAAGTTCCTGACTTGTTGCCCTCCAGGTCTATTAATTGGGCCTGCGATCACCTCACCACTAACCCTACCCCGAGTTTGTGTTTGCAGACTTCTCTCCCAAATCCATGGCTAACATGCCTTCCAGAATGGGGTCTCTGGAGCTACACTAAAGGACTGTGCCTGCCATCCCCAAGGAAAGTGTGCCCGTCACAGTTGCCAAAACCCTCCAGATAAGGAGAAAACTGCAAGGACCATGAGCCCACCCCAGTATTGGAGGCCACTCTGGACGCAAATGCGCAGTCTGAAATCCCATGATCTCCTCCATCCAGGTAGACACCAGAGTCAATGGTCCTGAGTAAGAAGATTGAACCTGACATGACCCTAGGACTTCATTGGAACCCTAGATTAGGTTTTCAGGCATCTGTCCTCATAGGCCTGTTCTGGAAAACCAACTTATGATAAAACATATGGTCCCTGAGCCACAAAACAAAACATCTCCTGTCCCCAGACAGAATCCGTGCTCTTGGACCTGTGTCAAATCCTCAGGTTAGATGAATCCTGCATGGCCCCTTATGCACCAGCACATTCTTAGATCTCCCTGGTAACAAACCAGCATTGTAACCTATCTTCAGGAGATTCCTTCTCCAATCCAGTCCTTGGTACATCGCCTCAGGGCCACTAGAGTGAATCTGCCATGATCCTCAGCAGCAATGGTCAATGGAAGTGTGCTTTCCAGGCATCCATGCAGGAGAGCTATGCTACCCATTCTTTCCGTATGTGGGACCCTGGAGCAAACAAGCCAGACTGCCCCTGTCCAGTAGAAGGAAACCTTGCTGTTTGGAGCATCTCACAAGCCCCAGCCTGGGAAATCCTCCATGGCCTTTTGACGCCACCCCTCCATTTGTCGGTTATCATGGACACAAACTCTAGTGTGAGCAAACATCTGACATCCACCCTTATTCTGGTGCTAGATGTCTTGAATAAACTGCTGCACACTGGAACTTCCTTCCGCTTGGCACTGAATTGAACCTTAGCTTGTGTTTACAATTCCATCCTCACCCAACAGGTCACGAGTCCCTCTTGATAGGGAAAGCTGGTGCCAGAATGCAGCATTCTGCCTTCCACATCGAATGAAGAAGTGCCTGGTGAGTCTGCCCAGAATCCCCCACATGAGGATCAATGTGCTTGGCCCTCAAGTCAACCCTGATTTATAGGCTGCCATGGCCACTAGTGCTGTGTCTGACAGAGCCTGAGGCCGAACAGTGTTTCAGCCACTAGAGAGTGGCCCAATATCTAGCATTTGGTATGGTCATGGCACAAGTACATCATATCTATCCATCCTTGGTATTCAGGAACCTGTGCCCAGACCGTGGCTGGAAACTCTGCCAATGGGGTAATGGGAAGCTCAATAGAGAACTCCTCTTTCCCCATGGCAATAACCGTGGCTGTTGGAATGGGTGTCCAACTGTCAAAGGGGGAGCCAGTTACAAGACCAATGAGACTGCGCCCACTCCTGAGGACCGCCCTGGGCGGAAACAGGCATTGTGACCCTCAGCCTGAACATGCTTTCAAACAATTCCTCTCAGTTGCACCAACATGATCGCGCATTGCAGGCCTGGTACACATCTAGGCACAAATCCTAAAATTTGGTGGGATTTTCCAGGTGCCCAGACCCTGAGCCCATCTCTGGAATCCCTGTTTTGGGGCACCCATCAGATGGAAAACAGCACTCTTCCCTTCCCCGAAAAAGCCATCAAACTATAGGGAGTCACGAGGATCCATAGAGAGGAAAAGTCTCCCATGGACCCATAAGAACACCCTGCATTCCAAGGCCATCCTGGACACACAACCCAGAGAGAAAAGCCTGTTCTACCGCCTTCCTGTCACCATAATTACAGTTCCAGATGAGCTGCCCTCCAGGTCTATGCATTGGACCTGCGATCACCTCGCCACTCAGCCTAATCCGAATTTGGGTGTGCAGACTTCTCTACCTACAACATGGCACACATGCCATCCAGGATGGGGTCTCTGGATCCACAGCACAGGACTGTCCTTGCCATACCCAAAGAAACTGGGACCATCACAGTTGCCCAACAATACTAGATTAGGAGAAACCTGCGAGGCATCTGTGCCTACCCCAATATTGGTGGCCCCTCTGAACGCAAATGCGCAGTCTGAAATACCCCGAACCCCTACATCCAGGCAGACAGTTAAATCAATGGTCCTGAGTCAGAATAGTGAACCTAATATGCCCCTAGGACGTTCTTGGAACCGAAGATTTGGTTTTCAGACATCTGTCCTCAGAGTCCTGTTCTGGAATGCGAACTAAAGATACAACAGGTGGTCCCTGAGCCACACAACAGAACATCTCCTGTCTCCAGAAGGGAACCATGCCCTTCCATCTGTGCCAAAGCCCAGGGTAGTAGAATCCTGCACAGCACCTTAGTTACCAGAACAATCTAAGATCTCCCTGGAACCAACCAGCATTGTGGCTCATCTGCAAGAGATTCCATGTCAACTCAAGGACTTGGTACTTTGCTCCAGAGACACAAGAACGAACCTGCCATGTTCCTCAGCTGCAATGGTCAATGCAGTTGAGCTTGCCAGGCATCCATGAGATAGAACTCTGCTAACCAAACTTGCCACATGGGGAACCCTGGAGCAAATAAAACAGCCTCCATCTGTCCAATAGAATGAAACCTTGCTGTTTATAGCAGCTCATAAGCCTCAATGTGAAAACCCCTCCATGGACTCTTGATGCCACCCTTCCATTTCCAGTCATCATGGACACAAACTCCAGGATGAGCAAATATCTGACATCCGCCCTTACTCAGGTGCTGCATATCTCGAATAAGCAGCTGCACATAGGAATTGTCTTCCGATTGGCACTGAATTGAACCATAGCTTGTGTTTGCAATTTTTTCCTCACCGAACTGGTCCCTAAGCCCACTTGATAGGTAATCTGGAGCGACAACGCAGCATTCTGCCGTCCCTATAGAAAGAAGTGCCTGATGAGTCTGGCCAGAAATCCCACATGAGGATATATCTGCTCGGCCTTCTAGGGAGGCCCGATTTATAGGTTGCCCTGGCCACTAGTACTGTGTCTGACAGAGCCTGAGCACCGACCTCTTGTCAGTCACCAGAGAGTGGGCCCCACATCTAGCAATTGAGATTACCATGGCCCAGGAAAGTCATCTCTGTTAGGGTCCGTGATCAAAGGAACGAGACTGATACAAAGCGAAGGTCAAGCAAAACTTTATTTCGCGCCAAGCATCAGGAATCAAACTACCGGTCAGAGCTACCTCTTACAAAAAGGCGGTGACGATGAACCCAACAAGGTCACTTCCAAGAAGGCCACTCTGGACGAGGCCGCTCTAGATGACGTTGCTGCTCCACAGATGAGGCCGCTCCATGATTGGAGCCATTCCCAAGAAGAGGCCACTCCCAAGACAAGGCCACTGCTCAATGAAGTTTCTCCCCGGACAAGGCCGCTCCCAAGAAGAGGCTGTTCTGGACAAGACCATTTCCTGGATGAGGCCACTCCCAATGACGAAGAAGCAACAATGACAAGGAGGACAACCCAGATGACACAGACTCTGCTCCCCACGATGCTACTCTGACCAGGCTTCCACCCGGAGGAAGCCACCACTGCGGACAAGGCCACTTGTGGTTCGGGGTGGCGAGGCATTTTGCAGGGAGGCTGCTGGTGTCTAGGGGCCGTTGGCATCTCAGGGCTGCTTACGCCTCCAGACTGCTGGCATCTAGGGGCTGCAGGTGTCAGGACCGACTGCTGGCCTCTAGGGTCTGTAGGCATCAGGACCGCAGGCGTCGAGGGACCGCTGACAACTGGACTGCAGATGTCTCAGGACCGCAGGCATCGAGGGACCGCTGACAACCGGACCGCAGATGTGTCAGGACCGCAGGCGTCGAGGGACCGCTGACAACTGGACCGCAGGCATCGAGGGACCGCTGACAACTGGACCACAGATGTCTCAGGACCACAGGCGTCGAGGAACCGCTGACAACTGGACCGCAGATGTCTCAGGACCGCAGGCGTCGAGGGACCGCTGGCAACTGGACCGCAGATGTCTCAGGACCGCAGGCGTCGAGGGACCGCTGACAACTGGACCGCAGACGACTGGACTGCTGGGCCCCCGGAGGCTGGAAGCTGCAGGCGGTGGTGCTCGGGGCCGCAGCCGGAGGATGGAAGCTGCAGGCGGCGGCGCTCGGGTCCGCCGCCGGAGGATGGAAGCTGCAGGCGGCGGCGCTCGGGGCCGCCGCCGGAGGATGGAAGCTGCAGGCGGCGGCGCTTGGGGCCGCCGCCGGAGGATGGAAGCTGCAGGCGGCGGCGCTCGGGGCCGCCGCCGGAGGATGGAAGCTGCAGGCGGCGGCGCTCGGGGCCGCCGCCGGAGGCTGCAGGCGGCGGCGCTCGGGGCCGCCGCCGGAGGCTGGAAGCTGCAGGCGGCGGCGCTCGGGGCCGCCGCCGGAGGCTGGAAGCTGCAGGCGGCGGCGCTCGGGGCCGCCGCCGGAGGCTGCAGGCGGCGACGCTCGGGGCCGCCGCCGGAGGATGGAAGCTGCAGGCGGCGGCGCTCGGGGCCGCCGCCGGAGGCTGCAGGCGGCGGCGCTCGGGGCCGCCGCCGGAGGCTGGAAGCTGCAGGCGGCGGCGCTCGGGGCCGCCGCCGGAGGCTGGAAGCTGCAGGCGGCGGCTCGGCGCCGCCGCCGAGGCTGGAGGCTGCCGGCGGCGGCTCGGGGCCGCTGGAGGCTGGAGGCTGGACCGCCAAACGCGGTTATAGCTCTTACAAGAGCTGTTACAGCTCTTCTATACACCGTTGACTCCCCTGCTCTTCTGCAACTTCCACCGCTCTCCGCTCCACTTCACCGCTCTCCGCCGACTTCACCGCCTTCCGCGGACTTCCACCGCTCTCCGCCGACTTCACCGCTCTCCGCGGACTTCACCGCTCTCCGCCGACTCCATCCCTCCTGTAGCAGCCGCTGCTCTCCTGCAGCAGCCCCCGGCCCTCCTGCAGGAGCCCCGGCTCTCCTGCAGCAGCCCCGGCTCTCCTGCAGGAGCCCCCCTTGGCAGCCTGGCAGAGCAACCTTTATGGGGGTGGTTGAGCCCCGCCCCTACACAGGTGGCCAATTGAATTTCCACCTTCCCAGTGGATATACATACGGCCTACTGATTGGATGACTCCACTCAGTCTGCCCCACCCTTACAATCTCTACCCATCATTTGTATTCAGACACCAGTCCCCAGTCATATGATGGAATCCCTGCTAATGGGGGAACCTGAAGCATAATAGAGAACTCCTCCTTCCTCATGGCAGGAAACGTGGCTGTTGGGATGGGTGTCCAACCCTCAAAGGGGGAGCCAGTTAACAAGACAAATGAGACAATGCCCACACCTGAGGACCACCCTGGGTGGAGACAGGCATTGTGACCCTAGCCTGAGCATGCTTTCAAACAATCCCTCTCAGTTGCACCAACATGATCCCGCATTGCAGGCCTCATACGACCCTAGGCACAAATCCTAACCCTTGGTGGGATGTCCCAGATACCCAGAACCAGAGCCCGTCCCTGGAATCCCTGTTTTGGGGCAACCCTAAAATGGAAAACGGCACTCTTACCTTCCCCAAAAATGCCACCAAATTATGGAAAGCTGCCAGGATCCATAGAGATTAAAAGACTCCCATGTGTATCAGAATGGGAAAAAAAAAAAATCTATATGTTGCCTCCAAGAAACTCATTTTAAACCGAAGACACCTCCAGACTTAAAGTGAGGGGGTGGAAAAGAATTTACCATGCTAATGGACATCAGAAAAAAGCATGAGTGGCAATCCTTATATCAGATCAATTAGATTTTAAGCCAAAGACTATAATAAGAGATGAGGAAGGACACGATATCATAATCAAAGGGTCTGTCCAACAAGAAGATCTAATAGTTTTTAATATCTATGCCCCCAACGTGGGAGCAGCCAACTATATAAACCAATTAAAAACAAAATCAAAGAAACACATCAACAATAATACAATAATAGTAGGGGACGTTAACACTCCCCTCACTGAAATGGACAGATCATCCAAGCAAAAGATCAACAGGGAAATAAAGGCCTTAAATGATACACTGGATGAGATGGACATCACGATATATTCAGAACATTTAATCCCAAAGCAACAGAATACACATTCTTCTCTAGTGCACATGGAACATTCTCCAGAATAGATCACATCCTCGGTCCTATATCAGGACTCAACTGGTATCAAAAGATTGGGATCATTCCCTGCATATTTTCAGACCACAATGCTCTGAAGCTAGAACTCAACCACAAGAGGAAGTTTGGAAAGAACACAAATACATGGAGGCTAAACAGCATCCTTCTAAAGAATGAATGGGTCAACCAGGAAATTAAAGAAGTATTGAAAAAAATCATGGAAACAAATGATAATGAAAACACAACGGTTCAAAATCTGTGGGACACAACAAAGGCAGTCCTGAGAGGAAAATATATAGCGGTACAAGCTTTTCTCAAGAAACAAGAAAGGTCTCAGATACACAACCTAAACCTACACCTAAAGGAGCTGGAGAAAGAACAAGAAAGAAACTCTAAGCCCAGCAGGAGAAGAGAAATCATAAAGATCACAGCAGAAAACAATGAAATAGAAACCAAAAAAAACAATAGAACATATCAACCAAACTAGGAGCTGGTTCTTTGAAAGAATTAATAAAATTGATAAACCCTTAGCCAGACTTATCAAAAAGAAAATAGAAAGGACCCAAATAAATAAAATCATGAATGAAAGAGGAGAGATCACAACTAACACCAAAGAAATACAAACTATTATAAGAACATACTATGAGCAACTCTATGCCAACAAATTTGACAATCTGGAAGAAATGGATGCATTCCTAGAAACATATAAACTACCACAACTGAACCAGGAAGAAATAGAAAGCCTGAACAGACCCATAACCAGTAAGGAGATAGAAACAGTCATTAAAAATCTCCAAAAAACAAAAGCCCAGGGCCAGACTGCTTCCCGGGGGAATTCTACAAAACATATTAAGAAGAACTAATTCCTATTCTCCTGAAACTGTTCCAGAAAATAGAAATGGAAGGAAAACTCCCAAACTCATTTTATGAGGCCAGCATCAACTTGATCCCAAAACCAGACAAGGATTCCATCAAAAAAGAGAACTATAGGCCAATATCCTTGATTAACACAGACTCAAAAATTCTCACCAAAATACTAGCCAATAGGATTCAACAGTACATTAAAAGGATTATTCACCACGACCAAGTGGGATTTACCCCAGGGCTGCAAGGTTGGTTCAACATCCGCAAATCAGTCAATGTGATACAACACATCAATAAAAGAAAGAAGAAGAACCATATGATACTCTAAATAGATGCTGAAAAAGCATTTGACAAAGTACAGGATCCCTTCCTGATCAAAACCCTTCAAAGTGTAGTGATAGAGGGCACATACCTCAATATCATCAAAGCCATCTATGAAAAACCCTCTGCAAATATCATCCTCAATGGAGAAAAACTGAAATATTTTCCACTAAGGTCAGGAACATGGCAGGGATGTCCATTATCACCACTGCATTTCAACATAGTACTAGAAGTCCTAGCCTCAGCAATCAGACAACAAAAGGAAATTAAAGGCATCCAAATCGGCAAAGAAGAACTCAAATTATCACTCTTCGCAGATGATATGATACTTTATGTGGAAACCCCAAAAGACTCCACTCCAAAACTGCTAGAACTTGTACAGGAATTCAGTAAAGTGTCAGGATATAAGATCAATGCACAGAAATCAGTTGCATTTCTGTACACCAACAACAAGACAGAAGAAAGAGAAATTAAGGAGTCAATCCCATTTACAATTGCACCCCAAACCATAAGATACCTAGGAATAAACCTAACCAAAGAGGCACAGAATCTATACTCAGAAAACTATAAAGTACTCATGAAAGAAATTGAGGAAGACACAAAGAAATGGAAAAATGTTCCATGCTCCTGGATTGGAAGAATAAATATTGTGAAAATGTCTATGCTACCTAAAGCAATCTACACATTTAATGCAATTCCTATCAAAGTACCATCCATCTTTTTCAAAGAAATGGAACAAATAATTTTAAAATTTATATGGAACCAGAAAAGACCTCGAATAGCCAAAGGGATATGGAAAAAGAAAGCCAAAGTTGGTGGCATCACAATTCCGGACTTCAAGCTTTATTACAAAGCTGTCATCATCAAGACAGCATGGTACTGGCACAAAAACAGACACATAGATCAATGGAACAGAATAGAGAGCCCAGAAATAGACCCTCAACTCTATGGTTAACAAATCTTTTACAAAGCAGGAAAGAAAGTCCAATGGAAAAAAGACAGCCTCTTTAATAAATGGTGTTGGGAAAATTGGACAGCCACGTGCAGAAAAATAAAATTGGACCATTTTCTTACACCACACACAAAAATAGACTCAAAATGGATGAAGGACCTCAATGTGAGAAAGGAATCCATCAAAATCCTTGAGGAGAACACAGGCAGCAACCTCTTCGACCTCAGCCGCAGCAACATCTTCCTAGGAACATCGCCAAAGGCAAGGGAAGCAAGGGCAAAAATGAACTATTGGGATTTCATCAAGATCAAAAGCTTTTGCACAGCAACGGAAACAGTTAACAAAACCAAAAGACATCTGACAGAATGGGAGAAGATATTTGCAAACGACATATCAGATAAAGGACTAGTGTCCAAAATCTATAAAGAACTTAGCAAACTCAACACCCAAAGAACAAATAATCCAATCAAGAAATGGGCAGAGGACATGAACAGACATTTCTTCAAAGAAGACATCCAGATGGCCAACAGACACATGAAAAAGTGTTCCATATCACTCGGCATCAGGGAATTACAAATCCAAACCACAATGAGATATCACCTCACACCAGTCAGAATGGCTAAAATCAACAAGTCAGGAAATGACAGATGCTGGTGAGGATGCGGAGAAAGGGGAACCCTCCTACACTGTTGGTGGGAATGCAAGCTGGTGCAACCACTCTGGAAACCAGCATGGATGTTCCTCAAAATGTTGAAAATAGAACTGCCCTATGACCCAGCAATTGTACTACTGGGTATTTACCCTAAAGATACAAACGTAGTGATCCAAAGGGGCACATGCACCCGAATGTTTATAGCAGCAATGTCCACAATAGCCAAACTATGGAAAGAACCTAGATGTCCATCAACAGATGAATGGATCAAGAAGATGTGGTATATATACACAATGGAATACTATGCAGCCATCAAAAGAAACGAAATCTTGCCATTTGCGACAACATGGATGGAACTAGAGTGCATCATGCTTAGCGAAATAAGTCAAACGGAGAAAGACAACTATCATATGATCTCCCTGATATGAAGAAGTGGTGATGCAACATGGGGGCTTAAGTGGGTAGGAGAAGAATCCATGAAACAAGATGGGATAGGGAGGGAGACAAACCATAAGTGACTCTTAATCTCACGAAACAAACTGTGGGTTGCTGGGGGGAGGGGGGTTGGGAGAAGGGGGATAGGGTTATGGACATTGCGGAGGGTATGTGCTTTTGGGTAAATTGGAAGGGGAGGTAAACCATGAGAGACTATGGACTCTGAAAAACAATCTGAGGGGTTTGAAATGGCGGGGGGGTGGGAGGTTGGGGTACCAGGTGGTGGGTATTATAGAGGGCACGGCTTGCATGGAGCACTGTGTGTGGTGAAATCATGAATACTGTTTTTCTGAAAATAAATAAATTGGGAAAAAAAAAAGTCTCCCATGGACCCGTGAGACTACACCTGCATTCCGAGGCCATCCTGTACACACAATCCAGAGAGAAAAGCCTACTGCCTTCCAGGCCTTTAATTAAAGTTCCTTATGAGCTGCCCTCCTGGTCTATGCGTTGGGCTTGTGATCACATCGCCATTTTTCGCTAACCTGATTTTTTTGTTTCCAGACTTCTCTCCTAAAACCATGGCTCACATGCCCACCAGAATGGGATCTATGGAGCCACACCACAAAACTCTGGCTTCCATCCCCAAGAAAATTTTGCATATCAGAGTTGCCCAAACCTTCCAGATTAGGAGAAACCTGTAAGGCCCCTTATCCCAACCCAATATTGCCGGCCACTCTGGATGCAAATGTGCCGTCTGAAATACCCTAATCACCTACATCCAGGGAGAAAGCCAAGTCAATGATCAATAGTTATAAGATTGAACCTGAAATGCCGCTAGGCCTTCAATGGAACCCCATTAGGTTTTCAGGCATCTGTCCTCAGGGTCCTGTTCTGTAATACCATTTTTTGACACATCCTGTGGTCCCTGAGCCACATGACAGAACATGTCCTGTCCCCAGAAGGATAACGTGCTCTTCGACCAGTGCCAAACCCTCAGGGTAGGAGAATTCTGCATGGCAACTTAGCAACCAGTAAAGTCTAAGATCTCCTTTGTAACAAACCAGCATTGTGGCGCATCTGCAAAGGATTCCATGTCAACTCAAGACCTTAGTACTTCTCCACATAGCCACCAGAACAAACTTGCCATGTTCCTCAGCTGCAGTGGTCAATGGCGGAGTGCTTTTCAGGCATCCATGCCAGAGAGTTCTGCTTCGCAAACTTTCCACATAGGGGAACCTAGAGCAAACAAACCAGACTTCATCTGCCCAGTAGAAGGAAAACTTATGTTTGGAGCAACTCACAGGCCTCAGCGTGTGAACTCCTCCATGGCCTCTTGACGTCAACCCTCCATTGGTCGGTTATCATAGACACAAACTCCCGTGTGAGCAAACATCTGACATGCACCCTTATCCCGGTGCTGGATGTCTCGAATAAATCACTGCACATTGTAACTGCCTTCTGCTTGGCACTGAATTGAACCATAGCTTGTGTTTACAATTCCAACTTCACCCGACTGGTCCCCAAGCCGTCTTGATAGGGAAATCTGGAGCCACAATGCAACATTCTGCCTTCCCCATCGAATGAAGAAGTGCCTGGTGAGTCTGCCCAGAAACCCCACATGAGGATCAATCTGTTCGGTCATCGAGTCAACCCCATTTATAGGCTGCCATGGCCACTAGTGCTGTGTCTGACAGAGCCTGAACCCCGACCAAGTTTCAGCCACCAGAGAGGGGGCCCCATATCTAGCGTTTGGGATGGTCATGGCCCAATTTTGTCATCTCTACCCATACTTGATATTCAGGCACCTGTCCCCAGACCTTGGCTGGAATACCTGCCAATGAGGGAACCTGAAGCACAATAGAGAAATCCTATCTCCCCATGGCAAAAATCCTGGCTGTTGGGATGGTTATCCAAACCTCAAAGTGGAAGCAAGTTACAACATCAATGAGACCACACCCATTCCTGAGGGCCACCATGGGCACAAACAGGCATTTTGACCCTCAGCCTGAGCATGCTTTCAAACAGTCCATCAGTTGCACCATCATGATCCCGAATTGCAGGCCTCATATGCCCCTAGGCCCAAATACTAACACTTGGTGGGATGTCCCAGATTCCAAGAACCAGAGCCCGTCTCTGGAATCCCTGTTTCGAGGCACCCCTAAGATGGAAAACAGCACTCTTCCCTTCCCCGAAAGAGCCACCAAACTATGGAGAGCTGCCAGGATCCATAGAGAGGAAGACTTCCATGGACCCAGGAGACCACACCTGCATTCCGAGGCCATTCTGGACACACAAACCAGAGAGAAAAGCCTGTGTTACTGCCTTTCTGTCACCCTAAATAAAGATCCTGACGAGCTCTTCTCAAGGTTTACACATTGGGCCTGCGATCACATCGCCACAAGGTCATTAATCCTAATTTTTGTTTCTGAACTTCTCTCCCAAAACAATGGCTCACATGCCTACCAGAATGGGATCTCTGGAGCAATACCACAGAACTTTGGCTGCCATTCCCATGGACACTGTGCATATCAGAGTTGCCCAAGCCTTCCAGATTAGGAGAATCCTGTAATGCCCCTGAGCCCACCCCAATATTGCCGGCCACTCTGGATGCAAATGCGCAGTCTGAAACACTCTGATCACCTACATCCAGGGAGACAGCCAAGTCAATGATAGGGAGTTTGAAGATTGAACCTGAAAAGCTCCTAGGCCTTCAATGGAACCCCTTAGGTTTTCAGGCATCTGTCCTCAAGGGCCTGTTCTGGAATACCATTTTATGACTCATCCTGTGGTCCCTGAGCCACACGACAGAACCTGTCCTGTCCCCAGAAGGATAATGTGCTGTTCGACCATTGCCAAACCCTCAAGGTAGGAGAATCCTGCATGGCACCTTAGCAACCAGCACATTCTAAGGTCTCCATGGTAACAAACCAGCATTGTGGCCCATCTGCAAGAGATTCCATGTCAACTCAAGGCCTTGGTACTTTGCCACAGTTCCACCAGAACGAACCTGACATGTTCCTCAATTGCAGTGGTCAAAGAGGTATGCTTTCCAGACATCCATGCTGGAGAGCTCTGCTTGACAAAGTTTCCACATGGGGGCACCTATAGCAAACAAGCCAGACTTTACCTGCCCAGTAGAAAGAAACTTTAATGTGTGGAGCAGGTCACAGGCTTCAGCGTGAGAACTCCTCCATGGCCTCATGATGCCACCCCTCCATTGGACGGTCACCATAGACACAAACTCCAGTGTGAGCAAACATCTGACAGGCACCTTTATCCCGGTGCTGGATGTCTCAAATAAACCACTGCGCATTGGAAATGCCTTCCACTTGGCACTGAATTGAACTGTAGCTTGCGTTTAATATTCCCTCTTCACTCTACTCATCCCCAAGACCTCTTGATAGGGAAAACTGGAGCAACGACGCAGCATTCTGCCTTCCCCATCGAATGAAGAAGTGCCTGGTTAGTCTGCCCTGAAAGCCCACATGAGGATCAATCTGCTCGGCCCTCGAGTGAACCCCATTTATAGGCTGCCATGGCCACTAGTGCTGTGTCTGACAGAGCCTGAGCCCCGACTGAGTTTCAGCCACAAGAGAGTGGGCCCCATATCTAGCTTTTGGTATAGTCATGGCCCAAGTACCTCATCTCTACATATTCTTGTTATTCAGGCAACTGTCCCCAGACCTGGGACGGAATCCCTGCCAATGGGGGAACCTGAAGCACAATATAGATCTCCTCTTTCCCCATGGCAATAAACCTGGCTGTTGGGATGGGTGTCCAACCGTCAAAAGGGGAGCCAGCTACAGGACCAATCAGACCTCGCCCACTCCGAGGGCCACCCTGGGCACAAACAGGTATTGTGACCCTCAGCCTGAGCATGCTTTCAAACAATCGCTCTCAGTTGCACCCCCATGATCTCACATTTCTTGCCTTGTTTGCCTCTAGGCACATATTCTAAAACTTGTTGGATTTTCCAAGTGCCCAAACCTTGAGCCTGCCTCTGGAATCCCTGTTTGGGGCACCCCTAAGTTGGAAAACAGCACTCTTCCCTTCCCCGAAAAAGCCAACAAACTGTGGGGAGCCACCAGGATCCATAGAGAGGAAAAGGCTCCCATGGACACATGAGAACACACCTGCATTCTGACACCAACCTGGACACACAATCCAGAGAGAAAAGCCTCTGCTACCACCTTCCAGCCACCCTAATTACAATTCCAGACGAGCTGCCCTCCAGGTCTATGCATTGGGCCTGCGATCACCTTGCGACTCACCCTAATCTGAAATTGTGTTTGCAGACTTCTCTACCAATACCATGGCACACATGCCCTCCAGGATGGGGTCTCTGGATCCACACCACAGGACTGTCCTTGCCATACCCAAAGAAACTGGGGCCATCACAGTTGCCCAACAGTTCCAGATTAGGAGAAACTGCAAGGCCCCTGGGCCTACCCCAATATTGGCGGCCGCTCTGAAGGCACATGCACAGTCTGAAAAACCTTGATCACCTACATCATGGTAGACAGCCAATTCAATGGTCCTGAGTAAGATTAGTGAACCTATCATACCCCTAGGACGTTCTTGGAACCCTAGATTTGGTTTTCAGACATCTGTCCTCCGAAGCCTGTTCTGTGATGCGAAATTGTGATACAACATGTAGTCCCTGGACCACACAACAAAACATCTCCTGTCCCCAGAAGGAAACCGTGCCCTTCCTACTGTGCCAAAGCCCAGGGTAGTAGAATCCTGCACAGAAACTTAGCTACCAGCACAATCTAAGATCTCCCTGGAAACAAACCATAACTGTGGCCCATCTTCAAGAGATTCCATGTCAACTGAAGGACTTGATATTCCACTCCAGAGACAGCAGAACGAACCTGCCTTATTCCTCAGCTGCAATGGTTAATAGAGTTGAGCTTTCCAGGCATCCATGCGGTGGAGCTTGCTACCCAAACGTTCCACATGGGGGACCCTGGAGCAAATAAGTCAGATTCCACGTATCCAGTAGAACGAAACCTTGCTGTTTGGAGCAGCTCATAAGCCTCAACGTGAAAACCCATCCATGGCCTCTTGAAGCCACCCCTCCATTTGTCAGTCATCAAAGACAAAAACTCCAGTGTGAACCAATACCTGACATCCGCCCTTACTTAGGTGCTGGATATCTCAAATAGGTCTCCATGGACACAAACCCACATTATGACCCATCCTCAGGAGAATCCATTTGAACTCAACCCCATCGGTTGCTACACCAGAGCTAGCAGATCAAACGTGTCCTGTCGCTAGAAGACAATTGGAATGCGAGGCGGTCTGCCCAGACATCCATCCTTAGAACACTTCTCTGGAGTCGTTCCATATGGGATGTCCTGGAGCCATCAAACAGGTTTCAATTGACCCACAGAAAATCCTTGTGGTTTGGAGCATCGCACTACTCCCATAATGGGAAAACCCCCATGGCGTCGTGATAACCCCCTTCATGAAGGAGCCATGATGGACAAAAACTCCAACCTGAGCCAACGTCTGAACCTCGCCCTGACTACAGATGCACGAAATCTCGATTCAGCTCTCCAGAGTGTGCCTGTCGTGTCCTTGCCCCGAAACCAAAGCCAAGCTTGTGTTCTCAGCCCTCCAGAAAAACAACTTTGCCATATTTGGCTACCAAAAAACCCCAAATGATTATCTTCTGCACGCCACATGACTGTACCCCAATTATACAGCCTATCTGGGCATGAATGTCCTGTCTGGCACAGCCTGAGCACAGACCTCCTGAATGACTAGAAAGCTGACCCCAAACTGAACACATTGGACCCGCCATGGCCTAGTGTCATCATCTCTTCCCAACCTCGGTTTTCAGGCTTCAGAACCTAGACCTTATCTCCAATCACTGCCCAGAGGTGAACGTGATGTAGAAATAAGAACTCCCCCTTCCCCGTGGCAAGAAACCTTTAGGTTGGCATGTCCAAGGTTCAGTGTAGGAGAAATCTGCATGCTCAATGAGGCCCCACCCAAGATTGAGGGCTGCCTTGGGCACAAACACACATTGAGACCCTCAGCATAAGTCCACTATTCAAGTAACACCTCTCAGTGGCTGGACCAAGAGCCTGCATATGGGGCTTGCCATGCCCATAGGCCCCCAGGCCTAACCAGAGGGTGGGTATCCCAGTTGTCTGTACCCAGTGTTCTTCTCTAGAATCTCTCTATTGGGGAGACACATTAGGCAGAAAACAGGACTCCTCCATTCCCACAGAACGATCCCAAACTCTTGGGAGCTTGACAAATCACCAGAGAGGGAGACTCTTCCATGGTTCATGAGGCCTCCCCTACATTAAACGACCATTGTGAATACAACATCCAGAACAAAAACCTGAATTACTGCCTCTCCCTCGCCCTCCTTTCTAATCATGAAGAGCTACCCTCGCAGACTATAGATCATTCCTGCCATTACCTCGGGCCCAAACCTCAGCCGAGTTTGTGTTTTTGGATGTCTGTCCCCACAGCCCTGGCTCACACAGCCTCCAGTCTGGGGCCTCTGGAGCCACACCACAGGACTTTCCAGCTCTCTCCTAGGAGACTGTGCCTATTCCAATGCCCACAACCCCACAGAATAGGAGAACTATCAAGGCCCCCGAGGACATCCCACTACTGTAAGCCACCCTGGACAAAAAGGGGCATTCTGACACAAGCTGAGCAACTACCTCCACACAGAAATGCACAATGATGTCCACATAGACAGAAGATTAAACTGGACAGGCCCCTAGGCCCTAATCTAAACTCTTGCTTTGGTGTCCAGCTGTCACTTCTCAGAGGCCTTGGTTTGAAGACCAGCATATGGGGCTTTCCTTAGGGACCAAACAGAACATCTCTCGTCTCCACATTGGAAGCTTTCTTGTTGGAGCTGTGTCAAACTCTTGGGTTGGAGAATCCTACAGAGTCCCTAAGCCACCGCCAAATTCTAAGATAGCCATGGCCACCAACCCACATTGTGACTCATCCTCAGGAGAGTCCATTTCAACTCAGCCATCTGGGTAGCTAGCCCAAGAGCCCACAGATTGAGCCTGCCTTGCCCTGATCAGCCAGTGTGTATGTGAGGTGGCGTTTCCAGGCATCCAAGCTTAGACCCCTGCTCTCGAGTCTTTCCGTGTGGGACATCCTGGAACCATCTAATAGGACCCGACTGTCCTGAAAAAGGAAACTTTGAGGTTTGGAGCAGCTCACAACTCCCAATGTAGGAAAACTTCCCTGGCCTCATGAAGCCCCCACCCCCTACAGGAAGGGGCCATCATGGACACAAACTCCAGCCTGAGGCATCGTCTGATACTCACCCTGACCTCAGATTCAGGAGATCTTGATTCAGCCTCTACAGAGTGGGCCTGCCATGCCCTAAGCCTCAAACCTAATGCTAACTTGTGTTTTCAGACTTCCTTCTTCACACTCCTGGCAAACAAGCCCTCCAGACTGGGAATTCCGGAACCACAACACAGTCCTCTGCCTTCCCACCAGAATAAAAACTTTGCCCTATGGGGCTCTCCAGAAACCCCAAATGAGCATCAACCTGCTCGGGCCTTGACTGCACCCCAATTGGATAGGCTGCCCTGGGCACTAATGCTCTGTCTAAAACAGCCTGAGGCCAGACGTCCCAACAGACAAGGAGACACCTGGCCTCACACCCAGCACATCGGACATGCCATGGCCTTATGCCGTCATCTCTTCCCAACCTGAGTTTTCAGATATCTGAACTTAGACATTATATCAAATCCCGGCACACGTTGGTACCTGAAGCACAAATCAGAACTCCTCCTTCCCCATGGCTGTAAAGCTTGCTATTGGCATGGAGTCACACCTTCAGAGTAGGAGAAACCTTCATGGACCCTAAGGCCAAGCACATACTTGAGTGCCTCCTAGGGCACAAACTCGCATTGTGACCATCAGTGTGAGCCCCATGTCAAAGTAAGGCCTGTCAGGGCCTGGACCAAGAGACTGCATATGGGGCTTGCCAAGCCCCAATGCTCCCATATCTCACCAGAGTTCAAGTTTTCAAGTTGCTCGTACCCAGGCCTGTGATCTGGAGTCCCTCTCCCGGAAGAACACCTGAAGCAGACAACAGGACTCCACCCTTTCCCCAAAATGACCACAAAATCTTGGGAACTGGCCCAACTCATCAGAGAGGGAGCCTCTCCCATAGCCCCTGAGGCCACTCCTACATTCCACGGCTATCCTGGACACAAGATCCAGAGACAAAAGGTTACATGACTGCCTCCCAGTCGCCCTTCTTTCATAAGCCGAGGAACTCCCCTCATGGTCTGTGGATCTGACCTGCCATACCCTCGGTGCCACACCTAATCCGAGTTAGTGTTTTCAGACTTCTGTGCCCACAGCCCGGACCTACACACCCTCCAGGCTAGGGCCTATGGAGACACACCGAAGGACTGTGCCTGTTCTCTCCAAGGAAACTGTGCCCGATCCATTGGCCAGAACCCTACAGATTATGAGAAACCTCCAAGGCCTCCGAGGCCATGCCAATAGTGTAGGCTTCCCTGGACTAAGAGAGGCACTCTGACACCAGCTGAGCAACTATCTCCACTTAGACACTCAGACAGTGTCCCCAGAGACAGATGATTGAAATGGACAGGCACCTAGGCCCTAATGAGCCCTAGTTTTGGTTTCCAGGTTTCTCTCCTCAGAGAACTGGTTTGAAGACCAGAATCTGGGGCTATTCTGAGGCACCAAACAGAGCCTCTCTCATCTAAACATGGGGATATTTTTTTATTGGAGCCGTATCAAACCCTTTGGTTAGGCGAATTCTGCAAGGCCCCTGAACCACAAGAACATTCCAAGGTCTCCATGGACACAAACCCACATTACGACCCATCCTCAGGAGAGTCCGTTTCAATTCAGCCCCCTGGGTAGCTCACCCCAGAGCCATTAGTTCAAACATGTCTTGACGCAAAGAGCCAATGGGTATGGGAGGTATGCGGTACAGGCATCCATCCTTTGAACCCTGCTCTCCAGTCCTTCTGTATGGGACGACCTAGAGCCATTCAACAGGACTCGACTGTCCTGCAGATGGAAACCTTGTGATTTGGAGCAACTCACAAACTAGCATATGTGCTGGTGTCTAAGGTACTCTGCAGGATTCTCCAAACCTGAGGGTTTGGCATAGGTCGAAGGACACGTTTTCCTTCTGGGGACAAAAGATATTATGTTGCGTGGCTCAGGGACCACATGTTGTATCCTAAGTTGGTACTCTAGAACAGGACGCAAAGACAGATGCCTGAAAACCTAATCTAGGGTTCCAATGAGGTCCTAGGGGCATGTCATGTTCAATCTTCTGACCCAGGAACATTGACTTGGCTGTCTGCTTGGATGTAGGTGATCAGGGTGTTTCAGACTGGCATTTGCATCCAGCGCTGCTGACAATATTGGGGTGGGCTCGGGACCTTGCATGTTTCTCCTAAACTGGAAGGTTTGGGCAGCGTTGACGGGCACAGTTTCCTTGGGGATGGCAGGCAAAGTCCTGTGGTGTGGATCCAGAGACTCTAACCCGGAGGGCTATGAGCCATGGTTTGGGGAGCGAAGTCTACAGACACAAATGTGGGTTAGTGTTAGTGGAAAGGTGATCGCAGGCCCAATGCATAGACCTGGAGTGCAGCTCATCAGGAACTGTAATTAGGGTGACTGGAAGGCGATAACACAGGCTTTTCTATCTGGACTGTGTGTCCAGGATGGACTCTGAATTCAGGTGTGGTCTCTTGCGTCCATGGGAGACGTTACCTCACTTAGGATCCTGGTGGCTCTCCATAGTTTGGTGGCTTTTTTGTGGAAGGGAAGAGTGCTGATTTCCATCTTAGAGGTGCCCCAAAACAGGGATTCCTGACATTAGATCTGGATCTGGGTCCCTGGAAAATACCACCAAGTTTTAGGATTTGGGCTTAAGGGTTTACCAGGCCTACATTGCGGAATCATGTTGGTGAAACTGAGAGGGCTTGTTTGAAAGCATGCTCAGGCTGAGGGTCACAATGCCTGTTTGTGCCCAGGGTGGCCCTCAGGAGTGGCCGTGGTCTCATTGGCCATGTACCTGGCTCCCACTTTGTGGGTTGGACACCCATCCCAACAACCAGGTCTCCTGTCATGGGGAAGGAGGATTTCTCTATTGTGCTTCAGGTTCCCCCATTGGCAGGGATCCAGCAAAGGTCTGGAGACAGGTGCCTGAATACAAAGAATAGGTAGAGATGACATACTTGAGCCATGGCAATCCCAAATGCTAGATGTGGGGCTTGCTCCCTGGTAACTGACAGTAGGTCGGGGATCAAGCTCTTTCAGACACAGCACTAGTGGCCAGGGAAACCTATAAATTGGGGTTCCCTCAAGCGCCAAGCAAATTGATCCTCATTTGGGGTTTCTGGCCAGACTCACCAGAATGCTGCATTGTGACTCTACAATCACCTATCAAAAGGGCCTGGGGACCAGTCGCGAGAGGATGGAATTGTAAACACAAGCTACAGTTCAATTCAGTGACAAGCTGAAGGCAGTTCTAATGGGCAGGAGTTTATATGAGACATCCAGCATTGGAATAAGGGTGCATGTCAGATGTTTGCTCACACTAAAGTTTGTGTCTATGATGACCGAAAAATGGAGTGGTGTCGCCAAGAGACCATGGAGAGTTCACACTCTGAGGCCTGTGAACTGATGCAAACAGTAATGTTTCCTTGTACTGGACAGGTGGAGTCTGGTTTGTTTGCTCTAGGTTCTCCCATGTGGAAAGTTTGTGAAGCAGAGCTCTCTGGTATAGATGCCTGGAAGGCACACCTCCATTGACCATTGCATCTGAGGAATATGGCAGGTTCATTCTGGGGCTCTGGGGAGAAGTACCAAGGCCTTGAGTTGACATGGGTTCTCTTGCAGATGGGTCACAATGCTGGTTTGTTACCAGGGAGATCTTATAATGCTGGTTGCTATGTTGCAATGCAGGATTCTCCTACCCTGAGGGTTTGGCACAGGTATCCTTCTGGGGACAGGTGATGTTCTGTCATGTGGCTCAGGGACCACATGATGTGTCATTATTTGGTATTGCAGAACAGGCCCCTGAGGACAGATGCCTGAAAACTCAATGGGATTCCATTGAGGGCCTAGGGGCATTTCAGGTTCAATCTGCTAACTCACTATCATTGACTTGGCTGTCTCCCTGGATGTAGGTGATCAGGGTTTTTCAGACTGCACATTTGTGTCCAGATTGGCTGGCATTATTGGGGTGGGATCAGGGTCTTTGCAGGTTTCTCCTAATCTGGAAGGTTTGGGCAACTTTGAAATGCACAATGTCCTTGCAGTTGGGGGCCAGAGTTCTCTGGTTTGACTGCAGAGATCCCATTATGGTGGGAATGTGAGCCATGGTTTTCAGAGTGAAGTTGGGAAACAAAAATTCAGGTTAGCGAATTTGTGGTGAGGTGATTGCAGGCCCAGTGCATAGACCTGGAGGGCAGATCACCATGAACTTTAATTACGGTGACTGGAAGGTAGTAGCACAGGCAGTTCTCTCTGAATTGTGTGTCCAGGATTGCCTCGGAATGCAGGTATGGTCTCATGGGTCCATGGGAGACTTTTCCTTTCAATAGATCCTGGCGGATCTCCATAGTTTGATGTCTTTTTCGGGGTGGGGAAGAGTGTTGTTTTCTATCTTAGGGGTGCCCCAAAACAGGGATTCCAGAGACGGGCTCTAGTTCAAGGCGTTTGGGACATCCCACCAAGGGTTAGGATTTGGGCCTAGGGGCATATGAGGCCTGCAATGCGGGATCTTGGTGGTGCAATTGAGAGGGTTTGTTTGAAAGCACGCTCAGGCTGAGGGTCACATGCCTGTTTGCACCCAGGGAAGCCCTCAAGAGTGTGCGTAGTCTCATTGGTCTTGTAACTTGCTCCCACTTTGAGGTTTGGACACCCATCCCAACAGCCAAATGTCCTTCCATGAAGAAGGATGAGTTCTCTATTGTGCTTCAGGATCTCCCATTAACAGGGATTCCAGCAAGGGTCTGGGGACAGGTGCCTGAATACCAAGGATGGGTAGAGATGACATACTTGGGCCATGGCAATCCCAAATGCTAGATGTGGGTCCCACTCTCTGGTGACTGATATTAGGATGGGGCTCAGGCTCTGTCAGACACAGCACTAGTAGCCAGGGCAACCTTTAAATCGGGGTTCCCTCGAGGACTGAGCAGATTGATCCTCAGGTGGGTTTTCTGGCCAGACTCACCAGGCACTTCTTTCTATAGGGAAGGCAGAATGCTGTGTTGTGGGTCCAGAATTCCCTATCAAGAGGACTTTTGGACCAGTCGGGTGAGGATGGAAATGTCAACACAAGCTACGGTTCAATTCAGTGCCAAGAAGAAGGCAGTTCCTATGTGCAGAGGCTTATTCGAGATATCCATTACCTGAGTAAGGTCGGATGTTAGATATTTGCTCACACTAGAGTTTGTGTCTATGATGAGTGACAAATGGAGGGGTGGCGTCCAGAATCCACGGAGGGGTTTTCAGGTTGAGGCTTATGAGCTGCCCTAAAGAGCAAGGTTTCATTCTACTGGACAAGTGGAGTCTGGTTTATTTGCTCCAGGGTCCCCATTTGGAAAGTTTAAGTGCAGAGCTCTACCATATGGATGCCTAGAAAGTTCCACTCCATTGACCATTGCAACTGAGGAACATGGAAGGTTCGTTCTGCTGTCTCTGGTGCGAAGTACCATGTTTTTGAGTTGACATGGAATCTCTTGCAGATGGGCCACAAAGCTGGTTTGTTACCAGGGAGATCTTAGAATGTGCTGTTGGCTAAGGTGCTGTACAAGGTGCTACTACCTTGGGCTTTGGCACAGATGGAATGGCACGGTTTCCTTCTGGCGACAGGAGATGTTCTGTTGTGTGGCCCAGGGACATGTTGTATCATAAGTTCGCATTCCAGAGCAGACCTCCGAGGGCAGATGTCTGAAAACCGAATCTAGGGTTCCAATGAAGTCCTAGGGCATGTTACATTCACTGTTCTGACTCGGGACCATTGATTTGGCTATCTGACTGTATGTAGGTGATCTGGGTGCTTCAGTCTGCGCATTTGCATTCAGAGTGGCCGCCAATATTGGGGTAGACTCAGAGACCTTCAGATTTCTCCTAATCTAGAAGGTTTGGGCAACTGGACAGGAACAGTTTCCATGGGGATGGAAGGGACAGTGCTCTCATGTGGATCCAGAGACCCCATCCTGGAAGACATGTGTGCCATGGTTCTGGTAGAGAAGTCTGCAAACACAAATTCGGATTAGAGTGAACGACAATGTGATTGCAGGCCCAATGCATAGACCTGGAGGGCAGTTCGTCTGTAACTGTAATTAGGGTGACTGGAAGGAGATAGCACAGACTTTTCTCTCTGGTTTGTGTGTCCAGGATTGCCTCGAAATGCAGGTGTGCTCTTATGCATCCATGAGAGACTTTTCCTCTCTATGGATCCTGGCAGCTCCCCATAGTTTGTTGGCTTTTTCAGGGAAGGGAAGAGTTCTCTTTTACATCTTAGGGATACCCCAAAACAGGGATTCAGAGATGGGCTCTGGGTCTGGGCACCTGGAAAATCCCACCAAGTTTTAGGATTTGTGCCTAGAGGCACACAGGCCTGCATGTGGGATCATGGTGGTGCAACTGAGAGGGATTATTTGAATGTATGCTCAGACTGAGGGTCACAATGCCTGTTTGTGCCCAGGATGGCCCTCAGGAGTGGGCGAGGTCTCACTGGTCTTGTAGTTGGCTCCCCTTTGAGGGTTGGACATCCATCCCAATAGCCCGGTTTATTGCCGTGGGGAAAGAGGAGATCTCTATTGTGCTTCAGTTTCCCCCATTATCAGGGATTCCATCCAAGGTCTGGGGACACGTCCCTGAATACCAAAGATGGGTAGAGGTGACATATTTGGGCCATGACCATCCCAAATGCTGGATATGGGGCACGCTGACTGGTGGCTGAAACTCGGTTGGGGCTCAGTCTCTGTCAGACACAGTACTAGTAGCCAGGGAAACCTTTAATTTGGTGTTGACTCCAGGGCCGAGCAGATTGATCCTCATATGGGGTTTCTGGGCACACTCACCGGGCACTTCTTCCTTTGATGGGGAAGGCGGAATGCTGTGTTGTGGCTCCAGATTTCCCTATCAAGAGGGCTTGGGGACCAGTCGGGTGATGATGGAATTGTAAACACAAGCTACGGTTCAATTCAGTGCCAAGTGGAAGGCAGTTCCAATGTGCAGCGGTTTATTTGAGACATCCAGCACCAGAATAAGAGTGCATATCAGATATTTGCTCACCCTGGAGTTTGTCTCTATGATGACCGACAAATGGAGGGTGACGTCGAGAGTCCATGGAGGAGTTCACACGCTGAGGCCTATGAGCTGCTTCGAACAGTAAGGTTTCCTTCTACTGGGCAGGTGAAGTCTGGTTTGTTTGCTCTAGATTCCCCCATGTGGAAAGTTTGTGAAGCAGAGCTCTTCGGCCTGGATGCCTGGAAAGCACACCTCCATTGACCATTGCAGCTGAGGAACATGGCAGGTTCGATCTGTTGGCTCTGGGGACAAGTACCAAGGCCTTGAGTTGAAGTACCAAGGCCTTGGAATCTCTTGCAGTTGGGCCACAATGCGGGTTTGTTACCAAGGAGCTCTTAGAATGTGCTGGTTGCCAAGGTGCCATGAAGGATTCTCCTACCCTGAGCGTTTAGCACAGGTCGAAGAACACAGTATCCTGCTGCGGAAAGGAGATGTACTGTCATGTGGCTCAGGGACCACATGATGTGTCATAAATTGGTATTCCAAAAAGGCCCCTGAGGACAGATGTCTGAAAACCTAAGGGGGTTCCATTGAGGGCCTAGGGGCATTTCAGGTTCAATCTTCTAACTCACGATCATTGACATGGCTCTCTCCCTGGATGTAGGTGATCAGGGTATTTCAGACTGCGAATCTGCGTCCAGAGTGGCCGGCAATATTGGGATGGGCTCAGGGGCCTTCTAGTCTCTGTCTGACACAGCACGAGTGGCCAGGCAACCTATAAATTTGGGTTCCCTCGAGGGCCAAGCAGATTAATCCTCATGTGCTGTTTCTGGCCAGACTCACCAGGCACTTCTTTCTATAGGGAAGGCAGAATGCTGCGTTGTGGCTCCAGAAATCCCTATCAAGAGGGACTGGGGACAGCTCGGGTGAGGATGTAATTGTAAACACAAGGTACGGTTCAATTCAGTGCCAAGCGGAAGGCAGTTCCTATGTGCAGCGGCTTATTCGAGATATCCAGCACCTGAGTAAGGGCGGATGTCAGATATTTGCTCACCCTGGAATTTGTGTCTTTGATGTATGACAAATGGACGTGTGGCGTCCAGAGGCCACAGAGGGGTTTTCACGCTGAGGCTTATGAGCTGCTCCACACAGCAATGTTTCGTTCTACTGGACAGGTGGAATCTGGTTTACTTGCTCCAGGTTCTCCCATGTGGAAAGTCTGGGTAGCAGAGCTCTTCTGCATGGATGCCTGGAAAGCTCAACTCCATTGACCATTGCAGTTGAGGAACATGGCAGGTTCGTTCTGCTGTCTCTGGAGCAAAGTAGCAAGTAGCAAGTCCTTGAGTTGACATGGAATCTCTTGCAGGTGGGACACAATGCTGGTTTGTTACCAGGGAGATCTTAGAATGTGCTGGTGGCTAAGGTGCTGTGCAGGATTCTACTACTCTGGGCTTTGGCACATGTGGAAGGGCATGGTTTCCTTCTGGAGACAGGAAATGTTCTGTTGCATGGCCCAAGGACCACATGTTGTATCATAAGTTCACATTCCAGAACAGGCCTCTGAGGAGAGAGGTCTGAAAACCGAATCTAGGGTTCCAATGACGTCCAAGGGGCAGGTTAGCTTCACTATTCTGACTCAGGACCATTGATTTGGCTGTCTGCCTGGATGTAGGTGATCAGGGTGTTTCAGACTTCACATTTGTGTTCAGAGCAACTGCCAATATTGGGGTAGGCTCAGGGGCCTTGCATGTTTCTCCTAATCTAGAAGATTTGGGCAACTGGGATGGGCAGTTTCATTGGGGATGGCAGGGACAGTCCTGTAGTGTCGATCCAGAGACCCCATCCTGAAGGGCATGTGTGCCATGGTTTTGGTAGAGAAGTCTGCAAACACAAATTTGGATTAGGGTATGTAATGAGGTGATCACAGGCATAATGCATAGACCTGGAGGGCAGCTTGTCTGGAATTGTAATTAGGGTGACTGGAAGGTTGAAGCAGAGGCTTTTCTCTCTGGATAGTGTGTCCAGGATGGTCTCGGAATGCAGGGTGTTCTCATGGGTCCATGGGAGACTTTTCCTCTCTATGGATCCTGGTGGCTCCCCATAGTTTTGTGTCTTTTTTGGGGAAGGGAAGTGTGCTGTTTTCCATCTTAGGGGTACACCAAAACGGGGTTTCTAGAGATGGGCTCTGGGTCTGTGCACCTGGAAAAACCCACCAAGTTTTAGGATTTGTGCCTAGAGTCGTACCAGGCCTGCACTGTGGCATCATGGTGCTGCAGCTAAGAGGGATTGTCTGAAAGCATGCACAGGGTGAGGGTCACAATACCTGTTAATGCCCAGGGCGGCCCTCAGGAGTGGGCGACGTCTCACAGGTCTTGTAACTGGCACCCCTTTGAGGGTTGGACACCCATCACAACAGCCAGGTATATTGGCATGGGGAAAGAGGAGATCTCTATTGTTCTTCAGGTTCCCGCATTGGCATGGATTCCAGCCAAGGTCTGGGGACAGGTGCCTGAAGACCAAGGATGGGGAGAGATGACATACCTGGGCCATGACCATGCAAAATGTTACATATGGGGCCCACTGTCTGGTGGCTGAAATTCGGTCAGGGTTCAGTCTCTGTCAGACACAGCACTAGTGGCCATGGCAGCTCATAAATCAGGGTTGATTGGAGGACCGAGCATATTGATCCTCATGTGGGATTTCTGGGCACCCTCACCAGGCACTTCTTCATTCGATGCGGAAGGCAGAATGCTGCGTTGTGGCTCCAGATTTCCCTATCAAGAGGGTTTGTGGACCAGTCGGGTAATGATGGAATTGTAAACACAAGCTACGGTTCAATTCAGTGCCAAGTGGAAGGCAGTTCCAATGTGCAGCGGTTTATTCGAGACATCCAGCATCAGAATAAGGGTGCATGTCCGGTGTTTGCTCACTCTGGAGTTTTTGTCTATGATGACCGACCAGTGGAGGGGTGGTGTCAAGAGGCCATGGAGGAGTTCACACACTGAGACCTGTGAGCTGCTCCAAACATAAGGTTTCCTTCTACTGGGCAGGTGAAGTCTGGTTTGTTTGCTCTAGATTCCCCCACGTGGAAAGTTTGTGAAGCAGAGCTCTCCGGCTTGGATGCCTGGAAAGCACACCTCATTTGACCATTGCAGCTGAGGAACATGACAGGTTCCTTCTGGTGGCTCTGGGGAGAAGTACCAAGGCCTTGAGTTGACATGGAATCTCTTGCAGATGGGCCACAATGCTGGTTTGTTACCAAGGAGATCTTCGAATTTCTTGGTTGTTAAGGTGCCATGCAGGATTCTTCTACCCTGAGCGTTTTGCACAGGTCGAAGAGCACAGTATCCTGCTGCAGACAGGAGATGTACTGTCGTGTGGCTCAGGGACCACATGTTGTATCTTATGTTGGTATTCCAGAACAGGCTTCTAAGGACAGATGCCTGAAAACCTAATGGGGTTCTATTGAAGGCCCACGGGTATTTGAGATTCAATCTTATAAATCTTGATCATTGACTTGTCTGTCTCCCTGAAGGTAGGTGATCAGATTGTTTCAGACAGCGCATTTGCATTCAGAGCTGCTGACATTATTGAAGTAGGCTCAGGGGCCTTGCAGGCTTCTCCTAATCTAGAAGGCTTGGGCAACTGTGACGGGCACAGTTTCCTTGGGGATGGGATTGACAGTCCTGTGGTGTGGATCCAGAGACCCCATCCTAGAGGGAATGTGTGCCATGGTTTAGGTAGAGATGTCTGCAAACACAAATTTGGGATAGGGTGAGTAGAGAGGACATCACAGGCCCAATGCATAGACCTGGAGGGCAACTCGTCTGGAACTGTAATTAGTGAGATCTAAGAATCTGCTGGTGGCTTCAGGCAGAGTAGGATTCATCTACCCTGAGAGTTTGACACAGGTCCAAGAGCATGGCTTCCATCTGGGGATAGGAGATGTTCTGTTGTTGAGCTCGGGTTCCATATGTTGTATTAAAAGTTGGTACTCCAGAACAGTTCTCTGAGGACAGATGCCTGAAAACCTAATCTAGGATTCCAATGAGGTCGTAGGGGCATGTCAGGTTCAATCTTCTGACTCAGGGCCATTGATTTGGGTGTCTGCCTGGATTCAGGTGATCAGGGTGTTTCAGACTGCACAGTTGTGTCTAAAGAGGCCTCCAATATTGGGGTGGGCTTAGGGGTCTTGCAGATTTCTCCTTATCCCGAGGGTTTTGGAAAATCTGACGGACTCATTTTCCTTGGGGATGGCAGGCACAGTCCTGTGGTTTGGCTCCAGAGACCCCATCCTGGAGAACATATGAGGCATGGTTTTGGGAGAGAAATCTTCAAACACAAACTCAGGGTATGGTGAGAGGCAAGGTGATCGCAGTCCCAATGCATAGACCTGGAGGGCAGCACGTCAGGAACTGTAAATCAGGTGCCTCGAAGGCAGTAGCACAGGCTTTTGTATCTGGCTTGTGTGTCCAGGATGGCCTCAGAATGCCGGTGTGGTCTCATGGGTCCATGGGAGATTTTTCCTCTCTAAGGATCCTGGCAGCTCGCAATAGTTGGTGGCTTTCTCGGAGAAGGGAATTCCAGAGATGGGCTCTGGGTCTGGGTGCCTGGAAAATCCCACCAAGTGTTAGGATTTGGGCCTAGTGGCTTACCAGGCCTGCATTCGGGATCCTGGAGGTTGAACTGAGAGGGCTTGTTTGAAATCATGCTCAGGCTGAGGGTCACAATGCCTGCTTGTGCACAAGGTGGCCCTCATGAGTGGGCGTGGTCTCCTTGGTCATGCAACTGGCTCCCACTGTGAGGGTTGGACACCCATCCCAACAGCCAGGATTCCTGCCATGGGGAAAGAGGAGTTCTCTATTGTGCTTCAGGTTCCCCCATAGGCAGGGATTCCAGCAAAGGTCTGGGGACAGATGCCTGAATACCAAGGATGGGTAGAGGTGACGGACATGGGCCATGGCCAGTCTCAAATCGTGGATATGGACCCTCTGGGTGGCTGACACTATGTCTTGGCTCAGGATCTGTCAGACACAGCACTAGTGCTCAGGGCAGCCTATAAATTGGGGTTCCCTCGAGGACCGGGCAGATTGATCCTCATGTAGGGTTTCTGGGCAGACTAACCAGGCCCTTCTTGTTTCTATGGGGTAGGCAGAATTCTGCGTTGTGGCTCTAGAATTCCCTATCAAGAGGGATTGCGGAGCAGGAGACTGAGGATGGAATTATAAACCCAAGCTATGGTTACATTCTGTATCAAGCGAAAGGCACTTCCAGCGGTTGAATCGAGTATTCAGCACCTGAGTAAGGGTGGATGTCAGATATTTGCACATGCTAGAGTTTGTGTCTATGGTAACCCACAAATGGAGGGGTGGTGTCAAGATGCCATGGAGGATTTCCCAGGCTGGGGCTTGTGAGATGCTCCAAACAGCAATGTTTCCTTCTACCGGACAGGGGCAGTCTGGTTTGTTTGCTCCAGGGTCCCACATGTGAAAAGAATGGGTAGAATAGCTCTCCAGCATGGATGCCTGGAAAAACACCTGCATTGGCCATTGCAGCGGAGGAACATTGCAGGTTCATTCTGGTGGCTCTGAGGAGAAGTACCAAGGACTGGATTGGATATGGAATCTCATGAAGATAGGTCACAATGCTGGTTTATTACCTGGGAGATCTAAGAATGTGCTGGTGGCTAAGGGGCTGTGCAGTATTCATCTACCCTGAGGATTTGACACAGGTCCAAGAGCCCAGATTCTGTCTGGGGACAGGAGATGTTCTGTTGTGTGGCTCAGGACCATATGTTGTATCATAAATTGGTATTCCAGAACAGGCCTCTGATGACAGATGCCTGAAAACCTAATCTAGGGTTCCAATGAATTCCTAGGAGCATGTCAGGTTCAATCTTCTGACTCAGGACCATTGACTCTGGTGTCTGCCTGGATGCAGGTGATCAGGGTATTTCAGACTGCGCATTTGCATCCCTACCGGCATCCAATATTGTGGTGAGATCACGGTCCTTGCAGTTTTCTCCTTATCTGGAGGGTTTTTGCAACTGTGACAGGCACAGTTTCCGTGGGAATGGCAGGCCCAGTCCTTTGGTGTGGCTCCAGAGACCCCATCCTGGAGAGCATGTGAGCCAGGGTTTTGGGAGAAAAGCCTGCAAACACAAACTCAGGTTAGGGTTAGCGGCATGGTGATCGCAGGCCCAATGCATAGACCTGGAGGGCAGCAAGTCTGGAACTGTAAATCAGGTGACTCGAAGGCAGTAGCACAGGCAATTGTATCTGGATTTAATTTCCAGGATGGCCTTGGAATGCAGGTGTGGTCTCATGGGTCCATGGTAGATTTTTCCTCTCAAGGATCCTGCCGGGTCCCAATAGTTTGGTGGCTTTCTCAGGGAAAGAAATAGTGTTGTTTTCCATCTTAGGGGTGCCCTAGGACACCAGAGATAGAGACAGGATTCTCTGCTAGGATTCCAGAGACAGGCTTTCGGTCTGGGTGTATGGAAAATTCCACCAAGGGTTAGGATTTGGGCCTAGGTGCTACAAGGCCTGCAATGCGGGACCTGGAGGTGCAACTGAGAGCATTTGTTTGAAAGCATGCTCAAGTTGAGGGTCACAATGCCTGCTTGTGCCCAGGCAGCCCTCAGGAGTGGGTGTGGTCTCATTGCCAATGCAGCTGGATCCCATTCTGAGGGTTAGACACCCATTCCAAAGCCAGGATTCCTGTCGTGGGGAAGGAGGAGTTCTCTATTGTGCTTCAGGTTCCCCCATTGGTAGGGATTCCAGCAAAGTTTTAGGGGACAGATGCCTGAATACCATGGATGGGTAGAGATGATGGACATGGGGTATCACCAGACTCACATGTTGCATATGGGTTCCGCCCTCTTGTTGGCTGACACAAGGTCGAGGCTCAGGCTCTGTCAGCCACAGCACTAGTGGCCAGGGCAAACTATAAATCAGGGTTCCCTCGTTGGCCGAGTGGATTGATCCTCATGTGCATTTTCTAGGCAGACTCATCAGGTCCTTCTTCTTTCTATGGGGAAGGCAGAATGCTGTGTTGTTGCTCCAGAATTCCCTATCAAGAGGGCTTGCAGACCAGTCACGTGAGGAAGCATTTGTAATCCGAAGCTAGGGGTATATTCAGTGCCAATCTAAAGGCAGTTTCAGTGTGCAGCAGCTGATTCCAATATCAGCACCTGAGTATGGGCAGATATCAGATGTTTGCTCATGCTGGAGTTTTTGTCTATGATGAGCAATAAATGGAGGGGTTGTGTCAAGAGGCCATGGAGGATTTCCCATGTTGGAGTTTGTGAGATGCTCTAAACAGCAAGGTTTCCTTCTACTGGACAGGGGCAGTCTGGTTTGTTTTCTCCAGGTTTACCCATATGGAAAGATTGGATAGCATAGCTCTCCCGCATCGATGCCTGGAAAGCACACCTCCATTAACCATTGTAGCAGAGGAACATGGCAAGTTCATTCTGGGGACTCTGAGGCTAAGAACCAAGGACTGGATTGGACATGGAACCCCATGAAGATGGGTCAAAATGTTGGTTTGTTACCAGGGAGATCTTAGAATGTGCTGGTGGTTAAGGGGCCATGAAGGATTCATCTAGCCTGAGGATTTGAGACAGGTCCAAGAGCCCGGATTCCGTTTGAGGACAGGAGATGTTATGTTGTGAGGCTCAGCAACCATATGTTGTATCATAAGTTGGTATTCCAGAACAGGCCTCTGAGGACAGAAGCCTGAAAACCTAGTCTATGGTTCGAATGAGGTCCTAGGGGAATGTCAAGTTCAATCTTTTGACTCAGGACCACTGACTATGATGCCTGACTGGATGCAGGTGATCAGAGTGTTTCAGACTGCGCATTTGCATCCAGAGTGGCGTTCATTACTAGGGTGAGCTCAGGGTCCATGCAGGTTTCTCCTTATCTGGAGGGTTTGGACAACTGTGATGTGTAGATTCCTTGGGGATTGCAGGCACAGTCCTGTGGTGTGACTCCAGAGACCCCATCCTGGAGGGCATGTACACCATGGTTTTGAGAGAGGGTTAGGGTTAGCAGCGAGGTGATCCTTGTCCCAATCCATAGACCTGGAGGGCGGAAGTCTGCAACTGTACATCAGGTGACTCGAACATGGTAGCACAGGCTATTGTATCTGGATTTAATTTCCACGATGGCCTTGGAATGCAGGTGAGGTTTCATGGGTCCATGGGAGATTTTTCCTCTCAAGGATCCTGGCGGTTCCCAATAGTTTGGTGGATTTCTCGGGGAAGGGATGAGTGCTGTTTTCTAGCTTAGGCGTGCCCCCAAACAGGGATTCCAGAGATGGGCTCTGGGTCTAAGCGCTTAGAAAATCCCACCAAGGGTTAGGATTTGGGTCTAGGGCCATACCAGTCCTGCAATGTGGGATCCTTGAGGTGCAACTGAGAGCATTTGTTTGAAAGCATGCTCAAGCTGAGGGTCAAAATGCCTGCTTGTGCCCAGAAGGCCATCAGGATTGGGCGTTGCCTACTTGGCCATGCAGTCAGTTCCCATTCTGAAGGTTGAACACCCACCTGAAAGCCAGGATTCCTGCCATGGGGAAGGAGGAGTTCTCTATTGTGCTTCGGGTTCCCCCATTGGTAGGAATTCCAGCTAAGGTCTAGGGGACAGATGCCTGAATACCAAGGGTAGGTAGTGATGATAGCCCTGGACCATGGCCGGTCTCGCATGCTCGATATGGGCCCCACCCTCTGGGTGGCTGACACAAGGTCGGGGCTCAGGCTCTGTCAGACACAGCTCTAGTGGCTAGGGCAAACTATAAATAGGGGTTCCCTCCTTGGCTGAGTATATTGATCCTCATGCACAGTTTCTGGGCAGTCTCACTAGGTCCTTCTTTCGATGCGGAAGGCAGAGTGTTGTGCTGTGGCTCCAGAATTCTTTATCAAGAGATATGGCGGACCAGTAGGGTGAGGATGAAATTATAATCCGAAGCCGGGGTTAAATTCGTGCCAAGCGAAAGGCAGTTCTAATGTGCAGCAGCTGATTCCAATATCAGCACCTGAGTATGGACGGTTGTCAGATGTTTGCTCAGGCTGGAGTTTGTGTCTATGATGACCAACAAATTGAGGGTTGGTGTCAAGAGGCCATGGAGGATTTTCCACCCTGGGGCTTGTGAGATGCTCCAAACATCAATATTTCTTTCTACTGGACAGGGGCTATCTGGTTTGTTTGCTCCAGTTTCTCATGTGGAAAATTTGTGTAGCAGAGCACTGCCATATGGAGGCCTGGAAAGCACACCTCCATTGACCATTGCAGCTGAGGAACATGGAAGGTTTGTTCTGGTGGCTCTGAGGCAAAGTACAAGAGCCTTGAGTTGACATGGAGCCTCATGAAGTTGGGTCACAATACAGGTTTGTTACCAGGGAGGTCTTAGAATGTTCTGATGGCTAAGGGGATGTGCAGAATTCATATATCCTGAGGTTTGGACACAGGTCCAAGAGCACGGCTTCCGTCTGAGGACAGGAGGTTTTCTGTTGTGGGGCTCAGGGACCATATGTTGCAGCATAAGTGGGTATTCCAGCAGATACCTCTGAGGACAGATGCCTGAACAGCTAGTCTAGGCTTCCAATGAGGTCCTAGGGCCATGTCAGGTTCAATTATCTGACTCAGGACCATTGACTTGGGTGTCTGCCAGGATGGAGGTGATGAGGGTGTTTCAGACTGTGCATTTCCATCCAGAGCGACCTCCAATATTGGGTGGGCTCAGGAGCCTTGCAGGTTTCTCCTAATCAGTAGGCTTTGGGCAACTCTGATGGGCCCAGTTTCCTTGGGGATGGCAGGCACAGTCCTCTGGTGTGACTCCAGGGGCCCCATCATGGAGGGCATGTGAGCCATGGTTTTGGGAAAGAAATCTGCAAACACAAACTCGGGATAGGGTTAGTGATGAGGTGTTTGCAGACCCAATGCATAGACCTGGAGGACAGGATGTCAGGAATTGTAAATCAGGTGACTTGAATACAGTAGCAGAGTCTCTTGTATCTGGATTGTGTATACATGATGGCCTCGGAATGCAGGTGTGGACTCATGGGACCATGGGAGATTTTTCTTCTCAAGTTTCCTGGGTGCTCCCAATAGTCTGGTGGCTTTCTCAGGGAAGTGAAGAGTGCTGTTTTCCATCCTAGGGGTTCCCCAAAACAGGGATTCTAGTGACGGGCTCTGGGTATGGGCACATGGAAAATCCCACCAAGGTAGGATTTGGTCCTAGGGGCATACCAGGCCTGCAATGCGGTATCCTGGAGGTGCAACTGAGAGGGTTTGTTTGAAGGCATGCTCAAGTGAGGGTCACAATGGCTGCTTGTGCCCAGGGCAGCCATCATGAGTGAGAGTTGTCTTATTGGCTATGCAACTTTGAGGTTTGGACAACCATATCAACAGCCAGGAATCCTGCCATGGGGAAGGAGCAGTTCTCTATTGTGCTGCAGGTTCCCCCATTGGCAGGGATTCCAGCAAAGGTCTGGGGACAGATACCTGAATACCAAGGGTGGATAGAGGTGACGGACATGGGCCCTAGTCCATCTCACATGCTGTATATGGGCTCAGATCTGGGTGGCTGAAACTAGGTCTTGGCTCAGGCTCTGTAAGACACAGAACTAGTGCCCAGGACAGCCTAAAAATCATGATTCCCTCGAGCGCCAAGCAGATTGATCCCCATGTGGAGTTTCTGGGCAGATTCACCAGGCCCTATTTATTTCTATTGGGAATGTGAATGTTGCTATGTGGTTCCCGAATTCCCTCTCAAGAGAGCTTGTGGACCAGGAGGCTGAGGATGGAATTGCAAACCCAAGCTATGGTTAAATTCATTGTCAAGCAAAACACAGTTCCCATGTGCAGTGGTGGAAACAAAAATCCAGAACCTAAATAAGGGTCTATGTCAGATGTTTGCTCACGCTGGAGTTTGTGTCTATGATGAACAACAAACGGAGGGGTTGTGTCAAGAGGCCATGGAGGATTTCTCACGCTGGTGCCTCTGAGATGTTCCAAACAGAAGGTTCCCTTCTACCAGTTAGTGGCAGTCTGGTTTGCTCGCTCCAAAGTCCCACATGTGGAAATACTGGGTAGCAGAGCACTCCCACATGGGTGCCTGGAAAGCACACCTCCACTGACCATTGCAGCTTAGGAACATGGCCGGTTCCTTTTGGTGGCTCTGGTGCGAATTATCAAGGACTTGATGTGACATGGAGTCTCATGATGATGGGTCACAATGCTGGTTTGTTACGAGGGAGATCTTAGAATATGCTGGTGGCTAAGGGGCTGTGCAGGATTTATCTACCCTGAGGGTTTGACACAGGTCCAAGAGCATGGTTTCATTCTGGGAACAGGAAATATTCTGTTGTATGGCTCAGGGACCACATGTTGAATCATAAGTTGGTATTCCAGAACAGGCCTCTGAGGACAGGGGCCTGAAAACCTAATCTAGGCTTCCAATGAAGTACTAGGGGCATGTCAGTTTCAAACATATGACTCAGGCCTATTGACTTGGGTGTCTGCCTAGATGTAGGTGATCAGGGTCTTTCAGACTGCACATTTGAGTCCAGAGTGGCCTCCAAAATTGGGGTGGGCTCAAGGGCCTTGCAGATTTCTCCCATCTGGTGGGTTTGGGCAACTTTGAAGGGACAATTTCCTTGGGGATAGAAGGCACAATCCTGTGGTGTGGCTACAGATATCCCATGTTGGAGGGCATGTAAGTCATGGTTTTGGGGGAGAAGTCTGCAAACACAAATTCGGCTTAGGGTTAGTGGTAAAGTGATCACAGGCCCAATGCATAGACCTGGAGGGCAGCTCATCAGGAACCGTAAATTGGGTGACTCGAAGGTGGTAGCACAGGCTTTTGTATCTGGATTGTGTGTCCAGGATGGCCTCGGAATCCAGGTGTGGACTCATGGATCCATGGGAGATTTTTCCTCTCTAAAGGTCCTGGCGGCTCCCATAGTTTGGTGGCTTTCTCAGGGAAGGGAAGAGTGCTGTTTTCCATCTTATGTGTGTCCCAAAACAAGGATTCAAGAGACAGGCTGTGGGTCAGGGTGCTTGGAAAATCCTGCCAAGGCTTAGGATTTGGGCCAAGGGGCATACCAGGCCTGCAATGTGGGAAACTGGTGGCGCAACTGAGAGGGCTTGTTTGAAAACATGCTCAGGCTGAGGGTCACAATGCCTGTTTGTGCCCAGGGTGGCCCTCAGGAGTGGGTGTGGTATCATTGGCCATGCAGCTGGCTCCCTCTTTGAGGGTTGGACCCCATCGCAACAGCCTGGTTACCTGCCATGGGAAGGAAGAGTTCTCTATTGTGCTTCATGTTCTCCCATTGGCAGGGATTCCAGCAAGTCTGGGGACAGGTGCCTGAACACCAAGGATTGGCAGAGATGACAGAGATTTTTTTCTCTGAAGGATCTTGGTGGCTCCCCATAGTTTGATGGAATTTTTGGGAAAGGGAAGAATGCACTTTTCCATCTTAGGGGTGCCACAAAACAGGGATTCTAGAGATGGGCTATGGGTCTGTGTGTCTGGAAAAGCCCACCTAGTGTTAGGATTTGGGCCTAGGGGTGTAATGGAACTGCAATGCAGGATCCTGGTGGTGTAATTGAGAGGGCTTGTTTGAAAGCATGAAGAACAGGCTGGTGAGTCTTTCCAGAAACTCCCCATGAAGATCAATCTACTCGGCCCTTGAGGGAACCAAGATTTATAATTTGCCTGGCTACTAGTGATGTGTCTGACAGTGCCTGAGTCCTTACGTCATGTCAGCGAACCACAGTGCGGGGTTCATATCCATCATGTGAGACCATCCATGGCCCAGGGCCGTCATCTCTACCCATCCTTGTTCTTCATGCAACTGCTCCAGTCCTTTGCTGAAATCCCTACCAATGCGGGAACCTGAAGCACAATAGAGAACTCCTCATTCCAAATGGCAGGAATCCTGACTGTTGGGATAGGTGTCAAACCCTCAGGATGGGACCAGCTGCATGGCCAAGGAGACCACGCCCACTCCTGAGGTCTCCCCCTGAACACAAGCAGGCACTGTGACCCTCAGTCTGAGCATGCTTTCAAACAAACACTCTCAGTTGCAACTCCAAGATCTGGCATTGCATGACTGGTACACACCTAGGCCCAAATCCTAACACCTGGTGGGATTTTCCATGCGCCCATTCCCAGAGTCCGTCACGGGAATCCCTGTTTTGGGGCACCCCTAAGATGGAAAACAGCACTCTTCACTTCCCTTAGAAAGCAACCATACTAGTGGGAGCCGCCGGGATCCTTCAGAGAAAAAAATCTCCCATGGGCCCATGAGACAACACCTGCATTCGGAGGTCATCGTGCATACAAAATCCAGATACAATAGCCTGTGCTACTGCCTTCGAGTCACCTGATTTACTGTTCCTGACGTGCTGCCCTCCAGGTCTATGCATTGGGCCTGCGATCACCTCACCACTAACCCTACCCTGAGTTTTTGTTTGCAGACTTCTCTTCCAAAACCATGGCTCACATGCCCTCCAGGATGGGATCTCTGGAGTCACACCATAGGACTGTGCCTGCCATCCTCAAGGAAACTGGGCCCATCACAGTTGCCCAAACCCTACAGATTAGGATAAACCTGCAAGGCCCCTGAGCCCACCCTAATATTGGAGGCCACTCTGGATGCAAATGCGCAGTCTGAAACATCCTGATCATCTCCACCCAGGCAGACACCCAAGTCAATGGTCCTTAGTCAGATGATTGTAACTGACATGCACCTAGGACCTCATTGGAAGCCTAGATTGGCTTTTCAGGCCTCTGTCCACAGAGACCTCTTCTGGAATACCAACTTTTGATAAAACGTATGGTCTCTGAGCCCCACAACAGAACATCTCCTGTCCCCAGATAAATGGCGTGCTCAGGACTTTTTTTCAAATCCTCAGGGTATATGAATCCTGCACAGCCCCTTAGCCACCAGAACATTCTAAGTTCTCCCTGGTAACAAACCAGCATTGTGGCCCATTTTCATGAGACTCCATGTCAATTCATGGCCTTGGTACTTCGACCCAGAGCCACAAGAACGAACCTGCCATGTTCCTCAAATGCAATGGTCAATGCAGGTGTGCTTTCTAGGCATCCATGCCGAAGAGTTCTGCTATCCAGACTTTCCACATGGGGGAACCTCGAGCAAACAAACCAGACTCCACTTGTCCAGTAGAAGGACACTTTACTGTTTGGAGCATCTCGTGAGCCTCATCAGGGGAAATCCTCCATGGCCTCTTGACGCCACCCCTCCATTTGTCAGTCATCATAGACACAAACCCCAGCATGAGCAAACATCTGACATCCGCCCTTACTCAGGTGCTGGATATCTCGAATAAGGTGCTGCACATTGTAACTGCCTTCCACTTTGCCCTGAATTGAACCATAGCTTGTGTTTAAAATGCCATCCTCACGATACTGGTCCACAGTATCAAGCCCTCTTGATAGGGAATTCTGGAGCCACAACGCAGCATTCTGCCTTACACATAGAAAGAAGTAGGGCCTGGTGCGTCTGTCCCAGAATCTCTACTTGAGGATAGATCTGCTCAGCCCTTGAGGGAACCCCGATTTATATGCTGCCTTGGTCACTAGTGCTGTGTGACAGAGCCTGAGACCTGACCTCGTGTCAGCGACCAAGGATGCGGGGCCCATATCCAGCCTGTGAGACCGGCCATGGATCTGGGCCATCATCTCTACCAATCCTTGGTATTCAGTCATATGTCCCCAGACCTTTCATTGAATCCCTGCCAAGGGGGGAATCCTAAAGCACAATAGATAACTCCTTCCCCATTGCAGGTTTCCTGGAAGTTGGGATGTTTATCTAACCTTCATAGTGGGAGTCAGCTGCATGTCCAATGAGACCACGCCCACTCCGGAGGGCTGCCCTGGGCACAAGAAGGCATTGTGACTCTCCGCCTGAGCATGCTTTCAAACAAACACTCTCAGTTGCACCTCCAGGACCCGCACTACAGGCCTGGTAGGCCCCTAGGCTCAAATCTTAAATCTTGCTGGGAATTTCCAGGTGCCAAGACCAAGAACTTATCTCCGGAATCCCTGTTTTGGGGCACCCCTATGATGGAAAACAGCACTCTTCCCTTCCTCGGTTAAGGCACCACACTATTGGGAGCCGCCAGGATCATTAGAGAGGAATAATCTCCCATGGACCCATTAGACCACACTTGCATTCCGAAGTCATCCTGTACACAATATACAGACACATTAGCCAGTGCTTCTGCCTTCGAATCATCAGATTTGCTCTTCCAGGCGAACTGCCCTCTAGGTCTACACAATGGGCCTGCGATCACCTTGCCATTAACCCTAACCCGAATTTGAGTTTGAAGACTTCTCTCCCAAAACAATGGCTCACATGCCCTCCAGGATGGGGTCTCTGAAGTCACACCACAGGACTGTGCCTGCCATTCCCAAGGAAAAAGTGTCCATCACAGTTGCTCAATAATCTCCAGATTAGGAGAAACCTGCAAGGCCCCTGAGCCCAACCCAATATTGGAGGCCGCTCTGGACGCAAATGCACAGTCTAAAACACCCTAATCACCTTCTTCCATGAAGATGCTGAGTCAGTGGTCCTGAGTCAGAAGATTGAAACTGACATGCCCCTACGACCTCATTGGAACCCTAGATTAGGTTTTCAGGCATCTAGCCTGAGAGGCCTGTTCTGGAATATCAATATGATACAACATATGGTCCCTGAGTCCCACAATAGAACATCTCCTGACCCCAGACGGAATACGTGCTCTTGGACCTGTGTCAAACCCTCAAGGTAGATGAATCCTGCACGGCCCCTTAGCCACCGGCATTTCTAAGATCTCCCTGGTAACAAACCAGCATCGTTACCCATGTTCATGAGATTCCATGTCAAAATATGTCCTTGGTACTTCACCCCAGATCCAAAGAATGAACCTGCTATGTTCCTAAGCTGCAATGGTCAGTAGAGGTGTGGTTTCCAGGCATCCATACGGGAGTGTTCTGCTACACAAACTTTCCACATGGGGGACCCTTGAGACAACAAACCAGAATGCACCTGTCAGGTAGAAAGAAATCTTGCTGTTTGGAGCATCTCACAAGCCCCAGCATGGGAAATCCTCCATGGCCTCTTGACGCCACTCCTCCATTTGTCAGTCATCATAGACATAAACCCCAGCATGAGCAAACATCTGACATCCGCCCTTACTCAGGTGCTGGATTTTCGATTCAATCGTTGCACACTGGAACTGCCTTTCGCTTGACTGAATTTAACCATAGCTTGGGTTTAAAATTCCATCCTCAACCTCCTAGTCAGCAAGCCCTCTTGAGAGGGAATTCTGGAGCCACAACCCAACATTCTGCCTTCCCCATAAAGAAGAAGTGCCAGGTGAGTCTTCCCAGAAATTCCACATGAGGATGGATCAGCTCGGCACTCGATGGAACCCCGATTTATAGGCGGCCCTGGGCACTAGTGCTGTGTCTGACACAGCCTGAGCCAAGACCTAGTGTCAGCCACCCAGCTATCGGGGCTCATATCCAGCATGTGAGACCGGCTATGGCCCAAGTCCATCATCTCTTCCTATCCTTGGTATTCATGCATCTGTCCCTATACCTTTGCTGGAATCCCTGCCAATGGGGGAACCTGAAGTACAATAGAGAACTCCACCTTCCCCATGGCAGGAATCCTGGATGTTGGTATGGGTGTTCAAACCTCAATGTGGGAGACAGCTGCATGGCCAAGGAGACCAAGCCCACTCATGAGGGTCACCCCGGCACAAGCAGGCATTGTGACCCTCAGCCTGCGCATGCTTTCAAACAAATGCTCTCAGTTGCACCACCAGGATCCCGCATTGCAGGCCTGGTACACACCTAATCCCAAATCCTAAACCTTGGTGCGATTTTCCAATAGCCCAGACACAGAGCCCATCTCTGGAATCCCTATTTTGGGGCACACTTAAGATGGAAAACTGCACTTTTCCCTTCCCTGTGAAAGCCACCAAACTATTGGTAGCCACCAGGGTCCTTGAGAGGAAAAATCTGCCATGGACCCATGAGACCACACCTTCATTCCGAGACCATCCTGGACATACAATCCAGATACAAATCGTGTGCTACCACCTTCGAGTCATCCGATTTACAGTTCCTGACGAGCTGCCTTCCAGGTCTATGCATTGGGCCTGCAATCACCTCGCCATTAACCCTAACCCGAGTTTGTGTTTGCAGACTTCTCTCCTAAAACCATGGCTCACGTGACCTCCAGGTTCTGGTATCTGAAGCCACACCACAGGACTGTGCCTGCAATCCTCAAGGAAACTGTGCCCATCACTTTTGCCCAATACCTCTAGATTAGGAGAAACCTGAAAGGCCCCTGAGACCAGCCCAATAATGGAGGCCGCTCTGGATGCAAATGCACAGTCTGAAACACCCTGATCACCTCCATGGAGGCAGACACCCAAGTCAATGGTCCTGAGTCAGAAGATTGAAACTGACATGGACCTAGGACCTCACTGGAAGCCTAGATTAGCTTTTCAGGTATCTGTCCTCAGAGGCCTGTTCTGGAATACCAACTTATGATACAACATATAGTCCCTGATCCCCACAACAGAAAATCTCCTGTCCCCAGAAGGAAACGGTGCTCTTGGACCTGTGTCCAACTTTCAGGTTAGATGAATCCTGCATGGCCCATTAGCCCCAGCACATTCTATGATCTCCCTGGTAGCAAACCAGCATTGTGACCCATATTTATGAGACTCCATATCAACTCAAGGTGTTGGTACTTTGCAAAGAACCACGAAACGAACCTGCCATATTCCTCAGCTAAAATGGTCAATGAATGTGTGCTTTCCAGGCATCCATGAGGTAGTTCTCTGCTACCCAAAAATTCCACATGGGGCACCCTAGAGCAAACAAACCAGACTGCCCCTATCAGGTAGAAGGAAACCTTGCTGTTTGGAGCATCTCACAAGCCCCAGCGTGGAAGTCCACCATATTCTCTTGACACCACCCCTCCATTTGGCGGTCATCATAGACACAAATTCCAGCAAAGCAAACATCTGACGTCTGCCCTTACTCAGGTGCTGGATATTCGAATCAGTCGCTGCACACTGGAAATGCCTTTCACTTGACACTGTATTCATGCATAGATTGGGTTTACAATTCCATCCTCACCCTACTCGTCCACAAGCCTCTTTATAGGGAATTCTGGAGCCAAAATGAAACATTCTGCCTTCCCCATAGAAAGAAGAAGGTCCTTGTGAGTCTTCCCAGAAACTCCCCATGAAGATCAATCTACTCGGCCCTCGAGGGAACCCCGATTTATACCTTGCCCTGGCCACTAACACTGTGTCTGACAGAGCCTGAGCCAGGACTTCGTGTCAGCCACCCAGAGTGTGGGGCCCTCATTCAGCATGTGAGACCGGCCATGGCACATATCCTTCTTCTCTACCCATACTTGGTATTCAGGCAACTATCCCAGACCTTTGCTGGTATCCCTACCAGTGGAGGAACCTGAGGCACAATTGAGAACTCCTCCTATACCATGGCAGGAAGCCTGGCTGTTGTGCTGGGTGCCCAACCCTCAGAATGGGAACAAGCTGCATGGCCAATGAGACAATGCCCACTCCTGAGGGCCACCCTGGGCAAAACCAGGCATTGTGTCCCTCAACTTTAGCATGCTTTCAAACAAACGCTCTCAGTTGCATCTCCGGGATCCCACATTGCAGGCCTGGTATGCCCCTAGGACCATTCCTAACACTTGGTGGGATTTTGCATGCCATCATACCCAGAGCCTGTCTCTGGAATCTCTGTTTTAGAGCACCCCTATGATGGAAAACAGCACTCTTCCCTTCCCTGAGAAAGGTTCCAAACTATTGGGAGCCAACAGGATGCTTAGAGAGGAAAAATCTCTCATGGACCCATGAGACAACACCTGCATTCCAAGGCCATCCTCGACACACAATCCAGATATAAAAGCCGGTGCTACAACCTTCACATCACCTGATTTACAGTTCCAGACAAGCTGCCCTACAGACCTATGCATTGGGCCTGTGATCACCTCGCCATTATACCTAACCCCAGTTTATGTTTGAAGACTTCTCTCCCAAAACCATGGCTCACATGCCTTCCAGGATGGAGTCTCTGGAGCACACCACAGGAAAGTTCCTGCCATCCCCAAGGAAACTGTTTCCGTCAAAGTTGCCCAAACCCTACAGATTAGGAGAAACCTGCAATTCCCCTGAGCCCAGTCCAATATTGGAGGCCACTCTGGACGCAAATGTGCAGTCTGAAACACCCTGATTACCTCCATCCAGGCAGACACCAATATCAATGGTCCTGAGTCAGATGATTGAAACTTACATGCCCGTAGGACTTCATTGGAAGCCTATATTAGCTTTTCAGGCATTTCGCCTCAGAGGCCTATTCTGTAATACCAATATGATACAACATATGGTCCTGAGCCCCACAATAGAATATCTCCTGTCCCCATATGGAATCCATGCTCTATGACTCGTGTCAACCCTCAGGGTATATGAATTCTGCACAACCCCTTAGCCACCAGAACATTCTAGGATCTCCCTGGTAACAAACCAGCATTGTGACCCATCTTCATGAGATTCCATGTCAAATCAAGGCCTTGGTACTTCGCATTAGTGCCAACAGAACGAACCTGCCATGTTCCTCTGCTGCAATGGTCAATGGAGGTGTGCTTTCCAGGCATCCATATGGGAGTGCTCTGCTACACAAACTTTCCTCATGGAGGAACCTGGAGAAAACAAACCAGAATCCCCCTGTCTGGTTGAAGGAAACCTTGCTGTTTGGAGCATCTCACAAACCCCAGCGTGGGAAATCCTCCATGAACTCTTGATGCCACTCTCCATTTGTTGGTCATCATAGACACAAACTCTTGTGTGAGCGAACATCTGACATCCACACTTACTCAGGTGTTGGATATATCCAATCAGCCGCTGCACACTGGAACTGCCTTTGGCTTGGTAATGACTTTAACAGTTGTGTATGTTTACCATTCCATCTTCACCCTACTGGTCCACAAGCCCTCTTGATAGGGAATTCTGGGGCAACAACGCAGCAATCTGCCTGCCCCAAGAAAGAAGAATTGCCTGGTGAGTCTGCCCAGAAACCCCACATGAGGATCCACCTGCAGGGCACTCGACGACACCCTAGTATCTTAGGCCATCATGGGAATTAAGGCTCTCTCTGACAAAGCCTGAGCCACGAACTCCACTCAGCCACTCAGACAGTGGGCCCCATTTCCTGCAGGTGGGAGTTGTTGTGGCCCAAAGCTGTCATCTCTACTCAACGTGGATATTCAAGATTCTGTGCCTTGTCCGTATCTCAGATCCCTGGCTATGGGGTACCTGAAGCACAAGGGTACTCCTCTTTTCTTATGGCAGGAAATCTGGCTGTTAGGATGGGTGTCCAACATTCAGAGTGAAAACTAGTTGCATGGACATGAGACCACGGCCACACATGGGAGCTGCCCTGGGCACAAACAGGCATTGAGACCAACAGCGTGAACCTGATTCCAAACAAACCCCCACAGTAGCTGGACCAGGAGCCCGCAGAGTGGGACATCCAGACCCCTAGGGGCAAATCCTCACCCCCGTTGGTGTTTTTCAGTCGCCTAGAGCCAGAAACTGCCCCTGGAATCCCTCTTGTAGGGGTCCATTGAGACGGAAAACAGCAGTCTTACCTTCCCCCAGAGACAGAAAATTCTTGGGAGATGGACAGAATCTCCAGAGATGAAGAATGTTCTATGGCCCCATGAAGCCACCCCTAAATTTTGCGACCATTCTGGACACACAATACAGACAGAAAAGTCTGCCCAACTGCCTCCGTGACACCTTAATTTCACTACACAATGAGAAGCCCTCAGAGCCTGCAGATCAGGGATGTGATCACCTCGTGCCTCACCCTAACCCTAGTTCAGGTTTGCAGATTTCTGTCTCCAAAACCCTGTCGCACAAGCCCTCTATGATGGGGCCTCTGGAACCACACCAGACGACTGTGCCTACCCTCCCAAAGGAAACTCTGCCCTGCACTGTTGTCCAAACCCTGAAGCTTAGGAGCAAATTACAAAGCCCCTGATCCCACCTCAATTTCCAAGAACGGTCTGGACCCAAGTGTACATTGTGACACACAGTGAGCACCTGCCTCAAAACAAACATCTAAGTCAAAGGCCCTGAGTCAGAAGATGGAACATGACATGCCCCTAGGACTTCACTGATGCCATAGCTTGTGTTTTCAGGCACCTGTCCCGAGAGGACTATTCCCCCATACCATCTTATATTCCAACATGTCCTGAGCCACACAGCAGACGCCTCCTGTCCCAGAAGGGTACCTTGCTCTTGGTAGCTGTGTCCAAGACTCAGTGTATTCGAATCCTGCATTGCCCCTGACCATCCCAACATTCCAGTGTCTCCCTGGATACAAACCAGCATTGTGATCGAACAGCATCAAACTCCATGTCAACTCAGCCCCCTTGGAACTTTGCCCCAGAGCCACCAGATTAAACCTTCCATGTTCCTGAGCTGCAGTGGTCAATGGAGTAGTGATTTCCAGGCTTCCATGAGGGAGAGCTGTTACCAACCTTTCCATATGGGGGACCCTGGAGCAAACAAACCAGACTACCCCTGTCCAGTAGAAGGAAACCTTACTGTTTATAGCATCTCACAAGAAGCAGAGTGGGAAATCCTCCATGGCTTCTTGACACAAACCCACCATTTGTGCGTCATCCTAGACACAAACACCAGTGTGAGCAAATATCCGACATCCGCCCTTATTCAGGGACTGGATGTCTCGAATCACCTGCTGCACACTGGAAGTGCCTTCCACTTGTCACTGAATTGAACCATAGCTTGTATTTTTAATTCCATCCTCACCCTCCTGATCCTCAAGCCCTCTTTATAGGGAATTTTGTAGCCACAACGCAGCATTCTGCCTTCCCCATAGAAAGAAGAAGTGCCTGGTGAGTCAGCCCAGAAAACCCACATTAGGATCCACCTGCATGGCCCTCGATGGCACCCTATTATCTTAGGCCACCATGGGCTCTCAGGTTCTGTCTGACAGAGCCAGAGACACGACCTCCAGGCAACCACGTAGACAGTGGGCCCCATATCCTGCAGGTGGGACCTGCCGTGGCCGTAAGCCATCATCTCTATTCAACCTAGGTATTCAGTCATCTTTCCCAAACTGTAGCTCAAATCCCTGCCTATGGGGGAACCTGAAGCACAGGAGTATCCTTATTCCCGATGGCAGGAAACCTGGTTGTTGAGATGGTCACTAAGACTCTTTCTGACACAGCCTGAGCCACGACCTAGAATCAGCCATGCAGATAGTGGGCCCCATATCCTGCAGTTTGGACTTGTTGTGGCCCAAAGCCGTCATCTCTACTCAACCTGGATATTCAAACATCTTTCCCGGATTGTAGCTCAAATCCCTGACTACGGAGGAACATGAAGCACAAGAGTACTTCTCCTTCCTGAAGGCAGGAAGCCTGGCTGTTGAGATAGGTGTCCAACCCACAGAGTGGGAACCAGCTGCATGGCCCATAGGAACACAGCCACTCTGGGAACAAACTTGCATTGTTACCCTCAGCATGAGTCTGCTTTCAAACAAAACCCTTTGGTAGCTGGACCAGGAGCCCCCAGAGCGCACCTACCACCCTAGGTCCAAACACTCACCCTCATAGGTGTTTTCCAGGCGCCCACACCCATAAACTGTCTCTGGAATCCCTCTTTTGGGGGTTCCCTGAGACAGAAAGCAGTAGTGTTCTCTTCTCCCAAAGACAAAAGAACTCTTGGGAACTGAGCAAAATCCCCAGAGCCAAAGTATCTCCCATGGCCCCATGAAGCCACTGGTACATTTTGCAAAAGTCTGGGACAAAGAAAGCAGACAGAAAAGCCTGCACTACCGCCTCCATGATACCTTAACTTCAGTACACTATGAGCTTCCCACAGGGCCTGCAGATCGGGCCTGTGATCACCTCAACTCTCAACCTAACCTTAGATCACGTTTGCAGATTTCTGTCCCAAAGCACTGGCCCACATGCCCATCAGGATGGGGCCTCTGCAGCCACACCAGACGACTGTGCCTACACACCCAAAGGAAAATCTGCCCTTCACTTTTGACCAAACCCTGGAAATTAGGAGCAAAGTACAAAGCCCGTGAGCCCCACCTCAATTCCGATGAAAACTTTGGGCCCAAGGGTGCATTCTGACATACAATGAGCCCCTGCCTCCAGGCAGACATCCAAGTCAAAGGTCCTGAGTCAGGAGATTGAACCTGACATGCCTCTAGGACTTTATCAATAGCCTAGCTTAGATTTTCTAGTTCCTGTCCCCAGAGGCCTTTTCTTCAATAGCAACTTATATTCCAACATGTGGTCCCTGAGCCACACAACAGAACCCCTTCTGTCCCCAGAAGGATACATTGCTCTTGGTAGCTGTGTCCAAGACTCAGTGTAAGAGAATCCTGCATGACCCCTGACCACCCCAACATTCTAACGTCTCCCTGGATATAAACCAGCATTGTGAACCAAAAGCATGAAACTCCATGTCAACACCGCCGACTTTGAACTTCTCCCCAGCGTCACCTGTGCAAAACTGCTGTTTCCTCATCTGTAATGAACACTGTAGGTTGGCTTTCCAGGCATCCATACAGGAGTTCTCTGCTCCTCAAACTTTCCACATGGGGGACCCTGGAGCATATAAACGAGACTCCACCAGTCCATTAGAAGAAAACCTTGCTGTTTGGAGCAGCTCACAAGCCCCAGGGTGGAAAATCCTCCATGGCTTCATGATTCCTCCCCTCCATTTGTCGGTCATCATAGACACAAACTCCAGTGTGAGCAAACATCTGACATCTGCCTTTTCTCAGGTGCAGGATGTCTCGAATCAGACGCTGCACACTGGAAGTGCCTTCCACTTGGCACTCAATTTAACCATAGCTTGTGTTAACAATTCCATCCTCACCCTCCTGGTCCCCAAGACCTCTTGATAGGGAATTCTGGAGAAACAATGCAACATTCTGCCTCACCCATAGAAAGAAGAAGTGCCTGTTGAGTCTGTCCAGAAACCCCACATGAGGAACCACCTGCATGGCCTTCGACAACACCTTAATATCATAGGCCACCATGGGCATTAAGACTCTGTCTCACACAGTTGGATTCACGACCTCCAGGCAGCCACTCAGAAAGTGAGCCCCATATCCTTCAGGTGGACCTGCCATGGCCCGAAGCCATCATCTCTACACAATCTAGATATTCAAACATCTGTCCCCAGATCGTAGCTCAAATCCCTGCCTATGGGGGAACATGAAACACAGGATTATTCCTCCTTTCCGATGGCAGGTAACCTGGCTGTTTAGATGGGTGTCTTACCCTCTGAGTGGGAACCAGCTGCATGGCCCATGAGACCAGGGTCACTCATGGGAGATGCCCTGGGCAGAAACAGGCATTGTGACCCTCAGCGTGATCCTCCTTTTGAACAAACACCCTTGGTAGCTAAACCAGGAATCCACCCAGTGGGCTGGCCATGTCCCTAGGGCCAAATCCACACCCTTGTTTGTGCTTTCTGGGCACCCAGACCCAGAACCTGTCTCTCAAATACCTCTTTCGGGGGTCCCTTGAGACGGAAAACAGCAGCCTTCCCTTCTCCGAGAGACACCAAACACTGGGAGCTGGGCCGAATCCCCAAAGATGAAGAATCTCCCATGGCCTCATGAAACCACCCCTACCTTTTGCAACCATCCTGGACACACAATCCCAACAGAAAAGCCTGCGCTACTGCCTCCCTGACACCTTAATTTCAGTACACTATGAGCTGCACTCAGGGCCTGATGATCTTTCTTGTGAACACCTCGGCCCTCACTCTAATGCTAGTTTGCCTTTGCAATTTCTGTTTCCAAAGTCCTGACCCACATGCCCTCCAGAATGGGGCCTCTGGTCCCACACCGGACGAGTGTGCCTACACTCGGGAAGGAAACTGCCTTTCACTGTTGCCCAAACCCTGAAGATTAGGAGCAAAGTACAGAGCCTCTGAGCCCACCTCATTTTCGAAGGACGATCTGGGCCTAAATATGCATTCTGACAACAATGAGCCCCTGCCTCCAGGCAGACATCTAAATCCAAGGCCCTGAGTCAGAAGTTTGATCCTGCCACGACTATAGGCCTTCATCAATACCCTAGTTTAGATTAGTTTAGATGTTTAGGCGCCTGTCCTTAGAGGCTTGTTATCCAATACCAACTTATATTCCAAGATGTGGTCCTTGAGCCATACAACAGAACCCCTGCTGTGCCAAGAAAGATACCTTTCTTTTGGTAGCTGTGTCCAGGTCTCAGGATTCTCAGGTAGGAGAATCCTGCACGGACCCTGACCACCTCAACATTCTAACGTCTCCCTGGATACAAACCAGCATTGTGATCAAACAGCATGAATCTCCATATCAACTCAGCCCCCTTAGAACTTCATCCCAGAGCCACCAGATAGAACCTGCCATGTTACTCAGCTGAAATGTCAATGGAGGTGTGCTTTCCAGGCATCCATGCGGGACAGAACTGCTACCCAAACTTTCCATATGGGGGACACTGGAGCAAACAAACCAGACTCCCCTTGTCCAGTAGAAGGAAACCTTGCTGTTTGGAGCATTTCACAAGCCACAGCATGGGAAATCCTCCATGACAGCTTGACGCCACCCCACCATTTTCCGTTATCATGGACACAAACTCCAGTGTGAGCAAACACCTGACATCCACCCTTACTCGGTTGCTGGATGTCTCAAATCAGTCGCTGTACACAGGAACAGCCTTCCTCTTGGCACTGAATTTAACCATAGCTTGTGTTTACAATTCCATCCTCACCCTCCTGGTCCCCAAGCCCTCTTGATAGGGAATTCTGGAGCACCAACGCAGCATTCTGCCTGCCCAATAGAAAGAAGAAGTGCCTGGTGAGTCTTCCCAGAATGCACACATGAGGATCCACCTGCATGGCCCTCGACCACACCCTAATATCATAGGCCGCTATGGGCACTAAGGCTCTGTCTGACACAGTATGAGCCACGACCTCCAGTCAGCCACGCAGACAGTGGGTCCCATATCCTGCAGATGGGACCTGCCATGGCCTGAAATCAACATCTCTGCTCTACCTGGTTATTCAGGCATCTGATTCCAGACTGTAGCTCAAATCCCTGACTATGGGGTACTTAAAGCACAAGAGTTCTCCTCCTACCTGGTGGCAGGAAATATGGCCTGTGAGATGCTTGTCCAACCCTCAGAGTGGGAACCAGCTACATGGGCCTTGAGATCACGGTCACACATGGTAGTCACCCTGGGCACAAACAAGCATTGTGACCCTCAGCATGAGCCTGTTTTCAAACAAACGCCCTCGGTAGCTGGACCAGGAGTCCGCAGAGCAGGCCAGCCAGGTGGCTACGGTCAAATCATCTCCTTTGTTGGTGTTTTCCAGGCGCCCAGACACAGAAACTCTCTCTGGAATATTTCTTTTGTGGTTAACCTGAGACTGAAAACAGCAGGCTTTCCTTCCCCAGGAGACACCAAGCTCTTGGGAGCTGGGCAAAATACCCAGAGACAAAAAAATCTCCCATGGCCCGATGAAGCCACCCCTACCTTTTGCGACCATCCTGGACATAGAATCCAGACAATATAGCATGAGCTACTGCCTCCATGACACCTTAATTTCAGTACATTATGAGCTGCCCTCAGGGCCTGCAGATCTGGCCTGTGATCACCTCGGCCCTCACCCAAACCCTATTTCGTGTTTGCAGATTCTGTCTCCAAAACCCTGGCCCTCATGCCCTCCCGGATGGGGCCTCTGGAGCCACAATGGAATATTGTGCCTTAATGAAGGAAACTCTGCCCTTCACTGTTGCCCAAACCCTGGTGGCTCAGTTGATTGGGCAGCGGCCTTCGGCTCGGGTCATGATCCCAGCATCCTGGGATCGAGTCCCACATCGGGCTACTTGTTCGGCGGGGAGCCTGCTTCTCCCTCTGCCTCTGCCTGCCATTCTGTTTGCCTGTGCTCGCTCTCTCATAAATGGATGAAATCTTTAAAAAATAAATAAATAAATAAAAAAGAGCAAAGTACAAACTCCCTGAGCCCACCTCAATTTCCCAGTACGCTCCAGACACAAATGTACATTCTGACACATAATGAGCACCTGTCTCCAGGTAGACATCCAAGTCAAAGGCACTGAATCAGAAGTTTGAACCTGCCATGACTACAGAACTTCATCGATACCCTAGTTTAGATGTTTAGGTGCCAGTCCCCAGTGGGCTGTTCCCCAATACCAGCTTATATTCCAACATGTGGTCCCTGAGCCACACAACAGAACCCCTGTTGTCCCCAGAAGGATACCTTGCTCTTGGTATCTGTGTCCATGTCTCAGTGTAGGACAATCTTGCATGGTCCCTGACCACCCCAACATTCTAACGTCTCCCTGCATACAAACCAGCATTGTGATCCAACAGCATGAAACTCCATGTCAATTCAGGCCACTTGGAACTTCACCCCAAGACACTAGATCGAACCTGCCATGTTCCTTGGCTGCAGTGGTCAATGGAGTTTTGCTTTTCAGGCATCCATGTGGGAGAGCTCTCCACCCAAACTTTCCATATGGGGGACACTGGAGCAAACAAACTAGACTCCCGTGTTCCAGTATAAGGAAACCTTGCTATTCAGAGCATCTCACAAGCCCCCCAGAAGGGATACCTTGCTCTTGGTATCTTTGTTCAAGACTCATGTAGGAGAATCATGCATGGGCCCCTGACCACCGCAACATTCTAACATCTCCCTGGACACAAACCAGCATTGTGATCCAACAGCATGAAACTCCATGTCAACTCAGGCCAGAAGGAACTTTAACCCAGAGCCACCAGATCGAACTTGCCATGATCCTCATCTTCAGTGGTCAATGGAGTTGTGCTTTCCAGGCATCCATACGGGAAAGCTCTACTACCCTAACGTTCCATATGGGGGGCCCTGGAGCAAACAAACCAAAATCCCCATGTCCAGTAAAAGGAAACCTTGCTGTTTGGAGCATCTCACAAGTCACAGCATGGGAGATCCTTCATGGCATCTTGTGCCATCCCTTCATTTGTCGGTCATCATTGACACAAACTACAGTGTGAGCAAACATCTGACATCCGCCCTTACTCAGGTGCTGGATAGCTCAAATCAGCCTTCTGATTGGCACTGGATTGTACTGTATTTTGTGTTTATCATTCCATCCTCACCCTCCTGGGTGACCTTTGTGACCCTAAAACTGAGCATGCTTTCAAGCAAGCCCTCTCAGTTACACCACCAGGATACCACATTGCAGGCCTTGGGCGCCCCTAGGACCAAATCCTAAACCTTGGTTGGATTACCCAGGTGCACAGACACAGAGCCCCTCTCTGGAATCCCTGTTTTGGGACACCCTTAAGATGGAAATCGGCACTCTTCCCTTTCCGGAAAAAGCCACCATACTATCGGGAACTGCCAGGATCCTTTGAGAGGAAATATCTCTCATGGATTCATGAGACAACACCTGCATTCCGAGGCCTTTGAGGATACACCATCCAGATATAAAAGCCTGATCTACTGCCTAGAGTCACCCCAATTACAATTCCTGACAATCTGTCCTCCAGGTCTATGCACTGGGCTTGTGATCACATCGCCTCTAACCCTAACCCAATTTTGTGTTGGCAGACTTCTCACTCAAAACCATGGCTCACATGCCCTCCAGGATCTGGTCTCTGGAGCCACACCACAGGACTGTGTCTCCATCCCCAAGGAAATTTTGGCCATCACAATTGCACAAACCCTCCAGATTAGGAGAAACCTGCAAAGCCCCTGAGCCCACCCCAATATTGGAGGCTGCTCTGGACACAAATGTGCAGTCTGAAACACCCTGATTTCCTACATCCAGACAGACATCCAAGCCAATGTTTCTGAGTCTGAAGATTGAACCTGACACACCCCTAGTAACTCATTGGAACTCCAATTAGGTTTTCAGGCATCTGTCCTCAGAGGCCTGTTCTGGAATAAAAAATTATAATACAATATGTGGTCCCTGAGCTACACAACATAAAAACTCATGCCCCTAAAAGGAAACTGTGCTCTTGGACCTGTGTCAAAGCCTCAGGGTAGGAGAATCCTGCATGGCACCTTAGCCACCAACATATTCTAAGATCTCCCTTGTAACAAACCAGCATGGTGATCCCTTTGTTAGAGATTCCATGTCAACTCAAGTCCTTGGTACTTCGTCACAGAGCCACCAGAATAAACCTGATATGCTCCTAAGCTGCATGGTCCATGGAGATGTGCTTTCCAGGCATCCATGCGGCAGAGCTCTGCTGCCCAAAATTTTCATATGGGGGACACTGGAGCAATCAAATCAGACTCCACCTGTCCAGTAGATGGAAACCTTGTGTTTGGAGCATCTCAAAAGCCTCAGTTTGGGAAATCCTCCAGGGCCTCTTTACGACACCTTTCCATTTGTTGCTCATGATAGAGACAAATTCCAGTGCAAGCAAACATGTGACATCCACCCTTTCTCACATGCTGGATATCTCAAATAAAACGATGCACATTAGAACTGTCTTTGGCCTGACACTGAATTTAACCGTGTCTTCCATTTACAATTCCATTCTCACCCTACTCTTCACCATGCCCTTGATAGGGAATTCTGGAGCCAACATGCAGCATTCGGCATTCCCGATAGAAAGAAGTGCCTGAGAGACTGCCAGGAAATCCCACATGAGGATCTGTCTGCGTGACCCTTGAGGGAACCCTGATTTATAGGTTCACTGGCCACTAGTGCTGTGTCTGAGAGAGCCTGAGCCCCGACCTCGTTTCAGCCACCCAGAAAGTTGGGCCCATATCAAGCATGTAAGACCGGCCATGGCCAATGTCTGTCCTCCCTACCCATCCTTGTATTCAGGCATCTGTACCCAGATCTGTGCTGGAATCCCTGCCAATAGGGGAACCTTGGGCACAATAGAGAACTCCTATTTCCCCAAGGCAGGAAACATGGCTTTTGGGATGGGTTTCCAACCCTCAGAGTAGGAGCCAGCTGCATGGTCAATGAGACCACGCCCACTCTTGGGGGGCCCCCCTGGGCACAAACAGGCATGTAGACCCTCAGCCTGAGCATGCTTTCAAGCCAGCCCTCTTAGTTGCACCACCATTATTTAGTTTTGAAGGACTGGTACGCCCCTAGGCCCGAATCCTAACACTTCGTGGGATTTTGCATATGCCAACCCAGAGTCCATCTCTGGAATCCCTGTTTTGGGACACCCCTAAGATGGAAAGCAGCACTCTTCCTTTCCCTGAAAAAGCCAACAAAGTATTGGGAACCGCTGGCATCCTTAAAGATGAAAAATCTCCCATGGATACATGAGACCACACCTGCATTCCGAGCCATCCTGGGCCCACAATCCAGGTAGAAAAGCCTGTGCTACCGCCTTTGAGTCACCGTAATTACAGTTCCTGATGAGCTGTCCTCCAGGTTCATGCTTGGGCATGAGATCACCTCACCACTAACCGTAACCTGAGTTTCTGTTTGCAGAATTATCTACCAAAACCAGGCCTCACATGCCCTCTAGGATTGGGTCTCTGGATCCATACCACAGGACTGTGCCTGCCATTCCCAAGGAAAATTTTCCTGTCACAGTTGCCCAAACCCTCCAGATCAGGAGAAACCTGCAAGGCCACTGAGCCCACCCCAATACTGGAGGCCGCTCAGGATGCAAATGCACAGTCTGAAACACCCTGATCACCTCCATCCAGGCAGACACCAGAGTCAATGGTCCTGAGTAAGAAGATTGAACCTGACATGCTCCAAGGACCTCATTGGAACCCTAGATTAGGTTTTCCGGCATCAGTCCTCAGATGTCTGTTCTAGAATACCAATGTATGATACAACATGTGATCCCTGAGCCACACAACACAACATCTCCTATGCCCATAAGGAAACCATGCTCTTAGACCTGTGTCAAACTCTCTAGGTGGGAGAATCCTGCACGGCCCCTTAGCCACCAGCACATTCTAAGATCTCCCTGGTAACAAAAGAGCATTTTGACCCATCTGCAAGCGATTACCTCTCAACTCAAGGCCTTGGTACTCGCCCTAGAGCCATCAGAATGAACCTACCATGTTCCTCTGCTGCAATGGTCAATGGAGGTATGCATTAAAGGCATCCATGTGGTAGAGCTCTGCTACCCAAACTTTCCACATGGAGGACCGTGGAGCAAACAAACCAGTCTCCACCTGTCCAGTAGAAGGAAATGTTGCTCTTTGGAGCATCTCAGAAGTCTCAGGTTTGGAAATGCTCCATGGCCATTTGATGCCACCCCTCCATTTGTTGGTCATCATAGACATAAACTTCAGTGGGAGCAAACATCTGACATCTGCCCTTACTCAGGTGCTGGATATCTCAGATCAGCTGCTGCACATTGGAACTGCCTTTTTTGGCACTGAATTAACCGTAGAGTATGTTTAAAATTCAACCCTCACCCTACTGGTCGCCAAGCCCTCTTGATAGGGAATTCTGGAGCTACAATGCAGCATACTACCTTCCCCATATAAAGAAGTAGTGCCTGGTGAGATTGCCGGGAAATCCCACATGAGGTTCAATCTGCTCAGCCCTCAAGGGATTTATAGGCTGCCTCGATTTACAGGCTACCCTGACCATTAGTTCTGTGTCTGACAGAGCCTGAGCCACGACCTCCTGTCAGTCACTCAGAGAACCGGACCCATATCCAGCATGTTAGACAGTCCATGTCCCAGGTCTGTCATCTCTACCCATCCTTAGTATTCAGGCATCTGTCCCAAGACCTTTGCTGAAATCCCTGCCAATGGGGGAACCTGAAGCACAATAGAGAACTCCTATTTCCCCAAGGCAGGAAACGTGGCTTTTGGGATGGGTTTCCAACCCTCAGAGGGGGAGCCACCTGCATGGCCAATGAGACCACGCCCACTATGAGGGCCGCCATGGGCACAAACAGGCATTGTGACACTCAGCTTGAGCATGCTTTCAAGCCAACCTTCTCAGTTCCAGCACCAGTATCGGGCATTGAAGGCCTGGTACACCCCTAGGACCAAATACTAACCCTTGGTGGGATTTTCCAAGCGCCCAGACCCAGAGTCCCTCTTTGGAATCCCTATTTTGGGGCACCCCTAAGTTGGAAACCATTACTCTTCCCTTCCACGAAAAAGCCACCAAAGTATTGGGAGCAACTGGGATCCTTAGAGAGGAAAAATCTCTCATGGACCCATGAGACCACACCTGCATTCCGAGGCCATCCTGGACACACAATCCAGATATTAAAGCCTGTACTACCACTTTCGAGTCACCCTAATTACAGTTCCTGATCTTTTGTCCTCCAGTTCTTTGCATTGGGCCTGCAATCACCTCACCACTAACCCTAACCTGAGTTCATATTTGCAGACTTCTCTCCCTAAACCATGGCTCACATGCCCTCCAGGATGGGGTCTCTTAAGCCATACCAGAGGCCTGTGCCGTCCAACCCCAAGGAAACTGTTGGCATCTCATATGCCCAAACCCTCCAGTTTAGGAGAAACCTGCAAGGCCCCTGAGCCCATCCCAATATTGTAGGCCGGTCTGGATGCAAATGCATGTCTAAAACACCCTGATCACCTCCATCAAGGCAGAAACCCAAGTCAATGGTCCTGAGTCAGAATATTGAAACTGACATGCCCCTAGGACCTCACTGGAACCCTAGATTAGGTTTTCAGGCATCTGTCCTCAGAGGAATACCAAGTTAGGATACAACATGTGTTCCCTGAGCCACACAACAGAATATATCCTGTCCCTAGAATGAAACTGTTCCTTTCGACCTGTGTCAATCCCTCAAGGTGCGAGAATCCTGCATGGCCCCTTAGCCACCAGCACATTCTAAGATCTCCCTGGTAACAAACTAGCATTGAGACCCATCAGCAAGAAATTCCATGTGAAGTCAAGTGAATATTCCAGCCACTTCACAGCATTCTGCCATCCCCATAGAAAGAAGAAGTGCCTGGTGAGTCTGTCCTAAAACCCCACTTGAGGATCAATCTGCTTGGCCCTCGAGGGAACCCCAATTTATAGGCTGCTTTGGCCACTAGTTCTTTTTCTGTCAGAGGCTGAGCCCCGACTTAGTGCCCTCCTCCCAGAGTGGGGCCCATACCCAGCATGTGAGACAGGTAATGTCTCAAGTCCATCATCTCTACCCATCCTTGTTATTCAGGCATCTCTCCCCAGTCCTTTCCTGGAAAACCTGCAAATTGGTTTGTTAGGGTCCATAATCAAAGAAGCAGGACTGATACAAAGCGAAGGTCAAGCAAAGCTTTATTTCGTGCCAAGCATCGAGAATCAAACTGACTGTTCAGGGCTGTCTCTTGGCCTCTTTATGAAGGTAGGGGGAAATCACGAGGCCATGTAGGTTTTCCCATGGTGCAAGTGTGTGATGCTCCAAATCGCAGGGATTCCATCTGCAGAACAGTCGAGACTTGTTGGATGGATCCATGACGTCCCATAAGGAACTTCTACAGAGCAGGGTTCTGATGATGGGTGCCTGGGCAGCCCACCTCGCATTCCAAATTTCTCCTAGCTACAAGGCAGGATCGATCTGCAATTTTGGGGGAGCAACCGAAGTTGCTGAGTTGAAATAGACTCTCCTGAGGATGGGTCATAATGTGGGTCTGTGTCCATGGAGACCTTCGAATGGTGCAGTGGCTCTGGGACCCTGAAGGATTCTTCTAACTGGAGGTTTTGACACAATTCCCAAGAGCAAGATTCCCATTTGGAGATGAGATTTGTTCTGACTGGTGCCTCAGGAACCCCCATAAGCTGGTATTAGAAACCAGGCATCTGAGGAGAGATACCTGGAATCCAAAGCAATGTATCCGATTTGTGCCTAGGGACCTGTATGCTTCAGTCTTCTCTGGGTGCATCTGTGCATGGTTCTGAGTGGAGGTCGTTGCTCAGCTTGTGTCAGATCGCCCCTATTATTCCTGGGCTGCCTACACTACTGGGATGGTCTCGGGGACTTTGGAGGTTTCTCCGAGTCTGTAGGGTTGTGGCCATTGGAATAGGCAGAATTCCCTTGTAGAGGGCAGGCACAGTCCTGAGGTGTGGTCCCAGCTGTCTGGGGAGCGGTCTAGAGGTCCAGGCTCAGGTTGTGCCAGACAGGGCATTAGGGCCCAGGGTAGACTGTATAATTGGGGTACAGTCGAGTTTCATGCAGGTGGATCCTTATTTGGCATTTCTGGGTAGCCCCAGAAGTGTACGTTTATCTTCCAGAGGACAGGCGGAGTGCCACATTGTGGCTCCGGAATTCCCAAACTGGAGGGTGTGTGGTCCAGGAGAGTGAGGACGGAAGTCTGAGAAGAGAAGCTAGGCTTATGTGTTGGGGCGAGGGCACGGCAGACACACTCTGAAGAGCTGAATTGAGATCTCGTGCATTTGAAGTCAAGGTGAAGGGATCAGATGTTGGCTCATGTTGGAGTTTCTGTCCATGATCCACCTTCATGAAGATGGGGGGCATTATGTGGCCATGGAAGTTTTCCCATTATGGGAGTTGTGAGATGATTCAATCCACAAGGACTCCTTCTGCGGGACAGTTGAGACCTGTTGGGTGGCTCCAGGACGTCCCATACAGAACAATGCCAGAGCAGGGGTCTAAGGATGATGCCTGACTAACCTGCCTCCCATTCCAATTGTCTCCTACAGACAAGCAGGTTCGATCTGCTGGCTTTGGGGGAGTAACCGAGGGGGTTGAGTTGAAATGGACTCTCCTGAGGATGGGTCATAATGTGGGATTGTCTCCATGGAGAACCTGGAATGGGGCAGTGGCTCCAGGGACCTGAATATTTGTCCTAACTGGAGGTTTTGACACAGCTCCAAAGGACAAGTTTCCCATGTGGAGACGAGATTTGTTCTGATTGGTACCTCAGGAATGCACTATATGCTCGTATTGGAAACCAGGTCTCTGAGGAGAGATGTCAGGAAAGAAAAGCAATGGATCTGATTAGGGCCTTGGTGCCTGTCCGGTTCAATCTTCTTTGGGGATATCTGTCTATGGGTCTGAGTGGAGGTAGTTGTTCAGCTTGTCACATCGTCTCTGTTTGTCCTGCGTGGTCTACACTATTGGGATGGCCTCAGGGACTTTGGAGGTTTCTCCTAATCTGTAGGGTTGTGGTCAATGCAATTGGCAGGATTCCCTTGGAGAGGGCAGGCACAGTCCTGAGGTGTGGCTCCAGGGGCTCCTGGTGTGGCTCCACACACCCAGCCTGGAAAGTGTGTGGGACAGGGATGTTGGGACAGAAGTCTGAAAACACAAACTTGGCTTAGTTTTGGGGATGTAGGTATGGCAGGCCCAATCTACAGACCATGAGAATTTTTCGGGCTACAAACAAAGGGCGAGTGTGAGACGCTTGATCAGGCTTTTGTCTCTGAACTTTGTGTCAATGGTGGCCTTGGAATATTGGGGTGGCCTCATGGGCCACGTATGAGTCTTTCTCTCTGCAGATTTGGACCAATCCCAAGTGGTTGGGGTATTCTGTGGATGGGAGGAGTCCTTTCTGTTTTGTTTTGTTTTGTTCCGTTTTTTTTTTTTTAACCTCAGGTGCCCCCAAAGACGGGTAACAGAGCAGAGCCCTGAGTAGGGGTTTCTAGACATCTCGAACTCTGGTTACGATTAGGGGACTAGGGTCCTTGCAAGCCCCATACGCTTGCTCTTGGCCAAGCCACTGAGAGGCTTTACTTGAGGACAGGGCTCACACTGAGGGTCCCAATGTGTGTTTGTGCCCATCACGGTCCTCAAGTATGGGCAGGGCCTCATTGGCCACGCTGGTTTCTCCTACACTGAACATTGGACAACATGCCAACCACAAGGTTTCTTGCCATGGGGAAGAAAGAGTTCAGATTTTTGCATCACGTTCACCCCTGGGCAGTGAGTGGAGATAAGGTCTAGATTCTGAATCCCGAAAACCGAGGAGGGGAAGAGATGACGACCCAGGCCATGGCGGGTCCGATGTCCTCAGTGTGCAGCCAGCTGTCTGGGTGTCTGTCCCCAGATCTGGGCTCAGGCTTTGTCAGACAGGGCATTAGTGCCCAGGGTAGACTGTATAATTGGGGTACATTCAAGTGTTGTGCATGTTGATCCTCATTTGGGGTTTCTGGGTAGCCCCATAAGGCAACGTTTTACTTCTGGAGGGCAGGCAGAGTGCTACACTGTGTCTCCAGAATTCCCAGACTGGAGAGCTTGTGGGCCATGAGTGTGAGGATGGAAATCTGAGAACACAAGCTAAGCTTATGTTTCGGACAAGGGCACGGCAGGCTCACTCTGCAGAGTTGAATCGAGATCTCTTGCATCTAACGTCAGGGCAAGGATCAGATGTTGGCTCCGTTTGGAGTTTCTGCCCAAGATGGTCCTTCATGAAGGTGTGTGGGGAGGCATCACGAGGCCCTGGAGGTTTTCCCAGGGTAGGAATGTGTGATCCTCCAAACCACAAGGATTCCTTCTGCGGGATAGTTGAGACCTGTTTGATGGATCCAGGAAGTCCATAAGGAACTTCTACAGAGCAGTGTTCTAAGGATGGATCACTGGAGAGCATGCCTCGCATTCCAACTGACTCCTAATGACAAGGCAGGTTCGATATGCTGGCTCTGGGGGAGCAACTGGGCCCTTAGTTGAAATGTACTCTCTTGCAGAATGGTCATAATGTGGGTTTGTGTCCATGGAGACCTTGGAATGGGGCGGCACCGTGGCCCTGAAGGATTCTCCTAGCTAGAGGTTTTGACACAGCTCCAAAGACCAAGTTTCCCATGTGGAGACGAGATTTGCTCTGATTGGTGCCTCAGGAAACCCCCATAAGCTGGTATTGGAAACCAGGCCTCTGAGGAGAGATGCCTGGAAACCAAAGCAATGGATCCGATTAGGACCTAGGGTCCTGTCACATCGCCTATAGCCACACCTCAGGACTGTGCCTGCACTCTCAAAGGGAATTCTTCACATTCCATTGGCATAAAACCGTACAAATTAGGAGAAATCTCCAAAGTCCCCGGGGCCATCCCATTATTGTAGGCCACCCGGGACAAACAGGGGCCATCTGTCACCAGCTGAGCAACTAGCTCCACACAGACCTGGAGACAGATGTGCCCAGAGAAGAAGATTGAACCGGACAGGCCCCTAGTCCCTAATCAGATTCATTGCTTTGAATTCCAGGCATTTCTACTCAGAGGCCTGGTTTCCAATACCAGCCTATGGGGGTTTCCAGAGGCCCCCCTCAGAGCAAATCTCGTCTCCACATCGGAAACTTGCTCGTTGGAGCTGTGTCAGAACCTCAGAGACCTGGTTACCAATACCAGCATATGGGGGTTTCTTGAGGCATCAATCAGAACAAATATCTTCTCCACATGGGAAACTTGCTCTTTGGAGCTGTGTCAAAACCTCCAGTTAGGAGAATCCTTCAGGGCCCCAGTGCCACCGCCTCATTCCAAGGTCTCCATGGACACAAACCGACATTAAGACCCATCCACAGGAGAATGTATTTCAACTCAGCGCCCTTGGGTGCTCTCCTAGAGACAGCAGATCTAACCTGTCTTGTCGCTAGGAGACTATTGGAATTTGAGGCAGGCTGCACAGGCATCCATCTGTAGAGCCCTACTCTGGAGTAATTCAGTATGGGAAGTCCTGGAGCCATCCAACAGGTCACAGCTGTCCCTAAGAAGCAATTCTTCCGTTTTGGAGTATCTCAAAACTCTCATTGTGGGAAAACCTCCATGGCCTCATGATGCCCCCCCCCACCTTCATGAATGAGCCATCATGGAAAGAAACTCCAACCTGAGCCAACGTCTGATCCTTGCCCGGACTTCAGATGCATGAGATCTCAATTCAGATCTGAAGAGTGTGCCTGCCGTGCACACGCCCCGAAATCTAAGCCTAGCTTGTATTCTCAGACTTCCGTTCTCACACTCCTGGAACACACACCCTCCAATTTGGGAATTCCAGAGCCACAATGCAGCACTCTGCCTGCCCTCCAGAAGAAAAACATTGCCCTATGGGGCTACCCAGAAACCCCAAATGAGGATCAACCTGCACGCAACTCGGCTGCACCCCAAATATACAGTCTACACTGGGCAGTAATGCCCTGTCTGACATAGCCTGAGCCTGGACCTTCCAACAGACACCCAGAGCTGGCCTCACACTGAGCATATTGGACCCACAATGGCCTTAGTTCGTCATCTCTTCCTAACCTCTGTTTTCAGGCTTCAGAACTCACATCTTATCTCCAATCATTGCCCAGGGGTGAACGTGATGCCGAAATCAGAACTCCTCCTTCTCCGTGGAAAGAAACCTTGTGGTTGGCATGTTGTCCAATGTTCAGTGTAGGTGAAACCAGCGTGCCTACTTGGCCCCACCCATGCTTAAGGGCCGCATTCGGCACAAACACGCATTGTGACCCTCAGCGTGAGCCCTGTCCTCAAGTAAGACCTCTCAGTGGCTGGACCAAGAGCCAGCATATGGGGCGTTGCAAGCTTCTAGGCCCCAATTCTTTTTTTTTTTTAAAGATTTTATTTATTTATCAGAGGGGGGGGAGAGTGAGCACAGGCAGACAGAATGGCAGGCAGAGGCAGAGGGAGAAGCAGGCTCCCTGCCGAGCAAGAAGCCCGATGTGGGACTCGATCCCAGGACGCTGGGATCATGACCTGAGCCGAAGGCAGCTGCTTAACCAACTGAGCCACCCAGGTGTCCCTAGGCCCCAATTCTTAACCAGAGGTCGGGTTGTCCAGTTGCCCCTCTCCAGGGCTCTGCTCTGGAATCCCTCTTTTGGTGGAACACCTGAGGTCAAACAAACAAACAAACGAACGAACAAACAAACAAACAAAAAACAAGAAATTACTCCTCCCATCCCACAGAATGAACGCAAACTCTTGGGGTGGGCCAAATCCCTAATAGGGAAACTTTTCCATGGCCATGAGGCCACTCCGACATTACACAGCCATGGTTGACACAAAATCCAGTGACAAAAGTTTGAGCAAGCGCCTCACACTCGCCCTTTGTTCATATCCCCAAGAGTTCTCCTCAAGGTTTATAGACTGTGCCTGCCATACCTAAGTCCCCAAACCTAAGCCAAATTTGTGTTCTCAGACTTCTGTCCTCACATCCCTGGCCAACACACCCTCTAGGCTGGGGCCCCTGGAGCCCCACTTCAGGACTGTGCCTGCCCTCTCCAAGGGAATTCTCCCCATTCCATTGGCCACAACGATACAGATTAAGAGAAACCTCCAAAGACCCTGAGTCCATCCCAATAGTGTAGGCAGCCCGGGACAAACAAGGGCGATCTGACAAAAAGGGGTCATGTGACACACGCTGAGCAGCTACCTCCAATATGACTTGTAGACTGATGGCCCCAGATAATCAGATTGAACCGGACAGACCCCTAGGCCCTAATCAGATTCATTGCTTTGGTTTCCAGACATCACTCCTCAGAGGCCTGGTTTTCCAATACCAGCATATGGAGGATTCCTGAGGCACTCATCAGAACAAATCTCGTCTCCACATTAGAAACGTAATCTTTGGAGCTCTGTCAAAACCTCTGGTTGGGAAAATCCTTCAGGGCCCTGGATCCACCGCCCCATTCCAAGGTCTCCATGGACACAAACGCGCAATATAACCCATCCTCAGGAGAGTCCACTTCAACTTAGCCCCCTCAGATGCTCCCCCAAAGCCAGCAGATCAAACCTGCCTTGTCACTAGGTAATAATTGGAATGTGAGGCGGCACACATCCATCCTTAGAATCCTGCTCTGGAGTCCTTCCGTATGGGACCTCCAGCAGCCATCCAACAGTTCTCGAGGGTCCTCTAGAAGGAATCCTTACGGTTTGGAGCATCTCACAAATCCCATCGTGGGAATACCTACATGCCCTCTTGAGAACCTCCCCCTTCATGAAGAGGCCATCATGGACAGAAACTCCAACCTGAGCCAAAGACTGATCCAAGCCCTGAGTTCAGATGCACGAGACCTTGATTCAGCTCTGCAGAATGTGCCTGCCTTGCCTTCACCCCGAAACCTAAGCCTAACTTGTGTTCTCAGACTTCCGTCCTCACACTCCTGGCCCACAAGCCCTCCAGTTTGGGAATTCCGGAGGCACAATGCAGCATTCTGCCTGCCCCCCAGAAGAAAAACATTGCCCTATGGGACTACCCAGAAACTGCAAATGAGGATCAACCTACACGCCACTCGACTATACCCCAATTATACAGTCTACGCTTGGCACTAATGACCTATCTGACACAAACTGAGTCCGGACCTCCGGACCGACTCCCACAGAGCTGGCCGCACATTGAGCACATCGGACCTGACCATGGCCTTAAGTCGTCATCTCTTCCCAACCTCGATTTTCAGCCTTCAGAACCTAGACCGTATCTCCAGTCACTGCCCAGGTTTGAACATGATGCAGAAATCAGAACTCCTCCTTCCGTATGGCAAGAAACCATGTTGTTGGCATGTTGTTGAATGTTTTTCAAGTAGGAGAAACCAGCGTGGCCCATGAGGCGTCATCCATGCTTGAGGACTAGGTTGGGCACAAACTCGCATTGTGACTCTCAGTGTGAGCCCTGTCCTCAAGTAAGGCCTCTCAGTGGCTGAACCAAGAGCCAGCATATAGGGCTTGCCATGCCCCTAGGCCCCCATTCTAAACCATAGGTCAGGTTGTTGAGTCGCCTCTGCCCTGGGCTCTCTGGAATCTGTCTTTTGGTGGGACACTTGAGGTAAAACAAACAAACAAACAAACAAACAAAAACAGAAAGGCTCCTCCCTTCCTAAAGAATGACCCTAACTTGGGATTGGGCCAAATCACCAGAGAGGGATACATGCCCATGGCCAATTAAGCCACCACGACATTCAATGGCTATGGTTGATCCAAAATCCAGACAAAAGCCTCAGCAAGCGCCTCACACTCGCTCTTTGTTCATATCCTGAAGTGTTCTCCTCAAGTTCTGTAGATCGGGCCTGCCATACCTCCATTCCCAAACCTAATCTGAGTTTGTGTTTTCAGTCTTCTTCTGTCACCACAACCCTGGCCTACACACCCTCCAGGCTGGGGTCTCTGGAGCCACAACTCAGGACTGTGCCTGCCTGCCCCAAAGGAATTCTGCCCATTCTATTGAACACAACTGTACAAATTAGAGGAACCTCCAAAATCCTCAAAGTTATCCCAATGGTGCAGGTTGCCTGGGACAAACAGGGGTGATCTGCCACCAGCTGAACAACTACATCCACTCAGATTCGTAGGCAGATATCCCCAGAGAAAAACATTGATCCCGACATGCCCCTAGGCCCTAATCAGATCCATTGCTTTGGTTTCCAGTCATCTCTCTCCAGAGGTCGGTTTCCAATACCAGCATTTGGGGTTTCCTGAGGCACCGATCAGAACAAATGTCGTCTCCACAAGTTAAACGTGCTCTTTGGAGCTGTGTCAAAACCTCCAGTTAGGAGAATCCTTCAGGGCCCCGGTGCCACTGCCCAATTTCAAGGTCTCCTTGGACACAAACCCACATTAGGACCTATCCGCAGGAGATTCCATTTTGACTCACCCCCCTCAGTTGCTCCCCCAGACCCAGCAGATCGAAAATATCTTTTTTCTAGGAGACAATTGGAATATGAGGCGTTCTGCCCAGGCATCCATCCTTAGAACACTGCCATGGAGACGTTTCCTATGGGACGTCCTGGAGCCATCCAACAGTTCTCAGTTGTACCACAGAAGGAATCTTTGCGGTTTGGAGCATCTCACAATACCCATCATGGGAAAACCTCAATGGCCTCCTGATGCCCCCACCCCCGCTCCATGAAGGGGCCATCATGGACAGAAACTCCAACATGAGCCAATGTATGATCCTCACCCTGACTTCAGATGCACGAGGTCTCAATTCAGCTCTTCAGAGTGTGCCTGCTGTGCCCTCACCTCAAAACCTAAGTCTAGCTTGTGTTCTTAGACTTACTTTCTCACACTCCTGGCCCACAGGCCCTCCAGTATGGCATTCCAGAGCCACAATGCAGCACTCTGCCTGCCCTCCAGAAGAAAAATGTTGTCCTATGGGGCTAACCAGAAACCCCAAATGAGGATCAACCTGCATGCCACTCGACTATACCCCAATTATACAGTCTAGTCTGGGTACTAATGTCCTGTCTGACACAGCCTGAGCCTGTAATTCGCGACCTACACTCAGACAGCTGGCCGCACACTGTGCACATCGGACCCGCCATGGCCATAAATCGTCATCTATTCCCAAATTCGGTTCCCAGGCATCAGAACCTAGAACTTTTCTCCAATCACGGCCCTGCATTGAATGTGATGCAGAATCATAACTCCTCGTTCCCCATGGCCAGAAACTGTGTGGTTGGCATGATGTCCAACATTCAGTGTAGGAGAAAACAGCGTGGCCCATGAGCACCAGCCCATGCTTCAGGGCTGCCATGGGCACAAACACACATTGAGACCCTCAGCGTCAGCCCTAACCTCAAGTAAAGCCTCTCAGTGACTGGACCAAGAGCTCAGATATGGGGCTTGCCATGCCCCTAGTCCCCCCATCTTAACCCGAGCTCAAAATGCCTAGTCACCCCTACTAAGTGCTCTGCTCTGGAATTCCTCTTCGGTGGGACACCTGAAGTAAAAAAAAAAAAAAAAAAAAAAAAAAAAAAAAAAAAAAAGACTCCTGCCATCCACAGACTGACCCCAAACACTTGGGATCAGGCCAAAATCCCAGAGAGAAAGACTCTTCCATCGCCCATGAGGCCAGCCCGACATTCCACGGCCACCACTAACACAAAACCCAGAGACAAAATCCTGAGCAAGCCCCTCACACTAGCCCTTTGTTCATAGCCCAAAAAATTCTCCTCTTGGGCTGTAGATCAGGCCTGTCATACATAGTCCCCAGTCCTAAGCCGAGGTTGTGTTTTCAAATTTCTGACCCCACCATCTTGGCCCACACAACCTCCAGGATGGTGGCCCTGGAGCCACACCTCAGGACTGTGCCTGCCCTCTCCAGGGGAATTCTGCCCATTCCATTGGCCACAACCCTACAGATTAGGAGAAACCTAAAACGTCCCCGAAGCCATCCCAATAGTGTAGGCCGCCCATAACGAACAGGGATTATCTGTCAGAAGCTGAGAAACTACATCCATTCAGACCTGCAGACAGATATCCCCAGAGAAGAAGACTGAACCGGACAGGCACCTAGGCCCTAATCAGATCCATTGCTTTTGTTTCCAGGCATCTCTCCTCAGAGACCTGGTTTCCAATAGCAGCATATGGGGGTTTCCAGAGGTTCCAATCAGAACAAATCTGGTCTCCACATGGGAAATTTGCACTTTGGAGCTGACTCAAAACCTCTAGTTAAAATCTACTTCAGTTCCCTGGAGCCATCGCCCCATTCCAAGGTCTCCATGAACACAAACCCACTTTATGACCCCTCCTCAGGAAAGCCCATTTCAACTCAGTAGCTCGGTTGCTCCCCCAGAGCCAGCAGATCGAACCTGCCTTGTCACTAGGAGACAATTGAAATGTGAGGTGGGATCTCCAAGCATCCATCCTTAAAACCCTGCTCTGGTGTCGTTCCGTATGGGACGTCCTGGAGTCATCTGACAGGTCTCGGCTGTCCCACAGAAGGAATACTTGCCGATTGGAGCATCTCACAAATCCCACCATGGGAAAACCTCCATGGCCCCATGATGCCCCCCACCTTCATGAAGGGGCCATCCTGAACAGAAACTTTACCCTGAGTCAAAGCCTGATCCTCGCCCTGACTTCGGATGCACGAGATCTGGATTTAGCTCTGCAGAGTGTGCCTGCCGTGCCTTCGCCCAGAATCTAAGCCTAACTTGTGTTTTCATATTTCCTTCCTCGCACTTCTGGCCCACAAGCCCTCCAGTTTGGAAATTCCGGAGCCACAATGCAGCACTCTGCCTGCCCTCCAGAAGAGAAACATTGCCCTATGGGGCTACCCAGAAACGCCAAATGAGGTTCACCGTGCATGCCACTCAACTGTACTCCAATTATACAGTCTACTGTATATATACCGGGCACTAATGCCCTGTCTGACACAGCCTGAGCCCGGACCTCCCAACCGACAGCCTCACAGCTGGGGCCACACCTGAGGAGTGTGCCTGCCGTCTCCAAGGGAATTCTTCCCATTTCATTTGTCACAACCCTACAGATTTGGAGAAACCTCCAAAATCCCGGAGACCAGCCAAATAATGTTGGCCTCCTGGGACAAACAGGGGCGATATGACAGAAGCTTAGCAATGACCTCTACTCTGAACCGAGACAAATGTTCTCAGAGGAGTGTATCGAAGCAGACAGGACCCTAGGCCATAACTGGATCCATTGGTTTGGATTCCAGGCATCTCTCCTCAGATGCCTGGTTTCCAATACCAGCTTATGGGGGTTCCTGTGGCACCAATCAGAACAAATCTCATCTCCACATGGGAAACTTACTCTTTGGAGCTGGCTCAAAACCTCATGTTAGGAGAATCCTTCAGGTCACCGGAGCCACTGTCCCATTCCAAGGTCTCCATGGACACAAACCCACATTATGATCGATCCTCAGCAGAGTCCATTTCCATTCAGCCCCCTCAGTTGTTCCCCCAGTGCCAGCAGAATGAACCTGCTTTGTCACTCGGAGACAATTGGAATGCGAGTTGGGCTGCCCAGGGATCCATCGTTAGAACCCTGCTCTTGAGAAGTTCCTTATGGGACGTCCTGGATCCATCCAACAGGTCTTGACTGTCCCAAGAAGGAAACCTTGCGGTTTGGAGCATCAGACAACCCCACCGTGGGAAAACCTGCATGGGCTCATGATGCCCCCCCACCTTCATGTAGGGGACATCATGGATAAAAACTCCAACCTAAGCCAACGTCTGCTCCTCACCCTGACTTCAGATAGACGAGATATCGATTCAGCTATGCAGAGTGAGCCTGCCGTGCCCTCGCTCTAAAATCTAAGCCTAACCTGTGCTCTCAGAATTCCGTCCTCAAACTCCTGGCCTACAAGCCCTCACGTTTCGAATTCTGAAGCCACAATGAAGCACTCTGTTTGCCCTCCAGAAGAAAAGCTTGCCCTATGGTGCTACGCAGAAATGCCAAATGAGGATCAACCTGCACGTCACTCGACTGTACCCCAATTATATAGTCTATCCTGGGTACTAATGCCCTGTCTGAAACAGTCTGAGCCCGGACCTCCCAACAGACACCCAGACAGCTGGCCGCACACTGAGCATGTCGGACACACCATGGCCTTAGATCGTCATCTCTTCCCAGCCTAGGTTTTCAGGCTTCAGAACCTAGACCTTATCTCCACTGACTGCCCAGGGGTGAACGTGATGCAGAAATCAGAACTTTTCCTTCCCCATGGCCAGAAGTTTTGTGGTTGGCATGTTGTCCAACGTTCATTGTAGGAGAAACCAGCATGGCCCATGAGGCCCCGGTCATGCTTGATGATTCCGATGGGCTCAAACACACATTGTGACTCTCAGCATGAGCCCTATCCTCAAGTTAAGTCTCAGTGACTGGACCAAGAGCTCGTACATGGGGCTTGCCAAGCCTCTAGACCCCCAATATTAACCAGAGGTTGAGATGTCTAGTCACCCCTACTCAGGAACTGCTCTGGACTCCCTCTTTGGTGGGACACCTGAGGTAAAAAAAAAAAAACCACAGAAACATTACTCCCATACACAGAATGTACCAAACACTTGGGATTAGGCCAAATCTACAGACAGAAAGACTTGTAAGTGGCCCATGAGGCATGCTCAATTTTCCACAGCCACCGTTGACACACAATCCAGAGACAAAACCTTAGCAAGCGCCTCATACCCGCCCTTTGTTCATAGCCTGACAAATTCTCCTCATCGTCTCCATATGGGGTCTGTAATAATACGTCCCCACCTAAGCCAAGTTTGTCTTTTCAGACTTCTGTCCCTACAGTCCTGTCCCACACACCCTCCAGGCTGGGGTCCCTGGAGTCACACCTCAGGACTGTGCCTGCCCTCTCCAGGGGAATTCTGCCTAATCCATTGGCCACAACCCTACAGATTAGGAGAAACCTAAAAAAGTCTCTGAGGCCATCCCAATAGTGTGGGCCACCCAGGACAAACAGGGGGGATCTGTCACAAGCTGAGCAACGACCTCCACCTAGACCCATAAACAGATATCCCCAGAGAAGAACATTCATTCCAACAGGCACCTAGGCCCTAATCAGATCCATTGCTTTTGTTTCCAGGCATCTCTCCTCAGCAGTCTGGTTTCCAATAGAAGCATATGGAGTTTTCTGGAGGTACCAATCAGAACAAATCTCGTCTCCACATGGGAAACTTGCTCTTTGGAGCTGTCTCAAAACCTCTAGTTAGGAGAAACCTTCAGGTCCCTTGAGCCACCGCCCCATTCAAAGGTATCCATGGACACAAAACCACATTATGAGCACTCCTCAGGAGAGTCCATTTCAACTCAGCCCCCTCGGTTGCTCCCCAGAGCCATCCGATCGAACTGGCCTTGTCACTAGGAGACAGTTGGAATGCGAGATGGGCTTCCCAGGCACCCATCTTTAGAAACCCACTCTGGAGAAGTTCCTTATGGGATGTTCTTGATCCATTTGAAGGTCTCGAAGGTCCCACAGAAGGAATCCTAGTGGTTTGAAGCATCAAACACTCGCACCGTGGGAAAACCTCCATGGCCTCGTGATGCCCCTACCTTCATGTAGGGGAAATCATGGACAGAAACTCCAACCTGAGGAAATGTCTGATCCTTGCCCTGACTTCAGATGTGTGAGATCTTGATTCAGCTCTGCAGAGTGTGCCTGCCATGTCTTCACCCCGAAACCTAAGCCTAGCTTCTGTTTTCTGACTTCCGTCCTCACACTCCTGGCTCACAATACCTCCAGTTTGGGAATTCTGGAGACACGATGCAGCAATCTGCCTGCACCCCAGAAGAAAAACATACCCCTATGGGGCTACCCAGAAACCACAAATGGGGATCAATCTGCATGCTACTCGACTGTACCCTAATTATACAATCTAGCCTGGGCAGTAATGCCCAGTCTGGCACCGACTGAGCCCGGACCTCATGACGACACCCAGACAGCTGGCCGCACACTGAGCACATCAGACACACCATGGTCTTAGGTCATCATTTCTTCCGAACCTCGGTTTTCAGGCTTCAGAACCTAGACCTTATCTCCACCCACTGCCAAGCAGAGCACGTGATGCAGAAATCAGAACTCCTCCTTTCCCATGGCAAGAAACCTTGTGGTTGGCATGTTGTCCAACATTCATTGTAGGAGAAACTAACATGGCCCATGAGGCCCCGGCCATGCTTGAGGGCTGCGATGGGCACAAATACACATTGGGACTCTCAGTGTGAGCCCTGTCCTCAAGTAAAGACTCTCAGTGACTGGACCAAGAGCCCGCATACGGGGCTTGCCATGTTCCTAGTCCCCCCCCCATCTTAACCAGTGCTCCAAATGTCTAGTCACCCCTACTCAGGGCTCTGGTGCATTATCCCTCTTTGGTGGGACACCTGAGGTAAACAAAACAAAACAAGACAAACAAACGCAGAAAGTACTCTTTCCATCCACAGAATGACCCCAAACACTTGGCATCTGGCCAATTCCCCAGAGAGAAAGACTCGTCCATGTCCCATGAGGCCACCCCGACATTCCACAGCCACTGTTGACACAAAATCCAGAGAAAACATCCAAGCAAGCGCCTTACACACGCCATTTGTTCATAGCCTGAAAAATTCTCCTCACAGTCTGTAGATCGGGCCTGTCTTACCTATATCCCCAAACCTAAGCCGAGTTTGTGTTTTCAGACTTCTGTCCCAACAGCTCTGGCCCACACATTCTCCAGGCTGGGTCCCCTGGAGCCAAAACTCAAGACGGTGCCTGCCCTCTTTAAAAGAATTCTGCCCATTTCATTGGCCACTACCATACAGATTAGGAGAAACCTCCAATGTCCCTGAGGCCATCCCAATAATGTAGGTCTCCCAGGACATACGAGGGCGATCTGTCACAAGCTGAGCAAAGACCTCCACTCATACCCTTAGACAGATAGCCCCAGAGAAGAAGATAGAACCGTACAGACACGTACACCCTAATCGGATCTATTGTGCTTGTTTCCAGGCATCTCTCCTCAGAGGCCTGGTTTCCAATACCATGATATGGGGGTTTCCTGAGTTACCAATCAAACAAATCGCGTGTCCACATAAGCAACTTTTCATTGGAGATGTGTCAAAACCTCTAGTTGGGAGAAACCTTCAGGTGCCTGGAGATACTGCCCCATTCCCAGGTCTCCATGGACACAGACCCAATTTATGAACCATCCTCAGGAGAGTCCATTTCAACACAGCCCCTTCGGTTGCTCACCCAGAGCCAGCACATCGAACCTGTCTTGTTGCTAGGAGATAATAGAATGTGTGGACGGATCTCCAGGCCTCCACCCTTAGAACCCTGCTCTGGCGTCTTTCCATATGGTACATCCTGGAGCCATCTGACAGGTTTCAAATGTCCTGGAGAATAAATCCTTGCAGATTGGAGAATCTCTCAACTTCCATCCAGGGAAAACTTTCATGGCCTTATGATGTCCTTCCCCCTTCATGAAGGGGGATCATGGACAGAAATGCTAACCTGAGCCAACGTCTGATCCTCACCCTGCCTTCAGATGCTTGAGATCTTGATTTAGCTCTGCAGAGTGTGCCTGCCGTGCCCATGCCCTGAAACCTAAGTCTAGCTTGTGTTTTCAGACTTCTGTCCTCACACTCCAGGCCCACAAACCCTCCAGTTTGGGAATTCTCGAGACAAAATGCAACAATCTGCCTGCCCTCCAGAAGAAAAAGGTTGCCCTATGGGGCTACCCAGAAACCACAAATGAGGATCCACCTGCACGCCACTCAACTGTACCCCAATTATACAGCCCAGCCTGGGCAGTAATGCACTGTCTGACACAGCCTGAGCCCAGACATCGTGACCGATACCCAGACATCTGGCGGCACATTGAGCACATCGGACATGCCATGGCCTTAGGTCGTCATCTCTTTCCAACCTCGGTCTTCAGGCTTTAGAAACTAGAACTTATCTCCATTCACTGACAAGCGATGTACATGATGCAGAAATCAGAAATTCTCCTTCCCCATGGCAAGAAACCCTGTGGTTGGCATGTCGTCCAACGTTCAGTGTAGGAGAAACCAGCGTGGCCCATGAGGCCCCGGCCATGCTTGAGGGCTGAGATGGATACAAACCTATATTGGGACCCTCATTGTGAGCCCTGTCCTCAAGTAAAGCCTCTCAGGGGCTAGACCAAAAGCCCGCATATGGGTCTTGCCATACTCCTAGTCTCCCAATCTTAACCAGAGCTCGAGAAGTCTAGTCACCCCTATTCAGAGTTCTTCTCTGAATTGCATCTTTGGTGTGAAATATGAGGCAAAAAAAAAAAATAGAGAAAGGACTCCTACCATCCAAAGGATGACCCCAAACACTTGGAATTGGGCCAAATCCCCAGAGAGAAAAACTCGTCCATGGCCCATGAGGCCAGCCCGATATTCAGACCTGTTTTGTCACTATAAGACAATTGGAATGCGAGTTGGGCTGCCCAGGCATCCATCGTTAGAACCCCGTTCTGGAGAAATTCCTTATGGGATGACCTTGATCCATCCTACAGGTCTCGGCTGTCCCACAGAAGGAAACTTTCCACGGCTGCCATTGACACAAAATCCGGAGACAAAAGCCTGAGCAAACGCCTCACACTCGCCCTTTGTTCATACCCCAAAAAATTCTCCTCACGATCTGTAAATCAGGTCTGTCATACATACGTCCCCAAATCTAGGCCGAGTTTGTGCTTTCAGGTTTCAGTCCCCACAGTCCTGGCCCACACACCCTCCAGGCTGAGGCCCCTGGAGCCAAACCTCAGGACTGTGTATGCCCTCCTGTGTATGAATTCTGCCCATTTCATTCACTACAACTCTACAAAAGGAGAAACCTCCGAAGTCCCCGTGGCCATCCGAATAGTGTAGTCTGCCCAGAACAAACAGGGGTGAACTGTCACAAGCTGAGCAATGACCTCCACTCAGACCCATGGACAGATGTCCGCAGAGAAGAAGATTGACCTGGTCAGGCACCTAGGCCCTAATTGGATCCATTGCTTTTGTTTCCAGGCAACTCTCCTCAGAGGCCTGGTTTCCAGTACCAGCATATGGGTTTTCCTGGAGGTACCAAACAGAAGAAATCTCATCTCCACATTGGAAACTTCCTCTTTGGAGCTATGTCAAAACTTCCAGTTAGGAGAAAACTTCAGGTCCCCGGAGCCACTGCCCCCTTCCAAGGTATCCATGGGCACAAAACCATATTATAACCCATCCTCAGGAGAGTCCATTTCAACTCACCCCCTCCGTTGCTAACCCAGAGCCAGCAGATCAAACCTGCCTTGTTTCAGGGAGAAAATTGGAAAAGGACTTGGGCTGCCTAGGCATCCATCGTTAGAACCCTGCTCTGGAGAAATTTTTTTATGAGACGTCCTGGATCCAGCCAACATGTCTGGACTTTCCCACAGAAGGAATCCTTGTGGTTAGCAGCATCACACACTCGCACCTTGGGAAAACCTCCATGGCCTCATGATGCCACAATCTTCATGTAGGGGATATCATAGACAGAAACTCCAACCTGAGGCAATATCTGATCCTTGCCCTGACTTCAGATGCATGAAATCTCGATTCAGCTCTGCAGAGTGTGCCTGCTGTGCCCTCGCCCCTAAACCTAAGCGTAGCTTGTGTTCTCAGACTTCCGTCCTCAAATCCCTGGCTCACAAGTCCTCCAGTTTGGGAATTCTGGAAACACAATGCAGCACTCTGCCTGCCCTCCAGAAGAAACACGTTGTCCTATGGGGCTACCCAGAAAACCCAAATGACGATCAACCTGCACGCTTCTCGACTGTACCCCAAATAAACAGTCCAGCCTGGGGAGTAATGCCCAGTCTGACACAGCCTGAGCCCAGGCCTCGTGACTGACAGCCAGACAGCTGGCCGCACACTGAGTGATGGATACAAACACACATTGGGTCCCTCAGCATGAGCCCTCTCCTCAAGTAAAGCCTCTCAGGGGCTGGACCAAAAGCCCGCATATGGGGCTTGCCATGTCCCTAGTCCCCCAATCATAGCCAGAGCTCGAGAAGTCTAGTCAACCCTATTCAGAGCTCTTTTCTGGAATCCCTCTTTGGTGGGGCACATGAGGTTAAAAAAATAGAGAAAGGACTCCTACCATCCAAAGGATGACCCCAAACACTTGGAATTGGGCCAAATCCACAGAGAGAAAAACTCGTCCATGGCCTATGAGGCCAGCCCGACATTCCACGTCCACCGTTGACACAAAATCTGGAGATAAAAGCCTGAAAAAGCACCTCACACTCGCCCTTTGTTCATAGCCCAAAAATTTCTCCTCACTGTCTGTAGATCGGGCCTGTCATACCTATGTACCCAAACCTAAGCTGAGTTTGTGATTTCAGACTTCTGGCTCCATTGTCCTGCCCACACACGCTCAAGGGTGGGGCCCATGGAGCCACACCTAAGAACTATGCTTGCCCTCTCCAACGGAATTCTGCTCATTCCTTTGGACACAACTCTACAGATTAGGAGAAACCTCCAATGTTCCCGAGGACATCCCAATAGTGTAGGACGTCTAGGACAAACAAAGGCGATCTTGATACAAGATGAGCCACTACCTCCACTCAGACCCGTAGACAGATACGCCCAGAGAAGAAGATCAAACCAGACAAGGACCTAGGCCCTAATCAGATCCATTGCTTTTGTTTCCAGGCATCTCTCCTGAGAGGTCTGGATTCCAATACAAGCATATGGGGTTTTCTGGAGGTACCAGTAAGAACAAATCTCTTCTCCACATGAGAATCTTGCTCTATGGAGCTGTGACAAAACCTCCAATTAGGAGGTTTTGTTCACCAGAGGTGACTTCAGGTCACCGGAGGCACCGCCCCATTCCAATGTCTCCATGGACACAATCCCACATTATGACCCATCCTTAGGAGAAACCATTTCAAATAAACCCCATCAGTTGCTTCCTCAGTGCCAGCAGATCGAACCGGCCTTGTCGCTGGGAGACAATTGAAACCCATCCTTAGAACCCTGCTTTTGCGTCGTCCCTTATGGGATATCCTGGAGCCATCCAACAGGTCTTGACTGTCCTGCAGAAGGAGTCCTTGCACATGGACCATTTCACAATTCCCATCATGGTAAAACTTCCAAGATGTTTTGATACCGCAATGATGCACCAATGTTCATGAAGGCGGATCATGGACAGAAACTCCAACCTGAGCTAACATCTGATTCTCGCCTTGACTTCAGATGCATGAGATATCGATTCAGCTCTTCAGAGTGTACCTGCCATGCCGTCGCCCTGAAACTAAACATAGCTTGTGTTCTCAGACTTCTGTCCTCACGCTCATGGAACACACAACCTCCAGTTTGGGAATTCCGGAGCCACAAGGCAGCACTCTGCCTGCCCTCTGGAAGAAAAACGTTGCCCTAATGGGGCTACCCAGAAATGCCAAATGAGGATCAACCTGCATGCCACTCGACTGTACCCCAATTATACAGTCTACCCTGGTCACTAATGCACTGTCTGACACAGCCTGAGCCTGGACCTCCCGACCGTCATCAGGACAGCTGGGGCCACATCTCAGGACTCAGCCTGTGCTCTCTAAGCAATTCTACCTATTCCATTGGCCACAACCCAACAGATTAGGAGAAACCTCCAAAGTCCCCAGACCATCCCAGTAGTGTAGGCCGCCAGGGACAAACAGGGTAAGTCTGTCACAAGCTGAGCAACGACCTCCACTCAGAACCATAGACAGATGTGCCCAGAGTAGATTGAAGCAGACAGGCCCCTAGGCATGAATCAGATCAATACTTTGGATTTTAGGCATCTCTCCTCAGATGCCTGGTTGCTAATACCAGCTTATGGGGGTTCCTGAGGCACGAATCAGAACAAATCTTGTATCCACATGGGAATCTAGTACTTTGGAGCTGTGTCAAAACCTCTGGTTAGGAGAATCCTTCAGGAACCCGGAGTCACCGCCCCATTCTAAGCTCTCCATGGACACAAACCCAAATATGACCTCAGGAGAGTCCATTTCAGGAGAGTCCATTTCAACTCAGTCCCCTCAGTTGCTCAGCCAGTGCCATCAGACCGAACCTGCCTTGTCACTAGGAGACAATTGGAGACACTAGGAGACAACCCTGCTCTGGAAAATTTCCTTATGGGGCATCCTTGATCCTTCCAACAGGTCTCGATTTTCCCGCAGAAGGAATCCTTGTGGTTTGCAGTATCATACACTTGCATCGTGGGCAAACCTCCATGGCCTAGTGAGCCCCCACCTTAATGTAGGAATCATCGTGGACAGAAACTCCAACCTGAGCCAACATCTGATCCTTGCCCTGATTTCAGATGCATGAGATCTCTATTCAGCTCTGTAGAGTGTGCCTGCCATGCCCTTGCCCCAAAACCTAACCCTAGCTTGTGTTCTCAGACTTCCGTCCTCACACTCTTGAGCCACAAGCCCTCCAGTTTGGGAATTCTGGAGACACAATGCAGCACTCTGCTTGCCCTCCAGAAGAGAAACGTTGCCTTATGGGGCTACCCAGAAACCCCAAAAGAGGATCAACCTGAATGCCACTCAACTGTACCCCAATTATATAGTCTAGCCTGGGCACTAATGCCCTATCTGACACAGCCTGAGGCCTGACTTCCCGAACGACACCCAGACAGCTGGTCGTACACTGAGAACATCTGAACCGCCATGGCCTTAGGTCGTGATCTCTTGCCACCATCGGTTTTCAGGCTTCAGAAACGTAGGCCTTATCTCCAGTCACTTCCCAGGGGTGACCGTGATGCAGAAATCAGAACTTCTCCTTCCCCCTCACCAGAACATTGTGGTTGGCATGTTGTGCAACACTCAGTGTGGGGGAACCCAGCATGGCAAATGAGGCCCGTCCATGCTTCAGGGCTGCAATGGGCACAAACACACATTGGGACCCTCAGCGTGAGCCCTGTCCTCAAGTAAAGCCTCTCAGGGCTGGAATAATATCCCGCATGTGGGGCTTGCCATGCCCCTAGTCCCCCAATCTTAACCAGAGGTCGAGATATCTAGTCACCCCTACTCAGGGCTCTACTCTGGAATCCCGCTTTGGTGGGACACCTGAGGTAAATAAATACAAAAAGGACTCCTTCCATCCACAGAATGACCACAACCACTTGGGATATGGCCAAATCCCCAGAGAGAAAGACTTCCATGGCCCAGGAGGCCACCCCATCATTCCACAGCCAGTGTTGACACAAAATCCAGAGACAAAAGACTGAGCAAGCGCCTCACAGTCGCCCTTTGTTCATAGCCAGAAAAATTCTGCTCATGGTCCGTAGATTGGGCCTGCCATACCTATGTCCACAAAGATAAGGCGAGCTTTTTTTTTTTTTTTCAGAATTCTATACCTATAGTCCCAGCCCACACACCCTCCAGGCTGGGACCCCTGGAGCCACATCTCAGGACTGTGCCTGTCCTCTCCAAGGGAATTCTGCTCATTCTTTTGGATACAACCACACAGATTAGGAGAAACCTCCAAAGTCCTCGAGCCTATCCCAATAGTGTAGGACGTCCAGGACAAACAGGGGAGATTTGACACAAGCTGAGCCGCTACCTCCACTTAGACCCATAGACAGATATCCATAGAAAAGAAGATTAAACAGGACAAGGACCTAGGCCCTAATCGGATCCATTGCTTTTGTTTCCAGGCATCTCTCCTCAGAGGCCTGGATTCCAATACCTGCATATGGAAGTTTCCGGGGGTAACAATCAGAAAAAATCTCATCTCCACATGGGAAACTTGTGCTATGGAGCTGTGTCAAAACCTCCAGTTAGGAGAAACCTTCAGGTCACCGGAGCCACTGCCCCATTCCAAGGTCTCCATGGACACATTCTGACATTATGACCACATTATCATCCTCTGGAGAGTCCATTTCAACTCAACTCCCTCGGTTTCTCCCCCAGAGCCAGCAGATAGAACCTGCCTTGTCACTAGGAGACAATTGAAATGAGAGGCAGGCGCTTCAGGAATCCATCCTTAGAATCTTGTTCTTGCGTCATTCCTTATGGGACATCCTGGAGCCATTCAACAGCTACCAACTGTCCCACAGAAGGAGTCGTGGATTGGAGCATCTCACAATTCACATCGTGGGAAAGCTTCTATGGGCACTTGATGCCCCCAATCTTCATGAAGGTGGATCATGGACAGAAACTCCAAACTGAGCCAATGTCTGATCCTCACCTTGACTTCAAATGCACGAGATCTCGATTCAGCTCTTCAGAGTGTGTCTGCTGTGCCCTTGCCCCATGAAACTTAAGCATAGCTTGTTTTCTCAGATTTATGTCCTCACTCTCCTGGACCACACGCCCTCCAGTTTCGGAATTCCGAAGCCACAATGCAGCACTCTGCCTGCCCTCCAAAAGAAAAACGTTGCCCTATGGCTCTACCGAGAAATGACAAATGAGGATTGACCTGCACGCCACTCGACTGTATCCCAATTATACAGTCTACCCTGGGTACTAATGCCCTGTGTGACACAGCCTGAGCCCGGACCTCCCGACCTTCACCAGGACAGCTGGGGCCATATCTCAGCACTGTGTCTGCGCTCTCTAAGGGAATTCTGCCTATTCCATTGGCCACAACCCTACAGATTAGTAGAAACCTCCAACGTCCCCGAGACCATCCCAGTAGGGTAGGCCGCCAGGGACAAACAGGGTCACTCTGTCACAAGCTGAGCAACGACCTCCACTCAAAACCTTAGACAGATGTGCCCAGAGAAGATTGAAGTGGACAGGCCCCTAGGCATGAATCGGATCAATTTCTTTGGATTCCAAGCATCTCTCCTCAGAGGCCTGGTTTCCAATACCAGCTTATGGGGCTTCCTGAGGCACCAATCAGAACAAATCTCTTCTCCACATGGGAATCTTGCTCTTTGGAGCTGTGTGAAAAATCCGGTTAAGAGAATGCTTCAGGGTCCTGGAGTCACCGCCCCGTTCCAAGGTATCCATGGACAGAATCCCACATTATGACCGATCCTCAGGAGAGTCCATTTCAACTCAGACCCCTCAGACTTTGGAGGTTTCTCCTAATGTGTACAGTAGTGGCCAAAGGAATGGGCAGATTTCGCTTGGAGAGGGCAGGCACTCCCCTGAGTTGTGCCTCCAGGGGACCCAGCCGGGAGGGTGTGTGGGCCAGAGTTATTGGGACTGAAATCTGAAAACACAATATCGGCTTAGGTTTGGGGATGTAGGATCAGATGTTGGCTCAGTTTGTAGTTTTTGTCCATGATGGCCGCATCATGAAGGTGGGGGACATCACCAAGCCTTGTGGATTGGAGCATCTCACAACTCCCATCGTGGGAAAACCTTCATGGCCTCGTGATGCCCCCTTCTCTTCATGAAAGGGCCATCCAGGACAGAAAATCCAACCTGAACCAACGTCTGATCCACGCTCTGACTTCTGATGCACGAGATCTCATTTCAGCTCTGCAGAGTGTGCCTGCTGTACCCTCGCCTCGAATCCTAAGCCTACTTGTGTTCTCAGACTTCCATCCACATACTCCTGTCCCACAAGCCCTCCAGTTTGGGAATTCTGGAGCCACAATCTAGCACTCCGCCTGCCCTCCAGAAGAAAAACATTGCCCTATGGGGCTACCCAGAAATGTCAAATGAGGAACAACTTGCAAGCCACTCGACTGTACCCCAATTATGCAGTCTAGCCTGAGCTCTAAAGCCCTGTATGACACAGCCTGAGCCCAGACCTCCCAACAGACTCGCAGACAACTAGCCGTACCCTGAGCTCATCGGAACCTCCATGGCCTAAGGTCGTCATCTCTTCCCAACCTCGGTCTTCAGGCTTCAGAATCCTAGACTGTATCTCCACTCACTTCTCAGGGGTGAACGTGATGCAGAAATCAGAACTCCTCCTTTCCCCTCTCCAGAACATTGTGGTTGGCATGTTGTCCAACGTTCATTGTAGGAGAAACCAGTGTGGCCCATTAGTCCCCGCCCATGCTTGAGGGCCGTGATAGGCACAAATGCACATTGTGACCCTCAGCGTGACCCCTGTCCTCAAGTAAAGCCTCTCAGTGGCTGGAACAATAGCCCACATATGGGGCTTGCCATGCTCCAAGTCTTCCAATCTTAACCAGACGTCGAGATATCTAGTCACCCCTACTCAGCGCTCTGCTCTGGAATTCCTCTTTGGTGGAACCCCTGAGGTAAATAAATACAGAAAGGACTCTTCACATCCACAGAATAACCCCAACCAATTGGGATCGAGCCAAATCCCCAGAAAGAAAGACTCGTCCATGGCCCATGAGGCCTCCCTGACATTCCACGGCCACTGTTGACACAAAATCCAGAGACATAAGCCTGAGCAAGTGCCTCACACTCACCCTTTGTTCATAGTCCGAATAATTCTCTGCACAGTCTGTAGATCAGGCCTGCCATACCTACGTCCACAAACATAAGGCGAATTTGTATTTCAGACTTCTGTACGACAGTCTTGGCCCACACACCCTCCAGGCTGGGGCCCCTGGAGCCACATCTCAGGACTGTGCCTGCTTCTCAAAGGAAATCCTGCCCATTCCATTGGAGACAACCCTAGATATTAGGAGAAAACTCCAATTTACCCGGCGCCATCCTAATCCCAGGACAAGCAGGGGCGATCTGTCCCAAGCGGTGCAACTACCTCAACTCAGACCCGTGCATAGATATCCTTATAGAGGAAGATTGAAATGGACAAGCACCTAGGCCCTAATCAGATCGATTGCTTTTGTTTCCAGGCATCTCTCCACAGAGGCCTGGTTTCCAATACCAGCATATGGGGGATTACTGAGGCACTACTCAGAAAAATCTCGTCTCCACATAGGAAACATACTCTTTGGAGCTCTGTCAAAACCTCCGGTTAGGAGAATATTTAAGGGCCCCCGATCAAGCGCACCATTCCAAGGTCTCCATGGACACAAACCCACATTATGACCCATCCTCAGCAGAGTCCATTTCAACTCAGCCCCCTGGTTAGCTCACCCCAGAGCCAGTAGTTCAAACATGTCTTGTTGCAAAGAGCCAATGGGAATGCGAGGTATGCTGTACAAGCATCCAACCTTCGAACCCTGCTCTCCAGTCCTTCCGTATGGGACGTCCTGGAGCCATTCAAGAGGACTCAACTGTCCTGCAGATGGAAACCTTGTGGTTTGTAGCAACACACAAACTAGTGTTGTGCTGGTGTCTAAGGTGCTGTGCAGGATTCTCCAACCTTGAGGGTTTGGCACAAGTCGAAGAGCACCATTTCCTTCTGGGGACAGGAGATGTTCTGTTGTGTGGCTCAGGGACCACATGTTGTACCCTAAGTTGGTGTTCCAGAACGGGACCCTGAGAACAGATGCCTGGAAACCTAATCTAGGGTTCCAATGAGGTCTTAGGGGCATGTCATGTTCAATGATCTGACCCAGGAACTTTGACTTGGCTGTCTGCTGGGTGTAGGTGATCAGGGTGTTTCAGACTGGCATTTGTATCCAGCGCTGCCGACAATATTGGGGTGGGCTCAGGGGTCTTGCATGTTTTTACTAAAATGGAAGGTTTGGGCAGCTTTGACGGGCATAGTTTTCTTGGGGATGGCAGGCACAGTCCTGTGGAGTGGATCCAGATCCTGGAGGGCATAAGAGCCATGGTTTTGGGAGAGAAGTCTGCAAACAGAAATGTGGTTTTGGGTAGTGGAAAGGTGATCACAGGCCCAATGCTTAGATCTGGAGTGCAGCTCATCAGGAACTGTAATTCGGGTGACTGGAAGGTGATAACACAGGCTTTTCTATCTGGACTGTGGTCCAAGATGGACTCTGAATGCATGTGTGGTCTCTATTGTCCATGGGAGACATTACCTCACTTAGGAACCTGGTGGCTCTCCATAGTTTGGTGGCTTTTTTAGGGAAGGGAAGAGTTCTGTTTTCCATCATAGGGGTGCCCCAAAACAGGGATTCCTAAGATACAATATGGATCTGGGTCCCTGAAAAATTCCACCAAGGAATAAGATTTGGGCTTAAGGGCATACCAGGCCTGCAGTGCAGAGTCATGTTGGTGCAATTGAGAGGGCTTGTTTGAAAGCATGCTCAGGCTGAGGGTCACAATGCCTGTTTGTGCACAGGGTGGCCCTCAGGAATGGCCGTGGTCTCATTGGTCATGTAACTGGCTCCCTCTTTGGGGTTGGACACCCATCTCAACAACCATGTCTCCTGCCATGGGGAAGGAGGAGTTCCCTATTGTGCTTCAGGTTCCCCCATTGTCACGGATTCCAGCAATGGTCTGGAGACAGGTGCCTGAATACCATAGATGGGTAGAGATGAAGTACTTGGGCCATGGAAATTCCAAATGCTAGATGTGGGGCCCACTCTCTGGTGACTGATAGTAGGTTGGTGCTCAGGCTCTGTCAGACACAGTACTAGTGGCCAGGGCAACATAGAAATCAGGGCTCCCACGAGGGCCAAGCATATTGATCCTCATGTGGGGTTTCTGGCCAGAATCACCAGGAACTTCTTTCTTTAGGGAAGGCAGAATGTTGTGTTGTGGTTCCAGAACTCCCTATCAAGTGGGCTTTGGGACAGGTTGGGTGAGGATGGAGTTGTAAACACAAGCTATGGTTCAATTCAGTGCCAGTCGGAAGGCAGTTCCTATGTGTAGCATCTTATTCGAGATATCCAACACCTGAGTAAGGGTGGATGTCAGATATTTGTTCACCCTGTAGTTTGTGTCTATGATGAGTGACAAATGGAGGGGTTGCGTCAAGAGGCCATGGAGGGGTTTTCACGTTGAGGCTTCTGAGCTGCTACAAACAGCAAGTTTTCATTCTACAGGACAGATGGAGTCTGGTTTATTCGCTCCAGGGCCCCCTATGTGGAATGTTTGGATAACAGAGCTCTACTGCATGGATGCCTGCAAAGATCAACTCCTTAGACCATTGCAGCTGAGGAACATGGCAGGTTTTTTATGGTGTGTCTGGAGCAAAGTACCAAGTCCTTGAGTTGACATGGAATCTCTTTCAGATGAATCACAATGCTAATTTGTTACCAGAAAGATCTTAGAATGTGCTGGTGGCTAAGGTGCTGTGCAGGATTCTACTACCCTGGGCACTGGCACAGATGGAAGGGCACGGATTCCTTCTGGGGACAGGAGATGTTCCGTTGTGTGGCCCAGGGACCACATGTTGTATCATAAGTTCGCATTCCAGAAGAGGCTTCTGAGGACAGATGTCTGAAAACTGAATCTAGGGTTCCAAGGAGGTCCTAGAGGCACGTTAGGTTCACTATTCTGACTCAGTAACATTGATTTCGCTGTCTGCCTAGATGTAGGGGATCAGGATATTTCAGACTGCGCATTTGTGTTGAAAGCGGCCGCCAATATTGTGTTAGGCTCAGGGGCCTTGCAGGTTTCTCCTAATCTAGAATTTTTGGGTAAATGTGACGGGCAGGTTTCCATGAGGATGGGAGGGATAGTCCTGTGGCGTGGATCCAGAGCCCCCATATTGGAAGGCATGTGTGCCATGGTTTAGGTAAAGAAGTCTTCAAGCACAAATTCGGATTAGAGTGAGTGGCGAGGTGATCGCAGGCCCAGTGCATAGACCTGGAAGGGAGCTCATCTGGAACTGTAATTAGGGTGACCAGAAGGCATCAGCACAGGCTTTTCTCTTTGAAGAAAATGCAGGTGTGTTCTCATGGGTCCATGGGAAACTTCTCCTCTCTATGGATCCCATACTTTGGTAGCTTTTTCAGGGAAAGGAAGAGTGCTGTTTTCCATCTAAGGGGTGCCCCAAAACAGGGATTCCAGAGATGGGCTCTGGGTCTGGGGACCTGTAAAATCCCACCAAGTTTTAGGATTTTTGCCTAGAGGCATACTAGGCCTGCAATGCGGGATCAGGGTGGTACAACTGAGAGGGATTTTTTGAAAGCATGCTCAGGCTGAGCATCACAATGCCTGTTTGTGCCCAGGGCGGCCCTCAGGAGTGGGCCTGGTCTCATTGGTGTTGTAACTGGCTCTCCCTTTGAAGGTTGGACACCCATCCCAACAGCAGGATTCCTTCCATGAGGAAGGAGGAGTTCTCTATTGTGCTTCAGGTTCCCCCACTGGCACGGATTCCAGCAAAGGTCTGGAGACAGGTGCCCGAATACCAAGGATGTTTATGGATGATGTACTTGGGCCATGGCAATGCCAAATGCTAGATGTGGGGCCCACTCTCTGGTGACTGACACTAGGTCGGGGCTCAGACTCTGTCAGACACAGCAATAGTGGCCAGGCAAACCTATAAATTGGGGTTCCCATGAGGGCTGAGCATATTGATCCTCATGTGGGGCTTATAGCCAGACTCACCAGGCACTTCTTTCTATAGGGAATGCAGAATGCTGCTTTGTGGATCCAGAATTTCCTATCAAGAGGGCTTAGGGACCAGTCGGGTGAGGATGGAGTTGTAAACACAAGCTACGGTTCAATTCAGTGCCAAACGGAAGGCAGTTCTGATGTGCAGTGGTATATTCGAGATATTCAGCACCTGAGTAAGGGCAGATATCAGATATTTGCTCACATTGAAGCTTGTGTCTATGATGACTGACTAATGGAGGGTGGTCTCAAGAGGCCATGGAGGGGTTTTCACATTGAGGCTTATGAGCTGCTCCAAACAGCAAGGTTTTGTACAACTGGACAGATGGAGTCTGGTTTATTTGCTCCAGGGCCCCCATGTGGAATGTTTGCATAGCAGAGCTCTACTACATGGATGCCTGCAAAGCTCAACTCCATTGACCATTGCAGCTGAGGAACATGGCAGGCTCCTTTTGGTGTTTCTTGAACGAAGTACCAAGTCATTGAGTTGACATGGAATCTCTTTCAGATGGGTCTCAATGCTGGTTTGTTACCAGAGAGATCTTAGAGCCTGCTGGTGGCTAAGGTGCTATGCAGGATTCTACTACCCTGGGCTTTGGCACAGATGGAAGGGCACGGATTCCTTCTGGGGATAGGAGATGTTCTGTTGTGTGGCCCAGGCACCACGTGTTGTATCATCAGTTCGCATTCCAGAACAGGCTTCTGAGGACACATGTCTGAAAACTGAATCTAGGGTTCCAAGGACGTCCTAGGGGCATTTTACTTTCACTATTCTGACTCAGGACTATTGATTTGGCTATCTGCCTGAATGTAGGCGATCAAGGTATTTCAGACTGTGCATTTGCGTTCAGAGCGGCTGCCAATTAGGGTAGCATCAGGGGCCTTGCAGGTTTCTCCTAACCTAGAATTTTTGGGCAACTGGGACGGGCACAGTTTCCTTGGTGATGGTAGGAACAGTCCTGTGGTGTGGATCCAGAGACCACATCCTGGAGGGCTTGTGTGCCATGGTTTTGATAGACAAGTCTACAAACAGAAATTCGGATTAGGGTGAGTGGCGAGGTGATCACAGGCCCAATGCACAGACCTGGAGGGCAGCTCGTCTGTAACTGTAATTAGAGTGACTGGAAGGCGGTAGCACAGCCTTTACTCTCTGGATTGTGTGTCCTCGGAATGCAGGTGTGTTCTCATGGGTCCATGGGAGATTTTTCCTCTCTATGGATCCTGGTAGCTCCCCATACTTTGGTGGATTTTTCGGGGAAGGGACGTGTGCAGTTTTCCATATGAGGGGTGCCCCAAAACAGGGATTCCAGATACGGGCTCAGGGTCTGGGCACCTGGAAAATCCCACCATGTTTTAGGATTTGTGCCTTGAGGCACACCAGGCCTGCAATGCGAGATCATGGTGGTGCAACTGAGAGGGATTTTTCCAAACATTGTCCGGGTAAGGATCACAATGCCTGTTTGTGCCCAGGGGGGCCCTCAGGAGTGGCCTTGGTCTCATTGGTCTTGTAACTGACTCCCCCTTTCAGGGATGGACACCCATCCCAACAGCCGGGTTTATTGCCATGGGGACAGAGGAGTTCTCTATTGTGCTTCATGTTCCCCCATTGGCATGGATTCCAGCAAAGGTCTGGAGACAGGTACCTGAATACCAAGGATGGGTAGAGATGAAGTACTTGGTCCATGGAAATACCAAATGCTAGATGTGGGGCCCTCTCTCTGGTGACTGACACTAGGTTGGTGCTCAGGCTCTGACAGACACTGCTCTAGTGGCCAGGGAAACCTATAAATCAGGGCCAAGCATATTGATCCTCATGTGGGGTTTCTGGCCAGAATCACCAGGCACTTCTTTCTATGTGGAAGGCAGAATGTTGTGTTGTGGTTCCAGAATTCCCTATCAAGAGGACTTGGGGACCAGTCGGGTGAGGATGGAGTTGTAAACACAAGCAATGGTTCAATTAAGTGCCAAGTGAAAGGCATTTCTTATGTGCAGTGGCTTATTCGAGATATCCAGCATCTGATTAAGGGCGAAAGTCAGATATTTCCTCACACTGGAGCTTGTGTCTATGATGAGTGACAAATGGAGGGGTTGCATCAAGAGGCCATGGAGGGGTTTTCAGGTTGAGGCTTATGAGCTGTTCCAAACAGCAAGGTTTCATTCTATTGGACAGGTGGAGACTGGTTTATTTGCTCCAGGGCCCCCCATGTGCAATGTTTGGATAACAGAGCTCTACCACAAGGATGCCTGCAAAGCTCAACTCCTTAGACCATTGCAAGTGAGGAAATGGCAGGTTTGTTCTGGTGTCTTTGTAGCGAAGTAACAAGTCCTTTGGTTGATATGGAATCTCTTTCAGATGAGTCACAATGCTAGTTTGTTACCAGGGAAATATTAGAATGTGCTGGTGGCTAAGGTGCTATGCAGGATTCTACTACCCTGGGCTTTGGCACAGATGGAAGGGCACGGATTCCTTCTGGGGATAGGCGATGTTCTGTTGTGTGGCCCAGGCACCACGTGTTGTATCATCAGTTCTCATTCCGGAACAGGCCTTTGAGGACACATGTCTGAAAACCGAATCTAGAGTTCCAAGGACGTCCTACGGGCATTTTAGTTTCACTATTCTGACTCAGGACCATTGATTTGGCTATCTGCCTTGATGTAGGTGATCAGGGTATTTCAAACTGTGCATTTGCGTTCAGAATGGCCACCAATATTGGGTTAGGATCAGGGGCCTTGCAGGTTTCTCTTAATCTAGAATTTTTGGGCAACTGTGACAGGCACAGTTTCCTTGGTGAGGGCAGGGAGAGTCCTGTGGTGCAGATCCTGAGACTCCATCCTGGAGAACATGTGTGCCATGGTTTAGGTAGAGAAGTCTGCAAACACAAATTCGGATTAGGGTGAGTGGTGAGATGATTGCAGGCCCAACGGATAGACCTGGAGGGCAGCTCATCTGAAACTGTAATTAGGGTGAATGGAAGGCGGTAGCACAGGCTTTTCTCTAGGGATTGTGTGTCCTCAGAATGCAGGTGTGTTCTCATGAGTCCATAGGAGACTTTTCCTCTCTATGGATCCTGGTGGATCCCCATATTTTGCTGGCTTTTTCGGGGAAGGGGAGAGTTCTGTTTTTCATATGAGGGGTGTCCCAAAACAGGGATTCCAGAGACGGGCCCAGGGTGTGGACACCTGGAACATCCCACCAAGTTTAAGGATTTGTGCCTAGAGGCATACCAGGCCTGCAGTGTGGGATCAGGGTGGTGCATGTGAGATGGATTTTTTTAAAGCATGCTCAGGCTGAGCATCACAATGCCTGTTTGTGCCCAGGGCGGCCCTCAGGAGTGGGCCTGGTCTCATTGATGTTGTATCGGGCTCCCCCTTTGAGGGTTGGACACCCTGCCATGAGGAAGGAGGAGTTCTCTATTGTGCTTCAGGGTCCCCCATTGGCACATATTCCAGCAAAGGTCTGGAGACAGGTACCTGAATACCAAGGATGGGTAGAGATGACGTACTTGGGCCATGGCAATCCCAAATGATAAATGTGGGGCCCACTCTCTGGTGACTGACACTAGGTTGGGGCTAAGACTCTGTCAGACACAGCAATAGTGGCCAGGTCAACCTATAAAAAGGGTTTCCCTCAAGGGCTTAGCATATTGATCCTCATGTGGGGTTTCTGGCCAGAATCACCAGTAATTCTTTCTATACGGATGGCAGAATGCTGCATTGTGGATCCAGAATTTCCTATCAAGAGGGCTTGGGGACCAGTCAGGTGAGGATAGAGTTGTAAACACAAGCTACGGTTCAATTCAGTGCCAAGCGGAAGGCAGTTCCTATGTGCAGCAGCTTATTCAATATATCCAGCACTTGAGTAAGGGCGGATGTCAGATATTTGCTCACACTGGAGTTTGTTTCTATGATGACTGACTAATGGAGGGGTGGCCTGAAGAGGCCATGGAGGGGTTTTCACGTTGAGGCTTATGAGCTGCTCCAAACAGCAAGGTTTTGTACTACTGGATAGGTAGAGACTGGTTTATTTGCTCCAGGGTCCCCCATGTGGAAAGTTTGGGTAGCAGAGCTCTACTGCATGGATACCTTCAAAGCTTATCTCCATTTGCCATTGCAGCTCTGAAATATGGCAGGTTCGTTCTGGTGTCTCTGGAGCGAAGTATCAAGTCCTTGAGTTGACATGGAATCTCTTACACATGGGCCTCAATGCTGGTTTTTATCAGGGAGATCTTAAAATGTGCTGGTGGGTAAGGTGCTATGTAGGATTCTACTACCCTGGGCTTTGGCAAAGATGGAAGGGCAAGATATCCAGCTGGGAACAGGAGATGATCTCTTGTGTGGCCCAGGAACCATATTCTGTATCATGAGTTCACAGTCCATAACACTGTTCCGAGGACAAATGTCAGAAAACCAAATCTAGGGTTCCAAGGACATCCTAGGGGCATGTTACTTTCACTAATCTGACTCAGGACCATTGATTTGGCTTTCTGCATGGATGTAGGGGATCATCATGTATCAGACATCACATTTGCGTTCAGGGAGGCCGCCAATATTGGGGTAGGCTCTGTGGCCTTGAAGGTTTCTCCTAATCTAGAAGGTTTGGGCAAAAGTGCCGGGCACAGTTTCCTTTGGGATGGCAGGGACAATCCTGTGGTGTGGATCCAGAGACCCCATACTGGAGGGAATGTGTGCTATGGTTTTGGTAGAGAAGTCTGCAAACACAAATTTGGATTAAGGTGAGCGGCGAGGTGATCACAGGTCTAATAAATAGACCTGGAGGGCAGCTTGTCTGGAACTGCAATGAGGGTGAATGGAAGGCGGTAGCACAGGCTTTTCTCTCTGGATTGTGTGCCCAGGATGGCCTCAGAATGCAGGTGTGCTCTCATGGGTCCATGGGAGTCTTTTCCTCTGTATGGATTCTGGCAGGTCTCTATAGTTTGGTGGCTATTTCGGGGAAGGGAAGAGTGTCGTTTTCCATTTTAGGGGTGCCCCAAAACAGGGATTCCAGAGATGGGCTCTGGGTCTGGGCATCTGGGACATCCCACCAAGGTTTAGGATTTGGGCCTTGGGTTGTACGAGGCCTGCAAAGTGGGATCATGTTGGTGCAGCTGAGAGGGCTTCTTTGAAAGCATGTTCATGCTGAGGGTCAAAATGCCTGTTTGCACTCAGGTTGGCCCTCAGGTGTGGGCGTGGTCTCCTTGGTCTTGTAACTGGCTTCCCCTTTGAGGGTTCAGTATCCATCCCAACAGCCAGGTTTATTGCCATGGGGAAGGAGGAGTTCTCTATTGTGCTTTAGGTTCCACCATTGGCAGGGATTCCAGCAAAGGTTTGGGGACAGATGCCTGAATATCAAGGATGGGTCGAGATGACGTACGTGGGCCATGATCATCCGAAATGCTAGATATTGAGCCCACTTTCTGGTGGCTGAAACATGGTCGGGGCTCAGGCTCTGTCAGACACAGCACTAGTGGCAATGGCAGACCATAAATCGGAGTTGACACGAGTGCCGAGCATATTCATCCTCATTTGGGCTTTCTGGGCAGATTCATCACACTCTTCTTCATTCAATGGGGAAGGAAGAATGCTGCTCTTTGGCTCCAGATTTCCCTATCAAGAGGGCTTGGGGAACAGTCGAGTGATGATGGAGTTTTAAACACAAGCTACAGTTCAATTCAGTGCCAAGCGGAAGGCAGTTCTTATGTGCAGTGGCTTATTCGAGATATCCAGCACCTGATTAAGGGCGGATGTCAGATATTTGCTCACATTGGAGGTTGTGTCTATGATGACTGACAAACGGAGGGGTGATGTCAAGAGGCCATGGAGGGGTTTTCACGTTGAGGCTTATGGGCTGCTCCAAACAGCAAGGTTTCATTCTCCTGGACAGGTGGAGTCTGGTTTATTTTCTCAAGGGTCCCCCATGTGGAAAGTTGGTGTAGCAGAGCTCTACTGCATGGATGACTGCAAAACTCAACTCCATTGGCCATTGCAGCTGAGGAAAATGGCAGATTCCTTCTGGTGTCTCTGGAGCGAAGTACCAAGTCTTTGAGTTGACATGGAATCTCTTGCACATGGGCCACAATGCTGGTTTGTTATCAGGGAGATCTTAGAATGTTCTGGTGGCTAAGGTGCTGTGCAGGACTCTAAAACCTGGGCTTTGGCACTGATGGAAGGGCACGGTTTCATTCTGGGGACAGGAGATGTTCTGTTGTGTGGCCCAGGGACCACATGTTGTATCATATGTTTGCATTCCAGAACAGGCCTCTGAGGACAGATGTCTGAAAACCGAATCTAGGGTTCCAATGACGTCCTTAGGACATGTTAGGTTCACTATTCTGATGAAGGACCATTGATTTGGCTGTCTGCCTGGATCTAGATGAACATGGTGTTTCAGACTGCGCATTTGCATTCAGAGCAGCCTCCAGTATTTGAGTAGGCTCAGGGGCCTTGCAGGTTTCTCTTAATCTAGAATTTTTGGGCAACTGTGCCAGGAACTGTTTCCTTGGGAATGGCAGGGACAGTCCTGTGGTGTGGATCCAGAGATCCCATCCTGGAGGTCATGTGTGCCATGGTTTTGGTAGAGTAGTCTGCAAACACAACTTCGGAATAGGGTGAGTGGTGAGGTGATCGCAGGCCCAATGCATAGACCTGGAGGGCAGCTCGTCTGAAACTGTCTCAAACTATAACTAGGGTGACTGGAAGTCGGTAGCATAGGGTTTTCTCTCTGGAGTGTGTTTCCAGGATGGCCTCGGAATGCAAGTGTATTCTCATGGGTCCATGGAGGACTTTTCCTCTCTATGAATCCTGGGTGCTCCCCATAGTTTGGTTGCTTTTTCGGGGAAGGGAAGAGTGCTGTTTTCCATCTGAGAGGTGCCCCAAAAGAGGGATTCCAGAGGCGGCCTCTGGGTCTGGGCACCAGGAAAATCCCACCATGTTTTAGGATTTGTGCCTAGAGGTGTACAAGGCCTGCAATGTGGGATCATGGTGGTGCAACAGATGGATTTTTTGAAATCATTCTCAGGCTGAGGGTCACAATGACTGTTTGTGCCCAGGGTGGGCCTCAGGAGTGGGCGTGGTCTCTTTGGTCTTATAACTGGCTCCCCTTTGAGGGTTGGACACCCATCCTAACAGCTATGTTTATTGCCATGGGGAAGGAGGAGTTCTCTATTTTGCTTCAGGTTCCCCTATTGGCAGGGATTCCAGCAAAGGTCTGGGGACAGTGGCCTGAATATCAATGATGAGTAGAGATGACCATCCCATCCTGGATATGATTCCTGCTCTCTGGTGGCTAAAACTTAGTCGGGGAACAGGCTCTGTCAGACACAGCACTAGTGGCCATGGTAGCCTATAAATCGGGGTTGATTTGAGTGCCGAGCAAATTGATCCTCATGTGGGGTTTCTGGGCAGACTCACCAGGCACTTCTTCATTCGATGGGGAAGGCAGAATGCTGCATTGTGGCTCCAGATTTCCTTATCAAGTGGGATTGAGGACCAGTCAGGTGAGGATTGTATTGTAAACAATCTATGGTTCAATTTAGTGCCAAGAAGTGCCAGTGTGTAGCGGTTTATTTGAGACATCCAGCACCAGAATAAGGGTGGATGTCAGATGTTTGCTCACATTAGAGTTTGGGTTTATGATAACCGACAAAAGGAGGAGTGGTTTCAAGAGATCATGGAGGATTTCACACGCTGGGGCTTGTGAGATGCTCCAAACAACAAGGTTTCCTTTTACTGGAGAGGGGAAGTCTGGTTTGTTTATGCCCGGTTCCCCCATGTGAAAAGTTTGGGTAGCATAGCACTCCCACGTGGATGTCTGAAATGCAGACCTCCATTGACCATTGCAGCTGAGGAACATGGCAGGTTCGTTCTGGTTGCTCTCGGTGAAGAACAAAGGCCTGGAGTTGACATGGAGTCTCATGAAGATGGGTCACAATGCCGGTTTGTTCCCAGGGAGATCTTACTGTGTGCTGATGGCTAAGAGGCCATGTAGGATCATCTATCCTGAGAGTTTCACACCGGTAGAAGAACATGGTTTCTTTCTGGGGATCAGAAACATTCTGTTGTGGGGCTCACGGACCAAATGTTGTATCATAAGTTGGTATTCCAGAACAGGCCTCTGAGGACAGTTGCCTGAAAATTTCATCTAGGCTTCCAATGAAGTCCTAGGGGAATGTCAGTTTCAATCATCTGATTCAGGACCATTGACTTTGGTGTCTGCCCAGATTTAGGCAGTCAGAGTGTTTCCGACTGCATTTGTGTACAGAGCGACCTCCAATAATGTGGTGGGCTCAGGGACCTTGCAGGTTTCTCTTAATCTGGAAGGATTGGGCAACTTTGACTGGCACAGTTTCGTTGGGGATGGCGGGCACAGTCCTGTGGTGTGGCTCCAGAGACCTCATCCTGGAGGGCATGTGAGCCATGGTTTTGGGAGGGAAGTCTGCAAACAAAAACTCAGGTTAGGATTAGTGGCAAGGTAATCGTAGGCCCAATGCATAGACCTGGAGGGCAGATCATCAGGAATTGTAAATCAGGTGGCTCGAAGGCGGTAGCACTGGCTTTTGTATCTGGATTGTGTGTCCATAATGGCCTCGGAATGTAGGTATGGTCTAATGGGTCCATGGGAGACATTTCTTCTCTAAGGATCCTAGCAGCTCCAAATAGTATGGTGGCTTTCTCGTTGAAGAGAAGAGTGCTGTTTTCCACCTTAGAGGTTCTCCAAACATGGATTCCAAAGACGGGCTGTGGGTCTGGGTGCTTGGAAATTCCCACCAGGGTTATCATTTGGGCCTATGGGAGTACCAGGCCTGCAATGCACGACCTGGAGGTGCAAATGAGAGCGTTTTTTTTAATGCATGCTAATCTGAGTGTCACAATGCCTGATATGCCTAGGGTGGCCCTCATGAGTGGGCCTTGTCTCCTTGGCCATGCAGCTGGCTCCCACTTTAAGGTTGGACACCCATTCCAACTACCAGGATTCCTGCAATGGAGAAGGAATTGTGCTTCAGGTTCCCCCATTGTTAGGGATTCTAGCAAATGTCTGGGGACAGATGCCTGAATCCCAAGGATGGGTAGAGATGAGGGACCTGAGACATGGCCGGTCTCACATGTTGGATATGGGCCCGACTCTCTGAGTGGATGACATGAGTTGAGTGCTCAGGTTCTGTCAGACACAGAACTAGTGGCCAGGGCTGACTATAAATTGGGGATCTCTCGAGGGCCCAGCAGATTGATCTTCATGTAGAGAATCACCAGGCCCTTCTTCTTTCTAAGGGGAAGGCAAAAAGCTGCATTGTGGCTCCAGAATTCCCTATCAAGAGGGCTTCGTGACCAGTAGGGTGAGGATGGAATTGTAAACCCAAGCTATGGTTCAATTCAGTGCCAAGATAAATGCAGTTCCAGTGTGCAGTGTCTGATTCCAGATATCCAGCACCAGAGTAAAGGTGGATGTCAGATGTTTGCTCATGCTGGAGTTATTGTCTATGATGACCGACAAATTGAGGGGTGGCGTCAAGAGGCCATGGAGGATTTCACACGTTTCACACATTTCACACGCTGGGGCATGTGAGATGTTCCAAACAGCAAGACTTCATTCTACCAGACAGGGGGAGTCTGGCTTATTTGCTCCAGGGTCCCCCATGTGGAAAATTTGGGTAGTAGAGCATTCCCGCATGGATGCCTGAAAAGCCAACCTCCATTGACAATTACAGCTGAGGAACATGGCTGGTTGGTTTTTGTGGCTCTGGAATGAAGTACCAAGGCTGGAGTTGGCATGGAGTCTCATGAAAATTGGTAACAATGCAGGTTTGTTACCAGGTAGATCTTACAATATGCTGGTGGCTAAGGGATCATTTAGGATTCATCTATCCTTAGGGTTTGAAACCGGTCGAAGTGCATGGTTTCCTTCTGGAACTGGAGATGTACTGTTATGGGGCTCACGGACTACATGTTGTATCATAAGTTGGTATTCCAGAACAGTCCTCTGACGACAGATGACTGAAAATTTAATCTAGTGTTCTAATAAAATCCTAGGGGAATGTCAGGTTCAATCCTCTGACTCAGGAACATTGACTTAAATGTCTACCTAGATGTAGATAATCAAGGTGTTCCAGACTGTGAATTTGTGTACAGACAGGCAACCAGTATTGGGGTGTGCTCTGGGGCCTTGCAGGTTTCTCCGAATCTGGAAATTTTGGGCAACTTAAATGGGCAGTTTCCTTGCCAATGGTGGGTACAGTCCTGTGGTGTGGCTCCAGAGACCCCATCCTGGGGGGCATGTGAGCCATGGTTTTGGGAGAGAAGTCTGCAAACACAAACATGGGTTAGGTTTAGTGGCAAGGTGATCATAGGCCGAATGCATAGACCTGGAGGGCAGCTCATCAGCAACGGTAAATTGCATGCCTCAAAGGTGGTAGCACAGGCTTTTGAATCTGGATTGTGTATCCACGATGGACTAGGAATGCAGGTGTGGTCTTAGGGTTCCATGGGTGATTTTTCCCCTCAGGTATCCTGGCGGCTCCCTATAGTTTGTTGGCTTTCTCGGAGAGGGAAGAATTCTGTTTTCCATATTAGGGGAGTCCCATAACAGGGATTGCAGAGAAGTTCTCTGGCTCTGGGCACCTGGAAATACCCACCAAGGGTTATGATTTGGGCCTAGGGGCTTACCAGGCCTCCAGTGCAAATCCTGGAGTAAAAACTGATAGCATTTGTTTGAAAGCATGCTCAGGCTGAGGGTCACTATGCCAGCTTTTTCCCAGGATGGCCCTCAGGAGTGGGTGTGGTCTCAATGGCCATGCCAGTAGGCTACCACTCTGAGTGTTGGACACCCTTCCCAACTTCCAGGAACCCTGCCATGAGGAAGGAGGATTTCTCTATTGTGATTCTGGTTCCCCCATTGGTAGGGATTTCAGGAAAGGTCTGGGGACAGATGCCTGAATACCAAGGATGGGTAGAGATGACGGCCCTGGTCCTTGGCCTGTCTCACATGTTGGATATTGGGCCCGCACTCTGGGTGGCTGACACGAGATCAGGTGGCTGACACGAGGTCAGGCTCTGTCAGACACAGCACTAGGGGTCAGGTCTAAAATTCAGGGTTCCCTCGAGGGCCGAGTAGATTGACCCTCATGTGAGTTTCTGGGCAGACTCACTAGGCCCTTCTTCTTTCTATGGGGAAGGCAGAATGCTGAGTTGTGGCTTCAGAATTCCCTATCATAAGGGCCTGCAGACCAGTAGGGTGAGGATGGAATTGTAAACCCAAGCCATGGATAAATTCAGTGACAAGCGAATGGCATTTCCAGTGTGCAGTAGCTGATTCGAATATCCAGCACCAGAGTAAGGGCAAAAGTCAGATGTTTGCTCATGCTGGAGTTTGTGGCTATGATGACCAACAAATGGAGGGGAGGTGACAAGAGCCATAGAGGATTTCCCACACTTGGGCTTGTGATATGCTCCAAAACAGGAAGGTTTCCTTCTATTGGACAGGAGCAGTCTGGTTTGTTTGCTCGAGAGTCCCACATGTGGAAAGTTTGGGTGGCAGAGCACTCCCACATGGATGCCTGGAAAGCACACCTCCATTGAACATTGCAGTTGAGGAACATGGCAGGTTCATTCTGGAAGTACTGGGCGAAGTACCAAGACCTTGAGTTGACATGAAATCTAATGAAGATGGCTCACAGTGCTGGCTTTTTACCAGTGCGACCTAAGAATCTGCTGGTGGCTATGGGCCGAGTAGGATTCATCTACTCTGAGGGTTTGACACAGGTCCAAGAGCACGGCTTCCATCTGGGAAAGGAGATGTTCTGTTTTGGGACCCCCTAATACAACGGTATGTTGTATCATAAGGTGGTACTCCAGAACAGGTCTCTGATTACAGATGCCTGAAAACCTAATCTAGGGTTACAATGAGGTCATAGGGGTATGTCAGGTTTAATCTTCTGACTCGGGACCATTGACTCTGGTGTCTTCCTGGATTCAGGTGATCAGCGTGTTTCAGACTGCACATTTGTGTCCAGAGCAGCCTCCAATATTGGGGTGGGCTCAGGGGCCTTGCAGGTTTCTCCTTATCTCAAGAGTTTGGGCAACTGTAATGGACAAATTTTCCTTGGGGATGGAAGGCACAGTCCTGTGGTGTGGCACCAGAGACCCAAAACTGGAGGACATATAAGCCATGGTTTTGGGAGAGAAGTCTGCAAACACAAACTCAGGTTAAGGTTAGCGGTGAGGTGATCACAGGCCCAATGCATAGACCTGGAGGGCAGCTCGTCAGAAACTTTAAATCAGGTGCCTCGAAGGCGGTAGCACAGGGTTTTGTATCTGGCTTATGTGTCCAGGATGGCCTCAGAATGCAAGTGTGGTCTCATGGATCCATGGGAGATTTTTCCTCTCAACGATCCTGGAAGCTCCCTATACTATGGTGACTTTCTCAGCGAAGGGTAGAGTGCTATTTTCCATCTTAAGGGTGCCCCAAAAGAGGGATTCCAGAGGTGGCCTGTTGTTCTGGGTGCCTGAAAAATCCCTCCATGGGTTAGGAATTAGGCTTAGTGACATATCAGGCCTGCAGTGTGGGATCCTGGAGATGCAACTGAGAGTGTTTGTTTGAAAGCATGCTCAGGTTGGGGGTCACAATGTCTGCTTGTGTCCAGGGTGGCCCTCGTGAGTGGGCAGGGTCTCCTTGGCCATTCAGCTGGTTAACACTCTGAGGTTTGGACACCCATCCCAACAGCCAGGATTCCTGTCATGGGGAAGGAGGATTTCTCTATTGTGCTTCAGGTTCCTCCATTGGCAGGGATTCCAGCAAAGGTCTGGGGACAGATGCCTGAACCAAGAATGGGTAGAGATGACAGACCTGTGCAATGGCCAGTCTCATATTCTGGAGATGGGCCCCACCATATGCGTCCTGACACGAGGTCAGAGATGAGGTTCTGTCAGACACAGCAATATTGGCCAGGGCAACCTATAAATCGGGGTTCCCTCGAGGGTCGAGTAGAATTATCCTCATGTAGTGTTTCTAGGCAGACTCACCAGGCCCTTCTTCTTTCTATGGAGAAGGCAGAATGCTGCGTTGAGGCTGCATAATTCCCTATCAAAAGGGCTTGCAGACCAGTAGGGTGAGGATAGAATTGTAAACCCAAGCTACTTTTTTTTTCCAATTTATTTATTTTCAGAAAAACAGTATTCATTATTTTTTTCACCACACCCAGTGCTCCATGCAAGCCGTGCCCTCTATAATACCCACCACCTGGTACCCCAAACTCACAACCCCCCCCGCCACTTCAAACCCCTCAGATTGTTTTTCAAAGTCGATAGTCTCTCATGGTTCACCTCCCTTTCCAAATTACCAAAAAGCACATACCCTCCCCAATGTCCATAACTCTACCCCCCTTCTGTCAACCCCCCTCCCCCAGCAACCCACAGTTTGTTTCGTGAGATTAAGAGTCACTTATGGTTTGTCTCCCTCTCTATCATATCTTGTTTCATGGATTCTTCTCCTACCCACTTAAGCCCCCATGTTGCATCACCACTTCCTCATATCAGGGAGATCATATGATAGTTGTCTTTCTCCGCTTGACTTATTTGGCTAAGCATGATACGCTCTAGTTCCATCCATGTTGTCGCAAATGGCAAGATCTTGTTTCTTTTGATGGCTGCATAGTATTCCATTGTGTATATATACCACATCTTCCTTATCCATTCATCTGTTGATGGACATCTAGGTTCTTTCCATAGTTTGGCTATTGTGGACATTGCTGCTATAAACATTTGGGAGCACGTGCCCCTCTGGATCACTACGTTTGTATCTTTAGGGTAAATACCCAGTAGTGCAATTGCTGGGTCATAGGGCAGTTCTATTTTCAACATTTTGAGGAACCTCCATGCTGTTTTCCAGAGTGGTTGCACCAGCTTGCATTCCCACCAACAGTGTAGGAGGGTTCCCCTTTCTCCGCATCCTCGCCAGCATCTGTCATTTCCTGACTTGTTGATTTTAGCCATTCTGACTGGTGTGAGGTGATATCTCATTGTGGTTTGGATTTGTATTTCCCTGATGCCGAGTGATATGGAGCACTTTTTCAAGTGTCTGTTGGCCATCTGGATGTCTTCTTTGCAGAAACGTCTGTTCATGTCCTCTGCCCATTTCTTGATTGGATTATTTGTTCTTTGGGTGTTGAGTTTGTTAAGTTCTTTATAGATTTTGGACACTAGTCTTTTATCTGATATGTCGTTGCAAATATCTTCTCCCATTCTGTCAGTTATCTATTGATTTTGTTAACTGTTTCCTTTGCTGTGCAAAAGCTTTTGATCTTGATGAAATCCCAATAGTTCATTTTTGCCTTTGCTTCCCTTGCCTTTGGCGATGTTCCTAGGAAGATGTTGCTGCGGCTGAGGTCAAAGAGGTTGCTGCCTGTGTTCTCCTCAAGGATTTTGATGGATTCCTTTCTCACATTGAGGGCCTTAATCCATTTTGAGTCTATTTTTGTGTGTGGTGTAAGGAAATAGTCCAATTTCATTTTTCTGCACGTGGCTGTCCAATTTTCCCAACACCATTTATTAGAGAGGCTGTCTTTTTTCCATTGGACATTCTTTCCTGCTTTGTCAAAGATTAGTGGACCATAGAGTTGAGGGTCTATTTCTGGGCTCTCTATTCTGTTCCATTGATCTATGTGTCTGTTTTGTGCCAGTGCCATGCTGTCTTGACGATGACAGCTTTGTAATAGAGCTTGAAGTCCAGAATTGTGATGCCACCAACTTTGGCTTTCTTTTTCCATATCCCTTTGGCTATTCGAGGTCTTTTCTGGTTCCATATAAATTTTAATATTATTTGTTCCATTTCTTTGAAAAAGATGGATGGTACTTTGATAGGAATTGCATTACATGAGTAGATTGCTTTAGGTAGCATAGACATTTTCACAAAATTTGTTCTTCTAATCCAGGAGCATGGAACATTTTTCCATTTCTTTGTGTCTTCCTCAATTTCTTTCATGAGTACGTTATAGTTTTCTAGGTATAGATTCTTAGCCTCTTTGGGTAAATTTATTCCTAGGTATCTTATGGTTTGGAGTGCAATTGTAAATGGGATTGACTACTTAATTTCTCTTTCTTCTGTCTTGTTGTTGGTATAGAGAAATGCAACTGATTTCTGTGCATTGATCTTATATCCTGACACTTTACTGAATTCCTGTACATGTTCTCGCAGTTTTGGAGTGGAGTCTTTTGGGTTTTCTACATAGAGTATCGTATCATCTGCGAAAGTGATAGTTTGACTTATTTTTTGCCGATTTGGATGCCTTTAATTTCCTTTTGTTGTCTGATTGCTGAGGCTAGGACTTCTAGTAATATGTTGAATAGCAGTGGTGATAATGGACATCCCTGCCGTGTTCCTGACCTTAGTGGAAAAGCTTTCATTTTTTCTCCATTGAGAATGATGTTTGCGGTGGGCTTTTCATAGAAGGCTTTGATGATATTGAGGTATGTGCCCTCTATCCTTACACTTTGAAGAGTTTTGATCAGGAAGGGATGCTGTACTTTGTCAAATGCATTTTCAGCATCTATTGAGAGTATCATATGATTCTTGTTCTTTCTTTTATTGATGTGTTGTATCACACTGCTTGATTTGCGGGTGTTGAACCAACCTTGCAGCCCTGGGATAAATCCCACTTGTTCGTGGTGAATAATCCTTTTAATGTACTGTTGAATCCTATTGGCTAGTATTTTGGTGAGAATTTTCGCATCTGTGTTCATCAAGGATATTGGTCTATAGCTCTCTTTTTTGATGGGATGCTTTTCTGGTTTTGGGATCAAGGTGATGCTGGCCTCATAAAATGAGTTTGGAAGTTTTCCTTCCATTTCTATTTTTTGGAACACTTTCAGGAGAATAGGAATTGGTTCTTCTTTAAATGTTTGGTAGAATTCCCCCGGGAAGCCGTCTTGCCCTGGGCTTTTGTTTGTTTGGAGATTTTTAATGACTTTTTCAATCTCCTTACTGGTTATGGTTCTGTTCAGGCTTTCTATTTCTTCCTGGTTCAATTTTGGTAGTTTATATGTTTCTAGGAATGCATCCATTTCTTCCAGATTGTCAAATTTCTTGGCGTAGAGTTGCTCATAGTATGTTCTTATAATAGTATGTATTTCTTTGGTGTTAGTTGTGATCTCTCCTCTTTCATTCATGATTTTATTTATTTGGGTCCTTTCTCTTTTCTTTTTGATAAGTCTGGGCAAGGGTTTATCAATTTTATTAATTCTTTCAAAAAACCAGCTCCTAGTTTCTTTGATTTGTTCTATTGTTTTTTTTTTTTTTTTTTGGTTTCTATTTCATTGATATCTGCTCTGATCTTTATGATTTCTCTTCTCCTGCTGGGCTTAGGGTTTCTTTCTTGTTCTTTCTCCAGCTCCTTTAGGTGTACGGTTAGGTTGTTTACCTGAGACCTTTCTTGTTTCTTGAGAAAAGCTTGTACCGCTATATATTTTCCTCTCAGGACTGCCTTTGTTGTGTCCCACAGATTTTGAACCGTTGTATTTTCATTATCATTTGTTTCCATGATTTTTTTCAATACTTCTTTAATTTCCGATTGACCCATTCATTCTTTAGAAGGATGCTGATTAGTCTCCATGTATTTGGGTTCTTTCCAAACTTCTTCTTGTGGTTCAGTTCCAGCTTCAGAGCATTATGGTCTGAAAATATGCAGGGAATGATCCCAGTCTTTTGATACCGGTTGAGTCTTGATTTAGGACCGAGGATGTGATCTATTCTGGAGAATGTTCCATGTGCACTAGAGAAGAATGTGTATTCTGTTGCTTTGGGATGAAATGTTCTGAATATATCTGTGATGTCCATCTCATCCAGTGTATCATAAGGCCTTTATTTACCTGTTGATCTTTTGCTTGGATGATCTGTCCATTTCAGTGAGGGCAGCGTTAAAGTCCCCTACTATTATGTCTTATTGTTGATGTGTTTCTTTGATTTTGTTATTAATTGGTTTATATAGTTGGCTGCTCCCACGTTGGGGGCATAGACATTTAAAATTGTTAGATCTTCTTGTTGGACAGACCCTTTTAGTATGATATAGTGTCCTTCCTCATCTCTTATTATAGTCTTTGGCTTAAAATCTAATTGATCTGATATAAGGATTGCCACTCCTGCTTTCATTGGCCTCACGAGGCCCCCGCTTCATGAAGGTACCATCATGGACATAAACTCCAGGCTCAGCCAACGTCTGTTCCTCACCCTGACTTCAGATGCAGGAGATTTCGATTCAGCCTCTGCAGAGTGGGCCTGTTGTGCCCTTGGCTCCAAACCTCACCCTAGCTTGTGTTTTCAGACTTCCGTCCTCTCACTTCTGGGCCACAAGCCCTCCCTATTGGGAATTCTGTGGCTACAATGAAGCAGTCTGTCTGTCTCCCAAGAAGAAAAACATTTACTATGGGATTGCTCAGAAACCCCAAATGCAAATCAACCTGGTTGGCCCTAGGCAACACCCCAATAGCATAAGCTACCCTAAGCTCTAATACTCTGTCTTACATAGCCTGAGCCCAGACTTTCCGACAGACACCTAGACAGCTGGCTGCATACCCAGCACATTGGGCCCGCCATGGTCTTAGGCCATTCATCCCATCCCATTGACCTGTGTGTCTTCCTGGAGGTATGTTCTGAGGCTATGTCAGACTGTGCATTTTTCCACAGTGGCCTATGAAATTGGGGTGGGCTTAGGGGCCTAGTAGGTTTCTCCTTATCTGGTGGGTTTGGGAAACTGAGATAAGCTGAGAGTCCTCAGGAGAGCAGGCACAGTGATGTTGTGTGGTCCTGGAGGCCCCATCCTGGAGGGCATATGGGTCAGGACTTTGGGTCCAAAGTCTTCAGACACAAACTCAGGTAAGAGTTTGGGTGAGGTGATGGCAGACCCGATCTGCAGACCCTGAGGCCAGCTCCTCAGGATTTGAAATTCAGGTGGCTGAGAGGGAATAAAACAGGCTTTTCTGTCTGACCTGTTTTCTAAGATGGCCACGAAATGTAGGGGTGGCCTCATGGGTTCATGTGAGATTCTACCTCTCTGGGAATTCTGCCTGGCACCCTAGAGTTTGGTGTCTTTCTGGGGGATGGTGGGAGCACGGTTTTCCTTGTCAGGAGTCCCGTCCAAACAGGCATTCAGAGATGGGTTCTGGGTCTGGGAGACTGGATCACCCCAACAAGGCTTAGGATTTGGGCCTAGGGGCATGACAGGCCCGCTCTATGTTCTCCTGGTACAGCTCCTGCGGGGGCTTGTTGGAAATGGGTCCCAGGCTGAGGGTCACAATGCCTGTTTGTGCCCAGATGCCAATGCTGAGTAAAAGTGGTTTCACGGGCCATGCACTTGGGTCCCACTCTGAGGGTTAGACAGCCATCTCAACATTCAGTTTTCCTGCCATGGGAAAGAGGTGTAATTTTTTGTGCCTCAGTGTCCCCCATGGGCAGGAGTTTGAGCTAAGTTCTGGGACAGGTACCTGAATACCCAGGTTGCTTCGAGATGAGATCCTCAGGCCAAGGCAGGACTCACCTGCAGGAAATGGGACCCACTGTCTGGGTGGCTGACAGGAGGTCGGGCTCGAGCTGTGTCAGACAGAGAATTTATGCAGAGGGTGGCATATGATATTGGGGTGCTGTTGAGAGCTGTGCAACTGGATCCTCATGTGGGGTTTCTGTGCAGACCCTTAAGGCACTTCTTCATTCTGGTGAGCAGGCAAATGGCTGCATTATGGCTCCAGAATACCCAAGTTTGAGGTCTTGCAGGCAAGGAGTGTGAGGACAGAGTTCTGAAAACACAAGTTACGGTTAAGTTCAGTGCTGAGCACATGTCCATTCCAATGTACAGCATTTTTTTTGAGATATCCAGCACCTGGGTGAGGATCAGATGTCTGTTCACGCTGGAGTTTGTATCCATGATGGCCAAGGAATGGTGGGGGGGCCTCAAGAATTCTTGGAGGTTTTTCCAAGCTTGAGCTTATGAGCTACTCTAAACATCAAGGTGTCCTACTGCGGGACAGGAGAAGTTCAGTGCTGAGCACATGTCCATTCCAATGTACAGCATTTGTTTTGAGATCTCCAGCACCTGGGCGAGTATCAGATGTCTGCTCATGCTGGAGTTTGTATCCATGATGGCCAAGGAATGGTGGGGAGGCCTCAAGAATTCTTGGAGGTTTTTCCAAGCTTGAGCTTATGAGCTACTCCAAACATCAAGGTGTCCTACTGTGGGACAGGAGAAGTCCACTTACAGGGCTCCAGGTCCCCCATATGGAAGATTCAATAGCAGAGCTCTCTGAATGGAGGCCTTGAAAGCCCATCTCGCGTTACCATTGCAGCTGAAGAGTAGGGCAGGCTTGATCCAATGACACTGATTCCAAGTTCTTAATGATGTGCGTTGACGGAAGTTCTCAGTCTAACGGGTCACTATGCTGCTTGGTGTCCAGGGAGATCTTAGAATGTAGTGGCAGCTCTCAGGCCATGCAGGATTCTCTATCCTGAGGATTAGACCCAGTACCAAGGAGCCAGGTTTCCTTCTCGGGACAGTAGGTGTTCTCTTGTATGGCTCACAGACCACAGGTTGGACCATATGTTGAATTTCCAGAATAGGCCTCTGGGGAGAGAGGCCTCAAAACCTAAGCTAGGGTTCTGATGAGGTTGTAGAGACATGGTAGATTCAATCTTCGGACTCAGTGACATTGACCTGTGTGTCATCCTGGAGGTAGGTAATAAGGCTGTGTCAGGCTGTGCATTTTTTCCAGAGTGGCCTATGAAATTGGGATGCACTCAGGGGCCTTGCAGTTTTCTCTTAATATGGACATTTTGGGAAACTGAGACGGCCAGAGTTTCCTTGGGAGAGCAGGCCCGGTGATGTGTGGTTCTTGAGGCCCCATCCTGGAAGGCATGTGGGTCAAGACTTTGGGAACAAAGACTTCAGACACAAACTTGGGTAAGAGTTAGGAGCGAGGTGATGGCAGTCCCGATTTGCAGACCCTGAGGGAAGCTCCTCAGGATTTGAAATTCAGGTGGCTGGGAGGGAGGAACACAGGCTTTTCTGTCTGGATTGTGTGTGTAGAATGGTCACAAAATGGAGGGGTGACCTCATGGGTCCATGGGATATTCTTCCACTCTGGGGATTCTGCTTGGCACCCAAGAGTATGATGTCTTTCTGGGGAAGAGGAAAACGCTGTTTTCCATCTCAAAGGTCCTGCCAAACAGAGATTCCAGAGATGGGTTCTGGGTACAGGCACCTGGAAACCCACCCACGGCTTCCATTTTGGGCCTAGGGGCATGACAGACCCTCTCTGTGGGATCCTGGTCCAGCTCCCAAGGCGCCTCTTTAGACAGGGGTCTCATTCTGAGGGTCACAATTTCTGTTTGTGCCTAGCTGCCCATCCTGTGTGGGCGTGGTCTCATGGACCACGCACTTGGCTCCCATTCTGATGGTTGGACAGCCATCTCAACATTCAGTTTTCTGGCCATGGGGAAGGAGGATTACACTTTTGTGCTTCAGGTTCCCCTATGGACAGGAATTTGAGGTAAGTCTGGGACCCACGTTGGTTCGAGATGATGGCCTCAGGCAAAGGCTGGACCCACCTGAAGGATATGGGGTCCACTATCTGGGTGGCTGACAGGAGGTCGGGAATTGGGCTGTGTCATACAGAGCATTTGTGCAGAGGTTAGCCTATTATATTGGGGTGCCCTTGAGAGCCATGAAGGAGGATCCTCATGTGGGTTTCGGCGAAGACCCATAGGGAAATTCTTCTTTCTGGTGGGCAGGCAGAAGGCTGTGTTGTGGCTCCAGAATTCCCAATATGGAGGGCTTTCAGGTGAGGAGTGTGAGCACAGAAGTCTGAAAACAGAAGCCACGGATAATCTCTGTGCCGAACACATGGCCATTCCAAAGTGCAGTAGTTTTGAGATATCCAGCAACTGAGTATGGGCGAGGGTCAAATGTCTGCTCATGCTGGAGTTTGTATCCATGATGGTCAATGAATTGTGGGGTGGCCTCAAGAATTCTTGGAGGTTTTCCCAACAGGACCTTGTGAGCTTCTTCAAACAGCAAGATGTCCTACTGCGGGACAGGGCAAGTTTGCTTAGAGGGCTCCAGGGTCCCCCATATGGAAAGATTCGATAGCAGAGGTCTCTGAATGAAAGCCTGGGAAGCCTTCCTTGCAATACTATAGCAGCCGAAAAATATGGCAGGCTTGATCCGCTGGTTCTGGTTCCAATTTCCAAATGATTTGAGTTGACGGATGTTCTCAGTCCAATGAGTTACAATGCTGCTTGGTGTCCAGGGAGACCTTAGAATGTAGCGGTGGGTCTGCGGCCCTGCAGGATTCTCCTACCTGAGGGTTAGACCCAGTTCCCAGGAGCCAGGTTCCCTTCTCGGGACAGGAGGAGTTCTCTTGTATGGCTCGGAGACCACATGTTGGATCATATGTAGGATTTCAAGAACAAGCCTCTGGGCACTGAGGCTTGAATACCTAGTCTAGGGTTCTGATGAGTTGTAGGGGCATGTCATATTCGACCTTTGGACTCAGGGCCTTCAACCTTCGTGTCTTCCTGGAGGTAGGTGCTGAGGCTGTGTGAGACTGTGCATTTTTTCTAGAGTGGCCTATGAAATTGGGGTGGGCTCAGGGGCCTTGCAGGTTTCTCTTAATCTGGACGGTATGGGCAACTGAGATGGCAGAGTTTCCTTCAGAGAACAGGCCCAGTGATGTAGTGTGGTTCTGGTGGCACCATCCTGGAGGCCATGTGGTTAAGGGCTCTGGGATCAAAGTCTTCATACACAAAATTGGGTAAGATTTAGGGGCGAGAAGATGGCAGGCCCGATCTGCATACCCTAGGGCAGCTCCTCGGGATTTGAAATTTGTGAGGCTGGGAGGCAGGAGCAAAGGCTTTTCTGTCTGGCTTGTGTCTAGGATGGCCTCGGAATGGTGGGGTGTCCTCATGTGTCCATGGGATATTCTACCTCTCTGGTCATTCTGCCTAGCACCCAAGAGTTTGGTGTCTTACTGGGGGAAGTAGAGAGCGCGGTTCACCTTGTCAGGGTTCCTGTCAAAACAGGGATTCCAGAGATGGGTTCTGGGTCCTTGTGCCTGGATATCCCCATAAAGGCTTAGGATTTGGGCTTAGGGGCATGACAGTCCCTCTCTGTGGGGCCCTGGTCCAGCTCCCATGGGGACTTGTTGTAAATGGGTCTCAGAGTGGGGGTCACAATGCCTGTTTGTGCCCAGCTGCCCATCCTGAGTGGGCGTTGTCTCTTGTTCCATGCACCTGGATCCCAATCTAACAGTTCTACCACCATCACAACATTTAGTTTTCCTGCGGTGGGGAAGAAGGAGTACTCTTTTGTGCTTCAGTTTCCCCCCATGGACAGGAATTTGAGCTATGTTCTGGGACAGGTACGTGAATACTCAGGTTGGTTAGAGATGAAGGACTCAGGTCAAGGCAGGTCACACCTCCCAGATCCCGCTATCTGGGTGGCTGCCAGGATGTCAGGGCTCGGGCTGTGTCAGACAGAGCATTAGTGCACAAGGTGGCCTATGATATTGGGGTGCCATAGAGGGCCGTGCAGGTGGATCCTCATGTGGGTTTTCATGCATACCCATAGGGCACTTCTTTCTGGTGTGCAGACCGAAGTCTGCACTTTGGCTCCCAAATTCCCAATATGGAGGGCTTGAGGGCAAGGAGTGTGAGAACAGAAGGCTGAAAACACAAGATATGGTTAAGCTCAGTGCCGAGTACATGGCCATTCCAATGTGCAGTGGTTGTTTCGAGATCTCCAACACCTAAGTACGGGTGAGAGTCAGATGTCTGCTCATGATGGAGATGTATCTGTGATGGCCAACCAACAAAATATCCAGAACCTGAGTCAGGGTGGATGTCAGATGTTTGCTCACATTGGAAATGTGTCTATGATGACCGAGAAACGGAGGAGTGGCATCAAGAGGCCATGGAGGATTCCCCATGCTGATGAATGTGAGATGTTCCAAACAGCAAGATTTCTTTTTCTACTGGACAGGTGGAGCCTGGTTTGTTTGATCCAGGGTCCCCATGTGAAAAGTATGGGCAGCAGTGCTCTTCCGCATGGATGCCTGGAAAGCACACCTCCATTGACCAATGCAGCTGTGGAACATGGCAGGTTCTTTAGGGTGGCTCTGGGGCAAAGTACCAAGGCCTTGAGTTGACAAGGAATCTCTTACAGATGGGACACAATGCTGGTTTATTATCAGGTAGATCTTAGAATGTGTTGATGGCTAAGGTGCCATGCATGATTCTCCTACCCTGAGGGTTTAACACAGGTCGAAGTGCAAGGTTTCCTTCTGGGGACAGGAGATGTAGTGTTGTGTGGCTCAGGGACCACATGTTGTATCATAAGTTCGTATTCCAGAACAGGCCTCTGAATACAGATGCCTGACAACATAATCTAGGGTTCCAATGAGTTCTCAGGAGCATGAGAGTTTCAATCTTCAGACTCAGGACAGTTGACTTGGGTATCTGCCTGGATGTAGGTGATCAGGGTGTTTCAGACTGCACACTTGTGTCTAGAGTAGCCTCCAATATTGGGGTGGCCTTAGAGGGCTTGCATGTTTCAACCTACTCTGGAGGGTTTGGGTAACTGTAACAGATGCAATTTCCATGGGGATGGCAGGCACAGTCCTGTTTTGTGGCTCCAGAGACCCCATCCTAGAGGGCATGTGTGCCATGGTTTTGGGAGAGAAGTCTGCAAACACAAACTCGGTTTAGGGTTAATGGCGAGGTTATCGCACGGCAATATGTAGACCTGGAGGGCTATGCGTCAGGAATAGTAACTCGAGTGACTCGAAGGTGGAAGTACAGGCTTTTATATCTGGATTGTGTTTCCAGGATGGCCTCAGAATGCAGCTGTGTTCTCATGGGTCCATGGGACATTTTTCCTCTCTAAGGATACTGGCGGCTCCCAATAGTTTGATGGCTTTTCAGGATGGGAAGAGTGCTATTTTCGATCTTAGGGGTGCCCCAAAACAGGGATTCCAGAGACAGGCTCTGGGTCTGGGTGCCTGGAAAATCCCACCAAGTGTTAGGATTTGGGTCTACGGGCATACCAGGCCTGCAGTGCGGGATCCTGGTAGTGTAACCGAGAGGGCTTGTTTGAAAGCATGCTCAGGCTGAGCATCACAATGCATGTTTGTAACCAGGGCGGCCCTCATGAATAGGCAAGGTCCCATTGCCCATGTGCTGGCTCCCACCCTGAGTGATGGACACCCATTCCAATGGCCAGTTTTCCAGCCATGGGGAAGGAGGAGTTATATATTTTGCTACAGTTTCCCCCATTGGCAGGGATTCCAGCCAAGGTCTGGTGACATATGACTGAATACCAAGGATGCATAGAGATGACAGATTTTGGGATACGGGCCCCACTCTCTGGTTGGCAGACATGAGGTCTTCACTCAGGCTCTGTCAGACACAGCACTAGTGGCCAGAGAAGGCTATAAATAGGGATTCCCTCGAGGGCCGAGCTGAATGATCCTCATGTGGGGTGTCTGTGCAGACTCACAAAGCACTTCTTCTTTCTATGGGGCAGGCAAAATGCTGCATGGTGGCTCCAGAATTCCCTATCAAGATGGCTTGGGGACAAGTAGGGTCAGAATGCCATTGCAAACACCAGCTATGAATAAATTGAGTGCCAAGCGTAACTCAGTTCCAATGTGCAGCAGCTTATATGAGATATCCAGCACCTGTGCAAGGGCAGATGTCAAATGTTTGCTCACACTGGAGTTTGTGTCTATGATGGCCAACAAATGGAGGGGTAGCTTCAAGAGGCCATGGAGGATTACCCACGCTTAGTATTTTGAGCTGCTCCAAACAATGAAGTTTCCTTCTAATGGAAATGAGGAGTCTGGTTTGTTTCCACCAGGGTTCCCCATGTGGAAAGTTTGGGTAGCAGAGCCCTCCCACATGGATGACTGGAAAGCACACGTCCAATGATCATTGCAGCTGAGGAACATGACAGGTTCATTTTGGTGGATCTGGGGCCAAGTACCAAGGCCTTGAGTTGACTTGGAATCTCTTGCAGAGGTGTCCCAATACTGTTTTTTTTTTATATATATATAAGGGAGTCCTTAAAATGTGATGGTTGCTAAGGGGCCATGAAGGCTTCTCCTACCCTGAGGGTTTGGCACAGGACGATGTGCATAGTTCCCTTCTTGGGAGAAGAGATGTTCTGTTTTTGGTTCAGGGTACATATGTTGTATCCTAACTTAGTATTCAAGAACAGGCCTCTTAGGAGAGATTCTTGAAACCTAATCTAGGGTTCCAATGATGTTCTAGGTGCACGTCAGGTTCAATTTTCTGACTAGGGAACATTGACTTGGGTGTCAGCCTGGATGTAGGTGATCAGGGTATTTCAGACTGTGCATTTGCATCCAGAGCCACTTCCAATATTGGAATATTGGGGTGGGCTCAGGGACCTTACAGGTTTCTCCTAACTTGGAGGCTTTGGGGAACTGTGATGGGCACAGTTTCCTTGGGGATGGCAGGCCCAGGCCTGTGGTAAGTCTCCAGAGACCCAATCCTGGAAGGCATGAGAGCCATGGTTTTTGGAGGAAAGTCTGCAAACACAAATTTGCATTAGGGATAGTGCCGAGGTGATCACAGGTCCAATGCATAGACCTAGAGGGCAACACTTCAGGAACTGTAATTAAGGTGACTGGAAGCTGGTAGCACAGGCTTTTCTATATGGATTGTGTGTCCAGGATGGGCTCAGAATATAGGTGTGGTCTCATGGTTCAATGGGAGACTTTTCCTCTCTAAGGATCCTGGTGGCTCTCCTTAGATTAGTGGCTTTTTTGGAGAAGAAAAGAGTGCTCTTTTCCATCTTAGGGGTGCCCCAAAACAGGGAAGTGTGCTGTTTTACAACTTAGGGGTACCCCAAAACAAGGATTCCAGAGACGGGCTCTGCGTCTGGGCACCTGGAAAATCCCACCAAGTGTTAGAATTTGGGCCTACGGGTGTTCCAGACCTGCAATGCAGGACCTAGTGGTGTAACTTAGAGGGCTTGTTTGAAAGCATGCTCGGGCTGAGGGTCACCATGCCTGTTTGTGCCCAGGGGGGCCCTCAGGAGAGGGCATGGTCTCATTGGCCTTACAGTTGGCTCCCGCTTGAGGGTTGGACACCCATAGAAACAGCCAGGTTTCCTGCCATGGAAAAAGGAGTTCTCTATTGTGCTTCAGGTACCCCCATTGGCAGGTTTTCCAGCAAAGGTCTGGGAAAAGGTGCCTGAATACCAAGGATATGTAGACATGACGTACTTGGGCCATGGCTGGTCTCACATGCTGGTAATGGTGCCCACTCTCTTGGTGGCTGACACTGTTGATACTCATGCTCTGTCAGACACAGCCTAGCGGCTAGGGCAGTCTATAAATCGGGGTTCCCTTGAGGGCCGAGCATATTTATCCTCATGTGCCGTTTCTGGGCAGACTCACCAGGCACCTCTTCTTTCTATGGGTAAGTCAGAATGCTGCATTGTGGCTCCAGTATTCCCTATCTGAGGGCTTGGGGACTAGTAGGGTGATGATGGATTTGTAAACACAAGCCCAAGTAGAAAGCAGTTCCAATGTGCAGCGGCTTATTCAAGATATCCAGCAGCTGAGTAAGGGCAGATGTCAGATATTTGCTCACACTGAATTTGTGTCTATTTTGACCGACCAGTTGAGGGTGGCAACAAGAGGCCATGGAGGATTTCCCACGCCAAACTTGGGAGATGCTCCGAACAGCAAGGTTTCCTTCTACAGGACTGTTGGAGTCTGGTTTGTTTGCTCCAGGATCCCCCATGTGGAAAGTATGGGTAGCAGAGCCCTTCAACTGGGATGCCTGGAATGCACAACTCCATTGACATTTGCAGCTTAGGAAACATGAGAGGTTCGTTCTGGTGGCTCTGGGACGAAGTACCCAGGCCTTGATTTGACAGGAATCACTTGCAGTTTGGTCACAATGCTGGTTTGTTATGAGGGAGATCTTAGAATGTGCTGGTGGCTAATGTGCCATGCAGGATTCTCGTACACAGAAGTTTGGCACAGGTCAAAAACACGATTTCCTTCCTGGGACAGGCGATGTTCTGTTGTGTAGCTCAGGGACAACGTGATGTATCCTAACTTAGTATTCCAGAACAGGCCTCTAAGCACAGATGCCTATAATCCTAATCTAGGGTTCCAATACAGTCCTAGGGGCATGTCAGGTTCATTCTTCTAACTCAGGAACATTGACTTGGCTGTCTTCCTGGATGTAGGTGATCAGGTTGTTTCAGACTGTGCATTTGCGTCCAGTTTGGGCGCCAATATTAGGGTTGGCTCAGGGGCCTAGCAGATTTCTCCTAATCTGAAATTTTGGGAAACTGTGACAGGCCCAGCTCTTGGGGATAGCAGCACAGTCCTGTAGTGTGGTTCCGGAGACCCCATCCTGTTTGGCATGTGATCCATGTTTTTTGGAGAGAAATCTGCAAACACAAATTCAGGTTAGGGTTAGTGGCGTGGTGGTCTCAAGCCTAATGTGTAGACCTGGAGGGCAGCTCATCAGAAACTGTAATTGGGGTGACGGGAAGGCGGTATCACAGACTTTTCTATCAGGATTTTGTGTCCAGGATAGCCTTGTAATGCAGGTGTTTTCTCATGGGTCCATGGGACACTTTTCCTCTCTAAGGATTCTGGAGGCTCCCCATAGTTTGATGGCATTTTCGGGAAGGGGGAAATGCACTTTTCCATCTTAAGGGTGTCCCAAAACAGGGATTCCAGAGATGGGCTCTGAGTCTGGGCACCTGGAAAAGCTCACCAAGTGTTAGGATTTGGGCCTAGGGGTGTAACAGAACTGCAATGCAGGATCCTGGTGGTGTAACTGAGAGGACTTGTTTGAAAGCATGAAGAAGGGCCTGGTGAGTCTGCCCAGAAACTCCCCATGAAGATCAATGTACTTGGCCCTCAAGGGAACCGGATTTATACTCTACCCTGGCCACTAGTGCTGTGTCTGACAGTGCCTGATCCCTGACTTCGTGTCAGCGACCCAGAGTGCGGAGTCCATATCCAGCATGTGAGACCAGCCATGGCCCAGGGCCATCATCTCTACCCATCCTTGGTATTCATGCAACTGTCCCAGACCTTTGCTGAAATCCCTACCAACGTGGGAACCTGAAGCACAATAGAAAACTCCCCGTTCCATATGGCAGGAATCCTGACTGTTGGAATAGATGTCAAACCCTCTGAATGGGAACCAGCTGCATGGTCAAGGAGACCACGCCCACTCCTGAGGGCCGCCCTGAACACAAGCAGGCATTGTGCCCCTCAGTCGGAGAATGCTTTCAAAGAAACACTCTCAGTTGCAACTCCAGGATCTGGCATTGCATGACTGGCATGCACCTAGACCTGAATGCTAACTCTTGGTAGGATTTTCCATGTGCCCATTCCCAGAGTCCGTCACTGGAATCTCTGTTTTGGGGCACCACTAAGATGGAAAACAGCACTCGTCGCTTCCCTTAGAAAGCAATCAAACTTTTGGGAGCTGCCGGGATCCTTCAGAGAAAAAAATCTCCCATGCACCCATGAGACAACACCTGCATTCCGAAGCCATCGTGGATACAAAATCCAGATATAATAGTCTGTGCTATTGCCTTCGAATCACCTGATTTACAGTTCCTGACGTCCTGCCTACCAGGTCTATGCATTGGGCCTGTGATCATCTAACCACTAATCCTAACCCGAGTTTGTGTTTGCAGATCTCCCTCCCAAAACAATGGCTCACATGCCCTTCAGGATGGGGTCTCTGGAGTCACACCAAAGGACTGTGCCTGCCATCCCCAAGGAAACTCTGCCCATCACAGTTGCACAAAACCTCGTGATTAGGAGAAACCTGCAAGCCACCTGAGCCCACTCCAATATTGGAGGCTGTTCTGGATGCAAATGCGCAGTTTGAAACACCTTGATCACCTCCATCCAGGCAGATACCCAAGTCAATGGTCCTGAGTCAGATAATTGAATATGACATGGCACTAGGAGCTCATTGGAAGAGGGTTTAGCTTTTCAGGCATCTGTCTTCAGAGGCCTCTCCTGGACTACCAACTTATGATACAACATATGGTCCCTGAGCCCCACAACAGAAAATCTCTTGTCCCCAGATGGAAGCCGTGCTCTTGGACCTCTGTCTAACTCTCAGGGTATATGTTTCTGCACGGCCCCTTAGCCACCAGAGCATTCTAAGAACGCCCTGGTAACAAACGTGCATTGTGACCCATCTTCATGAGGCTCCATGTCAACTCAAGGCCCTGGTACTTCGCCACAGAGCCACCAGAACGAACATGACATGTTCCTCAGCTTCAATGGTCAAGGGATATTTGCTTTCCATGCCTCCATATGGGATTGCTCTGCTACAGAAAATTTTCCACATGAGAAACTGGAGCAAACAAAGCAGACTCCTCCTGTCCGGTAGAAAGAAACTTTGAAGTTTGGAGTATCTCACAAGCCCCAGGGTGTGAAAACCTCCATGGCCTCTTGATGCCACCCCTCCATTTGTCAGTCATCATAGACACAAACTCCAGCCTGGGCAAACATCTGACATCCGCCCATATTCAGGTGCTGATATTGGAATCAGTCGCTGCACACTGGAACTGCCTTTCGCTTGGCACTGAATTTAACCCTAGATTCAGATTACAATTTCATCCTCACCCTACTGGTCTGGCATAACTCTTGATAGGGAATTCTGGAGCCACAACGCTCCATTCTGCTTTCTGCATAGAAAGAAGGACCAGGTGAGTCTGCCTAAAAACTGTGCATGAGGATCAATATACTCAGTCCAGGAGGGAACCCCTATTCATAGTTTACCCTGGCCACAAGTGCTGTTTCTGACAGAACCTGAGCCCCTCGTGTCAGCCACCCAGATGGTGGGGCCCATATTGAGTATGTGAGACCGGCCATGGCCCAGGGCCAGCATTACTAACCATTCTTGGTATTCAGGAATCTGTCCCCTCTACCTTAGCTGGAATCCCTACCAATGGGGGAACCTGAAGCACAATAGAGAACTCCTCCTTCCGCATGACAGGAATCCTGGCTTTTGGATGGGTGTCCAAACCTCAGAATGGGAACTGGATGCATGGCCAAGTAGAAAACACCCACTCCTGATGGCCTCCTGGGCAAAGAAGGCATTGTGACCCTCAACTTGAGCATGTGTTCAAATAAACTCTCTCAGCTGCATCTCCAGGATCCCGCACTGCAGGCCTTGTATGGCCCTGGGCCCAAATCCTAATCCTTGGTGGGATTTTCCAAGCACTTAGAACCAGAGCCCATCTCTGGATTCCTTGTTTTGGGGCACAACTAAGCTGGAAAATAGCACTCATCCCTTCCCCGAGAAATCCACCAAACTATGGGGAACCGCCAGGATCCTTGAGAGGAAAAATCTCCCATGGACCCATGAGACCACACCTGCATTAAAGTCCATCCTGGAAATTAAATCCAGATAGAATTGCCTGTGCTACTGCCTTCGAGTCACCTGATTTACAGTTCCAGACTTGCTGTCCTCCAGGTTATGCATTGGGTTGCGATCACCTCGCCACTAACCCTTACCCAAGTTTGTATTTGCAGACTTCTCTCCCAAAATCATGGCTCACATGCCCTCCACGATGGGGTCTCTGGAGCAACACCAAAGGATTGTGCCTGCCTTCCCAAAGGAAACTGTGCCCGTCACAGTTGCCAAAACCCTCCAGATAAGGAAATAACTGCAAGGGCCATGAGCCCACCACAATATTTGATGCCGCTCTGGAAGCAAATGCGCAGTCTGAAATACCCTGATCACCTCCCTCCAGGGAGACACCAGAGGCAATGGTCCTGAGTAAGAAGATTGAACCTGACATGCCCCTAGGACTTCCTTGGAACCCTAGATTAGGTTTTCAGGCATCTTTCATCAGAGGCCTGTTCTGGAATACCAACTTATGATACAACATATGGTCCCTGAGCCACACAACAGAACATCTGCTGTCCCCAGACGGAATCCGGGCTCTTGGCCCTGTGTCAAATCCTCAGGGCAGATGAATCATGCACTGCCCCTTACCCACCAGCACATTTTTAGATATCCCTGGTAATAAACCAGCATTGTGACCTATCGTCATGAGATTCCATGTCTAACCCAGTCCTTGGTACTTGGTACTTCGCCTCAGAACCACCAGAATGAACCTGCCATGTTCCTCAGCAAAACTGGTCAATGGAGGTGTGCTTTCCAGGCATCCATGCTCAAGAGCTATGCTACCCATTCTTTCCATATGTGGGACCTTAGAGCAAAGAAACCAGACTACCCCTGTTGGGTAGAAGGAAACCTTGCTGTTTGGAGTATCTCACAAGTCCCAGCCTGGGAAGTCCTCCATGTCCTCTTGACACTGCCCCTCCATTTGTGGGTCATCATAAACACAAACTCCAGCATGAGCAAATATCTGACATCCACCCTTACTCAGGTGCTGGATATTCAATTCAACCTCTGCACACTGGAAGTGCCTTTCACTTGATACAGAATGTAACCATAGCTTGGGTTTACAATTTCATCTGCATTCTCCTGTTCCACAAGCCCTCTTGAGAGGGAATTCTGGAGCCACAGTGTAGCATTCTGCCTTCCCCATAGAAACAAGAAGGGCCTGGTGAGACTGCCCAGAAACCCTACATGAGCATCAATCTGCTCGGCACTCAAGGGAACCCCGATTTATAGGCTGCCCTGGGCACTACTGCTATGTCTGTCAGATCCTGAGCCAAGACCTAGTGTCAGCCATCCAGGGATCGGGGCCCATATCCACGATTTGAGACTGGCCATGGCCCATATCCATCATCTCTACCCATCCTTGGTATTCAGGCATCTGTCCCCAGACCTTTGCTGGAATCTCTACTAATGGGGGAACCTAGAGCACTATGGAGAACTCCTCTTTCCCCATGGCAGGATTCTTGATGTTGGGATGAGTGTACAACCCTCAAAGTGGGAGCCATCTGCATGGATAAGGAGACCACACCTACTCATGAGGGCCACCCTGGGTACAAGCAGGCATTTTGACCCTCATCCTGAGCATATTTTCAAACAAGCCCTCTCAGTTGAACCTCCAGGATCTCGCATGCAGGCCTGGTAAGCCACTAGGCCCAAATCCTAACACTTGGTGGGATTTTTCAGGGGAACAGACCCAGAGCCCATGTCTGGAATCCCTATTTTGGGGCACCTCTATCATGGAAAACAGAAATCTTCCCTTCCACAAGAAAGCCACCAACTATTGGGAGCCGCCAGGATCCTTAGAGAGGAAAAATCTCCCATGGACCCATGAGGCCATACCTGCATTCTGAGGCAATTTTGGACACACAATCCAGAAAGAAAAGCCTATGCTACCGCCTTTGAGCCACCTGATTAACAGTTCCTGATGAGCTGCCATCCATGTCTATGCATTGGGCCTGTGATCACCTTGACACTAACCCTAACACGAGTTTGTGTTTGCAGACTTCCCTCCCAAACCATGGCTCACATGCCCTCCAGGTTGTGGTATCTGGAGCCACACCACGGGAGTGTACCTGTCTTCCCCTAGGAAACTGTGCCTGTCACTATTGAACAAACCCTCTAGATGAGGAGAAACCTGTAAAGCCCCTGAGCCCACCCCAATATTGGAGGCCACTCTGGATGCAAATGCGGTCTAACACACCCTATCACCTAAATCCAGGCTGACAGCCAAGTCAATGTTCCTGAGACAGAAGATAGAATCTGACATGCCTCTAGGATTCATTGGAACCCTAGATTAGGTTTTCAGGTATCTGTACCTAGAGGGTTGTTCTGAATATCAACTTATGATACAACATGGTTTCTGAGCCACACAACAGAACATCTCCTGTCCCCAGAAGGAAGCCGTGCTCTTGGACCTGAATCAAGCACTCTGTGTAGATGAATCCTGCAAGGCCCCCTGGCAAGCAGCACATTCTATGATATCCCTGACAACAAACCAGCATTGTGACCCATCTTCATGAGAGTCCTTGACAACTCAAGGCATGGTACTTCACCCCAGAGCCACCAGAACGAAACTGCCATATTCCTCAGCCTCCATGGTCAATGTAGGTGTACTTTACAGAGCAGGAGTGCTCTGATAACAACTTTCCACATGGGGAACCCTGGAAAAAACAAACCAGACTCCCCTGTATGATAAAAAGAAACCTTGCTGTATGGAGCATCTCACAAGCTTGAGAGTGGGTGATCCTCCATGGCCTCTTGAGGCCACCCATCCATTTGTTGGTCATGATAGATACAAACTCCAGCATGAGCAATCAACTGACATCGGCACTTACTCAAGTGATGGATATTTCAATCAGCTGCTACACACTGGAATTGCCTTTTTTTGGCACTGAATTCAAAAGTAGCTTGGGTTGGGGAGGAGTCAAGATGGCGGAGAAGTAGCAGCCTGAGACTACTTCAGCTAGCAGGAGATCAGCTAGAGAGCTTATCTAAAGATTGCAAACACTAGGAAATCCATCGGCAGATCGAAGAGAAGAAGAACAGCAATTCTAAAAACAGAAAAACAACCACTTTCTGAAAGGTAGGACTGGCGGAGAAGTGAATCCAAAGTGACGGGAAGATAGACCCCAGGGGGAGGGGCCGGATCCCGGCAAGCAGCGGAGCAACAGAGCACAAAATCAGGACTTTTAAAAGTCTGTTCTGCTGAGGGACACCACTCCAGAGGCTAAACCGGGATGAAGCCCACGCGGGGTTGGTGTGGCCTCAGGTCTTGCAGGGTCACAGAAGGATGGGGGGTGTCTGATTGTTGCAGAGTTTGTGGATATTGGAATAGGAAAGCTGGCTACAGAGACAGAGCCGACAGTAAGCTCACAGTTCGGTGTTGCCTTGAACTGGTCGCATGCTCCGTGAGCTCGGAGCACGGCAGGAGGTTAGGAAGACGGGAGTTACTAGGAGCTGTTCGCTGAGGGTGCACTGGGGAGCGGGGCCCCGGGATCACGGCTCCTCTTGGCCAGAGAACAGGAGGCTGCCATTTGTATTCCCATCCTCCAGAACTCTATGAAAAGCGCTCAGGGAACAAAAGCTCCTGAAAGCAAAGCCAAGCGGATCATTCAGCTCGGCCCCTGGTAAGGGTGGTGCAATTCCGCCTGGGGCAAAGACACTTGAGAATCACTACAACAGGCCCCTGCCCCAGAAGACCAACAAGAAATCCAGGCAAGACCAAGTTCACCTACCAAGGACTGCAGTTTCAATATCAAAGAGAGCAGCAGAATTCCGGAGGAGGAGAAAACAAACCTCGGAACTCATGGCTTTCTCCCTGTGATTTTTTAGTCTTGCAGTTAATTTAATTTTTTTCTTTTTCATTTTTTTCTCTTCTTCTGCTAAAATTTTTTTTAACTTTTACCCTTTTCTTTTTTAACGTTTTTTAACTAGTTTATCTAATATATATATTATATATATTTCTTTTTTATAATTTTCTTTATTCGTTTTCTTTTTTTAATTCTTTTTTCTCTTTTTTTTTCTTTCTTTATTTTTGAACCTCTTTTTATCCCCAAATCAGAAGAGATCCTAATCTCTTCGATCTCTTTTTTTAATTCTTTTTCTAAATCTTGATTGAATTCTTAATTCAATCTCTTTTTTAAATTCTTTTTTTCTTTCTTTATTTTTGAACCTCTTTTTATCCCCAAATCAGAAGAGATCCCAATCTCTTCAATCTCTTTTTTAACGATTTTTTAAATTCTTGATTGAATTTTTAATTCAATCTCTTTTTTAATTCTTTTTTTTTTCTTTTCTTTTCTTTCTTTCTTTTTGAAGTTCTTTTTTATCCTCAAATCAGAATAGATCCCAATCAAAAGAGATTGGGAGATCCCAATCAGAGGAGATCCCTCACTCAATCGTGATCTCTTCTGATTTGGTTAAAGCATGTTTTCCTGGAATTGTTGCCACCCTTTTAGTATTTTACTTGCTCCTTCATATACTCTTAGCTCAACAAAATGACAAGGCGGAAAAATTCACAACAAAAAAAAGAACAAGAGGCAGTACCTAAGGCTAGGGACATAATCAATACAGACATTGGTAATATGTCAGATCTAGAGTTCAAAATGACAATTCTCAAGGTTCTAGCCGGGCTTGAAAAGGCATGGAAGATATTAGAGAAACACTCTCCGGAGATATAAAAGCCATTTCTGGAGAAATAAAAGAACTAAAATCTAAGCAAGTAGAAATAAAAAAAAAGCTATTAATGAGATTCAATCAAATATAGAGGGCACGGCTTGCATAGAGTACTGGGTGTGGTGAAAAAATAATAAATACTGTTTTTCTGAAAATAAATAAATTGGAAAAAATAAAAAAAATGGAGGCTCTCACTGCTAGGATAAATGAGGCAGAAGAAAGAATTAGCGATATAGAAGACCAAATGACAGAGAGTAAAGAAGCTGAGCAAAAGAGGGACAAACAGCTACTGGACCATGAGGGGAGAATTCGAGAGATAAGTGACACCATAAGACGAAACAACATTAAAATAGTTGGAATTCCAGAAGAAGAAGAAAGAGAGAGGGGAGCAGAAGGTATACTGCAGAGAATTACCGGGGAGAATTTCCCCAATATGGCAAAGGGAAGGAGCATCAAAATTCAGGAGGTTCAGAGAACGCCCCTCAAAATCAGTAAGAATAGGCCCACACCCCGTCACCTAATAGTAAAATTTACAAGCCTTAGTGACAAAGAGAAAATCCTGAAAGTAGCCCGGGAAAAGAAGTCTGTAACATACAATGGTAAAAGTATTAGATTGGCAGCTGACTTATCCACAAAGACCTGGCAGGCCAGAAGGAGCTGGCATGATATTTTCAGAGCACTAAACGAGAAAAACATGCAGCCAAGAATACTATATCCAGCTAGGCTATCATTGAAAATAGAAGGAGAGATAAAAAGGTTCCAGGACAAACAAAAACTGAAAGAATTTGCAAACACCAAACCAGCTCTACAGGAAATACTGAAAGGGGTCCTCTAAGCAAAGAGAGAGCCTACAAGTGGTAGATCAGAAAGGAACAGAGACAATATACAGTAACAGTCACCTTACAGGCAATAGAATGGCACTAAATCATATCTCTCAATAGTTACCCTGAATGTTAATGGGCTAAATGCCCCAATTAAAAGACACAGGGTATCAGAATGTATAAAAAATCAAAACCCATCTATATGTTGCCTCCAAGAAACTCATATTAAGCCCGAAGACAACTCCAGATTTAAAGTGAGGGGGTGGAAAAGAATTTACCATGCTAATGGACATCAGAAAAAAGCAGGAGTAGCAATCCTTATATCAGACCAATTAGATTTTAAGCCAAAGACTATAATAAGAGATGAGGAAGGACACTATATCATACTCAAAGGGTCTGTCCAACAAGAAGATCTAACAATTTTAAATATCTATGCCCCCAACGTAGGAGCAGCCAACTATATAAACCAATTAATAACAAAATCAAAGAAACAAACCAACAATAAGACATAATAGTAGGGGACTTTAACACTCCCCTCACTGAAATGGACAGATCATCCAAGCAAAAGATCAACAGGGAAATAAAGGCCTTAAATGATACACTGGATGAGATGGACATCACAGATATATTCAGAACATTTCATCCCAAAGCAACGGAATACACATTCTTCTCTAGTTCACATGGAACATTCTCCAGAATAGATCACATACTCGGTCCTAAATCAGGACTCAACCGGTATCAAAAGATTGGGATCATTTCCTGCATATTTTCAGACCAAAATGCTCTGAAGCTGGAACTCAACCACAAGAGGAAGTTTGGAAAGAACCCAAATACATGGAGACTAATCAGCATCCTTCTAAAGAATGAATGGGTCAACCGGAAATTAAAGAAGAATTGAAAAAAAGTCATGGAAACAAATGATAATGAAAATACAAAGGTTCAAAATCTGTGGGACACAACAAAGGCAGTCCTGAGAGGAAAATATATAGCGGTAAAGCTTTTCTCAAGAAACAAGAAAGGTCTCAGGTACACAACCTAAATGTACACCTAAAGGAGCTGGAGAAAGAACAAGAAAGAAACACTAAGCCCAGCAGGAGAAGAGAAATCATAAAGATCAGAGCAGAAATCAATGAAATAGAACCCAAAAAACAATAAAACAAATCAACGAAACTAGGAGCTGGTTCTTTGAAAGAATTAATAAAATTGATAAACACTTGGCCAGACTTATCAAAAAGAAAGGAGAAAGGACCCAAATAAATAAAATCATGAATGAAAGAGGAGAGATCACAACTAACACCAAAGAAATGCAAACTATTATAAGAACATACTATGAGCAAATCTACGCCAAGAAATTTGACAATCTGGAAGAAATGGATGCATTCCTAGAAACATATAAACTACCACAACTGAACCAGGAAGAAATAGAAAACCTGAACAGACCCATAACCAGTAAGGAGATTGAAAAAGTCATTAAAAATCTCCAAACAAACAAAAGCCCAGGGCCAGATGGATTCCCGGGGGAATTCTACCAAACATTTAAAGAAGAACTAATTCCTATTCTCCTGAAACTGTTCCAAAAAATAGAAATGGAAGGAAAACTTCCAAACTCATTGTATGAGGACAGCATCACCTTGATCCCAAAACCAGACAAGGATCCCATCAAAAAAGAGAGCTATAGACCAATATCCTTGCTGAACACAGGTGCGAAAATTCTCACCAAAATACTAGCCCATAGGATTCAACAGTACATTAAAAGGATTATTCACCACGACCAAGTGGGATTTATCCCAGGGCTGCAAGGTTGGTTCAACATCCGCAAATCAGTCAATATGATACAACACATCAATAAAAGAAAGAACAAGAACCATATGAAACTCTCAATAGATACTGAAAAAAGTATTTGACAAAGTACAGCATCCCTTCCTGATCAAAACTCTTCAAAGTGTAGGGATAGAGGGCACATACCTCAATATCATCAAAGCCATCTATGAAAAGCCCACTGCAAATATCATTCTCAATGGAGAAAAACATAAAGCTTTTCCACTAAGGTCAGGAACATGGGAGAAATGTCCATTATCACCACTGCTATTCAACATAGTACTAGAAGTCCTAGCCTCAGCAATCAGACAACAAAAGGAAATTAAAGGCATCCAAATCGGCAAAGAAGAACTCAAATTATCACTCTTCGCAGATGATATGATACTCTATGTGGAAACCCCAAAAGACTCCACTCCAAAACTGCTAGAACTTGTACAGGAATTCAGTAAAGTGTCAGGATATAAGATCAATGCACAGAAATCAGTTGCATTTCTCTACACCAACAACAAGACAGAAGAAAGAGAAATTAAGGAGTCAATCCCATTTACAATTGCACCCAAAACCACAAGATACCTAGGAATAAACCTAACCAAAGAGGCTAAGAATCTATACTCAGAAAACTATAAAGTACTCATGAAAGAAATTGAGGAAGACACAAAGAAATGGAAAAATGTTCCATACTCCTGGATTAGAAGAAAAAATTTTGTGAAAATGTCTATGCTACCTAAAGCAATCTACTCATTTAATGCAATTCCTATCAAAGTATCATCCATCTTTTTCAAAGAAATGGAACAAATAATATTAAAATTTATATGGAACCAGAAAAGACCTCGAATAGCCAAAGTGATATGGAAAAAGAAAGCCAAAGTTGGTGGCATCACAATTCTGGACTTCAAGCTCTATTACAAAGCTGTCATCGTCAAGACAGCATGGCACTGGCACAAAACAGACACATAGATCAATGGAACAGAATAGAGAGCCCAGAAATAGACCGTCAACTTTATGGTCCACTAATCTTTGACAAAGCAGGAAAGAATGTCCAATGGAAAAAAGACAGCCTCTCTAATAAATGGTGTTGGGAAAATTGGACAGCCACGTGCAGAAAAATGAAATTGGACCATTTCCTTACACCACACACAAAAATAGACTCAAAATGGATTAAGGCCCTCAATGTGAGAAAGGAATCCATCAAAATCCTTGAGGAGAACACAGGCAGCAACCTCTTTGACCTCAGCCGCAGCAACATCTTCCTAGGAACATCGCCAAAGGCAAGGGAAGCAAAGGCAAAAATGAACTATTGGGATTTCATCAAGATCAAAAGCTTTTGCACAGCAAGGGAAACAGTTAACAAAATCAATAGATAACTGACAGAATGGGAGAAGATATTTGCAAACGACATATCAGATAAAAGACTAGTGTCCAAAATCTATAAAGAACTTAACAAACTCAACACCCAAAGAACAAATAATCCAACCAAGAAATGGGCAGAGGACATGAACAGACATTTCTGCAAAGAAGACATCCAGATGGCCAAAAGACACATGAAAAAGTGCTCCATATCACTGGGCATCAGGGAAATACAAATCAAAACCACAATGAGATATCACCTCACACCAGTCAGAATGGCTAAAATCAACAAGTCAGGTAATGACAGATGCTGGCGAGGATGCGGAGAAAGGGGAACCCTCCTACACTGTTGGTGGGAATGCAAGCTGGTGCAACCACTCTGGAAAACAGCATGGAAGTTCCTCAAAATGTTGAAAATAGAACTGCCCTATGACCCAGCAATTGCACTACTGGGTATTTACCCTAAAGATACAATGTAGTGATCCAGAGGGGCACGTGCACCCGAAAGTTTATAGCAGCAATGTCCACAATAGCCAAACTATGGAAAGAACCTAGATGTCCATCAACAGATGAATGGATAAAGAAGAGGTGATATATATATACACAATGGAATACTATGCAGCCATCAAAAGAAACGAAATCTTGCCATTTGCGACAACATGGATGGAACTAGAGCGTCTCATGCTTAGCGAAATAAGTCAAGCGGAGATAGACAACTATCATATGATCTCCCTGATATGAAGAAGTGGTGATGCAACATGGGGGCTTAAGTGGGTAGGAGAAGAATCCATGAAACAAGATGGCATAGGGAGGGAGACAAACCATAAGTGACTCTTAATCTCACGAAACAAACTGTGGGTTGCTGGGGGGAGGGGTTGGGATAAGGGGGGTAAAGTTATGGACATTGTGGAGTGTATGTGCTTTTGGGTAAATTGGAAGGGGAGGTGAACCATGAGAGAGTATGGACTCTGAAAAACAATCTGAAGGGTTTGATGTGGCGGGGGCGTGGGAGGTTGGGGTACCAGGTGATGGGTATTATAGAGGGCACGGCTTGCATGGGGCACTGGGTGTGGTGAAAAAAATAATGAATACTGTTTTTCTGAAAATAAATAAATTGGAAAAAAAAGAAAAAAAACCTCTTCATCCCCATAAAGTTAAATAAATTTTTGGCGGGCTGATGTTTTGAGAACAGAAGAATAAAGACTATACATAAAAAGTAAAAAAAAAAAAAAAAAAAAGAAAGAAAGAAAGAAAGTTCCCCATGTGGAGACTAGAGAGGTTCGGTTTGGTGCCTCAGAAAAGCCACATATGCTGGTCTATGAAACCAGTCCTCTGAGGAGGGACACATGAAACCAAATCTAGGGTTCAGATTAGGGTCTAGGAGCCTGTCCGTTTCAATCTTCTGTCTCTGTGGACACTGTCTGAGTGTCTAAGTGGAGATAGTTGCTCAGCTTGTGTCAGAGTGCACCTCATAGTCCAGGGCAGCCTACACTATTGGATTGGCCTCATGGGCCTTGGAGGTTTTTCCTAACCTGTAGGGTTATGGTCAATGGATTGGGCACAGCTTCCATGGAGAGGACAGGCACAGTCATTTGGTGTGTCTCCATAGGCCTTATCCTGGAGGGTGTGTGGGACCAGGCTGTGGGCACAGAACTCTGAAAACACAAACTCGGCTTAGGTGTGGCGTGAGGTGATGGTAGGCCAGATCTACAGACCAAGATGGAAGCTCCTCAGCCTATGAAAGAAGGGTGAGTGGGAGGCGTTCTCTCAGGCTTTTGTCTGTGGATGTTCTGTCCAGGTTAGCCATGGATTATAGGGGTGGCCTCAGGGGCTATGGACAAGTAACCCTCTCTTGGGATTTGGCCCAGCTCCCAAGAGTTTGGGGTCATTTTGTGGGAAGGGTGGAATCCTGTTGTTTGGCTCAGGTGTCTCTACAATAGAGGGATTCCAGGGCAGAGCCCCAGGTACCGGCAACTGGAAAACTCAAACTCCGGTGAGGATTGGGAGCACAGGGACTTGGCAAGTCCCATATGCGGGCTCTTGGTCCAGGCCCCGAGAGGCCTTACTTCGACATGGGGCTCACGCTGAGGGTCATAATGCGAGTTTGTGCCCAAGGCGGCACTCAAGGTTGGACGTGGCCTCAGGTGCCATGAAGGTTTCTCCTACCCTGAAGGTGTGAATCCATGCCAACAGAAAGCTTTAGAGCCATGGGGAAGGCAGAGTTCTTATTTGTGCTTCAGGTACCCAACTGTGTAGGGATTTGATATAATATCTAGGTTCAGATGTCTGAAAACCCAGGTTGGGAATAGATCAATGCCTAAGGCCATGGTATGTCCATTATGCTGGGTGTGCACCCAGCTGTCTCCTTGTCTATCTAGACGTCAGGCCTCAGGCTGTGCCAGACAGAGCATTAGTGCCCAGGTCAGCCTATCCAACTGGGGTGCGGTCGAGGCCTGAACAGGTTGATCCTCATTTGGGTTTTCTGGAGAGCCCCATAGGGCTATGTTATTCTTCTGGTGAGTAGGCAGAGGGCTGCATTATTTCTCCAGAATCCCCAGTCTAGAGGGATTGTTTGCCAGTAATGTGAGGAAGGAAGTCTGAAAACACAAGCTAGCATTAGGTTTGGGGCCGAGGGCACGGCAGGCCCACTCTGCAAAGGCTGAATCGAGATCTCCTGCATCTGAGGACATGGCAAGTATGAGAGGTCGCCTCAGGCTAGAGTTTGTGTCCATCAAGTCCCCTTCCTGAAGGGGGTGGGGACTTCATGAGGCCAGGGAGGTTTCCCTACGATGGGAGTTATGAGCCACTCCAAACCTCAAAGTTTTCTTATGCAGGACAGTCGAGTACTATTGCATGGTTCCAGGACGCCCCTTACGGGAAGACTCGAGAGCACGGGTCTAAGGATGGATGCCTGAAAATGCCACCTCACATTCCCACTGTTCATTCGGGACAAGGCAGGCTCAATCTGTGTGCTCTTGGGCGAGCTTCCCAAAGGGCTGATTTGAAATGGACTCTCCTGGGGATAGGTTATAATGTGTGTTGATGGCCATGGAGCCCTTCGAATGTGGCAGTGGCTCAGGGACTATGCAAGATTCTCCATCCTGAAGGGTTTGACACAGCTCCAACAAGTAAGCTCCCCATGTGGAGACGAGAGGTGTTCTGTGCGGTGCCTCAGGAAAGTCCCATATGCTGGACTTTGAACACAGGCTTCTGAGGAGTTACAACTGGAAACCAAAGCAAGAGTTCAGATTAGGTCCTAGGGGCCTGTCTGGTTCAATCTTCTGTCTCTGAGGACATTTGTCTGCATGGCTGCATGGAGGTAGTTGCTCAGCTTGTGTCAAAATGCCCCTCTTTGTCCAGGGCAGCATACAGTAGTGGGATATTCTCAGGGGCCTTGAGATTTCTCCTCTTCTGAAGGGTTGTGGCCAATGGAATGGGCACAGTTTCTTAGGAGAGAGCAATCACAGTTCTGTGGTATGGCTCCAGAGGACCTAACCTGGAAGCTGTGTTTGTCAGGGCTGTGGGGATAGATATCCGAAAACACAAACTTGGCTCAGGTTTGGGTCCAAGGTTATGCCAGGCCTGATCTTCAGTCCGTAGGGGAGCTCCTCTGGATATGAAAGGAGGGCGATTGAGAGGCATTCACTCAGGCTTTTGTCTCTGGGTGTTGTGTCCACAATGGCCGTTTAATGTAGGGTTTGCCTCATGGGCCGAGGAAGTCTCCCTCTCTGGGGATTGGACAAGCTCCCAAGTGTTTGGGGTCATTCCGTAGGAAGGGAAGAGTACTGTTTTCTTCCACAGGTGTCCCCCAAGTAGAGGGATTCTAGAGCAGAGCAGAGGGTACTGACAACTGGAATACCCGCCATCTGGTTAGGCCTGGGTGCCTATGGGCATGGCAAGCCCCATATGAGGGCTCTTGCTCCAGCCACTGAGATGCATTACTTGATTAAGGGACTGACGCTGAGGGTCACAATGCGTGTTTGTGCCCAAGGCGGCCCTCAAGCATGGGCGTGGACTCATGGGCCATGCAGTTTTCTCCTACACTGAAGGTTTGACTCACTGCCAAAAGCAAGGTTTCTTGTCATGGGGAAGGAAGAGTTCTGACTTGTGTGTCAGGTTCCCCCCTGTGCAGGGACTGGAGATAAGGTCTAGGTTCCGATGCCTGAAAACCCAGTTGGGCAGGGATGATGGCTTAAGGCCTTGGCGGGTCCAATGTGCTTGGTTTGCAGCCAGCTGTCTCGGTGTCTGTTGGAAGGTCTGGGCTCGGGCTATGTAAGACAGAGCATTAGTGGTTAGGGTAGCCTATGCAATTAGGGTGTTGCCGAGGTCCAAGCAGTTTGATCCTCATTTGGGGTCTCTGGGCAACAGTATAGACAATGTTCTTCTTCTGGGGAGCAGGTAGAGTGCTTCGTTGTGACCCCAGAATTCCCATTCTCGAGGGCTTATTGGCCAGGAGTGTGAGGAAGGAAGTCTGAAAAAGCATGCTTGGCTGAGGTTTGGGGCAAAGGGAACAGCAGGCCCACTCTGCAGAGGCTAAATCGGGATCTCCTGCATCTGGATTCAGGGTGATGATCAACGTTGGATGATACTGGAGTTTGTGTCTGTGATGGTCCCTTCATGAAGCGGGGGCTTCATGAGGCCAAGGCGGTTTTCCCACACTGAGTTTGTGAGTTGCTCCAAACCACAACATTTCCTTCTGCAGGACAGTCGAGTCCTTTTGGATGGCTAAAAGGATGTCCCATACGTAAGGACTGGAGAGCAGGGTTTGAAGGATTGATGCCTGTATAGCATACCTCGCATTCCCATTGACTATTTGCGACAAGACATGTTTGATTTGCTGGCTCTGGGGCAAGCTACCCAGGGTGCTGAGTTGAAATGGACTCTACTGAGGATGGGTCATAATGTGGGTTTGTGTGAATGGAGACCTTAGAATGTGCTGGTGTTTCAGGGGCCCTTCAGAATTTGCCTACCTGAAGGGTTTGATACATCTCCAATAAGAAAGCACCCCATGTGGAGATGAGAGAGGTTCTGTTTGGTGCCTCAGGAAAGCCCATTATGCTGTTCTTCGAACCCAGGCCTCTGAGGAGTTACACCTGGAAACGAAAGGAAGAGTTCAGATTAAGGCTAGGGACCTGACTGGTTCAGTCTTCTGCCTCTGCAGACATCTGCCTGCTTGTCTGCATAGATATAGTTGATCAGCTTGTTTCAGAATGTCCCTGTTTGTCCAGTGTGGCTTAGAGTAGTGGGATGTCCCTAGGGGCCTCTCCAGTTCAATCGTTTTTTTATGTGGACATCTGTTTATGGGTCTGAGTGGAGGTAGTTGCTCAGCTGTTGGCAGAACGCCCCGTTTGTCCTCGGCGGCCTACACTACTGGAATCGCCTCGGTGTCTTTGGAGGTTTCTCTTAATTTGCAAGGTTGTTTCCAATGGAATGGGCAGAATTCCTTTGGAAAGGGAAGGCACAGTTTTGATGTGTGGCTCCAAGGGCCTAAGCGTGGAGGGTGTGTGGGTAATAGCTGTGGGGACAGAAGTCTAAAAACACAAGCTTGGCTTAGGTTTGGGGACATAGGTATGGCAGGCATGATCTACAGACCATGAGGAGAACTCTTCAGGATATGAACAAATGGTGAGTGTGAGGCGCTTGCTCAGGATTTTGTCTCTGGATCTTGTGTCAACAATGGCCGTGGAATGTCGGGGTGGCCTCATGGGCCATGGACCAGTCTCCCTCTCTGTGGATTTGGCCTGATACCACGTGTTTTGGGTAAATCTGTGGGATGGGATAAGTCATTCCTGTTTTGTTACCTCAGGTTTCCCACCAAAAGAAGGAATCCAGAGCAGAACCCTGGTGAGGGGCGACTGGAAAACCCGACCTCTGGTTAAATATTGGGGCATAGGGGGATGGCAAGTCCAATATGCCGTCTCTTGTTCTAGACTCTGAAAGGCCTTACTTGAGCACAGGCCTCACGCTGAGAATCCCAATGCGTGTTTCTGCCCTCGCAGCACTCACGCAACCAAGCCTCAGGAAACACCCATATGCTGATATTGGAAACCAGGCCTCTGAGGAGAGATACCTGGAAACCAAAGCAATGGATCCGATTAGGGCCTAGGGGCATGTCCGGTTCAATCTTCTTCTCTGGGGACATCCATCTATGGTGTGAGTGGAGATAGATGCTCAGCTGTTGTCAGACCGCTCATGTTTGTACCGGACTGCCTACACTCTTAGGATGGCCTTGGGGACTTTGCAGGTTTCCCCTAATTTGTACGATTGTAGACAATGGAATGGGTAGAATTCCTGTGGAGTGGGCAGGCACAGTCTTGATATGTGGCTCCAGGGGCTTCACCCTGTAGGTTGTGTGGGCCAGGGCTGTGGGGACAGAAGTCTGAAAACACAAACTCAGCTTAGGTTTGGGGACGTAGGTATGGCAGACCCAATCTACAGACTGTGAGGAGAACTCTTCAGGATATGAAGAAAGAGGGAGGGTGAGGCGCTTATTCAGCCTTTTGTCTCTGGATTTTGTGTCAACAATGGCAGTGGAATGACGGGGAGGCCTCATGGGCCATGGACGAGTCTTCCTCTGTGTGGATTTGGCACAATCCCAATTGTTTAGGGTCAATCTGTGGGATGGGAGGAGTCCTTTCAGTTTTGTTAACTCAGGTGTCCCACCAAAAGAGGGATTTCAGAGCAGAGCCCTGGGGAGGGGCGAATGGACCACCTGAATTATGGTTAACAATTGGGGTCTAGTGGCATGGCAAGCCCAATAGGCCGTCTCTTGGTACAGCCACTTAGAGGCCTTACTTGAGGACTGGGCTCATGCTGAGGGTCACAATGCATGTTTCTAACCAAGGAGGCCCTCAATCATGGGCGAGGCCTCATGGGCCACACTGGTTTCAACTATACTGAAGGTTGGACAACGTGCCAAACACAGGGTTTCTTGCCATGGGGAAGGAGTTCTGATTTCTGCATCATGTTCAAACATGGGCAGTGATTGGTGATAAGGTCTAGGTTCTAAAGTCTGAAAACCAAGTTTTGAAGAGATGACGACCTAAAGCCATGACAGGTCCATAGAGCTCAATGTGCTGCCAGCTGGCTGGGTGTGGGCCGGGAGGTCCAGGCTCAGGCTGTGTCAAAAACGGCATTAGTTCCCATGGCACCCTTTATAATTGGGATAAAGTCTAGTGGTATGCAGGTTGATCCTCATTTAGGGTTTCTGGGTAGCCACAAGGGCAATGTTTTTATTCTGGAGGGCAGTCAGAGTGCAGCATTAGAGTTCTGGAATTGCCAAACTGGGTGGCTTGTAGGCTAGGAGTGTGAGGACGGAAGTCTGAGAACACAAGCTAGGCATAGATTTCTGGGCGAGGGCACGGCAGGCTCACACTGCAGAGCTGAATCTAGATCTCATGCATCTAAAGTCAAGGGTGAGGATCCGACGATGGTTCATCTTGTAGTTTCTGTCCCTCATGTCCCCTTCATGAAGGGGGTGGTGGATCACGAGTCCATGGAGGTTTTTCCATGATGGAAGTTGTGAGATTCTCCAAACCGCCAAGATTCTTCTGTGGGACCATTGAGACCTGTTGGTTGGCTCCAGGAATTTCCATATGGAACGATTCCCAGGTGGGTTCTAAGGATGGATAGCTGGGCAGCCTGCCTCTCATTCCAATTGTCTCCTAGTGACAAGACAGGTTAGATCTGCTGGATCTGGGGGAGCAACCGAGGGGGATGAGTTGAAATGGACTCTCTTGCGGATGGGTCCTAATGTGGGTTTGTGTCCATGGATACCTTGGAATGAGATGGTGGCCCAGTGCCCTGAAGGGTTCTCCTAACCAGAGGCTTTGACAGAGCTCCAATGTGCAAGTTCCCATGTGGAGACGAGATTTGCTCCGATGGGTGCCTCAAGAAACACCATATGATGGTATTGGAATCCAGGCCTCTGAGGAGAGATGCCTGGAAACCAAAGCAATGGATCCGAATAGGGCCTAGGGGCCTGTCCATTCCAATTACCTCTGGACACATCTGTCTACGAATCTGATTGCAGGTAGGTGCTCAGATGGGCTCAGATTGCCCCTGTTTGTCCTGGGCAGCCAACACTATTGGGATGGCCTCAGGGACTTCGGAGGTTTATCCTGTTTGTAGGGTTGTGGCCAATGGAATGGGCAGAATTCCCTTAGAGAGGGAAAGTACATTCCTCTGGTTTGGCTCCAGGGACCTGAGCTTGTAGGGTGTGTGTGCCAGGGCTGTGGGGACAGTTGTCTGAAAAGAACCTTGGCTTAGGTTTCAGGTCGTAGGTTTGGCAGGACTGAACTACAGACTGTGAGGAGAAACTTTTGGGATATGAACAAAGGGCAAATGTGAGGCACTTGCTCAGGCTTTTGTCTCTAGATATTGTGTCACCGATGGCTGTGGAATGTCCGGGTGTCCTCATGGGAAATGGACGATTCTTCCTGTCTGAAGATTTGGCCCGAACCCAAGAGTTTGGGGTCATTCTGTGGGGTGGGAGGAATCCATTTTTTTTTTTTTTTTACCTTCGGTGTCCCACTGAGAGAGGGATTCCACAGCAAAGACCTAGGGAGGGGAGACTGGACAACCAGAAATCTGGTTAAAAATTGGGACCTAGGGGCATGGCAAGCCCAATATGCCTTCTAATCTTCCAGCCCCTGAGAGGACTTCCTTGAGGACAGGACTTACGCTGAGGGTCACAATGCTTGTTTATGCCCTCGCCGCACTCAATCATGGGCGAGCCCTCATGGTGAATGCTGGTTTCTCCCACACAGAACTTTGTACCACCACAAGGTTTCTTGCCATGATTAAGGAGAAGTTCTGATTTCTGCATCAAGTTCACCCCTTGGCAAGGTTTGGAGTGCAGGTCTAAGTTCTGAAGCCTGAAAAGCTAGGTTGGGAAGAGATGACGAGCTAAGGCCATGGCGGGTCCAATGTGCTCAGTGTGCAGTCAGCTGTCCGGGTGCTGGTCAGGAGGTCTGGACTCAGATTGTGTCAGACAGTGTATTAGTGCCCAGGTTAGACTACATAATTTGGGTACAGTGGAGTGCTGTGCATGTCTATCCTCATTTGGGGTGTCTGGGAAGCTCCATAGGGCAATATTTTATTCTGGAGGGCAGGCAGAGTGCTGCATTGTGGGTCCGCAAATGTCAAACATGAGGGCTTGGTGGCCAGGAGTGTGAGGACGGAAGTAAGAGAACACAAGCTAGACTTACGTTTCAGGGCGAGAGCAAGACAGGCACACTCTGCAGATCTGAATCAAGATCTCGTGCATCTAAAGTCAGGGCGAGGATCAGTCGTTGGCTCAGGTTGGAGTTCCTGTCCATGATTTCCCCTTCAAAAAGTGGGGGGGATCACAAAGCCATCGAGGTTTTCCCACGTTGGGAGTTTGAGATGCTCCAAAAAGCAAGGATTCCTTCTTCAGGACATTTGAGACCTGTTGGATGGCTCCAGGACATCCCATACAGAACGCCAGAGCAGAGTTCTAAGGATGGATGCCTGGGCAGCACGCCTTGGATTCCAATTTTCTCCTAGCAACAAGACAGGTTTGATCTGCTGGCTCTTGGGGAGCATCCAAGTGGACTCAGTTGAAATGGAATCTTTTGCGGATGGGTCCTAATGTGGGTTTGTGTCCATGGAGACCTTGGAATGGGTCGGTGGCACCAGAGCCCTGAAGGTTTCTTCTAACCAGAAGTTTTGAGACAGCTTCAAAGAGCAAGACTCCCATGTGGAGACAAGATTTGTTCTAATTGGTGCCTCAGGAAACCCCCATATGCTGGTATGGGAAAGAAGGCCTCTGAGGAGAGATAACTGGAAACCACAGCAATGGATCTGATTAATGCCTAGGGGCCTGTCCAGTTCAATCTTCTTCTCTGGCGACATCTGTCTATGGTATGAGTGGAGGTAGTTGCTCAGCTGGTGTCAGACCGCCCCTGTTTTTCCAGGCGACCAACACTATTGGGATGGCCTTGGATACTTTGCAGGTTTCTCCTAATTTATACGATTACGGACAATGGAATGGGCAGAATTCCCATGGAATGGGAAGGCAAAGAACTTATGTGTGGCTCCAGGAGCCCCAGCCTGGAGGGTGTGTGGGCCAGGACTCTGGGGACAGATTTCTGAAAACACAAACTCAACTTAGGTTTGGGGACGTAGGTAAGGCAGACCCAATCTACAGACCGTAAGGAGAACTCTTCGGGATATGAAGAAAGGACGAGTGTGAGGCGTTTGCTCAGGCTTTAGTCTCTGGATTTTGTGTCAACGATGGCCGTGGAATGTCGCGGAGGCGACATGGGACATGGACAAGTCTCCCTCTCCGTGGATTTGGCCCAATCCCAATTGTTTTTGGTCAATCTGTGGGAGGGGAGGAGTCCTTTCAGTTTTGTTACCTCAGGTTTCCCACCAAAAGATGGATTCCAGAGCAGAGTCCTGGGGAGGGGTGACTGGACAACCAGAAATCTAGTTATAAATTGGGGACTAGGGGCTTGGCAAGCCCAATATGCATTCTAATGGTCCAGCCACTGAGAGGCCTTCCTTGAGGACAGAACTCACACTGAGGGTCACAATGCGTGTTTATGCCCTCGTTGAACTCAAGAATGGGCGGGGACTTGTGGGGCCCGCTGGTTTCTCCTACACTGAATGTGGGACAACATGCCTACCACAAGTATTCTTGCCATGGGGAAGTAGTAGTTCTGATTTATGCATCTCATTCACCCCTGGGTTGTGATTGGAGATAAGGCCTAGGATTTGATGTCTGAAAACCGAGGTTGGGAAGAGAAAATGACCTAAGGCCATGTTGGGTCCGATGTGTTCAGTATAGAGCCAGCTGTCTGGGTGTTGATCGAGAGGTTCATGCTCAGGGTGTGTCAGACAGGGCTTTAGTGCCCCGGGTAGATTGTATTATTGGGGTAAAGTCATGTGGCGTGCAGTTTTATCCTCATTAGGTGATTCTGGGTAGCCCCAAGGGCAAAGTTTTTCTTCTGGAGGGCAGACAGAATGCTGCATTTTGGATCCGACATTCCCAAACGGGATGCCTCGAGGGCGAGGAGTGTGAGGACGCAAGTCTGACAACACATGTTAGGCCTAGGTTTCAGGGCAAAGGCATGGCAGGCTCCCTCTGTAGATCTGAATTGGGATTTTGTGCATCTGAAGTCAGGGCAAGGTTCAGACCTAGGTCAGGTTGGAGTTTCTGTCCATTATGGCCCCTTCATGAAGGGGTCAGCATCTCAAGTCCATGGAAGTTTACCCATGATGGGAGTTGTTAGATGCTCCAAACTGCAAGGATTCCTTCTGATCGACAATGAAGACCTGTTGGATCATTCCAGGACATCCCATACAGAACGACGCAAGAATAGGGATCTAAGGATGGATGCCTGGGCAGCCCGCCTCGCATTCCAATTGTCTCCTAGCGAATAGACAGGTTTGATATTCTGGCTCTAGGAGAGCAACCGAGGGAGCTGAGTTGAAATGAACTCCCCTGTGGATGAGTCCTAATGTGGGTTTGTGTCCATGGAGACCTTGGAAGGGGAAGTGTCACTGGGACTCTGAAGGGTTCTCCTAAACAGAGGCTTTGACACAGCTCCAACACGCAAGTTTCCCATGTGAAGATGAGATTTGTTCTGATGGGTGTCTCAGTAAACCCCCATATGCTGATATTGGAATCCAGGCCTCTGAGGAGAGATGCCTGGAAACCAAAACAAAGGATCCAATTAGGGCTTAGGGGCCTGTTCATTCCTATTAACTTCTGGGGACATCTTTCTACGGGTCCAGGTAGGTGCTCAGATGGGCTCAGATTGCGCCTGTTTGTCCTGGGCAGCCAACACTATTGGGATGGCCTCGGGGACTTTGGAGATTTATCTTATTTGTAGGGTTGTGGCCAATGGAATGGGCAGAATTCCCTTGGAGGGGCAGGTACAGTCCTCAGGTTTGGCTCCAGGGGCCTGAGCCTGTAGGGTATGGGGGCCAGCGCTGTGGGGAGAGTATCTGAAAACACAAACTCGGCTTAGGTTTTGGCTCATAGGTATGGCAGTATGGCAGGACTAATTTACAGTCCGTGAGCAGAACTCTTCAGAATATGAAGAAAGGGCAAGGGTGAGGCGCTTGCTCAGGCTTTTATCTCGATTCTGTGTCAACGATGGCCGTGGAATGTTGTATAGGTCTCATGGGCCATGGACGAGTCTTCTTTTCTGTGGATTTGGTCCAATCCCAAAAGTTTGGGGTCATTCTGTGCGATGGAAGTAGTTAGTTTTGTTTTTTTATTGCTTCAGGTGTCCCACCAAAAGAGGGATTCCACAGCAGAGCTTTGGGGAGGGGCTACAGGACAACCAGAAATCTTGTTAAAAATTGGGACCTAGGGGCATGGCAAGCCCATTATGATGTCTAATGGTCCAGCCACTGAGAGTACCTACTATAGGACAGGATTCACGCTGAGGGTCACAATGCATGTTTATGCCCTGGCATAAATCAAGCATGGGCCGGTGTCATGGAGAACGCTAGAATCTCCTAAACTGAACTTCGGAAGACATGCCTACCTCAAGGTTTCTTGCCATGGGTAAGAAGGAGTACTGATTTTTGCATCACGTTGCCCCCGTGACAGGGTTTGCAGTTAAGGTCTAAGTCCTGAAGCCTGAAAAGCTAGGTTGGGAAGAGATGATGAGCTAAGGCCATGGCGGGTCCGATGTGCTCAGTGTGCGGTCAGCTGTCTGGGTGTTGCTTAGGAGATCTGGGCTCAGGCTGTGTCAGACAGTGTATTAGTGCCCAGGTTAGACTATATAATTTGGGTACAATATAGTGCCGTGTAGGTCTATCCTCATTTGGGTTTCTGTGAAGCTCCATAGGGCAACATTTTATTCTGGAGGGCAGGCAGAGTGCTACATTGTGGGTCCGGAAATGTCAAACTTGAAGAGTTGGGGCCAGGAGTGTGAGGACGGAAGTAAGAGAACACAAGCTAGATATAGGTTTCAGGTCGAAGGCAAGGCAGGCACACTCTGCAGATCTGAATCAAGATCTCATGCATCTGAAGTCAGGACGAGGATTAGACGTTGGCTCAGGTTGGAGTTCCTGTCCATGATTTCCCCTTCAAAAAGGGGGGGATCACAAAGCCATCGAGGTTTTCCCAAGTTGGGAGTGGTGAGATGCTCCAAAAAGCAAGGATTCCTTCTACAGGACATTTGAGACCTGTTCGATGGCTCCAGGATGTCCCATATGGAACGAAGCCAGAGCAGGGTTCTAAGGATGGATGCCTAGGCAGCCCGCCTCTTATTCCAATTGTCTCCTAGCAACTCTTGTTGCTAGGAGATCAATCTGCTAGCCCTGGGGGAGCATCCAAGGGGGCTGAGTTGAAATGAAATCACCTGCGGATGGGTCCTAATGTGTGTTTTTATCCATGGAGACCTTGGAATGGGGCTTTGGCACCGGGGTCCTGAAGGATTCTCCTAATCAGAGGTTTTGACACAGCTCCAAAGAGCAAGTTTCCCATGTGGAGACGAGATTTTTTCTGATGGGTGCCTCAAGAAACAGCCATATGTTGGTATTGGAATCCAGGCCTCTGAGGAGAGATGCCTGGGAACCAAAACAATGGATCTGATTAGGGCCTAGGGGCCTGTTCATTCCAATTTACCTCTAGTGACATCTGCCTATGGATCTGAGTGCAGGTAGGTGTTCAGATGGGATCAGATTGCCCCTGTTTGTCCTGGGCAAGTTACGCCACTGGCATGGCCCCGGGGAATTTGGAGTTTTATCCTATTTGTAGGGTTGTAGCCAATGGAATGTGCAGAATTCCCTTGGAGAGGGCCTGTACAATCCTCAGGCTTGGCACCATGGGTCTGAGCCTATAGGGTGTGTGGGCGAGGGCTGTGGGGACAGTTATCTGAAAACACAAATTTGTCTTAGGATTCAGGTCGTAGGTATGGCAGGAATGATCTACAGACCGTGAGAAGATCTCTTCAGGATATGAACTAAGGGCAAGTGTGAGGCGCTTGCTCAGGCTTTTGTCTCTGGATATTGTGTCACCGATGGCTGTGGAATGTCTGGGTGGCCTCACGGGCAATGGACGAGTCTTCCTCTCTGGGGATTTGGCCCGATCCCAAGAGTTTGGGGTCATTCCATGCGATGGGTTGAATCTGTTTTTTTTTTTTTTTTTTTACCTCAGTGTCCCACCAAAAGAGGGATTCCAGAGCAGTGCCCTGGGTAGCTGGATAGGGGTAACTGTGTAAGGGTCGGCCCCTCCCAGAGGAACTTGCTTGTGGACCCTGAATGTAAGGCTGTGACAGACTGAGTGGAGACATCCAATCAGTGAGGTGTATGTATATCCACTGGGGAAATTGGAATTCAATTGGCCACCTGTGTAGGGACAGGGCTCAACCACCCCCATAAAGGTTACTCTGCCAGGCTGTCATGGTGCGGCTGCAGGAGAGTCAGCGGAGAGTCAGCGGAGAGCGGTGGAGTCGGCGGAGAGCAGGGGAGTCAACGGGGAATAGAAGAGCTGTAACAGCTCTTGTAAGAGCTATAACCGCCTCTGGCGGTCCAGCCTCAGGCGGCCCCGAACCCCTGCCCGCAGCTTCATGCCTCCAGCAGCCCCAAGCTGCCACCTGCAGTCTCCAGCCGCCTGCAGCTTCCAGCTTCCAGCGGTCCCGCCTCCAGCATCCCTGAGCCGCTGCCCGCAGCCTCCAGCCTCCAGCGTTCCCGCCTCTGGCAGTTCCGCCTCTGGCGGCCCCGAGCCGCCACCTGCCGCCTGGAGCCTGCAGCCTCTGGCGGCCCTGCCTTCAGCAGCCCCAAGCTGCCGAGACACCAGCAGTCCAGCTGTCCCGACGCCTACAGCCCCTGGATGCCAGCCGTCCAGTGGTCAGTGGTCCCAATGCCTACAGCCCCTAGATGCCAGTGGTCCCGAGGCGCAAGCAGCCCTGAGATGCCAATGGCCCCTAGACACCAGCAGCCTCGCCGCAAATTGCCTCGCCACCCCGAACCACAAGTGGCCTTGTCAGCAGTGGTGGCTTCCTCCAGGTGGAAGCCTGGTCAGAGTAGCATCGTGGGAAGCAGAGTCTGTGTCATCCGGGTTGTCCTCCTTGTCATTGTTGCTGTCATCGTTGCTTCTTCGTCGTTGGGAGTGGCCTCATCCAGGAAGTGGTCTTGTCCAGAACGGCCTCTTCTTGGGAGCGGCCTTGTCCGGGGATCAACTTCATTGAGCAGTGGCCTTGTCTTGGGAGTGGCCTCTTCTTGGGAACAGCTCCAATCATGGAGCGGCCTCATCTGTGGAGCAGCGTCATCTAGAGCGGCCTCGTCCGGAGTGGCCTTCTTGGAAGTGACCTTGTTGGGATCATCGTCACCGCCTTTTCGTAAGAGGTAGCTCTGACTGGTCGTTTGATTCCTGATGCTTGGCGCAAAATAAAATTTTGCTTGACCTTCGCTTTGTATCAATCTGGTGAAATTTGGGGCCTAGGGGCATGGCAAGCCCATTATGACATCTAATGGTCCTGCCACTGAGAGGACTTTCTGGAAGACAGGACTCAGGCTCGGGGTCACAATGCGTGTTTTTGCCCTCGCAGTACTCAAGCATGAGCTGGCCTCATGGTGAACACTGGTTTCTCCTACACTGAGCATTGGACAACATGCCAACCACAGGGTTTCTGCGATGGGTAAGGAGGACTTCTGATTTCTGCATCATGTTCCCCCCTTGGCAGGGTTCTGAGTTAAGGTCTAAGTTCTGAATCCTGAAATGCTAGGTTGGGATGAGATGACGAGCTAAGGCCATTGCGGGTCCAATGTGCTCAGTGTGTGGTCAGCTGTCTGGGTGTTGGTCAGGAGGTCCGGGCTCAGGCTGTGCCAGACAGTGAATTAGTGCCCAGTTAAGACTATATAATATGGGTACAGTAGAGTGCCTTGTAGGTCTATCCTCATTTGGGGTGTCTGGTAAGCTCCATAGGGCAACCTTTTTCTTCTAGAGATGCAGTCAGAGGGCAGTCAGAGTGCTGCATTGTGGGTCCAGAATTGCTAAACTTGAGGGCTTGGGGTCCAGGAGTGTGAGGATGGAAATCTGAGAACACAAGCTAAACATAAGTTTCAGGGCGAGGGCAAGGCCGGCACATTCTGCAGAGCTGAATGGAGATCTCATGCATCTGAAGTCAGGGAGAGGATCAGGCGTTGGCTCAGGTTGGAGTTCCAGTCCATGATTTCCCCTTCACAAAGAGGGGGGGGGCATCACAAAGCCATGGAGGTTTTACCACGATGGGAGTTGTGAGATGCTCCAAAATGCAAGGATTACTTTTGTAGGACATTTGAGACCTGTTGGATGGCTCCAGGATGTCCCATACGTTACATCGCCAGAGCAGAAATCTAAGGATGGATGCCTGGGCAGCCGGCCTCGCATTCCAATTGTCTCCTAGTGACAAGACAGGTTTGTTCTGCTGGCTCTGGGAGAGCAACCAAGGGGTTTGAGATGAAATGGAATCTCCTGTGGATGGGACCTAAGGTGGATTTGTGTCCATGGGGCCCTTGGAATGGGGTGGTGGCGCTGGAGCCCTGAAAGATTCTCCTAACCGAGATTTTGAGACAGCTCCCAAGGGCATGTTTCCCATGTGGAGGCAAGATTTGTTCTAATTGGTGCCTCAGGAAACTCCCTTATGCTTGTATTGGAAACCAGGCCTCTGAGGAGAGATACCTGGAAACCACAGCAATGGATCCGATTAGGGCCTAGGGGCCTGTCCACTTCAATCTTCTTCTCTGGTCACATCTCTCTATGGTATGAGTGGAGGTAGTTGCTCAGTTGTTGTCAGACCGACCCTATTTGTCTGGTTCGCCTACATTATTGGATGGCCTCAGGGACTTTGGAGGTTTCTCCTAATTTTTACGATTATGGAGAATGGAATGGGCAGAATTTCTGTGGAGTAGGCAGGCACAGACATGATGTGTGGCTCCAGAGGCCCCAGCCTGGAGGGTGTGTGGCCCAGGAATGTGGGGACAGATGTCTCAAAACACAAACTCAGCTTAGGTTTGGGGTTGTAGGTTTGGCAGGCTCGATCTACAGCCTGTGAGGAGAATTCTTTGAGATATGACAAAATGGTGAATGTGAGGCACTTGCTCAGGCTTTTGTCTCTGGATTTTGTGTCAACGATGTCTGTGGAATGTCGGGGAAGCTTCATGGGCTTTGGAGGAGTCTTTCCCTGTGTGGATTTGGCCCTGTTCCAATTGTTTTTGGTCAATGTGTGGGATGGGAGGAGTCCTTTCAGTTTTGTTAACACAGGTGTCCCACCAAAAGAGGGATTTCAGAGCAGAGCCCTGGGGGGGGGACTGGACAACCAGAAATCTGGTTAAAAATTGGAGCCTAGGGGCATGGCAAGCCCAATATGCCTTCTAATCTTCCAGCCCCTGAGAGGCCTTCCTTGAGGACAGAAGTCACGATGAGGGTCACAATGCGTGTTTATACACTCATTAGGCTCTATCATGGGTGGGGACTCATGGTGCACACTGGTTTCTCCTACACTGAATATTGGACAACATGACAACCACATGTATTCTTGACATGGGGAAGTAGTAGTTCCGATTTCTGCATCTCATTCACCCCTGGGCAATGATTGGAGTTAAGGTCTAGGTTTTGAAGTCTGAAAACCGAAGTTGTGAAGAGATGATGACCTAAGGCCATGTCGGGTCTGATGTGCTCAGTGTAGAGCCAGCTGTCGGGGTGTTGGTGGGGAGGTTCAGGCTCAGCCTCTGTCAGACAGGGCATTAGTTCCCAGGGTAGATTGTATAATTGGAGTACATTCGAGTGCTGTGCAGGTTGATCCTCATTTGGCATTTCTGGGTAGCCCCAATGGCAAAGTTTTTCTTCTGGAGGGCAGGCAGAGTGCTGCATTGTGGCTCCTGAATTCCTAAACTGGATGACTTGTGGGTGAGGAGTGTGAGGACAGAAGTCTGAGAACACATGTTAGGCATAGGTTTTGGGGCGAGGGCATGGCAGGCACCCTCTGCAGATCTGAATCGGTATTTCGTGCATCTGAAGTCAGGGCGAGGTTCAGACTTAGGCTCAGGTTGGAGTTTCTGTCCATTATGGCCCCTTCATGAATGGAGGGGGTGATCACGAGGCCATGGAGGTTTTTGTCTGGATTTTGTGTCAACAATGGCGGTGGAATGTTGCGGTGACATCAATCAGAACAAATTAAAAGAAACCTCTTGCATCCCCAAGGCTTTCCTAAGAGTGTAGGCTGCCCGGGACAAATAGGGGCTATCTGCCACCAGCTGAGCAACTACCTCCACTCAGACCCAGAGACAGATATCCCCAGAGTAGAAGTTTGAACTGGACAGGCCCCAAGGACCTGATCAGATTCATTGTTTTGATTTCCAGCCATCTCTCCTCAGAGACCTGGTTTCTAATAGCCATGTATGCGGCTTTACTGCAGCACTCATCAGAACAAATCTCGTCTCCATATGGATAACTAGCACATGGGAGCTGTGTCAAAACCTCTGGTTAGTAGAAACCTTCAGGACCCTGCTGGCACCGCCCCATTCCAAGGTCCCCATGGACACACACCCACATTAGGACCCATCCGCAGGTGAGTCTGTTTTAACTCAGCGCCCTCAGTTGCTCTCCCAGAGGCAGCAGATCGAACCTAAGAAAGGCATCCATTCTTAGAACGCTGCTCTGGAGTCATCCCTATGGGATGTCCTGGAGCCATCCAACAGGTCTCAATTGTCCTGCAGAAGGAATACTTGCGGTTTGGAGTATCTCACAACTCCCATCGTGGGAAAACTTCCATGGTCTCATGATGGCCCTCCCCCTTCATGAAGGGGCCATCATGGACAGAAACTCCAACCTGAGCCAATGTCTGATCCTCTTCCTGACTTCAGATGCACAAGATCTCGATTCTGCTCTGCAGAGTGTGCCTGCCGTGCCCTCACCCCCAAACCTACGCCTAACATGTGTTGCCTGACTTACGTCCTCTCACTCTTGGCCCATAAGCCCTCAGGATGGCAATTCCGGAGCCACAATGCAGCACTCTGCCTGCACTCCAGAAGATAAATGTTGCCCTATGGGGCTACCCAGAAACACCAAATGAGGATAAACCTGCACGCCACTCTACTGTACCCCAATTATACAGTCTACCCTGAGCACTAATGCCCTGTCTGACACAGCCTGAGCCCGGACTTCCCGGCAGACATCCAGACAGCTGGCCGCACAGTGAGTACATCAGACCCGCCATGGCCTTAGGTCGTCATCTCTTCCCAACCTCATTTTTCAGGCTTCAGAACCTAGACCTTAGCTCCAATTAAGGCCCAGGGGTGAATGTGATGCAGAAATCGGAACTCCTCTTTCCCCGTGGCAAGAATCCTAATGGTTGGCATGTTTTCCAACGTTCAGTGTAGGAGAAACCAGCATGGCCCATGAGGCCCCACCCTTGTGTGAGAGCTGCATTGGACACAAACACGCATTGTGACCCTCAGCGTGAGTCCTGTCCTCAAGTAAGGCCTGTAAGTGGCTGGACCAAGAGCCGCATATGGGGCTTGCCATGGCCCTAGTCCCCCTTTCTTAATCAGAGGTCGGTTTGTCCATTTGCCCCTCCCCAGGGATCTGCTCTGGAATCCGTCTTTTGGTGAGAAACCTGAGGTAAAAAAACAGAACGGACTCCTCCCATCCCAGATAATCACCCCAACCTCCTGACATTGGACCAAATCCCCAGAGATGGAGAGTCATCCATGGCCCAATGAAGCCACCTCGACATTCCACGGCCATTGTTGACACAAAATCCTGAGACAAAAGCCTGAGCAAGCGCCTCACTCCAGCCCTTTGTTCATATCCCAAAGAGTTCTTCTCACAGTCTGTAGATTCTGCTTATCATACCTACGTCCCCAAACTTAAGCCAAGTTTATGTTTTCAGACTTCTGTCCCCACAGCCCTGGCCCATACACCCTCCAGGCTGGGGCCCCTGGAGTGACACCTCAGGACTGTGCATGCCTTCTCCAAGGGTATTCTGCCCATTCCATTGGCCACAACCGTACAAATTACGAGAAGCCTCCAAAGTGCCTGAGGCTATCCCAATAGTGTCAACTCAGACAGATGTCCCCCGTGAAGAAGATTGAATTGTACACGCCCCTAGGCCCTAATCGGATCCATTGCTTTGATTTCCAGGCATCTCCACAGAGGACTGGTTTCCAATACCAGTATACGGGGGATTCCTGAGGCACCGATCAGAACACATCTCATCTCCACTTTAGAAACTTGCATGTTGGGGCTGTGTCAAAACCTCCAGTTAGGAGAATCCTTCAGGGCCCCAGTGCCACCGCCCCATTCCAAGGTCTCCATGGACACAAACCCATATTAAGACCCATCCGCAGGAGAGTCCATTTCAATACACCCCCCTCGGTTGCTCCCCCAGAACCAGCAGATTGAACTTCTCTTGTCCCAAGGAGAAAATTGGAATATGAAGTGGCCTTCCCAGGCGTCAAATTTTAGAACACTGTTCTGGAGTTCCGTATGGGACATCCTTAAGCCATCCAACATTTCTCATCCTTCCCACAGAAGGAATTCTAGTGGTTTGGAGAATCTCAAAACTCCCATCGAGGGAAAAACTCCATAACCTCGTGTTGCCCCACCCCCCTTCCTGAAGGGGCCACCTTGGACAGAAAATCCTCGCCCTGACTTCAGGTGTACAAGATCTTGATTCAGCTCTGTAGAGTGTGCCTTCAGTGCCCTCGCCCGAACCTATGCCTTGCTTGTGTTCTCAGACTTTAGTCCTCACACTCTGGGCCCACAAACCCTCCCATTTGGCAAATCCGGAGCAATTATGCAGCACTCTGCCTGATCTCCAGAAGAAAAACATTGCCCTCTGGGGCTACCCAGAGACCCCAAATGAGGATCAACCTGCACGCCACTCGAATGAACCCCAATTATATAGTCCACCCTGGGCACTAGTGCTCTGTATGACTCAGCTTGAACCCGGACCTACCGACAGACACCCAGACAGGTGACCACACACGAGCAAATCCGACCCGCCATGGTCTTAGCTTGTCATCTCTTCCCAACCTAGCTTTTCAGGCTTCAGAACTTAGACCTTAACTCCAAACACTTCCAAGGGGTGAACGTGATGCAGAAATCAGAACTCCTCCTTCCCCATGGCAAGAAACCTTGTGTTTGTTATGTTGTCCAATGAACAGTGTAGGAGAGACCAGCATGTCCCTTGAGGCTCTGCCATGCTAGAATGCAGCATTAGGCACAAACACACATAGTGACACTCAGCGTAATCCCTGTCATCAAGTAAGACGCCTCAGTGGCTAGACCAATAGCCCGCATATGGGGCTTGCCCTGCCCCTAGGCCCCCAATCTTAACTAGAGGTCAGGTTGTCTGGTCGCCCCATGCAGGGCTCTGCTCTGGAATTCCTCTTTTGGTGGGACATCTGTGGTAAAGAGAAAACAAAACAAAACCAGAACGGACTCCTCCCAACACACAGAATGACCCCAAACTCTTGGGATTGGGCTAAATCCCCCGAGAGGGAGACACATCCATGTCACATGAGGCTACCTTGACATTGCATGGCTATCATTGACATAAAATCCAGAGACAAAAGCCTGAGCAAGCGCCTCACACTCGCCCTTTGTTCATATCCCAAAGAGTTCTCCTCATGGTCTATAGATTGGGCCTGCCATACCTATGTCCCAAAACCTAAGCCGAGTTTGTGTTTTCAGAATTCTGTACCCATAGCCCTGGCCCACACACTGTCCAGGCTTGGACCCCTGGAGCCACACCACAGTACTGTGCATGCCCTTTCCAAGGGAATTCTGCCCATTCCATTGGCCACAACCATATAAATTAGGAGAAACCTCCAAAGTCCCCGAGGCCAGCCCAATAGTGTAGGCTGCCCAGGACAAACAGGGGTGATCTGACACCAGCTAAGCAAATACCTTCACTCCGACCCATAGACAGATGTCCCCGGAGTAGAATATTGAACCTGACATGCTCCTAGGCCCTAATCAAATCCAATGCTTTGGTTTCCAGGCATCTCTCCACAGAGGCCTGGTTTCCAATATCAGCATAAGGGGGTTTCTAGAGGGACCCATCAGAACACATCTCGTCTCCACATGGGAAACGTGCTCATTGCAGCTGTGTCAAAACATCCGGTTAGGAGAATCCTTCAGGGCCCCAGTGCCACTGCCTCATTCCAAGGGCTCCATGGACACAAACCCACATTGTAGCCCATTGCAGGATGCTCTTTACTCCCCCACAGCCAACCGATCGAATCTGTCTTGTCACAAGAAGACAATCGGAATGCGAGGCAGGCTGCCCAGGCATCTGTCCTTAGAACCGTGCTCTGGAGTCATTTCGTATGAGAGGTCCTGGAGGCATCCAACAGGTCTTAATTATACCGCAGAAGGAACCCTTACTGCATAGAGCATCACAAATCTCCCATTGTGGGATAACCTCCTTTGCCCCATGATGTCCCGTCCCTTTCATGAAAGGGCCATCATGGATAGAAACTCCAACCTCAGCCAACGTCTGATCCTCACCCTGATTCAGAAGCACGAGATCTTGATTCAGCTCTGCAGAGTGTGCCTACCATGCACCCGCCTTGAAACATAAGCCTAGCTTCTGTTTTCGGACTTTCCTCCTCACATTCCTGGGCCACAAGCCTTCCAGTTTCACAGTTCCGGAGTCACAATGCACCACTCTGTCTGCCCTCCAGAAGAAAAACGTTGCCCTATGGGGCTATGCAGAAACCCCAAATGAGGATCAACCTGCATTTAACTCGAATAGACCTCAATTATACAGTCTACCCTGGGTACTAATGTCCTGTCTGACACAGCCTGAGCCCACACCTCCCGACCGACACCCAGACAGCTGGCCACACACTGAGCATATAGGACCCACCAAGGCCATAAGTTGTCATCTCTTCCGACCTCGTTTTTCAGGCTTCAGAACCTATACCTTATCTCCAATCACTGCCCAGGGGTGAACATGATGTAGAAATCATAACTCCTCCTTCCCCTTGGCCAGAAATCTTGTGGTGGGCATGCTGTCCAACATTCAGTGTAGGAGAAACCAGCGTGGCACATGAGGCCACGACCATGCTTGAGGGCTGCATTGGGCACAAAAACGCACTGTGACCCTCACCGTGTGTCCTGTCCCCAGGTAAGACCTGTCAGTGGCTGGACCAAAAGCTCACATATGGGGTTACCATGCCCCAAGCCCCCATTCTTAAATAGAGGTGGGTTTGGCATTTGCCACTCCCCAGGGCTCTGCTCTGGAATTCCTCTTTTGGTGGGACACCCGAGGTAAACAAAACAAAACAAAACAAAATGGACTCTTCCTTCCCAAAGAATGACCCCAAATTCTTGGGATTGGGGCAAATCCCCCGAGGAGAAAGACTTATTCATTGCCCATGGGTCACCTGGACATTCCACGGCCATTGGTGTCACAATATCTAGAGACAAAAGCCTGAGCAAGCTCCTCACACTCGTCCGTTGTTCTTATCATGAAGAGTTCTCACGGTCTGTTGATCAGTCCTGCCACAAATAAGACCCGAAACCTAAGCCGAGTTTTTGTTTTCAGACAACTGTCCCAAAGCCCTGGCCCCCACACCCTAAAGGCTCAGGACCCTGGAGCCAAACCTGAGGACTGTACCTGCGCTCTACAAGGGAATTCTTCCCATTCCATTGGCCACAACCCTACAAATAGGATAAACCTCCAAAGACTCCAAGACCATCCCAATAGAGTTGGCTAACGCGGACAAACGGGCAATCAGAGCCCATCTGAGCACCTACCTGCATTCAGACACAAAGACAGATGTGCCCAGAGGTAAATTGGAACGAACAGGCCCCTAGGCCCTAATCAGATCAATTGCTTTGGTTTCCAGGCATCTCTCCTCAGAGGACTGGATTCCAATACGAGCATATGGTGTTTCTTGAGGCACCTATCAGAACAAATCTCATCTCCACATGGGAAACTTGTGCCTTGCAGCTTTGTCAAAGTGTCAGGTTAGGAGAAGCCTTCAGGGCCCCGGTGCCATAGCCTCATTCCAAGGTCTCAATGGATACAAACCCACATTAGGACCCATTCACAGGACAGTCCATGTCAACTCAGCCCCCTCGGTTGCTCCCCCAGATCCAGCAGATCAACCTGTTTTGTCACTAGGAGACAATTGGAATGAGAGGCGGGCAGCCCAGCCATCCATCCTTAGAACCATGCTTGGAGTCGTTCCGTATGGGAAGTTCTGGAGCCATCCAACAGGTCTCAATGGTCCCGCAGAAGAATCTTTGCGGTTTGAGGCATCTCACAACTCCCATCATGGGAAAATCTCCATGGCCTCGTGATCACCCCCCCCCTTCATGAAGGGGCCATCAGGGACAGAAACTCCAAGCTGAGCGATCGTCTGATCCTCACCCTGATTTCAGATGCACGAGATCTAGATTCAGCTCTGCAGAGTATGCCTGCTGTGCCCTCGCCCAGAAACCTAAACCTAGCTTGTGTTCTCAGACTCCCTTCCTCACACTCCTGGCCCACAAGCCCTCCAGTTTAGCGATTCCAGAACTACACTGCAGCACTCTGCCCTCAAGAAGAAAATCAATGCCCTCTGGGGCTACCCAGAAACCACAAATGAGGATCAACCTGCACGCCACTTGACTATGCCACAATATACAGGATGCCCTGGGCTCTAATGCCCTTTATGACACAGCCTGAGCCTGTAACTCCTGATCCACACCCAGCCAGCTGGCCGCACACTGAGCACATCAGACCCGTCATGGCCTTACATTGTCATGTCTTTCCAACCTCAGTTTTCAGGCTTCAGAACCTAGACCTTATCTCCAATCACTGCCCAGGGTTGAACAAGATGCAGAAATCAGAACTCCTTCCCCATGGCAAGAAATCTTGTGGTTGACATGCTGTCCAACATTCAGTGTAGTTGAAAACAGCATGCGCCATGAGGCCTCACCCATGCTTGAGGTCCGCGTTGGTCACAAACAGATATTGTGACCCTCAGCGTGAGCCCAGTCCTAAAGTAAGGCCTCTCAGGGGCTGGACCAAGAGACGGCATATTGGGGTTGCCATGCCCCTAGGCCCCAATTTTTAACCATAGTTCGGGTTTACCATTTGACCTTCCAAAGGGCTCTGTCTCAGAATACCTCTTTTGCTGGGAAACCTGAGGTAACAAAACTGAAAGGACTCCTCCCATCCTACAGACTCACCCAAAACAATTGGGATGGGGCCAAATCCAAAGAGAGGAAGACTCGTCCATAGACCATGAGGCCTCCCCTACAGTCCATGGCCATCGTTGAAAGAAAATTCAGAGACAAAAGCCTGAGCAAGTGCCTCACACACGCCCTTTGTTCATATCCCGAAGAGTTCTCCTCACGGTCTGTAGATTGGACCTTCCATACCTACATCCCAAATCCTAAGCTGAGTTTGTGATTTAAGACATCTGACCGCACAATCCTGGCCCACACACCCTCCAGGCTGGGGCCCATTGAACAACACATCAGGTCTTTGCCTGCCCACTCCTCGTGAATTCTGCCCCTTCCATTGTCCATAATCATACAAATTAGGAGAAAGCTTCAAAGTCCCTGCAGCCATTGCAATAGTGTAGGCCGTGGGGATAAACAGGGGCGGTCTGACACCAGCTGAGAAACTACCCACACTCATACCATAGAAGATGTCCCTAGAGAAGGAGATTGAACCGGACAGGCCCATAGGCCCTAATTGGATCCAATGCTTTGGTTTCCAGGTATCTCTACTCAGAGGCTTGGTTTCTAATACCAGCATATGAGGGTTTCCTGAGGCATCCATATGAACAAATCTTGTCTCCACATGGGAAACTTGCTCTTTGGACCTATCTCAAAATCTCTGGCTAGGAGAATCCTTCAGGGCTCCAGGGCCACCGCCCTATTCCAAGGTCTCCATGGACACAAACCCACATTAGAACCTATCCGCAGGAGATTCCTTTTCAACACAGCCCCCTTGGTTGCCTCCCCCAAAGCCAGCAGATCTAACCTGTCTTGTCACTAGGAGACAACTGGAATGCGAGGCGGGCTGCCCAGGCATCCATCCTTAGAACCCTGCCCTGACATCGTTCCATATGGGATGTCCCGGAACCATCCAACAGGTCTCAAATGTCCTGCAGAAGGAATCCTTGCATTTTGGAGCATCTCACAACTCCCAACGTGGGAAAACCTCGATGGCTTTGTGATCCCCCCACTTTATGAAGGTGAAATCATGGACAGGAACTCCAATCTGAGCCAACGTCTGATTCTCGCCCTGACTTCAGATGCATGAGATCTCGATTAAGCTCTGCGGAATGTGTGGCCATTCCCTCGCCCTGAAACCTATGTCTAGCTTGTGTTCTCAGACTTCTGTCCTCCACACCTGGCCCTCAAGCCCTCAAGTTTGGCAATTCTGGACCCATAATGCAGCACTCTGCCTGCCCTCCAGATGAAAAATGTTGCCCTATGGAGCTTCCCAGACACCCCAAATGAGGATAGACCTATACAGCACTCTATTGTACCCAAATTATATATTCTAACCTGGGCACTAATGCACTGTCCAACACAGCCTGAGCCCGGACCTCCTGACCAACACCCAGACAGCTGACCGCCCACAGAGCACATCAGACACGCCATGGCCTTAGCTCATCATCTCTTCCCAACCTAGATTTTCAGGCTTCAGAACTTAGACCTTAACTCCAAAACCTGCTAACGGGTGAACGTGAGGCAGAAATTAGAACTCCTCCTTACCCACGGCAAGAAACATTGTGGTTGGCATGTTGTCCAACGTTCAGTGTAGGAGAAACCAGCACTCACCATGAGGCTACGCCCATGCTTGAGTGCAGCCAGGGCATAAACATGCATTGTGACCTTCTGCTTGAGTCCTGTCCTCTAGGAAGTCCTCTCAGTTGCTGGACCATTAGACGTGATAATAGACTTCCCATGCCCCTAGACCCCAATTTTTTTTTAAATTAGTTTATTTTAATATTCAATCCAGGATCTGTAACTCCATAGCTCCTTCATGACCACTACCCAGATCTGAGCTACAATCATCTCTTGCTTGAATTCCTGATGATTCCACCTTTTCTCCCCACCCTGCCCCTACAGTTTATTCTCTATGCAGAATCCAGATGATCTGATAATGTCATTCCACTCAAAACTCTCGAGTGGTTTTCCATCTTATTGAGAGTAAAATCCAAGTTTCCATTATGGTCCTTGAAGCCCTACATGATTTAATCCCCTGATAACTCTTTGACCTTATCTCTCATGATTCAAACCCTTCATTATAGGTTTACAGGCATTTTTTTTCCTATTTCTCAAACTCACCATACACACTCCTATCTCAGGGACTTTACATTTGCAGTTCCCTCTACCAGGAAAACTCTTCCTTCAAATACAGACTTATTTCATTTTTCATTGCGTTTTGATGTTAGACCCCAATTTTTAATGAGATTTCTGGTTGTACTGTTGCCCTTCCCAAGGGCTCTGCTCTGGAATTCCTCTTTTTGTGGGAAACCTGAGGTAAAAAAACAAAACGGATTCCTCCCATCCCACAGAATGACCCCAAACTCTTGGTATCCCACCAAATCCCCAGAGAGGAAGACTTGTCCATTGTCCATGAGGTCACCCGGACATTCCACGGCCATCAATGACACAATATCCGGAGACAAAAGCCTGAGCCAGCACCTCATACTCGCCCTTTGTTCATATCCCGAAGAGTTCTCCTCACGGTCTGTATATCATTCCTGCCATACTTACGAACCGAAACCTAAGGTTAGTTTGTGTTTTCAGAAAACTTTACCCAAAGCCCTGGCCCCCACACCCTACGGGTCAGGATCCTGGAGCCAAAATGAGGACTGTACCTGCACTCTACAAGGGAATTCTGCCCATCCCATTGGCCACAACCCTACAAATAGGATAAACCTCCAAAGTCTCCAAGGTCATCCCAATACTGTTGGCTGCCCCGGACAAACAGGGGTAATATGAGACCATCTGAGCACCTGCATGTATTCATACCTGTAGACAGAAGTCCCCAGAGGTAAATTGGAAAGAACAGGCTCCTAGGCCCTAATCAGATCCATTGCTTTGGTTTCCAGGCATTTCTCCTCAGAGGCCTGGATTCCCATACCAGCATATGGCTATTTCTTGAGGCACCCATCAGAACAAATCTCGTCTCAACATGGGAAACTTGCGTGTTGGAGCTGTGTTAAAGCTTCTGGTTAGGAGAACCCTTCACGGACCCGATGCCACCACCTCATTCCATGGTCTCCATGGACACAAATCCACATTAGGACACATCCACAGGAGAGTCCATTTCAACTCAGCCCCCTCGGTTACTCCCCCAGATCCAGCAGATCTAACCTGTCTTGTCACTAGGAGACAGTTGGAATGAGAGGTGGACTTCCCAGTCATCCATCCATAGAACCCTGCTAGTTCTGTGTGGGAAGTCCTGGAGCCAACCAAATGTCTCAATGGTCCCAGAGAAGAATCTTTGTGGTTTGGAGCATCTCACAACTCCCATCGTGGGAAAACCTCCATGGCCTCGTGATGATCCACCCCCCTTCATGAAGGGGCCATCAGGGACAGAAACTCCAAGCTGAGCCATCGTCTGATCCTCACCCCTGACTTCAGACGCACGAGATCTCAATTCAGCTCTACAAAGTGTGCCTGCTGTGCCCTCGACCAGAAACCTAAGCCTAGCTTGTGTTTTCAGATTTCCTTCCTCACACTCCGGGTCCACAAGCCCTCCAGTTTGGCAATTCCGTAACTACAATGCTGCACTCTGCCTGCCCACCTGAAGAAAACCATTACACTCTGGGCCTACCCAGAAACCCCAAATGAGGATCAACCTGCACGCCACTTGACTATACCACAATTATACAGGCTTCCCTGGGCACTAATGCCCTTTCTGACTGGTTTCCAATCAGCATATGTGGGTTTCCTGAGGCACCAATTAGAAAAAATCTTGTCTCCACATGGGAAACTTGCTCTTTGGAGCTGACTCAAAATCTCTGGTTAGGAGAAACCTTCAGGGCCCCGGTGTCACCACCCCATTACAAGGTCTCCATGAACACAAACCCACACTAGGACCCATTCACAGGAGATTCCATTTCAACTCAGCCCCCTTGGTTGCTCCCCCAGAGCCAGCAGATCCAACCTGTCTTGTCACTAGGAGACAATTGGAATGCGAGGCGGGCTGCCCAGGCATCCGCCTTAGAACCTTGCTCTGACGTCATTCTTTATGGGACGTCCCAGAGCCATCCAACAGGTCTCAAATATCTTGCAGAAGGAAACCTGCGGTTTGGAGCATATCACAACTCCCAACGTGGGAAAATATCGATGGCTTTGTGATCCCCCCCCCTTTATGAAGGAGAAATCATGGACAGCAACTCCAACCTGAGCCAACGTCTGATCCACGCCCTGACTTCAGAGGCACGAGATTTCGATTCAGCTCTGCAGAGTGTGCCTGCCTTGCCCTCGCCCTGAAACCTATGTCTAGCTTGTGTTCTCAGACTTCTGTCCTCACACTCTTGACCACCAAGCCCACAAGTTTGGCAATTCTGGACCCACAATGCAGCACTCTGCCTGCCCTCCAGATGAAAAATGTTGCCTATGGAGATTCCCAGACACACCAAATGAGGATAGACCTACACGGCACTCTACTGTACCCAAATTATATCGTCTAACATGGGCACTAATACACTGACACAGCCTGAGCCCAGACCTCCTGACCATCACCCAGACAGCTGACAGCACACTGAGCACTTTGGACCTGCCCTGGCCTTAGTTCGTCATCTCTTCCCAACCTAGACTTTCAGGATTAAGAACTTAAACCTTAACTCCAAACCCTGCCAAGGGGTGAATGTGATGCAGAAATCAGAGCTCCTCCTTACCCATGGCAACAAACCTTGTGGTTGGCATGTTGTCCACCGTTCAGTGTAGGAGAAACCAGTGTTCACCATAGGGCCCACCCATGCTTGAGTGCTGCGAGAGCATAAACACGCATTGTGACCCTCAGCGTGAGCCCAGTCCTCTAGTAAGTCCTCTCAGTGGCTAGAACATTAGGCGTCATAATGGCCTTGCCATGCCCCTAGGCCCCAATTTTTAACCAGATTTCTGGTTGTCCAGTCACGACTCCCCAGGGCTCTCTTCTAGAATTCCTCTTTTGGTGGAACACCTGAGATAAAAAAAAAAAAAAAAAAAAAGTGGACTCCTCCCATCCCACAGAATGACCCCAAACTCTTGGGATCCCACCAAGTCCCCAGAGAGGAGGATTCGTCCATTGCCCATGAGGCCACCTGGACATTGCACGGCCATCGGTGTCACAGTATCCAGAGACAAAAGCCTGACCAAGCACCTCACACTCACCCTTTGGTCATATCCCAAAGAGTTCTTCTAACAGTCTGTAGATCAGTCCTGCCATACCTACGACCCCAAACCTAAGACGAGTTTGTGTTTTCAGAAAACTGTCCCCACAGCCCTGGCCCACACACGCTACAGGCTCAGACCCCTGGAGCCAAACATGAGGACTGTAACTATCCTCTCCAAGGGAATTCTGCCCACTCTTTTGGCCAAAACACTACAAATAGGATAAACATCCAAATTCCCCGAGGCCATCCCAATAGTGTTGGCTGCCCAAGACAAGCAGCGGCAATCTGAGCCCCTCTGAGCACCTACCTGCACTCAGACCCATAGACAGATGTTCCTAGATGTAAATTGGCACGAACAGGCCCCTAGGCCCTAAACGGATCCATTGCTTTGGTTTCCAGGCATCTCTCCTCAGAGGCCTAGATTCCAATACCAGCATATGGCTGTTTCTTGAGGCACCTATCAGAACAAATCTCGTCTCCACGTGAGAAACGTACATGTTGGAGCTGTGTCACAGCCTCTGGTTAGGAGAACCCTTCAGGGCCCCGGTGCCACCGCCTCATTCCATGGTCTCCATGGACACAAACCCACATTAGGTCCCATCTGAAGGAGAGTCCATTTCAACTCAGCCCCCTTGGTTGATCCCCCAAATCCAGCAGATCTAACCTGTCTTGTCACTAGGAGACGATTGGAATGAGAGCCGGGCTGCCCCGCCATCCATGCTTAGAACCCTGATTGGAATCCTTTTGTATGGGAAGTCCTGGAGCCAACCAAGAGTTCTCAATGGTCCGCCAGAAGAATCTTTGCAATTTGGAGCATCTCACAACTCCCTTCGTGGGAAAACCTCCGTGGCCTCGTGATCCCCCCTCCCTTCATGAAGGGGTCATCAGGGACAGAAACTCCAACTTGAGTGATCGTCTGATCCAAGCCCTGCCTTCTGATGCACGAGATCTTGATTCATCTCTGCAGAGTGTGCTTGCCGTGCCCTCGCCCAGAAACCTAAACCTAGCTTGTGTTCTCAGGTTTCCGTCCTCACACTCCTGGCCCACAAGCCACCCAGTTTGGCAATTCCATAACTACAATGCAGCACTTTGCCTGCCCTCCAGAAGGAAAACATTGTACCCAGAAACCCCAAATGAGGATCAACATGCACGCCACTGACTGTACCCCAATTATACTGGTTGCCCTGGACACTAATGTTCTTTGTGTCACAGCCTGAGCCTGGACCTCCCGACCCACACCCCGCCAGCTTGCCACACAGTGAGCACATCGGACCCGCCATGGCTTTAGGTTGTCATCTCTTCCCAGCCTCGGTTTTCAGGCTTCAGAAACTAGACGTTATCTCCAATCACTGCCAGGGTTGAACATGATGCACAAATCAGAACTCCCTCCCCATGGCAAGAAATCTTGTGGCTAGCATGTTGTCCAACGTTCAGTGTAGTTGAAACCAGTGTGGCCCATGAGGCCCCAGTAATGTTTGAGTGCCGTGACGGGCACTATCATGCATTGTGACCCTCAGCGTGAGCCCAGTCCTCAAGTAAGTCCTCTCAGTGGCTTGACCATGGGATGACATATTGGGCTTTCCATGCCCCTAGGCCCCAATTTTTAACCATAGTTCAGGTTGTCCATTCACCCCTCCCTAGGGCTCTGCTTTGGAATCCCTCTTTTGGTGGGACACCTGAGGTAACAATACTGAAAGGAATGTTACCATCCCACAGATTGATCCAAAACCATTGGGATCGGGCCAAATCCACAGAAAGGAAGACTCGTCCATGTCCAAAGAGGCCTCCCCGACATTCTACCGCCATCTTTGACACAAAATCCAGAGACAAAAGCCTGAATAAGTGCCTCACATTCGCCCTTTCTTCTTATCCCAAAAAGTTCTCCTTACGGTCTGTAGATCAGGCCTGCCATACCTACGTCCTCAAACCTAAGCTGAGTTTGTGTCTTCAGACTTCTGTACCCACAGTCCTGGCCCACACACCCCCATGCTGGGGGCCCTGGAGCCACTCATTAGGACTGTGCTTCCCTGTCCATGGGAATTCTGCCCATTCCATTGTCCACAATCGTACAAATTAGGAAAAACCTCCATAGTCCCCGAGGCCATCCCAATAGTGTAGGCCTCCCAGGACAAACAAGGGTCGTGTGACACCAGCTGAGCCTCTACCTCCACTCAGAACATAGATGGATGTCCCTTGAGAAGAAGATAGAACTAGACAGGCCCCTAGGCCATAATCGGATCCGTTGCTTTTTTTTCCAAGCATGGCTCCTCAGATGCCTGCTTTCCAATACCAGCATATGGGTGTTGGCTGAGGCACCCATCATAAAAAATCTCGTCTCCACAGGAAAAATTGTACGTTCAAGCTGTGTCAAAAGCTTAGGAGAATCGTTCAGGGTCCTGGTGCCACCACCCCATTCCGAGGTCCTCATGGACATACACACACATTAGGAACCATTCTGAGGAGAGTCCATTTCAACAAAGCCCCCCCGTCCAGTTTCTCTCGCAGAGACATCAGATTGCACCTCTCTTGTTGCTAGGAGACAATTGGAATGCGAGGCAGGATGCCCAGGCATCCATCCTTAGAACCATGCTCTGGAGTCATTCCAAAGGGGACGTCCTGGAGCCATCCAACAGGTCTCAATTGTCCCACAGAAGGCATCCTTGCAGTTTGGAGCATCCCACAACTCCCAATGTGGGAAAACCTCCATGGCCTAGAGATTCAGCTCCCTTCATGAAGGGGCCATCATGGACAGAAACTCCAACCTGAGCCAACGTCTGACCCTCGTCCTGAGTTCAGATGCACGAGATCTCGATTCAGATCTGCATAGTGTGCCTGCTGTGCCCTCGCCCTGAAACATAAGTCTAGCTTGTGTTCTCAGACTTCTGTCCTCACACCCCTGGCCCTGAAGCCCTCAAGTTTGGCAATTCCGGAGCCACAAGGCAGCTCTCTCCCTGCCCTCCAGAAGAAAAATGTAGCCCTAATGAGCTTCCCAGACATCTTAAATGAGGATAAACCTACACAGCACTCAACTGTACCCAATTATATAGTCTAACCTGGGCACTAATGCACTGTCTGACACAGCCTGAGCCCGGACTTCCTTACCAACACCCAGACAGCTGACCACACACTGAGCACATGGGACCCGCCATGGCCTTAGGTCACCATCTCTTCCCAAACTCGGCTTTCAGGATTCAGAATTTAGACCTTAGCTCCAATCACTGCCCAGGGGTGAATGTAATGCAGAAATCAAAATTCCTCCTTCCCCATGGCAAGAAACCTTGTGGTTGGCATGTTGTCCAAAGTTTAGTGTAGGAGAAATCAGCAAAGCCCATGAGTCCCTGCCCATGCTTGAAGGCTGTGTTGGGCAAACACATGCAGTGTGAGCCCTTTATTCAAGTAAGACCTCTCACTGGCTGGACCAAGGTCCTGCATATGGGCTTGCCATGCCGCTAGGCCCCCAATCTTAACCAGAGTTCAGGTTCTCCATTCGCCCCTCCCCAGGGCTCTCTCTGGAATCCCTCTTTTAGTTGCACACCTGAGGTAAAAAATTAGAAAGGACTCCTCCTATCCCACAGAATGACTCCAAAATCTTCGGATCGGGCCAAATCCCCAGAGAGGGAGACTCGTCCATGGCCCATGGGCTACACCGACATTCCATGGCCATCGGTGACACAAAATCCAGAGACAAAAGCCTGACCAAGCACCTCACCCTCACCTTTTGTTAATATCCTGAAGCGTTCTCCTCAAGATCTGTAGATCGGGCCTCCCATACCTAAGTCCCCAAAACTAAGCCAACTTTCTGTTTTCAGACTTCTGTCCCCACAGCTATGACCAACACACCGTCCACGCTTGGGCCCCTGGATCCACACCTCAGGACTGTGCCTTCCCTCCCAAAAGGAATTCTGCCCATTTCATTGGTCACAAACTTGTAAATTAGGAGAAAACTCCAAAGTCACAGAGGCCATCCCAATAGTGTATACTGCCCGGGACAAACAGGGGTGATCTGACACCAGCCAAGGAACTACCATCACTCAGACCCATAGACAGATGACCCTAGAGAAGAAGATTAAACTGGACAGGACCCTAGGCCCTAGTCATATTCATTGCTTCGGTTTTCAGGCATCTCTCCTCAGAGTTCTGGTTTCTAATGCCGGCATATGGGGGGTTACTGAAGCACCAATGAGAACAAATCTTGTCTCCCCATGGGAAACTAGCTCATTGGAGATGTGTCAAAACCTCTGGTTAGGAGAATCCTTCAGGGCCCCGGTGCCAAAACCCCATTCCAAGATCTCCATGGACACAAACCCACATTAGGACCCATCCTGAGGAGAATCCACTTCAACTAAGCCCCATCGGTTGCTACGCCAGAGCTAGCAAATTAAACGTTTCCTTCACTAGGAGGCAACTGGAATGTGAGTTGGGTTGCCCAGGCATCCATCCTTAGAACCCTGCTCTGGAGTCATTCCATATGGGATGTCCTAGAGCCATCCAACAGGTTTCAATTGACCCACAGAAAATCCTTGTGGTTTGGAGCATCTCACTACTCCCATCATGAGAAAACCCCCATGTCCTCTTGATGACTCCCCTTCATGATGGGCCATCATGGACAGAAACTTCAACCTGAGCCAACGTCTGAACCTCACCCTGACTTCAGATGCACGAGATCTCGATTCAGCTCTGCAGAGTGTGCCTGCCGTGCCCTCGCCCCAAAAAGAAAGCCAAGCTTGTGTTCTCAGACTTACGTACTCACGCTCCTGGCCCAAAAGCCAGAATGCAGCACTCTTCCTGCCCTCCAGAAGAAAATATTTGCCCTATGGGGCTACCGAGAAACCCCAAATGATTATCTTCTGCACGCCACTTGACTGTACCCCAATTATACAGCCTGTCTGTGCACTAATGCCCTGTCTGCCACAGCCTGAGCGCAGACCTCCTGAACAACACCTAGAAAACTGGCCCCAAACTGAACACATCAGGAACGCCATGGCCCTAGGTCGTCATCTCTTCCCAACCTCGGTTTTCAGGCTTCAGAACCTAGACATTATCTCCAATCACTGCCCAGGGTTGAACGTGATGCAAAAATCAGAACTCCTCCTTCCCCATTGCAAGAAACCTTGAGGTTGGTATGTCCAAGGTTCAGTGTAGGAGAAACCTGCATGCTCAATGAAGCCCCACTTATGATTGAGTGCCGCCTTGGGCACAAACACACCTTGTGACCCTCAGCGTGAGTCCACTATTCAAGTAATGCCTCTCAGTGGCTGGACCAAGAGCCCGTATATGGAGATTGCCATGTCGATAGGCCTCCAGACATAACCAGAGGGAGGGTATTCCAGTTGTCAGTACCCAGTGTTCAGCTATAGAATCCCTCTACTGGGGGGATGCATGAGGCAGAAAACAGGACTCCTCCCTTCCCACAGAATGACCCCAATCTCTTGGGAGCTGGGCAAATTACCAGAGAGGGAGACTCTTCTAGGGCCCATGAGGCCACCTCTACATTAATCGACCATCGTGAATACAACATCCGGAGACATAAACCTGAACAACCGCCTCTCATTCGCCCTCCATTCTAATCGAGAAGAGCTCCCCTCACGGACTGTAGATCACTCCTGCAATAACCTTGGCCCCAGAGCTCAGTCGAGTTTGTGTTTTTGGACATCTGTCCCCACAGCCATGGCACACACAGCCTCCAGGCTGGGGCCCCTGGAGACACACCACAGGACTGTCCTACTCACTCTTAGAAGACTGTGCCCATTCCATTGTTCACAACCCCACAAAATAGGAGAAACCTTAAGGCTCCCAAGACATCCCACTACTGTAAGTCACCCTGGACCAACAGGGGCATCCTTACAAAAGATGAGCAACTAACTCCACACAGACACTCAGATGTCTCCAGAGCCACAAGATTGAATTGGACAGGCCCTTAGGCCCTAATCTCAACTCTTGCTTTGGTTTCCAGGTGTCACTCCTCAGAGGCCTGGGTTCGAAGACCAGTATATGGGGCTTTCTTGAGGCACCAACCATAACACCTCTTGTCTCCACATGGGAAGCTTCCTTCTTGGAACTGTGTCAAACCCTTCAGGTTGGAGAATCCTGCAGAGTCCCTGAGCCACCGCCCCATTCCAAGGTCTCCATGGCCACCAACCCACATTATGACTCATCCTCAGGGGAGTCCATTTCCACTCAGCTCTCTGGATATCTCGCCCAAGAGCTCGCAGATTGAGCCTGCCTTGCCCTGAGCAGCCAGTGGGAATGTGAGGTGGCATTTCCAGGCATCCATGCTTAGACATCTGCTCTCGAGTCTTTCTGTATGGGGCGTCCTGGAACCATCCAATAGGACTCGACTGTCCTGCAGAAGGAAACCTTGAGGTTTGGAGCAGCTCACAACTCCCATCGTACAGAAACCTCCCTGGCTTATGACGCCACCAACCCCTTCAGTAAGGGCCATCATGGACACAAACTCCAGCCTGAGGCAACGTCTGATACTCGCCCTGACCTCAGATTCAGGAGATCTCGATTCAGCCTCTACAGAGTGGGCATGCTGTGCCCTCGGCCCCAAACCTAATGCTAGCTTTTGTTTCAGACTTCCTTCCTCACACTCCTGGCAAATAATCCCTACAGACTGGGAATTCCGAAACCACAACACAGTCCTATGCCAGCCCACAAGAAGAAAAACGTTGCCCTATGGGGCTCTCCTGAAACCCCAAATGAGGATCAACCTGTTTGGGTCTCACCCGCACCCCAATTGGATAGGCTGCCCTGGGGACTAATGCTCTGTCTGATAGTCTGAGGCCAGACATCCTGGCAGACAAGGAGACAGCTGGCTGCACACCCAGCACATCGGACACGTCATGGCCTTAGTCCGTCATCTCTTCCCAACCTGGGTTTTCAGACATCTGAACCTAGAAATTATATCAAATCCCCGCACAAGTGGGTACATGAAGCACAAATCAGAACTCTTCATATGCATGGCTGTAAAGCTTGCTGATGGCATGGAATCTCACCTTCAGGGTAGGAGAAACCTTCATGGCCCCTGAGGCCAAGCACAAATTTGAGTGCCGACTTGGGCACAAACTCGCATTGTGACCGTCAGCGTGAGCCCCATGCCAAAGTAAGGCCTCTCAGGGCCTGGATATTGGGTTTTCCAAGCTCCTATGCTCTCAAAGCTCACCAGAGTTAGAGTTTTCCAGTCGCTAATACCCAGGCTTGTGATCTGGAGTCCCTCTCCTGGAGAAACACCTGAGCTAGACCACAGGATTCCACCCTTCCCACAAAATGACCCCAAAATCTTTGGAGCTGGCCCAACTCCTCAAAGAGGGAGACTCTTCCATACCCCTAAGGCCACCCCTACATTCCACGGCTATGGTGGACACAACATCCAGAGACAAAAGCTGGTGTGACTGCCTCCAATTGGCCTTTATTTCATAAGCCGAGGAGCTCCCCTCTTGGTCTGTGGATCTGGCCTGCCATACCCGCGGTGCTACACCTAACCCGAGTTTCTGTTTTCAGACTTCTGTGCCCAAAGCCTGAACCCACACACCCTTCAGGCTAGGGCCAATGGAGACACACCGAAGGACTCTGCCTGTCCTCTACAAGAAAACTGTGCTTAATCCATTGGCCACAACCCTACAGATTAGGAGAAACCTCCAAGGCCTCCCAGGCCATGCCAATAGTGTAGGCTGCCTTGTACTAAGAAAGGCACTCTGACACCAGCTGAGCAACTATCTCCTCTTAGACACTCGGACAGTGCCCCCAGAGACAGAAGATTGAAACGGACAGGCACCTAGGCCCTAATGTGAACCCTAGTTTTGTTTTCCAGGTGTCTCTCCTGGAAATAGTTTGAAGACCAGAATATGGGGCTTTTCTGAGGCACCAAACGGAACCTCTCTCCTCTCCATATGGGGAGTTTTTTATTGGATCCGTATCAAACCCTTCAGTTAGGCGAATTCTGCAAGGCCCCTGAGCCACCAGCACATTCCAAGGTCTCCACAGACACAATCCCAAATTACGACCCATTCTCAGGAGAGTCCATTTCAACTCAGCCCCCTGGGTAGCTTGCCCCAGAGCCAGAAGATCTAACATGTTTTGTCGGAAAGAGCGAATGGGAATGCAAGTTATGATATATAGGCATCCATCCTTCGAACCCTGCTCTCCAGTCCTTCCGAATGGGACGTCCTGGAGCCATCCAACAGGACTAAACTGTCCCCGCAGAAAGAAACCCAGAGCCAGCAGATCTAACATGTCTTGTCGCAAATAGCCAATGGGAATGTGATGTATACTGTACAGGCATCCATCCTGCGAACACTGCTCTCCAGTTCTTCCATATGGGATGTCCTGGAGCTATTCAACAGGACCTGACTGTCCTGCAGATGTAATCCTTGTGGTCTGGAGCAACACAAAAACTAGCGTATGTGCTGGTGTCTAAGGTGCTGTGCAGGATTCTCCAACCCTGAGGGTTTGGCACAGGTCGAAGGGCACGATGTCCTTCTGGGGACAGGAGATGTTCTGTTGTGTGGCTCAGGGACCACATGTTGTATCCTAAGTTGGTTTTCCAGAACAGGACCCTGAAGACAGATGCCTGAAAACCTAATCTAGGGTTCCAATGAGATCCTAGGGGCATGCCAGGTTCAATCTTCTGACCCAGAAACATTGACTTGGCTGTCTGCTTGGATGTAGGTGATCAGGGTGTTTCATACTGATATTTGCTTCCAGCGCTGCCTATAATATTGGCGTGGGCTCAGGGCCTTGCATGTTTCTTATAATCTGGCAGGTTTGGTCAGCTTTGACGGGCACAGTTTCCTTGGGGATGGCAGGCACAGTCCTGTGGTGTGGATCCAGAGACCCTATCCTAGAGAGCATATGAACCATGATTTTGGGAGAGAAATCTTCAAACACAAATGCTTAGGGTTAGTGGAAAGCATGAACTCAGGCCCAATGCATAGACCTGGAGTGCAGCTCGTCAGGAACTGTAATTAGGGTGACTGGAAGGCGATAACAGAGACTTTTCTATCTGGATTGTGTGTCCAAAATGGACTCTGGATGCAGATGTGATCTCTTTTGTCCAAGGGAGACGGTACCTCACTTTGGATCCTGGAGGCTCTACATAGTTTGGTGGCTTTTTTGGGGAAGGGAAGAGTGTTGTTTTCCATCTTAGGGGTGGCCAAAAACAGGGATTCCTGAGATGAGATCTGGATCTGGGTCCTTGGAAAATCCCACCAAGGTTTAGAATTAGGGCTTAAGAGCATACCAGGCCTGCAGTGTGGAATCATGTTGGTGCAACTGAGAGGGCTTGTTTGAAAACATGGTCAGGCTGAGGGTCACAATGCCTGTTTGTGCACTGCGACCCTCAGGAGTGGCCGTGATCTCATTGGCCATGTAGCTGGCTCCCACTTTAGGGTTTGGACGCCCATCCCAACAACCAGGTCTCCTGTCATGGGGAAGGAGGAGTTCTCCATTGTGTTTCAGGTTCCGCCATAGGCAGGGATTCCAACAAAGGTCTGGAGACAGGTGTCTGAGATAAATGCATAAATAGAGATGACGTACTTGGGTCATGGCAATCCCAAATGCTAGATTTGTGGCACACTCTCGGGTGACTGACACTAGGACGGGATCAGGCTCTCTCAGACACAGCACTAGTGGCTAGGGAAAACTATAAATTGGGGTTCCCTCGAGGGCCAAGCAGATTGATCCTCATGTGTGGTTTCTGACCAGACTGACCAGGTGCTTCTCTCTATAGGTGAAGGCAGAATTTTGCGTTGTGACTCCAGAATCTCCTATCAAGAGGGGACCAGTCGGATGAGGATAGAATTGTAAACAAAAGCTATGGTTCAATTCAGTGCCAAATGGAAGGCAGTTCCAATGTGCAGCGGTTTATTTGAGACATCCAGCACCAGAATAAGGGAGGATGTCAGATATTTGCTCACACTAGTGTTTGTGTCTATGATGAACAACCAATGGAAGGGTGGCATCAAGAGGCCATGGAGGAGTTCATATGCTGAGGCCTGTTGAGCTGCTCCAAACAGTAAGGTTTCCTTCTACTTGGCTCGTGAAGTCTGGTTTGTTTGCTCTAGGTTCCCCCATGTGGAAAGTTAGTGAAGCAGAGCTCTCCAGCATGGATGCCTAGAAAGCATACTCTGTTGACCATTGCAGCTGAGGAAAATGGCAGTTTCGTTCTGGTGGCTCTGGGGCCAAGTACCAAGACCTTAAGTTAAGGGGACTTCTGGCATATGGGCCACAATGCTGGTTTATTATCAAGGAGATCTTAGAATGTGCTGGTTACTAACGTGCCATGCAGGATTCTCCTACCCTGAGGGTTTCGCACAGGTCGAGGAGCATGGTATCCTTCTGGGGACAGGAGATGTTCTGTCGTGGGGCTCAGGGACCACATGATGTGTCATAAATTGGTATTCCAGAACAGGCCCCTGAGGACAGATGATTGAAACCTAATGGGGTACCATTTATGGCCTCAGGGCATTTCAGTTTCAACCATCTAACTCACAATTATTGACTTGGCTGTCTCCCTGGTTGTAGGTGATCAGGATGTTTCAGACTGGGCATTTGTGTCCAGAGTGGCCAGCAATATTGGGGTGGGCTCATGGGCCTTACAGGTTTCTCCTAAACTGGAAGGTTTGGGCAACTCTGATATGCACAGTGTCCTTGGGGATGGCAGCCAGAGATGTGTGGTGTGACTCCAGAGATCCCATTCTGGTGGGCATGTGAGCCATGTTTTTTGGAGAGAAGTCTGGAAACACAAATAAGTGTTAGCGACTTTCTGGCGATGTGATCGCAGGCCCAATGTGTAGACCTGGAGGGCAGCTCATCAGGAACTTTAATTAGGTTGACTGGAAGGCAGTAGCACTGGCCTTTCTCTCTGGATTGTGTTTCCAGGACAGCCTCGGAATGAAGGTGTGTTCTCATGGGTACTTGGGAGAATTTCCTCTCTCTGAATCCTGGTGGCTCTCCATAGTTTGGTGGCTTTTTGGGGGAAAGGAAGAGTGCTGTTTTACATCATAGGGTTGCTCCAAAAGAGGGATTCCAGATACGGGCTCTGGTTCTCGGCCTCTGGGACATCCCACCAAGGGTTAGGATTTGGGCATAGAGGCGTACGAGGCCTTCAAGGTGGGATCATGGTAGTGCAACTGAGAGGGATTGTTTGAAAGCATGCTCAGGCTTAGGGTCAAAATGCCTATTTGCGCCCAGGGCAGCCCTCGGGAATGGCCGTGCTCTCATTGTTCTTGTAACTGGCTCCAACTTTGACGGTTGGAAACCCTCCCCAACAGCCAGGAATATTGAAGTGATCTCAGGGGCCTTACAGGTTTCCCCTAATCAGGAAGGTTTGGGAAATCTGATATGCACAGTTTCTTTGGGGATGACAGGCAGACTTCTGTGGTGTGGCTCCAGAGATCCCATTCTGGTGAGCATGTGAGCCATGGTTTTGGGAGAGAAGTCTGCAAACAAAAATTCAGATTAGGGTGGGTGGCAAGATGATCGTAGACCAATGCATAGACCTGGAGGGCAGAACGTCTGGAACTGTAATTAGGGTGACAGGAAGGCGGTAGCACAGGCTATTCTCTCTGGATTGTGTGTCCAGGATGGCCTCGGAATGTAGGTGTGGTCTCATGGGTCCATGGGAGACATTTCCCATGTTTGTCTATGATGACCGAACAATGGAGAGGTGGCGTCAAGAGGCCATGAAGGGTTTTCACGTTGAGGCTTATGAGCTGCTCTAAACAACAAGGTTTCGTTCTACTGGACAGGTGGAGTCTGGTTTATTTGCTACAGGGTCCCCCATGTGGAAAGGTTGGGTAGCAGAGCTCTACCGCATGGATGCCTGGAAAGCTCAACTCCATTGACCATTGCAATGGAGGAACACGGCACGTTTGTTCTGCTGTCTCTGGAACGAAGTAACAAGTCTTTTAGTTGACATGGAATCTCTTGCAGATGGGCCACTATGCTGCTTTGTTACCAGGGAGATCTTAGAATATGCTGGTGCCTAAGGTGCTCTGCAGGATTCTACTACCCTGAGCTTTGGCACAGATAATAAGGCACGGTTTCCTTCTGGGGACAGGAGATATTCTGTTGTGTGGCCCAGGGACCACATGTATCATAAGTTTGCATTTCAGAACAGGGCTCTGAGGACAGATGTCTTAAAACCAAATATAGGGTTCTAATGCATCCTAGGGGCATGTTAGGTTCACTATTCTGACTCAGGACCATTGATTTGGCTGTGTGCCTGGATGTAGGTGATCAGGGTGTTTCAGACTGTGCAATTGCGTTCAGAGCAGCTGCCAATATTGGGGTAGGTTCAGGGGCCTTGCAGGTTTCTCCTAACCTAGATGGTATGGGCAACTGTGACGGGCTCAGTTTCCTTGGGTATGACAGGGACCATCTTTTCATGTGGATCCAGAGACCCCATCCTGGAAGACATGTGTGCCATGGTTTAGGTAGTGAAGTCTGCAAACAAAAATTCGTATTAGGGTGAGTCGCAAGGTGATCACAGGTCCAGTGCATAGACATGGAGGGCAGCTCGTCTGGAACTGTAATTAGGGTGTGTGAAGGCGGTAGCACAGACTTCTCTCTCTTGAAAGTGTGTCCAGGATGGCCTTGAAATGCAGGTGTGGTCTCATGGGTCCACGGGAGACTTTTCCTCTCTATGGATCCGGGTGGCTATCCATAGTTTGGAGGCTTTTCCGGGGAATAGAAGAGTGCAATTTTCCTTCTTAAGGGTGACACAAAACAGGAATTCCAGAGATGGGCTCTGATTCTGGGCGTCTGGGACATCCCTCGAAGGGTTAGGATTTGGGCCTAAAGAGTACGAGGCCTGCAATGCGGGATCATGGTGGTGCAACTGAGAGGAATTTTATGAAAGCATGCTCAGGCTGAGGGTCACAATGCCTGTTTGTGCCCAGGGTGGCCCTCAGGAGTGGGCGTGGTCTCATTGGTTTTGTAACTGGCTCCACAATTGAGGGTTGGGCACCCGTTCCAAGAGCCCAGTTTCCTGCCATGAGGAAGGAGAAGTTCTCTATTGTGCTTCAGGTTCCCCCTTGGCTGGGATTTCTGCCAAGGTCTGAGGACAGGTGCCTGGATACCAAGGAGGGGGAGAGATGAAGTACTTCGGCCATGACCATCCCAAATGCTAGATATGGGGCCCGCTCTCTGGTGGCTGAAATTCGGTCGGGGCTCAGGCTCTTTCAGACACAGCACTAGTGGCCATGGAAGCCTATAAATCTGTGCTGACTCCAGGGACGAGAAGATTGATCCTTATGTGGGGTTTCTGAGCAGACTCACCAAGCACTTCTTCATTCGATAGGGAAGGCAGAATGCTGCGTTGTGGCTCCAGATTTCCCTATCAAAAGGGCTTGGGGACCAGTCAGGTGAGGATCGAATTGTAAACGCACGCTATGGTTAAATTCAATGCCAAGTGGAAGGCAGTTGCAATGTGTAGAGGTTTATTCGAGACATCCAGCATCGGAATAAGGGTGGATGTCAGATGTTTGCTTACACTAAAGTTTGTGTCTATGATGACCGACCAATGGAGGGGTGGCGTCAAGAGGCCATGGAGGAGTTCACATGCTGAGGCCTGTGAGCTACTCCCAACAGTAAGGTTTCCTTCTATTGGGCAGGGGAAGTCTGGTTTGTTTGCTCTAGGATCCCCCATGCGGAAAGTTTGTGAAGCAGAGCTTTCCAGCATGGAAGCCTTGAAAGCACACCACCATTGACCATTCCAAGGGAGGAACATGGCAGGCTCATTCTGGTGGCTCTGTGGCGTAGTACCAAGACCTTGAGTTGACATGGAATCTCCTGCAGATGGGCAACAATGCTGGTCTGTTACCAAGGAGATTTTAGAATGTGCTGGTTGCTAAGGTGTCAGGCAGGATTCTCCTACCCTGTGGCTTTGGCATAGGTCGAAGAACACGGTATCATTCTGGGGACAGGACATGTTGAGTCGTGTGGCTCAAGGACCACATGATGTGTCATAAATTGGTATTCCAGAACAGGCCCCTGACGATGGATGCCTGAAAACCTAATGGGGTACCATTGAGGGCCTCGGGGCATTTCATGTTCGATCTTCTAACTCACGATCATTGACTTGGCTGTCTACCTGGATGTAGGTGATCAGGGTGTTTCAGACTGTCCATTTGCGTCCAGAGTGGCCATCAATATTGGGGTGGGCTCAGGGGCCTCACAGGTTTCTCCTAATCTGGAAGGTTTGGGCAAATCTGATATGCACAGTGTCCTTGGGGATGGTAGCCCAAATTCTGTGGTGTGTTCCAAAGATCCTATACTGGTGGGCATGTGAGCCATGGTTTTGGGAGAGAAGTCTGGAAACACATATTCGGGTAGGGAATTTGTGGCGATATGATCGCAGGCTCAATGTGTAGACCTGGAGGGCAGCTCATCAGGAACTTTAATTAGGGTGACTTGAAGGCAGTAGCACAGGCCTTTCTCTCTGGAATGTGTGTCCAGGATGGCCTAGGAATTCAGGTGTGTTCTCATGGTCCATGGGAGACTTTTCCTCTCTATGGATCCTTGCAGCTCTCCATAGTTTGGTGGCTTTTTCGGGGAAGGGAAGAGTGATGTTTTCCATCATAGGGGTGCCTCATAACATGGATTCCGGAGACGGCGTCAGGTTCTGGGAATCTGGGACATCCCACCAAGGGTGAGGATTTGGGCGTAGGGGCATACAAGGCCTGCAATGCGGGAACATGGTGGTGCAACTGAGAGGGATTGTTTGAAAGCATGTGTAGGCTGAGGGTCAAATGCCTGTTTGCTCCCAGGGCGGCCCACAGGAGTGGGCGTGGTCTCATTAGTGTTGTAAATGACTCCCCCAATTGATGGTTGGACACCCATCCCAGCAGCCTAGTTTCCTGCCATGAGGAAGGAGAGTTCTCTATTGTGCTTCAGGTTCCCGCATTGGCAGGCATTCCATCAAAGTTCTGTGGACAGGTGCCTGAAAACCAAGGATGGGTAGAGATGACATACTTGGGCCATGGTAATCCCAAAAGCTAGATGTAGGTCCCACTCTTTGGTGACTGATACTAGGTCGGGGCTCAGGCTATGTCAGACACAGCACTAGTGGCCAGGAAACCTATAAATCGGGGTACCCTCGAGGGCCGAGCAAATTGATCCTCATATGGTGTTTCTGGCCAGAATCACCAGGCACTTCTTTCTATAGGTACAGCAGAATGCTGTGTTGTGGCTCCAGAATTCCCTATCAGTTGGGCTTGGGGACCAGTCAGGTGAGGATGGAATTGTAAACAGAAGCTATGGTTCAATTCAGTGCCAAGCAGAAGGCAGTCCCTATGTACAGGTGCTTATTTGAGATATCCATCTCCTGAGTAAGGGTGGATGTCAGATATTTGCTCACACTGGAGTTTGTGTCTATGATGACTGACAAATGGAGGGGTGGCATCAAGAGGCTATGGAGGGGTTTTCATGGTGAGGCTTATGAGCTGCTCCAAACATCAAGGTTTATTTCTACTGGACAGGTGGAATCTGGTATATTTGCCCAGGTTCCCTCATGTGGAAAGGATGCATAGCAGAGCTCTACCGCATGGATGCCTGCAAAGCTGACCTCCATTAACCATTGCAGCTGGGGAACATGGCAAGTTCGTTCTGCTGTCTCTGGAGCGAAGTTCCAAGTCTTTGAATTGACATGGAATATATTACAGAACGGCCACAATGCTGGTTTGTTACCAGGGAGATCTTAGAATGTGCTTCTGGCTAAGGTGCTCTGCAGGATTCTACTACCCTGGGATTTGGCACAGATGGAAATGCACGGTTTCCTTCTGGGAACAGGAGATGTTCTGTTGTGTGGCCCAGGGACCACATGTTGTATCATAAGATCACAATCCAGAACAGACGTCTGAGGACAGATTTCTGAAAACGGAATGTAGGGTTCCAATAACGTCCTAGTGGCATGTTAGGTTCACTATTCTGACTCAGGATCATTGATTTGACTGTCTGCCTGGATGTAGGTGATCTGGGTGTTTCAGACTGTGCATTTATGTTCAGAGCGGCCGCCAATATTGGGGTAGGCTCAGGGGCCTTGCAGGTTTCTCCTAATCTAGAATGTTTGGGCAACTGTGACCGGCACAGTTTCCTTGATGATAGCAGGGATAGTCCTGTGGTGTGGATCCAGAGACCCCATCCTGGAGGGCATGTGTGCCATGATTTTGTAGAGAAGTCTGCAAACACAAAATCAGATTAGGGTGAGTGGCGAGCTGATCACAAGCACAATCCTTAGACCTAGAGGGCAGCTCATCTGGAACTGTAATTAGTGTGAATGGAAGGCGATAGCACAGGCTTCTCTCTCTAGATTGTGTGTCCAGGATGGCCTCGGAATGCAGGTGTGTTCTCGTGGGTCCATGGGAGATTTTCCTCTCTATGGATCCTGGTGGCTCCCCAGAGTTTGTTGCCTTTTTCGGGGAAGGGAAGAGTGCTGTCTTCCATCTTAGGGGAGCCCCAAAACAGGGAATCCAGAGACGGGCTCTAGGTCTGGGCACCTGGAAAATCCCAACAAGTTTTATGATTTGTGCCTAGAGGCATAGAAGGCCAGCAATATGATCATGGTGGTGCAACTGAGAGGGATTATCTGAAAGCATTCTCAGACTGAGAGTCCCAGTGCTTGTTAGTGCCCAGGGTGGCACTAAGGAGTGGGCGTGGTCTGATTGGTCCTGTACCTGGCTCCCCCCTTAAGGGCTGGACACCCATCCCAACAGCCAGGTTTATTGCCATGGGTAATGAGATAATCTCTATTGTGCTTCAGGTTCCCCCATTGGCAAGGATTCCAGCCAAGGTCCGGGGAAAGGTGCCTGAATACGAAGGATGTGTAGAGATGACGTACTTGGGCCATGACCATCCTAAATGCTAGATATGGGGCCCTCTCTCTGGTGGCTGAAACTCGGTCGGTGTTCTGGCTGTCAGACACAGCACTAGTGGCCATGGCAGCCTTTAAGTCGGGCTTGACTCTAGGGTCGAGCAGATTGATCCTCATGTGGGGTTTCTGGGAAGACTCACTAGGCACTTTTTCATTCGATGGGGAAGGCAGAATGCTGAGTTGTGGCTGCACATTTCCCTATCAAGAGGGTTTGTGGACCATTTGGGTTAGGATGGTATTGTAAACACAAGCCACGGTTTAATTCAATGCCAAGCAGAAGGCAGTTCCAAGGTTCAATGGTTTATTCGATACATCCAGCACCGGAATAAGGGTGCATGTCAGATGTTTCTCACACTGGAGTTTGTGTCTATCATGGCCGACCAATGGAGAGGTGGTGTCAAGTGGCAATGGAGAAGTTCTCATGCTGAAGCCTGTGAGCTGCTGCAAAATTAAAGTTTCTTTCTACTGGGCAAGTGAAGTCTGGATTGTTTGCTCTAGATTCCCCCCTGTGGAAGGTTTGTGAAGCAGAGCTCACCGGCATGTATGCCTGGAAAGCACACCTCCATTGACCATTGCAGCTGAGGAACATGGCAGGATTGTTCTGGTGGCTCTGGGGTGAAGTACCAAGGCCTTGTGTTGACATGGAATCTTTTGCAGATGGGTCACAATGTTGGTTTGTTACCAAGGAGATTTTAGAATGTGCTTGTTGCTAAGGTGCCATGCAGAATTCTTCTAACCGGTGGGTTTGGCAGAGGTCAAAGAGCACATTATCCTTCTGGGGACAGGAGATGTTCTTTCGTGTGTCTCAGGGAACACATGATGTGTCATAAATTGTTATTCCAGAACAGGGCCCTGAGGATGGATGTCTGAAAACTTAATGGGGTTCCATTGAGAGGTTAGGGGCATTTCAGTTTCAAAATTTTAACTCACGATCATTGACTTGGCTGTCTCCCTGGATGTAGGTGATCCGGGTGTTTCAGACTGTCCATTTGCGTCCAGAGTGGCCATCAATATTGGGGTGGGCTCAGGGGCCTTCCAGGTTTCTCCTAATCTGGAAGGTTTGGGCAAATCTGATATGCTCAGTGTCCTTGGGGATGGCAGCCCAATTTCTGTGGTGTGGCTCCAGAGATCCCATTCTGGTGGGCATGTGAGCCATGGTTTTGGGAGAGAAGTCTGGAAAAACAAATTCGGGTTAGCGAATTTCTGGCGATGTGATTGCAGGCTCAATGCGTAGACCTGGAGGGCAGCTCATCAGGAACTTTAATTAGGGTGACTTGAAGGCAGTATCACAGGTGTTTCCCTCTGGATTGTGTGTCCAGGATGGCCTCAGAATACAGGTGTGTTCTCATGGGTCCATGGGAGACTTTTCCTCTCTATGGATCCTGGCAGCTCTCCATAGTTTGGCGGCTTTTTCGGGGAAGGGAAGAGTGTTGTTTTCCATCTTAGGGCTGCCCTGAAACATAAGTTGCAGAGACAGGCTCTGGTTCTGGGCATCTGGGACATCCCACCAAGGGTTAGGATTTGGGCCTAGGGGCGAACAAGGCCTGCAATGTGGGATCATGGTGGTACAACTGAGAGGGATTGTTTGAAAACATGATCAGGCTGAGGGTCACAATGCTTGTTTGGGCCCAGGGTGGCCCTCAGGAGTGGGCGTGGTCTCATTGGTCTTGTAACTGGTTCTGCCTTTGAGGGTTGGGCACCCATCCCAGAAGCCAAGTTTCCTGCCATGAGGAAGGAGGAGTTCTCTCTTGTGCTTCAGATTCCACCATTGGCAGGGATTCCAGCAAAGGTCTGGGGACAGCTGCCTGACAACCAAGGATGGGTAGAGATGACGCACTTTGGCCATAGCAATCCCAAATGCTAGATGTGGGGCCCACTTTCTGGTGACTGACACTAGGTCGGGGTTCAGGCTCTGTCAGACACAGCACTAGTGGCCAGTGCAACCTATAAATCGGGGCTCCCTCAAGGGCCAAGCAGATTGATCCTCATGTGGTGTTTCTGGCCAGACTCACCAGGCACTTCTTTCTATAGGGAAGGCAGAATGCTGTGTTGTGGCTCCAGAAATCCCTATCAAGAGGGCTTGTGGATCAGTCAGGTGAGGATGGAATTGTAAACACAAGCTATTTTTCAATTCAGTGCCAAGCAGAAGGCAGTTCCTATGTGCAGCGCCTTATTTGAGATATCCAGCACCTGAGTAAGAGCAGATGTCAGATATTTGCTTACACTGGAGTCTGTTTCTATGATGACTGACAAATGGAGGGGTGGCTTCAAGAGGCCATGGAGGGTTTTTCACGTTGAGGCTTATGAGCTACTCCAAACAGCAAGGTTTCCTTCTACTGCACAGGTTGAGTCTGGTTTATTTGCTCCCGGGTTCCCCTTGTGGAAAGTTTGGGTAGCAGAGCTCTACTGCATGGATGCCTGGAAAGCTCAACTCCATTGACCATTGCAGCTGAGGAACATGGCAGGTTTGTTCTGGTGTCTCTGGAACGAAGTACTAAGTCCTTGAGTTGACATGGAATATCTTGCAGACGGGTCACATTGCTGGTTTGTTACCAGGGAGATCTTAGAATGTGCTGGTGGTTAAGATGCTGTGCAGGATTCTACTACCCTGGGATTTGGAACAGAAGGAAAGGAACGGTTTTTTTCAGGGGACTGGAGATGTTCTGTTGTGTGGCCCAGGGACCACATTTTGTATCATAAGATTGCATTCCAAAACAGGCCTATGAGGACAGTTCTCTGAAAACACAACCGAGGATTCCAATGACATCCTTAGTGTATGTTAGGTTCACCAGTCTGACTCAGGTCCATTGATTTGGCTGTCTGCCTTGATGCAGGTAATCAGGGTGTTTCAGACTGTGCATTTGCATTTGGAGCGGCCGCCAATATTGGTTTAGGCTCAGGGGTCTTGCCGGTTTCTCCTAATCTAGAAGGTTTGGGACACTCTGATGGGAACAGTTTCCTTGGAGATGGCAGGGACAGTCCTGTGGTGTGGATCCAGACACCCCGTCCTGGAGAGCATGTGTGCCATGGTTTTGGTAGAGAAGTCTGCAAACAGAAATTCAGATTAGGGAGAGTGGTGACGTGATTTCAGGCCCATAGCATAGACCTAGAGGACAGCTTGTCTGGAAATGTAATTAGAGTGACTGGAAGGAGGTAGCACAGGCTTTTATCTCTCGATTGTGTGTCCAGGATGGCCTCGGAATGCACGTGTGTTCTCATGGGTCCATGGAGGACTTTTCCTCTCTATGGATACTGGTAGCTCCCCAGAGTTTGGTGGCTTTTTCGGGGAAGGGAAGAGTGCTGTTTTCCAACTTAGGGGTGCCCCAAAACAGGGATTCCAGAGACAGGCTCTGGGTCTGGGCACCTGCAAAATCCCACCAAGTTTTATTATGTGTGCCTAGAAGCGTACAAGGTCTGCAATGCGGGATCATGGTGGTGCAACTGAGATGGATTATTTGAAAGCATGCTCAGGCTGAGAGTCACAATGCCTGTTTGCGACCAGGGCAGCCCAGAGAAGTAAGGATGGTCTCATTGGTCTTGTATCTTGCTCCCATTTGAGGGTTGGACACCCATCCCAACAGCCAGGTTTATTGCCATGGGGAAGTAGGAGTTCTCTATTGTGCTTCAGCTTCCCCCATTGGCAGGAGTTCCAGCAAATGTCTGGGGACAGGGGCCTGAATATCAAGGATTGGTAGAGATGACCTACGTGGGCCATGACCATCTCATATGCTGGATATGGGGCCCGCTCTTTGGTGGTTGAAACTGTGTTGGGGCTCAGGCTTTGTCAGACACAGCACTATTGGCCAATGGCAGCCTATAAATCGGGGTTGACTCGAGGGCCAAGAAGATAGATCCTCATGTGGGGTTTCTGGGCAGACTCACCAGGCACTTCTTCATTCGATGGGGAAGGCAGAATGCTGCGTTGTGGCTCCAAATTTCCCTTTCAAGAAGGCTTGTGGACCAGTCATGTGAAGATTGAATTGTAAACACGAGCAATGGTTCAATTTAGTGCCAAGAGGATGGCAGTTCCAATGTGCAGTGGTTTATTCGAGACATCCAGCACCAGAGTAAGGGTGGATGTCAGATGTTTGCTCACACTAGAGTTTGAGTCTATGATGACCGATAAATGGAAGAGTGGATTCAAGAGGCCATGGCGGATTTCACACTCTGGGGCTTGTAAGATGCTCCAAACAACAAGGTTTCCTTCTACCGGAGAGGGGGAGTCTGGTTTGTTTATGCCAGGTTTCCCGATGTGAAAAGTTTGAGTAGCATAGCCCTCCCACGTGGATGTCTGGAAAGCACACCTCCATTTACCATTGCAGCTGAGGAGCATGGCAGGTTCATTCTGGTTGCTCTAGGGTGAAGTACCAAGGCTTGGAGTTTACATGGAATTTCATGAAGATGGGTCACAATGCAGGTTTGTTACCAGGGAGATCTTACCATGTGCTGGTGGCTAAGGGGCCATGCAGGATTCTCCTATCCTGAGTGTTTCACACCATTCAAAGAACACGGTTTCCTTCTGGGGATCGATGATGTTCCTTCGTGGGGCTCACGGACCACATGTTGTATCATAAGTTGGTATTCCAGAAGAGGACTCTGAGGACAGATGCCTGAAAACTTAATCTAGTTTTCCAATGAAGTCCTAGCAGAATGTCAGGTTCAATCTTCTGACTCAGGACCATGACTTCGGTGTCTGCCTGGGTGTAGGAGATCAGGGTGTTTCCGACTGTGCATTTGTGTACAGAGCGGCCTGCAATATTGGGGTGGGCTCAGGGCTTTGCAGGTTTCTCCTAATCTGGAAGTATTGGGCAACTTTGATGGGCACTGTTTCCTTGGGGATGGCAGGCACAGTCCTGTGTTGTGGCTCCAGAGACCCCATCCTGGAGAGCATGTGAGCCATGGTTTTGGGAGGGAAGTCTGCAAACACAAACTCGGCTTAGGGTTAGTGGCGAGGTGATCGTAGGCCCAATGCATAGATCTTGAGGGCAGATTGTCAGGAACTGTAAATCGCGTGCCTCGAAGGCGGTATTACTGGCTTTTGTATCTGGATTGTATGTCCAGGATGGCCTCAGAATGCAGGTATGGTCTAATGGGTCCATGGGAGACTTTTCCTCTCTAAGGATCCTGGCAGCTCCCAATAGTATGGTGGCTTTCTAGTTGAAGGGAAGAGTGCTGTTTCCATCTTAGAGGTTCCCTAAACAGGAATTGCAGAGACAGGGTATGGGTATGGGTTCCTGGAAAGTCCAACCAGGGTTAGGATTTGGGCCTAGTGGGTGCCAGGCCTGCAATGCACGACCTGGAGGTGCAACTGAGAGCGTTTGTTTGAAAGCATGCTAGTCTGAATGTCACAATGCCTGATGTGCCTAGGGTGGCCCTCATGAGTGGGCGTTGATTTCTGGCCATGCAGCTGTCTCCCACTTTAAGGTAGGACAACCAACTCAACTACCAGGATTCCTGCCATGGAGAAGGAGGAGTTCTATATTGTGCTTCAGGTTCCCCCATTGTTAGGGACTCCAGCAAATGTCTGGGGACAGATGCCTGAATACCAAGGATGCGTAGATATGAGGGACCTGAGACATGGCCGATCTCTCATGCTGGATATGGGCCCGACTCTGAGTGGCTGACATGAGTTGAGGGCTCAGGCTCTGTCAGACAAAGAACTAGTGGTCAGGGCTGACTATAAATCGGGGATCCCTGGAGGGCTGATCAGATTGATCCTCATGTAGATTTTCTGGGCAGAATAACCAGGGCCTTCTTCTTTCTAAGGGGAAGGCAGAAAGCTGCGTTGTGGCTCCAGAAATACCTATCAAGAGGGCTTGGGGACCAGTAGGATGAGGATGTAATTGTAAACACAAGCTACGGTTCAATTCAGAGCCAAGCAAAAGGCAGTTCCAGTGTGCAGTGTCTGATTCCAGATATCCAGCACCGGAGTAAAGGTGGATGTCAGATATTTGCTCATGCTGGAGTTTTTTTCTATGATGAGTGACAAATGGAGAGGTGGCATCAGGAGGCCATGGAGTATTTCACACGCTGGGGCGTGTGAGATGCTTCAAACAGCAAGGTTTCCTTCTACCGGACAGGGAGAATTTGGTTTATTTGCTCCAGGGTCCCGCATGTGGAAAGTTTGGGTAGCAGAGCACTCCCTCATGGATGCCTGAAAAGCACACCTTCATTGACAATTGCTGCTGAGGAGCATGGCCGGTTTGTTTTGGTGGCTCTGGGGCAAAGTACCAAGGCCTGGAGTTGACATGGAATCTCATGAAGATGGGTGACAATGCAGGTTTGTTACCAGGGAGATCTTACCATGTGCTGGTGGCTAAGGGACCATGTAGGATTCATCTACCCTGAGGGTTTGACACCAGTCGAAGAGCACGGTTTCCTTCTGGGACCGGAGATGTTCTATTGTGGGGCTCACGGACCATATGTTGTATCATAATTTGGTATTCCAGAACAGGCCTCTGAGGACAGATTCCTTAAAATTTAATCTAGGCTTCCAATGAAGTCCTTGGGGAATGTCAGGTCATCCTCTGATCCGTACCATTGACTTCAATATTGGCCTAGATGTAGACGATCAGGGTGTTCCAGACTGTGCCTTTGTGTACAGTGTGGCAACCAGTATTGGGGTGAGCTCAGGGGCCTTGCAGGTTTCTCCTAATTTAGAAGGATTGGGCAACTGTGATGGGCACAGTTTCCTTGGCAATGGTGGGCACATTCCTGTGGTGTGGCTCCAGAGACCCCATCCTGGAGGTCATGTGAACCTTGGTTTTGGGAGGAAAGTCTGCAAACACAAACATCGGTTAGGTTTAGTGGCAAGGTGATCACAAGCCTAATGCATAGACCTGGAGGGTAGATCCTTGGGAACTGTAAATCAGTGCCTTGAAGGTGGTAGCACTGGCTTTTGTATCTGGATTGTGTATTCACTATGGACTAGGAATGCAGGTGTGGTCTCAGAGGTCCATGGGTAATTTTCCTCTCAAGTATCCTGGCGGCTCCCTATAGTTTGGTGGCTTTCTCAGAGAGGGAAGAGTTCTGTTTCCCATATTAAGGGTGTCCCATAACAGGGAATGCAGACATGTGCTCTGGCTCTGGGCACCTGGAAATACACACCAAGGGTTATGATTTGGGCCTAGGGGTTTACCAGGCCGCCAATGCAAGTCCTGGAGGTACAACTGAGAGTGTTTGTTTGAAAGCATGCTCAGGCTGAGGATCACTATGCCAGCTTTTTTCCCAGGGTGGCCCTCAGGAGTGGGCGTGGTCTCAATGACCATGAAGTAGACTCCCACACTGATTGTTGGAAACCCATCCCAACTTCCAGGAATCCTGCCATGGGTAATGAGGATTTATCTATTGTGATTATGGTTACCCCACTGGTAGGGATTCCAGGAAAGGTCTGGGGACAGATGCCTGAATACCAAGGATGGGTAGAGATGATGACCCTGGTCCTTGGCCTGTCTCACATGCTGGATATGGACCCCACACTCTGGTTGGCTGACACGAGTTCGGGGCTCAAGCTCTGTCAGATACAGCACTAGGGGTCAGGGCTGTCTATAATTCAGGGTTCCCTTGAGGGCCAAGTAAATTGATCCTCATGTGGAGTTTCTGGGCAGACTTACCATGCCCTTCGTCTTTGTATGGGGAAGGCAGAATGCTGAGTTGTGGCTCCAGAATTCCCTATCTTGAGGGATTGTGGACTAGTAGGGTGACGATGGAATTGTAAACCCAAGCTACGGATAAGTTCAGTGACAAATGAATGGCATTTTCAGTATGCAGCAGCTGATTCGAATATCCAGCACTGGAGTAAGGGCAGACGTCAGATGTTTGCTCATGCTTGAGTTTGTGTCTATGATGACCGACAAATGGAGGGGAGGTGACAAAAGGCCATGGAGGATTTCCCACACTTGGGCTTGTGAGATGCTCCAAACAGGAAGGTTTCCTTCTACAGTGCAGGGGCAGTCTGCTTTGTTTGCTCGAGAGTCCCCCATGTGGAAAGTTTGGGTAGCAGAGCACTCCCACATGGATGCCTGGAAAACACACCTCCATTGAACATTGCAGCTGAGGAACATGGCAGGTTCATTCTGGAGGTTCTGGGGCAAAGTACCAAGGCCTTGAGTTGACATGGAATCACATGAAGATGGGTCCCAATGCTAGCTTGTTACCAGTGAGATCTTAGAATCTGCAGGGGGCTACAGGACGAATAGGATTCATCTATTCTGAGGGTTTGACACAGTTCCAAGATCATGGCTTTTATCTGGGGAAAGGAGATGTCCTGTTGTGGGGATCAGGGACCATATGCTGCATCATAAGTTGGTACTCCAGAACAGGTCTCTGAGGACAGATGCCTGAAAACCTAATCTAGGGTTACAATGACATCACAGGGGCATGTCAGGTTCTTTCTTCTGACTCAGGACCATTGACTCTGGTGTCTTCCTGGATTCAGGTGATCAGCGTGTTTCAGACTGCGCATTTGTGTCCAGAGTGGCCCCCTAAATTGGGGGCCTTGCAGGTTTCTCCTTATCTCAAGTTTTTTTTTTTTTTTTAAGATTGTATTTGACAGACAGAGATCACAAGTAGACAGAGAGACAGAGAGGCAGGCAGAGAGAGAGAGAGAGGGAAGCAGGCTCCCTGCCGAGCAGAGAGCCCAATGTGGGACTCGATCCCAGGACCCTGAGATCACGACCCGAGCCAAAGGCAGCGGCTTAACCCACTGAGGCACCCAGGCGCCCCTTATCTCGAGGTTTTAAGCAAATGTGACAGACACATTTTCCTTGGGGATGGCAGGCAGAGTCCTGTGGTGCGGCTCCAGAGACCCCAAACTGGAGGACATATGAGCCATGGTTTTGGGAGAGAAGTCTGAAAACACAAACTTGGGTTAAGGTTAGTGGCGAGGTGATCGCAGGCCCAATGCATAGACCTGGAGGGCAGCTCGTCAGGAACTGTAAATCAGGTGCCTTGAAGGCGGTAGCACAGGCTTTTGTATCTGGCTTGTGTGTCCAGGATGGCCTTGGAATGCAGGTGTGGTCTCATGGGTACATGGGAGATTTTTCCTCTCAAGGATCCTGGCTGCTCCCTATACTCTGTGGCTTTCTTGGCAAAGGGAAGAATGCTATTTTCCATCTTAGGGGTGCCCCGAAACAGGGATTTCAGAGATGGGCTGTGGTTCTGGGTGCCTGAAAAATCCCACCATGTGTTAGTATTTGGGCTTAGGGGCATACCAGGCCTGCAATGCGGGATCCTGGAGATGCAACTGAGGGCATTTGTTTGACAGGATGCTCTGGTTGGGGGTCACAATGCCTGCTTATGTCCAGGGTGGCCCTCGTGAGTGGGCAGGGTCTCCTTGACCATTCAGCTGGCTACCACTCTGAGGTTTGGACACCCATCCCAACAGCCAGGATTCCTGCCATGGGAAAGGAGGATTTCTCTATTGTGCTTCAGATTCCGTCATTGGCAGGGATTCCAGCAAAGGTCTGGGGACAGATGCCTGAACCAAGAATGGGTAGAGATGAAAGCCCGGGGCCATGGCCGGTCTCACATTCTGGAGATTGGACCCACCTTCTGGGTCCTGACACGAGATCGGAGATGAGGTTCTGTCAGACACAGCAATAGTGGACATGGGAACCTATAAATCGGGGTTCCCTCGAGGGTCAAGTAGATTTATCTTCATGTAGGGTTCTGGGCAGTCTCACCGGGCCCCTTTTCTTACTATGGGGAAGGCAGAATGCTGTGTTGTGGTTCCAGAATTCTCTATCAAGAGGGCTTACTGAACACTAGGGTGAGGATGGAATTGTAAACCCAAGCTACTTTTAAATTCAGTGCCAATCAAAAGGCAATTCCAGTGTTAAGCAGCTGATTCAAATATCCAGCACTTGAGTTAGCGTGGATGTCAGTTGATTGCTCATGCTGGAGTTTGTGTCTATGATGACCAACAAATGGATGGGTGGCCTCAAGAGGCCATGGAGGATTACCCATGCTCGGGCTTGTGAGATACTCCATACAGCAAGGTTTCCTTTTACCGTACAGGATGGGTACCAAGGATGGGTAGAGATGACGGATATGGGCCATAGTGAGTCTCAAATCGTGGATATGGGCCCCGATCTCTGGGCGGCTGACACTAGGTCGTGGCTCGGGATCAGTCAGACACAGCACTAGTGTCCAGAGCAGCCTATAAATCGGGGTTCCCTCGAGTGCCAAGCAGATTGATCCTCATGTAGTGTTTCTGGGCAGACTCACCAGGCCCTTCTTGTTTCTATGGGGAAGGCAGAATGCTGTGTTATGGGTCCAGATTTCTCTATCAAGAGGGCTTGTGGACCAGGACACTGAGGATGGAATTGTAAACCCAAGCTATGGTTACATTCTGTATCAAGTGAAAGGCATTTCCAGTGTGCAGCGGTTGAATAGGATATTCAGCACCTGAGTAAGGGTGAATGTCAGATATTTACTCATGCTGGAGTTTGTGTCTATGATGGCCCACAAATGGAGGGGCGGCCTCAAGAGGCCATGGAGGATTTCCCAGGCTGGGGCTTGTGAGATGCTCCAAACAGCAAGGTTTCCTTCTACCAGACAGTTGCAGTCTGGTTTGTTTTCTCCAGGTTTCCCCACGTGGAAAGATTGGATAGCATAGCTCCCCCACAAGGATGCCTGGAAAGCACACCTCCATTGACCATTGCAGCATTGGAACATGGCAGGTTCATTCTGGTGACTCTGAGGCGAAGAACCAAGGACTGGATTGGACATAGAACCTCATGAAGATGGGTCAAAATATTTGTTTGTTACCAAGGAGATCTTAGAATGTGCAGGTGGTTAAGCGGCCATGCAGGATTCATCTAGCCTGAGGATTTGACACAGGTCCAAGAGCCCAGATTTGGTCTGGGGACAGGAGCTGTTCTGTTCTGGGGCTCAGGGACCATATGTTGTATCATAAGTTGGTATTCCCGAACAGGCCTCTGAGGACAGAAGCCTAAAAACCTAATATAGGGTTCAAATGAGGTCCTAGGGGAATGTCAGGTTCAATCTTCTGATTCACGATCATTGACTCTGGTGTCTGACTGGATGCAGGTGATCAGGGTGTTTCAGACTGTGAATTTGCGTCCAGAGGGGCCATCCAATATTGGGTTGGGCTCAGGGGCCTTGCAGGTTTTTCCTAATCTAGAGGGTTTTGGCATCTGTGATGGGCACAGTTTCCTTGGGGATGGTAGGTACAGTCCTGTGGTGTGACTCCACAGACCCCATCCTGAAAGGTATTTGAGCCATGGTTTTGGGAGTGAAGTCTGCAAACAAAAACTCGGGTTAGTGTTAATGTTGAGGTGATCTCAGGCCCAATGCATAGACCTGGAGGAGAGTAGGAACTGTAAATCAGGTGACCTGAAGGAAGTAGCACAGGCTATTGTATCTGGATTTTGTATCCATGATGGCCTCGGAATGTAGGTGTTGTCTCATGGGTCCATGGGAGATTTTTTCTCTGAAGGATTCTGGTGACTCCCAAAAGTTTGTTGCTTTCTAAGGGAAGTGAAGAGTGCTGTTTTCCATTTTAGGGGTGCTCCAAAACAGGGATTCCAGTGATGGACTCTGGGAATGGGCGCATGGAAAATCCCACCAAGAGTTAGGATTTGGGCCTAAGTGCGTAAGAGTCATGCAATGCCGGATCCTGAGCGTTTGTTTGAAAGCATGCTCAGACTGAGGGTCACAATGCCGGCATGTGTTCAGCGTGGCCCACAGTAGTGCGTGTGGTCTCCTTGGCCATGCAGCTGTTCCCATTCTGAGGGTTTGACACCCATCTCAACAGTCAGGATTCCTGCCATATGGAAGGAGGAGTTCTCTATTGTGCTTCAGGTTCCCCCATTGGTAGGGATTTCAGCAAAGGTCTGGGGCAGTTGCATGAATACCAAGGATGGGTAGAGATGAAGGCCCTGGGCCATGGCTTGTCTCACATGCTGGATATGGACCCCACACTCTGGGTTGCTAACACGAAATCAGGGCTCAGGCACTGTTAGACACAGCACTGGTAGCCAGGGCAAAGTATAAATCTGGGTTCCCTCGAGGGCTGAGTAGTTTGATCTTTATGGGGAGATTCTGGGCAGACTCACCAGGCCCCTCTTCAGGTTTTCAAAGAAGCCCTCTCAGTTACACCACCGGGATCCTGCATTACAGTTCCATTATGCCCCTAGGCCCAAATCCTAACACTTTGTGGGCTTTTCCAGGTGCCCAGACCCAGAGGCCATCTCTGGAATCCCTGTTTTGGGGCATCCCTAAGATGGAAAAGTGCATTCTTCCCTTCCCCGAAAATGCCATGAAACTATGGGGAGTTGCCAGGATCATTCGAGAGGAAAAGTGTCCCATGGACCGATGAGAACACACCTGCATTCCGAGGCCATCCTGGACACACAATCCTGACAGAAAAGTCTGTGCTACTGCCTTCCCTTCACCCAAATTACAGTTCTTGACAAGCTTCCCTCCAGGTCTACGCATTAGTCCTGCGACCACCACACCACTAACCTTAACCTGAATTTGTGTTTGTAGATTTCTTTCCAAAAACCATAGATCACATGCCCAACAGGATGGGGTCTCTGGAGCCACACTACGGGACTGTGCTGCTATCACCAAGGAAACTGTGCCCATCACAGTTCCAAAGTTCCAAACCTTCCAGATTAGGAAAAGCCTGCAAGGCCCCGGAGCCAACCCCAATATTGACGCCCACTCTGGATGCAAATGCATAGTCTTAAACAACCTGATCACCTACATCCAGGCAGACAGCCAAGTCAGTGGTCCTAAGTCAGAAAATTGAACCTGACATGACCCTAAGGCTATATTGGAACTCTAGATTAGGATTTTAAGCATCTGTCCTCAAGGGCCTATTCTGAAATACCAAGTTAGGATACATCACATTGTCTCTGGGCCACACAACAGAACATCTCCTGTCCCAAGAAGGAAACTGTGCTCTTTGACCTGTGCCAAACCCTCCATGTACGAGAATCCTGCATGGCACATTAGCCACCAGCACATTCTAAGATCTCCCTCATAACAAACCACCATTGTGACCAAACTGCAAGAGATTTCTGTCAACTCAGGGCCTGGGTACTTCGTCCCAGTGCCACCAGAACGGACTTGTTATGTTCTTAAGCTGCAATTGTCAATGGAGTTGTGCTTTCCAGGCATCCAAGTGGGAGAGCTCTGCTACCCATACTTTCCACATGGGGGACCCTGGAGCAAACAAACCGGACTCCAACTGTCCTGTAGAAGGAAACCTTGCTGTTTGGAGTATCTCACAAGTTTGGCGTGGGAAATCCTCCATGGCCTTTGGTTGCCACCCTCCATTTGTCGGTCATCATAGACACAAATTCAGTGCGAGCAAAGATCTGACATCTTCCCTTACTTGGCTGCTGGATATCTCGAATAAATTGCTGCTCATTGGAACTGCTTTCTACTTGGGACTGAATTGAACCATAGCTTGTGTTTACAAATCCATCGTCAACCTACTAGTCCCCAAGCCCTCATGATAGGGAATTCTGGAGCCTCAACGCAGCATTCTGCCTTCCCTTTAGAAAGAAGAGGTGCCTGGTGCCTCTGCCCGGAAACCCCACTTGAGGATATATATGCTCGGCCCTCAAGGGAACCCCGATTTATAGACTGCCCTGGCCACTAGTGCTGTGTCTGACAGAGCATGAGCCCCGACAGTGTCAGCCACCAAGAGAGCAGGTCCCATTACCAGCATGAGAGACCGGCCTTGGCCCAAGTTCATCATCTCTACACAACCTTGGTATTCAGGCACCTTTCCCCACAACTTTGCTGGAAAACCTGCCAATGGGGGTACCTGAAGCACAATAGAGAACTCCTCTTTCCTTGGCAGGAAGCCTGGCTGTTGCAATGGGTGTCCAGCCCTCAAAGTGGGATCCAGCTGTATGGCCAATGAGACCACACCTTCTCCTGAGGGCCCCCCTGGGCACAATCAGGCATGGTGACCCTCAGCCTGAGCATGCTTTCAAACAAGCCCTCTCAGTTACACCACTAGGATCCTGCATTGCAGGCCTGGAATGCCCCTAGGCCCAAATCCTAACACTTGGCGGGATTTACCAGGCGCCCAGACCCAGAGCCCGTCTCTGGAATCCCTGTTTTGGGGTACCCCTAAGTTGGAAAATAGCACTCTTCCCTGTTTTGGGGCACCCCTAAGATGGAAAAGAACACTCTTTTCTTCTCTGAAAAATCCACCAATTTATGGAGAGCCACCAGGATCCTTAGAGAGGAAAAGTCTCCCTTTGAAACATGAGACCACAGCTACATTCTGAGCCCATCCTGGACACACAATCCAGATAGAAAAGCCTGTGCTACCAGCTTCTAGTCACCCTAATTACAGTTCCTGATGTGCTGCCCTCTAGGTCTATGCATTGGACCTGCAATCACCTCACCACTATCCCTAACCCAAATTTGTGTTTTCAGACTTCCTTCCCAATACCATGGCTCTCATGCCTTCCACGATGGGGTCTCTGGAGCCTTACCATGAGACTGGACCTGCAATCTCCAAGGTAACTGTCCCCATCACAGTTGCCCAAAGCCCCCAAATTAGGAGAAACCTGTAAGGCTCCTGAGCCCACCCCAATATTGGAAGTGGCCCTGGATGCAAATTCATAGTCTGAAACACCCTGATCACCTACATCCAGACAGACACCCAAGTCAATGGTCCTTAGTCAGAAAATTCAACCTGACATGCACCTAGGACATCATTGGAACCCTAGATTAGGTTTCAAGCATCTGTCCTCAGAGTCCTGTTCTTGAATAACAAGTTAGGATACAGTATATGTACCCTGAGCCACAAAACAGAACATCTCCTTTCCTAAGAAGGAAACTGTGCACATCAACATGTGCCAAACCTTCAGGGTAGGAGATTCCTTCATGTCCCCTTAGCCACCAGCACATTCTAAGACCTCCCTTGTAACAAATCAGTATTGGGACATCTCTGCAAGAGATTCCAAGTCAACTCAAGACCTTGGTACTTGGCCACAGAACCACCAAAACGAACCTGTAATGTTCCTCAGCTGCAATGGTCACTGGACGTGTGCTTTCCAGTCATCCATGCAGGAGGGCTCTGCTACCCAAACGTTCCATATGGGGGACCCTGAAGGAAACAAACCAAACTCCTCCTGCCCATTAAAGGAAACCTTTTTGTTTGATGCATCTCACAATCCTAAGCGTGGGTATCTTCCATGGTCTCTTGAAGCCAACATTCCAACTTGTCGGTCATCATAGACACAAACTCCACTGTGAGCAAACATCTGACATCTGCCCTTACTCAGGTGCTGGATATCTCGTATAAGCTGCTGCACATTGGAACTGACTTCTGCTTGGCACTCGATTTAAGCATAGCTGGTGTTTACCATTGCATTCTCACCCTACTTGTCCCCAAGCCCTCTTGATAGGGAATTCTGGAGCCACAACACAGCATTCTGCCTGTCCAACAGAAAAAAAGTGCTTCGTGGCGCAGAAACCCCACATGAGGATCAATCTGCTCGGCCCTAGAGAGAACTCCGATTTATTGACTTCTCTGGCCACTAGTGCTGTGTCTGACAGAGCCTAATTCCAGACCTCGTGTCAGCCACCCAGAGATCGGGGCCAGTATCCACCATGTGAGAATGGCCATGGCCCAAATCTGTCATCTCTACACATCTTTGGTATTCAGGCATCTGTCCCCAAACCTTTGCTGGAATCCCTGCCAATTGGGGAACCTGAAGCACAATGGAGAATTCCTCCTTTCCCATGGCTGGATACCTGGCCATTGGAATAGGTGTCCATCACCCAGGGTGGGAGCCAGCACATGGGCAATGGGACCACGCTCACTCCTGAGGGCCGCCTTGGGCACAAACAGGCATTGTGACGCTCAGTCTGACAAAAAGGCATTGTGACAGTCAGTCTGAGCATGTTTTCAACCTATCACTCTCAGTTGCACCACCATGATCCCGCATTGCAGGCCTGGTATGCCCATAGGCCAAAATCCTAACACTTGGTGGGATTTTCCAGGAGCCCAGACCCAGAGCCTGTCCCTGGAATCCCTGTTTTGGGGCACCCCTAAGTTAGAAAATAGCACTCTTCCCATCCCGAAAAGCCATCATACTATTGGGAGCTGCCAGTATCATAGAGAGGAAAAATCTCCCATGGACCCATGATACCACAGCTGCATTCCGAGGCCATCCTGGACACACAATCCAGATATAAAAGCCTGTGCTTCTGCCTTCAATGCACTTGAATTACAGTTCCTGACGAGTAGCCCTCCATGTCTATGCATTGCCCTGTGATAACCTTGCCACTAACCCTAACCCGGGTTTGTGTTTGCAGACTTCTCTCCCAAAACCATGGCTCACATACCCTCCAGGATGGGATCTCTGGAGCCACACCGCAGGACTGTGACTGCCATCCCCATGGAAATTGTGCCTGCCACAGTTAACCAAACCCTCCAGAATAGGTTGAAACATGAAAGGCCCCTGAGGCCACCCCAATATTGGAGGCTACTCTGGACACAAGTGTGCAGTCTGAAACACTCTGATGACCTACATTCAGGCAGACACCCAAGTCAACTGTACTGAGCCTGAAGATTGAAACTCTCATTCCCCTGGGACCTCATTGGAACCCTAGATTAGGTTGTCAGTCATCTATCTTCAGAGGCCTGGTCTTGAATACGAACTTATAATACAACATGTGGTCCCTGAGCCACACAACACTACATCTCCTGTCCCCAGAAAGAAACCGTGCTCTTTGGCCTGTGTTAAACCCTCAGGGTAGGAGAATCCTGCATGGCATTTTAGCCACCAATACATTCTAAGATCTACCTGGTAATAAACCAGCATTGTGACCCATCTGTAAGAGATTCCATGTCAACTCAAGGCCTTGGTACTTCGCCCCAGAGCCACCCTAAAGAACCTGCCATGTTCCTTGGCTGCATTGGTCAATGGAGGTGTGCTTTCCAGGAATCCATGCGAAAGAGGTCTGCAGATCGGGACTGCCATCACCTCGCTCCAAACTCTTACCCGAGTTTGTGTCTGACGTCCTTGGTCCCAAAGTCCTGACCGACATGCCTTCCAGGATATGGCATTGAGAACCACACAGCATTACTGGGCCTGCTCTCCCGAGGAAACTCTGCCCATCTCAGTTTCCCAAATGTCCAGATTAGGAGAATACTTCAAGGCCCCTGAGTCCACCCCAATTTCATAGGCCGCTCTGGAAAAAATGCATAGCCTGACACAGCCTCATTACCTACCTCCAGGATGAAACGCAGGTCAATGGCACTGAGTCCAAAGATTGAATCTGCCATGCCCCTACAACCTCATCAGAACCCTAGCTTATGTTTTGAGGCCTCTATCCCCAGAGGCCTATTCTGGAAATTCAACATATGGTCCAACCTGTGGTCCGTGAGCCATACAAGAGAACACCTATTGTTCCGAGAAGGTAACCTGCCTCCTGGGTACTGAGTCTAATCATCAGGATAGAGAATCCTGCATGGCCAGAGAGCGACCACTACATTTTAAGGTCTCCCTGGACACCAAGCAGCACTGGGACCCGTTAGACTGAGAACTTCCATCAACACAGATCACTTGGAACTTGGAATCTGTGTCATTGGATCAAGCCTGCCCTGTTTCTCAGCCATATTTGTAATGCGAGATGGGCTTCCCAGGCCTCCATTCAGAGAGCTCTGCTATCGAATCTTCCATATGGGGGACCCTCGAGCACTGTAAGCAGACTTCTCCAGTCCCGCAGTAGGACACCTTGCTGTTTGGAGTAGCTCACAAAGTTCAGCTTGGAAAAACCTCCAAGAATTCTTGAGGCCACCACACCATCCGTTGGCTATCAAGGATACAAACTCCAGCATGAGCAGACATCTGACCCTCACTCAGGTGATGGAGATCTCGAAACAACTGTTGTACATTGGAACGGACATGTGCTCGGCACTGAGCTTAACCATTGCTTGTGTTTTCAGACTTCTGTCTTCACACTCCTCGCCTGCAAGCCCTCCATCTTGGGTATTCTGGAGCCATAATGCAGCCATCTGCCTGCTCACCAGAAAGAAGAAGTGCCCTAAGGGTCTGCGTGGAAACCCCAAATGAGGATCCAGTTGCACAGCTCTCAAAGGCACCCCAATATCATAGGCCACCCTCTGCATGAAATGTCTGTCTGACACAGCTCGAGCCTGACATCCTATCAGCCACCCAGAGAGCGGGCCCCATTTCCTGCAGGTGGGTCCTGCCTTGGCCCGAGGATCCCATCTCAAAGCAACCTCCATATTCAGGTACCTGACCCAGAACTTAGTTCAAATTCCTGCCCATGGGGGTCCCTGAAGCACAGAAAAAGTACAGCTCCTTCCCCATTGCAGGAAAATTGAATGTTGAGATGGCAATCCAACCCTCAGAGTGGGAGCCAAGTGCATGGCCTGTAAGACTACGCCAACTCAGTATGGACATCTGGCCACAAACAGGCATTATGACGCTCAGCCTGAGACCCATTTTCAACAAGCCCCCTGGGGACCCCTCATCTATGTACCAGTTGAACATAGAGCAGGCCTGTCATGACCCTAGACCCAAATCCTAAGCCTTGTTTGGGTGATCCAGGCTCCCGGACCCAGAACCCATCTCTGGAATGCCTGTTTGGATGGGACCCCTAACACGAAAACCGTGCTCCTTCCATCCCCCAGAAAGACACCAAACTCTTGGGTGCTAGGCACAATTCCCAGAGAGGTAGAATCTCAGATGGCACCATGAGGACACCCCTCTATTTCGTGGCCATCTTAGACAAACAAATCAAACAGAAAAGCCTGTCCTCCTGCCTCCCAGATGTCCGAATTTCAAATCCTGAGGAGCTGCTTCAGGGTCTGCAGATCGGCTGCCATCACCTCTCCCCTAACTCTTACCCGAGTTTGTGTCTGAAGACTTTGGACCCAATGTCCTGAAGCATATGCTCTCCAGGATGGGTCCTCCAGGACCACACCACATCACTGGGACTGCTCTCCCGAGCAATCTCAGCTAGTCTCAGTTTCCCAAACCCACCAGATTAGGAGGAAACTGCAAGGCCCCTACCCACCCTAATTTCATAGGCTGCTCTGGAAAAAATGCAATCTGACATAGCCTCAGAACATACCTCCAGGAAGACACACAGGCGAATGGGAAGGAAGGAATGGCCTAAGACCATGGTGGGTCCGATGTGCTGGGTGTGCAGCCAGATGTCTCAGTATCTGTTGGAAGGTCTGAACTCAGGCTATGTAAGACAGAGCATTAGTGCTGAGGGTAGCCTATGCAATTGGGGTGTTGCCAAGGGCCGAGCAAGTTGATTTTCATTTGGGGTTTCTGGGTATTGCCATAGACAATGTTTTTCTTCTGGGGGGAAGACAGAGTGCTTCGTTGTGGCCCAAGAATACCCAATCGGGAGGGCTTGTGGGCCAGGAATATGAGGATGGAAGTCTGAAAACACAAGGTAGGGTGAGGTTTGGAGCCAAGGGCACGGCAGGCCCACTGTGCAGAGGCTGAATCGAAATCTCTGCAACTGAAGTCAGGCTGAGGATCAGACGTTGTCTGAGGCTGGAGTTTGTGTCCATGATGGCACCTTCATGAAGCGGGGGCCTCATGAGGCCAAGGAGGTTTTCCCACGCTGAGTTTGGAGGTTGCTCCAAACCACAAGGTTTCCTTTTGTGGGATAGTCGAGTCCTGTTTGATGGCACCAGGACGTCCCATACGGAAGGACTGGAGAGCAGAGTTCGAAGGTGGATCCCAGTACAGCATGCCTCGCATTCCCATTGACCATTAGCGACAAGACATGTTTGATCTGCTGGCTCTGGGCCAAGCTACCCAAGGTGCTGAATTGAAATGGACTTTCCTGAGGATGTGTCATAATGTGGGTTTGTGTCCATGGAGACCTTGGAATGGGCTGGTGGTTCAGGGGCCCTGCGGAATTCGCCTACCTGAAGGGTTTGATACAGCTCCAGTAAGAAAGCTCCCCATGTGGAGTTTAGAGAGGTTTGGTTTGATTCCTCAGAAAAGCCCCAGATGCTGGTCTTCGAAACCAGTCCTCTGAGGAGGGAAACCTGGAAACCAAAGCTAGGGTTTAGATTAGGGCCTAGGGGCCTGTCTGTTTCAATCTTCTGTCTCTGGGGACACAGTCTGAGTATCTAAGTGGAAATAGTTGCTCAGCTGGTGTCAGAGTGCCCGTCTTAGTCCAGGGCAGCCTATACTATTGGGATGTCATGCCAGGGCATGAAGGTTTTTCCTAACCTGTAGAGTTGTGGTCAATGGATTGGGCACAATTTTCTTGGAGAGGACAGGCACAGTTTTTGGTGTGGCTCCAGAGGCCTTAGCCTGGAGGTTGTGTGGGTCCAGGCTGTGGGCACAGAAGTCTGAAAAAACAAACTCGGCTTAGGTGTGGCACCAAGGGTATGGCAGGCCAGATCTACAGACTGAGAGGGGAGCTCCTCGGCTTATGAAAGAAGGGCGAGTGGGAGGAGTTCCCTCAGTCTTTTGTCTCTGGATGTTGTGTCCAGGACAGCTGTGGATAATAGGGGTGGCATCTGGGACTATGGATGAGTATCCCTTTCCGGGGATTTGGCCCAGCTCCCAAGGGTTTGGAGTCATTTTGTGGTAAGGATGGAGTCCTGTTGTCTGGCTCAGGTGTCTCTCCAAGAGAGGGATTCCAGAGCAGAGCCCCAGGTACAGGCGACTGGAAAACTTGAACTCTGGTGAGGATTGGGAGCATAGGGTCTTGGCAAGCCCCATATGTAGGCTCTTGGTCCAGGTCCTGATAGGCCTTACTTCGACATGGGGCTCACGCTGAGGGTCACAATGCGAGTCTGTGCCCAAGTCTGCACTCAAGTTTGGGCGTGGCCTCAGGGTCCATGAAGGTTTCTCCTATCCTGAAGGTGTGACTCCATGCCAACAGCAACCTTTACAGCCATGAGGAATGAGGAGTTCTGATTTTTGCTTCAGGTACCCACCTATGCAGGGATTTGATATAATGTCTAGGTTCAGATGTCTAAAAACCCAGGTTGAGAACAGATGACGGCATACGGCCATGGCGTATCTGATATACTGGGTGTGCGGCCAGCTATCTCCTTGTCTGTCGGGACATCTGGCCTCAGGCTGTGTCAGACAGAGCAGTAGGGCCCAGGGAAGCCTATCCACTTGGGGTGCAGTCAAGGCCCGAGGAGGTTGATCCTCATTTAGGGTTTCTGAAGAGCCCATTAGGGCAAAGTTTTTCTTCTGGTGGGCAGGCAGAGGGCTATGTTGTGGTTCCAGAATTCCCAGTCTGTAGGGATTGTTTGCCAGGAGTGTGAGAAAGGAAGGCTGAAAACACAAGCTAGCATTGGGTTTGTGGCCGAGGGCACGGCAGGCACACTGCAGAGGCTGAATAGAGATCTCCTGCTTCTGAGGTCATGGCGAGTATGAGACGTTGCCTCAGGCTAGACTTTGTGTCCATGATGGCCCCTTCCTGAAGGGGCTGTGGGCTTCATGAGGCCAGAGAGGTTTCCCTATGATGGGAGTTGTGAGCTCCTCCAAACCTGAAGGTTTCCTTCTGCAGGACAGTCGAGTCCTATTGGATGGTTCCAGCATGCCCCATACGGAAAGACTCTGGAACAGGGGTCTAAGAATGGATGCCTGGAAATGCCACGTCACATTCCCACTGTTTGTTCGGACAAGGCAGGCTCAATCTGCGGGTTCTTGGGCGAGCTATCCAAAGGGCTGAATTGAAATGGACTCTCCTGACGATGGGTCATAATGTTTGTTGATGGCCATTCAGACCTTGGAATGTGGTGGTGGCTCAGGGATTCTGCAGGACTCTCCCACCCAAAGGGTTTGACACAGCTCCAACAAGGAAGCTTCCCATGTGGAGACGAGAGGTGTTCTGTTTGGTGCCTCATGAAAGCCCCATATGCTGGTCTTCGAACCCAGGCCTCTGAGGAGTGACCCCTGGAAACCAAAGCAAGAGTTCATATTAGGGACTTTGGGCCTGTATGGTTCAGTCTTCTGTCTCTGTGGACATCTGTCTGCATGTCTGCATGGAGGTAGTTGCTCAGCTGGTGTCAGAATGCCCTGTTTGTCCAGGGCGGCATACAGTAGTGGGGTATTCTCGGGGGTCTTGAGGTTTCTCCTATTCTGTACGGTTGTGGGCAATGGAATGGGCAAATTTTCCTAGGAGAAAGCAGGCCCAGTCCGGTGGTATGGCTCCAGAGGACCCAGCCTGGAGGATCTGTTTGCCAGGGCTGTGGGGACAGATATCCGAAAACACAGACTTGGCTCAGGTTTGGGGCCAAGGTTATGCCAGGTCTGATCTCCAGTCCGTGAGGGGAGCTCCTCTGGATATGAAAGGAGGGTGAGTGGGAGGCAGTCGCTCAGGCTTTTGTCTCTGGGTGTTGTGTCCACAATGGCTGTTTAATGTAGGGGTTGCCTCATGGGCTGAGGAAGAGTCTCCCTCTCTGGGGATTGGCCAAGCTCCCAAGTGTTTGGGATCATCCTGTGGGAAGAAAAGAGTACTGTTTTCTGCCACAGGTGTCGCACCAGTAGAGGGATTCTAGAGCAGAGCAGTGGGTACTGACAACTGGAATACCTGCCATCTGGTTAGGCCTGGGTGCCTATGGGCATGGCAAGCCCCATATGTGGGCACTTGGTCCAGCCACTGAGAGGCGTTATTTGAATAAGGGGCTCACGCTGAGGGTCAAAATGCGTGTGTGTGCCCAAGGCGGCCCTCAAACATGGGCGTTCCTTCATGGGCTAAGCAAGTTTCTCCTACACTGAAGGTTTGACTCACTGCCAAAAGCAAGCTTTCTTGCCATGTGGAAGGATGAGTTCTGCCTTGTGCGTCAGGTTTCCCGCTGTACAGGAATTGGAGATAAGGTCTAGGTTCCAATGACTAAAAACCCAGGTTGGGAAGGGATGGTGGCCCAAGGCCGTGGTGGGTTCAATATGCTGGGTGTGCAGCAGCTGTCTTCGTGTCTGTTGGAAGGTGGGCTCAGGCTATGTAAGACAGAGTATTAGTGCTTAGGGTAGCCTATGCAATTGAGGTGTTGCCAAGGGCCAAGCTGTTTGATCCTCTTTTGGGGTTTCTGGGCAATGGTATAGACAATGTTTTTCTTCTGAGGGGCAGGCAGAGTGCTTCGTTGTGACCCCAGAACTCCCAATCGGGGGGCTTTTGGGCCAAGAGTGTGAGGACTGAAGTCTGATAACACAAGCTAAGGTGAGGTTTGGGGCCAAGGGCACGGCAGGCCCCCTCTGCAGAAGCTGAATCGGGATCTCCTGCATCTGGATTCAGGGTGATGATCAGTCGTTGGATGATGCTGGAGTTTGTGTCCGTGATGGCCCCTTCATGAAGTGGGGGCCTCATGAGGCCAAGGCGGTTTTCCCACACTGAGTTTGTGAGTTGCTCCAAACCACAAGGTTTCCTTCTGCAGGACAGTCGAGTCATTTTGAATGGCTAAAAGGACGTCCCATACAGAAGGACTGGAGAGAAGTGTTCGAAGGATGGATGCCTGTACAGCATACTTCGCATTCCAGTTGGCTATTTGCGACAAGACATGTTTGATCTGCTGGCTCTGGGGAAAGCTACCCAGGGTCCTGAGTTGAAATGGACTCTCCTGAGGATGAGTCGTAATGTGGGTTGTGTCCATGGAGACCTTAGGATGTACTGGTGTTTCAGGGGCCCTACAGAATTTGCCTGCCTGAAGGGTTTGCTACAGCTCCAATAAGAGAACTCCCCATGTGGAGATGAGAGAGGTTCTATTTGGAGCCTCAGGAAAGCACCATATGCTGTTCATCGAGGTGTTATAGGCAACTAATGAATCGTTGACCATTACATCAAAAAATATACCTTGACTAACTGAATTTAAATTAAAAACTGTGGAAAATTTTGAAAGAAAGAAAGATGAACTATTACAAAGAATACCACAAAAATACAAGGATCATAAGAGAGTACCATGAGCAAGTAGAAGCCAACACCTTGGACAACCTAGAAGAAATGGATAAGCTCCTAACAACAACCTAGAAAGACTGAACCATGAAGGAAAAAAAATCTGAACAGACTGATCTCTAGTAAAAAGGATTGATTTGATAATCAAATCCACCCAAGAAACAAATGCCTAAGATCAGACAATTTCACTGAGAAGTTCAACCAGATGGTAGAGGAATTAATATCAACCCTTGTCAAATTGTTCATACACTCACACACTCTCACACACACACACACACACACACACACACAAATTGTTAGAATAAACAAATTCAGTGAAAGCTGCAGGATACACAGTCAATATACAGAGACATGTTGCATTTCATTTTTAAAAAAGAATGTATTTAGGGGTGCCTGGGTGGTTCATTGGGTTAAGCCTCTGCCTTTGGCTCAGGTCATGATCTTAGGTCCTGGGATTGAGGCTTGAATCAGGCTCTCTGCTCATCAGGGAGCCTGCCCCACCCCTCTCTCTTCCTGCCTCGCTGCCTACTTGTGATTTCTCTGTCAAATAAATAAATAAAACCTTTAAAAAAAAGAATGTATTTATTTAGGGGTCGTGAGAGGCAGATGGCTGAGGAGTAGCAAACTGAAATGACATCAGATCCCAGAGTTCATCTAGATAGGTATCAAACCATTCCAAACACCTAAAACTCAACAGGAGATAGAAAAGAAGAGCATCAATTCTAGGAATGGAAAATCGACCACTTTCTAAAAGGTAGGATGTGCAGAGAAGTGAATCTGAAGCGACAGGAAGATAGACTGAAGGGGGAGGGTCCAAATACTGGCAAGCAGTGGAGGAGAGAACAAAATCAGAACCTTTAGAAGTCTGGTCCACTGAGGGACATCACTCTAGAGTTAAACGATGGTGGGACACTCAGGGGGACAGTGTGGTCTCAGGACCTGCGGGATCATAGAAAGTTTGGGGGTGTCTGAGTGTAGCCGAGCTGCCAGGTATCAGAGTGGGAAAGTTGAATTCAGAGACAGAGCTGAAGAGTGAGCATTCAGATTGGGGTTACCTTAAACAGTGATTCAAGGCATAGCTGGGCCACTGCTCTTCGAGCAGGGACCCCACAAGTGGCAGATCAGGGGAGATTCACCTTCCTCCCCTGGGACGTGCAGCATGGCAGGATTTTGCTGGGTTTGGAAACTCCAAACAGGGATGTGCACAAGAGATAGAAATGCTTCATCATAGGCCTTGGAGTGTGGAAGGAGACCAAGGAGGCAGAAGTGATTCACTGTTGACCTCTGGGGGCTCAGTGAGGAGTGGAGCTCTGAACTCTTGGCTCTTCTGGGCCAGAGATTGGGAGGCCGCCATTTTCATTCCCATCCTCCAAAGTGTTGGATTGTGTTCAGGGAGCGGAGTGTGCTCAGGAACAAAAGCTCCAAGAGTGAACCCGAGCAGATTATTTAGCAAGGGAGGTACCTGGAAAGGGAGGTGCAATTCTGCCTCAGGCAAAGACGTTTGAGAATCACCGCAAGAGGCCCCTTCCCCAGAAATCAGCAAGAACATACAGCCAAGACAAAGCTCACCAATCAAGGAGAACAGCTGAAATCCAGAGCTGGAAGAAAGCAATGCATAGAATTCATGGCTTTTTCCCCATTATCCTTTAGCTAAAGGATATCCTTAACTAGGATAATTCCCCATTATCCTTAATTTTTTTATTTTTTTTCTTATTCTATTTTTTTTAACTTTTCCTCTTTCCTCTTTAAGCATTTTTTTTTAGATTTTATTTATTTATTTGACAGATAGAGACCACAAGTAGGCAGATAAGCAGGCAGAGAGAGAGAGAAGAAGGGAAGCAGGCACCCTGCTGAGCAGAGAGCCCAATGCGGGGCTTGATGCCAGGACCCTGGGATCATGACCCAAGCCAAAGGCAGCAGCTTTAACCCACTGAGCCACCCAGGAGCCCTCTCTTTAAGCATTTTTAACTACTTTATCTTCACAAAAATTTTCTTTAAAAAATATTTTTAAACCTTCATTGTTATAGTCATATTTTATCTTTTCATGTATTTAACCTTATTGTTACATACATATATGTTTTTTTTTCTTCTAAAAATGTTGGAATACAATTTCTTCTAATATATCAAAATATCCCCTAATCCAGCACATGGTTTTTTCTAGTCTCCAGCCTGAGCACATTCCCTCCATTTTTTTTTCTTTTTCCAACCAACTTATCAATTGCTTTTTTAGAATTTTTTAATAATTAATTAATTTTCAGAAAAACAGTATTATTTTTTTGACCACACCCAGTGCTCCATGCAATCCTTGCCCTCTATAATACCCACCACCTGGTACCCCAGCCTCCCACCAGCCCGCCACTTCAAACCTCTCAGATTGTTTTTCAGAGTCCATAGTCGCTCATGATTCACATCCCCTTCCAATTTACCCCAACTCCCTTCTCCTCTATAACACCCCTTATTCTCCATGATATTTGTTATGCTCCACAAATAAGTGAAACCATATGATAATTGACTCTCTCTGCTTGACTTATTAAACTCAGCAAAATCGCTTCCAGTCCCATCCATGTTGCTACAAAAGTTGGGTATTCATCCTTACTGATGGAGGCATAACACTCCATAGTGTATATGGACCACATCTTCCTTATCCATTCGTCCGTTGAAGGGCATCTTGGTTCCTTCCATAGTTTGGCAACCGTGGCCATTGCTGCTATACACAGTGGGGTACAGATGGCCCTTGTTTTCATGACATCTGTATCTTTGGGGTAAATACCAAGGAGTACAATTGCAGGGTCATATGGAAGGTCTATTTTTAATTTCTTGAGGAATCTCCACACTATTCTCCAAAGAAGCTGCAGCAACTTGCATTCCCACCAACAGTGGAAGAAGGTTCTCCTTTCTCCACATCCTCTCCAACACATTTTGTTTCCTGTTTCTTTAATTTTGGCCATTCTAACTGGAGGAAGTTGATATCTCAATGTGGTTTTAATTTGAATCTCCCTGAGGGCTAGTGATGATGAACATTTTTTCATGTGTCTGCTAGCCATTTGTATGTCTTGATTGGAGAAGTCTCTGTTCATATCTTCTGCCCATTGTTAGATATGTTTGCCTGTTTCATGTGTGTTGAGTTTGAGGAGTTCATTATAGATCCTGGATATCAACCTTTTGTCTATACTGTCCTTTGCAAATATCTTCTCCCATTCCGTGGGTTCCCTCTTTGCTTTCTTGACTGTTTCCTTTGCTGTGCAGAAGCTTTTGATATTGATGAAGTCAAAAAGTTTATTTTCACTTTTGTTTCCTTTGCCTTTGGAGACATATCTTGAAAGAAGTTGCTGTGGCTGATATCAAAGAGATTACTGCCTATGTTCTTCTCTAGGATTCTGATGGATTCCTGTCTCACGTTGAGGTCTTTTATCCATCTTGAGTTTATCTTTGTGTACGGTGTAAGAGAATGGTCGAGTTTCATTCTTCTACTTATAGCTGCCCAGTTTTCCCAGCACCATTTATTGAAGAGACTGTCTTTTTTTCCACTGTATATTTTTTGCTGTCTTGTCGAAGATTAATTGACCGTAGAGTTGAGGGTCCATATCCAGGCTCTCTACTCTGTTCCACTGGTCTATGTCTCTGTATTTATGCGAGTACCATGCTGTCTTGGTGATCACATCTTTGTAATAAAGCTTGAAATCAGGTAACGTGATGCCCCCAGCTTTATCTTTGTTTTTCAACATTTCCTTAGCATTTGGGGTCTCTTCCGATTCCATACAAATTTTAGTATTATTTTATCCAGCTCTTTGAAGAATACCTGTGGAATTTTGATCGGAATGGCATTAAAAGTATAGATTGCTCTAGGCAGTATAGACATCTTAACAATGTTTATTCTTCCGATCCAAGAGCATGGAATGGTCTTCCATCTTTTTGTGTCTTCTTCAATTTCTTTCATGAGTATTATGTAGTTCCTCGAGTACAGATCCTTTAGCTCTTTGGTTATGTTTATTCCCAGGTATCTTATGGTTCTTGGTGCTATAGTAAATGGAATGGATTCTCTAATTTCCCTTTCTGTATTTTCATTGTTAGTGTATAAGAAAGCCACTGATTTCTGCACATTGACTTTGTATCCTGCCACGCTGCTGAATTGCTGTATGAGTTCTAGTAGTTTGGGGGTGGAGTCTTTTGGGTTTTCCATATAAAGAATCATGTCATCTGCGAAGAGAGAGAGATTGACTTCTTCATTACCAATTTGGATACCTTTTATTTCTCTCTGTTGTCTGATTGCTGTTGCTAGGACTTCTAATACTATGTTTAACAAGAGTGGTGAAATGGGCATCCTTGTCTTGTTCCTGATCTCAATGGGAAGGCTGCAAGCTTTTTCCCATTGAGGATGATATTTGCTGTGGGTCTTTCATAGATAGATTTGATGAAGTTCAGGAATGTTCCCTCTATCCCTATACATTGAAGCGTTTTAATCAGGAACGGATGCTGGATTTTGTCAAATGCTTTTTCTGCATCAATTGAGAGGACCATATGGTTCTTCTCTCTTCTCATATTAATTTGTTCTATTACATTGATGGATTTCTGAATGTTGAACCATCCTTGTATCCCAGGGATGAATGACACCCAATCATGGTGGATAATCTTTTTAATGTGCTGTTGGATCCTGTTGGCTAGGATCTTGTTGAGAATCTTAGCATTCATATTCATAAGTGATATTGGTCTAAAATTCTCCTTTTTCGTAGGGTCTTTGCCTGTTTTGGGCATCAGGGTAATAATGCTGGCTTCATAGAAAGAATCTGGAAGTTTTCCTCCGCTTTAATAAACAGCTTCAGGAGAATAGGTGTTATTTCTTCTTGGAAGGTTTGGTAGAATTCCCCAGGGAATCCGTCAGGTCCTGGGCTCTTTTTTTTTTGGGGGAGATTTTTGATCACTGCTTCAATCTCGTTATTAGATAGCGGTCTATTCAGGTTGTCGATTTCTTCCTGGTTCAATTTTGGTAGTTTATATTTTTCCAGGAATGCATCCATTTCATCTAGGTTGCTAAGCTTATTGGCATATAACTGTTGATAATAACTTCTGATGATTGTTTCTACTTCCTTGGTGTTAGTTGTGATCTCTTCCCTTTCATTCATAATTTTATGAATTTGGGCTTTCTCTCTTTTCCCTTGGATTAGTGTGGCCAATGGTTTATCGATCTTATTGATTCTTTCAAAAAACCAGCTTCTAGTTTCATTGATACGTTCTACTGTATATCTGGTTTCTACCTCATTGATCTCAGGTCTAATCTTGATGATTTCCCTTTTTATGTGTAGAGTTGGTTTTATTTGTTGTTGATTCTCCTGTTCCTTAAGGTGTAGAGACAGCTGGTGTATTCTGGACTTTTCAATTCTTTTGAGGGAGGCTTGGATGGCTATGTATTTCCCCCTTAGGGCCGCCTTTGCTGTTTCCCATAGGTTTTGGACCGAAGTGTGTTCATTCTCATTGGTTTACATGAATTGTTTCAGTTCTTGTTTGATCTCCTGGTTGATCCAAGCATTCTTAAGCAAGGTGGTCTTTCGCTTCCAGGTGTTTGAGTTCCTTCTGAACTTTTCCTTGTGATTGAGCTCCAGTTTCAAAGAATTGTGATCTGAGAATATGCAGGGAATAATCTGAGTCTTTAGGTATTGGTTGAGTCCTGATTTGTTACCCAGTATGTGGTCTATTCTGGAGAAGGTTCCATGTGCACTTGAGATGAATGAGTATTCTGTTGTTTTAGGGTGGAATGTTCTGTATATATCTATGAGGTCCATCTGGTCCAATGTGTCATTCAATGCTCTTGTTTCTTTATTGATTTTCTGCTTCGAAGATCTATTTGTGAGAGAGGTATGTTAAGATAGCCTACGATTAGTGTATTCATATCAATATGACTCTTTATCTTGATTAACAGTTTTCTTAACTAATTGGCTGCTCCCATATTGAAAGCATAGATATTTACAGTTGTTAGAATATCTTGGTAGATAGTCCCTTTAAGGATTATGTAGTGTCTTTCTGTATCTCTGACTACAGTCTTTAGTTTGAAGTCTAATTTATCTGATATGAGAATCGCTACCCCAGCCTTCTTTTGAGGCCCATTGGCATGAAAGATTCTTCTCCATCCCTTCACTTTCAGTCTGGGTGTATCTTTAGGTTCAAAGTGGGTCTCTTGTAGACAACATATAGATGGGTCCTGTCGTTTTATTCAATCTGCAACCCTGTGCCGTTTTATGGGTGCATTTAGGCCATTCACATTGAGAGTGATTATTGATAGTACATTTTTATTGACATCGAGTTACTTTTGAAGTCTTTCTTTCTGTAGACTGTCTCTATATTCCTGTTCAATGCTATTCTTGAGATTTTTCCTCTTTTATAGAACCCCCCTTAATATTTCTTGCAGTGTCGGCTTGGTAATTGCATAGTCTTTTAAGCCTTGACGGTCTTGGAAACTCTTTATCTCTCCATCCATTTTGAATGTCAGTCTTGCTGGATAAAGTATTCTTGGCTGCATGTTCTTCTCATTTAGTGCCCTGAATATATCTTGCCAGCCTCTTCTGGCTTGCCAGGTCTCTGTGGACAGGTCTGACGTTATTCTGATGGGCTTCCTTCTGTAAGTAAGGAGCCTGTTTGCCCTGGCGGCTTTCAAGAGATTATACCTACAATTATAATTCCTTAATTTGACTATCAGGTGTCGTGATGTTTTTTTGGAATGTATAATCTTGGGTGGAGACCGTTCAGCCTCTGGTACCTGAACACTGGTTCCATTCGCAAGATTGGGATAATTATCATGAAGGACTTGGTCGACTATATCTTCTAGACTTCTTTCTTTTCCTCCCTTCATTAATTCCAATAATTCTGACGTTGGAACACTTCATGGCACCATTAATTTCCCTGATTCTGTTTTCGTGGCTTCTAAGCTTTTGTTCCAGTCTTCTTCCTGATCCTTTCTCTCTATCTGTTTGTCCTCCAGATCACTAATTCTTTCTTCTGTCTCAGTTACCCTAGCTTTGAGAGAGTTTAGATTAGATTGGAACTTATTGAGAGCATTGTGAACCTCGTCCCTGGTAGCTTTAAGCTCTGCCCTAACATTGTGAACATCCTGTCTGGTCGCTTTCAGTTAGGCCCTAACCAATTCCATTTGGTCATCCATGGCTTTCTCCAACCTAGCTATTGCCTGGATAATTGTTAGCCTGAATTCTCTTTCCGACATATTGTCTATGTTTATAGCCGTTAGCTCTGTTGCAGAAGGTCATCCTCTGTATTTTTCTTCTGTTGGGCATTCCTCCTCCTAGTCATTTTGGTGGGAGATGACTGAACAGATGTAGCTGGATGTATCGACTATGGTGCAGTCAAGGTGCATCCTGGAACACTTCTGAGCAATCAGGATTCCCCACCCAAATGAGAGAAAAAGGAAAAGAAAAAGAAAAAGAAAAAAAAAGAAAAGAAAAGAAGAAAAAAATGAGAAAGAGAGACAGACAGGAAATAAAGGGAAGATGAAAAAGAAGGTTCAGCCCAGATGGGCCCCAAGGTAAGATTTATGAAGTAGACAAACAAAATGAGATAAAAAGACTGATTCAAGTATATGACAAGGGAAAAATTATATGCAAATAAAGAAAGAACCTCGTCAGTAGAACCCCAAGTGTAAAATCTATATGCCATCAGGACAAACACAAAAAACACAGAAACACTGGTGAAAGAAGATGGGACAGTTCTTAAAGATTCTCAGTGTGGGAGGAGTCAAGATGGCGGAGAAGTAGCAGGCTGAGACTAACTCAGCTAGCAGGAGATCAGCTAGAGAGCTTATCTAAAGATTGCAAACACCTGCAAATCCATAGGCAGATCGAAGAGAAGAAGAACAGCAATTCTAGAAACAGAAAAACAACCACTTTCTGAAAGGTAGGACTGGCGGAGAAGTGAATCCAAAGCGACGGGAAGATAGACCCCGGGGGGAGGGGCCAGCTCCTGGCAAGCGGCGGAGCAACGGAGCACAAAATCAGGACTTTTGAAAGTCTGTTCCGTTGAGGGACATCACTCTGGAGGCTAAACCGGGGCGAAGCCCACGCGGGGTCGGCATGACCTCAGGTCCCACAGGGTCACAGAAGGATCGGGGGTGTCTGAGTGTCACAGAGCTTGTGGATATTGGAACGGGAAAGCCGGCTGCAGAGACAGAGCCGACAGTAAGCTCGCAGCTCGGTGTTGCCTTGAACCGGTCGCAAGCTCGGTGAGCTCGGAGCGCGGCCGGAGGTTAGGCAGACTCAAGTTACTGGGAGCTGTTCGCTAGGGCGCACAGGGGAGCGGGGCCCTGGGCTCTCGGCTCCTCCAGGCCGGAGACCAGGAGGCCGCCATTTGTATTCCCGTCCTCCAGAACACTACGGAAAGCGCGCAGGGAACAAAAGCTCCTGAAAGCAAAGCCGAGCAGATCACTCAGCCCGGCCCCTGGTAAGGGTGGTGTAATTCCGCCTGGGGCAAAGACACTTGAGAATCACTACACCAGGCCCCTCCCCCAGAAAATCAACAAGAAATCCAGGCAAGACCAAGTTCCCCTACCAAGGAGTGCAGTTTCAATACCAAGGAGAGAGCAGCAGAATTCCAGAGGAGGAGAAAACAAACCACGGAACTCATGGCTTTCTGCCTGTGATTTTTTAGTCTTGCAGTTAATTTAATTTTTTTCTTTTTCATTTTTTTTCTCTACTTCTGCTAAAATTTTTTATAACTTTTACCCTTTTCTTTTTTAACGTTTTTAACTAGATTATCTAATATATATATATATTCCTTTTTTATACATTTCTTTATTCATTTTCTTTTTTTAATTCTTTTTTTTTCTTTTTTTCTTTCTTTCTTTTTGAACCTCTTTTTATACCCAAAATAGAAGAGATCCTAATCTCTTCAATTTTTTTTTCTTAATTCTTTTTTAAATTCTGATTGAATTTTTAATTCAATCTCTTTTTTTTAATTCTTTTTTCTTTTTTTCTTTCCTTCTTTTTGAACCTCTTTTTATCCCCAAATCAGAAGAGATCCCAATCAGAAGAGATTGGGAGAACCCAATCAAAGGAGATCCCAATCAGAGGAGATCCCTCACCCAATCGTGAGGGGGGAGAAATCCCCCCTCATGATTTGGGATCTTTTCTGATTTGGTTAAAGCATATTTTCCTGGGATTGTTGCCACCCTTTTAGTATTTTACTTGCTCCATCATATACTCTTAGCTGGACAAAATGACAAGGCGGAAAAATTCACAACAAAAAAAAGAACAAGAGGCAGTACCGAAGGCTAGGGACCTAATCAATACCGACATTGGTAATATGTCAGATCTAGAGTTCAAAATGACAATTCTCAAGGTTATAGCCGGGCTTGAAAAAGGCATGGAAGATATTAGAGAAACCCTCTCCAGAGATATAAAAGCCCTTTCTGGAGAAATAAAAGAACTAAAATCTAACCAAGTTGAAATCAAAAAAGCTATTAATGAAGTTCAATCAAAAATGGAGGCTCTCACTGCTAGGATAAATGAGGCAGAAGAAAGAATTAACGATATAGAAGACCAAATGACAGAGAATAAAGAAGCTGAGCAAAAGAGGTACAAAGAGCTACTGGACCATGAGGGGAGAATTCGAGAGATAAGTGACACCATAAGACGAAACAACGTTAGAATAATTGGGATTCCAGAAGAAGAAAAAAGAGAGAGGGGAGCAGAAGGTATACTGGAGAAAATTATTGGGGAGAATTTCCCCAATATGGCAAAGGGAACGAGCATCAAAATTCAGGAGGTTCAGAGAACGCCCCTCAAAATCAATAAGAATAGGCCACACCCCGTAACCTAATAGTAAAATTTACAAGCCTTAGTGACAAAGAGAAAATCCTGAAAGCAGCACGAGAAAAGAAGACTGTAACATACAATGGTAAAAGTATTAGATTGGCAGCTGATTTATCCACAGAGACCTGGCAGGCCAAAAAGAGCTGGCATGATATTTTCAGAGCACTAAACGAGAAAAACATGCAGCCAAGAATACTATATCCAGCTAGGCTATCATTGAAAATAGAAGGAGAGATAAAAAGTTTCCAGGACAAACAAAAACTGAAAGAATTTGCAAACACCAAACCAGCTCTACAGGAAATACTGAAAGGGGTCCTCTAAGAAAAGAGAGAGCCTACAAGTGGTAGATCAGAAAGGAACAGAGACAATATACAGTAACAGTCACCTTACAGGCAATACAATGGCACTAAAATCATATCTCTCAATAGTTACCCTGAATGTTATTGGGCTAAATGCCCCAATCAAAAGACACAGGGTATCAGAATGGATAAAAAAACAAAACCCATCTATATGTTGCCTCCAAGAAACTCATTTTAAGCCCGAAGACACCTCCACACTTAAAGTGAGGGGTTGGAAAAGAATTTACCATGCTAATGGACATCAGAAAAAAGCAGGAGTGGCAATCCTTATATCAGATCAATTAGATTTTAAGCCAAAGACTATAATAAGAGATGAGGAAGGACACTATATCATACTCAAAGTGTCTGTCCAACAAGAAGATCTAACAATTTTAAATATCTATGCCCCCAACGTGGGAGCAGCCAACTATATAAACCAATTAATAACAAAATCAAAGAAACACATCAACAATAATACAATAATAATAGGGGACTTTAACACTCCCCTCACTGAAATGGACAGATCATCCAAGCAAAAGATCAACAGGGAAATAAAGGCCTTAATTGATACACTGGAAGAGATGGACATCACAGATATATTCAGAACATTTCATCCCAAAGCAACAGAATACACATTCTTCTCTAGTGCACATGGAACATTCTCCAGAATAGATCACATCCTCGGTCCTAAATCAGGACTCAACCGGTATCAAAAGATTGGGATCATTCCCTGCATATTTTCAGACCACAATGCTCTGAAGCTAGAACTCAACCACAAGAGGAAGTTTGGAAAGAACCCAAATACATGGAGACTAAACAGCATCCTTCTAAAGAATGAATGGGTCAACCGGGAAATTAAAGAAGAATTGAAAAAAAGTCATGGAAACAAATGATAATGAAAATACAACAGTTCAAAATCTGTGGGACACAAAAAAGGCAGTCCTGAGAGGAAAATATATAGCGGAACAAGCTTTTATCAAGAAACAAGAAAGGTCTCAGGTACACAACCTAACCCTACACCTAAAGGAGCTGGAGAAAGAACAAAAAAGAAACCCTAAGCCCAGCAGGAGAAGAGAAATCATAAAGATCACAGCAGAATTCAATGAAATAGAAACCAAAAAAACAATAGAACAAATCAACCAAACTAGGAGCTGGTTCTTTTAAAGAATTAATAAAATTGATAAACCCTTGGCCAGACTTAACAAAAAGAAAAGAGAAAGGACCCAAATAAATAAAATCATGAATGAAAGAGTAGAGATCACAACTAACACCAAAGAAATACATACTATTATAAGAACATACTATGAGCAACTCTACGCCAACAAATTTGACAATCTGGAAGAAATGGATGCATTCCTAGAAACATATAAACTACCAAAATTGAACCAGGAAGAAATAGAAAGCCTGAACAGACCCATAACAAGTAAGGAGATTGAAACAGTCATTAAAAATCTCCAAACAAACAAAAGCCCAGGGCCAGATGGCTACCCGGGGGAATTCTACCAAACATTTAAAGAAGAACTAATTCCTATTCTCCTGAAACTGTTCCTAAAAATAGAAATGGAAGGAAAACTCCCAAACTCATTTTATGAGGCCAGCATCACCTTGATCCCAAAACTAGACAAGGATCCCCTCAAAAAAGAGAGCTATAGACCAATATCCTTGATGAACACAGATGCAAAAATTCTCACCAAAATACTAGCCAATAGGATTCAACAGTACATTAAAAGGATTATTCACCACGACCAAGTGGGATTTATCCCAGGGCTGCAAGGTTGGTTCAACATCCGCAAATCAGTCAATGTGATACAATACATCAATAAAAGAAAGAACAAGAACCATATGATACTCTCAATAGATGCTGAAAAAGCATTTGACAAAGTACAGCATCCCTTCCTGATCAAAACTCTTCAAAGTGTAGGGATAGAGGGCACATACCTCAATATCATCAAAGCCATCTATGAAAAACCCACTGCAAATATCATTCTCAATGGAGAAAAACTGAAAGCTTTTCCACTAAGGTCAGGAACACGGCAGGGATGTCCATTATCACCACTGCTATTCAACATAGTACTAGAAATCCTCGCCTCAGCAATCAGACAACAAAAGGAAATTAAAGGCATCCAAATCGGCAAAGAAGAAGTCAAATTATCACTCTTCGCAGATGATATGATACTCTATGTGGAAAACCCAAAAGACTCCACTCCAAAACTGCTAGAACTTGTACAGGATTTCAGTAATGTGTCAGGATATAAGATCAATGCACAGAAATCAGTTGCATTTCTCTACACCAGCAACAAAACAGAAGAAAGAGAAATTAAGGAGTCACTCCCATTTACAATTGCACCCCAAACCACAAGATACCTAGGAATAAACCTAACCGAAGAGGCTAAGAATCTATACTCAGAAAACTGTAAAGTACTCATGAAAGAAATAGAGGAAGACACAAAGAAATGGAAAAATGTTCCATGCTCCTGGATTGGAAGAATAAATATTGTGAAAATGTCTATGCTACCTTAAGCAATATACACATTTAATGCAATTCCTATCAAAGTACTTTCCATCTTTTTCAAAGAAATGGAACAAATAATTTTAAAATTTATATGGAACCAGAAAAGACCTCGAATAGCCAAGGGGATATTGAAAAAGAAAGCCAAAGTTGGTGGCATCACAATTCCGGACTTCAAGCTTTATTACAAAGATGTCATCATCAAGACAGCATGGTACTGGCACAAAAACAGACACATAGACCAACGGAACAGAATAGAGAGCCCAGAAATAGACCCTCAACTCTATGGTCAACTAATCTTCGACAAAGCAGGAAAGAATGTCCAATGGAAAAAAGACAGCCTCTTCAATAAGTGGTGTTGGGAAAATTGGACAGCCACGTGCAGAAAAATGAAATTGTACCATTTCCTTACACCACACACAAAAATAGATTCAAAATGGATTAAGGTCCTCAATGTGAGAAAAGAATCCATCAAAGTCCTTGAGGAGAACACAGGCAGCAACCTCTTCGACCTCAGCCGCAGCAACATCTTCCTAGGAACATCGCCAAAGTCAAGAGAAGCAAGGGCAAAAATGAACTATTGGGATTTCATCAAAATCAAAAGCTTTTGCACAGCATAGGAAACAGTTAACAAAACCAAAAGACAACTGACAGAATGGGAGAAGATATTTGCAAACAACATATCAGATAAAGGACTAGTGTCCAAAAATCTATAAAGAACTTAGCAAACTCAACACCCAAAGAACAAATAATCCAATCAAGAAATGGGCAGAGGACATGAACAGACATTTCTGCAAAGAAGACATCCAGATGGCCAACAGACACATGAAAAAGTGCTCCATATCACTCGGCATCAGGGAAATACAAATAAAAACCACAATGAGATATCACCTCACACCAGTCAGAATGGCTAAAATCAACAAGTCAGGAAATGACAGATGCTGGCGAGGATGCGGAGAAAGGGGAACCCTCCTACACTGTTGGTGGGAATGCAAGCTGGTGCAACCACTCTGGAAAACAGCATGGAGGTTCTCAAAATGTTGAAAATAGAACTGCCCTATGACCCAGCAATTGCACTACTGGGAATTTACCCTAAAGATACAAACGTAGTGATCCAAAGGGGCACGTGCACCCGAATGTTTATAGCAGCAATGTCCACAATAGCCAAACTATGGAAAGAACCTAGATGTCCATCAACAGATGAATGGATCAAGAAGATGTGGTATATATACACAATGGAATACTATGCAGCCATCAAAAGAAACGAAATCTTGCCATTTGTGACAACATGGATGGAACTAGAGCGTATCATGCTTAGCGAAATAAGTCAAACGGAGAAAGACAACTATCATATGATCTCCCTGACATGAGGAAATGGTGATGCAACATGGGGGCTTAAGTGGGTAGGAGAAGAATCCATGAAACAAGATGGGATAGGGAGGGAGACAAGCCATAAGTGACTCTTAATCTCACGAAACAAACTGTGGTTTGCTGGGGTGAGGGGGGTTGGGAGAAGGGGGGTAGGGTTATGGACATTGGGTAGGGTATTTGCTTTTGGGTAAATTGGAGGGGGAGGTGAACCATGAGAGACTATGGACTCTGAAAAACAATCTGAGGGGTTTGAAGTGGCGGGGAGGTAGGAGGTTGGGGTACCAGGTGGTGGGTATTATAGAAGGCACAGCTTGCATGGAGCACTGGGTGTGGTGAAAAAATAATGAATACTGTTTTTCTGAAAATAAATAAATTGGGGAAAAAAAAAAGATTCTCAGTGTGTGCGAGGAAGGTTTTTTTGATTCTTCCTGGATGTATCTTGATATCTTTGTTAAAGGACTCAACTTGCCTAAGATAAAGGGGATTAAAATTGGTTTACCAATAGGGTTAGTATTGTTTGGGAAAAGGGGATTACTTTGAAGTTTAACTCTATATGAATATTAGAGGATAAAAATAAAAAGGAATAAATTAGACTAAACTAAAATTTTAAAAAAGGAATTCAAAAAATAAAAATGCAAAAGAAAAACATAGGTGTATGTTCAGATTAGGAAGGTATTACGGAATTTGATGTACTGTACTGATTGCTGTGATCGTAAATAGGTTAAAAAATTACCTATGTGTAAAAAAGTGAACCAGAATAGTGGGAATGAGTTAACAATACAAGTTTTCCTATGAAGTAGTTGTTGTTCTCTTGTAGTCCTTTTTTTTTTCTTTTTTTTCTTTCTTGGTTGTTTTCTGGGGGAGGGGTTGCCACGTGGGTTGTCAGTCAATGATGTTTCCTGAGTTAAGTCCTCCTGCCACCCTCAAGGGTGTGGGCTCTGAGGAAACTGTTTTTTTTTTCAGGCTTTTGTTCTCTGGCGGTTTTTATTCTTGTTCACTTTTTTTTTTATCTCACTTTGACCGCCTTTGATGGTTTTTGTAGTTTTAGAAGTAAACAAACCGCACCCTGATCTCCCTCTCAGAGAGAAGCCTCAGTCTGGTTGCAGAGCCTAAATATGTTCCCCCTTGGCTGGTGGCAGAGCAGGTTCCAAGTTGCAGACCCTGGGGAAGCAGGATCTTTTGCTTGTACCCAAAGCTAAGGCAGTGACAGCTGTCTGGGAGCTCCCAACCACCAGAGAGGTTCCAAGCAGTGATCACACACTGAGATTTTGCCACTGGCCCGGGCTGGGAGTGCCCGGCTTGCGCACACCTCTTTCAGAGGCGACTATGAGTCGCGCGCACGTCTCAGGCACTGAGAACGGGGCGCAGGTCCGTAAGCACCAGGCTGGGCTTTTGTGCACCTCTGTCAGGGGAGAGTTTGGGGCGCGCGGCTTAGGCTTTGAAACAATGGCATGGGTCAAAGAGCGCCAGCCAGAACTTTGTAACTCAGGGGAGCATGAGGGACGTGCACACATATCTCAAGCTTTGTGGTAGGTCTCCCGCGTTCTGCCGAATGGTATGGCTCCCATCCCCTCACAGGAGCTAGAACCCACGCATTCTTGGGCGTGCTGGCGTCTTAGGGACCAAGACCTGGTTTCTCCGCTGCACTCTCTCTGCCTCAGTGCTGGTGAGGCTGTCCTGGCACTGGGTACTTAAGTGCCTGTCCTAGCCACCCCAATTCCCACAATTTCCCCCCGCGATCCTTTGCTCTTTTGGAGTGCTTTCAACCAGTCTCCAAGTTAATTCTGGTCCCCACGCAGGGCACTCTCACTCGTATTGGGGTATTACATTCCAACCTGTCGCCTCTGGTGGCTCCCTCTCCCTTTTGTTAATCTTCCAATATCAGTCTGCCATTCCCACTCCGCTTTACCTGCCACTGGCGTCTTCTTCCCCTGTAGAGATCAAGACGTGTATAGTTCTGATCTCAGTCTGATTTCATGGGTGATCAGAGTTCTTTGGTAGGTAGTCAGCTCACTTTGGCGTACCGGCTGAAACGGCGCCTCCTCCTACTCCCCCGCCATCTTGTCCCTCCGCCCTCGCCTCTTTGCTTTCTTTACTGTTTCCTATGCAGTGCAGAAGCTTTTGATTTTGATGAAGTCCCAGAAGTTTAGTTTGGCTTTTGTTTCCTTTGGTTTGGAGGCATATCTTGAAAGAAGTTGCTGTGGCTGATATCGAAGAGTTTACTGCCTATGTTCTCCTCTAGGATTCTGATGGATTCCTGTCTCAAGTTGAGGTCTTTTATCCCTTATGAGTTTATCTTTGTGTATGGTGTAAGAGGATGGTCGAGTTTTATTCTTTTACATATAGTTGCCCATTTTTCCCTGCAACATTTATTGGAGAGACTGTCTTTTATCCACTGTATATTTTTTCCTGATTTCTTGAAGATTATTTGACCATAGAGTTGATCGTCCATATCTGAGCAGTCAACTGTGTTCCACCGTTCTATGGGCCTTTTTTTTTCTTTAATTTTTTATTATTTTTTAAAAACATATCCAGGGGTTCAGGTCTGTGAATCGCCAGGTTTACCCACTTCACAGCACTCAACAAAGCTCATTCCCTCCCCAATATCCATAACACTACCCCCCTTCTCCCAACCCCTCCCCCCAGCAAACCTCAGTTTGTTTTGTGAGATTAAGAGTCACTTATGGCTTGTCTCCCTCCCAATCCCATCTTGTTTCATTGATTCTTCTCCTATCCACTTAAGCCCCCATGTTGCATCACCATTTCCTCATGTCAGGGAGATCATATGATAGTTGTCTTTCTCCGCTTGACTTATTTCTCTAAGCATGGTACACTCTAGTCCATCCACGTTGTCACAAATAGCAATATTTAATTTCTTTTGATGGCTGCATGGTATTCCATTGTGTATATATATATATCACCTCTTCTTTATCCATTCATCTGTTGATGGACATCTAGGTTTTTTCCATAGTTTGGCTATTGTGGACATTGCTGCTATAAACATTTGGTTGCATGTGCCCCTTCGGATCACTACATTTGTGTCTCTAGGGTAAATATCCAGTAGTGCAATTCCTGGGTCATAGGGCAGTTCTATTTTCAACATTTTGAGGAACCTCCATGCTGTTTTCCAGAGTGGTTGCACCAACTTGCATTCCCACCAACAGTGTAGGAGGGTTCCCCTTTCTCCGCATCCTCGCCAGCATCTGTCATTTCCTGACTTGTTAATTTTAGCCATTCTGACTGGTGTGAGGTAATATCTCATTGTGGTTTTGATTTGTATTTTCCTGATGCCGAGAGATATGGAGCACTTTTTCATGTGTCTGTTGGCCATCTGGATGTCTTCTTTGCAGAAATGTCTGTTCATGTCCTCTGCCCATTTCTTGATTGGATTATTTGTTCTTTGGGTGTTGAGTTTGCTAAGTTCGTTCTAGATTTTGGACACTAGACCTTTATCTGATATGTCGTTAGCATATATCTTCTCCCATTCTGTCAGCTGTCTTTTGCTTTTGTTATCTGTTTCCTTTGATGTGCAAAACTTTTGATCTTGATAAAATCCCAATAGTTCATTTTTGCCCTTGCTTCCCTTGACTTTGGCGATGTTCCTAGGAAGATGTTGCTACGGCTGAGGTCAAAGAGGTTGCTGCCTGTGTTCTCCTCAATGATTTTGATGGATTCCTTTCTCACATTGAGGTCCTTCATCCATTTTGAGTCTATTTTTGTGTGTGGTGTAAGGAAATGGTCCAATTTCATTTTTCTGCACGTGGCTGTCCAATTTTCCCAACACCATTTATTGAAGAGGCTGTCTTTTTTCCATTGGACATTCTTTCCTGCTTTGTTGAAGATTAGTTGACCATAGAGTTGAGGGTCTATTTCTGGGCTCTCTATTCTGTTCCATTGGTCTATGTGTCTGTTTTTGTGCCAGTACCATGCTGTCTTGATGATGACAGCTTTGTAATAAATCTTGAAGTCCCGAATTGTGATGCCACCAACTTTGGCTTTGTTTTTCAATATTCCTTTGGCTATTCGAGGTCTTTTCTGGTTCCATATAAATTTTAAAATTATTTGTTCCATTTCTTTGAAAAAGATGGATGGTACTTTGATAGGAATTGCATTAAATGTGTATATTGCTTAAGGTAGCATAGACATTTTCACAGTATTTATTCTTCCAATCCAGGATCATGGAGCATTTTTCCATTTCTTTGTGTCTTCCTCAATTTCTTTCATGAGTACTTTATAGTTTTCTGAGTATAGATTCTTAGCCTCTTTGGTTAGGTTTATTCCTAGGTATCTTATGGTTTGGAGTGCAATTGTAAATGGGATTGACTCCTTAATTTCTCTTTCTTCTGTCTTGTTGTTGGTGTAGAGAAATGCAACTGATTTCTGTGCATTGATTTTATATCCTGACACTTTACTGAATTCCTGTTCAAGTTCTAGCAGTTTTGGAGTGGAGTCTTTTGGGGTTTCCACATATAGTATCATATCATATGTGAAGAGTGATAGTTTGACTTCTTCTTTGCCGATTTGGATGCCTTTAATTTCCTTTTGTTGTCTGATTTCTGAGGCGAGGATTTCTAGTACTATGTTGAATAGCAGTGGTGGTAATGGACATCCATGCCGTGTTTCTAACCTTAGCGGAAAGGATTTCAGTTTTTCTCCATTGAGAATGATATTTGCGGTGGGTTTTTCATAAATGGCGTTGATAATATTGAGGTATGTGACCTCTATCCCTACACTTTGAAGAGTTTTGATCAGGAAGGGATGCTGTACTTTGTCAAATGCATTTTCAGCATCTAATGAGAGTATCATAGGGTTCTTGTTCTTTCTTTTATTGATGTGTTGTATCACACTGATTGATTTGTGGGTGTTGAACCAACCTTGCAGCCATGGAATAAATCCCACTTGGTAGTGGTAAATAATCGTTTTAATGTACTGTTGAATCCTATTGGATAGTATTTTGGTGAGAATTTTCACATCTGTGTTCATCAAGGATATTAGTCTATAGATCTCTTTTTGGATTGGATCTTTGTTGCTATTAAGATCAAGGTGATGCTGGCCTCATAAAATGAGTTTGGAAGTTTTCCTTCCATTTCTATTTTTTGGAACAGTTTCAGGAGAATAGGAATTAGTTCTTCTTTAAATGTTTGGTAGAATTCCCCTGGAGGCCATCTGGCCTTGAACTTTTGTTTGTTTGGAGATTTTTAATGACTGTTTCAATCTCCTTACTGGTTATGGGTCTGTTCAGGCTTTCTATTTCTTCATGGTTCAGATGTGGTAGTTTATATTTTTCTAGGAATGCATCTATTTCTTCCATTTTGTCAAATTTGTTGGCATAGAGTTGCTCATAGTATGTTCTTATAATTGTATTTCTTTGGTTTTGGTTGTGATCTCTCCACTTTCATTCATGATTATATTTATTTGGGTCCTTTCTCTTTTCTTCTTGACAACTCTGTCCAGGGGCTTATCAATTTTATTAATTCTTTCAAAGAACCAGCTCCTAGTTTCGTTGATATTTACTATTGTTTTATTTTTAATTTTCTATTTCATTGATTTCTATTCTGATATTTATGATTCCCCTTCTCCTGCTGGGTTTAGGGTTTCTTTTTTGTTCTTCTCCAGCTCCTTAAGGTGTAGGGTTATGTTGTGTACCTGAGACCTTTCTTGTTCCTTGAGAAAGGCTTGTACAGCTATATATTTTCCTCTCAGGACTGTCTTTGTTGTGTCCCACAGATTTTGAACCATTGTATTTTCATTATCATTTGTTTCCGTGATTTTTTTAAAAATTCTTCTTTAATTTCCTGGTTGACCCATTCATTCTTTAAACGGATGCTGTTTAGTCTCCATGTATTTGGGTTCTTTCCAAACTTCCTCTTGTGGTTTAATTCTAGCTTCAGAGCATTATGGTCTGAAAATATGCAGGGATTGTTCAATGTGTCTGTTTTTATGCCAGTCCCATGCTGTCTAGGTGGACACAGCTTCATAGTAACCCTTGAAATCAGGCATCGTGTAGCTCCCAGTCTTGTTTCTCTTTTCAGCAATTCTTAGCAATACGGGGTCGCTTCTGTTACCACACAAATTATAGGCGTGTGTTTGTTCCAGCTCTTTGAAAGTTACAAGTGGAAATTTGATTGGAATAGCATTAAATGGACCGATTGCTCTAGGCAGTTTAGATATTTTAACAATGTTTATTCTTCTGATCCATGAGAATGCAAAGGTTTTCAGTCTTTTTGGTTTTCTTGCATTTCTTTCATGAGTGTTTTCTAGTTCCTGAATACAAATCCTTTATCTCTTTGGTTTGGTTTATTCCCAGGTATCTTAGGTTTGGGTGCTGTAGTAAATGGAATTGATTCTCAAATTTCCCTTTCTGTATTTTCATTGATAATGTAGGAGATAGCCACTGATTTCGGTACTATGATTTTATATTCTGTCACATTATTGAATTGCGGTATGAGTTCTAATAGTTTGAGGGCAGAGTCTTTTGCATTTTCCATATCACATATGTAATCTGTGAGGAGAGAGAGTTTAACTTCTTTGTTGCCAACTGGGATAACTTTTATTTCTCTTTGTTGTCTGATTTCTGTTGCTAGGACTTCACATCCTATGTTGAACAAGAGTGGTGAGAGTGGGCATCCTTGTCATGTTCCTGATTTGAAAGCGAAGTCTGTCATCTTTTACCCATTGAATTGGTATTCACTGTGCGTTTTTCATAGAAACATTTCATGAAGTTGACGAATATTTCCTCTGTCCCTATACTTGGCAGCGTTTTAGTCAGGAACGAATGCTGGATTTTGTCAAATGCTTTTCTTCACCAATTGAGAGGACTATGTGGTTCTTCTCTCTTCACTTCTTAATTTGTTCTGTGTCATTGGTTGATTTGAGAATGTCGAACCAACCTTTTAACCGAGGAATAGATCCTACTCGGTCATGGTGGTTAGCCTTTTTATGTGCTGTAGTCTCCTATGAGCTAAAATCTTATTGAGAATCTTAGAATCCATATTCATCAGTGTTATTGGTTTGAAATTTCCTTTTTGGTGAGGTCTTTGCCTGGTTTGTGGATCAGGGTAATGCTGGCTTCATAAAAAGTGTCTGGACATTTTCCTTCTGCTACAAATTTTGGAAAGAGCTTCAGGAGAAGAGGTGTTAGTTTTTTTCTTAAAATTTGGTAGAATTCGCTAGGGCATCCTTCAGGTCAAGGGGTCTTGTCTTTTGGGCGGTTTTTGATTACTGCTTTAATCTCGTTACTGAATAATGGTCCATTCAGGTTGTACATTTCTTAGTGGTTCCATTTTGGGATTTTACAGTTTTCTAGGAATGCATCCATTTCACGTAGGTTGCTTACCTTAGTGGTATATATTTTTTTCCCAATTTAATTTCAGTGTAACCATATTCATTGTTTTAGCACCACACCCAGTCCTCCATGCAATCCGAGCCCTCTCTATTACACACCACGTGTTTCCCCAACCTCCCACCACCGCTCTTTCAAAGCCCTCGGATTCATTTTCAGAGTCCATTGTCTCTCATGGTTTTTCTCCCCTTCCAATTTCCCTCCACTCCCTTCTCCTCTCCATCTCCCCTTGTCCTCCATGCTATTTGTTACACTCCTGACATAAGTGAAACCATATGATAATTGCCTCTTTCTGCTTGATTTATTTCACTCAGCAGAATCTCTTCCAGTCCCGTCCATGTTGCTACTAAAGTTGGGTATTCATCCTTTCTGAATGGAGGCATAATACTCCATAGTGTATATGGACCACATCTTCCTTATCCATTCTTCTGTTGAAGGGCATCTTGGTTCTTTCCACAATTTGGCAACTGTGGCCATTGCTGCTCTAAACATTGGGTTACAGATGGCCCTTCTTTTAACTCCATCTGTATCATGGGGGTAAATACCTAGGAGTGTAATTGCAGGGTTATAGAGAAGTTCTATTTTTAATTTCTTGAGGAATCTCCACACTGTTCTCCAAAGTGGCTGCCCCAACTTGCATTTCTACCCACCGTGTAAGAGGATTCCCCTTTCTCCACATCCTCTCCCACACATGTTCTTTCTCGTCTTACTAATTTAGGCCATTCTAACTGTTGTAAGGTGACAATTAATGTTGTTTCATTTGAGTCTCCCTGATGCCTAGTGATGATGTACATTTCTTCAGTTGTCTGATAGCCATTTATATTTCTTTATGGAGAAGTGTCTGTTCATATCTTCTGCCCATTTTATGATATGATTATCTGATTTGTGTGTGTTGAATTTGAGGAGTACTTCATAGATCCTGGATATCAACCTTTTGTCTGTCCTGTCATTTTCAAATATCTTATCGCATTCTGTGGGTTGCCTCTTTGCTTTCTTGACTGTTTCCTACGCAGCGCAGAAGCTTTTGATTTTGATGAAGTCCCAGAAGTTTACTTTGGCTTTTGTTTCCTTTGGTTTGGAAGCATTCTTGAAAGATGTCGCTGTGGCTTAATTTGAAGAGAATACTGCCTATGTTCTCCTCTAGGATTTTGATGGATTCCTGTCTCACATTGAGGTCTTTTATCCAGTATGAGTTTTTTCTTTGTGTTTGGTGTAAGGGGATGGTCGAGTTTCATTCTTCTACATAGAGCTGCCCCGTTTTCCCTACACCAGTTATTGAAGAGACTGAGTATTTTCCACTGTATATTTTCTTTTTTTGAAGATTATTTGACTATAGATTTGATGGTCCATATCTGAGCTCTCTACTGTGTTCCACTGGTCTATGGGTCTCTTTTTATGCCATTCCCATGCTGTCTTGGTGATCATTGCTTCTTAGTAACCCTTGAAATCAGGCAACGTGGTGCTCCAGTTTTGTTTCTCTTTTCAGCAATTCTAAGCAATATGGGGTCGCTTTTGATTCCACACAAATTTTAGGTGTGTGTTTGTTTCAGCTCTTTGAAAGATATCAGTGGAATTTTGATTGCAATGGCATTAAATGGACCAATTGCTCTAAGCAGTATAAATATTTTCACAATGTTTATTATTCTGATCCATGAGAATGCAATGGTTTTCCGTCTTTTTGGTTTTCTTGCATTTCTTTGATGTGTGTTCTATAATATCTCGAGTACAAATCCTTTGCCTCTTTGTTTTGGTTTATTCCCAGGTATCTTATGTTTTGGGTGCTGTAGTAAATGGAATTGATTCTCTAATTTCCCTTTCTGTATTTTCATTGATAATGTGAAGAAAGCCACTGATTTCTGTATCATGATTTTGTATCCTGCCACATTCTTGAATTGCTGTTTGATTTCTGGTAGTTTGGGCATGGAGTCTTTTGGGTTTTCCATATTAAGTATGTCATCTTTGAGGAGAGAGAGTTTGACTTCATGGTTGCCAATTGGATACCTTTTATTTGTGTTTGTTGTCTGATTGCTGTTGCAAGCACTTCACATCCTATGTTGAACAAGAGTGGTGAGAGTGGGCATTCTTATCATGTTCCTGATTTCAAAGCAAAGGCTGTCGTCTTTTACCCTTTGAGGATGGTATTCATGTGGGTTTTTCATAGAAACGTTTTATGAAGTTGACGAATATTCCCTCTATCCTTATACTTTGCAGCATTTTAGTCAGGAGCAGATGCTGGATTTTGTGAAATGCTATTTCTTCACCAATTGAGAGGACCATGTGGTTCTTCTGTCTTCACTTCTTGATATCTTCTATGACATTGATTGATTTGCGAATGTCGAACCAACCTTGCAACCCAGGGATAGAACCTACTCGGTCTTAGTGGAATGACTGTTTAATGTACTGTAGTTTCCTAGGAGCTAGAATCTTGTTGAGAATCTTAGCATCCATATTCATCAGTAATATTGGTTTGAAATTCTCCTTTTGGTGACGTCTTTGCCTGGTTTGTGGATCAGGGTAATGCTGGCTTCATAAGAAGTGTCTGGAAGTTTTCTTTCTGCTTCAAATTTTGGAAAGAGCTTCAGGAGATGATGTGTTAGTTCTTTTCTTAAAGTTTGGTAGAATTCGCAAGGGCATCCTTCAGGTCCCGGGGTCTTGTCTTTTGGGAGGTTTTTGATCACTGCTTTAATCTCGTTACTGGGGGCGCCTGGGTGGCTCAGTGGGCTAAGCCACTGCCTTCGGCTCAGGTCATGATCTCGGGGTCCTGGGATCGAGTCCCATGTTGGGCTCTCTGCTCAGCAGGGAGCCTGCTTCTCTCTCTCTCTCTCTCTGCCTGTCTCTCTGTCTACTTGTGATCTCTCTGTCAAATAAATAAATAAATAAATCTTTAATATCATTACTGGATATCGGTCTATTCAGGTTATACATTTATTCCGGGTTCGATTTTGGGATTGTACAGTTTTCTGGGAATGCATCCATTTCACCTAGGTTGCTTAGCTTATTGGCATATATTGTTCTATTTTTTTTCCCAATTTCTTTTCAGTGTAACCATATTGATTGTTTTAGAACCACACCCAGTCCTCCATGTAATCCGTGCCCTCTCTATTACCCACCACGTGTTTCCCCAACCTCCCACCCCCATCTATCTATGACTCAGATAATTTTTTTACTGTTGTAGAGGTTTTTTAAATTAAATTTATTTATTTTCTGCATAACAGTATTCATTATTTTTTACCACAGCCTGTGCTCCATGCAATCCATTCCCTCTATAATACCCACCACGTGTTACCCCAAACTCCCAACCCCCTGCCACGTGAAACCCCTCAGATGGTTTTCAGGCAAAGACCCTACTAAAAAGGAGAATTTCAGACCAATGTCACTGATGAATACGGATGCAAAGATTCTCAACACGATCCTAGCAAACAGGATCCAACAGCACATTAAAAAGATTATCCACCATGAGTAGGTGGGATTCAGCCCTGGCCTACAAGGATGGTTAAATATTCGCAAATCAATCAATGTGATAGAACAAATTAATAAGAGAAGAGAGAAGAACCACATGGTCCTTTCAATTGATGCAGAAAAGCATTTGACAAATTCCAGCATCCATTCCTGATTAAAATGCCTCAAAGTATAGGGATAGAGGAAATATTCCTGTACTTCATCAAATCTATCTATGAAAGAATCACAGCAAATATCATCCTCAATGGTAAAAGCATTCTCGTTGAGATCAGGAACAGGAAAAGGATGTCCACTTTCACCCCTCTTGTTCAACATAGTATTAGACGTCCTAGCAACAGGAATCAGACAACAAAGAGAAATAAAAGGTGCCCTCAGATTCTTTTTCACAGTCCATAGTCTCTCATGGTTCCCCTCCCCTTCCAATTTCCCTCCACTATCTTCTCCTCTCCATCTCCCCTTGTCTTCCATGCTATTTGATATACTCCACACAGAAGTGAAACCATATGATAATTGCCTCTCTCTGCTTGATTTATTTCACTCAGCAGAATCTCTTCTAGTCACGTCCATGTTGCTAACAAAGTTGGGTATTCATCCTTTCTGAATGGAGGCATAATACTCCATAGTGTATATGGGCCATATATTCCTTATCCATTCTTCCGTTGAAGGGCATCTTGGTGCTTTCCACAGTTTGCAAACGTGGCCATTGCTACTATAAATTTGGGTTACAGACGGCCCTTCTTTTCACGCCATCTATATCTTTGGGGTGAATACGTAGGAGGGCAATTGCAGGGTTATAGGGAAGTTCTATTTTAATTTCTTGAGGAATCTCCACACTATTCTCCAAAGACGCAGCACGAACTTGCATTCCCACCCACAGTGTCAGAGGATTCAGCTTTTTCCACATCCTCTTGCACACATGCTGTTTCCTGTCTTGCAATTTTAGGCCATTCTAACTGGTGTAAGGTGACATCTTAATGTGGTTTTCATTTGAATCTCCCTGATGCCTAATGATGGTGAACATTTCTTCAGGTGTCTGATAGCCATTGGTATGTCTTCGTTGGAGATGTGTCTGTTCATATCTTCTGCCCATTTTTTGATATGATTATCTTTTTTGCGTGTGTTGAGCTTGAGGAGTTCTTCATAGATCCTGGATATCAACCTTTGTCTGTACTGTCATTTGCAAATATATGATTTTTATAAAATCCCCGAAGTTTATTTTGGCTTTTGTTTTCTTTGCCTTTGGAGACATATCTTGAAGAAGTTGCTGTGGCTGATATTGAAGAGATTACTGCCTATGTTCTCCTCTAGGATTCTGATAGATTCCTGTCTCAGGTTGAGGTCTTTTATCCATTATGAGTTTATCTTTGTGTATTGTGTAAGAGGATGGTCGAGTTTCATTCTTCTACATAGAGCTGCCCAGTTTTCCCTGCACCAGTTATTGAAGAGACTGTCTTTTCTCCACTGTATATTTTTTTCCTGCTCTCTTGAAGATTATTGGCCATAGAGTGGATGATCCATATCTGAGCTCTCTACTGTGTTCCACTGGTCTATGGGTCTGTTTTTATGCCAGTCCCATGCTGTCATGGTGATCACAGCTTCCTAGTAACCCTTGAAATTAGGCAACGTATTGCTCCCAATTTTGTGTCTCTTTTCAACAATTCTTTGCAATACGGGATCACTTCTGATTCCACACAAACTTTAAGCGTGTGTTTGTTCCAGCTCTTTGAAAGATACCAGTGGAATTTTGATTGGAATAACATTAAATGAATTGATTGCTCTAGGCAGTATAGACATTTTAACAATGTTATTTCTTCTGATCCATGAGAATGCAATGGTTTTACATCTTTTTGGTTTTCTTGCATTTTTTTTCACGAGTGTTCTCTAGTTTCTCGAGTACACATCCTTTAACTCTTTGTTTGGTTTATTCCCAGGTATCTTGCTCTTTGGGTGCTGTATCAATGGAATTGATTCCCAGTTTCCCTTTCTGGATTTTCATTGATAATGTAGAAGAAAGCCACTGATTTCTGTATCATGACTTTGTATCCTGCCACATTATAGAATTGCTGTTTGAGTTCTGGTAGTTTGGTGGCGGAGTCTTTTGGAATTTCCATAACAATTATGTCATGTTTGAGGAGAGAGAGTTTGAATTCTTGGTTGTCAATGGGATACATTTTATTTCTCTTTGTTGTCTGATCACTGTTGCTAGGACTTCACAGCCTATGTTGAACGAGAGTGGTGAGAGTGGGCATCCTTATCATGTTCCTGATTTCAAAGCGAAGGCTGTCAACTTTTACCCTTTGAGGATGGTATTCATTGTGGGTTTTTCACAGAAACATTTTATGAAGTTAATGAATATTCCCTCTATCCCTAAACTTTGCAGCGTTTTAGTCAGGAGCGGATGCTGGATTTTGTCAAATGTGGTCTTCTCTCTTCACTTCTTAATTGGGTCTATGATATTGATTGATTTGCAAATGTCGAACCAACCTTGCAACCCTGGGATAGATCCTACTCAGTCTTGGTGGAATGACTGTTTAATGTACTGTAGATTTCTAGGAGCTAGAATCTTGTTGAGTTCTTAGCATCCATATTCATCAGTGATATTGGTTTGAAATTCTTCTTTTTGTTGACGTCTTTGCCTGGTTTGTGGATCAGGGTAATGCTGGCTTCATAAAAACTGTCCGGAAGTTTTCCTTCTGCTACAAATTTTGGAAAGATCCTCAGGAGAAGAGGTGTTAGTTTTTTTCTTAAAGATTGGTAGAATTCACAAGGGCATGTTTCAGGCCACTGGGTCTTGTCTTTTGGGAGGTTTTTGATCACTGCTTTAATCTCGTTACTGGATAAGGGTCCTTTCAGGTTTAACATTTCTTCCTAGTTCAGTATTGGGATTGTACAGTTTTCTAAAAATGAATCAATTTTACCTAGGTTGCTTAGCTTAATTGGCATATATTGTTTTATTTTTTTTTCCATTTTCTTCTCAGGGTAACCGTATTCATTGTTTTAGCACCACACGCAGTGTTCCATGCAATCCGTGCCCTCTCTTTTACCCACCAGGTGTTTCCCCAACCTCCCTCCCCCGTTCTTTCAAAGCCCTCAGGTTCTTTTTCAGATTCCATTGTCTCTCTTGGTTTCCCTCCCCTTCCAATTTCCCTCCACTCCATTCTCTTCTCCATCTGCCCTTCTCCTCCATGCTATTTGTTAAGTGTAACACATAAATGAACCATATGATAAATGCCGCTCTGAGCTTGATTTATTTCACTCAGCCGAATCTTTTCCAATTCCGTCCATGTTTCTACCAAAGTTGGGTATTTATCCTTTCTAAATGGAGACATAATACTCCAAGTGTATATGGACCACATCTTCCTTATGTGGAAAAAAAACAATATATTCTGTTGAAGGGCATCTTTGTTCATTCCACAGTTAGGCAACTGTTGCCATTGCTGCTCTATACTTTGGGTTACAGATGGCCCTTCTTTTCACTCCATTTGTATATTTGGGGTAAATACCTAGGAGTGTAATTGCAGGGTTATAGGGAAGTTCTATTTGTAATTTCTTGAGGAATCTCCACACTGTTCTCCAAAGAGGCTGCACCAACTTGCATTCCCACCCACATTGTAAGAGGATTCCCCTTTCTCCACATCCTCTCCCACACATGTTGTTTCCCGTCTTGCTAATTTAGGCCATCCTAACCGGTGCATGGTGACATCTTAATGTGGTTTTCATTTGAATCTCCCTGATGCCTAGTGATGATGAACATTTTTTCAGGTGTCTGATAGTCATTTATATGACTTCATTGGAGAAGTGTCTTTTCATATCTTCTGCACATTTTTTGATATGATTTTCTGTTTTGTGTGTGTTGAGGTTGAGGAGTTCTTCATAGATCCTGGATATCAATCCTTTGTCTGTCCTGTCATTTGCAAATATCTCATTTTGATGAAGTCCCCTGATTTTATTTTGGAGTTTGTTTCCTTTGCCTTTGGAGACATATCTTGAAAGAAGTCGCTATGGCTTATATCGAAGAGATTACTGACTATGTTCTCCTCTAGGATTCTGATGGATTCCTGTCTCAGGTTGAGGTCTTTTATCCATTATGAGTTTATCTTTGTGTATGGTGTAAGAGGATGGTTGAGTTTCATTCTTCTACATAGAGCTGCCCAGTTTTCCCTGCACCAGTTATTGAAGAGACTGCCTTTTTTTCCCACTGTGTATTTTTTCCTGCTTTCTTGAAGATTATTTGACCATAGAGTTGATGGTCCATACTGAGCTCTCGATTGTGTTCCACTGGTCTATGCCTCTGTTTTTATGCCAGTCCCATGATGTCTTGGTGATCACAGCTTCATAGTAACCCTTGAAATCAGCCAACATGGTGCTCCCAGTTTTGTTTCTCTTTTCAGCAATCCTTAGCAATAAGGGATCGCTTCAGATTCCACACAAATTTGTGGTGTGTGTTTGTTCCAGCTCCTTGAAAGATACCGGTGGTATTTTGATTGGAATGGCATTAAATGGACCAATTGCTCTAAGCAGTATAAACATTTTAACAATGTTTATTCTTCTGATCAATGAGAATGCAAAGGTTTTCCGTCTCTTTGGTTTTCTTGCATTTCTTTCATGAGTGTTCTCTAGTATCTCGAGTACAGATCCATTACCACTTTGGTTTGGTTTATTCCCAGGTATCTTATGATTTGGGTGCTGTGTAAATGGAATTGATTCTTTAATTTCCCTTTATGTATTTTGATTGCTAATGTAGAAGAAAGCCACTGATTTCTGTATCATGATTTTGTACCTGCCACATTATTGAATTGCTGTTTGATTTCTGGTAGTTTGGGCATGGAGTCTTTTGGGTTTTCCATATCAAGTATGTCATCTGTGAGAAGAGAGTGTTTGACTTCTTGGTTGCCAATAGGATACCTTTTATTTGTCTTTGTTGTCTAATTGCTGTTGCTAGGACTTCACATCCTATGTTGAACAAGAGTGGTGAGAGTGGGTATCCTTGTATTGTTCCTGATTTCAAAGCAAAGGCTGTCATCTTTTACCCTTTGAGAATGGTGTTCACTGTGGGCTTTCCATAGAAACTTTTCATGAAGTATACGAGTGGTTGCTAGATTTTGTCAAATGTTTTTCTTTAAAGATTTTTATTTATTTATTTGACAGACAGATTACAAGTAGGCAGAGGAGATAGGCAGAGAGAGAGAGGAGGAAGCAGGTCCCCCGTCGAGCTGAGAGCCTGATATGGGGCTTGATCCCAGAACCCTGGGACCATGACCGGAGCTGAAGGCAGATGCTTTAACCCACTGAGCCAACCAGGCTCCAATGTCAAATGCTTTTTCTTCACCAATTGAGAGGACCATGCGGTTCTTCTGTCCTCACTTCTTAATTTATTCTATGACATTGATTGATCTGCGAATGTCGAACAACCTTGCAACCCAGCGATAGATCCTACTTGGTCTTGGTGGAATGACTGTTTAATGTACTGTAGGTTCCTACGAGCTAGAATCTTGTTGAGAATCTTACGATCCATATTCATCAGTGATATTGGTTTGAAATTCTCCATTTTGGAGACGTGTTTGTCTGGTTTGTGGATCAGGGTAATGCTGGCTTCATAAAAAGTGTCTGGAAGTTTTCCTTCTGCTTCAAATTTTGGATAGACCTTCAGGAGAAGAGGTGTTAATTCTTATCTTAAAGTTTGGTAGAATTCGCTAGGGCATCCTTCAGGTCACGGGGTCTTGTCTTTTGTGAGGTTTTTGATCACTGCTTTACTCTCGTTACTGTTATAACTCTCCATTCAAGTTGTGCATTTCTTCCTGGGTCAGTTTTGGGATTTTACAGTTTTCTATGAATGCATCCATTTCACCTAGGTTGCTTAGCTTATTGGGATATATTGTTTTATTTTTTTCCCAATTTCTTTTCTGTGTAACCGTATTCATTGTTTTAGCACCATACCCAGTGCTCCATGCAATCCCTGCTTTCTCTATTAGCCACCACGTGTTTCCCCAACCTCCCACCCCCACTCTTTCAAATCCCTCAGATTCATTTCAAGTCCATTGTCTCTCATGTTTTCCCTCCCCTTCCAATTTACTCCACTCACTTCTCATCTCCATCTCCCCTTGTCCTCCATGTTATTTTTTATACTCCTGACATAAGTGAAATCATATGAAAATTTCTTCTCTCTGCTTGATTTATTTCACTCAGCATAATGTCTTCCAGTCCCGTTTATGATGCTACCAAAGTTGGGCATTCATCTCAACTGAATGGAGGCATAATACTCCATAGTGTATATGGGCCACATCTTCCTTATCCATTCTTCCTTTGAAGGACATCTTGGTTCTTTCCACAGTTTGGCACCGTGGCCATTGCTGCTCTAAACATTGGGTTACACATGGCCCTTCTTTTCAATCCATCTGTATATTTGGGGTAAATACCTAGGAGTGTAATTGCAGGTTTATAAGGGAGTTCTATTTTTTAATTTCGTGAGGAATTTCCACAATGTTCTCCAAAGACGCAGCACCAACTTGCATTCCCACCCACAGTGTAAGAGAATTCCATTTTCTCCATATCCTCTCCAACACATGTTGTTTCCCGTCTTGCTAATTTAGGCCATCCTAACTGGTGTAAGGTGACATCATAATGTGTTTTTCATTTGAATCTCCCCGATGCCTAGTGATAATGAACATTTCTTCAGGCGTATGATGGTCATTTGTCTGTCTTCATTGGAGAAGTGTCTATTCATATCTTCTGCCCATTTTTTGATATGATTATCTGTATTGTGTGTGTTGAGTTTGAGGAGTTCTTCATAGATCCTGGATATTAACCTTTTTTCTGTACTGTCATTTGCAAGTATCTGATTTTGATGAAGTCCCGATGTTTATTTTGACTTTTGTTTCCTTTGACTTAGGAGATATATCTTGAAAGAAGTCGCTGTGGCTGATATCGAAGAGATTACTGCCTATGTTCTCCTCTAGGATTCTGATGGATTCCTGTCTCAGGTTGAGGTCTTTTATCCATTATGAGTTTATCTTTGTGTATGGTGTAAGAGGATGGTTGAGTTTTATTCTTCTACATAGAGCTGCCCAGTTTTCCCTGCACCATTTATTGAAGAGACTGCCTTTTTTCCACTGAATATTTTTTCCTGCTTTCTGGAAGATTATTTGGCCATAGAGTTCCTGGTCCATTCTGAGCTCTCTACTGTGTTCCACAGGTATATAGGTCTGTTTTTATGCCTGTCCCAGGCTGTCATGGTGATCACAACTTCATAGTAACACTTGAAATCAGGCAACGTGGTGCTCCCAGTTTTGTTCCTCTTTTCAGTAATTCTTAGCAATGTGGGGTCGCTTCAGATTCCACACAAATTTTAGGCGTGCATTTGTTCCAGCTCTTTGAAAAATACCAGTGGAATTTTGATTGGAATGGCATTAAATGGAACAATTGCTCTAAGCTGTATAGACATTTTAACAATGTTTATTCTTCTGATCCATGAGAATGCAATGGTTTTTAGTCTTTTTGGTTTTCTTGCTTTTCTTTCATGAGTGTTCTCTAGTATCTCAAGTACAAATACTTTACCTTTTTGGTTTGGTTTATTCCCAGGTATCTTATGGTTTCGGTGCTGTAGTAAATGGAATTGATTCTCTAATTTCCCTTTCAGGATTTTCATTGATAATGTAGAAGAAATCCACTGATTTCTGTACCATGATTTTCTGCTTCATATTTTGGAACAAGCTTCAGGAGAAGAGGTGTTAGTTCTTTTCTTAACGTATGGTAGAATTCGATAGGGCATCCTTCAGTTCCTGGAGTCTTGTCTTCTCGGAGGTTTTTTTTTTTTATCACTGCTTTAATCTCGTTACTAAATAATGGTCTATTCAGGTTGTACATTTCTTCCTGGTTCAAATTTGGGATTTTACAGTTTTCTAAGAATGCACCGATTTCACCTAATTTGCTTAGCTTATTCACATATATTTTTTTCCAATCTCTTTTCAGTGTAACCGTATTCATTGTTTTAGAATCACACCTAGTGCTCCATGCAATCCGTGCCCACTCTTTTACCCACCAGGTGTTTCCCCAACCTCCCACCCCTGTTCTTTCAAAACTCTCAGATTCTTTTTCAGAGTCCATAGTCTCTCATGGTTTTCCTCCCCTTCCAATTTCTCTCCACTCCCTTCTCCTCTCCATTTCCCCTTCTCCTCCATGCTATTTGTTATACTCCACACAGAAGTGAAACCATATGATAATTGACTCTCTCTGCTTGATTTATTTCACTCAGCAGAATCTCTTCCAGTCCAGTCCATGTTGTTACCAAAGTTGGGTATTCATCCTTTCTAAATGGAGGCATAATACTCCATAATGTATATGGACCTCCCTTATCCTTTCTTCCGTTGAAGGGCATCTTGGTTCTTTCCCCAGTTTGGCAACCATGGCCATTGCTGCTCTATACTTTGGGTTTCAGATGGCCTCTCTTTTCACTCCAACTGAGTATCTGGCATAAATACCTAGGAGTGTAATTACATGGTTATAGGGAAGTTCTATTTTTAATTTCTTGAGGAATCTCCACACTGTTCTCCAAAGAGGCTGCACCAACTTGCATTCTCACCAACAGTGTAAGAGTATTCACCTTTCTCCACATGCTCTCCAACACATGTTGTTTCCTGTCTTGTGGATTTTGGCTGTTCTTACTGGTGTCAGGTGCTATCTCAAGGTCGTTTTAGTTTGCATCTCCCTAATGGCTAGTGATGGTGAGAATTTTTTCATGTGTCTGATAGTCATTTGTATGTCTTGGTTGGAGAAGTGTCTTTTCATATATTCTGCCCATTTTTTATATGATTATCTGTTTTGTGTGTGATGAGTTTGAGGTGTTCTTTCTAGATCCTGGATATCAGCCTTTTGTCTGTCATGTCATTTGCAAATATCTACTCGAATTTCGTGGGTTGCCTCTTTGTTCTGTTGACTGTTTCCTTTGCTGTTCAGATGCTTTGGATCTTGAGGAAACCCATCTATGCTTTTGTTTCCTTTGCCTTTAGAGACATATCTCGAAAGAAGTTGTGGTGGGCAATGTTGAAGAGGTTACTGAGCATGTTCTCCAAGATTCTTATGGATTCCTGCATCATGTTGAGGTCTTTTATCCATTATGAGTTTCTCTTTGTGTATGGTGTCAGAGAATGGTGGAGTTTCATTCATCTACACATAGCTGTCCCAATTTTTGCCGCACCATTTATTGAAGAGACTGTCTGTTTCCTCTGTATATTTTTTTCCTGCTTTGTTGAAAAATTATTTGACTGTAGATTTCTTGGTCCATATCTGAGCTCTCTACTCTGTTCCACTGGCCTATGGGTCTGTTTTTATGCCAGTTCCATGCTGTCTTGGTGATCACAGCTTTGTAGTAACCCTTGAAACCAGGCAACCTAATGCTCCCACTTGTGTTTTTCTTTTCGGCATTTCCTTAGCAATACGGGGTCTCTTCTGATTCCACACCAATTTTTGGCTTGTGTTTGCTCCAGCTCTTGAAAGATACCATTGGAATTATAATCAGAATGGCATTAAAAGGATAGATTGCTCGAGGCCGGACCAGATCCATGGGACAGGGCCAAGGAGGGGAGCACCGCAGGTCTAGGAGATGGAGGCGTCGGCCTCGCCGGTTCCGCTTTGGTGGCCTATGAATTCGTCAGGTTGGCCTATAAGTTCCAATCTGCAGGAACAGAGTCAATGAGGCTTTAGACCTACAGAGGCTTTTCGGAGCTGCCTTAGGGGTCTGTGGTATGCTCGCAGTATGGATTCATGTCACTGGACGGCGTGATGAGTTGTGGTTCCCAGAGCTCATTAGGCTGCAATGCTGCTTGCCCCCAGCGGGGGCAGTGGCGAGCTGCCGTGGCCAACACACCAGAAGAGCTGACTGTGCAGCCTGTTGGTTCTGAGAGCCGTGGTGAGGGGCTGCAGGAAACGTGAGGTACGGCTGCTTGTTGTTCCTGGACAGAGTGTTGAGCTGAAGCCTCTGTTTCTCCATACTCATGAATGGTGGTAAGAATTGCTGGAGTCAGGCCCCCACTCAGTCAGCACTGTGACCCATTGCCCCACGTTGATGGCAATGTGCTGTCAGGATGGTTCAGGAGGGCCCTCCCGGTGGGGCACTGGAGACGGGGGAACGCAATTCAACCCATTATGCCTTTGGAACCGAGGAGTGGAGTGGCTGTTTGGAAGAGTCTATTTGTTTCTCCAAAAAGGACAAGGGCATGGGCCGGCTTGAGAAGGAAGTGGATGAGCACTTAAGAAACAGAATGTGTCTCTTCTCGCAGGAATTGGAGCAGGTGTGTAGGCTTTAGGTGGGTGGTGCCTCCATATCCGCACCTGACAACCCTTCTTCGCTCTGGCTCCACGAGACCTAGTCTGGAAATCAACGTCTGAATCCATCCTGCAGCCTGTCCCATGACGTAAGCATTCAGAGAAAACAGCAGGCCAGTGGAGCCCAGTGACACATCCATGCCAACAGGGGAGGTCAAAGTTCTCTTTCACCCCAAACATCCTGTGTCTTCTCTCACCTCCAGTGGAGTCAAAAAGTCCCACGAACGTAGCTGTCAGCCATGGAGGTGGGTGCTAGGCTTCCTGACTTTCCTTGCAGAAAGCACCTGGAAGGGGATCTCATTTTCTTTGCTTCTTTCTGTTTCCCAGACGTATTTGGAACATCTATTTCCTAGGCAATCCCTTGGATTCAAAAAGGAAGATGAGATGGACTTTGTGTGTGTTTGGGACATAGACTGCATTCCTTTTTCGAACAAGATTGATTCCATGGGTCTATGGGTTAGGGTCTAACCCTAACCCTAACGCTAACCCTAACCCTAACCCTAATGGCCAGCATCTAGTGGGATTGGCTGTCGGTGGTCAGATAGAGGCTTGGAGGATGGCTTCTCCTTTGTCCAACGGGATGGATCCTAATGGATTTGTCTTTTTTTATCCAAAGAGTTCCTATGAGGGCAGAGGGAACATTCAAAAGGATTCCAAGGGGGCTTGGAGGACAGAAAAGGGAAGCTTGACTTTCTACTTTCACTCAGTGGACCCTCTAGAGTGTTGGCCATGGCATCCTTTCTCTGTAGTAACATGGGTGGTGAAGTCAGAAGGGGAGTCTTTGGGAATTCCCCTGGATTGAGGCATTCTGATGACTTCCCAGGGCATGGCGTCAGGAACGCTGGGGTGATTTTCTGGGGCTGCTTTCCGGACACTGTCTGAGTCACATTATCCCTCAGGTTTTCTGTTTCCTCCTTAGAAAATTGCTGGTAGGGAAGGTTCTGCATCAGGAAGAATGCTCCTGCACTGTCGGTGGGCATGTGGGTTCTTGGAGCTCCTCTGGAAAAGAGCACAGTGGTTCCTCTGAATGCTAAAAACAGAACAACCCTAGGAAACAGCAGTTGCCCTCCTAAGAATTTCCCTCAAGGGCACAAAAATGCACAACCAATGTGGTACAAGCACTGTGATATGGACACCAGCATTATCAACCATAGCAAAACGTTGGAGGGTGTCCCAATGTCGATTCGCTGATGAGCGATATATATATATATATATATATATATATATATATATATATATATATATCTGAATGTAGACATCTAATCTCCCACATATTCTCACTGGAATAGGAGCCAGGTTCAGAAAGAATGTAATCTTACCATTTGCGAGGATGTGGATGGATCTAGAGAGGATTTAGCTAAGCCATATCAGTAAGAAATGACCAATAGCCTATCATTTGCCATCTATGGAATTTCAGAAAGAAAAGATGAACATAGTTGGGGGAGAAAGAGAGGTCAGTGAGGAAAGAGACTCCAACATAGAGCACCAACCGAAGGTAGCTAGAGAGCAGGGGTGTGGAGGGGAAGGAGTCAATGTGTGCTTGAGGGCAGGCATTGTGATGAGGTCTGGGTGTTCTGTGCAGGCGAGGAATCATGAACTCCTACCCCTGAAGCCTTGGAATGAACATTGCATGGAAAGGAATTGGAATGGAAGTGAAGGAAGGAAAGAAGACCGTGTTCTACTTCATGAAGACGGAGATAAAAATGGAGTGATTTTCGCTCTCTTGTTGTCTTGATGATCATTAGCAAACTTACTGTGCTATGATCCACTAGATTCTGTTTGCATAAGGCGCTGTCAGAAAGCTTCCAGGAAGTTTCAGATGTCAGAGCATGCCCATGTTCCATGGATATGTTCCTTGTAGTTCGCCCAGGTACAAAGGTAAGTGGAGAGAAATAAGGAAGAAGAGAAAAGGAGGTGTGAAGCAGTCAAGAGGTTGCCTTCTCCCTTTGTCAAGGAAGCCTTGGGCCAATGTCCATCGAGAAGAAGGAGAGGGGGACACAGAGTTTTTTGGCAGGTAGGGGAGTTCCAGGTCGCCTAGAGCTGACAGTGCTCCCTGAAGAGAGCTGAGGTAGGGTGTTGCATATCTGAACTGCTGATCTGGAGGTTGGATCCACGAGGAGCCGAGATAAGGATGGTGTTCAGGTGGTGCATCATGCTCCGTGGGGCAGCAGAACATGGGTGAGAACCACCCTTGCGACCTAGGGATAGACCTCACCGAGTCATGGCGGATAATCTTTTTAATGTACTGTTGGATCCATTTAGCGAGGATCTTGTTGAGAATCTTAGCATCCATATTCATCCGTGATATTGGTCTGAAATTCTCCTTTTTGATGAGGTCTTTGCCTGGTTTGTGGATCAGGGTAATGTTGACTTCATAAAAAGTGTCAGGAAGTTTTCTTCTGCTTCAAATTTTGGAAAGAGCTTCCGGAGAAGAGGTGTTATTTCTTCCTTGAAGGTTTTTTAGAATTCCCCAGCAAATCTGTCAGGTCCTGGACTCTTTTTTGGGGCGGAGGTTTTTGAGCACTGCTTCAATCCCGTTACTGGATAACAGTCTATGAAGGTTGTGAATTTCTTCCTGGTTCAATGTTGGGATTGTATAGTTTTCTAGGAATGCATCCATTTTACATAGGTGGCTTAGATTATTGGCACACAACTGTTCATTTTTTAAATTTCTTTTTAGTGTTACCCTATTCAGTGTTTTAGAAGCACATCCAGTACTCCATGCAATTCGTGCCCTCTCTAATACCCAAGTATTGGTTCCCACAACCCCGGAACCCCCGCCCCTTAAAGTCCTCTGATTCATTTTCAGAGTCCATGGTCTCTAATGATTCGCCTCCCCTTCCAATTTCCCTCCAATCCCTTCTCCACTCCATCTCTCCTTTTCCTCCATGCTATTTTTATTCTGCACACAGAATGAAACCATATGATAATTGACTCTCTCTGCTTGATTTATTTTACTCAGCAGAAGCTCATCCAGTCCTGTCCATGTTGCTACCAAATTTGTGTATTCATCCTTTCTGAATGGAGGCATAATACTCCATAGTGTATATGGACCACCTCTTCCTTATCCATTCTTCCGTTGAAGGGTATCTTGGTTCTTTCCACAGTTTGGCAACCGTGGCCATTGTTGCTCTAAACATTGGGTTACAGATGGCCCTTCTTTTCACGCCATCTATATCTTTGGGGTAAATATGTAGGCGTGCAATTGGAGGGTTATAAGGAAGTTCTATTTTTAATTTCTTGAGGAATTTCCACACTGTTCCCTAAAGAGGCTGCAACAACTTGCATTCCCACCCAGAGTGTAAGAGGATTTCCCTTTCTCCACATCCTCTCTAACACATGTTGTTTCCCATCTTGCTAATTTAGGCCATTCTAACTGTAAAATGTGTAAAGTGACATCTTAATATGGTCTTAATTTGAATCTACCTGATGCCTAGTGATGATGAACATTGTTTTCAGGTGTCTGATAGCCATATTTATGTCTTCATTGGAGAAGTGTCTGTTCATAAATTCTGCCTATTTTTTGATATAATTATCTGTTTTGTGTGTGTTGAGTTTTAGGAGTTCTTCGTAGATCCTGGATATCAACCTTTTTTCTATACGGTCATTTTTAAAGATCTTATTGCATTCCGTGAGTTGCCTCTTTGCTTTCTTGACTGTTTCCTATGCAGTGCAGAAGCTTTTGGTTTGGATGAAGTCCCAGAAGTTTATTTTGGCTTTTGTTTCCTTTGGTTTGGAGGCATATCTTTAAAGAAGTCACTGTGGCTGATATCGAAGAGATTACTGCCTATGTACTACTCTAGGATTCTGATGGATTCCTGTCTCACGTTGAGGTCATTTATCCATTATGAGTTTATCTTTGTGTATGGTGTAAGAGGATGGCCGAGTTTCATTCTTCTACAAGAGCTGCCCAGATTTCCCTGCACCAGTTATTGATGAGCCTGTCTTTTTTCCACTGTATATTTTTCTTCCAGCTTTCTTGAAGATTATTTGGCCATAGAGTTGATGGTCCATATCTGAGCTGTCTACTGTGTTCCCCTGGTCTATGTGTCTGTTTTTATGCCTGTCCCATGCTGTATTGGTGATCACAGCGTCATAGTAACCCTTGAAATCAGGCAACGTGGTGCTCCTAGTTTTTTTTTTTTTTTCAGCAATTCTTAGCATTACGGGGTCGCTTCTGATTCCACACAAATTTTAGGCGTGTGTTTGTTCCAGCTCTTTGAAAGATACCAGTGGAATTTTGATTTGAATAGCATTAAATGAATCGATTGCTCTAGTCTTTATAGACATTTTAACAATGTTTATTCTTCTGATCCATGAGAATGCAATGGTTTTCCGGCTTTTTGGTTTTCTTCCGTTTCTCTCATGACTCTTCACTAGTTCCTCGAGTACAAATATTTTACCTCTTTGATTAGGTTTATTCCCAGGTATCTTATGGTATGGGTGCTGTAGTAAATGGAACTGATTGTCTAATTTCCCTTTCTTTATTTTCATTGATAATGTAGAAGAAAGCCACTGATTTCTGCACCATGATTTTGTAACCTGCTCATTATTGAATTGCTGTATGAATTCTAGTAGTTCGGTGGCAGAGTCTTTTGGATTTTCCATATCAGGTACGTCATCTGTGAGGAAAGATAATTTGACTTCTTGGTTGCCAATTTGGATACCTTTGATTTCTCTTTGCTGTCTGATTGCTGTTGCTAGGACTTCACATGCTATGTTGAACAAGATTCGTGAGAGTAGGAATCCTTTTCCTTGTCATGTTCCTGATTTGAGGCAATGGCTGTCAGCTTTTACCCTTTGAGGATGGTATTCACTGTGGATTTTTCATAGAAACATTTTATGAAGTTGAAAATATTCCCTCTATCCCTATACTTTGTAGCATTTTAGTCAGGGACAGATGCTGGATTTTGTCCAATGCTTTTCCTTCACCAATTGAGAGGACTCTGTGGTTCTTCTCTCTTCACTTCTTAATTGGTTCTATGACATTGCTTGTTTTGCAAATGTCGAACCAACCTTGCACCCAGGGATAGATCCTACTCGGTCATCGTGGAATGACTTTTTAATGTACTGTAGGTTCTGAGGAGCTAGAATCTTGTTGAGAATCTTAGCATCCATATTCATCAGTGATATTGGTTTGAAATTCTCCTTTTTGGTGAGGTATTTGCCTGGTTTGTGAATCAGGGTAAGATGGCATCAAAAATAGTGTCTGGAAGTTTTCTTTCTGTTTCAAATTTTGGAAAGAGCTTCAGGAAAAGAGGTGTTAGTTCTTCTCTTAAAGTTTGGTAGAATTCGCTAGGGCATCCTTCAGGTCACAGCGTCTTGTCTTTTGGGAGGTTTTTGATCACTGCTTTAATCTCGTTACTAGATAATGGTCTATTCAGGTTGTACATTTCTTCCTGGATCAATTTTGAGATTTTACAGTTTTCTAGGAATGCATCCATTTCACATACGTTGCTTAGCTTATTGGCATATATTGCTTTTTTTTTTCCCAGTTTCTTTTCCGTGTCACCGTATTCATAGTTTTAGCACCACACCCCATCCCCCATGCAATCCATGCCCTCTCTATTACCCACCATGTGTTTCCCCAACCTCCATCTCCCGCTCTTTCAAAGCCCTCAGGTTCTTTTTCAGAGTCCATTGTCTCTCATGGTTTTTCTCCGCTTCCAATTTCCCTCCACTCCCTTCTCCTCTCCATCTCCCCTTGTCCTCCATGCTATTTGTTACACTCTACACATAAATGAAACCATATGATAATTGCGACCCACTGCTTGATTTATTTCACTCAGCAGAATCGCATCCAGTCCCATCCATGTTGCTACCAAAGTCGGGTATTCATTCTTTCTGAATAGAGGCATAATACTCCATGGTGTATATGGACCACATCTTCCTTATCCATTCTTCCGTTGAAGGACATCTTGGTTCTTTCCACAGTTTGGCAACCGTGGCCATTGCTGCTCTAAACATTGGGTTACAGATGGCCCTTATTTTCACTCATCTGTATATTTGTGGTAAATACCTAGGAGTTTAATTGGAGGGTTATAGGGAAGTTCTATTTTTAATTTTTTGAGGAATCTCCACACTGTTCTCCAAAGAGGCTGCACCAACTTGCATTCCCACCCACCGTTTAAGAGGATTCCCCTTTCTCCACATCCTCTCCAACACAAGTTGTTTTCCATCTTGCTAAATTAGGCCATTCTAACTGGTGTAAGGTGAAATCTTAATGTGGTTTTCATTTGAATCTCCCTGATGCCTAGGGATGATGAACATTTTTTCAGGTGTCTGATAGCCAGTTTTATGTCTTCATTCGAGAAGTGTCTGTCCATATCTTCTGCCCATTTTTTGATATGATTATCTCTATTGTGTATGTTGAGTTTGAGGAGTTCTTCATAGATCCTGGATATCAACCTTTTGTCTGTCCTGTCCTTTGCAAATATCTTATCGCATTCTGTGGGTTGCCTCTTTGCTTTCTTGACTGTATTCTATGCAGTGCAGAAGATTTTGAATATGATGAAGTCCCCGAAGTTTATTTTGGCTTTTGTTTTCTTTCCCTTTGGAGATATATCTTGAAAGAAGTCGCTGTGGCTGATATCGAAGAGATTACTGCCTATGATCTCCGCTAGGATTCTGAAGGATTCCTGTCTCATATTGTGGTCTTTTACCCATTATGATTTTATCTTGTGCATGGTTTAAGAGGATGGTTGAGTTTCATTCTTCTACATAGAGCTGCCCAGTTTTCCCTCCAACATTTATTGAAGAAACTGTCTTTTTTCTACTGTATATTTTTCCTCCTTTCTTGAGGATTATTTGGCCATAGAGTTGATGGTGCATATCTGACCTCTCTACTGTGTTCCACTGGTCTATAGTTCTGTTTTTATGCTAGTCCCATGCTGTCTTGGTGATCACAGATTCATAGTAACCCTTGAAATCAGGCCATGTGGTGCTCCCAGTTTTGTTTCTCTTTTCAGCAATTCTTTGCAATCCGGGGTCGCTTCTGATTCCACACAAATTTTAGGCGTGTGTTTGTTCCAGCTCTTTGAAAGATACCGGTGAAATTTTGATTGCAATGGCCTTACATGTTCGATTGCTTTAAACAGTATAGACATTTTCACAATGTTTATTCTTCTCATCCATGAGAATGCAATGTTTTTCCGTGTTTTTCGTTTTCTTGCATTTTTTCATGAGTGTTCTCTAGTTCCTCGAGTACAAATCCTTTAAATCTTAGTTTGGTTTATTCCCAGGTCTATTATGGTTTGGGTGATGTAGTAAATGGAATTGATTCTCTAATTTCCCTTTCTGGATTTTTATTGAAAATGTAGAAGAAAGCCACTGATTTCTCTACCATGATCTTGTATCTTGCCACATTATTGAATTGCTGTATGAATTCTGGTAGTCTGGAGGCGGAGTCTTTTGTGTTTTCCATATCAAGTATGTCATCTGTGAGGAGAGAGAGTTTGCCTTCTTCGTTGACAATTTGGATAACTTTTCTTTCTCTTTGATGTCTGATTGTTGTTGCTAGGAATTCACATGCTATATTGAACTAGAGTGGTTTAGTGGGCATCCTTTTCATGTTCCTGATTTCAAACCGAAGGCTGTCACCTTTTACCTTTTGAGGATATTATGCATGGTGGTTTTTTCATAGAAACATTTTATGAAGTTGAAAATATTCCCTCTATCCCTATACTTTGCAGTTTTTAGTCATGAGCAGATGCTGGATTTTGTCCAAATATTTTTCTTCACCAATTGAGAGGACCATGTGGTTCTACTCTCTTCACTTCTCAATTTGTTTTATGACATTGATTGATTTGTGAATGTCGAACCAACCTTGCAGCCCAGGGATAGATCCTACTCGGTCATCGTGGAATGACTTTTTAATGTACTGTAGGTTTCAAGGAGCTAGAATCTTGTTGAGAATCTTAGCATCCATATTCGTCAGTGATATTGGTTTGAAATTCTCCTTTTTGGTGAGGTCTTTTCCTGGTTTGTGGATCAGGGTAATGCTGGCTTCATACAAAGTGTCTGGAAGTTTTCCTTATGCTTCATATTTTGGAAAGAGCTTCAGGGGAAGAGGTGTTAGTTCTTCTCTTAACGATAGGTAGAATTCACTAGGGCATCCTTCAGGTCGCGGGGTCTTGTCTTTTGGGAGGTTTCTGATCACTGCTTTAATCTCATTACTAAATAACGGTCTATTCAAGTTAAACATTTCTACCTGGTTCAATTTAGGGATTTTACAGTTTTCTAGAATGCATCCATTTCACCTAGGTTGCTTAGCTTATTGGCATATATTGTTTTTTTTTCCAATTTCTTTTCAGTGTAACCGTATTAATTGTTTTAGCACCACACCTAGTGCTCCACGCAATCTGTACTCTCTCTATTACCCACCACATATATCCCCAACCTCCAACTACCACTCTTTCAAAGCCCTCAGATTCTTTTTCAGAGTCCATAGTCCTTCATGGTTTCCCTCCACTTCCAAATTCTCTCCACTCCCTTCTCCTTTCCATCTCCCCTTGTCCTCCATGCTATTTGTTATACTCCACAAAGAAGTGAAACCATATGATAATTGACTCTCTCTGCTTGATTTATTTTACTCAGCAGAATCTCTTCCAGTCCCGTCCATGTTGCTACCAAACTTGGGTATTCATCCTTTCTGAATGGAGGCATAATAATCCAGAGTGTATATGGATCTTCCTTATCCATTCTTCCATTGAAGGGCATCTTGGTCCTTCCAAAGTTTAGCAACCGTGGCCATTGCTGCTCTATACATTAGGTTACAGATGGCCCTTCTTTTCACACCAACTGAATCTCTGGCGTAAATACCTAGGAGTGTAATTACATGGTTAAATGGTAGTTCTATTTCTAATTTCTTGAAGATTCTCCACAGTGTTCTCCATAGAGGCTGCACCAACTTGCATTCCCACCAACAGTGTAACAGGATTCCCCTTTCTCCGCATCCTCTCCAACATATGTTGTTTCCTGTCTTGTGGATTTGGGCTGTTCTAACTGGTGTCAGGTCCTATCTCAAGGTCATTTTAGTTTGCATCTCACTAATGGCTAGTGATGGTGAGCATTTTTTCATGTGTCTGATAGTCATTTGTCTTTCTTTGTTGGAGCAGTGTCTTTTCATATCTTCTGCCCATTTTTTGATATGATTATCTGTTTTGTGTGTGATGAGTTTGAGGTGTTCTTTCTAGATCCTGGATATCAGCCTTTTGTCTGTCATGTAATTTGCAAATATCTACTCGAATTTCGTGGGTTGCCCCCTTTGTTTTGTTGACCGTTTCCATTGCTGTTCAGAATCTTTGGATTTTGAGGAATTCCCAAAGGTTCATCTTTGCTTTGTTTCCTTTGCCTTTGGAGACATATCTCTAAAGAAGTTGTTGTGGACAATGTTGAAGAGGTTACTGAGTATGTTCTCCAAGATTCTGACGGATTCCTGCCTCATGTTGAGGTATTTTATCCATTATGAGTTTCTTTCTGTGTATGGTGTCAGAGAATGGTCGAGTTTCATTCATCTACACATAGCTGTCCCAATTTTGGCAGCACCTTTTATTACATACTGTTTTCCTCTGTATATTTTTTTTCCTGCTTTGTTGGAAAATTATTTGACTGTAGATTTGTCGGTCCATATGTGAGCTCTCTACTCTGTTCCACTGGCCTATGGGTCTGTTTTTATGCCAGTCCCATGCTGTCTTGGTGATCACAGCTTTGTAGTAACCCTTGAAACCAGGCAACCTAATGCTCCCACTTATGTTTTTCTTTTCGGCATTTCCTTAGCAATACGGGGTCTCTTCTGATTCCACACCAATTTTTGGCTTGTGTTTGCTCCAGCTATTGAACTATACCGGTGGAATTTTGTTCAGAATGGCATTAAAAGGATAGATTGCTCGAGGCCGGACCAGATCCATGGGACAGGGCCAAGGAGGGGAGCACCGCAGGTCTAGGAGATGGAGGCGTCGGCCTCGCCGGTTCCGCTTTGGTGGCATATGAATTCGTTGGGTTAGCCTAGAAGTTCCAGTCTGCAAGAACAGAGTCCATGTGGCTTTAGACCTACAGTGGCTTTTCGGAGCTGCCTTAGGGGTCTGTGGTATGCTCGGCAGTACCGATTCATGTCACTGGACAGCGTGGTGAGTTGTGGTTCCCAGAGCTCATTAGGCTGCAATGCTGCTTGCCCCCAGCGGGGGCAGTGGCGAGCTGCCGTGGCCAACACACCAGAAGAGCTGACTGTGCAGCCTGTTGGTTCTGAGAGCAGTGATGAGGGGCTGCAGGAAACGTGAGGTACGGCTGCTTGTTGTTCCTGGACAGAGTGTTGAGCTGAAGCCTCTGTTTCCCCATACTCAGGAATGGTGGTAAGAATTGCTGGAGTCAGGCCCCCACTCAGTCAGCATGTGACCCATTGCCCCACGTTGATGGCAATGTGCTGTCAGGATGGTTCAGGAGGGCCCTCCCGGTGGGGCACTGGAGACGGGGGAACCTAATTCAGTCCATGGTGTCTTTGGAACCAAGGGGTGGAGTGTTTGTTTGGAAGAGTCTATTTGCTTCTCCAAAAAGGACAAGGGCATGGGCCGGCTTGAGAAGGAAGTGGATGACCACTTAAGAAACAAGAATATGTCTCTTATTCTCGCAGGAATTGAAGCAGGTGTGTAGGCTTTAGGTGGGAGTTGCCTCAATATCCGCACCTCACAACCCTTCTTCGTTCTGGCTCCACGATACCTAAAGTATGGAAATCAGCATCTGAATCCGTCCTGCAGCTTGTGTCAGGACGTTGGCATTCAGAGAAAACAGCAGGCCAGTGGAGCACAGTGGCACATCCATGCCAACACGGGAGGTCAAAGTTCTCTTTCACCCCAAACATCCTGGGTCCTCTCTCACCTCCAGTGGAGCCAAAAAGTCCCACGAACGTAGCTGTCAGCCATGGAGGTGGGTGCTAGGCTTCCTGAGTTTCCTTGCAGGGAGCACCTGGCAAGGGAATCTCATTTTCTCTGCTTCTTTCTGGCTCCCTGATGTATTTGGAACATCTATTTCCTAGGAAATCCCTTAGATTCAAAAAGGAAGATGAGATGGACTCGGTGTGTTTTTGGGACGTAGACTGCATTCCTTTTTCGAACAAGGTTGATTCCATGTGTCCTAGGTTGTGGTGGAATGGCCGGCATCTAGAGGGTGGTGGCTGTTTGTGGTCAGATAGAGGCTCGGAGGATGCCTTCTCCTTTGTCCAACGGGATGGATCCTAATGGATTTGTCTTTTTTATCCGAAGAGTTCCTATGAGGGCAGAGGGAACACTCGAAAGGATTCCAAGGAGAGTTGTAGGATTAAAAAGGGAAGCATTACTTTCTACTTTCACTCAGTGGACCCTCTAGAGTGTTGGCCATGACATTCTTTCTCAGTAGTAACATGGGTGGTAAAGTCAGAAGGAGAGTCTTTGGGAATTCCCCTTGATAGAGGCATTCTGATGGCTTCCCATCGCATGGCGTCAGGAACCCTGGGGTGATTTTCTGGGGCTGCTTGCCGGCCATTGTCTGAGTCACGTTATACCCCAGGTTTTCTGTTTCCTCCTTAGAAAATTGCTGGCAGGGAAGGTTCTGCATCAGGAGGAATGCTCCTGCACTGTTGGTGGGCATGTGGGTTCTTGCAGCCCCTCTGGAAAAGAACACGGTGGTTCCTCTGAATGCTTAAAACAGAACAACCCTAGGAAACAGCAGTTGCCCTCCTAAGAATTACCCTCAAGGGCACAAAAATGCACAACCAATGAGGTACAAGCACTGTGATATGGACACCAGCATTATCAACCACAGCAAAACGATGGAGGGTGTCCCAATGTCCATTCGCTGATGAGCGAAATATATGTATATATGAATGTAGACATCTAATCTCCCACATATTCTCACTGGAATAGGAGCCAGGTTCAGAAAAATGTAATCTTACCATTTGCGAGGATGTGGATGGATCTAGAGTGGATTTAGCTATGCCATATCAGTAAGAAATGACCAATAGCCTATCATTTGCCATCTATGGAATTTCAGAAAGAAAAGATGAACATAGTAGGGGGAGAAAGAGAGGTCAGTGAGGAAAGAGACTCCAACATAGATCACCATCCGAAGGTAGCTAGAAAGCAGGGGTGTGGAGGGGAAGGATTCAATGGGTGATGGCTCTTAGGGAGGGCAGTCGTTGTGATGAGCTCGGGGCGTTCTGTGCAGGCGAGGAATCCTGAACTCCTACCCCTGAAGCGTTGGAACAAACACTGCATGGGAAGGAATTGGAATGAAAGTGAAGGAAGGAAAGAAGAAGACCGTGTTCTACTTCATGAAGATGGCGGTAAAAATGGAGTGATTTTCGCTATCTTGTTGTTTTGATGATCATTAGCAAACATACTGTGTTACGATCCACTAGGTTCTGCTTGCATAAGTCGCCGTCAGAAAGCTTCCAGGAAGTTTCAGATGTCAGAGCATTTCCATGTTCCATGGATATGTTCCTTGCAGTTCACCCAGGTACAAAGGTAAGTGGAGAGAAATAAGGAAGAAGAGGAAAGGAGGTGTGAATCAGTCAAGAGGTAGCCATCCCCCTTTGTCAAGGAAGCCTTGGGCCGATGTCCATCAAGAAGAAGGAGAGGGGAACCCAGAGTTTTTGGCAGGAAGGGGAGTTCCAGGTCTGCCTATAGCTGACAGGGGTCTCTGAAGAGAGATGAGGTAGGGGTGTTGCTTATCCGTACTTCCTATCTGTTGGTTGGATCTGCAAGGAGCCGAGAGGAGGACGGTGGTCAGGTGGTGCATCATGCTCCGGGGGGGCATCAGAAAGTGGGTGAGGACTCATGTGGACACAGTAGTTTCCACTAGCTCTGACAGCCCCGTGCAGCTCCAAACAGACTAGGGACCTGTTAGGTGTCTGGCGGACTCCTACGGTGTGACTTATGGTTTCCAAAGTGAGAGAGATTATGAGAAAGGCCCCTGTCAAAGGAAACTTGAAAACATGACTTAGGGTTAGGGTGATGGACATGGGGAATGGCTACACCGATTTGCCAGTGCCGAGATGGCTCCCTTCGTGGTTTACCTCAGGAAATGGATCCTGCTGTTTGGCAGAATCTGGGTTTGTGGTCAGGGAAAACAACCAGGATAGAATTGGTTTACAAGAGAGACCAGGCTGGTTCTGCTCCATCTCGGGATGAACATGGAGAGGATGCTCCTGGGAACTGGCCGGAATTGAAAGGCCCTGAGGACCAACGTGACCCCAGTGGACAAGGTCGCTTAAAAATCAGGGCAGTTGGCTACCAAAATTAAAAAGGGCCAATACCCAGGGGCAGGGGAGTGTACCTGAAGCAGAGTTGAGGGACAGGTGGCACAGGCTGTGCGATATTGTCTATTCAGGCGACAGTGGTGCCCAAGGATGGGGCTGACCTCAGTGGGGGCCTGCAGGTTTCTCTCAATCCGAGGCTTGTCTGAAGCCCCGAAAGGCACCATTGGTGCTCGAGATGCCGGCCAGGCCCGGGGGTGGGGCGGGTGCGGCCCTGCAGACATGCAGTGCCTGAAGCGAGTTCGCCTGGTGTTTTCCAGCCAATTCACACGAGCATTATGCCCAAACCGGGATAGGTTTGGGCAAAATGCTCGTGAGAATTGGTTGGCGTTGGGCAGCCCTAAGGACTGCCGTGTTCCCTCTGGCCCATGGTCCTTTCTCGCACGTGGCATGGTGCTTCTGCCCGGAAAACTCGCAGAGACGACTCGGCCAACCCGGGGGTTCCGGTGCAGGAGAGCGTTCCCCAAGCACAGTTGAGGGACGGGTGGTGGCCTGGTGTCCGCTCAGACATTTCGGGCGGCTGGGGCACCCAAGGATGGGCTGACCTCAGTTGGTGCATGCAGGTTTCTCTCGCTCTGACCCTTGTCTGAAGGGCTGAATGGCACTGTTGACGCCAGATTGGGAGGAGATGTGGCCACGGGACTAAGGGTTCCCCAGATGGAGGGCCCGAGGTACAGGAACCCCAAAAGTGGAAGGCTGGTGAAGCAGGCGAGTGTTCAAGCCCGGGCCTTGGTGAGGGCACGGCCCCATGGGACAGCACCAAGGAAGGAACCCCCCCAGTCCGGGGAGCAGGGGGCCTTGGCCTCGCAGCAGCCTGCCTTGAGGATGGCTTCCTGGCGTGTTTTGTGCATGAGCGCTCGTGATGCCAGGCCAGGCCCGGGGGGCGGAACTGCAGACGTGCTGCGCTGCAAGTGAGTTCGCCAGGGGTTTTCTGGCCAATTCTCAAGAGTGTTCTGCCCAAACCGATCCTGGTTTGGGCAGAATGCTTGTGAGAATTGGTCGGCATTGGGCAGCCCTGTGGACCGCCCTACTCCCCGTGGCTGAGGACCCTTTCTCACAGGGGCATGGGGCGGCCGCAGGAAAACACCCGAGACGACGTGGCCCACCCAGGAACCCTGGCACAGAGGAACATTCCCGGAGCAGAGATGACAGACCAGTGGCAGAGGGGCGTGCGCCTCCGACATTTCGGTCGGTTGGGGCGCCCAAGGATGGGGCTGATCTCATTTGGTGCATACAGGTTTCTCTTGCTCCGAGACTTGTCTGAAGTTCCGAAAGTCACCGCTGGCGCCAGAGTGGGAGGGCGATGAGTGGCAGCGGGACTCAGGGTCCCCGATATGGAGGCCACGAGGGACAGGACCCCGAAAAAGGAAGGCTGGTGGAGTAGGCATGGGTTCGAGCCCAGGCCTCGGGGCATGCCCAGCCCCATGGGAAAGCGCCAGGGAGGGGACCCCCGTAGGCCTAGGAGCAGGAGGTGTCTGCCTCGATGCAGCCTGCCTCAGGTAGGGCTTCCTGGCAGGATTTGGGCACAAGCACTCGCGATCCTGGGCCAGGCCCAGGGGGATGTCCCTGCAGACATGTGGCACCGGAATTGAGTTCACCAGGGATTTTCCGGCCAATTCTGACGAGTGTTAGGCCCATACCGGGATCGGTGTGGGAAGAATACTTGTGCGAATTGGCCAGAGTTGGGCAGCCCTGTGGTCCGAACTTGCTTCACGTGGCCCAGGGCCCATTCTTGCCTGGGGCATGGGGCATCCACCCAGAAAACGTGCCGAGACTACAAGGCCCAAACGGGAACCCTGGCACAGGGGAGCGTTTCCAGAGCAGAGTGGAGGGATGGGTGGCGACCGGGCGTGCGCCACCATCTTTCAGGCAGATGGGGCGCCCAAGGATTGGGCTGACCTCATTGTGGGCACACAGGTTTATCTCGCTCCGAGGGTTGTCCAAAGCGCCGAAAGGCAGTGTTGACACCGGCGTGGTAGGCAGATGCGTGGCCACGGTACTCAGGGTTCCCAATATGGAGTTCACGAGGGACAGGACCCAAGAAGCAGAAAGCTGGGGAAGCAGGCAAGGTTCGAGCCCGGGCTTCGTGGCAGGACTGGCCCCATGGTACAGCGCCAGGGATGGGATCCCTGTCTCGCGGAGGGCTCCTTGGTGGGGTTCGGGCTCGAGCGCTCGCAATGCCGGGCCAGGCCCGGGGTGGCGGCCCTGCAGACAGGCAACGCCTGAAGCGAGTTCGCTGGGCGTTTTCCAGCCAATCTGTAACCGGTTTGGAGAGAAGGTTCGTGAGAATTGGCCGGAAAACTTCCGGCGAACTCGCTTCGGGCATTGCCCTTCTGCAGGGCTGCCACCCCGGGCCTGGCCCGGCATTGCGAGCACTCGCTCCAGATCCCCACCAAGGAGTCCTCTACGAAGCCAGCTGCGGTGAGGCCGACGCCTGCTGATCCTCGGCCTGTGGGGACCCCATCCCAGACGCTGTATCATGGGGCCTGGTACATCACGAAGCCCGGGCTCGAACCCTCGCCTGCCTACACAGCCTTCTGCTTCTGGTGTCCTGTCCCTCGTGGCCTCCATATCGGTAACCCTGAATCCCACAGTCACGCATCTCCCTGCCCCGTTGGCACCAAAAGTGCCTTTCGGCGCTCCAGACAACCCCCGGAGCGAAATAAACCAGCATGCCGAAAATGAGGTCAGCCCCATCATGGGCGCCCCATTGGCCTGAAAGATGGAGGCACACGCTTGGCCGCCACCCGTCCTTCAACTCTGCTCCGGGAAGGCTCCCCTGCGCTGGGGCCTCCGGGTGGGCCACATCGTTTCCGCGCGTTTTCCGGGCGGCCGCCCCATGCCCCGGGCGTGAAAGGGCCCTGGGCCACAGAAAGAAGGGTGGTCCGAAGGGCTGCCATCGCCAGCCAATTCTCACGAGCATTCTGCCTAAACCAATCCGGTTTGGGCAGAACGCTCGTGAGAATTGACCAGAAACCGACCGGCGAACTCACTTCGGGTGTAGCATGTCTGCAGGGCCGCCCCCCCCAGCCCTGGCCTGGCATCAGGAGCGATTGCGCACGAACCTTGCCAGGAAGCCCTCCTCGAGAACAAGCTGCGTCGAGGTCGACGCCTCCTACTCCTCGGCCTGTGGGGGTCCCCTCCTTGGTGCTGCACCATGGGGCCGGGGCTGTCCCGCGACTCGGGATCGAAATTTCGTCTGCTTCCCAGTCTTCCAAATACGGGGTCCTGACCCTCAGTGCCTCCATCAGGGGAAACATGACTCCCGCGGCCACGCCTCCCCCTCTGACCCGGGCACCAACGATGCATTTTGGTGCTTCGGACAAGCCTTGGAGCGAGAGAAACCTGCATGACACAACTGAGTACAGCCCCATCCTTGGGCGCCCCATCAGCGTGAAAAGACGGAGGCGCACACCCTGCCGACACTGGTCCTTCAACTATGCTCTGGGAATGCTCCCCTGCGCGGGTGACCCCTGGTGGGCTGCGTCATTTCTGCGGGTTTTCCGGGCGGCCACAGCATGCCCTGGGCGAGAAAGGGCCCTGGGCCACGGAGACCAGGGCGGTCTGCCGGGTTGCACAATGCCGGCCAATTCTCACGAGCGTTCTGTCCAAACCGATCCCGGATTGGGCAGAATGCTCATGAGAATTGGTCGTAAAATGCCCGGTGAACTCGATTTGGGCGCCACACGTCTACACGGACACCCCCCGAGCCTCGTGCGGCACTGTGAGCAATGGGGCTCCAACCCCACGAGGAAGCTCTCTGCGAGACAGGATTCGGCGAGGCCAATGCCTCCTGATAATCCTCCTGCGGGGGTCCCCTCCATGGCGCTGTTCCATGGGGCCGGGCCCGCCACGAAGCCTTGGCTCGAAATTTCGCCTGCTTCCCAACCGTCCGCTTCTGGGGTCCTGTCCCTCGGTGCCTCCATCTGGGGAACCCTGAGTCCCACGGCCATGCCTCCCCCCCAAACCGGCGCCAACGGTGCCTTTCAGCTCTTCGGACAACCTCAGAGCGAGAGAAACCTGCGTGCCCCCTCTGAGGTCAGCCCCATTCTTGGGCCGCCACCCATCCTTCAATTCTGCTCCAGGAAAACTCCCCTGCACAGAGGCCCCGCATGTTCCGCTTTGTTTCTGCCGTTATCCGGACAGCCGCCCCATGCCCCGGGCGAGAAAGGGCCCTGGGCCAAGGAGAGCATGGCCGTCCGCAGGGCAGCCCAACGCCGACCAATTCTCATGTGCGTTCTGCCCAAACCGATCTCGCTTTGGGCAGAACGCTCGTGAGAAATGGCCGGTAAACTCCCGGCGAAATCGCTACAGGCGCCGCACGTCTGCAGGGCCTCCCCCCCGGGCCTGGCCAGGCATGCTGAGTGCTCACGCACGAACCTCGCCAGGAAGCCCTCTGAGAGGCAGGCTTCTGCGCAGCCGACGTCTTCTGCTCCACGGAGTGCAGGGGTCACCTCCTTAGCACTGTCCCATGGGTACAGGTCTTCCCTGAGACACGGACACGAAATTCTGCCTGCTTCCCAACCTTCCTCTTCCGGGGTCCTGTCCCTCAGTGCCTAGATCTGGGGAAACCTGAGTCATGCGGACATGCCGCCCACGCCAATCCCAGCGCAAACAGTGCATTTCTGTGCTTCGGAAAACCTCGGAGCGAGAGAAACCCACATGACTTAACTGAGGACAGCCCCATGATTGGGCGTCCCTTCAGCCCAAAAGATGGAGGCACACGATCTGCCGCCACCCGTCTTTCAACTCTGTTCCGGGAACGCTCCCCTGCGCCGGAGGCCCCACGTGGGCCATGTTTTTCCGTGTGTTTTCTGGGTGACCGCCCTATGCCCCAGGCGAGACAGGGCCCTGGGCCACGGAGAGCAGGGCGGTCTGCAGGGCTGCCCAACGCCGGCCCATTCTCACGAGCGTTCTGCCCAAACCGGTATCGTGAGAATTGGCCGGAAAAGGCCCGCCGAACTCGATTCGGGTGTCGCACGTCTGAAGGACCGCCCACCCGGGCCTGGTCCGGCATTTCGAGCGTTGGACCTGAACCCCACCATGGAGTCCTACGCGAGGCAAGCTGCTGCGAGACCGACACCTGCTTATCCGCGGCCTGCGGGGGTCCCATCACTGGCGCTGTACCATGCGGCCGGGCCCGTCTCGGAGCCCGGGCTCGAACCCTCGCCTGCTTCCCCAGCCTTCTGCTTCCAGGGGTCCTGTCCCTCGTGGCCTCCATATCGGGATCCCTGAGTTTCGCGGCCATGCATCACCCTACCACGACAGCGCCAACGGTGTCCTTCGGCGCTTCGGACAACCCTCGGAGCGAGATAAACCTGCGGGCCCACAATGAGGTCAGCCCCATCCTTGGGTTCCCCATTTGCCCGGAAGATGGAGGTGCATGGCCGGCCGCCAACCGTCCTTCAACTCTGTTCCAGGAACACTCCCGTGTGCCGGTGCCCCTTTGTGGGCCGCTTTGTTTCTGCGCGTTTTCCCTGCGGCCGCAACATGCCCTGCAAGAGAAGGGGCCCTGGGCCCCGGAGAACAGGGCGGTCCGCAGGGCTGCCGAACGCCGGCCAATTCTCACGAGCGTTCTGCCAAAACCAATCCTGGTTTGGGCAGAACGCTCGTGAGAATTGGCCGGAAAACGCCCGGCGAACTCGCTTCAGGCGCAGCACGTCCGCAGTTCCGCCCCCCGGGGCCTGGCCCGGCATCGCGATCACTTGTGCACGAACCTCGCCAGGAAGCCCTCTGCGAGGCAGGCTGTGGCGAGGCCGACGCCTCCTGCTCCTCGGCACGGGTGTCCCCTACTTAGCGCCGTCCCATGGGGCCAAGGCTGCCCCGTGACTCGGGCTCGATATTTCACCTGCTTCACAGCCTTCAGCTTCTGGGGTCCTGTCCCTCTGTGCCTCCATCTGGGGATTCCTGAGTCCCGCGGCCACGCCTCCCCCTTCCATCCCGGCCCCAACAGTACATATCGGTGCTTCGGACAAGCCTCGGAGAGAGAGAAACCTGCATGACCCAACTGAGGACAGCCCCATCCTTGGGTGCCCCATCAGCCTGAAAAGACAGAGGCGCACGCCCTGCCGCCACTTGTCCGTCAACTCTGCTCTGGGAACGCTACCCTGCGCCGGCACGCCCTGGTGGACCCAGTCGATTCCAAGCGTTTTCTGGGGGCAGCAATATGCCCTGGGAGAGAAAGGGACCTGGGCCACAGAGAGCAGGGCGGTCTGCAGGGCTGCCCAATGCCAGAGATTTCTCAGGAGCGTTCTGCCCAAATCGGTATCGGTTTGGGCAGAACGCTCGTGAGAATTGGCAGGAAAATGTCTGGCGAAATCGCTTCGGGCGCGGCACGTCTGCACGGACGCCCCCCCACCCGGCCTGGCGTGGCATTGCAAGCAATCGCGCTCCAACCCCACCAGGAAACCCTCTGTGAAGCAGGCTGTGGCGAGGCCAATGCCTCCTGCTAATCCTCCTGCGGGGTTCCCCTCCCTGGTGCTGTTCCATGGGGCCGGGCCTGCCACGAAGCCCGGGCTCGCAGTTTCGCCTGCTACCCAGCCATCTGCTTCTGGTTTCCTGTCCCTCGGTGCCTCCATCTGGGGAACCCTGAATCCCACGGCCACGCCTCCCCCTCCCACACCGGCGCCAACAGTGCCTTTCGGTGCTTCGGACAACCTCAGAGCGAGAGAAACCTGCGTGCCCCCACTGAGGTCTGCCCCATCCTTGGGCGCCCCATCCGCCCTAAAGACGGAAGCGTAGGCCCGGCCGCCTCCCGTCCTTGAACTCTGCTCTGGTAATGCTCCCCAGGGCAGGGGCCTCCGGGTGTGCCGCGACGTTTCCGCGCATTTTCCGGGCGGCTGCCCCATGCCCCGGGGGGAGAATGGCCCCTGGGCCAGGGAGAGCAGGGTGGTTCGCAGGGCTGCCCAACGCCGGCCAATTTTCACGAGCGTTCGGCCGAACGCTCATGAGAATTGGCAGGAAAACACCCAGCGAACTCGCTTCGGGCGTCACACGTATGCAGGGCCTTCCCCCAGGGTCGGGCCTGGCACTGTGAGCGCTTGCTCATGAACCCCGCCCAGGAGCCTTCCATGAGGCATGCTGCGGTGAGACCGATGCCTGCTGATCCTGCGCCTGCAGGGATGCCATCCCAGGCACTGTTCCATGTGGCCGGACCCATCAAGAAGCCCGGGCTCGAACCCTCGCTTGCTTCCCCTGCTTTCTGCTACCGGGGTCCTGTCCCTCGTGGCCTCCATATCGGGAACCCTAAGTCCCACGGCCACGCATCTCCCTACCACTCTGGCGCCAATGGTGCCTTTCGGCGCTTCGGACAACCCTCGGAGCTAGATAAATCTGCGTGCCCACAATGAGGTCAGCCCCATCCTTGGGCGCCCCATCTACCGGAATGACGGTGGCGCACGCCCGGCCGCCACCCAACCTTCAACTCTGCTCTGTGAACGCACCCCTGCGCCAGCGCCCCCTGGTGGGCTGCGTCGTTTCCACGCCTTTTCCGGGTGGCCACAGCATCCCTGGGCGAGTAACGGCCCTGGGCCACGGGAGCAGGGTGATCCGCAGGGCCTTCCAACACCGGCCAATTCTCACGAGCATTCTGCCCAAACCGATCCCAGTTTGGGCAGAATGCTCGTGAGAATTGGCCAGAAAAAGCCCGGCGAACTCACTTCGGGAGCAGCACGTCTGAAGGGCCACCCCCCTGGACCTGGCCCGGCATCGCGTGCGCTCACTCACAAAACTCGCCATGAAGCCCTCCGTGAGACAAGCTGCAGCGAGGCCCATGCCTCCTGCTAATCCTCCGGCAGGAGGGTCGCCTTCCTGGTGCTGTTCCATGGGGCCAGGCTGCACCGAGCCTCAGTCTCTATAATTTCGACACCTTCCCAGCCTTCAGCTTCAGGGTCCTGTCCCTCGGTGCCTACATCTGGGGAAACCTGAGTAACGTGGCCACGCCTTCCCCTCCCACCCCAGCGCCAACGGTGTATTTCGGCACTTCGGACCAGCCTCGGATCGGAGGAAACCTGCATGACCCAACTGAGGACAGCCCCATCCTTGGGCGCCCCATCAGCCTGAAAAGACGGAGGCGCACGCCCTGCCACCACCCGTCCTTCAATTCTGCTCCAGGAACGCTCCCGTGCGCCGGTGCTCCCTGGTGGGCTGGATCTATTGCGCATTTTTTTGGGCGGCCGCAGCATGCCCTGGGTGAGAAGGGGCCCTGGGCCACGGATAGCACGCGGTCCACAGGGCTGGCCAATGCCAGACAATTCTCACGTTCTTTCTGCCAATTCCGATCCTGGTTTGGGCAGAACACTCGTGAGAATTGGCCGGAAAACGACCGGCGAACTAGCTTCGGGCGTCACAAGTCTGCAGGGCCGCCCCCTGGGGCCTGGCCCGGCATTACGAGTGCTCGCTCACAAACACCTCCAAGGAGCCCTCCCCTAGGCAGACTGAGGTGGGTCGGACCCCTGCTTATCCTCGGCCTGCGGGGGTCCCATCCCTGGTGCTGTACCATGGGGCTTGGACTATCACGCAGCCCGGGCTCGAACCCTCGCCTGCTCCCCAGCCTTCTGCTTCCGGGGTCCTGTCCTTCGTGGCCTCCATATCAGGAACCCTGATTCCCACGGCCACGCATGTCCCTACCACTCTGGCGCCAACGGTACCTTTCAGCGCTTCCAATAACCCTCGGAGCGAGATAATCCTCTGTGCCCACAATGATGTAAGCCCCATTCTTGGGCGCCCCATTGGCCTGAAAGACGGAAGCACATGCTTGGCCGCCAAAGTCCTTCAACTCTGCTCCGGGTACGCTCCGCTGCGCCGGCGCCCCCTGGTGGTCCGCGTTTTATCCGCATCATTTCAGGACGGCCGCAGCATGCCCTGGGCGATAAAGGGTCCTGGGCCACGTAGAGCAGGGCGGTCCACAGAGCTGCCCAACGCCGGCCAATTCTCACGAGCGTTCTGCCCAAACCAATCCCGGTTTCAGCAGAACGTTTGTGACAATTGGCCGGAAAACGGACGGCGAACTCACTTTGGGCGTCACACGTCTACAGGGCCGCCCACACGGGCCTGGCCCGGATCGTGACAGCTCGCGCACGAACTTCACCAGGAAGCACTCCACGAGGCAGCCTGTGGCGAGGCCGACGCCTCGTGCTCCTCGGCCTGAGGGTTCCACTACTCGGAGCCGTCCCATGGGGCCAGGGCTGCCCCGAGACTTGGGATCGAAATTTCGCCTGCTTCCCAGTCTTTTGCTTCCGGGGTCCTGTCCCTCTGTGCCTCCATCTGGAAACCTGAGTAAACGTGGCCATGCATCCCGCTCCCACCCCGGCGCCAACGATGTATTTCGGCGCTTCGGACAATCCTCGGAGTGAGAGAAACCTGCATGACCCAACTGGGAACAGCCCCATCCTTGGGTGCCCCATCAGTCTTAAAAGACAGAGGCGCACGCACTGCTTTCACTCGTCCTTCAACTCTGCTCCGGGAACGCTCCCGTGCGCCAGAGGCCCCGTGTGGGCCACGTCGATTCTGCGCCTTTCCGGGTGGCATCATCATGCCCTGGGCAAGAAAGAGCCCTGGGCCACGGAGAGCAGGGCGGTCCGTTTGACTGCCCAATGCAGGCCAATTTTCACGAGCGTTATGCCAAAACTCATCACGGTTTGGGCAAAATGCTAGAGAGAATTGCCCAGAAAACACCCGGCTAACTCGCTTCGGGCGCCGCAGGACTGCACGGCCGCCCCCCCAGTTCTGGCACGGCATTGTGAGCTATCACACTCCAACCCCACCAGTAAGCTCTCCAGGAGGCAGGCTGCGGCTTGGTCGATGCCTCCTTCTAATCCTCCTGTGGTGGTCCCCTCTCTGGCGCTGTTCCAAGGGGCCGGCCCACCACGAAGCCCTGGCTCGAAATTTCGCCTGCTTCCCAGCTGTCTGATTCGGGGGACCTGTCCCTCTTTCCCTCCATCTGACGATACCTGAGTCCCTCGTCCACGCCTCCCCTCCCACCCCGGCGCCAACAGTGCATTGCGGCGCTTTGGACAAGCCTCGGAGCGAGAGATACCTGCATGACCCAACGGAGGACAGCCCCATCCTTGGGCGCCCCATCAGGCCGAAAAGATGGAGGCAAATGCCCTACCGCCACCCGTTCTTCAACTCTGCCCGGGGAACACTCCCCTGCCCTGGAGGCCCCGCATGGGCCGCGTCATTTCTGCGACTTTTCCGGGCGGCCGCCCCATGCCCCGGGCGAGAAAGGGCCCTGGGCCACGGAGAGTAGGGCCTTCCTCAGGGCTTCAAAACGCCGGCCAATTCTCACGAGCGTTCTGCGCAAACCGATCCCGGTTTGGGCACAACGCTCGTGAGAATTGGTCGGAAAACTCCTGGCAAACTCGCTTCAGGCGCCGCACATCTGCGCGGCGACCCCCCCCGGGCTTGTCGCAGCATTGCAAGGAATCGCACTCCAACCCCGCCTGGATGCTCTCCGCGAGACAGGCTGTGGAAAGACCAATGCCTCCTGCTAATCCTCCTGCAGGGGTCCCCTCCCTGGCGCTGTTCCATGGGGCCAGGCCCATCATGAAGCCCGGGCTCGAAATTTCGCCTGCTTACCAGCCGTCCGCTTCTGTGGTCCTGTCCCTTGGTGCCTCCATTTGAGTACGCTGAGTCCCGCGGCCACACGTGCCCCTCCCACATCGGCGCCAACGGTGCCTTTCCGTGCTTCGGACAACCTCAGTGCGAGAGAAATGTGCATTCCCACAAAGAGGTCAGGCCCATCCTTGGGCTCCCCATGTACCCGAATGATGGCCGTGCACACCCGGCTGCCACCCGTCCTTCAACTCTGCTCCGGGATCGCTCCACTGGCCCGCTCACAAACCCCACCAAGGGCCTCGCCGCAGTCGGCCTCGCGGAGGCCTTCCTGGCGCGGTTGGAGCGCGATTGCTTGCAATTATGCGCCAGGCCCGGGGGCCGGCCATGCAGACGTGCGGCGCCCGAAGCGAGTTCTCCGGGAATTTTCCGGCCAATTCTCACGAGCGCTCTGCCCAAACCGGGATCGGTTTGGGCAAAATGCTCGTGAGACTTGGCCGGCGTTGGGCAGCCCTGCGGACCACCCTGCTCACCATAGCCCAGGGCTCTTTCTCGCCCAGTTCTTGGGATGGCGCCCGGAAAAGGCGCGGAAACGACGCAGCCCACGTGGGGTCTCCACACAGAGGAGCGTTCCTAGAGCAGAGTTGAAGGATGGGTGGAGGCAGCGTGTGCACCTCCGTCTTTTCGGGATGATGGGGCCCGCAAGAGTGGGGCTGTCCTCAGTTGTGTCATGCAGGTTTCTGTCGCTCTGAGGCTTGTCCGAAGTGGTGAATTGCACCATTGGCGCCGGGGTGGGAGGGGGAGGCATGGCCGCGGGACTCAGGATTCCCCAGATGGAGGCATAAAGGGACAGGACCCCGGAAGCGGAAGGCTGGGAAGCAGGCGAAATTTCGAGCCCGAGGATCGGGGCAGCCCTGGTCCCATGGGATGGCGCCAAGTAGGGGACACTTGCTGGCTGAGGAGCAGGGGCGTTGCCTCGCTGCAGCCTGCCTCGCGGAGGGCTTCCTGGCGAGGTTCTGAGCGAGCGCTTGTGATGCCGGGCCAGGCCCGGGGGTACGGCCCTACAGACGTGCTGCACCCAAAGCGAGTTTGCCGGGCGTTTTCCGGCCAATTCTCACGAGCGTTCTGCCCAAACCAGGATCGGTTTGGGCAGAACGCACGTGAGAATTGGCCAGCATTGGGCGGCCCTGCGGACAGCCCAGCTCTCCATGGCCCATGGCCCTTTCTCTCCCAGGGATGCTGCGGCTGTCCGGAAAACTCGCAGAAGCGACGCGGCCCACCGGGGTGGTGCCGGTCCATGGGAGCGTTCCCGGAGCAGAGTTGAAGGATGGGTGGCGGCTGGGCATGTGCCAGAGTCATTCGGGTAGATGGGGCGCCCAATGATGGAGCTGACCTCCTTTTGGGCAGGCAGGTTTATCTCTCCAAGGGTTGTCCGAAGCCCCCAAGGCACTGTTGGTGTCAGAGTGGTAGGGAAATGCGTGGCAGCGGGACTCAGGGTTCCCCAGATGGAGGCCATGAGGGACAGGACCCCAAAAGCAGAAGGCTGGGGAAGGAGGCGAGGGTTCGAGCCCGGGCACTGTGAGGGGCCCGGCCTCATGGAACAGTGCCAGGGAGGGGACCCGCAGGCCGAGGACCAGCAGGCATCAGCCTCGCCACAGTCTGCCTCGTGGTGCGCTCCTTGGAGATGTTCGTGAGCGAGTGCTCGCAATGCTGGGCCAGGCCCCGGGGGGCGGCCCTAGAGACGTGTGACGCCCAAAGCTAGTTCGCGGGGCATTTTCCAGCCAATTCTCATGAGTGTTCTGCCCAAACTGGGATCAGTTCGGTCAGAACGCTCATGAGAATTGGCCGGCATTGGGCGGCCCTGCTGACTGCCCTGCTCTCCGTGGCCCAGGGTCCTTTCTCGCCCAGGGCATGCTGCGGCCACCCGGAAAAGGCGTGGAAACGACGAGACTCAACAGGGGTCGTCGGCGCAAGGGAGCATTCCTGGAGCAGAGTTGAAGGACGGGTAGCAGCCTAGCGTGCGCCACCATCATTTCGGCAAATGGGGCGCCCAAGGATGGGGTTGAACTCATTATGGGCACGTAGGTTTATCTCCCTCCGAGGGTTGACTGACGTGACGAAAGGCTCCATGGCGCCAGAGTGGTAGGTTGATGCATGGCCGCGGGACTCAGGGTTTGGGCAGAATGCTCATGAGAATTGGCCGGAAAACGCCCAGCGAACTCACTTCGGGAGCCATACGTCTACTGGACCGCTTCCCCAGGCCTGGCCTGGCATCACGAGTGCTCATGCATAAAACACGCCAGGAACCCATCCACGAGGCAGGCTGCTGTGAGGCCGAGGCATCCTGCCTTTCGGACTGCAGGGGTCCCCTCCCTGGTGCTGTCCCATGTGGCCGGGCCTGCCTCGAGGCCCGGACTCGAACACTCTCCTGCTTCACCAGCCTTCCGCTTTTGGGGTCCTGTCCCTCGGGGCCTCCATCTGGGGAACCCTGAGTCCGTGACCACACCTCTCCTCCCACCCCGGCATCAACTGTGCCTTTCAGCCCTTCGGACAAGATCACAGCGAGAGAAACCTGCATGCCCCAACTGAGGTCAGCCCATCCTTGGGCGCCCCAGCCACCTGGAAAGTCTGAGGCGGACGCCCGGCCGCCACCCTTTCCTCAACTGTGCACGGGGAACGCTCCCCTGTGACAGGGCCCCCGGGTTGGCCATGTCGTCTCTGCAAGTTTTCCGGACAGAAGCACCATGCCACGTGCGAGAAAGGGCCCTGGGCCATGGGGAGCACGGCGGTCCTTAGGGATGCCCAACGCCAACCAATTATCACGAGCGTTCTGCCCAAACCGATTCTGGTTTGGGCAGAATGCTCGTGAGAATTGGCCGGAAAATGCAGGCGAACTCGCTTAGGGCACCACACCTCTTCAGGGCAGCCCCCCCGGGCCTGGCCGGCATCTCGAGCGCCAACGGTGCCTTTTGGGGCTTCAGACAAGCCTTGGAACGAGAGAAACCTGCATGCCCCCACTGAGGTCAGCCCCATCCTTGGGCACCCCTGACCCCTGAATAGACAGAGTTGCACTGCCTGCTGCCACCTGTCCCTCAACTCTGCTCCAGGAACGCTCCCCTGCCTCTGCGTATTAGACCTTTTTTTCTTTTGGACACCAACTGCCCTGATTTTTAAGTGACCTTGTCCACTGGGGTCACGTTGGTCCTCAGGGCCTTTCAATTCCGGCCAGTTCCCAGGAGCGTCCTCTCCATATTGATCCCGAGATGGAGCAGAACCAGCCTGGTCTCTCTTGTAAACCAATTCTACCCTCGTTGTTGTCCCTTCCAACAAACCCAGATTCTGCCAAACTGCAGGATCCATTTCCTGAAGTCAAGCCCGAAGGGAGCCATCTCGGCACTGGCAGATCGGTGTAGCCATTCCCCATGTCCATCACCCTAACCCTAAGTCGTGTTTTCAAGGTTCCTTTGACCGGGGCTTTCTCGCAATCTCTCTCGCTTGGGAAATCGGAAGTCACACCGTAGGGAAGGAGAGAAGTCACCATGGGGAAGGAGGAGTTCTGATTTCTGCTTCACGTTCACCCCTTGGCCGGGTATGGAGTGAAGGTCTAAGTTCGGAAGCCTGAAAAGCTAGGTTGGGAAGAGATGAGCTAAGGTCATGGTGGGTCTGATGTGCTCAGTGTGCGGTCAGCTGTCTGTGTGTTGGTGAGGAGGTCCGAGCTCAGGCTGTGTCAGACACTGTATTATTGCCCAGGTTAGACTATATAATTTGGATACAGTAGAGTGCTGTGTAGGTAAATCCTCATTTGGGGTGTCTGGGAAAGCTCCTTAGGGCAAACTTTTTCTTCTGTAAGGCAGGCAGAGTGCTGCATTGTGGGTCCGGAATTGCCACACTTGAAGGCTTGGGGCCAGGAGTGTGAGGACGGAAGTCTGAGAACACAAGCTAGACTTAGGTTTCAGGGCGAGGGCAAGGCATGCACCCTCTGCAGATTTGAATCAAGATCTCGTGCATCTGAAGTCAGGGCGAGGATCAGATGTTGGCTCAGGTTGGAGTTCCTGTCCATGATTTCCCCTTCATAAAGGGTGGGGGAGCATCACAAAGCCATCGAGGTTTTCCCACGTTGGGAGTTGTGAGATGCTCCAAAACACAAGGATTCCTTCTGCAGGACATTTGATACCTGTTGGATGGCTCCAGGATGTTCCATACGGAAAGACACCAGAGCAGCGATCTAAGGTGGATGCCTGTGCAGCACGCTTTGCATTCCAATTGTCTCCTAGTGAAAAGATAGGTTCAATTTGCTGGCTCTAGGGGAGCAACCAAGTGGGCTGAGTTGAAATGGACTCTCCTGCGGATGGCTCCCTATGTGTTTTTGTATCCATTTAGACCTTGGAATGGGGCGGTGACACCGGGGCCCTGAAGGATTTTCCTAACTGGAGATTTTGAGTCAGCTCCAAAGAGCAAGTTTCCCATGTGGAGACAAGAATTGTTCTAATTGGTGCCTCAGGAAACCCCATATGCTGCTATTGGTAACCAGGCCTCTGAGGAGAGATACCTGGAAATCACAGCAATGGATCCAATTAGGGCCTAAAGCCCTGTACAGTTCAATCTTCTTCTCTGGGGACATCCATCTACGGTATGAGTTGAGGTAGATGCTCAGCTGGTGTCAGACCACCCGTTTGTCTGGGAGGCCTACACTATTGGGATGGCCTCAGTGATTTTGGAGGTTTCTTTAATTTGTATGATTGTGGAAAATGGGATGGGCAGAATTCCCTTGGAGTAGGCAGGCACAGACCTGAAGTGTGGCTCTAGGGACCCCGGCCTGTAGGGTGTGTGGGCCAGGACTGTGGGGACAGAAGTCTGAAAACACAAACTCGGCTTAGGTTTGGGGACGTAGGTATGGCAGGCCCGATCTACAGACTGTGAGGAGAACTCCTCCGGATTTGAAGAAAGAGTGAGTGTGAGGCACTTGCTCAGGCTTTTGTCTCTGGATTTTGTGTCAACGATGGCTGTGGAATGTCGGAGAGGCCTCATGGTTCATGGGAGAATCTTCCTCTCTGAGGATTTGGCCCATTCCCAAGAGTTTTGGGTCAATCTGTGGCATGGGATGAGCTATTTATATTTTGTTACTTCAGGTGTCCCACCAAAAGAGGGATTTCAGAGCAGAGCCCTGGTGAGTTGCGACTGGACAACCCGACCTCTGGTCAAAAATTTGGGCCTAGGGGGATGACAAGTCCAATATGCCATCTCTTGGTCCAGCCATGGAAAGGCCTTACTTGAGGACATGCCTCACGCTGAGGGTCCCAATGCGTGTTTATGCCCTCACGGCACTCAAGCATGGGCGGGTCCTCGTGGGCCAGGCTGATTTCTCCTACACTGAATGGTGGACAAAATGCCAGCCTCAAGGTTTCTTGCCATGGGGTAGTCAGGGCGAGGATCAGAAATTGGCTCAGTTTGGGGTTTCTGTCCATGATGGCCCTTTCATGAAGGGGGCAGGGCAACACGAGGCCATGGAGTTTTTCCCTCAATGGGAGTTTTGAGATGTTCCAAACCACCAGGATTCCTTTTGCGGGACAATTGAAACCTGTTGGAGTGCTCCAGGACGCCCCATATGGAATGACTCCAGAGCACAGTTCTAAGGATGTATGCCTGGGCAGCCCACCTCGCATTCCAATTGTCTCCTAGTAACAAGAAAGGTTTGAGGATTTGGCTCTTGTAGAGAAAGCAAGGGGTTGAGTTGAAATGGACTCTCCTGCAAATGGGTCTTAATGTGGGTTTGTGTCCATGCAGACCTTGGAATGGGGTGGTTGCACCGAGGTACTGAAGGATTCTCCTAACCAGAGGGTTTGACACAGCTCCAACACCAAGTTTCCCATGTGGAGACGAGATTTGCTCTGATGGTGCCTCAGGCAACCCCCATATGCTTGTATTGGATAACAGGCCTCTGAGGAAAGATGCCTGGAAACCAATGCAATGGATCCTATTATGGCCTAGGGGCCTGTCTAGTTCAATCTTCTTCTCTGTGGACATCTGTCTATGGTTTTGAGTGGAGGCTGTTGCTCAGCTGGTGTCATATCACTCCTGCTTGTCCTGGGCGACCTACACTATTGGGATGGCCTCAGGGACTTTGGAGGTTTCTCCTAGTTTGTAAGGTTGTTGCCAATGGAATGGGCAGAATTCCCTTGGAGAAGACAAGCACAGTCCTAACTTGTGGCAACAGGGACCCCAGCATGGAGGGTGTTTGGTCAGGGCTGCGAGGACAGAAGTCTGAAAACACAAACTTGACTTAGTTTTGGGGCCGTAGGTATGGCAGGCCCAATGTAGAGATCGTGAAGAGACATCTTCAGGATATGAACAAAGGGTGAGTGTGAGGCACATGCTCAGGCTTTTGCCACGGATTTTGTGTCACCGATGGCTGTGGAATGACGGGGTGGCTTCATGGGACATGGACGAATCTCCAAACTGTGGGGATTTGGCCCGATCCCAAGAGTTAGGGGTCATTCTTGGGATGGTAGGAGTCCTTTCTGTTTCCTAACTAGATCTCCCACCAAAAGAGGGATTCTTGAGCAGAGCCCTGGGGAAAGGCGACTGTACATCCCGAAATCTGGTTAAGATTGGGGGGCCTAGGGATGTTGCAAGCCCCATATGTGGGCTTTTGCACCAGCCCTGAGAGGCCTTACTTGAGGACAGGGCTCACGCTGAGGGTCACAATTTATGATTGTGCCCAACGCTTCCCTCAAGCATGGACGGGGCCTCATGGGCCATGCTGGTTTCTCCTACACTGAACATTGGACAACATGCCAACCACAATATTTCTTGCCATGGGGAAGAATGAGTTCTGATTTCTGCATCACATTCAACCCTTGGCAGTGATTGGAGTTAAGGTCTAGGTTCTGAAGCCTGAAAAACGAGGTTGGGAAGAGATGATGACCTAAGGCCATGGCGGGTCCAATGTGCTCAGTGTGCGGCCAGCTGTCTGGTTGTCAGTCGGGAATTCCATGTCCAGACTGTCAAACAGTGCATTAATGCCCAGGGTAGACTGTATAATTGTAGTACAGTCGAGTGGTGTGCAGGTTGATCCCCGTTTATGGTTTATGGGTAGCCCCATAGGGCAATATTTTTCTTCTGGAGGGCAGTTAGATTGCTGCATTGTGTCTCCATAATTCCGAAACTGGAGGACTTGTGAGCCAGGAGTATGAGGAAGGAATTCTGAGAACACAAGCTAGGCTAAGATTTCGGGGTAAGGGCACCGAATGCACCCTCTGCAGAGCTGAATCGAGATCTCATGCATCTGAAGTCAGGGCGAGGCTCAGACGTAGGCTCAGGTTAGGGTTTCTGTCCATGATAACCCCTTCATGTAGGGGCTGGGCATCACAAGGCCATGGAGGTTTTCCCATGGTGGGAGTTCTGAGATGCTCCAAACCACAAGGATTCCTTCTGCAGGATAGTCAGGACCTGTTGGATGGCTCCAGGATGTCCCGTACAGAATGACTCAAGAGCAGGGTTCTAAGGATGGATGCCTGGGCAGCCCGCCTCACATTCCAATTATCTCCTAGTGACAAGACGGGTAAGATCTGCTGGCTCTGGGGGAGCAACTGAGGATACTGAGTTGACATGGACTTTCCTGCATATAGGTCCTAATGTGGGTTTGTGTTCATGGAGATCTTGGAATGGGGCGGTGGCACTGGGGCCTTGAAGGATTCTACTAACCAGGGATTTTGAGACAGCTCCAAAGAGCAATTTTCCCATGTGGAGATGAGATATGTTCTGATGGATGCCTCAGGAAACCCCATATGCTGGTATTGGAAAACAGGCCTCTGAGGAGAGATGCCTGGAAACCAAAGCAATGGGTCCAATTAGGGCCTATGGTCCTGTCTGGTTCAATCTTCTTCTCTGCAGACATCCATCTACGGTTCTGAGTGGAGGCTGTTGCTCAGCTGGTGTCAGATCACTCCTGTTTGTCCTGGGTGGCCTTCAATATTGGGATGGCCTCGGGAACTTTGGAGGTTTCTCCTAATTTGTACAGTTGTTGCCAATGGAATGGGCAGAATTCCCTTGGAGAGGACAGGTACATTCCTGAGTTGTGGCAACAGGGAACCCAGCATGGTGGGTGTTTTGTCAGGGCTGTTGGGACAGAAGTCTGAAAACACAAACTCGGCTTAGGTTTTGGGACGTAGGTATGGCAAGACCCGATCTACAGACAGTGAGGAGAACTCTTGAAACATCAACAAAGGGCAAGTGTGAGGCGCTTGCTCAGACTTTTGCCTCTGGATTTTGTGTCAACGAAGGCCGTGGAATGTCAGGGTGGCACCAAGGGCCATGGACAAGTGTCCCTCTGTGGGGATTTGGCCTGATCCCAAGAGTTTGGGCGCATTTTGTGGGATGCCTTTTTTTTTTTTTAACCTTTGTTGTCTCACCAAAGTGGGACTCTAGAACAGAGCCCTGGGAAGGGGCGACTTGACAGCCTGAACTCCAGTTAAGGATGAGTCTTCCAGTTAAGGATGGCACGGCAAGCCCCAGAAGCTGGCTCTTGGTCCAGCCACTGAGGGGCCTTACTTGAGAACAGGGGTCACGCTGAGGGTCACAATGGGTGTTTGTGTGGAATGCTGCCCTCAAGCATGGGCGGGGCCTCATGGGCCACGTTGGTTTCTCCTACACTGAATGTTGGACAACAAGACATCCACAATATTTGTTGCCATGGGGAAGGATGAGTTCTGATTTCTGCATTATGTTCATCCCTGGTCAATGATTGGAGATAAGGTCTAGTTTCTGAAGCCTGAAAAACGAGGATGGGAAGAGATTACGACCTAAGGTCATGGCGGGTCTAATGTGCTCAGTGTGTGGCCAGCTGTCTGGGTGTCGGTCAGGAGTTCCGGGCTCAGGCTGTTTCAGACAGGGCATTATTGCCCAGGGATAGACTGTATAATTGGGGTAGGTGTGCAGGTTGATAGTCATGTGCATTTCTGGGTAGCCCAGAGGGTAACATTTTCTTCTAGTGGGCAGGCAGAGTGCTGCATTGTGGCTCCAATATGCCAAACTGGAGTGGTTGTTGGCCAGGAGTGTGAGGACAGAAGTCTGAAAACACAAGCTATGCTTGGGTTTTGGGGCAAGGGCACGGAAGGCACCCTCTGCAGAGCTGAATCGAGATCTCATGCATCTGAAGTCAGGGCGAGGATCAGACGTTGGCTCAGTTTGGTGTTTCTCTCCAGATTGCCCCTTCATGAAGGGGGTGAGCATCACAAAGCTGTGGAATTATTTCCACGATGGGACTTGTGAGATGCTCCAAACCGCAAGGATTCCTTCTGCAGGACAACTGAGACCTGTTGGAATGCTCCAGGACGTCCCATACAGAAGGACTCCAGAGCACGGTTCTAAGGATGGATGCCTGGGCAGTCCACCTTTCATTCCAATTGTCTCCTAAGGACAGGACATTTTCGATCTACTGGCTCAGGGGGAGCAACAGAGGGGACTGAGTTGAAATGGACTCTCCTACAGAAGGGTCCTAATGTGGGTTTGGGTCCATGGAGACATTGGAATGGGGAGAATTTCCTTCTATGGACAGGAGATGTTCTGTTGTGTGACTCAGGGAACAGATATTGTATCATAAGTTGGTTTTAGAGAACAGCCATCTTAGGACAGATGCCTGAAAACCTATTATTGGGTTCCAATGATGTCCTAGGGGCATGTCGGGTTCAATTTTCTGACTCAGGATCATTGACTTGGGTGTCTGCCTTCATGTAGGTGATCAGGGTGTTTCAGATTGTGCATTTTCATCCAGAGCCGCTTCCAATATTGCGGTGGGATCTGGGACTTTGGAGGTTTCTCTGAATCTTCAGGGTTTGGGCAAAATTTATGGGCAAAGTTACCTTGGGGATGGCAGGCACAGTCCTGTGGTGTGACTCCAGAGACCCCATCCTGGAAGACAAGTGAGGCATGGTTTTGGGAGAGAAGTTTGCAAACGAAAACTAGGTTTAGGCTTAGTGGCACAGTGATCGCAGTCCAATGCATTGATCTAGAGGGAAGCTCATCAGGAACTGTAACTAGGGTGACTCGATGATGGTAGCATAGCCTTTTCTATTGGCATTGTGTGTCCAGGATGACCTCAGAATGGAGGTGTGGTCTCATGGGTCCATGGGAGATTTTTCCTCTCTAAGAATCCTGGCAGATCCCCATAGTTTGGTGGCTTTTTCGGGGAAGGGAAGAGTGCTGTTTTCCATCCTAGGGATGCCCAACAACAGAGACGGGCTCTGGGTCTTGCCACCAAGAAATTCCCACCAAGGGTTAGGATTTGGGCCTTGGGACCTACCAGGACTACAATGAAGGATTCTGGTGGTGCAACTGAGAGGGCTTGTTTGAAAGCATGCTCAGGCTGAGGGTCACAATGGCTTTTTCTTCCCTGGACACCCTTCAGGAAGGGAATGTTCTAATTGCCAATGCAGCTGGCTCCCTCCCTGAAGGTTAGACACCCATTCCAACAGCTAGGTTTCATGCCATGGGGAAGGGGCAGTTCTCTTTTAGGCCTCAGGTTCCCCCATTGACAGGGATTCCAGCAAAGGTCTGGAGACAGATGCCCAAATACCAAGGATGGGTAGTGAGGACGGACTGGGCCATGGCCAGTGTCACATGATGGATATGGGTCCTTCTCTCTGGGTGGCTGACATGAGGTCGGGGCTCAGGCTCTGTCAGACACAGCACTAGTGGCCAGAGCAGCCTGCAAATCAGGGATCCTTGAGGGCCAAGCAGACGATACTCATGTGGGTTTCTTAGGAAGTCTTACCAGGCACTTCTTCTTTCTGTGGGGAAGGCAGAATGCTGCATTGTCGCTCCAGAATTCCCTATCAAGAGGACTTCGGGACCAGTAGGGTAAGGATTGAATTGTAAACACAAGCTAGGGTTAACACCAGTTCAAAGCAGAAGGCAGTTCAAATGTGCAGTGACTCATTCGAGACATCCAGCACCTGAGTACAGGCTGATGAAAGATATTTGCTCACACTAGAGTTTGTGTCTTCAATGGCCAACATATGGAGAGGTGGTATCAAGAGGCCATGGAGGATTTCCCATACTGAGGCTTGTGAGATGTTCCAAATAGCAAGGTTTCCTTCTACTGCACTTGTGGAGTCTGGTTTATTTGCTCTGGGGTCCGTCATGTGTAAATTTTTGGTAGCAGAGACCTTCTGCGTGGATGCCCGGAATGCACACGTCAGTGGCCATTGCAGCTGACGAACATGTCGGGTTCGTATTGGTGGCTCTTGGGCCAAGTGGCAAGGCCTTGACTTGACATGAAATCTCTTTCAGATGGGTCCCAATACTGGTTTGTTACCCAGTAGGTCTTAGAATGTGCTGGTGGCTAAGTGGCTATGAGGGATTCTCCTACCTTTGACACAGGTCGAAGTGCACAGTTTCCTTCTTGGGGCAGGAGATGTTCTGTTGTGTGGCTCAGGGTCCACATGTTGTATCCTAACTTGGTATTCCAGAAGAGGCCTCTGAGGTCAGATACCGGAAACGTAATCTAGGATTCCTATGATGTCCAAGGTGCATGTCAGGTTCAATTTTCTGATTCAGGACAATTGACGTGGGTGTCTGTCTGGATGTAGGTGATCAGGGTGTTTCAGACTGTGCATTTGCGTCCACATTGGCTTCCAATATTGGGGTGGGATCAGGGGCCTTGGAGGTTTCTCCTAACCAGGAGGGTTTGGGGAAATGTGATGGGTAAAGTTTTCTTGGGGATTCCAGGCACAGTCCTGTGGTGTGGCTCCAGAGACCTCATCCTGGAGGTCATGTGAGCCATGGTTTTGGGAAAGAAGTCTGCAAACAAAAATTCGGGTTAGTGTTACTTGCAACGTTGTCACAGGCCCAATCCGTAGACGTTGAGGGCAGCTCGTCAAGAAGTGTAATTAGGGTGATTGGAAGTCAGTAGAACAGGCTTTTCTACCTGGATTGTGTGTCCAGGATGGGCTCAGAATTTTGTGTGGTCTCATGGGTCCATGGGCGACTGTTCCTCTCTAAGGATCCTGGTGGCTCCCCATGGTTTGGTGACTTTTTCAGGGAACTGAAGAGTGTTGTTTTCTATCTTAGGGGTGCCCAAAACATGGATTCCAGGGATGGGCTCTGAGTCTCGGTGCCTGGAAAATCCCACCAAATGTTAGTATTTGGTTCTATGGGCATCCTGCTATGTAGGATCCTGGTGGTGCCACTGAGAGGGATTGTTTGAAAGCATGCTCAGGCTGAGGGTCACAATGCCTGTTTTTGCCCAGGCGGCCCCTAGGAGATGGCTTTGGCTCATTGCCCATGCAGCTGACTCCCTCTCTGAAGGTTGGACACCCATTCCAACAGCCAGGTTTCCTGCCATGGGAAGGAGGAGCTCTCTATTGTGCTTCAGGTTCCCCCAATGGCAGGGATTCCAGCAAAGGTCTGGGGACAGGTACCTCAATAACAGGGATTTGTAGAGATGATGGAGTAGGTCCATGTTTGTCCCCACCTGCCAGATATAGGTCCCACTCTCTGGGTGGCTGACACTAGGTCACTTCTCAGACTGTCAGACACAGCACTAGTGGCCAGGGAAGCCTATAAATCGGCATTCCCTCGAGGGCTGAGCAGATTGATCCTCATGTGGGTTTTCTGGACAGACTTACCAGGCACTACTTATTTCTATGGGGAAAGCAGAATGCTGCATTTAGGCTCTAGAGATCCTTATCAAGAGACCTTGGGGCGTTAGAGAGGAGTAGGGAATTTGGGTAAATTTGAAGGGGAGGTGAACCATGAGAGACTATGGACTCTGAAACACAGTCTGAGGGGTTTGAAGTGGCGGGGGGGTGGGAGGTTGGGGTACCAGGTGGTGGGTATTATAGAGGGCACAGCTTGCATGGAGCACTGGGTGTGGTGAAAAAATAATGAATACTGTTTTTCTGAAAATAAATAAATTGGGAAGAAAAAAAAAGAGACCTTGGGGACAAGTAGGGTGAGGATGGAATTGTAAACACTAGCTAGTGTTCAATTCAGTGCCAAGCAAAAGGCAGTTCCAGTGTGCAGCAGCTGATTCGAATATCCAGCATCTGAGGAAGGGCGGATGTCTGATATTTTCCCACACTGGAGTTTGTGTCTATGATGACCGACAAATGGAGGGGTGGCGTCAAGAGGCCATGAAGGATTTCCCAGATGCTTGTGAGATGCTCCAAACATCTCAGTGGAAGGAAGGTTTCCTCAGTGGAAGGAAGGTTTCCTTCCACTGGAAAGATGGAGTCCGGTTTGTTTGCTCAAGGGTTCCCCATGTGGAAAGTTTTGGATGCAAAGCTCTCCCGCATGGATGCCTGGAAAGCACACCTCAATTGACGATTGCAGCTGAGGAGCATGGCAGGTTCTTTCTGATGGCTGTAGGGCGAAGTAGAAAGGCCTTGATTTGACATGGAATGTCTTGCAGATGGGCCACAATGCACTTTTGTTTCCAGGGATATCTTAGAATGTGATGGTGCCTAACATTACGTGCAAGATTCTCCTACACTGAGGGTTTGGCACAGGTCGAAGAGCACGGTCTTCTGGGGACAGGAGATTTTCTGTTGTGTGGCTCAGGGAACACATGTTGCATCATAAGTAGGTATTCGAAACAGGCCCCTGAGGGAAGGTGACTGAAAACCCAATATAGGGTTCCAATGAGGTCCGAGGGGCATTGACTTGGCTGTCTGCCTGGAAGGAGCTGTTGAGGTTGCTTCAGACTGCACATTTGCGTCCAGAGCGGCTTCCAATATTGGGGTGGGCTCAGGTGCCTTTTAGTTTTCTCCTAATCTGTAAGGTTTGGGAAACTGTGATGGATACATTTTCCTTGCGGATGGCAGGCACAGTCCTGTGGTGTGCCTAGAGAGACCCCATCCTGGAGGGCATGTGAGCCATGGATTTGGGAGAGAAGTCTGCAAACACAAATCTGGGTTCAGGTTAGTTGCAAGGCGATCGCGGGTCCAGTCCATAGACCTGGAGGGCAGCACATCAGGAACTGTAATTAGCATGACTGGAAGGTGGTAGCATAGGCTTTTCTATCTGGATTGTGTGTCCAGAATGGCATCGGAATGCAGGTGTAGTCTCATGGGTCCATGGGAGACTTTTCTTCTCTAAGGACCCTGGTGGCTCCCCACAGTTTGGTAGTTTTTTCAGGGAAGGTAAGATTTATGTTCTCCATCTTTTAGGTGCCCCAAAACAGGGATTCCAGAGACGGGCCCTGGGTCTGGGTGCCTTTAAATCCAACCGAGGTTTAGAATTTGGGCCTAGGGGCGTACCAGGCCTGCAATGCGGGATCCTTGTGGTGGAACTGAGAGGACTTGTTTGAAAGCATACTCAGGCTGTGGGTCACAATGTCTGCTTGTGCCCAGGGCAGCCGTCATGAGTGGGTGTGGTCACATTGGCCATGTACCTGGCTCCCATGTTGAGGGTTGGACACCCATCCCAACAGCCAGGTTTCCTGCCTTGGGGAAGGAGTAGTATTCTATTGTGCTTCAGGTTCCCCCATTGGAAGGATTCCAGCAATGTCTGGGGAAAGAAGCCAGAATACCAAGGATGGGTAAAGATGACTGACTTGAGCCATGGCCAACACCGCATGCTAGATATGGGGCCTAATCTCTTGGTGGCTGACACTAGGTCTGGGATTAGGCTCTGTCAGAAACAGCACTAGTGTCCAGAGCAGCCTACAAATCGGGGTTCCCTCGAGAGCTGAGCCGATTGATCCTCTTGTGGGGATTCTGGGCAGATTCAGCAGGTACTTCTTCTTTCTATGGGGAAGGTAGAATGCTGCGTTGTGGCTACAGAATTCAGTATCAAGAGGCCTTGGGGATCAGGACGCTGAGGATGGAATTGTAAACACAAGCTATAGTTCAATTCAGTGCCAAGCAGAAGGCAGTTCAAATGTAAAGCATCTTTTTTGAGATATCTAACACCTGAGTAAGGGAGGATGTCAGATGTTTGCTCACACTAGAGTTTATGTCTTGATGACCGACAAATGGAGTGGTGGTGTCAAGAGGCCATGGGGGATTTCCCATATTGAGGCTTGTGAGATGCTCCAAATAGCAAAGTTTCCTTCTACTGGAATGGTGGAGTCTGAATTGTTTGCTCCAGGGTCCTCCATGTGGAAAGTTTGGGTAATAGAGCTCTCCCGTATGCATGCCTGGACAGCACACCACCATTGAGCATTGCAGCTGAGGCACAAGGTAGATTCGTTCTGGTGCCTCTGCGGTGAAGGACCAAGGCCTTGAGTTGACATGGAATCTCTTGCAGATGAACCACAATGCTGGTTTGTTACCAGGCAGATCTTAGAATGTGCTGGTGGCTAAGGTACCATACAGGATTCTCCAACCTTAAGGATTTGGCACACGTTGAAGAGCACAGTTTCCTTTTCAGGACAAGAGATATTCTGTTGTGAGGATTAGGGACCACATTTATCATATATTGGTATTCCAGAACAGGCCCCTGTGGACAGATGCCTGAAAACCTGATCTAGGGTTCCAATTAGGTCATACGGTAATGACAGTTTCAATCTTCTGACTCAGGACCTTTCACATGGCTGTCTGACTGGATGTAGGTGATCAGGGTGTTTCATACTGCAGGTTTGCACCAGAGAGACCGCCAATATGGAGGTGGGCTCAGGGGATTTGCAGGTTTCTCCTAATGTTGAAGGTTTGGGCAACTGTGACGGGCACAGTTTCCTTGGGTATGGCAGGCACATTCCTGTGCTGTGACTCCAAATGCCCCATCCTTGGTGGCATGAGAGCCATGGTTTTGGGAAGGAATTCTGAAAACTGAAATTCGGGTTAGGGTTAGTGGGGAGGTGAATAGTCCCAATGCACAGACCTAGAGGGCAGCACATCAGGAGCTGTAAATAGGGTGAATAGAATGCAGTAGCACAGGCTTTTCTCTCTGGATTGTGTGTCCAAGATGGCCTTGGAATGCAGGTGTGGTCTCATGGTTCCATGGGAGACTTTTCCGCTCTAAGGATCCTGGCGGCTCTCCATAGTTTGGTACCTTTTTCAGGGAAAGAAAGAGTGTTGTTTACCATCTTAGGGGTGCCCCAATACAGGGATTCCAGAGATGTGCTCTGAGTCTGGGAGACTGGAAAATCCAACCAAAGGTTAGGATTTGGGCCTAGGGTCGTACCTGGCCTGCATGCGGGATCCTGGTGGTGTCACTGTGAGGGCTTGTTTGAAATTATGCTCAGGCTGAGGGGCACAATACCTGTTTGTGCCCAGGGCGGATCTCAGGCGTGGGCGTGGTCTCATTGGCCATACAGCTGGCTCCCTCTTTGAGGGTTGGACACACATACCAACAGCCAGATTTCGTGCCATGGGGAAGGAGGAGTTCTCTATTATAATTTAGGTTCCTCCTTTGTCAGGTATTCCAGCCAATGTCTGGGGACAGGTGCCTGAATACCAAGGATGGGTAGAGATGACAGACTTAGGCCATGTCCAGTCTCACATGCTGGATATGGGACCCACTTTCTGGGGGTTGAAACTAAGTTTGGTCTCAGGCTCTGTCAGACACAGCAATAGTAGCCAGGGCAGCCTATACATCGGGGTTCCCTCAAGGGCTGAGCAGATTGATCCTCATGTGTGGTTGCTGGGAAGACTCACCAGGCACTTCTTCTTTCCATGGCAAAGGCAGAACGCTGCATTGTGGCTCCAGAATTCCCTATCAAGAGGACTTAGGATCCAGTAGGGTGAGGATGGAATTGTAAACACAAGCTATGGTTCAATTCAGTGCCAAGCAAAAGGCAGTTCCAATGTGCAGTGTTGGATTCAAGATATCCAGCACCTGAGTAAGGGCAGATGTCAGATGTTTGCTCACACTGGAGTTTTTGTCTATGATGGCCGACAAGTGGAGAGGTTGTGTCAAGAAACCTTGGAGGATTTCTCATGCTGAGGCTTGTGAGATACTCCAAACAGCAATGTTTCCTTCTACCGGACATGGGGAGTCTGGTTTGTTTGCCCCAGTGTCCCCCATGTGGAAAGTTTGGGTAGCAAATCTCTCCCGCATGGTTGCCTGAAAAGCACATCTCCATTGACCATTGCAGCTGAAGAACATGGAAGTTTCATTCTGGTGGTTCTGGGCGAAGTACCAAGGCCTTAAGTTGACAGGGAATCTATTATAGATGGCCACACTGCTGGTTTGTTACCACGGAGATCTGAGAATGTGCTGGTGGCTATGGTGCCATGCAGGATTCTCCTACCCTTAGGATTGGCACAGATCTAAGATCGCTATATCCTTTTGGGGACAGGATTTGTTTTACTGTGTGGTTCAGGGACCACATGTTGTATCCTAAGTTGGTATTCCAGATCATGCCCCTAAGGACAGATGCCTGAAAACCTAATGTTTCATTCCAATGAGGTCTGAGGAGCATGTCAGGTTCAACCATCTGACTCAGGACCATTGACTTGGCCTTTTGCCTGGATGTAGGTGATCAAGGTGTTTTAGACTGTGCATTGCATCCAGATCGGTGGCCAATATTGGGGTGGGCTCAAGGGCATTAAGGTTTCTCATACTCTGGAAGGTTTGCAAAACTGTGACGGGCACAGCTGCCTTGAGGATGACAGCCACAGTCCTGTGCTGTGGCTGCAGAGACCCCATGCTGGAGGGCATGTGAGCCATAGTTTTGGGAGGGGAGCTGCTAATTCAAATACAGATGTGGGTTAGTGGCGATGTGATCACAGGCCCAGTGCATAGACCAAGAGGGCAGGATGTCAGGAACTGTACTTAGCATGAATAGAAGGAGGTAGCACAGGCTTTTCTATCTGGATTGTGTGTCCAGGATGGGCTCCAACTGCAGGTGTGGTGTCATGGGTTCATGCAGACTTTTCCTCTATAAGATTCCTATTGGTTCCCCATAGTTTGGTGGCTTTTTTGGGGAAGGGACGAGTGCTGTTTTCCATCTTAGGGGTGCCCAAAACAGGGATTCCAGAGATGGGCTCTGGGTCTGGGCGCCTGGAAAATCCCACCAAGTGTTAGGATTTGGGCATAGGGGCGTAACAGGCCTTCAAAGCTAGATCATGGTCATGCAACTAAGAGGGCTGGCTTGAAAGCATGCACAGGCTGAGGGTCTACATGCCTGTTTGTGCCCAGGGTGGCCCCCATGAGTGGGCGTGGTCTCACTGGCCACGCAGCTGGCTCCTACTCTGAGGGTTGGAAACCCATCCCAAAAGCCATGTTTCCTGCCTTGGGGAAATAGGAGTTTTCTATTGTGCTCAAGGATCGCCCATTGGCAGGGATTCCAGCACAGATCTGGGTACAAATGCCTGAATACCAAGGATGGGTAGAGAGGATGGATGTTGGCCATGGCCAGTCTGACATGCTGGATATGGGCCCGACTCCCTGGGTGACTGAAACGACATCGGGGCTCAGGCTGTCAGACACAGCACTAGTGGCCAGTGAACCTGTAAATCGGGGTTCCCTCGAGGGCTGAGCAGACAGATCCTCATGTGGGATTTCCTGGCAGTCTCTCAGGCACTTATTTCTATGGGGAAGGTAGAATGCTGCGTTTTGGCTCCAGAATTCCCTATCAAGAGGGCATGGTGAAGAGTAAGGTGAGAATGGAATTGTAAACCGAAGACGCGGTTAAATTCAATGTCAGGCCAGAGACAGTTCTAATGTGCAGTGTCTTATTCGAGATATCCAGCACGTGAGAAAGAACAGATGTCACATGTTTGCTCACCCTGGAGTTTGTTTCTATGATGAGCAACAAAAGGAAAGGTGTCGTAAAGAGGCCCTGGAGGATTTCCCACACTGAGTCTTGTGAGATGCTCCCAACAGCAAGTTTTTTCTCTACTGGACAGGTGGAGCCTGATTTGATTGCTACAGGGTCCCCCATGTGGAAAGTTTTGGTAGCAGAGCTCTCCCACATGGATGCCTGGAAAGCACATCTCCATTATCATGCAGCTTAGGAGCATGGCAGGTTCTTTCTGGTGGCTCTGCGATGAAGTACCAAGGCCTTGAGTTGACATGGAATCTCTAAAAAGGGGTCACCATGCTGGTTTGTTATAAGGGAGATCTTAGAATGTGTTGGTGGCTAAGGTTCCATGCAGTATTCTCCTACCCTGAGGGTTTGGCACAGCTCCAAGAGCACGGTTTCCTTCTAGGGGCAGGAGTTTTTCTGTTGTGTGGATCAGGGACCACATGTTCTATTATAAGTTGTCATTCCAGAACAGGCCTCTGAGGACAAATGCCTGAAAACCTAATTGGAGTTCCAATGCGGTACTAGGCGTATGTCAGTTTCAATTTTCAGACTCGGAACCATTGACTTGGATGTCTGTCTGGATGTAGGGAATCAGGGTGTTTCAGACTGTGCAATCATGTCCAGAGAAGCCTCCAATATTAGGGTGGGCTCAGGGGCTTTGCAGGTTTCTCCTAATCTGGAGGGTTTGGGCAACTGTGATGGCCAAAGTTTCCTTGGGGATGGAGACACAGTCCTGTGGTGTGGCTCCAGAGACCCGATCCTGGAGGGCATGTGAGCCATGGTTTTGAGAGAGAAGTCTGCCAACACAAACTTGGGTTAGGGTTAGTGGCGATTTGATTGCGAGCCCAGTGCATAAACCTGGAGCACAGATTGTCAGGAATTGAAATTTGGGTGACTCTAGGTGGTAGCACAGGCTTTTATATCTGGATTGTGTGTCCACAATGGCCTCGGAATACAGCTGTTGTCTCATGAATCCATGAAAGATTTTTCCTCTCAAAGGATCCTGGCAGTTCCCAATACTTCAGTAGCTTTTTTGGGGAAGGTAAGAGTGTTGATTTCTTTCTTAGGGGTGTCCCAAAACAGGGATTCCAAAGATGGGCTCTGTGTCTGGGCGCCTGGAAAATCCAACCAGGGGTTAGGATTTGGGCCTAGGGGCGCCCCAGGCTTGCAATGCAGTATCCTGGTGGTGTAACTGAGAGGGCTTGTTTGAATGTAACACGTTAGGGTCGCAATGCCGGTTTGTGCCCAGGGCGGCTCTCAGGAGTGGGCGTGGTCTCATTGGCAATGCAGCAGCAAAACCCTCCCACTTTGAGGTTTTGACACCCATCCCAACAGCCAGGTTTCCTGCCATGGGGAAGAAGGAGTTCGCCATTGTGCTTTAGTTTCCCCCATTGGCAGGGATTCCAAAAGGTCTGGGGACAAATGCCTGAATATCAAGGATGGGTAGAGATGGGTCATGGATGGTCTTACATGCTGGATTCGGGGCCCAATCTCTGGAAGGCTGACTTGAGGTCGGGGCACAGGCTCTGTCAGACACAGCACCAGTGGCCAGGGCAGTCTATAAATCAGGGTTCCCTCAAGGCAGGAGTAGATTGATCCTCATATGGGGTTCCTGGGCAGACTCACCAGGCACTTCTTTTTATCGGGAATGCAGAATGCTGTGTTGTGGGTCCAGAATTCCCTATTAAGTGGGCTTGGGGACCAGTAGGGTGAGGATGTAATTATAAACACAAGCTATGGTTAAATTCAGTGCCAGGTGGAAGGCAGTTCCAATGGGCTTCTTCTTATGTGAGATAACCAGCATGTGAGTAAGGGTGGATATCAGATGTTGCTCACACTGGAGTTTGTGTCTATGATGACCGACAAATGGAGGGTTGGCATCTAGAGGCCATGAAGGATTTCCCACACTGAGGTTTATGAGATGCACCAAACAGCAAGGTTTATTTCTACTGGACAGTTGGAGTTTGGCGTGTTAGCTAGGGACCCCATATGGAAATTTTGGTTAACAGAGCTCTCCCGCATAGGTGCCCAGAAAGCATATCTCAATGGGCCACGCAGCTGAGGAACATGGCCATTTCGTTCTGGTGGCTCTGGGGTGAAGTACCAATGCCTTGAGTTGACATGGAATGTCTTGCACAGGGGTTACAATGCTGGTTTGTTACCAGGGAGATCTTAGACTGTGATGGTGGCTATAATTCCATTCAGGAGTCTCCTATCTTGAGGGTTTGACACAGGTCCAAGAGCACGTTTTCCTTCTGGGGACAGGAGTTTTTCTGCTGCGTAGCTTAGGGACCACATGTTGTATCCTAAGTTGGTATTCCAGAACAGGCCTCTGAGGACAGATGCATGAAAACCTAATTGGGGTTCCAATGAGGTCCTAAGGGCATGTGCGTTTCAATCTTCAGACTCCGTACCATTGACTTGAATGTCTGCCTAGATGTAGGGACTAAGGGTGTTTCAGACTGCACATTTGAGTCTAGAGCAGCTTCCAATATTGGGGTGGGCTCAGGGGCCTTGCAGGTTTTTCTAATCTGGAGGGTTTGGTCAAGTCGTTGGGCAAATTTTCCTTGGGTATGGCAGGCAAAGTCCTGTGGTGTGGCTCCAGAGACACCATCCTGGAGGGAATGTGTTCCATGGTTTGAGAGAGAAGTCTGCAAACACAAACTAGGGTTAGGGTTAGTGCTATGTGATCACAGGCCCAGTGCATAGACCTGGAGGGCAGTTCATCAGGAACTGTAATTAGGGTGATGCGAGGCAGTAGCACAAGATTTTACATCTGGACTCTTGTCCCAGATGGCCTTGGAATGCAGATGTTGTCTTATGGGTACATGGGAAATTTTTCTTCTCTTAGGATCCTAGCGGCTCCCAATAGTTTGGTGGCTTTTTTGGGGATGTGAGGAGTGTTGTTTTCCATCTTATTGGTGACCCAAAACAGGGATTTGAGAAACAGGTTCTGGATCTTGTCCCCTGGAATATCCCAACAAGGGTTAGTATCTGGGACTAGGGGCATACCCGGCCTTCAATGTGGGATCCTGGTTGTGCAACTGAGAGGGCTTGCTTGAAAGCATGATCAGGCTGAGGGTAACAATGCCTCTTTGTGCCCAGCGTGACTCCCATGAGGGACTGTGGCCTCAAGGGCCACACAGCTGGTTCCCACTCTGAGGGTTGAACACCCATCCCAACAGCCAGGTTTCATGCCATTGGGAAGGAGGAGTACTCCTGGGCTTCAGTTTCTCCCATAGGCAGGGATTTGTGCTATGGTCTGTGGAGAGATGCCTGAATATCCAGGTTGAGTAGATGTGATGGCTTCGGGCCATCAAGCTTCAAGCCAATAGGTCCCACCTGCAGAATATGGGACCAACTGACTGTGTGGCTGAATGGAGGTCATGGCTCAGGCTGTGTAAGACAGAGCCTGAGTGTCCTGGCAGTCTATGATATTAGGGTTCCGTCAAGGATCATGCAAGCGAATCCTCATGTAGGTTTTCTTGGCAGACTCACCAGGCACTTCTTTCTGTGGGACAGGCAAAATGCTGCATCGTGGCTCCAGAATGCCCTATTAAGTGGCCTAGGGGACCAGGAGGGTGAGGATGGAATGGTAAACACAAACTACAGTTCAATCCAGGGCCAATCAGAAGGCTGATTCGAGCTATTCAGCACCTGAGTAATGGCGGATGTCAGATGTTTGCTGACACTGTACTTTGTGTCTATGATGACCAACAAATGGAGGGGTGGCACAAGAGGCCATGGAGGATTTCCCATGCTGTGACTTGGGAGATTCTCCAAACAGCAATTTTTTCCTTTTACTGGACAGGGAGATTTTGGTTTGTCTGCTCCAGTTTCCCCCATATGGAAAGATTGGGTAGCAGAGCTCTCCTGCATCGATGGCTAGAAAGCACACCTCCATGGTCCATTGCAGCTGACCAAATGGTAGGTTAGATATGGTGGCTTTGTGGCTAAGTTCAAAGCAGCCTGAGTTGACATGATGTTTCATGCTGTTGGATCACAATGCTGGTTGGGATCCATGGAGAAGTTAGAATGTTGGTGTGGTCAGAGGGCCATGCAGGATTCTCCTACACTGTGACTTGGACACAGCTACCAAAAGCAAGGTATACTTCTGTGGACAGGAGGTGTTCTGTATTGTGGCTCAGGGATGACATGTTGGAATATAAGTTGGTATTGGGTAACAGAACCCTGGCGATAGGCACCTGAAAATCTAAGCTCGGGTATCGATGAAGTCCTAGAGGCATGTCAAGTTCAATCTGCTGACTCAGGACCTTTGACTTAGATGTCTGCCTGGAGGCAGGTGCTCATTGTGTGTTAGAATGCACATTTGGGTCCAGAGGGTTCTTCAAAATGGAGGTGTGCTCAGGGGCTTTGTACTTTGCTCCTAATCTTCAGTATTTTGGCAAGAGTGAGGATAGAGTTTCCTTCGGGAGGGTAGGCACAGTCATCTGGTGTGGTTCTAGAGGCCCCAGCCTGAGGGTATGTGGGCTAGGGCTTTGGGGACAGGAATCTGGAAACATGACCTAGGCTTAGGGTGAGGGACGAGTTGATCACAAGCCCGATTTGCAGGCCCTGAATGCAGATCATGTTGTACTGAAATTAAGGTGTCTTAGAGGTGGTAGCGCAGGCTTTTCTGTCTGGATTGTGTGTCCAGGATGGTTGCAAAATGTAGGAGTGTTTCATGGTGCCATGGGAGATTCCTCATCTCTGTTTTCCGTCTCAGGGGACACCCACAAGAGGGATTCCAGAGACAGATCTTTGTTCTGGGCACCTGGAAAACACAAATGAAGCTGAGGATTTGGACCTAGGAAACTGGTAGGCCCACTCTGTGGGCTCCTGGTTGAGCTACCGAGGGAGTTTGTTTGAAATTAGGCTCACTCTGAGGGTCACAATGCCTCTTTGTGCCCAAGGCGGGTCTCATGAGTGGCCGTGGTTTCATGGGCCATGTAGCTGTTTCCCACTTGGAGGGCTGGACAGCCATCTCAACAGCCAGGTTTCCTGCCATCGGGAATGAGGAGTACTCTTGTGCTTAAGGTTCCTCTATAGGCAGGGGTTTTAGCTACAGTCTGGGGAGAGATGCCTGAATACCCAGGTTGAGCAGAGATGACGGCTTCGGGCCATGGCATTTCCCACCTTCAGAATATGGCGACTACTGTCTGCTTGGCTGTCTGGAGGTTGTGGCTCAGGATGTGTCAGACAGAGCCTGAGTGCCCATTGCAGCCTATGATATTAGTGTACAGTCGAGGTCCATGCAGGTGGATTATCATGTGGGGTTTCTGGGCAGAACCACCAGGCAGGACTTCTTTCTGTGGGGTAGGCAGAATGCTGTGTTGTGGCTCCAGATTTCCATATATAGTGGGTTTGTGGACCAGGAGGTTGAGGATCAAATTGTAAACATAAGCTACAGTTAAATTCAGTGCTAAGCGGTAGGCAGCTCCAGTGTGCAGTGGCTGATTTGAGATATCCAGCACCTGACTAAGGGCGGATGTCAGATGCTTGCTCACACTGGAGTTTGTGTCTATGATGACCAACAAATGGCGGGGTGGGGTCTCGAGGCCATGGAGGATTTCACATGCTGGGGCTTGTGAGATGCTCCAAACAGCAAGGTTTCCTTCTACTTGACAGGGAGAGTCTGGTTTCTTTGCTCCAGGGTCCCCCATATGGAAAGTTTGGGTAGCAGAGCAATCTCGCATGGATGCCAGGAAAGTACAAATCCACTGACCTTTGCAGCTGAGAAACATGGCAGGTTTGATCTGGTGCCTCTGGGGCGAAGTTCCAAGAGGCCTGAGTTGACATGGAGTTTCATGCTGTTGGATCACAGTGCTGGTTTGAATCCAAGGAGACCTTAGAATGTTGAGGTGGTCAGAGGCCCATGCAGGATTCTCCTACACAGAGTCTTCGACATAGCTACCAAAAGCAACGAATCCTTCTGGGGACAGCAGAGGTTCTGTTGTGTAACTCAGGGACCAATGTTGGAATATAAGTTGGTATTGGAGAACAGGTCTCTGGTGACAGGCACCTGAAAACCTAAGCTCGGGTATAGATAAAGTCCCAGAGGCATGTCAGGATCAATCTTCAGACTCTGGGCCTTTGACTGGGATGTCTACCTGGAGGCAGGTCCTCATTGTGTGTCAGAAGGTGCATTTTGGTCCAGAGTTTTCCTTTGAATTGAGGTGGGCTCAGGTGCTTTGCACTTTGCTCCTAATCTTCAGGGTTTGGAAACAGTGAAAGTTGGAGTTTCCTTCGGGAACATATGCACACTTGTCCGGGGCTCCAGAGACCCCACCCTGGAGGGCATGTGGGCCTGGGCTTTGGGGACTCTGAAAATGCAAACTAGGGTTAGTGTGAGGGCCGAGGTGATCATAGGCCTGATCTCCCTGAGGGCAGCTCTTAGTGTACTGAAATTAGGGAGTCATGGAGGTGGTATCACAGGCTTTTCTATCTGTGTAGTGTGTCCAGGATGGTTGCAAAATGTATGGGAGTCTTCATGGGGCCATGCGAGATTCTTCAACTCTGGGGATTCTACCCAGCTCCCAAGAGTTTGGTGTCTCTGGGTGATTGAAATATTGCTGTTTTCCGTCTCAGGAGACCGCCAGAAGAGGGATTCCAGAGATAGTTTCTGGGTCTGGGCACCTGAAAAACATGAACGAGTGTGACGCTTTGGCCCTAGGGACCTGGCAGTTCTACTCTGCAGACTCCTGGTGCAGCTACCGAGGGGGTGTGTTTGAATGTAGGCTCACGCTGTGGGTCACAATGCCTGTTTGTGCTCAGGGCGGCTCCCATGAGTGACCGTGGTCTCATGGGGCATGCAACTGGTTCCCACTCTGAGGGTTGCACACCCATCTCAACAGCCAGGATTCCTGCCATCAGGAAGGAAGAGTACTCCTGTGCTACAATTTCCCCCTTAGGCAGGGATTTGAGCTACGGTCTGGGGAGAGATTACTGAATAACCAAGTTGAGTAAATGTGACGGCTTTGGGCCACGGCAGGTCCCACCTGCAGTATATGAGGTCCACTGTCTGCGTGGCTGACTGAAGGTCATAGCTCAGGCTGTGTCAGACAGAGCCTGAGTGCCCATGGAGGCCTAGGTATTTAAGGTCCCATCGGGGCCATGCTGGTGGATCCTAATGTGGGGTTTCTGGAAAGACTCACCAGATACTTCTTTCTGTGTGGAAGGCAGAATGCTGCGTTGTGACTCAAGAATTCCCTACCAAGAGGGCGTGGGAAAAAGGAGGGTGAGGATGGAATTGTAAACACAAGCTAAGGTTAAATGCAGTGATAAGCAGAAGGCAGTTCCAGTGTGCAGCGGCTTATATGAGATATCCAGCACCCGAGTAAGGGTGGATATCAGATGTTAGCTCACACTGGAGTTTGTGTCTATGATGACTACCAAATGGAAGGGTGGTGTCAAGAGGCCATGGAGTATTTCCCACGCTGTGACTTGTGAGATGCTCCAAACAGCAATGTTTCCTTCTACTGGACAGGTGGTGTCTGGTTTGTTTGCTACAGGGTCCACATTATGGAAAGTTTGTGTAGCAGAGCTCTCCCCCATGGATGCCTGAAAGCACAACTCCATTGACCTTTGCAGCAGAGGAACATGGCAGGTTCGATCTGGTGCCTCTGAGGCAAAGTTCCAAGAGGACCAATTTGACATGGAGTTATATGCTGTTGGGTCACAATGCTGGTTGTTATCCAGGGAGATGTTAGAATGTTGGGGTTTTCACGGGTTCATGCAGGATTCTCCTTCACTGAGTCTTGGACACAGCTACCAAGAGCAAGGTATCCTTCTGGGGACAGGAGGGGATCTGTTTTGTGGCTGAGGGACCACATGTTGAAATCTAAGTTGGTATTGTAGAACAGGCCTCTGGGTACAGGAGCCTGAAAACCTAAGCTAGGGTACCGATGAAGTCTTAGAGGGAGGCATGTCAGGTTCAATCTTCTGACTTAGGGCCTTTTACTTGGATGTCTCTCTGGAGGCAGGTGCTCATTGTATATCAGAATATGCACTTGGGTCCAGATCATTCTTTAAAATGGAGCTGGGCTCAGGTGCTTTGTACTTTGCTCCTAAAATTCATGGTTTTGGCAAACGTGAAGGGCAGAGTTTTCTTCAGGAGTGTTAGCACACTCGTCCGGTGTGGCACCAGAGGCCCCATCCTGGAGGGCATGTTGGCCAGGGCTCTGGGGACAGAAATCTGTAAACACAAACTATGGTTAGGGAGAGGGCCGGTGTGATCACAGGCCAAATCTGCAGGGTGTGAGTGCACCTCATAGTGTACTGAAATTAAGGTGTCATGGAGGCCATAGTGCTGGCTTTTCTGTCTGGACTGTATATCTAGGACACTCACAAAATGTAGGGGATTCTTCATGGGGCCATGGGAGATTCTTCGACTGTGGGGATTCTGCCCAGCTCCCTAGAGTTTGGTGTGTCTGGGGGAAGGGAAGACTGAAGTTTCCTGTCTCAGGGGACCCCCAAATGAGGGACTCTAGAGACAGTTTCTGGGACTGGGCATCTGGAAAATATCGAGGGTTAGAATTTGGCCCTAGGGACTTGGCAGGCCTGCCCTGTGTGTTCCTGGTCCAGCTACCAAGCAGTTTGTTTGAAAGCAGGCTCACACTGAGGGTCCCAATGACTGTGCCCAGGGCGACTCCCATGAGTGGCCGTGGTCTCATGGGCCATGCAGCTGGTCCCATGCTGAAGGTTGGACACCCATCTTAACAGCCTTCATTCCTGCCATCGGGTAGAAGGAGTACTCCTGTGCTTCAGGTTCCCCCATAGGCAGGGATTTGAGCTATGGTCTGGGGAGTGATACCTGAATATCCAGGTTGAGTAGATGTGACGGCTTCGGGCCATGACAAGTACCACCTGCAGGATATGGAGCAAACTGTCTGTGTGGCTGACTTGAGATAGTGGCTCAGGCTGTGTCAGACTGAGCCTGAGTGTCCATGGCAGCCTATGATATTAGGGTGCCATTGAGGGCCATGCAGGTGGATCCACTTGTGGGGTTCCTTGGAAGACTCACCAGGCACTTCTTCTCTCTGTGGGGTAGGCAGAATGCTACGTTGTGGCTCCAGAATTCCCTGTCAAGAAGCCTTGGTGATGAGGAGGGTGAGGATAAAATTATAAACACAAGCTACAGTTAAACTCAGTGCCAAGTGAAAGGCAGTTCGAGTGTGCAGCTGCTGATTCAAGATACCAGCACCTGAGTAAGTGCTGATGTAATATGTTTGCTTACACTGGACTTTGTGTCTATGTTGGCCACCAAATGGAGGGGTGGCATCACGAGGCCATGGAGGATTTCCCACACTGGGGCTTGTGAGATGCTCCAAACAGCAAGGATTCCTTGTACTGGACAGGGCGAGTCTGGTTTGTTTGCTCCACCATACCCCACATGAAAAATTTGGGTAGCAGAGCTCTCCAAAATGGATGCCTGGAAAGCACACTTCCATTGACCATTTCAGCTGAGGAACATGGCAGATTCGTTTGGTGACTCTGCGGTGACGTTCCAAGTGGCCTGAGTTGACAGGATGTTTCATGCTGTTGGATCAGAATGATGGTTTGTATCCAGGGAGATGTTAGAATGTTGGGGTGGTCAGGGGCCATGCAGGATTCTCCTACACTGAGTCTTGGACATAAATACCAAGAGCAAACTATCCTACTGGAGACAGGAGGGATTCTTTTGTGTGGCTCATGGACCACATGTTGGAACTTACGTTGTTATTGGAGAAAAGGCCTCTGGGGACAGACGCCTGAAAATCTAATCTATGGAATCAATGAAGTCCTAGGGGCATGTCAGGATCAATCTTCTGACTCAGGGCATTTGACATGAATATCTGCCTGGAGGCAGGTGCTCATGGTGTGCCAGAATATGCATTTTGGTCCAGAGTTTTCCTCGCAATTTCCTAATCTTCAGGTTTTGAGCAACAATGAAGGGCAGAGTTTACTTCGGGAGGGTAGGCACAGTCATCTGGTGTGGCTCCAGAGTCCCCATCCTGGAGGGCATGTGGGCCAGGGCTTTGGGGAAAGAAATCTGCAAACATTAACTATGGTTTGGGTGAGGGCCAAGAAGATCACAGGCCCAATATGCAGGCCCTGAAGGCAGCTCATAATGTACTGAAATTAAGGTGTCATGGGGGCAGTAGTTCAGGCTATTTTGTCTGGATTCTGTGTCCAGGATGGTCGCAAAATATAGGGGTGGCTTCATGGGGCCATGAAAAATTCTTCGTCTCTGGGTATTCTGCCCAGCTCCCAAGAGTTTGGTATCTCTGGGGAAAGGGAAGACTGCTGATTTCAGTCTCAGGGGAACCGGAAAAGAGAGAATCTGGAGACAGTTTCTGGGTCTGGGTGCCTGGAAAACACAAACGAGGGAGAGGATTTGGCCGAAGCAACCTTGTAGGTCTGCTCTGTGGACTTCTGGTGCAGCTACTGAGAGGGTTTGTTTGAAAACAGGCTCACGCTGAGGGTCACAATGCCTGTTTGTGCCCAGGGCGTCTCCCTTGAGTGACCGTGGTCTCAAGGCCCATGCAGCTGGTTCCCACTCTGAGGGTTGGACACCCATTTCACAGGCCAGATTTCCTGCCATCAGGAAGGAGGAGAACACTCGTGCCTCAAGTTCCCCCATAGGAAGGGATTTGAACTAAGTTCTGGGGACAGATGCCTGAATAACCAGATTGATCAGAGATGACGGTTTCTGGCCACAGCAAGTCCCACCTGCAGGATATGGGGCCCAATGTGTAGGTGGCTGACTGGAGGTCGTGGATCAGGCTATGTCAGACAGAGCTTTAGTGCCCACGGTGGCTTATGATATTAGGGCGTTGTCAAGGGCCATTCAGGTCGATCTTCATGTGGGGGATCTGGGCAGACTCTCCAGACACTTTTTTTTTTTCCATGGGCAGGCAAAATGCTGCGTTTTGCCCCCATAATTCCCTATTAGGAGGGCTTGGGGACAAGTAGGGTGAGGATGGAATTGTAAACACAAGCTACAGTTAAATTCAGTGTTAAGTGGAAGGCAGTTCCAATGTGCAGCGGCTGGTTCTAGAGATACACCACCTGAGTCAGGGCAGTGTCCAATGTTTGCTCACAATGGAGTTTGTGTCTATGATGACCGATGAATGGAGGGTTGGCATCAAGATGTCATGGAGGATTTCCAACGCTGAGGCTTGTGAGAAGATCGAAACAGCAAGGTTTCCTTTACTGGACAGGTGGAATCTGATTTGTTTGATCCAGGGTCCCCCATGTGGAAATTCTGGGTAGCAAAGCTCTCCAACATGGATGCCTGGAAAGCACACCTCCATTCTCCATTTCAGCTGAGGAACATGGCAGGTTCATTCTGGTGGCTCTGCTATGATGTACTAAGGGTGATGAGATAACATGGAATCTCTTTCAGATGGGTCACACTGCTGGTTTTTACCAGGGAGAACTTAGAATGTGCTGGTGGCTAAGATGTGGTGCAGGATTCTCCTCTTCTGAGGGTCTGGCACAGGTCAAAGAGCACGGTTTCCTTCTGGGGACAGGAAATGTTCTGTTGTGTGCCTCAGGGACCACATGTTGTAGCATAAGTTGGTATTCCAGAATAGGCCTCTGAGGACAGATGCCTGAAAACCTAATCAAGGGTTCCAATGAGGTCCAAGGGCATGTCAGGTTCAATCTTCTGACTCAGGACCATTGATGTGGCTGTCTAGCTGAATGTAGCTGATCAGGGTGTTTCAGGCTGAGCATTTGCATCCAGAGTGGCTGCCAAAATTGATGTGGTCTCAGGGGCCTTGCAGGTTTCTCTTAATCTGTAAGGTTTGGGCAACTCTAATAGGCACAGTTTCCTTGGGGAATGCAGCCACAGTCCTGTGGTGCACCTCGAGAGACCCCATCCTGGAGGGCATGTGAGCCATGGTTTTGGGAGAGAAATCTGCAAACACAAATTCGGATTCAGATTAGAGTCGCGAGGAGATCGAAGGTCAAAGGTAACGACCCGGGGGTCAGCTTATCAGGAACTGTAATTAGGGTGACTGGAAGATGGTAGCACAGACTTTTCTATTTGGATTGTGTGTCCAGAATGTCCTCAGAATGTAGGTGAGGTCTCATGGGTCCATGGGAGACTTTTCCTCTCTAAGGATCCTGGCGGCTCCCCTTAGTTCGGAGGCTTTTATGCGGAAGGCAAGAATGCTGTTTTCCATCTTAGAGGTGCCCCAAAACAGGGATTCCAGAGATGGCTTATGGGTCTGGGAGCATGGAAAATCCCACCAAGGGTTAGGATTTGGGCCTAGGGGCGAACCAGGCCTGCAATGTGGGAACCTTGTGGTGGAGCTGAGAGGGTTTGTTTGAAAGCATACTTGAGTGAGGATCACAATGCCTGTTTGTGCCCCGTGCAGCCATCAGGAGTTGGCGTGGTCACATTGACCATGTACCTTGCTCCCACTTTGAGGGCTGGATACCCATACCAATAGGCAGATTTCCTTCAATGGGGAAGCAGTAGTACTCTATAGTGCTTCAGGTTCCCCCATTGAAAGGATTTCAGCAAAGTCTGGGGAAAGGTGCCAGAACACCAAGTATGGGTAAAGATGATGGACTTGGACCATGGCCAGTCCCATATGTTAGATATGAGGCCCGTTCTCTTGGTGACTGACACTAGGTCGGGGCTCAGGCTCTGTCAGACACAACACTAGTGGTCAGGGCAGTCTATAATATAGGGGTTCCCTCCAGGGCTGAGCAGACTGATCCTCGTGTGGGGATTCTGGGCAGACTAACCAGCACTTCTTATTTCTATGGGGGAGGCATATTACTGCATTGCAGCTCCAGAATTCAATATCAAGAGGCCTTGGTGAGCAGTAGGGTAAGGATGGAATTATAAACACAAACCAGTGTACAATTCAGTGCCAAGCGGAACGCAGTTCCAATGTGAAGCGTGTTTTTTGATATATCCAGCACCTGAATAAGGGCAGATGTCAGATGTTTGCTCACACTAAAATGTGTGTCTATCATGGCCAACAAATGGAGGGGTGGCATCAAGGGCCCATGAAGGATTTCCCACGCTGAGGCTTGTGAGATGCTCCAAACAGCAAGATTTCCTTCTACTGGACAGCTGGAGTCTGGTTTGTTTGCTCCACAGTACCCCATGTGGAAAGTTTGTAGGAGAGCTCTTCAGCATGGATTCCTGGAAAGCACACCTCCATTGACCATTGCACCTGAGGAACATGGCACGTTCATTCTGGTGACTCTGGGGCCAAGTACCAAGTCCTTGAGTTGACATGGAATGTCTTGCCCATGGGATGCAATGCTGGTTTGTTACCAGGGAGTTCTTAAAATGCGCTGTTGGCAAAGGGGCCTTGCAGGATTTTCCTACCCTAAGCGTTTGACACAGGTCCAAGAGCATGGTTTCCTTCTGGTGACAGGAGTTGTTCTGTTGTGTGGCTCAGGGACCACAAGTTTTATCATAAGTTGTTATTCCAGAATAAGCCTCTGAGGACAGATGCCTTAAAAACTAATGGAGGTTTCCAATGACATCCTAGGGGTGTGTCTGCTTCAATATTCTGACTCAAGAGTGTTGACTTGGCTGTCTGCCTGGACGTAGAGAATCAGGTTGTTTCAGAGTGCTCATTTATGTGCAGAGTGTCCTCCAATATTGGGGTGGGCTCAGGGACCTTGCAGGTTTCTCCTAATCTAGAGGTTTTGGGCAATTGTGATGGGCAAAGTTTCCTTGGGAATGGCAGGCACAGTCCTGTGGTGTGGCTCCAAAGACAACATCCTGGAGGGCATTTGAGCCATGGTTTGGGAGAGACATCTGCAAAGAAACACTTGGGTTAGAGTTAGTGTCGAGGCAATTGCAGGCCCAATACGTAGACCTGGAGAGCAGCTCGTCAGGAACTGTAAAGAGGGTGACACTAATGCTATAGCACAGTCTATTATGTCTGGATTGTGTGTCCTGGATGGCCTCGGAATGCAGATGTTGTCTCATGGATACATGGGAGTTTTTCCTCTCTAAGGATTCTAGTGGCTCCCAATAGTTTGGTGGCCTTTTCTCAGAAGGGAATAGGGCTGTTTTCCATATTAGGCGTGCCTCAAAACAGGGATTCCAGAGACGAGCTCTGGGCCTGGGTGCCTGGAATATCCCACCAAGTGTTAGTATTTGCGACTAGGGGATTACCAGGCCTGCAATGCGGGATCCTGGTGGTGCAACTGAGAGGGCTTGTTTGAATGCATGCTCAGGCTTAGGGGCACAATGCCTGTTTGTGCCCAGGGTGGCTCCCATGAGTGACCGTGGTCTCATGGGCCATGCAGCTTGTTCCCACTCTGAGGGTTCGAAACCCATCTCAACAGCCAGGTTTCCTGCCATCGGGAATGAGGAGTACTCTTGTGCTTCAGTTTCCTCCATAGTCAGGGATTTGAGCTATGGTCTAGGAAAGGTGCCTGAATACCCATGTTGTGTAGAGATGATGGTTTTGGGCTATTGCATGTCCCACCTGCAGGATATGGGGCCCACTGTCTGTGTGGCTGTCTATAAGTCATGGCTCTGGCTGTGTCAGACAGAGCCTGAGTAACCATAGCGGCCTATGATATTAAGGTGCCATCGAAGGCCAGGCAGGTGGGGTTTCAGGCAGACTCAACAGGCATGTCTTCTTTCTTTGTGGTAGGCAGAATGCTGCGTTGTGGCGTGTAAGTTCCTTATCAAGAGGGTTTGGGGACGAGGAGTTAAAGATGGAATTGTAAACACAACCTACGGTTCAATTCAGTGCCAAGCAGAATGCAGTTCCAGTGTGCAGCGGCTGATGCGAGGTATCCAGGACCTGAGTAAGGGCGGATGTCAGATCTTGCTCACACTGGAGTTTTGTCTACAATGACCGCCAAATGGAGGGGTGGCATCATGAGGCTTTGGAGGATTTCCCACCCTGGGGCTTTTGAGATGCTCTGAATAGCAAGGTTTCCTTCTACTGGACAAGGTGAGCCTGGTTTGTTTGCTCCAATGTCCCCCATATGGAAAGTTTGTGTGCAAAGCTTTCCCGCATGGATCCCTGAAAAGCACAACTCCATTAACCACTGCAGCCAAGGACCATGGCAGGTTCGATCTGGTGGCTCTGGGGCAAAGTTCCAAGCGGCCTGAGTTGACATGGAGTTTCATGCTTTTGGATCACAATGCAGGTTTGTATCCAGGGAGACATTAGAATGTTGGGGTGGTCAGGGGCCATGAAGGATTCTCCTACGCTGAGACATGGACACAGCTACAAAGAGAAAAGTATCCTTCTGTTGTGGGGTTCTGTTGTGTAGCTCAAGGACCACATGTTGGAATGTAAGTTGGTATTAGAGAACAGGCTTCTGGGGACAGGCGCCTAAAAATCTAAACTAGGGTATCAATGAAGTCCTACAATCATGGCAGGTTCAAACTTCTGACTCAGGGCCTCAGATTTGGATGTCTGCTTGGAGGCAGGGGCTCATTGTGTGTCAGAATGTGCATTTGGATCCAGAGCCTTCTTCGAAATTGAGGTGGGCTCAGGGGATTTTTACTTTGCTCCTAATCTTCAGGTTTTGGGCAACCGTGAAGGGCAGAGTTTCCTTTGGGAGCGTAGGGACAGTAGTCTGGTGTGGCACCAGAGGCCCCATCCTGGAGGGCATGTGGGCCAGCGCTTTGGGGTCAGAAATCTGCAAAAGCAAACTAGGGTTAGAGTGAGGGCCGAGGTGATCACAGGCCTGATGGGCAGGCCCTGAGGGCAGCTCATAGTGTACTGAAATTAAGGTGTCATGGAGGTGGTAGCGTAGACTTTTCTGTCGGGTGTGTGTCCAGGATGGTCGCAAAAGGTAGGGGTGGCTTCATGAGGCCATGAGAAGTTCTTCCACATTCCAGTGTGCAGTGGCTGATTCAAGTTATCCAGCACCTGAGTAAGGGTGGATGTCAGATGTTTGGTCACACTGGAGTTTGTGTCTGTGATGACAGACAGATGGTGGGGTGGTGTCTAGAGACCATGGAGGATTTCCCACTCCGTGGTTTGTGAGATGCTCCAAACAGCAAGGTTTCTTTCTATTGGACAGGGGGAGTCTGGTTTGTTTGCTGCAGTGTCCCCCATATGGAAAGTTTGGCTAGCAGAGCTCTTCGCATAGATGCCTGGAAAGCACACCTCCATTGACCATTGCAGCTCAGGAACATGGCAGGTTAAATCTGGTTGCTCTGGGACGAAGTTCTTAGGGGGCTGAGTTGACATGGAGTTTCATGCTGTTGGATCACAATGCTGGTTTGTATCCAGGGAGACGTTAGAATGTTGGGGTGGTCAGGGGTCATGCAGGATTCTCCTACACTGAGACTTGGACACAGCTACCAAGAGAAAGGTATCCTTCTGGGGACAGCAGTGGTTCTGTTGTGTGGCTCAAGGACCACATGTTGGAATATAAGTTGGCATTGGATAACAAGCCTCTGGGGACAGGCGCCTAAACATCTAAACTAGGGTATTCATGAAGTCCTATAGTCATGGCAGGTTCAAACTTCTGACTCAGGACCTTTGACTTGGATGTCTGCCTGGAGGCAGGGGCTCATTGTGTGTCAGAATGTGTATTGGGGTCCAGAGCCTTCTTCGAAAATGAGGTGGGCTCAGAGGCTTTGTACTTTGCTCCTCATATTCTGTGTTTGGGCAACAGTGAATGGCAGTTTCCTTCAGGAGTGTAGGCACACTCATCTGGTAAGGGACCAGAAGCCCTATTCTGGAGGGCATGTGGGCCAGGACTTTGGGAACAGAAATTGCAAACACGAACTAGCGTTATGGTGAGGGCCGAGGTGTTCACAAGACTGAGCAGCAGTCCCTGAGGGCAGCTCATAGTGTACTGAAATTAAGGTGTCATGGAGGCGGTAGCGCAGGCTTTTCTGTCGGGATTTTGTGTCCAGAACGGTCGCAAAAGGTAGGGGTGGCTTCATGAGGCCATGGGATATTCTTCGTTTCTGGGGATTCTGCCCAGCTCCCAGTGTTTGGTGTCTCACGGAGAAGGGAAGACTGCTGTTTTCCGTCTCTGGAGACCCCCAAAAGAGGGATTCGAGACACAGGTTGTGGGTCTGGGCGCCTGGAAAGCACAAACGAGGGTGAGGATTTGGCTCTAGGGACCTGGCAGGCCCACTCTGTGGACTAGCTACCAAGGGTGTTTGTTTGAAATGTGCTCACGTTTAAGGTCACAATGCCTGTTTGTGCCCAGGGCGTCTCCCATGAGTGGCCTTGGTCTCATGGACCATGTAGCTGGTTCCCACTCTGAGGGTAAGACACCAATCTCAACAGCCAAGTTTCCTGCCATCGGAAAGGAGGAATATTCTTTTGTCTCAGGTTCCCCCATAGGCAGGGATTTGAGCTAAGATCTGGGGACAGATGCCTGAATATCCAGGTTGTGTAGAGATGATGGTGTCGGGCCATGGAAGGTCCACCTGCAGGATATGGGGCCCACTCTCTGCGTGGCTTCTTGGATGTCGTGGCTCCGGCTGTGTGAGACAGAGTCTTATTGCCCATGGCGGCCTATGATATTGTGGTGCTGTCGAGGGACATGCAGGTGGTTCCTCATGTGGGGTTTCTGTGCAGACTCACCAGGCACTTCTTCTTTCTGTGGGGCAGGCAGAATGTTAGGTTGTGGCTCCAGAATTCTCTATCAAGAGGGCTTGGGGACCAGGAGGGTGATGATGGAATTGTTAACACAAGCTATGGTTAAATTGAGTTCCAAGTGGAAGGCACTTCCAGTGTGCAGCGCCTGATTAGAGACATCCAGCACCTTAGAAAGGGCGGACGTCAGATGTTTGGTCACACTGGAGTTTGTGTCTATGATGACCGACAAATGGAGGAGAAGCGTCATGAAGCCATGGAGGATTTACCACCCTGGGGCTTGTGAGATGCTACAAAGAGCAAGGTTTCCTTCTAATGGACTGGCGGAGTCTTGATTGTATGCTCCAGAGTCCTCCATGTGGAAAGTTTGGGGAGCAGAGCACTCCTGCATTGATGCCTGGAAAGCCCACCTCCAGTGTCCATTGGAGATGAGGAAATGGAAGTTTCATACTTGTGATGCTGGGGCAAAGTTCAGTCACCGGTGTTGACATGGGGTTTCATGATGTTGGATCACAATGCTGGTTTTTATCCAGGGAGACGTTAGAATGTTGGGACAGTCAGGGCCCATGCAGGATTCTCTTAAACTGAGCCTTGGACACAGCTACCAAGATCAAGGTATCCTTAAGGGACAGGAGGGGTTCTGTTGTGTGGCTCAGGGACCACATGTTGGAATATAAGTTGGTATTGAAAAACAGGCCTCTCTCACATTGAGGTCCTTAATCCATTTTGAGTCTATTTTTGTGTGTGGTGTAAAGAAATGGTCCAATTTCATTTTTCTGCACGTGGCTGTCCAATTTTCCCAACACCATTTATTAAAGAGGCTGTCTTTTTTCCATTGAACATTCTTTCCTGCTTTGTCGAAGATTAGTTGACCATAGAGTTGAGGGTCTATTTCTGGGCTCTCTATTCTGTTCCATTGATCTATGTGTCTGTTTTTGTGCCAGTACCATGCTGTCTTGATGATGACAGCTTTGTAATAGAGCTTGAAGTCTGGAATTGTGATGCCACCAACTTTGGCTTTCTTTTTCAATATCCCTTTGGCTATTCGAGGTCTTTTCTGGTTCCATATAAATTTTAACATTATTTGTTCCATTTCTTTGAAAAAGATGGATGGTACTTTGATAGGAATTGCATTAAATGTGTATATTGCTTTAGGTAGCGTAGACATTTTCACAACAAGATCAAAACCTTTTGCACAGCAAAGGAAACAGTTAACAAAACCAAAAGAAAACTGACAGAATGGGAGAAGATATTTGCAAACGACATATCAGATGAAGGACTAGTGTCCAAAATCTATAAAGAACTTAACAAACTCAACACCCAAAGAATGAATAATCCAATCAAGAAATGGGCAGAGGACATGAACAGACATTTCTGAAAAGAAGACATCCAGATGGCCAACAGACACATGAAAAAGTGCTCCATATCACTCGGCATCAGGGAAATACAAATCAAAACCACAATGAGATATTACGTCACACCAGTCAGAATGTCTAAAATCAACAGGTCAGGAAATGACAGATGCTGGCGAGGATGTGGAGAAAGGGGAACCCTCCTACACTGTTGGTGGGAATGCAAGCTGGTGCAACCACTCCGGAAAACAGCATTCGAGGTTCCTCAAAATGTTGAAAATAGAACTGCCCTATGACCCAGCAATTGCACTACTGGGTATTTACCCTAAAGATACAAACGTAGTGATCCAAAGGGGCACGTGCACCCGAATGTTTATAGAAGCAATGTCCACAGTAGCCAAACTATGGAAAGAACCTAGATGTCCATCAACTGATGAATGGATCAAGAAGATGTGGTATATATACACAATGGAATACTATGCAGCCATCAAAAGAAATGAAATCTTGCCATTTGCGACAACATGGATGGAACTAGAGCGTATCATGCTTAGCGAAATAAGTCAAGCGGAGAAAGACAACTATCATATGATCTCCCTGATATGAGGAAGTGGTGATGCAACATGGGGGCTTAAGTGGGTAGGAGAAGAATCCATGAAACAAGATGGGATAGGGAGGGAGACAAACCATAAGTGACTCTTAATCTCACAAAACAAACTGTGGTTTGCTGGGGGGAGGGGGGTTGGGAGAAGGGGGATAGGATTATGGACATTGGGGAGGGTATGTGCTTTTGGGGAAACTGGAAGGGGAGGTGAACCACGAGAGACTATGGACTCTGAAAAACAATCTGAGGGGATTGAAGTGGCGGGGGGGGTGGGAGGTTGGGGTACCAGGTGGTGGGTATTATAGAGGGCACGGCTTGCATGGAGCACTGGGTGTGGTGAAAAAATAATTAATACTGTTTTTCTGAAAATAAATAAATTGGAAAAAAAAAGAAAAAAAAAAAAAAGAAAAACAGGCCTCTGGGGACAGGCACCTGAAAATCTAAGCTAGGGTACTGATAAAGTCCTAGAGGCATGTCAGGTTCAATCTTCTGGCTCAGGGCCTCTGACTTGGATGTCTGCCTGGATGCAGGGGCTCATTCTGTGTCAGAATGTTCCCTTGGGTCCAGAGTTTTCATCAGAATTGAGGTGGGCTCATGGGCTTTGTACTTTGCTCCTAATCTTCAGGGTTTGGGCAACCGTGAAGGGCAGATTTTCCTTTGGGTGTGTAGGCACAGCCCTCTGGTGTGGCTCCAACGGCCCCATCCTGATGGGCATGTAGGCCAGGGCTTGGGACAGAAATATGCAAACGTGAACTAGGGTTAGGTTGAAGGCTGAGGTAATCGCAGGCCCAATCTGCAGGCCCTGTTGGAAGCTCATAGTGTACTGAAGTTAAGGTATCATGGAGGCGGTAATGCAGGCTTTTCTGTCTGCATTGTTTGTCCTGGACTTTCACAAGATGCAGGGTTGTCTTCATGGGGCCATGGGAGATACTTCGGCTCTGGGGATTCTGCTCAGCTCCCAAGAGTTTGTTGTCTCTGGGAGAAGGGAACAGTGCTGTTTTCCGTCTCTGGGGACCCCAAAAGAGGGATTCCAGAGACAGGTTCTGGGTGTGGGCGAGTGCAAAACACCTACGAGGGTGAGGGTTTAGCCCTAGGGTGGTAGGTGCTCTGCGGGCTCCTGGTACAGCTACCAAAGGGTTTTGTTTTTCAAACAAAAACAGCCTCATGATGAGTGCAACAATGCAAGTTTGTTCCCAGAGTGGTTCCCATGAGTGGCCGTGGTTTCATGGGCCATGCAGCTGGTTCCCACTCTGAGGGTTGGACACCTATCTCAAAAGCCAGGCTTCCTGTATTCGGGAAGGAGGAGTATTATTGTGCTTCAAGTTCCTCCATAGTCAGGGATTTGAACTACAATCTGGGAAAGATGCTTGAATATCCAGTTTGAGTAGAAATGACAGCTATGAGTCACAACAAGTCCAACCTGCAGTATATGGGGCCCACTATTTGCATGGCTGACTCTAGATCGTGGCTCAGGATGTGTCAGATAGAGTCTTAGTGCCCATCTCAACAACCAGGTTTTCTGCCATTGGGAATAAGGATACTCCTGTGTTTCAGGTTCCTCCATAGGCAGGAATTTGAGCTATAGTTTGGGAAAGATGCCTGAATAACCAGGTTGAATAGAGATGACGGCTTCTGGCCACGGCAGGTCCCACCTGCAGGATATGGGGCCCACTGTCTGCTTGGCTGCCTGGATGTCGTGGCTCCGGCCATGTCAGACAGAGCCTGAGAGCTCATGGCGGCCTAAGATATTAGGGTGCTATCGAGGGCCATGCAGGTGGATCCTAATTTGGGGTTTCTGGGTAGACTCACCAGGCACTTCTTCTTTCTGTGGGGAAGGCAGAATGCTGTGTTGTGGCTACAGAATTCCCTATCAAGAGGGCTTGAGGACTAGGAGGGTGAGGATGGAATGGTAAACACCAGCTACGGTTCAATTCAGGAATAAGCGGAAGGCACTTCCAGTGTGCAGCAGCTGATTCGAGGCATCCAGCACCTGAGTAAGGGCGGATGTCAGATATTTGCTCAGACTGGTGTTTATGTCTAGGATGATGGACAAACGGTGGGTTTGCGTCAAGAGGCCATGGAGGATTTCCCACTCTCTGGCTTGTGAGATGCTCCAAACAGTAAGGTTTCCTTCTACTGGACAAGGGGCGTCTGGTTTGTTTGCACTAGGGTCCACCATGTGGAAAGGTTGGTAGCAGAGCTCTCCCTCATGGATGCATGGAAAGCACTACTCCATTGACCATTGCAGCTCAGGAACAAGGCAGTTTCGATCTGGTGGCTCTGGGGCAAAATTCCAAGGGGGCTGAGTTGACATGGAGTTTGATGCTGTTCGATCACAATGCTGGTTTGTATCCAGGGAGACACTGGAATGTTGGGATGGTCAGGGGCAATGCAGGATTCTAATACACCGAGTCTTGGACACAGCTACCATGAGCAAGGTATCCTTCTGGGACAGGAGGGGTCTGTTGTGTGGCTCAGGGACAACATGTTGGAATATAAAACATTATGGGGGAACAGTCCTCTCTGGACAGGTGCCTGAAAACCTAAGTTAGGGCATCAATGAAGTCCTAGGAGCATGTCAGGTTCAATCTTCTGTCTCAGGTCCTTTGACTTGGATGTTTGCCTGGAGGCAGGTGCTCACTGTGTGTCACAACGTACACTTGGGTCCAGACCGTTCTTGGAAATTGAGTTCGGCTCAGGGGCTTTGTATTTTGCTCCTAAGCTTCAGGGTTTTGGCAACAGCGAACAGCAGAGTTTCCTTCAGGAGGGTAGGCTCAGTCATTCGGTGTGGCTCCAGAGGCCCCATCCTGGAGGGCATGTGCGACAGGGTTTTAGAGAAAGAAATCTGCAAACACAAACTAGCGTTAGGGTGAGGCCCGAGGTGATCACAGCCCTGGTCTGCAGGCTCTGAGAGCAGCTCATTGTGTAGTGAAATTAAGGTGTCATTGAGGCAGCTGGGCAGAATTTTCTGTCTGGAATGAGTATCCAGAACGGTCACAAAATGTAGGGGTGGCTTCATGGGGCCATGGAACATTCTTCATCTCTGGGGATTCTGCCCCTCTCCCAAGAATTTGCTGTCTCTGAGAGAAGGGAGGACTGCTGTTTTCCATCTCAATGGACCCCCACAAGAGGGATTCCAGGGACAGTTTCTGGGTCTAAGCGACTGAAAAACACCAACGAGGGTGAGGATTTGCCCCTAGGGGCCTGGATGTCCCACTCTGCGGCCTCCTGGTCCAGCTTCCCTGGGGGTTTGTTTGGAAGCAGGCTCACGCTGATGGTCACAATGCCTGTTTGTGCCCAGGGTGGCTCACATGTGTGGCTGTGGGCTCATGTCCATGCAGCTCCTTCCCACTCTGAGGGTTGGACCCCCATCCCAACATCCAGATTTCCTGCCATCAAGAAGGAAGAGTACCCTTGTGCTTCAGGTACCCCATAGTCAGGGATTTGAGCTACTGTCTGGGCACAGAGGCTTGAATATCCAGGTTGACTAGAGATGACGGCTTTGGGCCACAACAAGTCCCAACTGTAGGAAATGGTGCCCACTGTCTGGGTGTCTGACAGGAGGTCGTGGCTCAGGCTCTGTCAGAGAGAGTCTTAGTTCCCACGGTGGACCAAGATATTAGGGTGTCATCGAGGGCCCTGCAGGTGGATCCTCATGTGGGGTTTCTGGGCAGACTCACCAGGCAATTCTTCTTCCTTGGGGCAGGCAGAATGCTGAGTTGTTGCTCCAGAATTCCCTATCAAAAGGACTTGTGGACCAGGAGGGTGAAGAAGGAATGGTAAACACACGCAACTCTTAAAGTCATTACAAAGCGGAAGACAGCTCCAGTGTGCAGTGGCTGATTGGATATATCCAACACCTGAGTAAGTGCGGATTTCAGCTGTTTGCTCACACAAGAGTTTGTGTCTATGATGACCAACAAATGGAGGGTGGCGTCAAGAGTTCATGGAGGATTTTCCACTCTGGGGCTTGTGAGATGCTCCAAACAGCAAGGTTTCCTTCAACCAGAAGGGGTATTCTCGTTTGCTTGCTCCAGGGTCCCCCAGGAGGAAAGTTTGAGTAGCAGAGCACCCCCATACGGATGCCTGGAAAGCACACCTCCATTGACCATTGCAGCAGAGGGACATGGCAGGTTCGTTCTTGTGGCTCTAAGGCGAAATGCCAAGGCCTTGAGTTGACATAGAGTCTCATTAAGATGGGTCACAATGCTGGTTTATTACCAGGGAGATCTTAGAATGTGCTTCTGGCTAAGGGGCCGTGCATGATTCATCAACCCTGAGGTTTTGACACAGGTCCAAGAGCATGGTTTCCTTCTGGGGACAGGAAATGTTCTGTTGTGTGGCTAAGGGATGACATGTTGAATCATAAGTTGGTATTCCAGAGCAGGCCTCTGAAGACAAGTGCCTGAAAACCTAATCTAGGGTTCCAATGAAGTACTAGGGGCATGTCAGGTTCAAACATCTGACTCAAGCCCATTGATTTGCTTGTCTGCCTGGATGTAGGTGATCAGGGTGTTCCAGACTGTGCATTTGAGTCCAGAGCGGCCTCCAAAATTGGGGTGGGCGCAGGGGCCTTGCAGATTTCTTCCATCTGGTGGATTTGGGCAACTTTGATGGTGCAATTTCCTTGGGAATTGTGGGCACAGTCCTGTGGTGTGGCTACAGAGACCCCATCCTGGAGGGCATATAAGTCATGGTTTTGGGAGAAAAGTCTACAAACACAAACTCGGCTTAGGTTCAGTGGCTAGGTGATCTCAGGCTCAATGCATAGACCTGGAGGGCAGCTCGTCAGGAAACAAACATCGGGTGACTCGAAGGCAGTAGCACAGGCTTTTGTCTCTGGCTTGTGTGTCCAGGATGACCTCGGAATGGAGGTGTGGACTCATGGGTCCATGGGAGATTTTTCCGCTCTAAAGATCCTGGCGGATCCCATTGTTCGGTGGCTTTCTTGGGGAAGGGAATGGTGCTGTTTTCCATGTTATGCATGTCACAAAGCAGGGATTCAGGAGACAGGTTCTGGGTCAGGGTGCTTGGAAAATCCCACCAAGGCTTAGGATTTGAGCCAAGGGGCATACCAGGCCTGCAATGTGGGATCCTGGTGATGCAACTGAGAGGGCTTGTTTGAAAACTTTATAAGGCTGAGGGTCACAATGCCTGTTTGTGTCCAGCGTGGCCCTCAGGTGTGGGCGTGGTTTCATTGGCCATTCAGCTGGTTCCCCTTTGAGGGTTGGACACTCATCCCAACAGCCAGGTTTCTTGCCATGGGAAGGAGGAGTTCTCTATTGTGCTTCAGGTTCCCCCATTGGCAGGGATTCTAGCAAAAGTCTGGGGACAGTTGCCTGAACACCAAGGATGGGTAGAGATGACAGACTTTGTCCATGACCAGTCTCACATGCTGGATATGGGGCCCTCTCTCTGAGTTGCTGACACTAGGTAAGGGATCAGGCTCTGTCAGACACAGCACTAGTGGCCAGGAAGCCTATAAATCGGGGTTCCCTCGAAGGCCAAGCAGATTGAATCTTATGTGGGGTTTCTGGGCAGACCCACCTTGCACTTCTTCTTTCTATGAGGAAGGAAGAATGCTGTGTGGTAGCTCCAGAATTCCCTATCAAGAGGGCTTGGGGACCAGTAGGGTGAAGATGGTACTGTAAACATAAGCTACCGATCAATTCAGTGCCAAGCAGGAGGCAGATCCTTTGTTCAGTGGGTTATACGTGATATCTATCACCTAAGGGTGGATGTGAGATGTTTGCTCACACTGGAGTTTGTAACTATGATGACTGACAAAGGGAGCGGTGGTATCAAGAGGCCATAAAGGATTCCCCACTCTGAGGCTTGTGAGGTGCTCCAAATGGTAAGGTTTCCTTCGACTGGAAAGTGGAGTCTAGTTTGTTTGCTCCAGGGCCCCCATGTGGAAAGTTTGGGTAGCAGAGCTCTCCCGCATGGATACCTGGAAAGCGCACCTCCATTAATCATTGCAGCTGAGGAACATGCAGGTCCATCTGGTGGCTCTGGGACAAAGTATCAAGGACTTGAGAAGACATGTAATCTCCTGTGGAGGGGTCACAGTGGTGTTTTCTTATTGGGGAGATCTTAGAAAGTGCTGTTGATTAAGGTGCTGTTCAGGATTCTCCTACTCTGAGGGTTTGGCAGAGGTCGAGGAGCACGGTTTCCTTCTGGGGACAGGATATCTTCTGTTGTAGGGCTCAGGGACCACATGTTGTATCATAAGTTGGTATTCCAGAAAGCTCACTGAGGAGAGATGCCTGAAAACCTAATCTAGGGTTCCAATGAGGTCCTAAGGGCATGTCAGTTTCAAACTTCTGACTGAGGACCATTGACATGAGTGTCTGCCTGGATGTAGGTGATCAGGGTGTTTCAGACTGGGCATTGCGTGCAGAGGGGCCGTCAATATTGAGGGGGGATCTGGGGCCTTGTAGGTTTCTCCGAATTTGAAATGTTTGGGTTATAGAGACGGGCACAGTTTCCATTGCGATGGCAGGCAGAGTCCTGTGCTCTGGCTCCAGAGACACCATCCTGGAGGTCAGGTAGCCATGGTTTTGGGAAAGATGTCTGCAAGCACAAATTCGGGTTAGGGTTAGTGGCGGGGTGATTGCAGGCCCAGTGCTTACACTTGGAGGGTAGCTCGTGAGGAGCTGTAATTATGGTGACTCAAAGGTGGTAGTACAGGCTTTTCTATCTGGATTGTGTTTGCAGGATGGCCTCGGAATGCAGGTGTGGTCTCATGGGTCCATGGGAGATTTTTCCCCTCTTAGGATCCTGGCAGCTCCCCACATTTGGTGGCTTTTTCAGGGACAGGAAGTGTGTTGTTTTCTGTCATTGTGTTGCCCCAGAACAGGGATTCCAGAGACGGGCTATCAGACTGGGTGCCTGGAAAATCACGCCAAGGGTTAAGATTTGGGCCTAGGGGCGTATCCAGGCCTTCAATGCGGGATTCTGGCCATTCCACTGAGAGGTCTTGTTTGAAAGCATGCTCAGGCTGAGGGTCACAATGCCTGTTTAGGCCCAGGGCAGCACTCAGGAGTTGGCATGATCTCATTGTCCATGAAGCTGGCTCCCGTTCAACAAACATCCCAACTGCCAGGTTCCCGGTCATGGGGAAGGAGGAGTTCTCTATTGTGCTTCATGTTCCCCTATTGGTAGGTATTCCTGCAAAAGTCTAGGGAAAGGTGCCTGAATCCAATGATGGATAGAGATGATGGACTTGGGCCATGGCCGGTCTCACATGCTGGATATGGGGCCCGCTCTCTGGGTGGCTGATACTAGGTCGGGGCTTAGGCTCTGTCAGACACACCACTAGTGGCCAGGATAGCCTATAAATCAGAATTCCTACGAGTGCAATGCAGATAGATTCTCATGTGGGGTTTGTGTGCAGACTGTCCAGGCAATACTTCTTTCTATAGGGAAAGCAGAATGTTGCATTGTGGCTCCAGATTCCTCATCAATAGGGCTTGGGGATCAGAAGGTTGAGGATGGAATTGTCAACACAAGTTACAGCTCAATTCAGTGCCAAGCGGAAGGGAGTTCCAATGTGCAGAGACTAATTCGAGTTACCTAGCACCTGAGTAAGGGCGGATGTCAGATGCTTGCTCACACTGGATTTTGTGTCTATGATGAGTGACAAATGGAGTGGTGGTGTCAAGAGGCCATGGAGGTTTTCCCACGCTGGGGCTTGTGAGATGCTCCAAACAGCAAGGTTTCCTTCTACCAGACAGGGGAAGTCTGGTTTGCTAGCTCCAGGGTCCCGCATATGGAAAGACTGGGAGCAGAGCTCTTCCTCATGGATGCCTGGAAAGCACACCCCCAATGACCATTGCTGCTGAGGAACATGGCAGGTTCCTTCTGGTTTCTCTGTGGCGATGTTCCAAGGCCTTGAGTTGACACTGAATCTCTTGCAGATGGGTCACAATGCTGGTTTGTTACCAGGGAGATCTTAGAATGTGCTGGTGGCTAAGGGGTCATGCAGGGTTCTCCTACCCTGAGGTTTTGACAGAGGTCAAAGAGCACAGTTTCCTTTTGGGAACAGGAAATGTACTGTTGTGTGGATCAGAGGCCACATGTTCTAACATAAGTTGGTATTCCAGGGAAACCGTGCTCTTCGACCTGTGCCAAACCCTCAGGATAGGAGAATCCTGCTGGGTACCTTAGCCACCAGCACATTCTAAGATCTCCCTGGTAACAATTCAGCATTGTGACCCATTCCTGAGGAGAGGTGCCTGGAAAACTAATCTAGGGTTCCAATGAGGTTCAAGGGGCATGTCAGGTTCAATCTTCTGACTCAGGAATATTGACGTGGGTGTCTGCCTGGATGTACGTGACATGGGTGACTGCTTGGATGTCTGTGCATTTGCGACCAGAGCAGGCTCCAATAAGGCAGTGGGCTCAGGGGCCTTGCAGGTTTCTCCTATTCTGGAGGAATTGGGAAACTGTGATGGCAAATTTTCCTTGGTGATAGGAGGCACAGTCCTGTGATGTGGTTCTAGAGAGTCCAACCAGCCTGGCATTTAAGCAATGGTTTTGGGAGAGAATTCTGCAAACACAAACTCAGGTTAGCGTTAGTGGTGAGGTTATCGCATGCTCAATGCATAGAAATGGAGGGCAGTTCGTCAGGAGCTGTAATTAGGGTGACTCGAAGACAGTAGCAAAGGATTTTCTATCTGGATTGTGTGTCCAGGAATGCCTCAGAATGTAGGTATGGTCTCATGGGTCCATGGGAGAATTTACCTCTCTAAGGTTCCTGGCTTCTCCGAATAGTTTAGTGGCTTTTTTGGGGAAGGGTTGAGTGCTGCTTTCCATCTTAGGGGTGGCCCAAAACAGAAATTACATAGATGGGCACTGGGTCAGGGTGTCTGGAAAATCCCACCAAGGGTTAGGATTTAGGCCTAGGGGCATACCAGAACTACAATGTAGGATCCTAGTTGTGAAGCTGAGAGGGCTTGTTTGAAAGCATGCTCAGGCTGAGGGTCACAATGCTTGTTTGATCCCAGGGCGGCCCTCAGGAGTGGGTGTGGTCTCATTGGCGATACCGCTGGCTCCCACTCTGAGGGTTGCACACCCATCCCAACAGACAGGTTTCCTGCCATTAAGAAGGAGGAGCTCTCTATTATGCTTCAGGTTTCCCCATTGACCTGGATTCCAGCAAAGGTCTAGGGACAGATGCCTGAATACCAAGGATAGGTAGAGATGATGGACTTGAGCCATGGCGGGTCTCACATGCTGGATATGGTCCCTGGTCTCTTGGTGGCTGACACGAAGTCAGGGCCCAGGCTCTGTCAGACACAGCACTAATGGCCAGGGCAGCCTACAAATTGGGGTTCCCTCGAGGGTCGAGCAGATTGATCCTCATGTGGGCTTTCTTGGAAGACTGAACGGCACTTCTTCCTTCTATGAGGAAGGCAGAATGCTCTGATGTGGCTCGAGAATTACCTATTAAGGGGCCATGGAGACCTTGATGGTGAGGATAGAATTGTAAACACAAGCTACGGTTCAATTCAGTGCCAAGCGGAAGGCAGCTCCAGTGTGCAGCGGCTGATACGAGATATCCAGCACCTGAGTCAGAGTGAATGTCAGATGTCTGCTCACACTGGAGTTTGTCTCTATTATGACCGACTAAAGGAAGGGTGGCGTCAAAAAGCCATGGAGGATGTCCCACGCTGGGGCTTGTGAGATTCTCCAAACAGCAAGGCTTTCTTCTACTGGAGTTGGGGAGTATGGTTTGTTTGCTCCAGTGTCCTCTACGTGGATAGTTTGGGTCGTACAGCTCTCCCGCATGGCTGCCTTGAAAGCCCACCTCCATTGTCCACTGAAGCTGAGGAATATGGAAGTTTCGTTCTGGTGGCTCTGGTGTGAAATACCAAGGGCAATGAATTAACATGGAATCTCTTTTAGATGGGTCAAAATGCTGGTTTGTTACCAAGGAAATCTTAGAATGTCCTGGTGGCTAAGGGGCCATGCAGGATTCTCCCACCCAAAGGGTTTGACACAGGTTGAAGGGCATGGTTTCCTTCTGGGGACAGGAGATGTTTTGTTCTGTGCCTCAGGAACCATATGTTGTATCATAAGTTGTTATTCCAGAACAGGTCTCTGAGGACAAATGCTTGAACACCTAATCTAAGGTTCCAGTGAGGTCCTAGGGGCATGTCAGTTTTAATCTTCTGACTCAGGATCATTGACTTGAGTGTCTGCCAGATGTAGGTGATCAGGGTCTTTCAGAATACGCATTAACTTCCAGAGCGGCCTCCAATATTGTGGTGGGCTCAGGGGCCTTGCAGGTTTCTCCTATTCTGGAGGGTTTGGGAAACTGAGACAGGCAAATTTTCCTTGGGCATGACAAGCACAGTCCTGTGGTTTGGCTCCAGAGACCCCAACCTGTACGGCATTTGAGCCATGATTTTGGGAGAGAAATCTGCAAACATAAACTTGGGTTAGGATTAGTGGTGAGATGATCACAGGCCCAGTGCATAGACCTGAATTGCAGCTCGTCAGGAACTGTACTTAGGGTGACTTGAAAGAGGTAACAAAGGCTTTTCTATCTGCTATCTGCATTGTGTGTCCAGGATGGCCTCGGATTGCAGGTGTGGTTTCATGGGTCCATGGGATATTTTTCCTCTCTAAGGATCCTGGCCGTTCCCAATACTTTGGTGACTTTTTCAGGGAAGAGAAGAGTGCAGTTTTCCATCTAAGGGGTTCCCCAAAAGAAAAATTTCAGAGATGTGAACTGGGTATGGGCACCTGGAAAATCTCACCAAGGGTTAGAATTTGGGCCTAGGTGTATACCAGGCTGGCAAAGCAGGATCCTTGTGGTGAAACTGAGAATTCTTGTCTGAAAGCATCCTCAGGCTGAGGGTCACAATGCCTCTTTGATCCCAGGGGGGCCCTCAGGAGTGGGTGTGGTCTCATTGGCAGTGCAGCTGGCTCCCACACTGATGGTTGGACACCCAACAGCCAGGTTTCCTGCCATGGGGAAGGAGGAGTTCTCTATTGTGCTTCAAGATCCCCCATTGGCAGGGACTCCAACAAAAGACAGGGGACAGATGTCTGAATACCAAGCATGGGTAGATATGACGGACTTGAACCATGGCCGGTCTGCATGCTGGATATGGGCCCCACCCTCTGGGTGGATGACACGAGGTCAGGGCTCAGGCTCTGTCAGACACAGCACTAGTGACCAGGTCAGCCTATAAATCTGGGTCCCCTCGATGGCTGAGCATATTGATCCTCATGTGGGGTTTCTGGGCAGACTCACCAGGCACTTCTTCTTTCTATGGGGAAGGCAGAATGCTGCATTGTGGCTCCAGAATTCCCTCTCAACAAGGCTTGGAGAACAGTAGGGTGAGGATGGAATTGTAAAACCATGCTACGATTCAATTCAGTGCCAAGCAGGAGGCAGTTCCTATGTATATGTAGCAACTTATTTGAGAAACCAGCACCTGAGTTAGGGCGGTTGTCAGATGTTTTCTCACAGTGGAGTTTGTATCTATGATGATTGACAAATGGAGGGGTGGCGTCAAGAAACCACGGAGGATTTCCCATGCTGAGACTTGTGAGATGTTCCAAACAGCAAGGTTTGCTTCTACTGGAGATGTGGAGTCTGGTTTGTTTATTCTAGGTTCCCCCATGTGGAAAGTTTGGGTAGCAGAGAACTACCGCATGGATACCTGGAAAGCAAACCTCCATTATCCATTGCAGCTGAGGAACATGGCAGGTTTGTTCTGGTGGATCTGGGGCGAAAGACCAAGGGCGATGAGTTAACATGGAATCTCAGATGGGTTACAATGTTGGTTTTTTACCAAGGAACACTTAGAATGTCCTGGTGCTAAGTGGCCAAGCAGGATTCTACTACCCGGCAGGTTTGACAGAGGTTGAAGAGCACGGTTTCTTTCTGGGGACAGGAGATGTTCTTGTTATTTCATTTTATATCATAAGTTGGTATTCCAGAACAAGCCTCTGAGGACAATACCTGTAAACCTAATCTAGAATTCCAGTGATGTCCTAGGGGCATGTCAGGTTCAATTTTCTGACTCAGCACCATTGACTTTGACGTCTGCCGGATGTAGGTAATCAGGGTGTTTCAGACTGTGCATTTGCGTACAGAGCAGCCTCCAATATGATGGTGGGCCCAGGTGCCTTTGAGGTTTCTCCTAATCTAGATGATTTGGGAAACTGGGACGGGCAAATTTTCCTTGGGGATGGCAGGCACAGTCCTGTGGTGTGGCTCGGATATATAAGCCATGGTTTTGGGAGAGTAGACTGCAAACTCAAACTTGGGATAGGCTTCGTAGTGAGGTGATCACAGGCCCAGTGTGTAGACCTGTAGGAGAGCTCGTCAGGAACTGTAATTAGCGTGACTGGAAGGCAGTAGCACAGGCTTTTCTGCCTGGATTGTGTGTTTGGATGGCCTCAGAATGCAGGTGTGGTATCATGGGTCCATTGGAGATTCTTCTTCCTTAAGGATCCTAGCGGCTCCCAATAGTTTGGTGGCTTTCTCGGGGAAGGGGAGAGTGCTGTTTTCCGTCTTAGGGGTGCCCCAAAACAGAAATTCCTGAGATGAGCTCTGGGTCTGGGGGCCAAGAGATTCCCACCAAGGGTTAGGATTTGGGCCTAGGGGCATTCCAGCCCTGCAATGCGGGATCTTGGTGGTGCAATAGAGAGGGATTGTTTGAAAGCATGCTCAGGCTGAGGGTCACAATGCCTGTTTTGTTTTTCCCCCAGGGCAACCCATATGAGTGGGCATGGTCTCATTGCCCATACATCTGGCTCCCTCTATGAGGGTTGGACACCCATCCCAACAGCTAGGTTTCATGCTATGGGGAAGGAGCAGTTTGTTATTGGGCTTCAGGTTCCCCCATTGGCAGGGATTCCAGCAAAGGTTTGGGGACAGATACCCGAATACCAAGGATGGGTAGAGAGGACGGATTGAGCCATGGCTGGTCTCACATGCTGGATATGGAAACCACTCTCTGGGTGGCTGACATGAAGTCATGGCTTACGCTCTGTCAGACACAGCACTATTGGCCAGGGCAGCTGATAAACTGGTGATCCTCGAGGGCTGAGCAGATGATCCTCATGTAGGGGTTCTGGACTGTCTCACCCGGCAATTCTTTCTGTGGGGAAGGCAGAATGCTGCGTTGTGGCTCCAGAATTCCCTATCAAGAGGGCTTGGGGACCAGTCAGGTGAGGATGGAATTGTAAACACTAGCTATGGTTCAATTCAGTGCCAAGCGGTAGGCAGTTCCAAAGGGCAGCGGCTTATATGAAATAACCAGCACCTGAGTAAGGGGGGATGTCAGATATTTGCTCACACAGGAGTTTGTGTCTATGATGTCTGACAAATGGAGGGGTGGTGTCAAGAGGCTATGGAGAATTTCCCACGCTGAGGCTTGTAAGATGCTCCAAACAGCAAGGTTTCCTTCTACTGGACATGTGGAGTCTGCTTTAGTTGCTCCACAGTCCTCCATGTGGAAAGTTTGGGTAGAAGAGCTCTACAGCATGGATGCCTGGAAAGCACACGTCCATTAATCATTGCACCTGAGGATCATGGCATGTTCCTTCTGTTGCCTCTGGGGCGATTTACCAAGGCCTGGAGTTGCCATGGAATTTCTTGCAGATGTTTCACTATGCTGGTTTGTTACCAGAGAGATCATAGAATGTGCTGGTGGCTAAAGGGCCATGCAGGATTCTCCCACATTGAGGGTTTTATACAGGTCCAAGGGCACGGTTTGCTTCTAGGAACAGGAGGTGTTCTATTGTGTGGCCCAGGACCCAAATATTATATCATAACTTGGTATTCCAGAACAGACCCTTAAGGACATATTCCTGAAAACCTAATTGAAGGTTCCAGTGTGGTCCTAGGGGCATATCAGGTTTAATCTTCTGACTCCGGACCATTGACATGGCTTTCTGCCTGGATGTAGGTGATCATGTTTTTTCAGACTATGCATTTCCGTCCAGAATGGCCGCTGATATAGGGGTGGAATCAGGGCCTTCCTTCTTTCTCCTAATCTGGAAGGTTTGGGCAACTGTGACGGGCACAGTTTCTTTGGGGATGGCAGCCACAGTCCTGTGGTGTGGCTCCAGAGACCCCATCCTGGAGGGCATGAGAGCCATGGTTTGGGGATTGAAGTCTGCATACACAAATTCGGGTTAGGGTTAGTGGAGTGGTGGTCGAAGGCCCAATGCATAGACCTAGAGGGAAACACATCAGGAAAAGTAAATAGGGTGGCTGGAAGGCGGTAGCACAGGGTTTTCTATCCGGATTGTGTGTCCAGTATGGGTTGGGAATGCAGGTGTGGTCTCATTGGTCCAAGGGAGACTTTTCCTCTCTAAGTATCCTGGTGGCTCTCCATAGACTGGTGTCTTTTTCGGAGAAGGGAAGAGTGCTCTTTTCCATCTTAGGAGTGCCACAAAACAGGGATTCCTGAGACGGGCTCTGGGTCTGGGCTCCTGAAAAATCCCACCATATGTTAGGATTTGAGCCTAGGGCATACCAGGCATACAATGCAGGATCCTGGTAGTGCAACAGAGATCGTTTGTTAGAAAGCATGCTCAGGCTTTGGATCACAATGCCTGTTTGTGTCCAGGGCAGCCCTCATCAGTGGGCGTGGTCTCATTGGCCATGCAGCTGGCTCCCACTCAGAGGGTTGGACACCTTTCCCAACAGCTAAGATTCATGCCATGGGGAAGGAGGAGTTCTCTATTGGGTTTCAGTTTCCCCCATTAGCAGGGATTCCAAAAAAGGTCTGGTAACAGATGCCTGAATACCAAAGATGGGTAAATGTGATGGTGTAGGGCCATGGTCGGTCCCATATGCTAGATATGGGTCCCGCTCTCTGGGTGGCTGAGACTAAGTTGGGGCTCGGGCTCTGTCAGACACAGCATTAGTGACCAGGGAAGCTTATAAACTGGGGCTCCCTCAAGGTCTAAGCAGATTGATCCTCATGAGGGGTTTCTGGGCAGACTCACCAGGCACTTCTTCTTTCATGGGGAAGGCAGAATGCTGCGTTGTGGCTCTAGAATTCACTATCAAGAGGCCTTTGGTAACATTAGAGTGAGGATGGAATTGTAAACACATGCTACGGTTCAACTCGGTACTAAGTCGAAAGCAGTTCTAATGTGCAGCAGCTTATTTGAGATATCCAGCACCTGAGTAAGGGCGGCTGTCAGATATTTGTTCACACTGAAGTTTGTGTCTATGATGACTGAGAAATAGAGGGGTAGAGTCAAGAGGTCATGGAAGATTTCCCATGCCGAGGCTTGTGAGATGCCCCAAACAGCAAGGTCCTTCTCCTGGACAAGTGGAGTCTGTTTTATTCGCTCCAGTGTCCCCCCTGTGGAAAGTATGGGTAGGAGAGCTCTCACATATGGATGCCTGGAAAGCACACCTCCATTGTCCTTTGCAGCTGAGGAACATGACACGTATGTTATGATGGCTCTGTGGTGATGGACCAAGGACTTGATTTGACATGGAATCTCTTAGAGATGTGTCACAATGCTGGTTTGTTATCAGGGAGTTTTTAAAATGTGCTGGTGGCTAAGGTGCCTTGCAGGATTCTCCTATGCTTAGGGTTTGGTACAGGTCAAAGAGCACGGTGTCCTTCTGGGGAAAGGAGATGTTCTGTTGTGTGGCCCAGGGACAATATTTTGTATCCTATGTTGGTACTCCAGAAAAGACCACTGAGGATAGATGCCTTAAATCATAATCTAGGGTTCCAGTGCATTCCTAGGGTCATGTCAGTTTCAATCTTCTGACTCAGTACCACTGATATGCGTGTCTGTCTGGATGTAGGTGATCAGGTTGTTTCAGACTGTGCATTTGCTTCCAGAGCAGCCACCAGTATTGGGGTGGGCTTAGGGGACTTGCAGGTTTCTCATAATCTGGAAGGTTTGGGCAATTGTGGTGTGCACATTGTCCTTAGGGATGGCAGCAGTCCTGTGGTGTGGCTCCAGAGACCCCATCCTTGAGGGCATATGAGCCATGGTTTTTGGAGAGAAATCTGCAAACACAAATTCGGGTTAAGGTTAGTGGCGTGGAGGTTGCAGGCCCAATGCATAGACCTGGAGGGGAACCTCATCAGGAACTGTAATTAGGGTAATAGGAACGTGGTAGCACAGGCTTTTATATCTGGATTGTGTGTCCAGGATGGCCTCGGTATGCAGGTGTTGTCTCAAGAGTCCAAGGGACACTTTTCCTCTCTAAGGAAGACAAGTCCATCATCTCTACCCATCCTTGGTACTCAGGCACTTTCCCCCCAGACTTTTGATGGAATCCCTGCCAATGGGGAACCTGAAGCACATAGAGAACTCCTCATTCCCCATGGCAAGAAACCTGGTATTGGGATAGGTGCACAAACCTCAAAGTGGGAGACAGCTGTATAGTCAATGAGACCAAGCCCACTCCAGACGGCCGCCCTGAGCACAAACAGGCATTGTGAACCTCAGCCTGAGTATGCTTTCAAACAAGCCCTCTCAGTAGCACCATCAGGATCCCGCATTGCAGACCTGGTATGCCCCTAGGCCCAAATCCTAACCGTTGGTGGGATTTTCTAGGCCAAGAGACAGAGAGCCCGTCTCAGGAATTCCTCTTTTTGGGCACCCCTAAGATGCAAAACAACACTCTTCCCTTCCCCGAAAAAGACACCAAATTATGGGGAGCCACCTGTATCCTTAGAGAGGAAAAATCTCCCATGGACCCATGAGACCACAACTGCATTCCGAGGTCATCCTGAACAAACAATCCAGATAGAAAAGCCTGGGCAACCGCCTTCCAGTCACCCTAATCACAGTTCCTGAGTAGCTGCCCTCCAGGTCTCCTCACCGGGCCTCCAATTACCTTGCTACTAACCCTAACCGAATTTGTGTTTGTAGACTTCTCTCCCAAAACCATGGCTCACATGCTCTCCAGGATGGGGTCTCTGGAGCAACACCACAAGACTGTGACTGCCATCCCCAAGGAAACTGTAACCATCAGAGTTGATTAATCCTTCCAGATGAGGAGAAACCTGCAAGGCCCACAGCCCACCCTAAGATTGGCGTCTGCTCCAGACACAAATTCGCAGTCTGAAACACCCTGATCACCTACATCAGGCAGACAGCCAAGTCAATGGTCCTGAATCAGAAGATTGAAGCTGACATGCCCCTAGGACCTCTTGGAACCCTAGATTAGGTTTTCAGGCGTCTGTCCTGAGGGACCTGTTCTGGAATAGCAAATTATGATACAACATGTGGTCCCTGAGCCACACAACAGAACATCTCCTGTCCACAGAAGGAAACTGTTCTCCTTGACCTGTGCCAAACCATCAGTGTAGAAGACTCTTCCATGGCACCTTAGCCACCAGCACATTCAAAGATCTCGCTGGTAACAATCCAGCATTGTGACCCATCTTCACGAGACTCCATGTCAACTCAAGGCCTTGGTACTTCACCCCAGAGCCACCAGAACGAACCTGCCATGCTCCTCAGCTGCAATGGTCAATGGAGGTGTGCTTTCCAGGTATCCGTACGGGAAAGCTCTACTCCCCAAACTTTAGACATGGGGAACCCTGGAGCAAAAAATCCAGGCTCCACATGCCCAGTAGAAGAAATTGTTGTTGTTTGGATCATCTCACAAGCCTTAGCGTGGGAAATCCTCCATGGCCTCTTGACGACACCCCTCCATTTGTAGGTCATCATAGACACAAACTCCAGTGTGAGCAAATATCTGACATCCGTCCTTACTCAAGTGATGGATATCTCTAATCAGCCACTGCACACTGGAACTGATTTCCGCTTGGCACTAATTGAACCATAGCTTATTTTTACAATTCCAACCTCACCCTGGTAGTCCTCAAACCCTCTTGATGAAGAATTCTGGAATCATAAGGCAGCATTCTGCCTTACACATAGAAAATTGAAGTCCCTTGTGTGTCTTCCCAGAAACCCCACATGAGGATCAATTTGCTCAGCCCTCTAAAGAACCCCGATTTATAGACTTCCCTGGCCACTAGTGCTGTGTCTGACAGAGCCTGAGCCCCGACCGAGTATCAGCCACCAGAGAGAAGTGCCATATCTAGCATTTGGGATGTTCATGGCCCAAGTATGTCATCTCTACCCATCCTTGGTATTCAGGTACCTGTCCCCAGACCTTGCCTGGAATCCCTGCCAATGCGGAATCTGAAGCACATAGAGAACTCCTCCTACCACATGGCAGGAAACCTCGCTATTGGGATGGGTGTCCAGCCCTCGATGTGGGAGACAGCGACATGGCCAATGAGACCATTCCCACACTTAATGGACGCCCTGGGCACAAACAGGCAATGTGACCCTCAGTATGAGCAGGTTTTCAAACAAGCCCTCTCATTTGCACCACCAGGATCACACATTGGATGTCTGATATGCCCCAGGCCCAAATCCTAACCCTTGGTGGCATTTTCCAGGAAAGCACACACAGAGCCCTCCTCTGAAATCCCTGTTTTGCAGCACCCCAAAATTAGAAAACAGCACTCTTCCTTTCCTGAAAAAGCCACCAAACTATGGGGAGCTTCCAGGATCCTTAGAGAGGAAAAATCTCCCATGAATCCATGAGACCACACCTGTAATCCGAGGCCATCCTGGACACACAATCCAGATAGAAAAGCCTGTGCTGCATTCTTCCAGGCCCCCTAATTACAGTTCCTGATGAGCTGCCCTCCTGGTCTATCCATTGGGCCTGTGATCAGCTCGCCAAACACCCTAACCCGAATTGATATTTGCAAACTTCTCTCCCAAAACCATGGGTCACGTGCCCTCCAGGATAGGGTCTGTGGATCCACACCACAGGACTGTGCCTTCCATCCCCAAGGAAACTGTCCCCTTCACAGTTGCCCAAACCTTCCAGATTAGGGGATAGCTGCAAGACCCCTGAGCCCACCCCTGCATTGGTGGCTGCTCTCTACGAAAATGTGCAGTCTCAAACTCCCTGACCACCTACATCCAGGCAGACAGCCAAGTCAATATTCCTAAGTCAGAAGATTGAACCTGACATGCCCCTAGGACCTCAATGGAAACCTAGTTTAGGTTTTCAGGCATCTGTCCTCAGGGGCCTGTTCTGGAATACCAACTTATGATACAACATGTGTTCCTTGAGCCACACAACAGACCATCTGCAGCACGGTTGCAGAATGAAACCTGCACTTTGATCTGAGCCAAACCCTCAGGGTAGGAGAATCCTGCATGGCACCTTAACCACCAACACATTCTAAGATCTCCCTGGTAACAAACCAGCATTGTGTCCCATCTTCAAGAGATCCCATGTCATCACAAGGCCTTTGTACTTCGCACCAGAGCCACGAGAACGAACCTGCCATGTTCATAAGCTGAAATGGTCAATGGAGGTATGCTTTCCAGGCATCCATGTGGCAGAGCTCGCTATCCAAATTTTCCATATGGGGGACCCTGGAGCAAAAAAACAGACTCCACCTGTCCAGAAGAAGGGAATCTTGCAGTTTGGAGCATCTCAGAAGCCTCAGCATGGGAAATCCTCCACAACTTCTTGACGCCACACCTCCATTTGTCCGTCATCTTAGACACTAACTCCAGTGTAAGCAAGCATCTGACATCTGCCCTTACTGAGTTGCTGGTAATCTCAAATCAGCCACAGCACATTGGAACTGCCTTCCGCTTGCCAGTGAATTGAACCGTAGGTGGTATTTACAATTCCATCCTCACCCTACTTGTCCCCAAGCCCCCTTGATTGGGAATTCTGGAGCCACATGGAAGCATTCTGCCTTCCCCATCAAAAGAAGTGCCTGGTGAGTGTACCCAGAAACCCCCATGAGAATTAATCTGCTCGGCCCTCAAGGGAACCCCGATTTATAGGCTGCCCTAGCCACTATTGCTGTGTCTGATAGAGCCTGAGCCCCGACCTAGTGTCTGCCACCCAGAGAGAGGGGCCCATATCTAGCATGTGAGACCAGTCATGGCCCAAGTCTGTCATCTCTACCCATCCTTGGTATTCAGGCACCTGTCCCCAGAACTTTGTTGTAATCCCTGGCAATGGAGGACCAGAAGCACAATAGAGAACTCCTCTTCCCCATGGCAGGAATGCTGGTAGATGCGATGGGTATCTGGTCCTCAACTAGGGAGCCAGCTACATGGCCAATGAGACTATGCCCACTCCTGAGGACCGCCCTAGGCACAAACAGGCATTGTGCTCCTCACCCTGAGCATGCTTTCAAACAAACCCTCTCAGTTGCACTATCAGGATCACGCATTGCAGGCCTGGTACGCCCCTAGGCCCAAATCCTAACCCTTTGCGGGATTTTCCAGATGCACTGACCCAGAGCCCATCTCTGGATTCCCTGTTGTGAGGCACTCCTAAGATAGAAAACAGTACTCTTCCCTTCCCCAAAAAAGCCACAAAACTATGGGAGCCTCCAGGATCCTTAGGGAGGAAAAGTCTCCATAGACCCATGAGACCACACCTGCATTTCTAGGTCATCATGGACTCACAATCCAGATATAAAGGCCTGTGCTACTGCCTTTCCATCACCCTAATTTCAGTTCCTGAGGAGGTGCCATCCAAGTCTACGCATTTGGCCTGAAAACACCTCACCACTAACCCTAACCCGAATTTGTGTATTCAGACTTCACTCCCAAAACCATGAGTCACAGGGCCTCCAGGATGGGGTCTGTGGATCAACACTACAGGACTGTGCCTGCCATCCCCAAAGAAACTGTGCCTGTCACAGTTGCCCAAACCTTCCAGATTAGGAGAAACCTGGAAGACACCTGAGCCCACCCCAATATTGGCAGCCACTCTCCACAAAAATGTGCAGTCTGAAACACCCTGATCACTTACATCCAGGCAGACAGCCAAGTCAATGGTCCTGAGTCAGAAGATTGAATCTGACATGCCCTTAGGAACACATTTGAACCCTAGATTAGGTTTTCAGGCATCTGTCCTCATGGTTCTGTTCTGGAATAACGACTTATGATACAACATGTGGTGTCTGAGCCACACAACAGAACATCACTTGTCCCCAGAAGGAAACCGTGCTCTTTGACCTTTGCCAAAACCTCAGGTTAGGAGAATCCTGCACAGCACCATAGCCACCAACATATTCTAAGATATCCCTAGTAAACAAACCAGCATTGTGGCCCATCTTCAAGAGATTCCATGTCAACTCAAGGACTTGGTACTTCGCCCCAGAGCCACCAGAACGAGTCGGTCATGTTTCTCAGTTGCAATGGTCAATGGAGGTGTGTTTCTAGGCATCCATGCCAGAGAGCTCTGCTACCCAGACTTTCCACACTGGGGACCCTGGAACAAACAAACCGAATCCACCTTTCCAGTAGAAGGAAACCTTTCTGTTTGGAGCATCTCAAAAGTCTTTTTTTTTTTTTTCTAATTTATTTATTTTCGGAAAAACAGTATTCATTATTTTTTCACCACACCCAGTGCTCCATGTAAGCTGTGCCCTCTATAATACCCACCACCTGGTACCCCAACCTCCCACCCCACCGCCACTTCAAACCCCTCAGATTGTTTTTCAGAGTCCATAGTCTCTCATGGTTCATCTCCCCTTCCAAGTTACCCAAAGGAACATACCCTCCCCAATGTCCATAACCCTACCCCCCTTCTCCCAACCCCCCTCCCCCCAGGAACCCACAGTTTGTTTCATGAGATTAAGAGTCACTTATGGTTTGTCTCCCTCCCTATCCCATCTTGTTTCATGGATTCTTCTCCTACCCACTTAAGCCCCCATGTTGCATCACCACTCCCTCATATCAGGGAGATCATATGATAGTTGTCTTCCTCCGCTTGACTTATTTCGCTAAGCATGATACGCTCTAGTTCCATCCATGTTGTCGCAAATGGAAAGATTTCGTTTCTTTTGATGGCTGCATAGTATTTCATTGTGTATATATACCACATCTTCTTGATCCATTCATCTGTTGATGGACATCTAGGTTCTTTCCAAAGTTTGGTTATTGTGGACATTACTGCTATAAACATTCGGGTGCACATGCCCCTTTGGATCACTACGTTTGTATCTTTAGGGTAAATTGCCAGTAGTGCAATTGCTGGGTCATAGGGCAGTTCTATTTTCAACATTTTGAGGAACTTCCATGCTGTTTTCCAGAGTGGTTGCACCAGCTTGCATTCCCACCAACAGTGTAGGAGGGTTCCCCTTTCTCCGCATCCTCGCCAGCATCTGTCATTTCCTGACTTGTTGATTTTAGCCATTCTGACTGGTGTGAGGTGATATCTCATTGTGGTTTTGATTTGTATTTCCCTGATGCCCAGTGATATGGAGCACTTTTTCATGTGTCTGTTGGCCATCTGGATGTCTTCTTTGCAGAAACGTCTGTTCATGTCCTCTGCCCATTTCTTGATTGGATTATTTGTTCTTTGGGTGTTGAGTTTGTTAAGTTCTTTATAGATTTTGGACACTAGTCCTTTATCTGATATGTCGTTTGCAAATATCTTCTCCCATTCTGTCAGTTGTCTTTTGGTTTTGTTAACTGTTTCCTTTGCTGTGCAAAAGCTTTTGATTTTGATGAAATCCCAAAAGTTCATTTTTGCCCTTGCTTCCCTTGCCTTTGGCGATGTTGCTAGGAAGATGTTGCTGCGCCTGAGGTCGAAGAGGTTGCTGCCTGTGTTCTCCTCAAGGATTTTGATGGATTCCTTTCTCACATTGAGGCCCTTAATCCATTTTGAATCTATTTTTGTGTGTGGTGTAAGGAAATGGTCCAATTTCATTTTTCTGCAGGTGGCTGTCCAATTTTCCCAACACCATTTATTGAAGAGGCTGTCTTTTTTCCATTGGACATTCTTTCCTGCTTTGTCGAAGATTAGTTGACCATAGAGTTGGGGGTCTATTTCTGGGCTCTCTATTCTGTTCAATTGGTCTATGTGTCTGTTTTTGTGCCAGTACCATGATGTCTTGATGATGACAGCTTTGTAATAAAGCTTGAAGTCCGGAATTGTGATGCCACCAACTTTGGCTTTGTTTTTCAATATCCCTTTGGCTATTCGAGGTCTTTTCTGGTTCCATATAAATTTTAAAATTATTTGTTCCATTTCTTTGAAAAAGATGGATGGTACTTTGATAGGAATTGCATTAAATGTGTAGATTGCTTTAGGTAGCATAGACATTTTCACAATATTTATTCTTCCAATCCAGGAGCATGGAACATTTTTCCATTTCTTTGTGTCTTCCTCAATTTCTTTCATGAGTACTTTATAGTTTTCTGAGTATAGATTCTTAGCCTCTTTGGTTAGGTTTATTCCTAGGTATCTTATGATTTGGGGTGCAATTGTAAATGGGATAGACTGCTTAATTTCTCTTTCTTCTGTCTTGTTGTTGGTGTAGAGAAATGCAACGGATTTCTGTGCATTGATCTTATATCCTGGCACTTTACTGAATTCCTGTATAAGTTCTAGCAGTTTTGGAGTGGAGTCTTTTGGGTTTTCCACATAGAGTATCATATCATCTGCGAAGAGTGATAATTTGACTTCTTCTTTGTCAATTTGGATGCCTTTAATTTCCTTTTGTTGTCTGATTGCTGAGGCTAGGACTTCTAGTACTATGTTGAATAGCAGTGGTGATAATGGACATCCCTGCCGTGTTCCTGACCTTAGTGGAAAAGCTTTCAGTTTTTCTCCATTGAGAATGATATTTGCAGTGGGTTTTTCATAGATGGCTTTGATGATATTGAGGTATGTGCCCTATATCCCTACACTTTGAAGGTTTTTGATCAGTCAGGGATGCTGTACTTTGTCAAATGCTTTTTCAGCATCTATTGAGAGTATCATATGGTTCTTGTTCTTTCTTTTATTGATGTGTTGTATCACATTGACTGATTTGCAGATGTTGAACCAGCCTTGCAGCCCTGGGATAAATCCCACTTGGTCGTGGTGAATAATCCTTTTAATGTACTGTTGAATCCTATTGGCTAGTATTTTGGTGAGAATTTTTGCGTCTGTGTTCATCAAGGATATTGGTCTATAGCTCTCTTTTTTGATGGGATCCTTGTCTGGTTTTGGGATCAAGGTGATGCTGCCCTCATAAAATGAGTTTGGGAGTTTTCCTTCCATTTCTATTTTTTGGAACAGTTTCAGGAGAATGGGAATTAGTTCTTCTTTAAATGTTTGGTAGAATTCCCCCGGGAAGCCATCTGGCCCTGGGCTTTTGTTTGTTTGGAGATTTTTAATGACTGTTTCAATCTCCTTACTGGTTATGGGTCTGTTCAGGCTTTCTATTTCTTCCTGGTTCAATTTTGGTAGTTTATATGTTTCTAGGAATGCATCCATTTCTCCCAGATTGTCAAATTTGTTGGCGTAGTGTTGCTCATAGTATGTTCTTATAATAGTTTGTATTTCTTTGGTGTTAGTTGTGATCTCTCCTCTTTCATTCATGATTTTATTTATTTGGGTCCTTTCTCTTTTCTTTTTGATAAGTCTGGCCAAGGGTTTATCAATTTTATTAATTCTTTCAGATAACCAGCTCCTAGTTTGGTTGATTTGTTCTATTGTTTTTTTTTGTTTCTATTTCATTGATTTCTGCTCTGATCTTTATGATTTCTCTTCTCCTGCTGGGCTTAGGGTTTCTTTCTTGTTCTTTCTCCAGCTCCTTTAGGTGTAGGGTTAGGTTGTGTACCTGAGACCTTTCTTGTTTCTTGATAAAAGCTTGTACCGCTATCTATTTTCCTCTCAGGACTGCCTTTGTTGTGTCCCACAGATTTTGAACCGTTGTATTTTCATTATCATTTGTTTCCATGACTTTTTTTCAATTCTTCTTTAATTTCCCGGTTGACCCATTCATTCTTTAGAAGGATGCTGTTTAGTCTCCATGTATTTGGGTTCTTTCCAAACTTCCTCTTGTGGTTGAGTTCTAGCTTCAGAGCATTGTGGTCTGAAAATATGCAGGGAATGATCCCAATTTTTGATACCGGTTGAGTCCTGATTTAGGACCGAGGATGTGATCTATTCTGGAGAATGTTCCATGTGCACTAGAGAAGAATGTGTATTCTGTTGCTTTGGGATGAAATGTTCTGAATATATCTGTGATGTCCATCTCTTCCAGTGTATCATTTAAGGCCTTTATTTCCCTGTTGATCTTTTGCTTGGATGATCTGTCCATTTCAGTGAGGGGAGTGTTAATGTCCCCTACTATTATTGTATTATTGTTGATGTGTTTCTTTGATTTTGTTATTAATTGGTTTATATAGTTGGCTGCTCCCACGTTGGGGGCATAGATATTTAAAATTGTTAGATCTTCTTGTTGGACAGACACTTTGAGTATGATATAGTGTCCTTCCTCATCTCTTATTATAGTCTTTGGCTTAAAATCTAATTGATCTGATATAAGGATTGCCACTCCTGCTTTTTTCTGATGTCCATTAGCATGGTAAATTCCTTTCCACCCCCTCACTTTAAGTGTGGAGGTGTCTTCGGGTTTAAAATGAGTTTCTTGGAGGCAACATATAGATGGGTTTTGTTTTTTTATCCATTCTGATACCCTGTGTCTTTTGATTGGGGCATTTAGCCCATTAACATTCAGGGTAACTATTGAGAGATATGATTTTAGTGCCATTGTATTGCCTATAAGGTGACTGTTACTGTATATTGTCTCTGTTCCTTTCTGATCTACCACTTGTAGTCTCTCTCTTTGCTTAGAGGACCCCTTTCAGTATTTCCTGTAGAGCTGGTTTGGTGTTTGCAAATTCTTTCAGTTTTTGATTGTCCTGGAAGCTTTTAATCTCTCCTTCTATTTTCAATGATAGCTTAGCTGGATACAGTATTCTTGGCTGCATGTTTTTCTCGTTTAGTGCTCTGAAAATGTCATGCCAGCTCTTTCTGGCCTGCCAGGTCTCTGTGGATAAATCAGCTGCCAATCTAATGCTTTTACCATTGTATGTTACAGACTTCTTTTCCCGGGCTGCTTTCAGGATTTTCTTAGTCACTAAGGCTTGTAAATTTTACTATTAGGTGACGGGGTGTGGGCCTATTCTTATTGATTTTGAGGGGCGTTCTCTGAACCTCCTGAATTTTGATGCTCGTTCCCTTTGCCATATTGGGGAAATTCTCCCCAATAATTCTCTCCAGTATACCTTCTGCTCCCCTCTCTCTTTCTTCTTCTTCTGGAATCCCAATTATTCTAATGTTGTTTCGTCTTATGGTGTCACTTATCTCTCGAATTCTCCCCTCACGGTCCAGTAGCTGTTTGTCCCTCTTTTGCTCAGCTTCTTTATTCTCTGTCATTTGGTCTTCTATATCGCTAATTCTTTCTTCTGCCTCATTTATCCTAGCAGTGAGAGCCTCCATTTTTGGTTGAACTTCATTAATAGCTTTTTTAATTTCAACTTGGTTAGATTTTAGTTCTTTTATTTCTCCAGAAAGGGCTTTTATATCTCTGGAGAGGGTTTCTCTAATATCTTCCATGCCTTTTTCAAGCCCAGCTATAACCTTGAGAATTGTCATTTTGAACTCTAGATCTGACATATTACCAATGTCTGTATTGATTAGGTCCCTAGCCTTCGGTACTGCCTCTTGTTCTTTTTTTTGTTGTGAATTTTTCCGCCTTGTCATTTTGTCCAGCTAAGAGTATATGATGGAGCAAGTAAAATACTAAAAGAGTGGCAACAATCACAGGAAAATATGCTTTAACCAAATCAGAAGAGATCCCAATTCATGAGGGGGGTTTTCTCCCCCCTCACGATTGGGTGAGGGATCTCCTCTGATTGGGATCTCCCAATCTCTTCTGATTGGGATCTCCCAATCTTTTCTGATTGGGATCTCTTCTGATTTGGGGATAAAAAGAGGTTTAAAAAGAAAGAAAGAAAAAAAGAAAAAAAGAATTTTAAAAAAGATTGAATTAAAAATTCAATCAAGAATTTAAAAAAGAATTAAGAAAAAAAGATTGAAGAGATTAGGATCTCTTCTGATTTGGGGATAAAAAGAGGTTCAAAAAGAAAGAAAGAAAAAAAGAATTTAAAAAAAAGTAAATGAATAAAGAAAAGTATAAAAAAGAAAAAATATATATATTAGATAATCTAGTTAAAAAACGTTAAAAAAGGGTAAAAGTTATAAAAAATTTTAGCAGAAGAAGAGAAAAAAAATGAAAAAGAAAAAAATTAAATTAACTGCAAGACTAAAAAATCACAGGCAGAAAGCCATGAGTTCCGTGGTTTGTTTTCTCCTCCTCTGGAATTCTGCTGCTCTCTCCTTGGTATTGAAACTGCACTCCTTGGTAGGTGAACTTGGTCTTGCCTGGATTTCTTGTTGATCTTCTGGGAGAGGGGCCTGGTGTAGTGATTCTCAAGTGTCTTTTCCCCAGGTGGAATTACACCGCCCTTCCCAGGGACTGGGCTGAGTGATCTGCTCGGCTTTGCTTTCAGGAGCTTTTGCTCCCTGAGTTCTTTCCGTAGAGTTCTGGAGGACGGGAATACAAATGGCGGCCTCCTGGTCTCCCGCCCGGAGGAGCCGAGAGCCCAGGGCCCCACTTCCCTGTGCGCCCTCAGCGAACAGCTCCTAGTAACTCGCGTCTGCCTAACCTCCGGCCACGCTCTGAGCTCACCGAGCTTGCGACCGGTTCAAGGCAACTCCGAGCTGCGAGCTTACTGTTGGCTCTGTCTCTGTAGCCGGCTTTCCCGTTCCAATAACCGCAAGCTCTGCGACACTCAGACACCCCCGATCCTTCTGTGACCCCATGGGACCTGAGGTCACGCCGACCCCGTGTGGGCTTCACCCCGGTTTTGCCTCCGGAGCGATGTCCCTCAGCAGAACAGACTTTCAAAAGTCCTGATTTTGTGCTCCGTTGCTCCGCTGCTTGCCGGGAGCTGGCCCCTCCCCCCGGGGTCTATCTTCCCGTCGCTTTGGATTCACTTCTCCGCCAGTCCTACCTTTCAGAAAGTGGTTGTTTTTCTGTTTCTAGAATTGCTGTTCTTCTTCTCTTCGATCTGCCGATGGATTTGCAGGTGTTTGCAATCTTTAGATAAGCTCTCTAGCTGATCTCCTGCTAGCTGAGTTAGTCTCAGCCTGCTATTTCTCCGCCATCTTGACTCCGCATCTCAAAAGTCTTAGAGTGAGAAATCCTCCATGACATCTTGAGGCAACACCTCCCTTGTTCTGTCATCATAGACACAAACTCCAGTGTGTGCAATTGTTCTGACATCTGCCCTAACTCTGATGCTGGATATCTAGAATAAGCCGATGCACATTGGAACTCCCTTCTGCTTGGCACTGATTTGAAACGAAGCTTGTGTTTAGAATCTCATCCTCACCCTACTGGTCCCCAAGCCCTCTTGATAGGGAATTCTAGAGCCACAGTTCAGCATTCTGCCTTTCCCATAGAAAGAAGAAGTGACTGGTGAGTTTGTCCAGAAACCCCACATGACGATCAATCTGTTCGGCCCTAGAGGGAACTCCAATATAATGGCTGCCCTGGCCATTAGTGCTGTGTCTGACAAAGCCTGAGCCCTGACCTACTGTCAGCCACCCAGAGAGCCGGCTCCTTATCCAGCATGTGAGATCGGCCATGGCCCAAATCCGTAATCTTTACCCATCCTTGGTATGCAGGCACCTGTCCCCAGACCTTTGCTGGAATCCCTGCCAAGGGGGGAACCTGAATCACAATAGAAAACTCTTACTTCCCCATGGCAGGAAACATGGCTGTTAGGATGGAAGTACAACTCTCAAATTGGGAGGCAGTTGCATGGCCAATGAGACCACGCCCACTCCTGAGGTCCACCCTGGGCAAAAACAGTCACACCCAGACTGAGCATGCTTTAAAACAATCCCTCTCAATTTCACCACCAGGATCCCGCAATACAGGCCTGGTATGCCCATAGACCCAAATCCTAACCCTTGGTGGGATTTCCAGGAGCCTAGACCCAGAACCCGTCTCTGGAACCCCTGTTTTGGGGCACCCCTAAGATTGAAAACAGCTCTCTTCCCTTCCCCAAAACAGCCACCAATCTATGGGGAACCACCAGGATCCTTAGAGAAGAAAGATAACCAAGGACACAGGAGACCACACTTGCATTCCAAGGCTATCCAGGACACACAATCCAGATAGAAAAGCCTGTGCTACCACCTTCCAGTCACGCTAATTACAGTTCATGACGAGCCGCTCTCTAGATCTACTCCTTAGGCCGGCAATCACCATGCCACTAAGCCTAACCCGAATTTGTGTTTGCAGACTTCTCTCCCAAAATCATGGCTCATATGCCTTCAAGGATGGGGTCTCTGGATCCCACAGGACTGTGCCTGCCATCCCTAAGGAAACTGTGCCCGTCACAGTTGCCCAAACCTTCCAGATTAGGAGAAACCTGCAAGACCCTTGAGCCCACCCCAACATTGGTGCCCGCTCTGTATGCAAATACAGTCTGAAACTCCCTAATCAACTACATCCAGGTATACAGCCAATTAAAATATCTAAGACAGAAGATTGAACCTGACATGAGCTTGGAACTCATTGGAAACCTTGATTAGGTTTTCAGGCATCTGTCCTCAGGGTTCTGTTCTGAAATACCAACTTATGATACAACATGTGGTCCCTGAGACACACAACAGAAAATCTCCTGTCCCTAGAAGAAAACCGTGCTCTTTGTCCTGTGTAAAACCCTCAGGGTAGGAGAATCCTGCATGGAACCTTACCCACCAGCACATTCTAAGATCTCCCTTGTAACAATGCAGCATTGTGGCCCATCTGCAAGAGACTCCATGTCAACTCAAGGCCTTGGTCCTTCGCCCCAGATCCACCAGAACTAACCTGCCATGTTCCTCAGCTGCAGTGGTCAATGGAGTTGTGCTTTCCAGGCAGCTGGAAAGTTCTGCTATCCAGACTTTCCACATGGGAGACCCTCCAGCAAACAAACCAGACTCCACCTGTCCAGTAGAAGGACACCTTACTGTTTGGAGCATCTCACAAGCCTCCTCGGCGAAAATCCTCCACAGCCTCTTGACACCACCCCTCCATTTGTGGGTCATCAAAATAGTAACACTAATGTGAGCAAACATCTGACAACCGCCTTACTCAGGTGATGGATATCTTGGAAAAGACGCTTCACATTGGAACTGCCTTCCGCTTGGCACTGAATTGAACCGTAGCTCTGTTTACAATTCCATCCTCACCCTATTGCTCCCCAACGCCTCTTGATATCGAATTCTGGAACCACAATGCAGCATTCTGCCTCATGCATAGAAAGAAGAAGTGCCTGCTGAGTCTGTCCAGAATCCCCACATGAGGATCAATCTGCTCAACTCTGGAAGGAATCCCGATTTATAGGCTGCTCTTGCCACTGGCATTGTGTCTGACAGAGCTTGAACCCCAAACCAGTGTCAGCCACCCAGAGAGAAGGTCCCTAATCCAGCATGTGAGATCGGCCATGGCCCAAGTCCGTCCTCTCTACCCATCCTCTACCCATTCTGGCACGTTTCCCCAGACTTTGCTGGAATCCTTCCAATGTGGGAACCTGAAGCACAATTGAGAACTACTCCTTCCCCATGGAAGGAAACCTGACTGTTGGGATGGGTGTCCAACCGTCAGAGTGGGAGCCAGGTACATGGCCAAAGTGACTACGCCCACTCCTTCAGTCCGCCCTGGGCACAAACAGGCATTGTGACCTTCAGCCTGAGCATGCTTTCAAACAAACCCTCTCAGTTGCACCACCATGATCCCGCATTGTACGCCTGGTACTTCCCTAGGCCAAAATCCTAACCCTTGGTGGGATTTTCCAGGCGCTGAGACCCGGAGCCCGTCTCTGGAATCCCTGTTTTGGGGCACCCCTAAGATGGAAAAGAGTACTTTTCCCTTCCCTGAAAAAAACCATCAAACTATGGGGAGTCGCCAGGATCCTTGGAGAAGAAAAATCTCCCATTGACGCAGGAGTCCACACCTGCATTCCGAGGCCATCCTGTACACACAATCCAGATAAAAAAGCCTGTGCTACCACCTTCAAGTCACCTTTACATTTCCAGACGAGCATTTCCAAGTCTACGCATTGGCCTGCGATCACCTTGCCAATAATAACCCTAACCCGAATTTATGTTTGCAGACTTCTCTCCCAAAAACATGCGTCACATGTCCTCCAGGATGGGGTCTCTGGGGCCAAACCAGGGGACTGTGCCTGCCATCCCCAAGGGAACTGTGCCCATCACAGTTGCCTATTCCTTCCAGATAAGGAGAAACCTGCAAGGCCCCTGAGCCCACCCCAATATAGGGGGCTTCTGTGGAAGCAAATGTGCATCTGAAAAACTGTGATCACCTACATCTAGGCAAACAGCCAAGTCAAAGGTGCTGAGTCAGAAGATTGAGACTGTCATGCCTGTAGGACTTCATTGGAACCCTAGATTAGGTTATCAGTCATCTGTCCTCTGGGGCCTGTTCTGAATACCAACTTATGGTACAAAAGGTGGTCCTTGTACCTCACAAAAGAACGTCTCCCATCCCTTGAAGAAAACCACGCTCTTCGACCTGTGCAAAACCCTCAGTGTAGGAGAATCCTGCACGGCACCTTAGCCACAAGCACATTCTAAGATCTCCCTGGTAACAAACCAGCATTGTGGCCCATCTGCAAGAGATTCCATGTCAACTCAAAGCCTTGGTCCTTTGCCCCAGAGCCACCAGAATGAACCTACCATGTTCCTCAGCTGCAATGGAGAATGGAGGTGTGCTTTGCAGGCATCCATGCCGAAGAGCTCTGCTACCCAAACTTTCCACATGGGGTACTGTGGAGCAAACAAACCAGACTCCATCTGTCCAGTAGAAGGAAACCTTGCTGTTTGGAGCATCTCACAAGCCTCAGCGGAGGAAATCCTCCATGGGCTTTTGATGCCACCCCTCCCTTTGTTGGTCATCATACATACAAACTCTAGGGTGAGCAAACTTCTGACATCCACCCTTACTCAGGTGCTGGATATCTCGAAAAAGACACTTCACATAGGAACTGCATTCCACTGGCACTGTATTGTACAGTAGCTTATGTTTACAAGTCCATCATCACCCTACTGCTCCCCAAGGCCTCTTGATATTGAATTCTGGAGCGGCAGTGCTTTTTGCCTCCTCCATAGAAAGGAAAAGTGCCTGCTGAGTCTGTCCAGAATCTCCACATGAGGATCAATCTGCTCGGCTCTCGAGGGAACCCCGATATATGGACTTCCCTGGCCACTAGTGTTGTGTCTGACAGAGCCTCAGCCCCGACCTAGTGTCAGTCACCCAGAGAGCAAGTCCCATATCTAGCATGTGGGACTGCCCATGACCCAAGTCAATCATCTCTACCCATCCTGGTATTCTGGCATCTTTCCCCAGAATTTGCTGAAATACTTCCAGTGGGGGAACCTGAAGCATATTTGAGTACTACTCCTTTCCCATGGAAGGAAAACTGCCTGTTGGGATGAGTGTCCAGCCCACAAAGTGGGAGCCCGTTGCATGGCCAATGTGACCACACCATTCCTGAGGGTTGCCCAGGTTACAAATAGGCATTGTAACCCTCACCTGAATATGCTTTCAAACAAACACTCTCAGTTCCACCACAAGGTTCCTGCATTGCAGGCCTGGTATGCCCCTAGGCCCAAATCCTAACTCTTGGTGGGATTTTCCAGGTGCCCAGACCCAGAGTCCGTCTCTGGAATCCCTGTTTTGGGGCGTCTCTAAGATGGAAAACAGCACTCTTATCTTCCCCGAAAAGGCCACCAAACTATGTGGAGCTGCCAGAATCCTTAGAGCCGAAAAGTCTCCCATGGACCCATGAGACCTCACCTGCATTCCGAGGCCATTCTGGACACACAATCCAGGTAGAAAAGTCTGTGCTACCATCTTCCAGTCACCCTAATTACAGTTCCTGTCGAGCTTCCCCCCAGGTCTATGCATTGGACCTGTGATCGCCTCTCGACTAACCTGAACCGGAATTTGTGTTTGCAGACTTCCCTCCCAAAACCATGGCTCACATGCCCTCCAGGATAGGGTCACTTCAGGTGCACCAAAAGACTGTGGCTGCTATCCCCAAGGAAACCGTGCCCATCACAGCTGCCCAAACCTTACAGATTAAGAGAAACCTGCAAGGCCCCTGAGCCCACCCCAATATTGGCAGCCGCTCTGGACACAAATGCACAGTCTAAAAAAACCTGATCCCGTCCATCCAGACAGAGAGCCACATCAATGGTCCTGAGTCAGAAGATTGAACCTGACATGCCCTTGGACCTCATTGGAACACTTGATTAGGTTGCCAGGCATCTGTCCTCAGGGGCCTATACTGGAATACCAATTTATGATACAACATGTGGTCCCTGATCCCCACAACAGAACATCTCCTGTCCCCAGAAGGAAACCGTGCTCTTCGACCTATGTTAAACCCTCAGGATAAGAGAATCCTACACAGCACCTTAGCCACAAGCACATTCTAAGACCAGCATTGTGACCCATCTGAAGGAGATTCCATGTTAACTCATCACCCTCGGTACTTCGCCCCAGAGCCAACAGAACAAACCTGCCATGTTCCTCATCTGCAATGATCAATGGAATTGTGCTCTCCAGGCAACCATGTCGGAGAGCTCTGCTATCCAGAATTTCAACATGGGGGACCCTGGAGCAAACAAACCAGATTCCACCTGTCCAGTAGAAGAAAACCTTGCTCTTTGGAGCATGTCACATGTCTCAGTGTGGAAAATTCTCCATGGCAATTGACACCACCCCTCCATTTGTCAGTCATCATAGACAAAAACTCCAGTGTGAGCAAGCATCTGACATCCGCCCTTACTCAGGTGTTGGATATCTCGATAAGACCCTGTACATTGGAATTGCCTTCCGCTTGGCACTGAATTTAACTGTAATTGTGTTTACAATTCCATCCTCACCCTAATTGTCCCCAAGCCCTCTTGATAGGGCATTCTCGAACCACAGTGCAGCATTGTGCCTGCCTCATAGAAAGAAGTAGTACCTGGTGAGTCTTCCCAGATACCCGGCATTAGGATCCACCTGCATGGCCCTCAACAACGCCCTAATATCATAGGCCACCATGGGCAGTAAAGCTCTGTCTGACATAGTCTGATCCACAACCTCCAGTCAGCCACCTAGACATTGGGCCCCATATCCTGCAAGTGAGACCTGCCGTGGCCCTAAACTGTCATCTCTGCTCAACCTGGTTATTCAGGCATCTGTCCCCAGAACTTAGCTCAAATCCCTGCTTATGGGGGAACCTGAAGCACAGGAGAACTCCTCCTTCCCAATGGTAGGAAATCTGGCCTGTGGAATCGGTGTCCAACCCTCAGAGTGGGAACCAGCTACATGGCCCTCGAGACCACGGTCACTCATGGGAGATGCCCTCGGCACAAAAAGGCATTGTGACCCTCAGCGTGAGCCTGCTTTCAAAAAATACCCCTCGTTAGCTGCACCAGGAGTCTGTAGAGCGGGCCTACCAGGTTGCTATTACCAAAACCTCTCCTGCATTGGTGTTTTCCAGGCACCGAGACCCAGAAACTGTCTCCGGAATCTCCCTTTTCCGGTTCCCCTGAGACTGAAAACAGCAGTCTTCTCGTCCCCCAGAGACACCTAACTCCTGGGGCTGGGCAGAATACCCAGAGACGAAGAATCTCCCATGGCCCCATAAAGCCACCCCTACATTTTGTGTCCGTCATGGACACAGAATCCAGACAAAATAGCCTTCACTACTGCCTCCACGACACCTTTAATTTCAGTACAATATGAGCTGCCCTCAGGGCCTGCAGATCAGGCCTGTGATCACCTCAGGCCTCACCCTAACCCTAGTTACCGTTTGCAGATTTCTGTCCCTAAACCCCAGGCCCACAGGCCCTCCAGGATGGGGACTCTGGTGCAACACCAGATGATTGTCCCAACACTCCCCTATTGCTCAAACCCTGAATATTATGAGCAAAGTAAAAGCCCCTGAGCCCATGTCAATTTCAAAGGATGCTCTGGACTGAAATGCGTATTCTGACACACAATGAGCACCTGCTTCCAGACAGACATCCAAGTAAAAGGTCTTGAGTGAGAAGATTTAACCTGACATGCCCCTAGGACTTCCTCGATACCCTGTCTTAGATTTTCAGATGCCAGTCCCCAGAGGACTGTTGTCAAATACCAATTTATATTCCAACATGTGGACCCTGAGCCACACTACAGAACCCCTCCTGTCCCCAGAAGGATACCTTGCTCTTGGTAGCTTTGTCCAAGATTCAGTGTGGGAGAATACTACATAGCCCCTGAGCACCCCAACATTCTAACATCTGCCTGGATAAAAACCAGCTTTGTGATCCCACAGCATGAAACTCCATGTCACTTCAAGGAGGAAGGAACTTTTCCCCAGAGCCAACAGATCGAACCTGCCATGTTCCTCAGCTGCAATGGTCAATGAAGGTGTGCTTTCCAGGCATCCATTCCGAAGAGCTCTGCTACCCAAACTTTCCATATGGGGTATGGTGGAGCAAAAGAACCAGATTCGCCCTGTCCAGCAGAAGGAATCCTTGCTGTTTGGAGCATCTCACAAGCCCCAGCATGGGAAATCCACCATGGCCTCATGACGCCACCATTTGAGCATTTGGTGGTCATCATAAACACAAACTCCAGCATGAGTAAACATCTGACATCTGCCTTTACTCAGGTGCTGGGTATCTTGAATCACCCACTATACACTGGAACTGCCTTCTGCTTGGCACTGAATTTAACTCCCTCTTGTGTTCACAATTCCATCCTCACCCTCCTGGTCCCCAAGCCCTCTTGATAGGGAATTCTGGAGCCACAACTCAGATTTCTGGATGCCCTCATAGAAAGAAGAATTGTGTGGTAAGACTGCCCAGAAACCCCACATGGGGATCCACCTGCATGGCCCTCGAAGGCACCCTAATATCATAGGCCGCCAAGAGCACTCAGGCTATGTCTGCCAGAGCCTGAGCCATGACCTATAATCTGGCATGCGGTCAGTGGGCCCCATACCTGCTGGTGGGACCTGCCTTGTCTCAAAGCCATCACATCTACTCAACCTTGAAATTCAGGCACTCTCCCCAGACCGTAGCTCAAATCCCTGAGTATGGGGAAACCTGATGCACAAGAGTACTCTTCCTTCATGATGGCAGGAAACCTGGCTGTTGAGATGGGTGTCCAACCCTCAGAGTGGGAACCAGCTGCATGGCCCATGAGACCACGGCAACTCTTGGTAGCCGCCCTGGGCACAAACAGACATTGTGACCCTCAGAGTGAGCCTGCTTTCAATAAAAGCCCCTTGGTAGCTAGACCAGGAGCCCCAAGCGTTCCTGCAATGTCCCTAGAGCCAAATGCTCACCCTCTTTTGTGTTTCATGGAGCACAGACCCCAAAACTGTCTCTGTAATTCCACATTTGTGTATTTCCTGAGACGGATAACAGCAATCTTCCCTTCCCCCAGAGACACCAAACTCTCAGGAGCTGGGCAGAATCCCCATAGATGAAGCATTTCCCATGGCCTCATGAATGCACCGGTAATGTTGGGGTCGATTCCACGTTAAAACATATTAACCCCCTAGGGCCTGCCTGGGCCTACTTAGCCATAGTGACTCCATGTTGCCTAGGTAGACATTTTGTTGTCTAGAAAAGCTACTGCTCTCGGTTCCAGGTAACTGTTACTAAAACACAACACCTAAAACAAGGTAACTGTTACTGAAACACACACCTAAAACAAGGTCAATTCCAGGTAACTATTACTAAAACACATACCTAAAACAAGGCCATTGGTAACTGTTACTAAAACACACAGGTAGGAGACATCCAATCAGCCAAAGCCACAAATGGTCAACAAATGCAGATGTCTGCGATTGTGCCCTATAAAAACTAGCCTGTAAGACCAAGGGGCGTCACTCTCTTCGGAGGCAGCCCTGGCCGGTCAGTCTGACTTCTAATGCTTGGCATAGAAAAAGGCTTTGCATAACTTTGTCTCAGTCTCGTTCCTTTGATAACATATCCAACATATGGGGGCTCATCCGGGATCAAACAATGATAACTGAGCCAGCATCAGAATTTCTGGGAAAAGCCTCCAGAGGTAAGATCTCCATATTCTGTGAGATATGGTCTGTATGGTTGTAGAGCTCCAGGGTATGGCCCCCCAGGGAGAAGCTGGATACAGCCATGCTCCCCAGGGCTGGAGTGGAAGTGGGGACGCCCCATCCCTCTTCTGGTGGATCGTCTGGGGGTCCGAGCCCCCCTAGACGGTCATCTGGGTCTGTAGGGGTCCTGGTAACCCCCGTCTGTAGGGGGCCGGGAAAACCCCCACCAGCGGGTGAGGGCCGCTGGGTCTGTGTGTCTTTGTCTTGTCTTTTTGTTTTCTGTTTTGTTACCCATTTCTAGGGGACCAAAAAAAAAAAAAATCCCCACTGGCGATTGTTTGTAGGGGACTGAGAAAATCCCCATCAGCGGCAGGTTCTGGGTAAGGGCCGCTGAGTCTAGGGTTGTCTGTGTCTTGTCTTTTTGTTGTCTATTGTGTTGTTTGTTGTGTTTGAAGAAATGGGAAAAGCAGAGAGTAAGGGGACTCTGACATTCATCTCTATGTTCCTCCTAATAGATGTGGGACTTCTCCCTTGCTCATTTCTTATGTTAATGGCTATAACTGGAGCCAACTGTGGTTGGTCTAACTCAAGACAGAGACCTTAAGGAATATTCCCAAGCAGATGCCAAAACTCCCTTTGTTTAGGGGAAGTTCCTTGCCTTCTCTGGCCTGACCTGGACTGCCTGCCCCACCCCTACTGGCGGGGCCTTCTTGCAGCACTTTGTTTGTTCTGTCTCCTCCTCCTGTTTCTGCACCAGCTCGGGTGCAGCCTGAATAACTGGCTTCTAGACCATCCTCGGTGCTTCCTGCACCTCGGCTCCTTCTCTCTTCACTGTCAAGAAACAAAAAGAGCACCCCCTGGACCTAACAACCCCACTCCAGATCTTCCCACTTGTGTCTCAGGTAAACATTAAAAATGGAGTGAGTCCAGGTGAAACGTAAATCAGAATTTAAACTAAATTGTTTGTTGGTTTAATTAAAATATACATGGCTTTAAAGTTACATCAGTAAATGTGAAACTTCAAAGTTTACTGAAGGTCAAATAAGCTCATGTTATTTGTTAAAATCTGTTAGCAAAAAAATAACTGAACTGATGATTAATTGTGTGTCTCAAAGTTTTAATGGGTAATCGTTAAAATAGCTTTCAAAGTCTTTAGTAACCTGAAACACTGAAGGTTTCCTTGGATGACAAATGGAATTAAATTTGTTGGACATCTAGGTCTTAACCAAGTGGGATAAAATACTAAAGCATTAATTATTGGAACCAGGTTTGTGCTTTTAACTTCTTACTGCAAAGAAACTAAAAAATATTTAAATGTTGGTAAACAAGTTTTGTGTTTAATTGATTCATAAATTTGCCATCTACAGAATTCTGTTGTAACTGTTCACAATTGGTTAATACTTAGCCATCATTAGAGACTTAAGTGTTTCTAGGAATAAAAAAAATTCTATTAACTGTAACTAAGACTGATGAAAGTAAAAAAAAATAACAACCTTATATGTAAAAAAATAGGAGATACATTTAAAAAAGGGAATAAAAACAATTTGTTAAAAATAAAAGGTAATTTTGTCCTAAATGAGATAATTATTTTTTAAAAATGGCTTGGGACAAAACCTAGATGCAAAAAAGTTATAAAAGTTTTTTGAAGAAAAATCTTCAAAAAATTTAGGTATGGTCAGGAAAGACTAAAATTAAAATGAATTTTAAAATGTAGCACATCAGAATAGTAAATCACATAAAATGACTCCATGTATTCTAGAATACCAAAAGAAAAACGCCATTAAGGTTTTATTAAAAGTTTTAATGTTATATAAAAAAACAGAGAAAAGGGAGTTGACTGATAACTAATAGTAAGTTTAGAAAAATTGTACACACAAAAAAGAGGGCTTAAGACAGTAAGTAGTTTTGTCTTAAAATAAAAATATCTCGTTTCCTCAGAACATGAAAAGAAATAAAAACTAAACTTGAGCGTATTTTGTAAGTCATAAAGGCTTGGGGAAAGTGACTTTATTTGCTTTGGTTTATAGGTTTAAAAGAGAACAATGAAATATGTTGGAAATTTAACCATATTATATCAGTTTTGATGGATGTATTCACAAGGAAAAAAAAGGTTTTCTTAGATTAATTGATCTACTGTTAAGGAGAGAATATAAATGATTTTCTCTTTGTCAGACCAGAAAAATCAGTTTCTATATTTTGTTCTATCCATAATCCTGTGTAAGCATGTGCTTTAAAACTTAAATTTCAGCAATTATAAGCAAGATTTAAACTGTAAACGAGATGTCTTTGACTCATAAGGCTTTTCCTTGGTATGCTAATTACTCAAAAAGTACTGCTAAACCAATGCTAAACCTTGGGTTACATATGGATAAATGATATAACTATTATAGAAATTCTATGCATTTCCTAAAATTTTAACCTTTTGATAAGGTCATCACTTGATATTGTAATTATTGAAATATTATGTGTCACAGAAGTAACTTGATTTTCTTGCCAGTTAAACTGTAAAACCATACCTATTCTGAATTTTTGTCATTTATAATTGTTTTAATTCTCTTATAAAATAAATTCTGCCTTGAAGAAAATTCATATGGGAGACTTCCAGGACAAATACAGGTCTTTGATATGTTGAAATCCTGAAATTGAAATGGATAAAAATTTCCAGAGCTTACTAAAACTACATTCAAACTAAACCAGAATTAATAACATGGGACCTCAATCCCCGGCAAATAAAGAACTACTGCCCAAAGGAACCCCCTGACTGAAACCCAAACTCTGATAAAGGTAAGAAGAGTCTATGTTTCTACTTCCAGGCTCTGCTGGGAGGCCTCCATGTGACTGCAAGGAGACCCATAAATTTATCTAAAATTAGTGTGGTGACTCAAGATAAGGATAAGTCTCCAGGGGCTTTTCTAGGAAGGCTTATAGAAGCCAATAAAATATATAGCCTGATCGACCCTGAGGCACCCAAAAATCAGAGGGCAATAAATCTTGCCCTTGCTAGTCAGTCAGCCCCAGATATAAGGAGAAAACTTCAAAAATTGAAGAATTTAAAGGAAAGAATTTGACTGAGTTAGTGGGAATAGCAGAAAAGGTGTTTAACAACAGAGATACACAAGAAGATAAAAAACAGACTAGAAAAATAGTTAAAGTTTTGGCATTAATTGAGATGGGGAGAAAACAAAGGAAAAGAGGTCAATGGAAAGGAAAAAGGCAGGTAAAAAATGGTCAGTGGAAAGAAAAGCCTAATTATAGAAAAAAACTGATGAGAAGTCTTAGCTTCAAATCAATGTACTTACTGCAAGGAAAGAGGACACTGGGACAAAGAGAGTGCCCCAAAAAAAGACGGCAATGCTGGCCACCAGAGACTAAAGGGACCATGGTTCAGAGCCCCTCCCCAAACCTCAGGTAAAAACTCAGGTGGAGGGAAATCAATTGATTTTTTGATGGACATGGGAGCCCAATTTTTATCATTACTAGAATCTATGAGAAAACGATCTGAAGAGGAAGTCTGGGTACATGGGGAAAATGGCACAAAAGGACATAAATAAACAACAGAAAAGACCTTAAATTTGGCCTACAACTGTTCGCATCAGTACTCCCTCCCCTGGGAAACAAGGAAAGGGATCTCCATAAAACACACCTTTGCCTCCAATCAAAAGGCTGAAACTGGGGAGTACCGACCCATTCAGGACTTGTGGAAAGTTAACAAATGGATTAAAGATATCCACCCGATGGTGCCTAACCCCTATACGCTACTCTCCCTCCTGAGCCCCAAGAGAACCATGTATACTGTCTTAGATCTCAAGAATACAAGAGAGTCTCAGCCCCTCTTTGCTTTTGAATGGTGCAACCCACAGAAAGTGTTCCAAGTCCAGCTCACCTGGATAAGAACAAACGGCCGAGTGATGGGGTATAAGGTCCTCCTCTTCAATGAACTGAAAGTGACTTTCCGGTTCCTGGTGGTGCTGAATCCAGCCATGTTGCTGCCAGAGGAGCTAACTGACCACAGTACTTGCTAATAGCCGCTGAGGACTATAAGTCATGCTTGCGGGGGACAAGCCACTTATTTAGGCTTTGATCTCCAAGAAGGAGTGCGTTCACTGTCTGAATCCAGGAAACAGGTAACCAATGGATACCCCCGCCCCACCCATACTACTGTGGGGAGATACTAACCCAGGTCACAGGAATAAGGCCGGATCTCAGAGACACTCCCCTCCCGGATGTGGAGATGACTTTGTTCACAGACGGGGCTAGCTACATGGCGAATGAAAAGAGGTATGCGGGGGCTGTGATGGTTTCTCCTGAGCAGGAACTCTAAAAAGCGGCCCTGCCACACATCTCTAGGAACACCAGGTATGTCTTTGCTACTCTCCATATATGGGGCTATTTATTTAAAAAGGGGCTTATTAACAGAAAAAAAAAATTTAAAAACAAAGAAAAAAAATACTAGCTCTCCTCCAGACTATATGGGACTCGAATGGTGGCCGTTATGCACTGCCTGGGACACCAAAAGGGGACTGATCTTGTTTCAAAAGGAAACTAATTAGCAGATCAAACAGCAAAGCAAGTAGCCAGAAAAATGACTCAAAAACTGGTTACACTCCCGACTCCAGCCCTACCAGAAAAACTGGATTATTCAGAGGAAGATTTAAAATATTTACAAAAATGTACTTAATTAGGCCATAAAGGGGACTGGGCTAAGACTGGGACAGAAACGTTAATTCTCCCTCAAAGACTAGGAAAAAAATTAGTAAACCAAATACATCAGGGCACTCATTTAGGGACACGGAAACTTAAAAAAACTCATGGGCAAGCAATTTCAGGTATCTAAATTAGGGCATAAATGGCTCAGGATATAGTTAATAGATGTGCTCAATGTCAGGCAGTAAAAGCAGAAAAACTAGGAAAAAAAAAGAAAGAAAAAGAGGTAGGAACCAGGAATTTATTGGGAAGTAGATTTTACAGAGATAAAACAGGAATAGTAGCCAAAAACTACTAAAAAAATAATAATTCCTAGGTTTGGGTTGCCTCTCACGATTGGGTCAGACAACGGCCCAGCATTTGTGAGTTCAGTCTCACCGGCATTGGCCAAGGCTGTGGGCACTGATTGAAAGCTACACTGTGCCTACTGACTCCAGAGTTCCAGACAGGTTCGGGTCAGACAACGGTCCAGCATTTGTCAGTTCAGTCTCACCGGCATTGGCCAAGGCTGTGGGCACTGATTGAAAACTACACTGTGCCTACTGACTCCAGAGTTCCAGACAGGTAAAGAGGATGAGCCGGACTCTTAAAATACCTTGACAGAGTTAATTATAAAAACTGGTGGTGGATGGATGTATCTCCTTCCCTTCGCCCTCCTTCGGGCGCGATGTACACCCTACTTAAACAAGGTTACCGCATTTAAAATAATGTTTGAGAGACCCCCTCCACTCTGCTTATGGCTACAAAAGGTTACCCTAACAAAAATGACTGATCAGTCTGTATTCCAGTCACTACAGGCACTACAGTATGTCTTAAAAAGAGCCCATGCAGAGATCCAGACTGCCTACACTTAGATGGAGACAAAGATGGAACAACATCCTTACCACCCCAAAGACTTGGTTTGGATATGCCGCCACTGAGTGAAAAACTTGGAGTATCATTGAAAGGGAGCATTTACTGTCATCCTATAGAGGACCCGAGGGATTCCAACATCTTGCTGCAGAAATAAAATGGACAAAACCTGCGGTTCCCATCCTAATTTCAACACTACCTGATTCTTTAAAAAGTCAAAGAATTGACTAATCTCAAAAGAAAAGTGGGGGATGTTGGGGTTGATTCCATGTTAAAACATGTTAAGCCCCTAGGGCCTGCCTGGGCCTACTTAGCCATAGTGACTCCATGTTGCCTAGGTAGACATTTTGTTGTCTAGAAAAGCTACTGCACTTGGTTCCAGGTAACTGTTACTAAAACACAACACCTAAAACAAGGTAACTGTTACTAAAACACACCCCTAAAACAAGGCCAATTCCAGGTAACTATTACTAAAACACAACACCTAAAACAAGGCCATTGGTAACTGTTACTAAAACACACAGGTAGGAGACATCCAATCAGCCAAAGCCACAAATGGTCAACAAATGCAGATGTCTGCGATTGTGCCCTATAAAAACTAGCCTGTAAGACCAAGGGGTGTCGCTCTCTTCAGAGGCGGCCCTGGCTGGTCAGTCTGACTTCTAATGCTTGGCATAGAATAAAGCTTTAAATAACTTTCACTTTATCTCCGCCTCATTTCCCTGGCCGGTGAGTCTAACTTCTAATGATTGGCATAGAATAAGGCTTTGCATAACTTTGTCTCAGTCTCGTTCCTTTGATAACGGACCCAACGGTACAATTTGTGACTCTCCTGGAAATACAATCCCAACAGAAAAGCCAGCACAACCACCTCCAAGACAACATAATTTCAGTAAACTATGCACTGCCCTCAGGGCCTGCATATTGGGCCTGTGATCACCTCGGCCCTCACCCTAACCCTAGTACATGTTTGCAGATTGCTGTAACCAAAGCCCTGGCCCACATGCCCTCCAGGATGGGGACTCTGGAGCCACACCAGACAACTCTGCCTAACTTCCCGAAGGAAACTCTGGCCCTCACTGTTGCCCAAATCCTGAAGATTAGGAGCAATGTAAAAAGTCCCTGAGGCAACCACAATTGCGAGGAAATCTCTGGAACGAAATATGCATTCTGGCACCATGAGTACCTGGCTCCAGGCAGACATCCATATCAAAGGTCCTGAGTCAGAAGATTGAAATTGACATGACCCTAGGACTTCATCAATACCATAGATTAGATCTTCAGGCGTCTGTCCCCAGAGGCCTTTTCTCCAATTCCAACTTATATCCCAACATGTGTTCCATGAGCCACACAACAGAACCCCTCCTGTCCCCACTAGGATAGCTTGCACTTGGTAGCTTTGTCCAAGACTCAGTGTAGGAGAATCCTGCATGGCCCCTGACCACCCCAACATCTAATGTCTCACTGGATAGAAACCATCATTATGATCCAGCACCATTAAACTCCATATCAACTCAGGCCACTTGGAACATCGGCCCAGAGTCACCAGAATGAAACTTCCATGCTCCTCAGCTGCAATGGTCAATGAAGGTGTGCTTTCCAGGCATCCATTTTAGAGAGCTCTACTACCCAAACTTTCCATATGGGGACACTGGAGCAAACAAACCAGAATCCCCCTGTCAAGTACAAGGAAACCTTGCTGTTTGGAGCATCTCTAAAGCCACAGCATGGGAAATACTCCATGGCCTCGTTACACGACCCCTCCATTTGGCAGTCATCATAGACACAGAGTCCAGTGTGGGTATCTCCAGTGCTGGATATCTTGACAAGCCGCTGCACACTGGAACTGCCTTCCACTTGTCACTGAATTGAATCATAGCTTGTGTTTACAATTCCATCCTCAACCTCCTTTTGCACATGCTCTCTTGATAGGGAATTCTTGAGCAACAACACAGCATTCTGCCTGTCCCACAGAAGAAGAAGTGTCTGGTGAATCTGCACAGAATAACCACATGAGGATCCACCTGCATGGCCCTCGACAGCATCCTTATATCATAGGCCACCATGGGAACTGAGGATCTGTCTGACACAGCCTGGGCCACGATCTCCAGACAGCCCCTTAGACAGTGGACCCCGTATCCTGCAGGAAGGACCTGCCATGGAATGAAGCCGTCATATCTACTCAACCTGGATATGCAGGCATCTTTCCCCAGACTGTAGCTCATTTCCCTGCGTATGGGGGAACCTGAAGCCCAGGTGTACTCCTCCTTCCCAATGAGAGGAAACCTGGCTGGTGAGATGGGTATCCATCCCTCAGAGTGGAGCCAGCTGCATGGTCCATAAGACCACGGTCACTCATGGGAGCCGCCCTGAGCACAACAAGCGTTGTGACCCTCAGAATGAGCCTGCTTTCAAACAAACTCCCTCAGTAGCTGGGCTAGGAGCCCACAGAGCGTGTCTCCCAGGTTTCTAGGGCCAAATACTCATTGTCTTTCATTATTTCCAAGCTCCTACCCAGAACCCATCTCTGGTATCCCTCTTTTGGGGGTCTCCTGAGACCGAAAACAGCAGTCTTCCCTTCCCCAGAGAAACCAAACTCTTGAAATCCGAGCAGAATCCCCTGAGATGAAGAATCTCCCATGTACCCATGAAGACTCCTCTATGTTTTGTGGCCATCCTGGACACACATTCAGAAAAAAAGCCTGTGCTACCGCCTCCATGACATCTTAATTTCAGTACACTATGAGCTGCAATCACGGCCTGCAGATCGGGCCTGTGATCACCTCGGCCCTCACCCTAACCCAGGTTCGCATTAGCAGATTTCTGTCCCCAAAGCCCTGGCCCGAATGCCCTCCAGGATGGGGCCTCTGGTGCCAAAACAAAGAGTGAGCGTACCCTCCCGATGGATACTCTGTCCTTCACTGTTGCCCAAACCGTGAAGATTAGGAGCAAAGTACAAAACAATTGAGCCAACCTAAATTTCAAAGAAAGCTCTGGACCCAAATGTATGCTCCGACACTATGAACACCTGCCTCCAGGCAGACATCTAAGTCAAAGGCCGTGAATCAGAAGATTAAACCTGACATGCCTCTAGGACATCATCGATACCCTAGTTTATGTTTTCAGGCGCCTGTCCCCAGAAGCCTGTTCAACAATACCAACTTATATTCCAACAAGTGGTCACTGAGCCACACAATAGAACCAAACCTGTCCCCAGAAGGATACCTTACTCTTGGTAGCTGTGTCCAAGACACAGTGTAGGAGAATCCTGCATGGACTCCTGACTACACCAACATTCTAACGTCTCCATGGATAGCAACCAGCATTGTAATCCAACAGCATGAAAATCCATGTCAATTCAGGCCACTTGGAACTTCGCTCCAGAGCCACCATATCGAACCTGCCATGTTCCTCAGCTTCAATGATCAATGGAGTTGTGCTTTCCAGGCATCCATATGGGAGAGCTCTTCTTCCCTAACTTTCCATATGGGAGACCCTGGAGCAAACAAACCACACTCCCCCTGTCCAGTACAAGGACACCATGCTGTTTGGAGCATCTCAAAAGCCCCAGTTTGGCAAGTCCTCTATAGCCTCTTGATGCCACCCCTCCATATGGCGGTCATAGAGACACAAACTCCAGGGTGAGCACACATCTGACATCCGCCCTTACTCAGGAACAGTATATTTCGAATAAGACACTGCACCCTGGAACTGCCTTTTGCTTGGCAATGAATGACCATAGCTTATGTTTACAATTCTATCCACACCATCCTGGTCACCAAACCCTCTTGATATGGATTTCCAGAGCCACGATGCAAAATTTGCCTGTCCAACAGAAAGAAGAAGTGCCTGGTGAGTCTGCCCAGATACCCTACATGAGGATCCACCAGCATGGCCCCTGACAGCACCCTAATGTCTTAGGCCGCCATGGGCACTCAGGCTCTGTCTGACACAGCCTGAGCCACGACTTCTAGTCAGCCATGCATACAGTGGGCCCCATATCCAGGAGGTGGGACCTACCATTGCTCAAAGCCATCACATATACTCAACCTGGGTATTCAGGCATCTCTCCCCAGACCGTAGCTCAAATCACTTCCTATGGGGGAACCTGAATCACAGGAGTATTCCTCCTTCCAAATGGCAGGAAACCTGGCTGTTGAGATGGGTGTCCAACCCTCAGAATGGGAACCAGCTGAATGGCCCATGAGACTACGGTCACTCATGGGAGCCTCCTTGGGCACAAAGAGGCATTGTGACCCTCAGCATGATCCTGCTTTCAAACAACCCTCCTTGGTAGCTGGACCAGGAGCCCACAGAACGGGACTTCCATATCCCTAGGGCCATATCCTCACCTGCGTTCATCTTTTCCAGTCATCCACACCCAGAACCTGTCTCTCAAATCCCTCTTTTGGGGGTCTCCTGAGACGGAAAATAGTCTTCCCTTCTCCCAGAGACAGAAACTCTTGGGATCTGGGCAAAATCCCCAGAGACGAAGAATCTCCCATGGCACCATAAAGACTACCCTACATTTTGCGACTGTCATAGACACACAATCCAGACAGAAAAGCCTGCCCTACCGCCACATGACACCTTAATTTCAGTACTCTATGAGCTGCGCACAGGCCCTGCAGATTGGGCCTGTAATCGCCATGGCTTTTACCCTAACCTTAGTTTGCTTCTGCAGATTTCAGTACCCAAAGCACTGGCCCACATGCCCCCAGGATGAGGCTTCTGGAGCCACACCAGCGACTGTCTCTATGTTCCCAAAGGAAATTCTTCCCTTCACGGTTGCCCAAACACTGACGATTAGGAGCATAGTACAAAGTCCCTGAACCCAGCTCAATTTTGAAGAACGCCCTTGCCCTAATGCACATTCTGACACACAATGAGCACCTGCCTCCAGGCAGACACCCAAAGTCAAAGACCCTGAGTCAGAAGATTGAAACTGACATGCCTCTAGGACTTCATCAATACCCTTGTTGAGATTTTCAGGTACCTGTCCCCAAGGCCTTTTCTCCAAAACCAACTTATATTCCAACATATGGTCCCTGCGCCACACTACGGAACCACTCCTGTCCACAGAAGCATTCCTTGTTCTTGGTAGCCAAGACTCAGTGTAAGAGAAACCTGCATGGCTCCTGACCACCCCAACATTCTAACATTTCCCTGGATACCAACCAGCATTGTGATCCAACAGCATGAAACTCCATGTCAACTCAGGCCGCTTGGAACTTCGCCCCAGAGGCACCATATCGACCCTGTCATGTTCCTCAGCTACAATGGTCAATGGAGTTGTGCTTTCCAGGCATCCAAGACAGAGAGCTCGGCTCCTCAAAGTTTCCATATGGGGGATGCTGGAGCAAACAAACCAGACTCCCCTTGTCCAATAGAAGGAAATCTTGCTGTTTGGAACATCTCACAATCCCCAGGGTGGTAAATCCTCCATGGCCTCATGACGTCCCCCCCCAATTGGCAGTAATCATAGACACGGACTCCAATGTGAGCAAACATATGACATCCACCCTTACTCAGGTGCTGGATATCTCAAATTAGCCGCTGCACACTGGAATTGCCTTCCGCTTGTCACTGAATTGAACCATAGCTTGTGTTTACAATTCCATCATCACCCTCCTTTTGCACATGCCCTCTTGATAGGGAATTCTTGAGCCACAACACAGCATTATACCTGCCTCACAGAAGAAGAAGTGTCTGGTGAGTCTGCACAGAAAAACCACATGAGGATCCACCTGCATGGCCCTTGACGGCACCCTAATATCATAGGCCACCATGGGCACTGAGGCTCTGTCTGACACAGCCTGGGCCACGATCTCCAGGCAGCCACTTAGACAGTGGACCCCATATTCTGCAGGAGGGACCTGCCATGGAACGAAGCCATCACATCTACTCAACCTGGATATTCAGGCATCTTTCCCCAGACCATAGCTCATTTCCCTGCCTATGGGGGTACCTGAAGCCCAGGTATACTCCTCCTTCCCGATGATAGGAAACCTGGCTGATGAGATTGGAGTCCAGCCCGCAGAGTGGAACCAGCTGCATGGGCCATAAGACCATGGTTACACATGAGAGCCACCCTGGGCACAAACAAGCTTTGTGACCTTCAGCATGAGCCTGCTTTCAAACAAACCCCCTCAGTAGCTGGGCCAGGAGCCCGCAGGGCAGGCCACCCATGTTCCTAGGGCCAAATCCTCACCGTCCTTCATTATTTCCAAGCTCCCATCCAGTACCCCTCCCTGGTATCCCTCCTTTGGGGGTCCCCTGAAACCGAAAACAACAGTCTTCCTTTCCCCCAGTGAAACTAAACTCTTGGTATCCGAGCAGAATCCCCTGAGATGAAGAATCTCCCATGGCCCATAATCCACCCTTACATTTTGCGACCATCCTGAACACACAATCCAGACAGAAAAGCCTGTGCTACTACCTCCATGACACCTTAATTTCAGTACAATATGAGCTGCACTCAGGGACTGCAGATCGGGCCTGTGATTACCTCGGCCCTCACCCTAACCCTAGTTCGTGTTTGCAGATTTCTGTCCCCAAAGCCCTGACTCACTTGCCCTCAGGAAGGGGACTCTGGAGCCACACCGGACGACTGTGCCTATCCTCCCGAAGGAAACTCTGCCCTTCACTGTTGTCCAAGCCCTGAATATTAGGAGCAAAATGCAAAGCCCCTGAGCCCACCTCCATTTTGAAGAACGTTCTGGAACCAAATGCGCATTCTGACGCACAATGAACACCTGCCTCCAAACAGACATTAATGTCAAAGGCCCTGAGTCAGAAGATTGAACCTGACATTCCTCTCAGACTTCATCGATACAAAGCTTAGGTTTTCAGATGCCTGTCCACAGGGGCCTGTTCCCCAGTGAAAGATCCTGGAGCCGCACCCAAGAATCAAACAGCACGCCTCCACTGGATGCAAATTGCAAGAGGTTTATTGGTTACACAGGCGCCTGCGGACGCATCAGCCTTTGTGGGCTGAGCGTGCCGGGCTAAGTTGGGGAGCAGATTATATAGGGCAAGGTTGGGGTGGTGGGAAGCGAGTTTACAGAAGCAGATGCTTGGTTACAGGAATCTGATTGGTTAACCTAAATCAAGCATTGTTAGGCACTGTAACGGTTTGTTCTGGTGGGAAGCGGTGGCGGGAAGTGATTCTACAGAAGCATATATGCATGGTTACAGGAGTCTAATTAATCAATTTGATTCAGGCATGATTGGGCGTTGGGGTCAGCGTGTTCTGGCGGTTCCTTGGGACAGCACTCTGAAAAGTCCCGGTACATTTCGTTTCTCATTTTTCTCTCCTTTGACAGACCGGGTGACCACAGACAATGTGTTGCCATCAGGCTATGGGGACAATAGGTTGCTAAAACAAACCTTACCAAGGAGGAAGGGGGTCTTTCACCCAGTACCAACTTATATTCCAACATGTGGTCCCTGAGCCACACTAAAGAACCCCTCCTGTCCCCAGTAGGATACATTGCTCTTGGTTTCTGTGTCCCAGATACAGTGTAGGAGAATCCTGCATGGCCCTCTGACCAATCAACATTCTAATTTCTCCATGAATACCAACCAGCATTGTGATCCAACAGCATGAACCTCAATGTCAACTCAGACTGCTTGGAACTTATCCCCAGAACCACCAAATCGAACCGACCATGTTACTCAGCTGAAATGGACCATGGAGGTGTGCTTTCCAGGCACCCATCCAGGTGAATTCTACTACCTAAATGATCACATGGGGGACCCTGGAGCAAACAAACCAGACTCCACCTGTCCAGTAGAAGGAAACCTTGCTGTTTGGAGCATCTCACAAGCCCCAACGTTGGTAATCCTCCATGGCCTTTTGAAGCCACCTCTCCATTTGTCAGTCATCATAGACACAGACTCAAGTGTGAGCAAACATCTGACATCTTCCCTTTCTCAGGTGCTGGATATCTCACAGAATCCACTGCAGATGGGCACAGCCTTTCACTTGGCACTGAATTTAACCATAGCTTGTATTTACAATTCCATTCTCACCCAATTGGTCCCCAAGCCCTCTGGATATGGAATTGCAGAGTCACAACACGCTATTCTGCCTTCCCCATAGAAAGAAGTAGTGCCTGGAATGTCTGCCCAGAAAACCCACATGACAATCAATCTGCGAGTCCCTCAAGGGTACCCCGATTTATAGGCTGCCCTGGCCTCTCATACAGTGTCTGTCAGAGTCTGAGCCCTTACCTACTGTCAGCAACCCAGAGAGCGGGACCCATATCTAGCATGTGGGAGTGAACATGGCCTTACTCCATCATCTCTACTCATCCTTGGTATTCAGGTATCTGTCTTCAAACCTTTGCTGGAATCCCTGCCAATGGGGGAACCTGAAGCACAACAGAGAACTCTACCTTTTCCATGGCAGGAACCTAACTGTTGGGGTGTGTATCCAACTCACAAAGTTGGAGCCAGCTGCATGGGCAATGAGACCACAACCACACATGAGGGCCGCCTAGGGCCCAAACAGGCATTGTGACCCTCAACCTGAGCATGCTTTCAAACAAGCCCTCTCAGTTGCACCACCAGGATCCCGCTTAGTAGGCCAGGGACTCCCCTAGGCCCATATCCTAACCCTTGGTGGGATATTCCAAGCATTCAGACCCAGAGCCCATCTCTGGAATCCCTGTTTTGGGGCACCCCTAAGATGGAAAACAGCACTATTCCCTTCCCCGAAAAACCCACCAAATTATTGGGAGATGCCAGGATCCTTAGAGAGCAAAATCTCCGATGGATTCATGGGACCACACCTGCATTCCGAGGCCTTCCTGGATACAGAATCCATATATAAAAGCCTGTGCTACAGCCTATGCATCGCATCGCCCTAATTACAGTTCCTGATGAAATGGCCTCCAGGTCTACGCTTTGGGATTGCGATCACCTCGCCATTATCCCTAACCTGAGTTTGTGTTGAGCCATAACCATGGCTAACATGCCCTCCAGGGTGGGGTCTTGGAATAACACCACAGCACTGTGCATGCCATCCCCTAGAAAACTGTACATGTCACAGTTTCCCAACCCCCCAGATTAGGAGAAACCTGCAAATCCCCATAGCACACCACAATATTGGAGGCCGCTCTGGACAAAAATGCACAGTCTGAAACACTCTGATCACCTACATCTAGGCAGACACCCAAGTCACCTATCCTGCGTCTCAAGATTTAACCTGACATGCCCTTAGGACTTCATTGGAATCCTAGATTAGGTTTTCAGGCATCTGTCCTCAGAGGCCTGTTCTAGAATATGAACTTATGATACAACATGTGGTCCCTGAGCCACACAACACTACATCTCCTGTCCCCAGAAGTGGACACAGCCCTTCAACCTTTGTTAAACCCTAAGGGTAGGAGAATCCTACATGGTACCTTAGCTACCAGCACATTCTAAGATCTCCCTGGTAACAAACCAGCATTGTGACCCATCTGCAAGAGATTCAATGTCAACTCAAGGCCTTGTTACTTCGCCACAGAGCCACCAGAAAGAACCTGCCATGTTCCTCAGCTGCAATGGTCATTCGGGGTGTGCTTTCCAGGCATCGCGGAAGAGCTCTAATATCCATACTTTCCATGTGGGGGACTCTGGAGCAAACAAACCAGACTCCATCTGTCAGTAGAAAGAAACAACCTTGCTGTTTGGAGCATCTCACAAGCATCAGCGTGGGGAATCCTCCATGGCATCTTGACGCCACCTCTCCATTTGTCGGTCATCATAGACACAACCTACAGTGTGAGCAAAGATCATTCATCCGCCCTTATTCAGGTGCTGGATATCTCGTTCGTTGGCCATCATAGATACAAACTCAAGTGTGAGCAGACATCTGACCTCCCCCATACTCAGGTGCTGGAGATCTCAAATAAAAAACACTGCACATTGGAACAGAAATATGCTTGGCACTGATCGTAAGTGTAGCTTGTCTATTCAGACTTCTGTCTTCACACTCCTCACCTGTAAGCCCTCCATATTGGGAATTTGGGAGCCACAATGCAGCCTTCTGCCTTCCCACAAGAAAGAAGACGTGCCCTATGGATCTGGGCAGAAAATCCGCATGAGGATCCACCTGCATGGCCCTCTATGGCACCCCAATATGGTAGGTCACCCTGTGCACTAATGCTCTGTCTGACACAGCCTGAGCCCCGAACACCTGGCAGCCACACAGATAGTGGCCCCATATCCTACAGGTGTGAGCTGCCTTGACCTGAGTCTTTCATCTCGAACCAACCTGGGTATTCAGGTACCTATTCCAGAAAATAGCTCAAATTCCTGCCCATGTGGGACCCTGAAGCACAAAAGGGTACTCCTCCTTCCCCATGGCAGGAAAAGTAAATGTTGAGATGGTTGTCCAACCCACAGATTGGGATCCAAGCTCATGGAAGAAGAAACAGCGCCCACTCAGGATGGGGAGCTGGGCACAAACATTCATTGTGACCCTCACCCTGAGACCCATTTCCAACAAGACCCCGTGGGAGCTGGACGAGGACCCCACAGAACAGGCCTGTCAGGCCTCTAGGTCCAAATTCTAAGCCTTGGTGGGGTTACCCAGGCACCAGGACCCAGAACCCATCTCTGGAATCCATGCTTTGACAGGAACCCTGACACGGTAAAACGTGGTCTCTCCTTTCCTAGTAAGACACCATACTCTTGGGTGCTGGGCAGAAACCCCAGATAGGAAGAAACTCCCATGGGCACATGAGGACACCCATCCATTCCGTGGCCATCCTAGACACAATGCAGACAGAAAAGCCTGTGCTCCTGCCGCCCAGCTGACCGAATTTCAAATCAGAGGAGCAGCCCTCAGGGTCTGCAGATCGGGCCTGCCATCACCTCGCCCCTAACTCGCACCCGATTTTGTGTCTGAAGATTTTGGTCCCAGATCCCTGAACCACATGCCCTCCAGGATGGGGACTCCAGAACCACAGCACATCACTGGGCCTATTCTCCAGAGGAAACCCTGCCCATCTCAGTTGCCCAAACCCTCCACATTTGGATAAACCTTCAAGGTCCCTGAGCTCACCCCAATTTCATAGGCCACTCTCGAAAAAAATGCACTGTCTGACACTGCCTCAGCACCTACCTCCAGGAAGACACCCAGGTCAATGGCGCTGAATCCAAAGATTAAATGTGCCATGCCCCTAGGACCTCCTCAGAACCCTAGCTTAGATTTTCAGGCCTCTGTCCCCAGAGGCCTGTTATGGAAAACAATATATGGTCTAACCTGTGGTCCGTGAGCCATACAAGAGAACCCCTCCTGTGCCGAGAAGGAAAGCTTTCTCATGAGAACTGGGTCTAACCCTTAGGATAGAAGAATCCAGCATGGCCCCAGGGCCTCTGCCACATTCTAAGGTCTCCCTGGACACGAAGCAGCATTGGGACCCATTAAACTGAGAACTTCCGTCAACTCAGATCACTTGGAACTTGGAACCAGAGACAGCAGGTCAAGCCTGCCCTGTTCCTCGGCTGTAATGGAAACGAGAGGTGGGCTTCCCAGACGTCCATTCAGAGACCTGCGCTATCGAATCTTCCATATGTGGGAAACTGGAGCCCTCTAAGCAGACTTCCCCTGTCCTGCAGTACGACACCTTGCTGTTTGGAGCAGCTCACAAGCTCCAGCTTGGGAAAACCACCAAGGCTTCATGAGAAAATCCCACCATTCATTGGCAATCATGGATACAAACTCCAACGTGAGCAGGCATCTGACCGTTGACCATACTCAGGTGCTGGAGATCTTAAAACCACCACTGTAAATTGGAACGGCCATGTGCTCGGCACTGAGCTTAACCATATCTTGTGTTTTCAGGCTTCTGTCTTCACAGTCCTCACCAGCAAGCTCTCCATATTGGGAAAACTGGAGCCACAACGCAGCCTACTGCCTACCCATCAGAAAGAAGAAGTGCCCTATGGGTCTGCGCAGAAACCCCACATGAGGATTCAGTTGCACAACTCTCAACAACCCCCCAATATCATAGGGCGCCCTGTGCCCGAATGCTCTGTCTGACACAGCTCGAGCCCTGACCTCTGGTCAGCCACCCAGACAGCAGGCCCCATATCTGGCAGGTGGGTCCTGCCTTGGCCCGAGGCGGTCATCTTAAAGCAACCTGGGTAATCAGGTCTCTGACCCAGAACTTAGCTCAAATGCCTGTCCATAGTGGACCCTGAAGCAGAAATGAGTACTACTCCTTCCCCATGGCAGGAAAACTGAATGTTGAGATGACAGTCCAACCCTCAGAGTGGGAGCTAGGTGCAAGGCCCATAAGACCACGCCAAATCAGGATGGGCAGCTGGGCACAAACAGGTATTGTGACCCTCATGCTAAGACCCTTTACAACAAGCCCCCTCGTGAGCTGGGCCAGGAGCCCACAGAGTGGGCCTGTCAAGCACCTAGGCCCAAATCCTAAGCCTTGTTGGGGTTATCCAGGTGTCTGGACCCAGAACCAATCTCTGGAATGCCTGTTTGGACAGGACCCCTGAGATGGAAAACCACACTCTCCCCTTCTCCAAGCAAGACACCAAACTCTGGGGTGCCAGGCAGAATCCCCAGTAAGGTAGAATCTCCCGTGGATCCATGAGGCCACCCCTCCATTCCATGGCCATCCTAGACACAATATCCAGACAGAAAAGCCTGTGCTCCTGCCTCCCAGCTGTCCGAATTTGAAATCCCGAGCAGCTGCCCTCAGGGTCTGCAGATCGGGCCTGCCATCACCTCCCACCTAACTCTTACCCGAGTTTGTGTCTGAAGACTTTGATCCCAAAGTCCTGACCCACATGCACTCCAGGATGGGGCCTCCAGAACCACATCACATCACTGGGCCTGCTCATCCGAGGAAACTCTGCCCGTCTGTTTCCCAAGCCCTCGAGATTAGCAGAAACCTGCAAGGCCCCTAAACCCACACCAATTTCATAGGCCGCTCTGGAAAAATGCACAGTCTGACTCAGAACATTCCTCCAGAAAGACATGCAGGTCAATGGGAAGGGATGAATGCCCTAAGACCATGGTGGGTCCAAGATGCTGGGTGTGCAGCCAACTGTCTCAGTTTCTGTCTTAAGGTCTGGGGTCAGGCTATGTAAGGCAGAGCATTAGTTCTTAGGGTAGCCTGTGCAATTGGGGTGTTGCCGAGGGCTGAAAAGGTAGCTCCTCCTTTTAAGTTTCTGGGCAACGCCACAGAAAATGTATTTCTTCCGGTGGTCAGTCAGATTACTTCGATTTGGCCCCAGTATTCCCAATCAGGAGGGCTTGTGGGCCAGGAGTGTGAGGATGGAAGTCTGAAAACACAAGCTAGGGTGAGGTTTGGGGCCCAGGGCATGGCAGGCACACACTGCAGAGGCTTAATAGGGATATCCTGCATCTGAAGTCAGGGTGAGGATCACACGTTGGCTGAGGCTGGAGTTTGTGTCCATGATGGCCCCTTCATGAAGCGGGGGTCAAATGAGGCTAAGGAGGTTTTTCCACGCTGAGTTTGTGAGTTGCTCCAAGTCACAAGGTTTCCTTCTGTGGGACAGTCGAGTCCTGTTGGATGGCTCCAGGATGTCCCATATGGAAGGACTGGAGAGCAGGGTTCAAAGAATGCATGCCTGTACAGCATACCTACCATTCCCATTGGCTATTTGCGACAAGACATGTTTGATCTGCTGGTTCTGGGGCAAGCTACCCAGGGGGTTAAGTTGAAATGGACTCTCCTGAGGATGGGTCATAATGTGGGTTTGTGTCCATGGAGACCTTGGAATGTGCTGGTGGCTCAGGGGCCCTGCAGAATTCACCTACCCGAAGGGTTAGATACCACTCCAATAAGAAAGCTCCCCATATGGATACGAGAGAGGTTCTCTTTGGTGCCTCAGAAAAGCCCCAGATGCCGGTCTTCGAAACCATTCCTCTGAGGAGAGACACCTGGAAACCAAAGCGCTTGGTCCAGGCCCTAAGAGGCCTTACTTCGACATGAGGATCACGCTGACGGTCACAATACGAGTTTGTGCCCAAGTCAGCACTCAAGTTTGGTCATGGCCTCAGGGGCTATGAAGGTTTCTCCTAACCTGTAGGTGTGACTCCATGTCAACAGCAAGCTTTCCAGCCATGGGGAAGGAGGAGTTCTTATTTGTGCTTCAGGTACCCACCTATGCGGGGATTTGATATAATGTCTAGGTTCAGATGTCTGAAAACCCAGGTTGGGAAGAGATGACGGCCTAAGGCCATGGCGTATCTGATGTGCTCAGTGTGAGGCCAGCTGTCTCCTTGTCTGTCAGGACGTCTGGCCTCAGGCTGTGTCATACAGAGCATTAGTGCCCAGAGAAGCCTATCCAATTCTGGTGTGGTAGAGGCATGTGCAGGTCGATCCTCATTTGGGGTTTCCAGAGAGCCCCATAGGGCAATGTTTTTTCTTCTGGTGGGCAGTCAGAGGACTGTGTTGTGGTTCCAGAATTCCCAGTCTGGAGGGCTTGTTTGCCAGGAGTGTGAGGAAGGAAGTCTGAAAACACAAGCTAGCATGAGGTTTGGGGCCGAGGGCAGGGCAGGCCTACTGTGCAGAGGCTGATACGAGATCTCCTGTATCTGAGGTCAGAGCGAGTATGAGACGTTGCCTCAGGCGAGACTTTGTGTCCATGATGGCCCCTTCCTGAAGGGGGTGGGGGCTTCATGAGTCTAGGAAGGTTTCCCACACTGGGAGTTGTGAGCTGCTCCAAATCTCAGGGTTTCCTTCTGTGGGTTTCTGGGTAACCCCATGGGGCAAAGTTTTTCTTCTGGGAGGCAGGCAGAGTGCTGCATTGTGGCTCCAGAATTCCCAAACTGGAGGGATTGTGGGCCAGGAGAGAGAAGACGGAAGTCTGAGAATACAAGGTAGGCTTAGGTTTTGGGGCGAGGGCATGGAAGGCACACTCCTCAGAGCTGAATCGAGATCTCCTGCATCTGAAGTCAGGGTGAGGATCAGACGTTGGCTCAGGTTGGAGTTTCTGTTCATGTTGGCCCCACATGAAGGGGGGGGTGCATTAGGACCATGGAGGATTTCCCACGATGGGAGTTGTGAGATGCTCCAAACCACAATGATTCCTTCTGTGGGACAGTCAAGACCTGTTGGATGGCTGCAGGACATCCCATAAGGAACTTATCCAGATCAGGGTTCTAAGGATGCATGCCTGGGCAGCCCACTTCCCATTCCAGTTGTCTCCTAGCGACAAGTCAAGTTCGATCTGCTGGTTCTGGGGGAGCAACCGAGGGTGGTGAGTTGAAATGGACTCTCCTGAGGATGGGTCATAATGTGCATTTGTGTCCATGGAGACCTTGGAATGGTGCACTTGATCCAGGGCCCTGAAATATTCTCCTAACTGGAGGTTTTGACAGAGCTCCAAAGAGTAAGTTTCCTATGTGGAACTAGATTTTTCTGATGAGTGCCTCAGTATTCCCCCATATGCTGGTATTGGAAACCAGGCCTCTGAGGAAAGAAGCCTGGAAACAAAAACAATGAATCCAATTAGGGCCTAGGTGCCTGTCCGGTTCAATCTTCTTCTATGGGGATATATCTCTCTGGGTCTGAGTGGAGGTACTTGCTTAGCTTGTGACAGATCATCCCTGTTTGTCCTGGGCGGCCGACACTATTGGAATGGCCTTGGGATGTTTGGAGGTTTCTCCTAATCTGTAGGGTTGTGGCCAATGGAATGGGCAGAATTCCCCTGGAGAGGGCAGGCACAGTCCTGAGGTGTGGCTCCAAGGGCCCAAGCTTGGAGGTTGTGTGGGCCAGGACTGTGGGGACAGAAGTCTGAAAACACAAATTCTGCTTAGGTTTGGGGACGTATGAAAGGCCCGATCTACAGACCATGAGGGGAATTTTTCAGGCTACGAACAAAGGGCGAGTGTGAGGCGCTTGCTCAGGCTTTTGCCTCTGGATTTTGTGTCAAGGGTGGCCATGGAATGTCGAGGTGGCCTCAAGGGCCATTGACAAGTCTTTCTCTCTGGGGAACTGGCCTGATCCCAAGTGGTTGGGGTCATTCTGTAGATGAGAGGAATCCTTTCTGTATTTTTTTTTAACCTCAGGTTTCCACCAAAGAGGGATTCCAGAGCAGAGCCCTGAGTAAGGGAGACTAGACATCTCAAAATCTGGTTAAGATTGCGGGAACAGTGGCTTGGCAAGCTCCATATGCGGGCTCTTGTTCCATTCACTGAGAGGCTTTATTTGAGGATAGGGCTCACTCTGAGTGTCACAATGTGTACTTGTACAAATTGAGGCCCTAAGGGATAGGCGGGACCTCATGGTTCGCGCTGCTTTCTCCTAGAGTGTACGTTCGACAACATGCCAACCACAAGGTTTCTGGCCATGGGGAAGGAGGAGTTCTGATTTCTGTGTCACGTTCACTCCTGGGCAGTCAGTGGAGATAACGTCTAGATTCTGAAGCCTCAAAACCGAGGTTGGGTAGAGACGATGACTTAAAGCCATTGTGCATGCAATGGGCTCAGTGTACAGAGAGCTGTATGGGTGTCGGGCGGGAGGTCTGGGCTCAGACTGTCAGACAGGGCTTTAGTGCACAGGCTATACTGTATAATTGAGGTACGGTCGAGTGGCATGCAGGTTGTTCCTCATTTGTCGTTTCTGGTTAGCCCTTTAGGGCAACGTTTTTCTTCTGGAGGGCAGGCAGAGTGCTGCACTGTGTCTCCAGAATTGCCAAACTGGAGAGCTTGTGGCCAGGATTGTGAGGATGGGAGTCTGAGAACACAAGCTAGGCTTAGGTTTTGGGACGAGGACACAGCAGGCACACTATGCAGACCTGAGTCGAGATCTCGTACTTCTGAAGTCAGGGCGAGGATCAGACTTTGGCTGAGGATGGAGTTTCTGTCCATTATGGACAGTTCACAAAAGTGGGGATATTCCAGACTATGCATTTTGTCCAGTGTGGCCGGTAGTATTGGGGTGGGATCAGGGACCTTACAGGTTTTTCCTAATCTAGAAGGTTTGGGCAACTCTGATACGCACAGTGTCCTTGGGGTTGGCAGCCAGAGTTCTGTGCTGTGGCTCAAGAAATCCCATTCTGGTGGGCATGTGAGTCATGGTTTTGGGAGAGAAGTCAGAAAACCAAAATCAGGTTAACCAATTTGTTGCCATGTGATCACAGGCCCAATGCATAGACCTAGAAGGCAGCTCATCAGGAACATTAATTAGGGTGACTGGAAGGCAGTAGCACGGGTTTTCTCTCTGGATTGTGTGTCCAGGATGGCCTTGGATTCCAGGTGTGGTCTCATGGGTCCATGGTCGACTTTTCTTCTCTATGGATCCTGGCGGCTCTCCATAGTTTGGTGGCTTTTTCAGGGAAGGGAAGTGTGTCGTTTTCCATCTAAGGGGTGCTGAAAAGAGGGATTCCAGAGAAGGGCTCTGGTTCTGGGCATCTGGGACATTCCAACAAGGTGAGGATTTGAGCCTAGCAGAGTAAAAGGCCTGCATTGAGGGATCATGGTGGTGCAACTGAGAGGGATTGTTTGAAAGCATGCTCAGCCTGAGGGTCACAATGCCTGTTTGTGCCCAGGGCGTCCCATAGGAGTGGGCATGGTCTCATGGGTTTTGTAATTGGCTCCCCCTTTGAGGGTTGGACACCCATCCCAACAGCCAAGATTCCTGCCATGAGGGAGGAGGAGTTCTCTCTTGTGCTTCAGGTTCCGCCAGTGGCAGGGATTCCAGCAAAGGTCTGGGGACAGGTCCCTGAGTACCAAGGATGCATAGAGATGACGTACTTGGGCCATTGCAATCCCAAAAGCTAGCTGTGGGGCCCACTCTCTGGTGATTGACAATAGGTCAGGGCTCAGGCTCTGTCAGACACAGCACTAGTGGCCAGGCAACCTATAAATTGGGGCTCCCTCGAAGTCCGAGCAGTTTTATCCTCATATGGGATTTCTGACCAGACTCACCTGGCACTTCTTTCTATACAGAAGGCAGAATACTGTGTTGTGGCTCCAGAATTCCCTATAAAGAGGGCTTGGGGACCAGACGCATGAGGATGGAATTGTAAACACAAGCTACGATTCAATTCAGTGCCCAGCGGAAGGCAGTTTCTATGTGAAGCGTCTTATTGGAGATATCCAGACCTGAGTAAGGGCGGATGCCAGATATTTGCTCACACTTGAATTTTTGCCTTTGATGACTGACAAATGGTGGGGTGGCATCAAGAGGCCATGGAGAGGTTTTCACGTTGAGGCTTATGAGCTGCTCCAAACAGCAAGGTTTCCTTCTACTGGACAGGTGGAGTCTGGCTTATTTGCTCCAGGGTCCCCCATGTGAAAAGTTTGGGTAGCAGAGCTCTACCACATGGATGCCTGCAAAGCTCAACTCCATTGACCATTGCAGCTGAGGAACATGGCAGTTTCGTTCTGCTGTATCTGGACCAATGTTCCAAGTCCTTAAATTGGCATGGAATCTCTTACAGATGGGCCACAATGCTGGTTTGTTACCAGGGAAATCTTAGAATGTGCTGGTGGCTAAGGTGCTGTGTAGGATTCTACTACCCTGGGTTTGGCACAGATGGGAGGGCACGGTTTTCTCTGGAAACAGGAGATGTTATCTTGTTTTGCCAGGGACAACATGTTGTATCATAAGTTCGCATTCCAGAACAGGCCTCTGAGTGCAGATGTCTGAAAAACGAATCAAGGGTTCCAAGGACATCCTAGGGGCATGTTGGGTTCACTATTCTGAGTCAGGACCATTGATTTGGATGTCTGCCTGGATGTAGGTGAGCAGGGTGTTTTAGACTGTGCACTTGAGTTCAGAGCGGCCGCCAATACTGGGGTAGGCTCAGGGGGCCTTGCAGGTTTCTCCTAATTTAGACGGTTTGGGCAACTGTGATGGGCACAGTTTCCTTTGGGATGGCAGGGACAGTCCTGTGGTGTGGATCCAGAAACCCCATCCTGGAGGACATGTGTGCTATGGTTTTGGTAGAGAAGTCTGAAACACCAATTTGAATTAGGGTGAGTGGCGAGGTGATCGCAGGCACAATGCGGAGGCCTGGAGGGCACCTCATCTGGAACTGTAATTAGGGTGATTGGAAGGTGGTAGCACAGGCTTCTCTCTCTAGATTGTGTGTCCAGCATGGCCTCGGAATACAGGTGTGTTCTCATGGGTCGATGGGAGACTTTTCCTCTCTATGGAGCCTGGTGGTTCCCCATAGTTTGGTGGCTTTTTCCGGGAAGGGGACAGTGCTGTTTTCCAACTTTGGGTTGCCTGAAAACAGGGACTCCAGAGACGGCTCTGGGTCTGGGCAACTGGAAAATCCCACCAAGTTTTAGGATTTGTGCCAGAGGTGTAGCAGGCCTGCAATGAGGGATCATGGTGGTGCAACTGAGAGGGATGTTAGAAAGCATGCTCAGGCTGAGGGTCACAATGCCTGTTTGTGTCCAGGGGGGCCCTCAGGAGTAGGCGTGGTCTCATTGGTCTTGTAACTGGTTCCCCCTTTGAGGGTTTGACACCCATTCCAACAGCCAGGTTTATTGCCATGGGGAAAGAGGAGTTCTCTATTGAGCTTCAGGTTCCCCTATTGGCAGGGATTCCAGCCAAGGTCCGGGGAAAGTTGCCTGAATACCAAAAATGTGTAGAGATGTCGTACTTGGCCCATGACCATCCCAAATTCCAGATATGGGGCCCGCTCACTGGTGACTGAAACTCGGTCTGTGCTCAGGCTCTGTCAGACACGGCACTAGTGGCCATGGCAGCCTATAAATCAGGGTTGACTAGAGGGCCGAGTAGATCAATACTCATGTGGGGTTTCTGGGAAGACTCACCAGATACTTCTTCATTCTATGGGGAAGGCAGAATGCTGTGTTGTTGCTCCAGATTTCACTATCAAGAGGGCTTGAAGATCTGTAGGGTGAGGATGGAATTGTAACCACAAGCCATGGTTCAATACAGTGCCAAGTGGAAGGCAGTTCCAATGTGCAGCGGTTTATTCGAGACATCCAGCACTGGCATAAGGGTGCATGTCAGAGGTTTGCTCACACTGGAGTCTGTGGCTATGATGACCGACCAATGGAGGGATGGAGTCAATAGGCCATGGAGGAGTTCTCATGGTAAAGCCTTTGAGCTGCTCCAAACATTAATGTTTCTTTCTACTGGGCAGGTGAAGTCTGGTTTGGTTGCTCTAGGTTCTCCAGTGTGGAAAGGTTGTGAAGGAGAGCTCTATGGCATGGATGCCTGAAAAGCACACCTTCATTGACCATTGCAGGTGAGGAACATGGCAGGTTCGTACTGGTGGCTCTGGGGGGAAGTACCAAGGCCTTTATTTGACATGGAATCTCTTGCAGATGGGCCACAATGCTGGTCTCTTACCAAGGAGATCTTAGAATGTGCTGTATTCTAAGGTGCAATGCAGGATTCTCCTACCCTGAGGGTTTTGAACAGATCAAAGAGCACAGTATCCTTCCAGGGACAGGATATGTTCTGTCGTGTGGCTCAGGAACCACGTGATGTGTCATAATTGGTGTTCCAGAACAGGCCCCTGAGGACATATGCCTGAAAACCTAATGGGATTCCATTGAGGGCCTAGGGGCATTTCAGATTCAATCTTCTAACTCACGATCATTGACTTGGCTGTCTCCCTGCATGTAGGTGATCGGGGTGTTTCAGACTGTCATTTGCATCCAGAATGGTGGGGCAATTTTGGGTTGGACTCAGGGACCTTACAGGTTTCCCCTTTTCTGGAAGGTTTGGGCAAATCTGATATGTATAGTGTCCTGGGGGATGGCAGCCAGAGTTCTGTGGTGTGGCTCCAGAGATCCCATTCTGGAGGGCATGTGAGCCATGGTTTTGGGAGAGAAGTCTGGAAACAGAAATTTGGGTTAGCAAATTTGTGGCGATGTGATCTCAGGTACAATGCGTAATCCTGGAGGGCAGCTCATTAGGAACATTACTTAGGGTGACTGGAAGGCAGTTGCACAGTCTATTTTCTCTGGATTTTGTGTCCAGGATGGCCTCGGAATGCAAGTGTGGTCTCATGGGCCCAAGGGAGACTTTTCCTCTCTATGGGACCTGGCAACTCTCCACTTTTTCGAGGAAGGGAAGAGTGCTGTTTTCCATCTTATGTGTGCCCCATAACAGGAATTCCGAAAACAGGTTCTGGTTCTGGGTATCTGGGACATCCCACCAAGGGTGAGGATTTTGGCCTACTTGGGTACGAGGCCTGCAGTGCGGATCATGGTGGTGCAACTGAGGGATTGTTTCAAAGAATGCTCAGGCTGAGCTTCACAATCCCTGTTTGTGCCCAAGTCGGCCCTCAGGAGTGGGCATGGTCTCATTGGTCTTGTAACTGGCTCCCCTTTGAGGGTTGGACAACCAATCCAACAGCCAAGTTTCCTGCCATGAGGAAGGAGGAGTTCTCTATTGTGCTTCAGGTTTCCCCATTGGCAGGGATTCCAGCGAAGATCTGGGGACAGGTGCCTGAATACCAAGGATTGGTAGAGATGACGTACTTGGGCCATGGCGATCACAAATGCTAAATGTGGGGCCCACTTTCTGGTGACTGACACAAGGTGGGGCTCAGGCTCTGTCAGACACAGCACTAATGGCCAGGGCAACCTATAAATCGGGGTTCCCTGAAGGGCCGAGCCGATTGACCCTCATGTGGGGTTTCTGGCCAGACTCACCAGGCACTTCTTTCTATAGGGAAGGCAGAATGCTGTGCTGTGTCTCCAGAATTCCCTATCAAGAGTGCTTGGTGACCAGTTGGGTGACCATGGAATTGTAAACACAAGCTATGGTTCAATTCAGTGCAAAGCGGAAACAGTTCCTATGTGCAGTGCCTTATTCGAGATATCCAGCACCTGGATAAGGGCGGATGTCAGATACTTGCTCACACTGGAGTTTGTGTCTATGATGACTGACAAATGGAGGGGTGGCATCAAGAGGCCATTGAGGGCTTTTCACGTTGAGGCTTATGAGCTACTCCAAACAGCAAGGTTTCGTTCTACTGGACAGATGGAGACTGGTTTATTTGCTCCAGGGTTCCCCATGTGGAAAGTTTGAGAAGCAGAGCTCTCTGGCATGGAAGCCTGAAAAGCACACCACCATTGACCATTGCAGCTGAGGAAGATGGCAGGTTCGTTCTGGTGGCTTTGGGGCGAAGTACCAAGGCCTCTTTCCCCATGGCAATAAACCTGGCTATTGATGGATGGGTGTCCAAACTCAAAGGGGGAGCCAGTTACAAGACCAATGGGACCACACCCACTCCTGAGGGCCGACCTGGGCGCAAACAGGCACTGTGACCCTCAGCAGATTGAGCCTCATGTGGGGTTTCTGGCACACTCACCAGGCACTTCTTCCTTCAATGGGAAAGGCAGAATGTTGTATTGTGGCTCCAGATTTCCCTATCAAGAGGGCTTGGGGACATAAGCCACGGTTCAATTCAGTGCCAAGCAGAAGGCAGTTCCAATGTGCAGCGGTTTTTTCGAGACATCCAGCACTGGAATAAGGGTGCATGTCAGATGTTTGCTCACACTGGAGTTTTTGACTATGATGACCTACAAATGGAGGGGTAGCGTCAAGAGCCCATGGAGGAGTTCTCACGCTGAAACCTGTGAGCTGCTCCAAACATTAAGGATTCTTTCTACTGGGCAGGTGAAGTCTGGTTTGGTTGCTCTAGGTTCCCCAATGTGGATAGTTTGTGAAGCAGAGCTCTCTGGCATGGATGCTTTAAAAGCGCACCTCCATTGTCCATTGCAGCTGAGAAAGATGGCAGGTTCGTTCTGGTGGCTCTGGGGCGAAGTACCAAGGCCTTGATTTAACATGGAATCTCTTGCAAATGGGCCACAATGCTGGTTTGTTATCAGTGAAATCTTAGAATGTGCTGGTGGCTAACGTGCTGTGCAGGATTCTACTACCCTGGGCTTGTCAAAGAAGGAAGGGCACGGATTCCATCTGGGGACAGGAGATGTTCTGTTGTGTGGCCCAGGGACCACCTGTTGTATCATAAGTTTACATTCCAGAGCAGACCTCTGAGGACAGATGTCTTAAAACCGAATCTAGGGTTCCAAGGTCATCCTAGGGGCATGTTAGGTTCACTATTCTGACTCAGGACCATTGATTTGGCTGTCTAGCTGGATGTAGGGGGCAGCGTGTTTCAGACTGCACATTTGCATTCAGGGAGGCCGCCAATTATGGGGTAGGTCAAAGAGCACAGTATCCTTCTGGGGACAGGAGTTGTTCTGTTGTGTGGCTCTGGGACCATGTGATGTGTCATAAATTGGTATTCCATAACAGGACCCTGAGGACAGATTCCTGAAAACCTAATGAGATTCCATTTAGGACCTTCCATTTAGGACTTGGCTATCTCCCTTGATGTAGGTGATCAGGGTGTTTCAGACTGTGCATTTGCATCCAGAGTAGCCGGCAATTTTGGGGTGGCCTCAGGGGCCTTACAGGTTTCTCCTGATCTGGAAGGTTATGGTAACTGATATGCACAGTGTCCTTGCAGATGGCAGCCAGAGTTCTATGGTGTGGCTCTAGAGCTCCCATTCTGGTGGGCCTGTGAGCCATGGTTTTGGGAGAGAAGTCTGGAAACACAAATTCGGGTTAGCGATTTTGTGGCAATGTGATCGCAGGTCCAATGCGTAATCTGGAGGGCAGCTCATCAAGAACATTATTTAGGGTGACTGGAAGGCAGTCGCACAGGATTTTCTCATTGATTGTGTGTCCAGGATGGCCTCGGAATACAGGTGTGGTCTCACGGTTCCATGGGAGAGTTTTCCTCTCTATGGATCCTGGTGGCTCTCCATAGTTTGGTGGCTTTTTCAGGGAAGGGAAGAGTGCTGTTTTCCATCTTATGTGTGCCCCACAACAGGGATTCCAGAGACGGGCTCTGGTTCTGGGCATCTGGGACATCCCACCAAGGGTGAGGATTTCAGCCTAGTGGCATATGAGACCAGCGATGTGGGAACATGGTGGTGCAGCTGAGGGATTGTTTGAAAGTATGCTCAGGCTGAGGGTCACAATGACTTTTAGTGCACTGGTCGGCCCTCATGAGTGGGCTTGGTCTCACTGGTCTTATCATTGGCTCCCCCTTTGAGGGCTGGGTATTCATCCCAACAGACAAGTTTCCTGCCATGAGGAAGGAGGAGTTCTCTATTGTGCTTCAGGTTCCCCCATTGGCAGGGATTCCAGCAATGATCTGGGGACAGGTGCCTGAATACCAAGGATATGGTAGAGATGATGAACTTGGGCCATGGCAATACCAAATGTTAGATGTGGGGCCCACTCTCTGGTGCCTGACACTAGGTCAGGGCTCAGGCTCTGTCAGATACAATGCTAATGACCAGGGAAACCTTTAAATCAGGGCTCCCTCGAGGGCTGAGCAGATTGACCCTTATGAGGCATTTCTGGCCAGACTCTCCACAAGTCTTGTGGCTTCAGAATTCCCTATCAAGAGGGCTTGTGGACCAGTCGGGTGAGGATGGAATTGTAAACACAAGCTATGGTTCAATTCAGTGCCAAGTGGAAGGCAATTCCAATGTGCAGTGGCTGATTCGAGATATCCAGCACCTGAGTAAGGACGGATGTCAGATACTTTCTCACGCTGGCGTTTGTGTCTATGATGACTGACACATGGAGTGGTGGCATCAAGATGCCTTGGAGGGCTTTTCACGTGAGGTTTTTGAGCTGCTCCAAACAGCAATGTTTCGTTCTACTGGACAGGTGGAGTCAGGTTTAGTTACTCCAGGGTCCCCAATGTGGAAAGGTTGGGTAGCAGAGTTCTACCGTATGGATGCCTGCAAAGCTCAAGTCCTTTGACCACTGCAGCAGGATCATTGATATGGCAGGTTCGTTCTGGGTCTCAGGAGTGAAGTACCAAGTCCTTGAGTTGACATGGATTCTCTTGCAGATGGGCCACAATGCTGCCTTGCTACCAGGGATATCTTAGAATGTTCTGGTGGCTAAGGTGCTGTGCAGGATTCTACTACCCTGGGCTTTGGCACAGATGGAAGGGCACGGTTTCCTTCTTGGAACTGGAGATGTTCTGTTGTGTGGCCCAGGCATAACATGTTGTATCATAAGTTCACATTCCAGAGCAGGCTTCTGAGGGCAGATGTCTGAAAACCGAATCAAGGGTTCTAATGATGCTCTAGGGGCATGTTAGTTTCACTATTCTGACTCAGGATAATTGATTTGGCTGTCTGCCTTGATGTAGGTGATCAGGGTGTTTCAGACTGCACTTTTGCGTTCTGAGTGGCTGCCAATATTGGGCTAGGCTCAGGGGCCTTGCACATTTCTCCTAATCTAGAAGGTTGCGGCAACTGAGACAGGCACAGTTTCCTTGGGGATGGCAGGGACAGTCCTGTGGTGTGGATCCAGAAACCCCATCCTGGAGGGCATGTGTGCCATGGTTTTGGTTGAGAAGTCTGCAAACACAAATTTGGATTAGGGTGAGTCGCGAGGTGATCACAGGCCCAATGCATAGACCTGGAGGGCAGCTCATGTGGAACTGTAAATAGGTGACTGGAAGGCGGTAGCACAGGCTTTTTTCTCTGGATTGTGTGTGCAGAATGGCTTCAGAATGCAGGTGTGTTCTCATGGGTCCATGGAGATTTTTCCTCTGTATGGATCCTGGTGACTCCCCATAGTTTGGTGGCTTTTTCGGGGAGGTGAAGAGTGCTGTTTTCCATTTTAGGGGTGCCCCAAAACAGGGATACCAGAGATGGGCTCTGGGGCTAGACACCTGCAGAATCCCACCAAGTTTTAGGATTTGTGCCTAGAGGAGTAGCAGGCCTGTAACGAGGGATCATGTTGGTGCAACAGAGAGGGATTGTTAGAAAGCATGCTCAGGCTGAGGGTCACAATGCCTGTTTGTGTCCAGGGTGACCATCAGTAGTGGGCGTGGTCTCATAAGTCCTGTATAATGCTCCCACTTTGAGGGTTGGACACCCATCCCAACAGCCAGTTTTAGTGATTTGTGGAAAGAGGAGTTCTCTACTGTGCTTCAGGTTCCCCCATTAGCAGTGATTCCTGCCAAGGTCTGGGGACAGGTGCCTGAATGCCAAGGATCGGTAGAGATGAGGTACTTGGGCCATGACCATCCCAAATGCTAGATATCGGTCCCGCTCTCTGGTGGCTGAAACTTGGTCGGGGCTCAGGCTCTGTCAGACACAGCACTAGTGGCCATGGCAGCCTGTTCGGGGTTGACTCGAGGGCCGAGGAGATTGATACTCATGTGGGGTTTCTGTTCACATTCACCAGACACTTATTCATTCGATGAGGAAGGCAGAATGCTGCGTTGTGGCTCCAGATTTCCCTATCAAGAGGGCTTGGGGAACAGTCGGTTTAGGATGGAATTGAAAACAAAAGCTATGGTTCAATTCAGTGCCAAGCGGAAGGCAATTCCAATGTGCAGTGGTTTATTCGAGGCATCCAGCGGAATAAGGGTGCATGTCAGATGTTTGCTCACACTGGAGTCTGTGTCTATGATGACCGACCAATGGTGACATCAAGAATCCATGGGGGACTTCACACGCTGAAGCCTGTGAGTGTCTCCAAACATAAGGATTCCTTCCACTGGACAGGTGAAGTCTAGTTTGTTGGCTCTAGTTTCCCGATGTGAAAAGTTAGTGAAGCAGAGCTCTCCAGCATGGATGCCTGGAAAGCACAACTCCTTGATCATTGCTGCTGAGGAACATGGCAGGTTCATTCTGGTGGCTCTGGGGCGAATTACCAAGGCTTGAGTTGACATGGAATCACTTGCAAATGGGCCACAATGCTGGTTTGTAACCAATGAGATCTTAGAATGTGCTGGTAGCTAAGGTGCCGTGCAGGATTCTCCTACCCTGAGGCTTTGTCACAGGTCGAAGTGCACGGTATCATTCTGGGGAGAGGAGATGTTCTGTCGTGTGGCTCAGGGACCACATGATGTGTCATAAATTGGTATTCCAGAACAGGCCCCTGAGGACAGATGTCTGAAAAATTAATGGGGTTCCATAGAGGGCCTAGGGGTATTTCAGGTTCAATCATCTAACTCACTATCAGTGACTTGGCTCTCTCTCTGGATGTAGATGATCAGGGTGTTTCAGACTGCGCATCTGCATCATGAGTGGCCAGCAATTTTGGGGTGGGCTCATGGACCTTACAGGTTTCTCCTAATCTAGAAGATTTGGGCAACTCCATTATGCACAGTGTACTTTAGAATGGCAGCCAGATTTCGGTGGTGTGGCTCCAGAGATACCATTCTGGTGGTCATGTGAGCCACGGTTTTGGGAGAGAAGTCTGGAAACACAATTTGGGTTAGCGACTTTGTTTCGCAGGCCCAATGTGTAGACCTGGAGGGCAGCTCGTCAGCAACTTTAATTAGGGTGACTGGAAGGCAGTCGCACAGGCTTTTGTCTCTGGATTGTGTGTCCAGGATGGCCTCGGAATGCAGGTGCGGTCTCATGGGTGGATGGGCGACTTCCTCTCTATGGATCCTGGCGGCTCTCCATAGTTTGGTGGCTTTTTCGAGGAAGGGATGAGTGCTGTTTTCCTTCTTATGGGTGCCCCAAAACGGATTCCAGAGACAGGCTCTTTTTCTGGGAGTCTGGGACATCCCACCAAGGGTTAGGATTTGGGCCTAGGGGCGTATGAGGTCTGCAATGCGGGATCATGGTGTTGCAACTGAGAGGGATTGTTTGAAAGCATGCTCAGGATGAGGGTCACAATGCCTGTGTGCACCCAGTGCAGCTCTCAGCTGTGGGTGTGGTCTCATTGGTCATGTAACTGGCTCCCACCTTGAGAGAGGTGGGGATGAACACCCACCCCAACAGCCAAATGACCTGCCATGAGGAAGGAGGAGTTTTCTATTGTGCTTCATGTTCCCCCATTGGCAGGAATTCCAGCAAAGATCTGAGGACAGGTGCCTGAATACCAAGGATGGGTAGAGATGATGTAATTGGGCCATGGCAATCCCATATGCTAGATGTGGTGCTCACTCATGTGACTGACACTAGGTCAGGGATCAGGCTCTGTCAGACACAGCACTAGTGGCCAGGGCAACCAATAAATTGGGGTTCCCTCGAGGGCCGAGCAGATTTATACTCATGTGGGGTTTCTGGCAAGACTCACCAGGCACTTCTTTCTAGAGAGAAGACAGAATGCTGCATTGTGGCTCCAGAATTCCCTATCAAGAGGGCTTGGGGACCAGTTGGGTGTGGATGAATTGTAAACACTTCTTACGCTGGGGCTTGTGAGATGCTCCAAACAGCAAGGTTTCCTTCTACCGAACAGGGAGAGTCTGGTTTGTTTGCTCCAGTGTCCCCCATGTGGAAAGTTTGGGAAGCAGAACAATCCCGCATGGATGCCTGGAAAGCACAACTCCATTGACCATTGCTGCTGAGGAACATGGCAGGCTCGTTCTGGTAGCTCTGGGGCAAAGTAGCAAGGCCTTGAGTTGAGATGGAGTCTCATGGAGATGGGTCACGATGTTCATTTGTTACCAGGGAGAACTGAGAATGTGCTGTTGGCTAAGGGGCCATGCAGGATTTGTCTACCCTGAGGGTTGATACAGGTCCAAGAGCATGGTGTCCTTCTGGGGAAAGGAGATGTTCTGTTGTGTGGCTCAGGGACCACCTGTTGTATCATAAGTTAGTATTCCAGAACAGGCCCCCTGAGGACTGATGCCTGAAAGCTTAATCTGGTGTTCCAATGAGTTCCTCGGGGCATGTCAGGTTCAATCTTATGATTCAGGACCATTGACTTGGCTGTCTGCCTAGATGTAGGTGATCAGGGAGATTCAGACTGCTATTTGTGCCCAGAGCGGCCGACAGTATTGGGGTGGACTCTGGGACCTTGCAGGTTTCTCCTAATCTGGAAGGTTTGGACAAATATGATGGGCACAGTTTCCTTGGGGATGGCCATCACAGTCCTGTGGTGTGGATCCAGAGACCCCATCCTGGAAGGTATGTGAGCCATGGTTTTGGGAGAGAAGTCTGCAAAACCAATTTTGGGTTAGGGTTAGTGGCGAAGTGATCGCAGTCCCAATGCATAAACCTGGAGGGCAGCTCGTCAGGAAATGTAATTAGGGTGACTGGAAGTCGGTAGAACAGGCTATTCTATCTGGATTGTGTGTCCAGAATGGCCTCACAATTCCGGTCTGGTCTAATGGGACCATGGGAGATATTTCCTCTCTAAGGATCCTGGGGGCTCCCCCTAGTTTGGTGGCTTTTTGGGGGTGGGAAGAGTGCTCTTTTCCATCTTAGTGGTGCCACAATACAGGGATGCCAGATACGGGCTCTGGGTCCGGGCCGCTGGAAAATCCCACCAAGGGTTAGGATTTGGGCCTAGGGGCATACCAGGCCTGCAATGTTCAATCATGGTGGTGCAACTGAGAGGGCTCGTTTGTAAGCATGCTCAGGTTTAGGGTCAAAATGCCTTCTTGGGGCCAGTTCGGCCCTCAGGTGTGGTCGTGGTTTCATTGGCCATGAAGCTGGCTCCCACTTTGAGGTTTGGACACCCATCCCAAAAACCACTTTTCCTGTCATGGGGAAGGAGGACTTCTCTATTGTGCTCCAGGTTCCCCCATTGGCAGGGATTCCAGTAAAGGTCTGGGGAAAGGTGTTTGATTACCAAGGATGAGTAGAGATGAGGGACATGGGTCATGGCCGATACCACATGCTAGATTTGGGGTCTGATCTCTGGGTGGCTGACACTAGATCGAGTCTCAGGCTCTGTCAGACACAGTACTAGTGGCGAGGGTTGCCTATAAAACGGGGTTCCCTCCAGGGCCAAGCAGATTTATCCTCATGTGGGGTTTTTGGGCAGAGTCACCAGGCACGTCTTATTTCTAAGGGGAAGGCAGTATGCTGCATTGTGGCTCCAGAATTCCCTATCAAAGGGGCTTGGGAACCAGTAGGATGAGGATGGAATTGTAAACACAAGCTACGGTTCAATTCAATGCGAAGTGGAAAGCATTTCAGATGTGCAGCGGCTTATTCGAAATATCCAGCACCTGAGTAAGGCGGAATCAGATGTTTGTTCACAAAGGTGTTTGTGTCTATGATGAGCGACAAATTGAGGGGTGGCATCAAGAGGCCATGGAGGTTTTCCCATGCTGAGGATTGTGAGATGCTCCAAACAGCAAGGCTTCCTTCTACTGGACAATTGGAGTCTCGTTTGTTTGCTCCAGTATACCCCATGTGGAAAGATTGAGTAGCAGAGATCTCCCGCATGGATGCTTGGAAAGCACACCTCCATTGACCATAGCAGGGCAGGAACATGGCAGGTTCATTTTCGTGGCTCTGGGGCGATGTACCAAGGCCTTGAGTTGACATGGAATCTCTTGCAGATGGGCCACAATGCTGTGTTTTTTTGTTTGTTTGTTTGTTTGTTTTTTTACCATGGATATCTTAGAATGGGCTCTTGTCTAAGGTTCCATGCAGGATTCTCCTACCCTGAGGGTTTGACACAGGTCAAAGAGCACGGTTTCCTTCTGGGGACAGGAGATGTTCTGCTGAGTGGCTCAGGGACCACAGGTTTTATGGCCAGCACAGACCTGTGCTGTGGCTCGAGAGACCCCATCCTGGAAGGCGTATGAGCCATGGTTTTGGGAGAAAATTCTGCAAATCCAATCTCGGGTTAGGTTTAGTGGTGAGGTGATCGCAGGCACAATGCATAGACCTGGAGGGAAGCTCGTCAGGAACTGTAATTAGGGTGACTGGAAGTCGGTAGCACAGTCTTTTCTATCTGGATTATGTGACCAGGATGGCCTCCTAATGCAGGTGTGGTCTCACAGCTCCATGGGAGACATTTCCTCTCTAAGGATGCTCATCGTGGGAAATCCTCCATGGCCACTTGACGCCACCCCTCCATATGTCGGTCATCATAGACAGAAAATCCAGTGTGAGCAAATATCTGATATCTGCCCTTACTCAGGTGCTGGATATCTCAAATAAGCCACAGCACAATGGGACTTCTTACTACTTCACACTTAATTTAACCGCAGCTTGTGTTTACAATTCCTTCCTCACCCTACTGATCCCCAAGGCCTCTTGAAAGGGAATTATAGAGCCACAACACAGCATTCTGCCTTCCCCATAGGAAGAAGAAGTGCCTGGTGAGGCTGCCTAGAAACCCCACATAAGGATCAATCTGCTCAGACCTTGAGGGAACACCGATTTCATGGTTTCCCTGGCCACTAGTGCTGTGTCCGACAGAGCCTGAGCCCCGACATAGTGTTAGCCACGCAGAGAGCGGGACCCATATGTAGCGTGTGGGACAGGCCATATCCCTATTCTGTCATCTCTACTCATCCTTGATATTCAGGCATCTGTCCCCAGAATTTTGCTGGAATCCCTGTCATTGGTGGGACCTGAAGCACAATAGAGAACTCCTTCTTCCCCAAGGCAGGAAAACCTGGCTATTGGGATGGGTGTCCAACCCTCAAAGTGGAAGCCAGCTGCATGGCCAATGAGAACACGCCCACTCCTGAGGGCCGCCCTGGGCACAAACAGGCATTGTGACCCTAAGCCTGAACAAGCTTTCGAAAGCCCTCTCAGTTGCACCACCAGTATCCCACATTGCAGGCCTGGTATGCCCCTAGGCCCAAATCCTAATCCTTGGTGGGATTTTCCAGTCGCCCACACCCAAAAGAACGTTTCTGGAATCCCTGTATCGGGGTACACCTAGGATTGAAAACAGCACTCTTTCTTTCTCCGAAAAAGCCACCAAATGATGGCGAGCCACCAGGATCCTTTGAGAGGAAATGTGTCCCATGGACCCTTGAGAATACATCTGCATTCCGAAGTCATCCTGGACACACAGTCCAGAAGAAATGCCTTGCTACGACCTTCCCGTCACCCTAATTACAGTTCTTGACGAGCTGCCATCCAGGTCTACACACACTGCCTGCGATTTCCATATCACTAACTCAAATCTGAATTTGTGTTTACAGAATTTTCTCCCAAAACCATGGCTCACATGCCCTCCAGAATAGGGTCTCTGGATCCACATCACAGGACTATACCTGTCATCCCCAAGGAAATTGTGCCCTTCACAGTGGACAAAACCTTCCAGATTAGGAGATAGCTGTAAGGCCCTTGAGCCCACCGAATACTATCGGCCGTTCTGGGTAAAAATGCGCTGTCCAAAACACCCTGAGCACTTATATCCAGGCAGACAGCCACGTCAATGGTCCTTAGTCAGAAGATTGAATCTGACATGCTCCTGGGACCTCACTGGAACCCTAGATTAGGTTTTCAAGCATCTGTCTTCAGAGGCCTGTTTTGGATACCAACTTATGATACAACAGGTGGTCCCTGAGCCACATAACAGAACATCTCCTGTCCCCAGAAGGAAAGCATGTGCTTCGACCTTTGCAAAACCCTCAGGGTAGAAGAATCCTGCATGGCACCTAGGACACCAGCACATTCTAAGATCTCCCTGCTAACAAAATGGCATTGTGGCCTATCTGCAAGACATTCCATGTCAACTCAAGGCCTTGGTACTTCGCCCCAGATCCTCCAGAAAGATCTTGCCATGTTGCTCAGCTGCAATGGTCAATGGAGGTGTGCTTTTCAGGCATCCATGCGGGAGAGCTCTGCTACCCAATCTTTCCACATGGTAGACACCAGAGCAAACAAATCAGGTTCCACCTGTTTTGTAGAAGGAAACCTTGCTGTTTGGAGCATCTCACAAGACTCAGTGTAGAAAATCTTCCATGGACTCTTGACGCCAACCCTCCATTTGTCGCTCATCATAGACACAAACTCCAGTGTTAACAAACATCTGATTCCATCTTACTCAGGTGTTGGATATCTCGAATAAGCCACTGCACATTGGAACTGCCTACCACTTGGCACTGAATTGAACTGTTGCTTGTGTTTACAATTCAATCCTTACCATACTGGTCCCAAAGCCCTTTAGATAGGGAATTCTGGAGCCACAACACAGCATCCTGCCTTTGCCATAGAAAGGAGAAGTGCCTGGTGAGTCTGCCCAGAAATCCCACATGAGGATCAATCTGCTCGACCATTTAGGGAACCCTGATTTATAGGCTGCCCTGGCCACTAGTGCTGTGTCTGACAGACCTTGAGCCCAGACCAATGTCAACCACACTGAGAGTGGTACCCATATCCTACTACGTCCTCTCTACCCATCCTTGGTCTTCAGGCACCTCTCCCCTGATCTTTGCTGAAATCCCTGCCAATGGGGGAACCTGAAGCACAATAGAGAACTCCTCCTTCCCCATGGCAGAAAATCTGGCTGTTAGGATGGGTGTCCAACCCTCAAAGTGGGAGCCAGCTGCATGGCCAATGAGACCATGCCCAATCTTGAGGGCCTCGCTGGGCACAAACAGGCATTGTGACACTCAGCCTGAGCATGCGTTCAAACAAGCTCTCTCAGTTGCACCTCCAGGATCCCTCATTGCAGGCCTGGTATGCACCTAGGCCCAAATCCTAACACTTGATTGGATTTTCCAGTTGCCAAGACCCATAGCCTGTCTCTGGAATCCCAGTATCGGGGCACCCCTAAGATGGAAAACTGCACTCTTTCCATATAAGCCACCAAACTATGGAGAGCCACCAGGAGACTTAGAGAGGAAATGTCGACCATGGCCCCATGAGACCACACTTGCATTCCAAGGCCATCTGGGATAAACAATCCAGATAGAAATTCCAGTGCTAAGAAAAATAAAAAATAAAAAAAAAGAATTCCAGTGCTACTGCCTTCCTGTCACCCTAATTACAGTTCCTGATGAGCTGCCCTCCATGTCTATTCTTTGGGTCTCTGACCTCCATGCCACTAACCTTAACCCGAATTTGTGTTTGCAGATTTCTCTTCAAAACCATAGCTCACATGCCTTCCAGGATGGGGTCTCAGGATCCACACCACAGGACTGTGCTGCCATCCCCAAGGAAAATGGGCCCGTCACAGTTTCCCTAACCTTCCATATTAGAAGAAATCTGAAAAGCCCCTGCACCCACCCCAATATATTAAGCTGCTCTGGATACAAATGCCCAGTCTTAAACACACTGATCACCTCCATCCAGGCAGACAGCCAAGCCAATGTTCCTGAGTCAAAAGATTGTACCTAACAGGCCCCTAGGACCACAATGGAAGCTTAGATTAGGTTTTCAGGCATCTGTCCTCTGGGACATGTTCTAGAATACCAACTTATGATTCAACACATGTCCCTGAGCCACACAACAGAATATCTCCTGGCCCCAGAAGGACACCGTGCACTTCGACCTTTTCCAAACCCCCAGGGTAGGAGAATCCTGCTTGGCACCTTAGCAACCAACACATTCTAAGATCTCCCTGTTAACAAAGCAGCATTGTGGCTCATCTGCAAGAGTTTCCATGTCAACTCAAGGCCTTGATACTTCGCCCCAGAGCCATCAGAATAATCTTGCCATTTTCCCCATCTGCAATGGTCAATGGAGGTGTGCTTTTTCGGCATCCATGTGGGAGAGCTCTGTTACACAAACTTTCCACATAAGGGATGCTGAGGCAAATAAACCAGACTCCAACTGTCCAGTAGAAGGAAACCTTGTTGCTTGGAGCATCTCACAAACCTCAGCTTGGGAAATCCTCCATGGCCACTTGACGCCACACCTCCATTTGTTGGTCATCATAGAAATAAATTCCACTGTGAGCAAACATCTGATTCTGCCTTACTCAGGTGCTGGATATCTCGACTAAGTCGCTGCATTAGGAACTGCCTTCTCCTTGGCACTGAATTGAACCGTGGCTTGTGTTTACAATTCCATCCTCAGCCAACTGGTTCCCAAGACCTCTTGATAGGGAATTCTGGAACCACAATGCAGCATTCTGCCTTCTTCTTAGAAATAAGAAGTGTCTGGTGAGTCTGCCTAGAAATGCCACATGAGGATCAATCTGCTCAGCTCTCAAGGGAACCCCAAATATAGGTTGCCCTGACCACTAGTGACAGACCCTGAGACCTGACACTCAGAGAGTGGTCCCCATAGTTTCAGACACCCAGAGAGCGGGCCCCATATCTAGCATGTGGGACTGGCCATGGCCCAAATCTATCATCTCTACCCATCCTTATTATTCAGGCACCAGTCCCCAGACCTTTGCTGGAATCCCTGACAGTGGGGGAACATGAAGCACAATAGAGAACTCCGCCTTCCACAGGGAAGGACACCTGGCCGTTGGGATGGACGTCCAACCCTCAAAGTGGGATACAGCTGCATTGCCAATGAGACCGCACCCACTCCTGAGGGCCGCCCTGGGCACAAACAGGCATTATGACTCTTAGCCTGAGCATGCTTTCAAAAGCCCTCTCAGTTGTACCACCAGGATCCCGCATTGGAAGCCCGCTACACCCCTATGCCCAAATTCTAACCCTTGGTATGATTTTTGAGGCGCCCAGACCCAGAGCCTGTCTCCGCAACCCCTATTTTGGGGCACCCATAGATGGAGTACAGCACTCTTATTCGCCCAAAAAGCCACCAAAGTATGGGGAGCTGCCAGGATCCCTAGAGAGGAAAAATCTCCCATGGCCCCAAGGGACCACACCTGCATTCCGAGGCCATCCTGGACAAACAAACCAGATAGAAAAGCCTGTACCACCGCCTTCCAGTCACCCTAATTACAGCTCCTGATGAGCTGCCCTCCAGTTGTAGGCATTGGGCCTGTGATCACCTAGCCACTAACCCTAACACGAACTTGTGTTTGCAGACTTCTCTAACAATACCATGGCTCACATGTCCTCCAGGATGGGGTCTCTGGAGCAACAACAAAGGATTGTGCCAGCCATCCCCAAGTATTCTGTGCCCGTCACAGTTGCCCAAACCTTCCAGATTAGGAGAAACCTGAGGACCCTGAGACCACCCTAATATTGTCGGCCGTTCTGTATGCAAATGAGCAGTCTGAAACAACCTGATCACCTACATACAGGCAGACACCCAAGTCAATGGTTCGAGTCAGAAGACTGAACCATACATGCCCCTAGGACCACATTTCCAACCTAGATTAGGTTTTCAGGAATCTGTCCTGTTCTGGAATTCCAGAGGCCTCTTCTGGAATACCAACTTACGATACAACATGTGGTCCCTGAGTCACACAACAGAACATCTCCTGTCCCCAGAAGGAAACCGCGCACTTTGACCTTTGCCAAACCTTCAGGTTTGGAGAATCCTGCACGGAACCTTAGCCACGAGCACAATCTAAGATCTTCCTGGTAAAAAACCAGCATTGTGACCCATCTGCAATAGATTTCATGTCAACTCAAGGCCTTGGACCTTCGCCCCAGTGCCACCAAAAGGAACCTGCCATGTTCCTCAGCTGCAATGGTCAATGGAGGTGTACTTTTCAAGAATCCATGCAGGAGAGCTCTGCTATCCAAAATTTCCACATGGTGGACCCTGGAGCAAACAAACCAGGCTCCAACTGTTCTGTAGAAGTAAAATTCGCTGTTTGGAGCCTCTCACAAGAATCAGCGTGGAAAATCCTCCATGGACTCTTGACACCACCCCTCCATTTGACAGTCATCATACACAAAAACTCCAGTGTGAGCAAACATCTGACATCATCCCTAACTCAGATGCTGAATATCTCGAATAAGCCGCTGCACATTGGAACTTCCATCTACTTGCCACTGAATTGAACCTTAGCTTGAATTTGCAATTCCATCCTACCCTACTGGACCTCAAATCCTGGTGAAAGGGAATTCTGGAGCCACAAACCACCATTCTGCCTTCACCATAGTTAAATATAGTGCCTGGTGAGTCTGCCCAGGTACCCCACTTGAGTATCAATCTGCTCAGCCCTCGAGAGTACCCCGATTTATAGGCTGCCCTGGGCACTAGAGCTGTGTCTTGGAGAGCCTGAGCCCCAACCTAGTATCAGCCACGATGAGAGCGGGCCCCATAGTCAGCATGTGAGACCATCCATGACCCATGACCGTCAGCTCTACCCATCCTTGGTATTCAGGCATCTGTCCACAGCCCTTTGCTGGAATCCTTGCCAATAGGGGAACCTAAAGCAGAATAGAGATCTCCTCCTTCACCATGGCAGGAATCCTGGCAGTTGGGATGGTTGTCCAATCCTCAAAGTGGGAGAAAACTGCATAGCCAATGAGACCACGCCCACTCCTGTGGGCCGCCCTGGCCCTGGTCAAAAACAGGCATTTTGACCCTCAGCCTGAGCATACTTTCAAACAAGCCCTCTCAGTTGCATCACAATGATCCCGCATTGCAGGTCTCCTATGCCCCTAGGCCCAAATCCTAAACCTTGGTGGGATTTTCCAGACGCCCAGACCCAGATCCCCTCTCTAGAATCCCTGTTTTGGGGCACCCCTAATTTGGAAAACCGCATGCTTCCCTTCCCTGAAAAAGCCACCAAACTATGGGGAGCCGCCAGGATCCTTAGAGAGGATAAACCTCCCATGGACCCATGAGAACACAGCTGCATTCTGAGGCCATCTGGGACACAAAATCCAGATAAAAAAGTCTGTGCTACTGCCTTCCATTCATTTTAATTACAGTTCATGATGCGCTGCCCTCAAGGTCTTCAGTTTGGTCCTGCAATCACCCCGCCACTAACCCTTACCCGAATTTGTGTTTGCAGACTTCTCTCCTAAAACCATGGCTCACATGCCCTCCAGGATGGGGACTCTGGAGCAACACCACAGGACTGTGCCTGCCATCCCCAAGGAAACTGTGCCCGTCACAGTTGACCAACCTTCCAGATTAGGCGAAACCTGCAAGGCCCTTGAGCCCACCCCAATATTGGCACCCACTCAGGATGCAAATGTGCAGTGTGAAACACCCTGATCACCTACATCCAGTCAGACAGCCAAGTTAATGGTTCTGAGTCAGAATATTGAACCTGACATGCCCCTAGTACCCCATTGGAACCCTAGATTAGGTTTTCAGTCATCTATCCTCAGGGGCCTGTTCTGGAATACCAAGTTATGATACAACAGGTGGTCCCTGAGCCACACAACAGAACATCTTTTGTCCCAAGAAGGAAACTGTGCTCTTCGACCTGTGGCAAACCCCCAAGGTAGGAGAATCCTGCCGGGCACCTTAGCCACCAGCACATTCTGAGATTTCCCTGGTAACAATCCAGCATGGTGGCCCATCTGCAAGAGAGTTCATGTCAATTCAAGGCATTGGTCCTTCGCCCCCGAGCCACTAGAACAAACATGCCTTATTCCTCAGCTGCAATGTCAATGGAGGTGTGCTTTCCAGGCATCCATGCGGGAGACCTCTGCTACCCACCTATCCACATAGGTCTGCGCAGAAACCCCACATGAGGATCCAAGTGCACAGCTCTTAACGGCACCCCATTATCATAGGCCACCTTCTGCACGAATGCTCTGTCTGACACAGCTCGAGCCCCGACCTCCTGTCACCCACCCAGAAAACAGGCCCCAGATCCTGTAGGTGGGTCCTGTCTTGGCCTGAGACCGTCATCTCAAACTGACGTGGGTATTCAGGTACTTGTCCCAGAACATAGAATAAATTCATGCCCATGGGTAACCCAGAAGCACAAAAGAGTACTCCTCATTCCCCATGTCAGGAAAACTGAATGTTGAGATGGCTGGCCAACCCTTAGAGTGTGAGCCAGGTGCACGGCCCATGAGACCACGCCCAACCCATATGGGCTTATGGGTACAAACATGCATTGTGACCCTTAGCCTGAGACCCCTTTCCAACAATCCCCCTTGGGAGCTGGACCAGGAGCCAACAGAGCGGGCCTGTCATGCCCCTAGGCCCAAATCCTCAGCCTTGGTGGGGTTATCCAGGTGCCCGGACCCAGAACCAATCTCTGGAATGCCTGTTTGGACAGGACCCCTGAGATGAAAAACCACGCTCTCCCCTTCCCCCAGAAATACACCAAATTCTTGGGTGCCAGGCAGAATCCCCAGAGAGGTAGAATCTCCCATGGACCCATGAGGCCACCCCTCCATTCCATGGCCATCCTAGACACACAATTCAGATAGAAAAGCCTGTGCTCCTGCCTCCCTGCTGTCCGAATTTCAAATCCTGAGCAGCTGCCCTCAGGGTCTGCAGATCGGGCCTGCCATCACCTCCCCCCAAAATCTTACCTGAGTTTGTGTATGAAGTCTTTGGTCCCAAAGTCCTCACCCACATGCCCTCCAGGATGGGGCATCCACAACCACATCACATCACTGGGCCTGCTTTTCTGAGGAAACTCTGCACATCTCAGTTTCCCAAACCCTCCTGATTATCAGAAACCTGCAAGGCCCCTAAGCCCACCCCAATTTCATAGGCTGCTCTGGACAAACGCAGTCTGACACAGCCTCAGAACATACCTCCAGGAAGAAACACAAGTCAATGGAAATGGATGAATGCCCTAAGTCCATGGTGGGTCCAAGGTGCTGGGAGTGCGGCCAGCTGTCTCAGTGTCTATCCGAAGGTCTGGGCTTAGGCTATGTAAGACAGAGCATTAATGCTTAGGGTAGCGTATGCAATTGGGGTGTTGCCGAGGGCCGAGCAGTTTGATCCTCATTCTGGGTTTTGGGGCAATGCCATAGAAAATGTATTTCTTCCAGTGGGCAGGCATAGTACTTCGTTTTCGCCCCAGGATTCCCAATCAGGAGGGCTTGTGGGTCAGGAGTGTGAGGATGGAAGTCTGAAAACACAAGCTAGGGTGAGGTTTTGGGCCAAGGGCATGACAAGCCCACTCTGCAGAGGCTGAATCGGAATCTCCTCCATCTGAAGTCAGGGTGGGGATCAAACGTTGTCTGAGGCTGGATATTTTGTCCATTATGGCCCCTTCATGGAGCGGGGGCATGATGAGGCTAAGTAGGTTTTCCCATGCTGAGTTTGTGAGTTGCTCCAAACTTCAAGGTTTCCTTCTGTGGGACAGTCGAGTCCTATTGGATGGCTCCAGGATGTCCCATATGGAAAAACTGGAGAGCAGGATTCGAAGGATGGATGTCTGTACAGCATATCCCACATCCCCATTGGCTTTTAGCGACAAGACATGTTTGAACTACTGGATCTGGAACGAGCTACCCAGGGGGCTGAGTTGAAATAGACTCTCCTGAGGATGGGTCATAATGTGGGTTTGTGTCCATGGGACCTTGAATTATGCTGGTGGCTCAGGGGCCCTGCAGAATTCCCCTACCTGAAGGGTTTGATATAGCTCCAATAAGAAATATCCCCATGTGGAGACGAGAGAGGTTCTGTTGGGTGCCTCATAAAAGTCCCAGTTGCTGGTCCTTGAAACCAGTCCTCTGAGGAGAGACACCTGGAAACCAAAGCTAGGGTTCAGATTAGGGCCTAGGGGCCTGTCCGTTTCAATCGTCTGTCTCTGGGCACACTGTATGAGTGTCTAAGTGGAGATAGTTGCTCAGTTAGTGTCAGAGTGTCCCTCTTAGTCCAGGGCAGCCTACACTATTGGGATGGCCTCAGGGGCCTTCGAGATTTCTCCTAATCTGTAGGGTTGTGGCCAATGGATTGGGAAGAGTTTCCTTGGATAGGAGAGGCGCAGTCCTTTGGTGTGGCTCCATAGGCCCTAGCCTAGAAGGTGTGTGGGTCCGTGCCGTGGGTACAGAAGTCTGAAAACAGAAACTCAGCTTAGGTGTGGTGCAGAGGGTATGGCAGGCCGGATCTCCAGACCGAGAGGGGAGCTCCTTGGCTTATGAAAGAAGGGCGAGTGGGAGGCGTTCCCTCAGGATTTTGTCTCTGGATGTTGTGTCCAGGATAGCCATGGATTGTAGGGAGGCCTCAGGGGCTATGGACGAGTCTCCCTCTCTGGGGATTTGGCACAGCTCCCAAGAGTTTGGGGTCTTTTTATGGGAAGGGTGGCGTCCAGTTGTCTGACTTAGGTGTTGCTCCAAGAGAGGGATACCAGAGTAGTGTCCCAGGTCCAGGTGACTGGAAAACTCGAACTCTGGTGAGGATTGGGAGCACAGGGGCTTGGCATGCCCCATATGCAGGCTTTTGGTCCAGGCTCTGAGAAGCCTTACTTCGACATGAGGCTCACGCTGAGGGTCAAAATGCGAGTTTGTGCCCAAGTCGGCACTCAAGTTTGGGCGGCCTCAGGGGCTGTGAAGGTTTCTCCTACCCTGTGTTAGGGTCCGTGATCAAAGGAACGAGACTGATACAAAGCGAAGGTCAAGCAAAACTTTATTTCACGCCAAGCATCAGGAATCAAACTACCGATCAGAGCTACCTCTTACGAAAAGGTGGTGACGATGAACCCAACAAGGTCACTTCCAAGAAGGCCACTCTGGACGAGGCCGCTCTAGATGACGCTGCTGCTCCGCAGATGAGGCCGCTCCATGATTGGAGCCGTTCCCAAGAAGAGGCCACTCCCAAGACAAGGCCACTGCTCAATGAAGTTGCTCCCCGGACAAGGCCGCTCCCAAGAAGAGGCTGTTCTGGACAAGACCATTTCCTGGATGAGGCCACTCCCAATGACGAAGAAGCAACAATGACAAGGAGGACAACCCAGATGACACAGACTCTGCTCCCCACGATGCTACTCTGACCAGGCTTCCACCCGGAGGAAGCCACCACTGCGGACAAGGCCACTTGTGGTTCGGGGTGGCGAGGCATTTTGCAGCGAGGCTGCTGGTGTCTAGGGGCCGTTGGCATCTCAGGGCTGCTTACGCCTCCAGACCGCTGGCATCTAGGGGCTGCAGGTGTCAGGACCGACTGCTGGCCTCTAGGGTCTGTAGGCATCAGGACCACAGGTGTCGAGGGACCGCTGACAACTGGACCGCAGATGTCTCAGGACCGCAGGCATCGAGGGACCGCTGACAACCGGACCGCAGATGTGTCAGGACCACAGGCGTCGAGGGACCGCTGACAACTGGACCGCAGGCATCGAGGGACCGCTGACAACTGGACCGCAGATGTCTCAGGACCGCAGGCGTCGAGGGACCGCTGACAACTAGACCGCAGATGTCTCAGGACCACAGGCGTCGAGGGACCGCTGACAACTGGACTGCTGGGCCGCCGCCGGAGGCTAGACCGCCGGAAGCTGGAAGCTGCAGGCGGCTCGAGGCTGCAGGCGGCGGCTTGGGGCCCGCGGGAGGCTGGAGACTGCAAACACGGTTGTAGCTCTTACAAGAGCTGTTACAGCTCTTCTATTCACCGTTGACTCCCCTGCTCTCCCCCGACTTCACCGCTCTCCGCGGACTTCACTGCTCTCCGCCGACTCCATCCCTCCTGTAGCAGCCGCTGCTCTCCTGCAGCAGCCCCCCTTTGACAGCCTGGCAGAGTAACCTTTATGGGGGTGGTTAAGCCCCGCCCCTACACAGGTGGCCAATTGAATTCCAATTTTCCCAGTGGATATACATACGGCTTACTGATTGGATGACTCCACTCAGTCTGCCCCACCCTTACACCCTGAAGGTGTGACTCCATGCCAACAGCAAGCTTTCCAGCCATGAGTAAGAAGGAGTTTTGATTTGTGCTTCAGGTATCATCCTGTGCGGGGATTTGATATAATGTCTAGGTTCAGATGTGTGAAAACCAAGGGTGGGAAGAGATGAGGGCCTAAGGCTATGGCGTGTCCGATGTGCTGGTTGTGCGGCCAGCTGTCTCCTTGTCTGTTGGGACGTCTGGCCTCAGGCTGTGTAAGACAGAGCATTAGTGCCCAGGGAAGCCTATCCATTTGGGGTGTGGTCGAGGCGTGAGCAGTTTGATCCTCATTTAGGGTTTCTGAAGAGCCCCATAGGGCAGCGTCCTTCTTCTGGTGGGCAAGCAGAGGGCTGCATTATGGTTCCGAAATTCCCAGTCTGGAGGTCTTGTTTGCCAGGAGTGTGAAGAAGGAAGTCTGAAAACACAAGCTAGCATTAGGTTTGGGGCCAAGGGCATGGCAGGCCCACTCTGCAGAGGTTGAATCGAGATCTCCTGCATCTGAGGTCAGGACGAGTATCAGACGTTGCCTCAGGCTGGGGTTTGTGTCCATGGTGGCCCCTTCCTGAAGGGGGTGGGGCCGTCATGAGGCCAGAGACGTTTCCCTATGCTGGGAGTTGTGAGTTTCTCCAAACCTCAAGGTTTCCTTCTGCAGGACAGTCGAGTCCTGTTGGATGGTTCCAGGATGCCCCATACGGAAAGACTCGAGAACAGGTGTCTAAGCATGGATGCCTGGAAACGCCACCTCACATTCCCACTGTCTGGTTGGGACAAGGCAGGCTCAACCTGCGGGCTCTTAGTCGAGCTACCCAGAGGGCTGAGTTGAAATGGACTGTTCTCAGGATGGGTCATAATGTGGGTTGGTGGCCATGGAGACCTTGGAATGTGGCGCTGACTCAGGGTCTTTGCAGGATACTCCAACCCGAAGGGTTTGACACAGCTCCAACAAGGAAGCTTCCCATGTGGAGATGAGAGGTGTTCTGTTTTGTGCCTCAAGAAAGCCCCATGTGCTGGTCTTTGAATCCAAGCCTCTGAGGAGTGACACCTGGAAAACAAAGCAAGAGTTCAGATTAGGGCCTACGGTCCTGTCTGGTTCAATCTTCTGTCTCTGTGAACATCTGTGTGCATGCCTGCATGGAGGTATTTGCTCTGCTTGTGTCAGAATGCCCCTGTTAGCCCAGGGCGGCTTACAGTAGTGGGTTGTCCTCGGGGGCGTTGAAGTTTCTCCTATTCTGTAGCATTGTGGCCAATGGAATTGGCAAAATTTCCTAGAAGAGAGCAGGCACAGTCCTATGGTATGGCTCCAGGTCCCCAGCCTGGAGGCTGTGTTTGCCATGGCTGTGGGGACAGACATCCGAAAACACAAACTTGGCTCAGTTTTGGGACCGAGGTAATGGAAGGCCTGATCTACAGTCCATGAAGGAATCACCTCGGGATATAAAAGGAGGGCGAGTGGGAAGCGGTCACTCAGGCTTTTGTCCGGATGTTGTGTCTATGATAGCAGTTTAATGTAGGTGTGGCCCCGTGGGCGGAGCAAGAGTATTCCCTCTCTCTTGATATGCCCCGCTCCCTAGATTTTGGGGTCATTCTGTGGGAAGGGAGGAGTCCTGTTTTCTGCCTCAGGTGTCCCCCCCAGTAGAAGGATTCTAGAGCAGAGCAGTGGGTACTGACAACTGGAATACCTGCCCTCTGGTTAGGCTTGGGGCCTATAGGCAAGGTAAACCCCATATGCTACCTGTTGGTCCATCCACGGAGAGGCGTTACTTAATTACGGGACTTACGCTCAGGGTCAAAATGGGTGTGTTTGCACAAGTGGCCCTCAAGCATGTGCATGGCCTCATGGGCCATGCAGGTTTCTCCTACACTGAAGGTTTGACTCCCTGCCAACAGACGGTTTTTTGCCATGGGGAAGGAGGATTTCTGACTTGTGCATTAGGTTCCCCCCTGTGCAGGGATTGGAGATAAAGTCTAGGTTTTGATGCCTGAAAACCCAGATTGGGAAGGGATGATGGACTAAGGCTGTGGCGGGTCAGATGTGCATGGTGTGTGGCCGGCTGTCTTGGTGTCTGTCGGAAGGTCTGGGTTCAGGGTATGTAAGTAGAACATTAGTGCTTAGGGTAGCTTATGAAATTGGGGCTGAGCTGACCCCAGCTCCCAAGCGTTTGGGGTCATTTTGTGGGAAGGGTGGAGTCCATTTGTCTGGCTCAGGTGTCTCTCCAAGAGAGGGATTCCAGAGCAGAGCCCCAGATAGGGGTGACTGGAAAACTCGAAATCTGGCGAGGATTGGGAACATAGGGGCTTGGCAAGCCCCATATGCGGGATCTTGGTCCAGGCCCTGAGAGGACTTACTTCAACATAAGGCTCACGCTGAGGGTAACAATGCGACTTTGTGCCCAAGTCGGCTCTCCAGTTTGGGCGTGGCTTCAGGGCCTATGAAGATTTCTCCTACCCTGAAGGTGTGACTCCATGCTAACAGCAAGCTTTCCAGCCATGGGGAAGGAGTAGTTCTGATTTGTGCTTCAGGTACCCACCTGTGCGGGGATTTGATATAATGTCTAGGTTCAGATGCCTGAAAACCCAGGTTGGGAAGAGATGACAGCCTAAGGCCTAGGGTCCTTTCTGGTTCAATCTGTTCCTCTGGGGACATCTGTCTATGGTCTAAGTGCAGGTAGATCCTCAGCTTGTGTCAAATCGCTGAGGGTCACAAAGCGTGTTTGTGTCCAAAGCGGCCCTCAACATGGCCAGGGCCTTATGGGCCATGCTGATTTCTCCTACACTGAACGTTGGACAACATGCGAACCAAAGGTTTCTGGGCATGGGGAAGGAGGAGTTCTGATTTCTACATCACGTTCCAGCTAGGCAGTGATTGGAGATAAGGTCTAGGTTCTGAAGCCTGAAAACCGAGGTTGGGAAGAGATGATGACTTAAGTCCCTGGTGGGTCCGAGTGCTCATTGTGCGGCCAGCTGCCTGGGTGTCAGTCAGGACGTCCGGACTCAAGCTGTGTCAGACAGGGCATTAGTGCCCAAGATAGACTGTATTATTGGGGAACAGTCGAGTGGCGGGCAGGTTGATCCTCATTTGGGAATTCTGTATAGCCCCATTAGGTAAAGTTTTTCTTCTGGAGGACAGGCACAATGATGCATTGTGGCTCCAGAATTCCCAAACTGGAGGGCATGTAGGCCAGGAGTGTGAGGACGGAAGTCTGAGAACACAAGCTAGGCTTATGTTTCATTGCGAGGACACGGCAGGCACACTCTGAAAAGCTGAATCGAGATCTCGTGGTTCTGAAGTCAAGGCGAGGATCAGCCATTGGCTCAGGTTGGGATTTTTCCCCATGATCGGCCTTCATGAAGATTGGGGGCATCATGTGGCCTGGGAAGTTTTCGCATGATGGGAGTTGTGAGATGCTCCGTGCACAAGGATTCCTTCTGTGGGACCGTCGAGACCAGTTGGATGGCTCCAGTATGTCCCATTAGGAACGACGTCAGAGCAGGATTCTAAGGATGGATGCCTCAAGAGCCCACATCACATTTCAATTGTCTCCTAGAGACAAGGCCAGTTCGATCTGCTGGCTCTGGGGGAGCAACCGAGGGGGTTGAGTTAAAATGGACTCTCCTGAGGATGGGTCATAATGTGGGATTGTGTCCATGGAGACATTGGAATGGGGTGGTGGCTCTGGTGACCTGAAGTTTTCTCCTAACGGGAGGTTTTGACACAGCTCCATAGAGCAAAAATTACATGTGGAGATGAGATTTGTTTTGATTGGTACCTCCGGAAACCCTGATATGCTGGTATTGGAATCCAAGGACTGAGGAGAGATTCCTGGAAATAAAAACAATGGATCCGATTAGGGTCTAGGTGCTTGTCCGGTTCAGTCTTCTTCTCTGGGCATATCTGTCTTTGGGTCTCAATGGAGGTAGTGGCTCAGATTGTGTCAGATCGCCCCTGTTTGTCCTAGACCTCCTACACTGTTGGAATGGCCTCGGGAACATTGGAGGTTTCTCCTAATCTGTAGGGTTGTGTCAAAAGGAATGATCAGAATTCCCTTGGGGAGGACAGGCATAGTCCTGATATGTGGCTATAGCGGCCCCAGAATTGAGGGTGTGTGGGCCAAGATAGTGGAGACCGAAACCTGAAAATAAAAACTCGGCTTAGGTTTAGGGACATAGGTATGGCAGGCCCAATCTACAGACCGTGAGGAGAAATTTTCGGGCTATGAACAAAGGGCGAGTATGAGGTGCTTTTACAGGCTTTTGTCTCTGGATTTTGTGTCAACAGTGGCCGTGGAATGTCAGGCTGGCCTCATCGGCCAGGGACGAGTTTTTCCTCTCTGGGGATTTGGCCCGATTCCAAGTGTTTGGGGTCATTCTTTGGATGGCGGGAGACCTTTCTCTATTTTTTTTAACCTTTTGTGTCCCACCAAAGAGGGAATCTAGAGAAGAGCTCTGAGTAGGGGTGACTAGACATCTCGAGCTCTGGTTAAGATTGGGAGACTAGGGGCATGGCAAGTCCCATATGTGGGCTCTTGGTCCAGCGTGTGAGAGGATTTACATGAGGACAGGGCTCATGCTGAGGGTCCCAATATGTGTTTGTATCCATCGCGGCCCTCAAGCATGGGCAGGGCCTCATGGGCCAGCTGGCTTCTCCTACACTGAACGCTGGACAACATGCCAACCACAAGGTTACTGGCCATGGGGAAGGAGAAGTTCTGATTTCTGCATCATGCACACCGCTTGGCAGTGAGTGGAGATAAGGTCTAGGTTCTGAAGCCTGAAAACCGAGGTTGGGAAGAGATGACGACCTAAGGCCATGGCGTGCTGATGTGCTCAATGTGCGATAAGCTGTCTGGGTGTCGGTCACGAGGTCTGGGTTCAGGCTGTGTCAGACTGGGCATTAATGCCCAGGATGGACTGTAAAAGTGGGGTACAGATGAGTGGCATGCAGGTTGATCCTCATTTGGGGTTTCTGGGTAGCCCCATAGGGCAATGTTTTTCTTCTGGAGGGCAGGCAGAGAGCTGCATTGTGTCTCCAGAATTCCGAAACTGGAGAGCTTGTGAGCCAGGAGTGTGAGGACAAAGTCTGAGAACACAAGGTAGGCTTAGGTTTCAGGGCGAGGGAACGGCAGGCACACTCTGCAGATCTGAATCGAGATCTCGTATCTGAAGTCAGGGCGAGGATCAGACATTGCCTCAGGTTTGAGTTTCTGTCCATGATGTCTGCTACATGATGGTGGGGGCATCACAAGGCCATGGAGGTTTGCCCACGGTGCGAGTGTGTAATACTGCAAACCACAAGGATTGCTTCTGCAGTACAATCGAGACCTGTTGGTTGCATTAAGGAAGCCCCATAAGGAACTTCTCCAGAGTGGGTTTCTAACGATGGATGGCTGGGAAGCTCAACTCGCATTGCAGTTGTCTCCTAGCGACAAGGCAGGTTCGATCAGATGGCTATGGGGGAGCAACTGAAGGGGCTGAGTTGAAATGGACTCTCTTGAGGATGGGTCATAATGTGGGATTGTGTCCATTGGAATTGGGCAGTGGCTCCGGGGACCTGAAGGTTTTCCTTAACTGGAGGTTTTGACACAGCTCCAAAGAGCACGTTTCCCATGTGGATACGAGAGTTGTTGGGATTAGTACCTCCGGAAACCCCCATATGCTGGTATTGGAAACCAGGCCTCTGAGGAGAGATGCCTGGAAGCAAAAGCAATGGATCTGATTAGGACCTAGGTGCCTGTACGGTTTAATCTTCTCTGGGGATAGATATCTTCTATTGGTCTGTGTGGAGGTCATGCTCAGCTTTTGAGAGATCGCCCCTGTTTGTCCTGGGAGGCCTACACTATTGGGATAGCTTTGAGAACTTTTTAGGTTTCTCCTAAACTGTAGGGTTGTGGCCGATAGAATGGGCAGAATTCCCCTGGAGAGGGCAGACACAGTCTTGAGTTGTGGCCCCAGGGGCCCCAGCCTGGAGGGTATGCAGCCATGACTGTGAGGACAGAAGCCTGAAAATACAAACTCGGCTAGGTTTGGGGATGTAAGTATTGCAGGACCGATTTATAGATCTCGATGAGAATTTATCAGGCTAGGATTTAGGGGCGAGCGTGAGGCACTTTTTCAGGCTTTTGTCTCCAGATTTTGTGTCAACTGTGGCCTGGGGATGTCAGGCTGCCATCATTGGCCAGGGACAAGTTTTTCTCTCTGGGGATTTGGCCTGATTCCAAGTGTTTGGGGTCATTCTTTGGATGGTAGGTATCCTTTCTCTATTTTTTTTTTACCTGATGTGTCCCAACAAAGAGGGAATCCAGAGAGATGAGCACTGAGTAGGGGTGACTAGACTTCTCGAGCTCTGGTAAAGATTGGGGGAATAGGGACATGGCAAGCCCATATGGGGGCTTTTGGTCCAGCCCCTGAGAAGCTTTACTTGAGGATAGGGCTCACGCTGTGGGTCCGAATGTGTGTTTGTGCCCAATGCGGACTCAAGCATGGGCGGGGCCTCATGGGCCACTCTGGTTTCTCCTATACTGAAGGTTGGACCACATTCCAACCACAAAGTTTCTGGCCGTGGGAAAGGAGTAGTTCTGATTTCTGCATCACATACACTGCTTGGCAGTGGGTGGAGATAATGTCTAGGTTCTGAAGACTGAAAACCGAGGTTGGGAAGAGATGACGACCTAAGTCCCTGGCTGGTCCAATGTGCTCAGTGTGCGGCCAGCTGTCTGGGTTTGGTCGGAAGGTCCGAGCTCAGGCTGTGTCAGACGGGGCATTAGTGACCAGGCTAGACTGTATAATTGGGGAACATTTGAGTGGTGTGCAGGTTGATCCTCATTTGGGGTTTCTGGGAAGCCCCCTAGGGCAATGTTTCTCTTCTGGAGGGCAGGCAGAGTTATGCATTGCGGCTCCAGAATTCCCAACTTGAGGGCTTGTGGGCCAGGAGTTTGAGGATGGAATTCTGAGAAGACAAGTTCGGCTTAGGTTTCCCATTGGTGGCACGGCAGGCACACTCTGCAAAGCTGAATCGACATCTCATGAATCTGAAGTCAGGGAGAGGATCAGACGTTGGCTTAGGTTGGACTTTCTGTCCATGATTTCCCCAACATTAAGGTGTGGGGGGGCATCAGGAAGCCTTGGAAGTTTTCCCACTGTGCGAGTGTGTGATGCTCCAAATCACAAGGATTCCTTCCGCGGGACAGTCGAGACATGGATGGATCAAGGATGTCCCATAAGGAACTTCTCATAAGCAGGGTTCTAATGAAGGATGCCAGGGCAGCCCAACTTGCATTCCAGTTGTCTCCTAGTGACAAGGCAGTTTTGATCTGCTGGCACTGGGGGAACCGAGGGGGCTGAATTGAAATGGACTCTCCTGAGGATCGGTCATAATGTGGGTTTGTGTCCATGGAGACCTTGGAATGAGGCAGTGGCTCCGGTGGCCTGAAGAAGTCTCCTAAACTGAGGTTTTGAGACAGTTCCAAAGAGCAAGTTTCCCATGTGGAGACGAGATTTGTTCTGATCGGTGCCTCAGGAACCCTCATGAGCTGGTATTTGAAACCAAGCATCTAAGGAGAGAGGCCTGGAATCCAAAGCAATGGATCCGATTAGGGCATAGGGGCCTTTCTCCTTCAATATTCTCCTCTGAGAGCCTCTGCCTACGATTCAGAATGGAGGTCATCGCCCAGCTTGTGTCAGATTGCACCTGTTTGACCCGGGAGGTCAACACTATTGGGCTGGTCTCGCGGACTTTAGAGGTTTCTCCAAATCTGTAGGAATAAGGCAAATGAAATGGGCAGAATTCCCTTGTAGAGGGCAGGCACAGTCCTGAGGTGTGGCCCCAGCTGTCTGGGTGTCGGTCTGGAGGTCCAGGCTCAGGCAGTCAGAAAGGGCATTTGTGCCCAGGGTAGATTGTATAATTGGAGTACAGTTGAGTGGCGTGCAGACTGATCCTCATTTGGCGTTTCTGGGTAGCCCCAGGGGCAACGTTTTTCTTGTGGAGGGCTGGAAAAGTGCTGCATTGTGGCTCTGTTATTCCCAAACTGGAGGGCTTATGGGCCAGAAGTGTGAGGAAGGAAGTCTGAGAACACAAGCTAGGCTTTGGTTTTGGGGCGAAGGCACGGCAGGCACACTCTGCAGAGCTAAATCAAATTCTCGTGCATCTGAAGTCATGGCAAGGATCAGACGTAGGCTCAGGTTGGAGTTTCTGTTCAGGATGGCCCCTTCATGAAGGTGGGGGGCATCATGGAGCCATGGAGACTTACCACGATGGGAGTTGTTAGATGTTCCGATAGGCAAGGATTCCTTTTACAGGACAGTTGAGACTGTCAGATGGCTCCAGGATGTCCCATATGGAATGAAGCCAGAGCAGAGTTCTAAGGATTGATGCCTGGAGAGCCTGCCGTGGACTCCTATTGTCTCCTAGAGACAAGGCAGGTTCGATCTGCTTCGTCTGGGGAAGCAACTGATGGGGCTGTGTTGAAATGCACTCTCCTGAGAATGGGTCATAATGTGGGTTTGTGTCCATGGAGACCTTGCAATGGGGCGGTGGATCCAGGGACCTCAAGGTTTCCCCTAACTGGAGGTTTTGACACATCTCCAAAAAGCACGTTTCCCATGTGTAGATGAGATTTGTTCTGATTGGTACCTCCGGAAGAACCCATGTGCTGGTATTGGAAACCAGGCCTCTGAGGAGAGATGCCTGGAAACCAAAGCAATGAGTCCGATTAGGGCCTAGGTGCCTGTCCGGTTCAATCTTCTTCTCTGGGGATATCTGTCTACAGGTCTGAGTTGAGGTAGTTGCTCAGCTTGGGATAGATCACCTCTGTTTGTCCTGGGCGGCCTACACTATGTGGATGGCCTCAGGGACTTTGGAGGTTTCTCCTAATCTATAGGGTTGTGGCCAATGGAGTGGGCAGAATTCCCCTGGAGAGGGCAGGCACAGTCCTGAGGTGTGGCTCCAGGGGCCCCAGCCTGGAGGGTGTGTGGGCTAGTAAAGTGGGGACAGAAGTCTGAAAACCCAAACTCGGCATAAGTTTGGGAACGTATGCATGACAGGCCCAATCTGTGGACCGTGAGGAGAATTTTTCGGGCTATGAACAAAGGGAAAGTGTGAGGCTCTTGCCCAGGCTATTGTCTCTGGATTTTGTGTCAACAGTGGTTGTGGAATGTCGGGATGGCCTCACAGGCCATTGGCGAATCTTTCTCTACGTGGATTTGGCCAGATACCAAGTGTTTGGGGTCATTTGGTGGATGGGTGGAGTCCTTTTGGTATTTTTTTTTTTTACCTCAGGTGTCCCACCATAGAAGGATTCCAGAGCAGAACCCTGAGTAGTGGTGACTAAACATCTCAACCTCTGGTTAAGATTTGGGGACTAGGGGCATGGCAAGCCCCATATGCATGCTCTTGGTCTTGCCCCTGAGATGCTTTCCTTGAGAACAGGGCTAACACTAAGTGTCACAATGTGTGTTTTTGCCCAATGTGGCCCTCAAGCATGGGCGGGGCCTCATGTACTATGCTGGATTCTCCTACACTGAATTTTGGACAACATGCCAACCACAAGGTTTCTTGCCTTGGGGAAGGAGGAGTTCTGATTTCTGAATCACATTCACCCCTGGGTAGTGAGTGGAGGTAAGTTCTAGGCCTGAAGCCTGAAAACCGAGTTTGGGAAGAGTTGACAACCTAATGCCATGGCGGGTCCGATGTGCTCAGTGTACAGCCAGCTGTCTGGGTGTCAGTCGGGAGTTCTGGGCTCAGGCTGGGTCAGACAGGGCTTTAGTGCCCAGGCTACACTGTATAATTGGGTTACAGTCAAGTGGCATGCAGGTTGATCCTCATTTGGTGTTTCTCGGTAGCCTCATAGGGCAACGTTTTTCTTCTGGAGGACAGGCAGAGTGCTGCATTGTGTCTCCAGAATTCCCAACTGGAGGGCTTGTGGGCCAGAAATGTGAGGACGTTTCTGAGAACACAAGCTAGGCTTAGGTTTCGGGACGAGGGCACGGCAGGCAGACTCTGCAGAGCTGAATGGAGATTTCGTGCATCTGAAGACAGGGCGAGGATCAGACGTTGGATCAGGATGGAGATTATATCCATGATGGCCCTTTCATGAAGGTGGGGGGGCATCACGAGGCCATGGAGGTTTTCCCACGTTGAGATTGTGTGATACTCAAACTGCAAGGATTCCTTCTGCTGGACAGTCGAGACATTTTGGATGGTCCAGAACGTCCCATAAGGAACTTCTCCAGAGCAGGGTTCTAACTATGGATGCCTGGGCAGGCCAACTCGCATTCCATTTGTCTCCTAGCAGCAAGGCAGGTTCTATCTGCTGGCTCTTGGGGAGCAACCAATGGGGCTGAGTTGAAATGGACTCTCCTGAGGATCAGTCGTAATGTGGGTTTGTGTCCATGGATAACTTGGAATGGGGCAGTGGCGCCAGCGCCCTGATAGAATCTCCTAACCGGAGTTTTTGAGACAGCTCCAAAGGCAAGTTTCCCTTGTGGAGTTGAGATTTGTTCTGATTCATTCCTCAGGAACCGCAATAAGATGGTATTGGAGACCATACCTCTGAGGAGAGATGCCTGGAAACCAAAGCAATGGATCCGATTAGGTCCTACGGGCCTGTCTGCTTCAATCTTCTTCTCTGGGAATATCTATGGTTCTGAGTGGAGGTCGTTGCTCAGCTGGTATCAGATGACCCTGTTTGTCCCGGGCTGCCAACACTATTTGGATGGTCTTAGGGTCTTGGGAGGTTTCTCCTAATCTGTAAGGTTGTGGCCAATGGAATGGACAGAATTTTCTTGGATAGGTCAGGCACAGTCCTGAGGTGTGGCTCCAAGTGTCTTGTTTCAGTCGGGAGATCCAGGCTCAGGCTGTGTCAGACAGGACATTAGTGCCCAGTGTAGACTAAATAATTGGTGTACAATCGAGTGGCTTGCAGGTTGATCCTCATTTGGGGTTTCTGGGTAGCCCCATAGGGCAATGTTTCTCTTCTGGAGGGCAGGCAGAGTGCTGTAGCTCTGGAATTCCAAAACTGGAGGGCTTGTGGGTCAGGAGTGTGAGGACGTAAGTCTGAGAACACAAGCTAGGCCACGTTTTCGGGGAAAGAGCATGGCAGCCATGCTCTGCAGAGCTAAATTGAGATCTCATGCATCTGAAGTCAGGGCGAGGATCAGACATTGGCATAGTTTGGAGATTATGTCCATGATGACACCTTCATGAAGGGGGGAGGGCTCATCATGTGGCCATGGAGCTTTTCCTTTGATGGGAGTTGTGAGAAGTTCCGAACCACAGGCAGGGATTTCTTCTGTGGTACAATTTAGACCTGTTGAGTGGCTCAAGACCTCCTATCCGGAATGACTTCAGAGCAGGGTTCTAAGGATGGATGCCTGGGAAGCCTGCCTTGCATTCCAATTGTATCCTCTTGACATGACAGGTTCGATCTGCTGGCTCTGGGGGAGCAACCAAGGGGGCTGAGTTGAAATGGACTCTCCAGAGGATCGGTCATAATGTGGGGTTTTTTTCATGGAATGGGGTGGTGGCCTCCGGGCACTAAAGGATTCTCCTAACTGGAGGTTTTGACACATCTCCATCGAGCAAGTTTCCCATGTGGTGATGAGATTTGTTATGATCGGTGCCTCAGGAAACCCCCATATGCTGGTACTGGAAACCAGTACTCTGAGGAGAGATGCCTGGAAACAAAACAATGGATCCAATTAGGGCCTAGGTGCATGTCCGGTTGAATCTTCTTCTCTGGGGACATCTGTCTATGGGTCTGAGTGGAGGTAGTTGCCCAGCTGGTGTCATATCGCCCATGTTTGTCCCGGGTGGCCCACATTATTGGGATGGCCTTGGAGTCTTTGGAGGTTTCTCTGAATCTGTAGTGTTAGGGCCAATGAAATGGAAGAATTCCCATGGAGAGGGTAGGAACAGTCCTGAAATGTAGCTCCAGGGGAACCATCCTGGAGGGTGTTTGGATTAAGGCTGTGGGGACAGAAGTCTGAAAACACAAACTCGGCTTAGTTTGAGGATGTAGGTACGACAGGCACGATCTACAGACGTTGAGGAGAGCTCTTCGTGATATGAACAAAGGGCAAATGTGAGGTGCTTCCTCAAGCTTTTTCTCTGGATTTTGCTTCAATGATAGCCATTGCATGTCGAGGTGGCTTCATCGGGCATGGACGAGTATCCCTCTCTGGGGATTTAGACCGATTCCAAGAGTTTGGGGTCATTCTTTGGGATGGGAGGTGTCCTTTCTGGTTTTTTTTTTTTTTTTTTTTTTTTTTTTTTACCTCAAGTGACCCACCAAAAGACTGATTCTAGAGAAGAGCACTGGGGAGGGGCGACTGGACAACCTGACCTCTGATTTAGAATGGGGGCCTAGGGGCATGGCAAGCCCCATGTGTGGGCTCTTGTTCCAGCCACTGAGAGGCCTTCCTTGAGGACAGGGCACACACTGAGGGTCACAATGCGTGTTTGTGCCCAACGCGACCCTCAAGCATGGGTGAGGCCACCTGGGCTCTCTGGTTTCTTCTACAGTGAACATTGGACAATGTGCCAACCACAAGGATTCTGGGTACGGGGAAGGAGGAGTTCTGATTTCTGCATCACGTTCACCTCTGGACAGTGAATGGAGATAAGGTCAAGTTTCTGAAGCCTGAAAACCAAGATTCGGAAGAGATGATGACCTAAGGCCATGGTGGATCTGATCTGCTCAGTGTGCGGTCAGCTGTCTGGGTGTTGATCAGGAGGTCTGGACTCAGTCTGTGTCATAGAGGCCATTAGGCCTTAGGGTAGGCTGTATAATGCGGGTATAGTCAAGTGGCCTGCAATTTTATCCTCACTTGGGGTTTCTGGGTAGCCCTAAAGGGCAACGTTTTTCTTCTGAAGGGCAGGCAGTGTGCTACATTGTGAATCCGAATTTCCAAAACTGGAGGGCTTGTGGGCCAGGAGCATGATAACAGAAGTCTGAGATAACAAGCTAGTCTTAGGGCACCTGGGTGGCTCAGTGGGTTAAGCTGCTGCCTTCAGCTCAGGTCATGATCTCAGGGTCCTGGGATTGAGTCCCGCATCGGGCTCTCTGCTCAGCAGGGAGCCTGCTTTCTCCTCTCTCTCTGCCTGCCTCTCTGCCTACTTGTAATTTCTCTCTGTCAAATAAATAAATAAAATCTTTAAAAAAAAAACCAAGCTAGTCTTAGGTTTCGGGGCGAGGGCACGGCAGGCACACTCTTTAGAGATGAATTGAGATCTCATGCATCTGAAGTCAGCGGGAGGATCAGATGTTGGCTCACGTTAGAGTTTCTGTCCATGATGGCCCCTTCATGAAAAGGGGGGGTGAGCATCACGGGTCTATGGTGGTTTTCCCATTATGAGATTTGTGAGATGCTCCAAACAGCAAGGATTCCTTCTGCGGGACAGTCGAGACCTGTTGGATGGCTCGGATGAATGCCTGGGCAGCCCGCTCGCATTCCAATTGTCTCCTAGTGACAAGGCAGGCACCATCTGCTGAATCTGGGGGAGCAACCGAGGGGGCTGAGTTAAAATGGACTCTCCTGCAGATGGATAATAATGTGGGTTTGTGTCCATGGAGACCTTGGAATGGGGTGGTGGCGTGGGGCCCTGAAGGATTGCTCTAATCAGAAGTTTTGATACAGTCCCACAAATGGGAAATTTGTGGACGAGATTTGTTCTGATTGGTGCCTCAGGAAACCCCCATATAGTGGTATTGGAAACCAGACCTCTGGGGAGAAATGCCTGGAAAACAAACCAATGGATCCGATTAGGGCCTAGGGACCTGTCCGGTTAATGTTGTTCTCTGGGGACATCTGTCTCCATATCTGAGTGAAGGTAGTTGCTCAGCTTGTGGCAGATCTCACCTATTTGTCCCGGGGTGCCTACACTATTGGGATGGCCATGGGGACTTTAGAGGTTTCTCCTAACCCGTACGGTTGTGGTCAATTGAATAGGCACAATTCCCTTGGAGAGGGCAGACACAGTCTTGATGTGTGTCTCCAGTGGTGCAAGCAATGATTGTGTGTGGGCCAGGGATGTGGGGACAGAAGTCTAAAAATACAAACTTGGCTTAGGTTTGGGGACAAAGTTATGGACGGCCTGATATACAGACCAAGAGGAGAACTCTCCAGGATTTGAAGAAAAGGCGAGTGTGAGGCGCTTGCTCAGGCTTTTGTCTCTGGATTTAGTGTCAAAAATAGCCATGGAATGTCGGGGTGGCATAAGGGGCCATGGACGAGTCTCCCTCTCGGGGGATTTGGCCCAATCACAAGAGACTGGGGTCATTCTGTGGGATGGGGGAATGGTTTCTGGTTTTGTTTTGTTTTGTTTTGTTTTGTTTTTAACCTAAGGTGTCCTACCAAAACTGGGATTCCAGAGCCGAGCCATGGGGAGGGGCGACTGGAAAACTTGACCTCTGGTTAAGATTGGGGGCCTTGGGGCATTGCAAGCCCCATATGCGGGCTCTTGTTCCTGTCACTGAGCGGCCTTACTTGAGGACAGGGCTCACTCTTAGGGTCACAATGCGTGTTTGTGTCGAAGGTGGCCCTCAAGCATGGGCAGGTCCTCATGGTCCACAGTATTTTTCTCCTACACTGAATGTTGGACAACATGCCAACCACAAGGTTTCTTGCCATTGAGAAGGAGGAGTTCTGATTTCTGCATCTAGTTCACCACTGGGCACTGATCAGAGATAAGGTCTAGGTTTTGAAGCCTGAAAACCGAGGGAGGGAAGAGATGACGACCTAAGGACATGGCGGGTGCCATGTGCTCAGTGTGCAGCCAGATGTCTGGGTGTCACTCGGGAGGTCTGGGCTTAGGATGTGTGAGACAGGGCATTAGGGCCCAGGGTAGGCTGTATAATTGGGGTACAGTTGAGTGGCCTGCAGTTTGATCCTCATTTGATTTTTCTGGGTAGACCCATAGGGCAACTTTTTTCTTTAGGAGGGCAGGCAGAGTGCTGCATTGTGTCTCCAAAATTCCCAAAGTGGAGGGCTTTTTGGCCAAGAGTGTGAGAACGAAAATCTGAGAGCACAAGCTAGTCTTAGGTTTCGGGGCAAGGGTAGGGCAGGCACACTATGCAGACCTGGGTTGAGATCTCGTGCATCTGAAGTCAGAGCGAGGATCAGACGTTGGCTCACGTTGGAGTTTCTGTCCATGATGGCCCCTTCATGAAGGGGCGGTGCATCAGGAGGCCATTGAAGTTTTTCCATGATGGCTATTGTGAGATGCTCCAAACTGCAAGGATTCCTTCTGTGGTACAGTTGAGACCTGTTGGATGGCTCCAGGATGTCCCAAAAGAAACGACTCCAGAGAAGTGTTCTACAGATGGATGCCTGGGAAGAATGCCTCACATTCCAATTTTCTCCTATCAGAAAGATATATTCGATCTGCTGGGTGTGGGGGAGCACCCAAGGGGGCTGAGTCGAAATGGACCCTCCTACACATGGGTCATCATGTGTGTTTTTGTCCATGGAGACCTTGGAATTGGGCGGTGGCATCGGGGCCCTGAAAGATTCTCCTAACTTGAGGTTTTGACACAGCTCCTAAGAGCACGTTTAACATGTGGAGATGACATTTGTTCTGATCAGTGCCTCAAGAAACCCCACATGTTGGTATTGGAAACCAGGCCTCTGGGGAGAGATGATTAGAAACCAAAGCAATGGATCTGATTGGGGCCTGGGGCGTGTCGGGTCAATTTTTTTTCTCTGGGGATATCTGCCTACGGTTCTGAGTCGAGGTAGTTGTTCAGCTGGTGGCAGATCGTCCCTGTTAGTCCCGGGTGACCTACACCATTGGGATAATTTTGGAGATTTTGGAGGTTCCTCTAGTTTGCACAGTTGTGGCCAATGGAATGGGAAGAATTCCCTTGGAGCGGGCAGGTACAGTCCTGTGTTCTGGCTCCAGAGACCCCAGCCTAGAGGGCATGTGGGCCAGAGCTGTGGTGACAGAAGAAGCCTGAGAACACAAACTCAGATTAGGTTTGGGGACGAAGGTATGGGAGGCCTGATCTACAGACCATGAGGAAAAACTCTTCAGGATATGAACAAAAAGCGAGTGTGAGGTGCTTGCTGAGGCTTTTGTCTGGATTTTGTATCAACGATGGCTGTGGAATGTCGGTGTGGCCTCATGGGCCATGGACGTGTCTCCCTCTCTAAAAATTTGCCTGTATCCCAAGAGCTTCGGTTCATTCTGTGGGATGGGAAAAGTCCTTTCTGTTTTTCTACCTCAGGTGTCCCACCAAAAGAGGGATTCCAGAACAGAGCTCTGGGGAGAGACGACTGGACAAACCAAACTCTGGTTAAGATTGGGGGCCTAGGGGCATGGAAGCGCCATATGCCGGCTCTTGTTCCAGCCACTGAGTGGTCTTACTTGAGGAAAGGGATCATGCTGAGGGTTACAGTTCTTGTTTGTGCCAAACGTGGCACTCAAGCATGGGCGGGGTCTTATGGGCCACGAAGCTTTCTCCCACACTGATCCTTGGACAATATGCCAACCACAACGTTTCTGGCCATGGGGAAAGCAGAGTACTAATATCTGCATCACGTTCACCTCTGAAAAGTGATTGGAGATAAGGTCTAGGTTCTGATGACAGAAAACCGAGGTTGGGAAAACATGACGACCTAAGGCCTTGGTGGGTCCAATGTGCTCAGTGTGCGGCCAGCTGTCTAGGATTCAGTCAGGAGGTCTGGGCTCAGACTGTCAGACTGGGCATTAGTGCCCAGGGTAGACTGTAAAATCAGGGTACAGTAGAGTAGCGTGCAAGTTGATCCTCATTTGGGGTTTCTGGGTAGCCCCAGATGGCAACGTTTTGCTTCTGGAGGGCAGGCAGAGTGCTGCAGTGTGGCTTCAGAATTCCCAAACTGGACGTCTTGTGGGTCAGGAGTGTGAGGACAGAAGTCTGAGAATACAAGCTAGGCTTAGGTTTTGGAGACAGGGCATGGCAGGCACACTCTGCAGAGGTGAATCGAGATCTCGTGCATCTGAAGTCAGGGCGAGGATCATACCTTGGCTCAGGTTGGAGCTTCCCTCCATGACGGCCCATTCATGAAGGGGAGGATCTCACGAAGCCACGGAAGTATTCCCATGATGGGAGTTGTGAGATGCTCCAAACCGCAAGAATTGCTTCTGTGGGACTGTTGAGAACTGTTGGATGGCTCCAGGACATCCCAAACAGAACGATTCCAGAGCAGGGATCTAAGGATGGATGCGTGGGCGGTCCGTCTCACATTCCAATTATCTCCTAGCGACAAGGTAGGGTCGATCTGCTGGCTGTGGGGGAGCAACTGAGTGGGCTGAGTTGAAATGGACTCTCCGGAGGATGGGTCATAATGTGGATTTGTGTCCTTGGAGACCTTGGAATGGGGCGGTGACTATGGGGCCTTGATGGATTCTCCTAAGTGGAGGTTTTGACACAGCTCCGAAGAGCAAGCTTCCCATTTGGAGAGGACATTTTTTTCTGATTGGTACCTCAGGAAATCCCCATATGCTGGTATGGGAAACCAGGTTCTGTGGAGAGATGGCTGGAAACCAAAGCAATGGATCCAATTAGGGCCTAAGGGCATGTATGGTTCAATCTTCTCTGGGGACATCTGTCTACAGGTCTGAGTGGAGGTAGTTGCTAAGCTTGTGTCAGATCGCCCCTGTTTGTCCCGGGCGGCCCACAGTATTGGGATGGCCTCGGAGTCTTTAGAGGCTTCTCCTAATCTGTAGTGTTGGGGCCAATGAAATGGGCAGAATTTCCTTGGAGAGGGCAGGCACAGACATGGGGTGTGGCTCCAGGGGCTCCATCCTGGAGGGTGTGCGGGCAAGGACTGTGGGGACAGAAGTCTGAAAACACAAACTTGGCTTAGGTTTGGGGATGTAGGTATGGCAGGCTCGATCTACAGACAGTGAGGAGAACTCTTCGTGATATGAACAAAGGGCGAATGTGAAGCGCTTCCTCCAGCTTTTGTCTCTGGATTTTGTGTCAACGATAGCCATTGAATGTCGAGGTGGCTGCATTGGCCATGTTCCTGTATCCCTCTCTGGTGATTTGGTCTGATCCCAAGAGTTAGTTGTCATTCTTTAGGATGGGAGGAGTCCTTTCTGTTTTTTGTTTTTTGTTTTTTGTTTTTTGTTTTTTTTTTTTTACCTCAAGTGTGTGACCAAAAGACGGATTCCAGAGGAGAGCCCTAGGGATGGGTGACTGGAACACCCTACCGCTGCTTTAGAATGGGGGCCTAGGGGCATGGCAAGACCCGTATGCTGGCTCCTGGTCCAGCTATTGAGAGGTCTTAGTTGAGGACAGGGCTCACGCTGAGTGTCACAGTGTGAGTTTGTGCCCAACCTGGCCCTCAAGCATAAGTGGGGTCTCATGGGCCATGCTGGTTTCTCCTAATCTGAACTTTCAACAACATGCTAACCACATGGATTCTTGCCATGAGGAAGGAGGGGTTCTGTTTTCTGCATCATGTTCAACCCTGGGCAGTGATTAGAGATAAGGTCTAGGTTCTGAAGCCTGAAAACCGAGGTTGGGAAGAGATGATGATATAAGGCCATGGTTGAGTAGGATGTGCTCAGTGTGCGGTCAGCTGTCTGGGTGTCGGTCGGGAGGTCCAGACACAGGTTTTGTCAGACAGGGCATTATTGCCCAGCATAGACTGTATAATTGGGGTTCAGTCGTGTGGCGTGTAGGTTGATCCTCATTTGGGGTTTCTGTTTAGCCCCATAGGGCAACGTTTTTCTTCTGGGGGAAGAGTACTGCACTGTGGCTCTGGAATTCCAAAACTGGAGGGCTTGTTGGCCAGGATTGTGAGGACGGAAGTTTGAGAACACAAGTTAGGCTTAGGTTTCGGGGCAAAGGCACAGAAGGAACAATCTGCAGAGCTGAATCGAGATCTTGTGCATCTGAACTCAGGGCGTGGATCAGTCTTTGGCTCAAGTTGGAGTTTTGTACATGATGGCCTCTTCATGAAGGGGGAGCTTCTCAAGAGTCCATGTAGGTATTCCCATGATGGGAGTTGTGAGATGCTACAAACATCAACGATTCCTTCTGTAGGACCCTTGAGAATTGTTGGATGCCTTCCGGAGGTCCCATATGGAACAACTCCAGAGCAGGATTCTAAGGATGGATGTGTGGTATGCCTGCCTCACATTCCAATTATTTCCTAGCGACAAGGCAGGTTCAGTCTGCTGGCTCTGGGAGAGCAACTGAAGGGGGTGAGTTGAAATGGACTCTCCTGAGGATGGGTCATATTGTGCGTTTCTGTCCATGGAGACCTTGGAATCGGCGGTGGATCCGGGACACTGAAGGATTTTCCCAACCAGAGGTTTTGACAGAGCTCCAATGATTATGTTTCCAATGTGGAGACAAGATTTGTTCCGATGAGTACATCTGAAAACCCCCATATGCTGGTATTGGAAACCAGGCCCCTGAGGAGAGATGCCTGGAAAGCAAAGAAATGCATCTGATTAAGGCCTGGGGGCCTGTCCATTTCAATCTTCTTCTCTCTGGACATCTGTCTCTGGGTTTGTGTGGAGCTAGCTGCTCAGCTGGTGTCAGATCGGCCCTGTTTGTCCCAGGTCGGGCCTACACTATTGGGATGGCCCTGGGGACTTTGGAGGTTCTCCTAATTTGTACAGTTGTGGCCAATGGAATGGGCAGAATTCCCTTTGAGAGGGCAGTCACAGTCCTGAGGTGTGGCTCGAGGGGCCCCAGTCTGTAGGGTGTGTGGGCCAGGGCTGTGGGGACAGAAGTCTAAAAATAGCAACTTGGCTTATGTTTGGGGACTTAGGTATGGCAGGCCCGATATACAGATCAAGAGAACTCTTTGGGATATGAAGAAATGACGAGTGTGAGGCACTTGCTCATGTATTTTTCTGGATTTTGTGTCAACGATGGCCGTGGAATGTTGGGGTGGCACCAATCAAAACAAATTAGGAGAAACCTCCAACGTCCCCAAGGCTATCCTAAGAGTGTAGGCTACCCGGGACAAACAGGGGCTATCTGCCACCAGCTGAGCAACTACCCCCACTCAGACCTGGAGACAGATGTCCCCAGAGAAGAAAATTGAACTGGACAGGCCCCTAGGACCTCATCAGATCCATTGCTTTTTTTTCCCAGCCATCTCTCCTCAGAGGCCTAATTTCCAATACCCGCATATGGGGCTTTACTGAGGCACCCATAACAAATCTCATCGCCATATGTGAAACTTGCATGTGGGAGCTGTGTCAAAACCTCTGGTTAGTAGAAAAATTCAGGACCCTGGTGCCATGGCCCCATTCCAAGTTCCCCATCGACAAAAACCCACATTATGACCCATGAGAAGGAGAGCCCATTTCAGCTCAGCACCCTTGATTGCTTCCGCAGGGCCAGAAGATTGAACCTGTATTATTGCAAGGAAACAATTGGAATGCTAGGCAGGCAACCCAGGCATCCATTCTCAGAACCCAGCTCTGGAGTCATCCCTATGGGATGTCCTGGAGCCATCCAATCGGTCTCAATGGTCCCACAGAAGGAATCCTTGTGGTTTGGAGAATCTCACAAATCCCATCGTGGAAAAACTTCCATGGCCTCGGGATGCCCCGCCCCCTTCATGAAGGGGCCATCATGGACAGAAACTCCAACCTGAGCCAACGTCTGATCCTTGCCCAGACTTCAGATGCACGAGATCTGGATTCAGCTCTGCAGAGTGTGCCTGCTGTTCCCTCGCCCCGAAACCTATGCCTAGCTTGTGTTCTCAGACTTCCATCCTCACACTCTTGGCCCACAAGCCCTCAGGATGGCAATTCCAGAGACACAATGCTGCATTCTGCCTGTGCTCCAAAAGATAAATGTTGCCCTTTGGGGATGCCAGAAACCCCAAATGAGGATCAACCTGCACGCCACTTGAAAGTACCCCAATTATACAGTCCAGCTGAGCATTAATGCCTTGTCTGACATAGCCTGAACCCGGGCCTCCAGACTGACACCCGGACAGCTGACCACACACTGAGCACATCGGACCCGCCATGGCCTTAGGTCGACATCTCTTCCCAACCTAGCTTTTCAGGCTACAGAACCTAGACCTTAACTCCAATCAAGGCCCAGGGGTGAACGTGATGCAGAAATCAGAACTCCTCCTTCCCTATGGCAAGAATCCTAGTGGTTGGCACGTTTTCCAACGATCAATGTAGGAGAAACCAGCATGGCCCATGAGGCCCTACCCATGCTTGAGAGATGCATTGGGCACAAACACACATTGTGACCCTCAGTGTGAGTCCTGTCCTCAAGTAAGGCCTGTCAGTGGCTGGAACAAGAACCTGCATATGGGGTTTGCCATGCCCCTAGGCCCGCATTCTTAATCAGAGGTCGGGTTGTCCATTTGCCCCTCGCCAGGGCTATGCTCCGGAATCCCTCTTTTGTTGGGACACCAGAGGTAAAAAAATAGAATGGACTTCTCCCATCCCAGAGAATCACCCCAAACTCCTGATATCGGACCAAATCCCCAAGATGGAGACTCATCAATGGCCCATGAGGCCACCTCGACTTTCCATAGCCATCAGTTACACAAAATCCAGAGACAAAAGCCTGAGCAAGCGCCTCACTCTTGCCCTTTGTTCATATCCCAAAGAGTTCTCCTCATGGTCTATAGATTCGACCTGCCATACCTAAGTACACAAACTTAAGCCAATTTGTGTTTTCAGACTTCTCTCCCCACAGCCCTGACCCACACACGCTACAGGCCCCAGGAGCCAAACCTGAGGACTGTACCTGCCCTCTCCAAGGGAATTATGCCCATTCCATTGGCCACAACCCTAAAAATAGGATAAACCTCCAAAGTCCCCAAGGCCATCCCAATAGTGGTGGCTGCCCAGGACAAACAGGGGCAATCTGAGCCCTTCTGAGCACCTGTCTGCACTCAGACCCATAGACAGATGTCCCCAGAGGTAAATTGGAATGAACTGGCCCCTAGTTCCAATTCCTAATCAGATCCATTGCTTTGGTTTCCAGGCATATCTCCTCAGAGGCCTTGATTCCAATACCAGCATATGGCTGTTTCTTGAGGCACCCATCAGTACAAATCTCGTCTCCACATGGGAAACTTGCACATTGGAGCTGTGTCAAAGCCTCTGGTTAGGGGAATCCTTCAGGGCCCCGGTTCCACCGCCTCATTCCAAGGTCTCCATGGACACAAACCCACATTAGGACCCATCCGCAGGAGAGTCCATTTCAACTCACCTCCTCGGTTGCTCCCCCAGATCCAGGAGATCTAAACTCTCTTGTTGCTAGGAGACCATTGGAATGAGAGGCGGGCTGCCAAGTCATCCATCCTTAGAACTCTGCTCAGAATCGTTCTGCATGGGAATTCCTGGAGCAAGCCAACAGGTCTCAATGGTACTGCAGAAGAATCTTTGCGGTTTGGAGCATCTCACAACCCCCATTGTGGGAAAACCTCCATAGCCTCGTAATTCCTCCCCCCACCATCATGACGGGTCCATCAGGGGCAGAAACTTCAAACTCAGCGATTGTCTGATCCTCGCCCTGACTTCAGGTGCACGAGATCTCAATTCTGCTCTACAGAGTGTGTCTCCGTGCCCTCACCCGGAAACATAAGCCTAGATTGTGTTCTCAGATTTCCATCCTCACACTCCTGGCCCACAAGCCCTCCAGGTTGGCAATTCCAGAACTACAATGCAGCACCCTGGCTGCCCTCCAGAAGAAAAACATTGCCCTCTTGGGCTACCAGAAACCACAAATGAGGATCAACCTGCATGCCACTTCACTGTACCCCAATTATACAAGCTGCCCTGGGCACTAATGCCCTTTCTGACACAGTCTGAGCCTAGATTCCCCGACCCACAGCCAGCCAGCTGGTGGCACACTGAGCACATTGGACGCACGATGGCCTTAGGTCATCATCTCTTCCCAACCTCGGTATTCAGGCTTCAGAACCTAGACCTTATCTCCAGTCACTGTCCAGGGGTGAATGAGATGCAGAAATCAGAACTACTACTTCCCCATGGCAAGAATACATGTGGTTGGCATGTTGTCCAACGTTCAGTGTAGGAGAAAGCAGTGTGCACCATGAGTCCCTGCCCATGGTTGCGTGCCATGAGGGCATAAACACACATCGTGACCCTCAGTGTGAATTCTGTCCTCAAGTAAGGCCTCTCAGTGGCTGGACCATTAGAAGGCATATTGAGCTTGCCATGCCCATAGGTTCCAATTTTAAACCAGATTTCTGGTTGTCCAGTCACCCTTCCCCAGGGCTCTGCTCTGGAATCCCTCTTTTGGTGGGACACCTGAGGTAACAAAACTGAAAGGACTCCTCCCATCCCACAGATTGACCCAATACAATAGGGATCGGGCCAAATCCACAGAGAGGAAGACTCGTCCATGGCCCATGAGGTCTCCCCGACATTCCACGGCCATCGTTGACACTAAATCCCGAAACAAAAGCCTGAGCAAGTGCCTCACACTCGCTGTTTCTTCATATCCCAAAGAGTTCTCCTCACGGTCTGTAGATAAGGCCTGCAATACCTACATCCCCAAACTATGCTGAGTTTGTGTTTTCGGACATCTGACCCCACAGTCCTGGCCCAAACACCCTCCAGGCTGGGGCCCCTGGAGCCACACATCAGGTCTGTGCCTACCCACTCCACGGGAATTCTGCCCATTCCATTGTCTATAATCGTACAAATTAGGAGAAACCTCCAAAGTCCCCGCGGCCATCTCAATAGTGTAGGCCGCCCGGACAAAGAGGGGAGGTCTGACACCAGCTGAGTAACTACCTCCAGTCATACCATAGACAGATGTCGCCAGAGAAGAAGATTGAACAGGACAGGCACCAAGGCCCTAATCGGATCCATTGCTCTGGTTTCCAGGTATCTCTCCTCAGAGGCCTGGTTTCCAATACCAGCATGTGGGGGGTTCCTGAGGCACCAATTAGAACAAATCTGGTCTCCACATGGGAATCTTGCTCTTTGGAGCTGTCTCAAAATCTCCGGCTAGGAGACTCCTTCAGGTCCCCGGTGCCACCACCCCATTCCAAGTTCTCCATGGACACAAACCCACATTAGGACCCATCCTCAGGAGAGTCCATTTCAACTCAGACCCCTTGGTTGTTCCCCCAGAGCCAGCAGATCGAACCTGTCTTGTCGCTAGGAGACAATTGGAATGCAAGGCGGGCTGCCCAGGCCCGCCTTAGAACCCTTAGAATCCATCCTTAGAACCCTGCTGTGGCGTCGTTCTGTATGGGGCATCATGGAACCATCCAACAGGTCTCAAATGTTCTGCAGAAGGAATCCTTGCATTTTGGCCTATCGCACAACTCCCAACGTGGGAAAACGTTGATGGCTTTGTGATGCCCCTCCCCCCTTTATGAAGGGGAAATCATGGACAGGAACTCCGAACTGAGCCAATATCTGATCTTCGCCCTGACTTCAGATGCACAAGATCTCAATTCAGCTCTGCAGAGTGTGCCTGCCTTGCCCTCGCCCTGAAACCTACGTTTAGCTTGTGTTCTCAGACTTCCGTCCTCACACTCCTTGCCCCAAAACCCTCAAGTCTGGCAATTCCGGACCCACAATAACGCACTCGGCCTGCCCTCCAGAAGAAAAATGTTGCCGAGTGGAGCTTATCAGACACCCCTAATGAGGATAGCCCTACACGGCACTCTACTGTACCCAAATTATATAGTCTAACCTGGGCACTAATACACTGTCTGACACAGCCTGTGCCCAACTCCTGACCAACACCCATCCAGCTGACCACACACTGAGTACATCGGACCCTCCATGGCCTTTGCTTGTCATCTCTTCCCAACCTAGCTTTTCAGGCTTCAGAACTTGGACCTTACCTCCAAAGCCTATCAAGGGGTGAACGTGATGCAGAAATCAGAACTGCTCCTTCCCCATGACAAGAAACCTTGTGGTTGGCATGTTGTCCAGCGTTCAGTGTAGTGGAAACCGGCGTACAGCATGAGGCCCCGCCCATGCTTGAGTGCTGCGAGGGCATAAACACGCATTGTGACCCTAGCACGGGTCCTGTCCTCTAGTAAGTCCTCTCAGTGGCTGGACCATTAGACGTCATAATGGGTTTGCCATGGACCTAGGTCCCAAATTTAACCAGATTTCTGGATGTCCAGTCGCCCTTCCCCAGGGCTCTGTTCTGCAATCCCTCTTTTGGTGGGACACCTGAAGTAAAAAAAAAAAAAAAACGGACTCCTCCCATCCCACAGAATGACTCCAAAGTCTTGGGATTGTGCCCAATCCCCATAGAGGCAGACTCATCCATTGCCCATGAGGTCACCTGGACATTCCACAGCCATTGATGACACAATATCCAGAGACAAAAACCTGAGCAAGCACCTCACTCTTGCCCTTTGTTCTTATCGCAGAATTCCCCTCACGGTCTGTAGATCAGTCCTGCCATACATACAGCCGGAAACCTAACCCAAGTTTGTGTTTTCAGACAACTGTCCCCACAGCCCTGGCCCACACACCCTACAGGCTCACGCCCCAGGAGCCAAACCTGAGGACTGCACCTGCCCTCTCCAAGGGAATTATGCCCATTCCATTGACCACAACCCTAAAAATAGGATAAACCTCCAAAGTCCCCGAGGCCATCTGAATAGTGGTGGCTGCCCAGGACAAACAGGGGCAATCTGAGCCCATCTGAGCACCTGCCTGCACTCAGACCCGTAGACAGATGTCCCCAGAGGTAAATTGGAACGAACTGGCCCCTAGGCCCTAATCGGATCCATTGCTTTGGTTTCCAGGCATATCTCCTCAGAGGCCTGGATTCCAACACCAGCATATGGCTGTTTCTTGAGGCACCCATCAGAACAAATCTCGTCTCCACATGGGAAACTTGCACATTGGAGCTGTGTCAAAGCCTCTGGTTAGGAGAACCCTACAGGGCCTCGGTTCCACCGCCTCATTCCAAGGTCTCCATGGACACAAACCCACATTAGGACCCATCCGCAGGAGAGTCCATTTCAACTCACCCACTCGGTTGCTCCCCCAGATCCAGGAGATCTAAACTCTCTTGTTGCTAGGAGACCATTAGAATGAGAGGCGGACTGCCAAGCCATCCATCCTTAGAACCCTGCTCGGAATTGTTCCATATGGGAAGTCCTGGAGTGAACCAATAGACAGAAAACAGGACTCCACCCTTTCCATAAAATGACCCCAAACTCTTGGGCGATGGGCCAAATCCCCAGAGAGGAAGACTCGTCCATAGTCCCTGAGGCCACCCCTACAATCCACAGCTATCCTGGACACAACATCCAGAGACAAAAGCCTGAGGGAATGCCTTCCACACGCCCTTCTTTCATTAGCCAGGGAGCTCCCCTCTCTGTCTGTAGATCAAGCCTGCCATACCCTCGGTGCCACACCTAAGCCGAGTTTGTGTTTTCAGACTTCTGTGCCCACAGCCTGGACCCACACAACCTCCAGGCTAGGACCTATGGAGCCACACCAAAATACTGTGCCTGTCCACTCCAAGGAAACTGTGCCCAATTCATTGACCACAGCCCTATAGGTTAGGAAAAACCTCCAAGGCCCCTGAGGCCATCCCGATAGCATAGACTGCCCTGGACTAAGAGGGGCACTCTGACACCATCTGAGCAACTATCTCCACTTAGACACTCAGACAGTGTCCCCAGAGACAGAAGATTGAAACAGACAGGCCCCTAGGCCCTAATCTGAACCCTAGATTTGGTTTCCATGTGTCCCTCCTCAGAAGACTGGTTTTGAAGACCAGCTTATGGGGCTTTTCTGAGGCACCAAACAGAACCTCTCTCGTCTCCACATGGGGAGCTTTCTTGATGGAGCTGTATCAAACCCTTCAGGTAGGCGAATTCTGCAGGGCCCCTGAACCACCAGCACATTCCAAGGTCTCCATGGACACAAAGACACATTATGATCCATCCTCAGGAGACTCCGTTTCAACTCAGCCCCCTGGGTAGTTCACCCCAGAGCCAGCTTTTCAAACATGTCTTTTCGCTAATAGCCAAGGAATACGTGAGGTATGCTGTACAGGCATCCATCCTTCGAACGCTGTTCTCCAGTCCTTCTGTATGGGACGTCCTGGAGCCATCCAACAGGACTCGAGTGTCCCGCAGAAGAAAACCTTGTGGTTTGGAGCAACCTCCAAACTCAGCATGAGAAAACTTCCTTGGCCTCATGAGGCCCCCGCTTCATGAAGGTGACATCATGGACACAAACTCCAGTCTCAGCCAAAGTATGATTCTCACCCTGACTTCAGATGCAGGAGATTTCAATTCAGCCTCTGCAGAGTTGGCCTGCCATGCCCTTGGCCCCAAACCTCACCCTAGCTTGTGTTTTCAGTCTTCTGTCCTCACACTCCTGGTGCATAGGAGTGTGCCTCCCGATTCCTGATTTCCTCCCGATTGGGAATTTTGGGGCCATAACAAAGCACTCTGCCTGTCCCCCAGAAGAAAAACATTGTTTATGGCATTGCTCAGAAACCCCAAATGAAAATCAACCTGCTCAGCCCTCGGCAACACCCCAATTGCATAGGCTACCCTAAGCACTAATGCTCTGTCTTACATAGCCTGAGCCCAGACCTTCTGACAGACACTGAGACAGCTGGATGCACACCCAGCACATCAGTCTTGCCATAGTGTTAGGCCATTCATCCCTTCCCATTGATCTGTGTGTCTTCCTGGAGGTATGTTCTGAGGCTGTGTCAGACTGTGCATTTTTTCCAGAGTGGCCTATGAAATTGGGGTGGGCTTAGGGGACTTGCAGGTTTCTCCTAATCTGGTGGGTTTGGGAAACTGAGACGGGCTGAGATTCCTCGGGAGAGCAGGCCCAGTGATGTGCTATGGTCCTGGAGGCCCCATCCAGGGGCATATGGGTCATACTTTGGGTCCAAAGTCTTCAGACACAAACTCGGATAAGAGTTAGGGTCTAAGTAATGGCGGACTCAAGCTGCAGACCCTGAGGGCAGCTCCTCGGGATTTGAAATTCAGACGGCTTGGAAGCAGGAGCACAAGCTTTTCTGTCTGGATTGTTTGTCTAAGATGGCCACGAAATGGAGGGGTGGCCTAGTGGGTCCATGTGAGATTTTACCTCTTTGGGAATTCTGCCCGGGAACCCAAGAGTTTGGTGTCTTCTGGGAGATGGGGGGAGCACGGTTTTCCGTATAAGGGGTCCCGTCCAAACAGGCATTCCAGAGATGGACTCAGGGTCCAATAGCCTGGATCACCCCAACAAGGCTTAGGATTTGGGCCTAGGGGCATGACAGGCCCGCTCTATGTTATCCTGGTACAGCTCCCGAGGGGGCTTTTTGGAAATGGGTCTCAGGCTGAGGGTCACAATGCCTGCTTGTGCCCAGATGCCCATGCTGCGTGGGCGTGGTCTCATGGGCCATGCACTTGGCTATCACTCTGCGGGTTGGACAGCCATCTCAATATTCAGTTTTCCTGTCATGGGGAAGGAGGTGTACTTTTTTGTGCTTCAGGGTCCCCCATGGGCAGGAATTTGAGCTACGTTCTGGGACAAGTACCTGAATACCCAGGTTGTTTTGCTATGAGGTCCTTGGGCCAAGGCAGGCCCACCTACAGGAAATGGGACCAACTTTCTGGGTGGCTGACAAGAGGTCGGGCTCGAGCTGTCTCAGACAGAGAATTCGTGCAGATGGCGGCCTATGATATTGGGGTGCCGTTGAGAGCTATGCAACTGGATCCTCATGTGGGGTTTCTGCACAGAACCTTAGGGCACTTCTTCTTTATGGTGAGCAGGCAGATGGCTGCATTATGGCTCTAGTATACCCAAGATGTAGAGCTTGCAGGCAAGGAGTGTGAGGATAGAAATCTGAAAACACAAGCTACAATTAAGCTCAGTGCTGAGCACATGTCCATTCCAATGTGCAGCAGTTGTTTAAATATCTCCAGCACCTGGACGAGGGTCAGATGTCTGCTCACGCTGGAGTTTGTATCCATGATGGCCAAAGAATGGTGGGGTGGCCTCAAGGATTCTTGGAAGTTTTTCCTTGCTGGAGCTTGTGAGCTGCTCCAAACATCAAGGTGTCCTACTGCGGGACAGGAGAATTCTGCTTACAGGGCTCCACGTTCCCCATATGGAAAATTGGATAGCAGAGCTCTCTGAATGGAGGCCTAGGATGCCCATCTCATGTTACCATTGCAGCTGAGGAACAGGGCAGGCTTGATCCAATGACAATGATTGATTCCAAGTTCCAAGTGATCTGCGTTGATGGAAGTTCTCGGTCTAATGGGTCCCAATGCTGCTTGGTGTCCAGGAGACCTTAGAATGTGGTGGTGGGCTTGGGCCATGCAGGATTCTCTATCCTGAGGATTAGACCCAGTACCCAGGAGCCAGGTTTCCTTCTCGGGACAGGAGGTGTTCTCTTGTATGGCTCACGGAACACAGGTTGGACCATATGTTGAATTTCCAGAAGAGGCCTCTGGGGAGAGAGGACTCAAAACATAATCTAGGGTTCTGATGAGGTTGTAGGGGCATGGCAGGTTCAATCGTCGGACTCAGTGCCATTGACCAGCGTGTCATCCTGGAGGTAGGTGCTGAGGCTGTGTCAGGCTGTGCATTTTTTCCTGAGCGGCCTATGAAATTGGGGTGGAGTCAGGGGCCTTGCAGTTTTCTCCTAATCTGGATGTTTTGGGAAACTGAGACAGGTAGAGTTTCCTTGCGAGAGCAGGCCCAGTGATGTCATGTGGCTCTCGAGGCCCCATCCTGGAGGGCATGTGGGTCAGGACTTTGGGCCAAAAACTTCAGACACAAACTCAGGTAAGATTGAGGAGCAAGTTGATGGCAGTCCTGATCTGCAGACACTGAGGGAAGCTCCTCGGGATTTGAAATTCAGGTGGCTTGGAGGGAGGAGCACAGGCTTTTCTGTCTGGATTGTTTATCTAGGATGGCCACAAAATGGAGGAGTGACCTCATGGGTCCATAAGATATTCTTCCACTCTGGGGATTCTGCTTGGCACCCAAGAGTTTGATGTCTTTCTGGGGAAAAGGAAAATGCTGCTTTCCATTTCAGGGGTCCTGTTCAAACAGGGATTCCAGAGATGGGTTCTGGGTCCAGGCACCTAGAAATCCCAACAAAGGCTACGGTTTGGGGCCTAGGGGCATGACAGGCCCACTCTGTGGGATCCTGGTACAGCTCCCACAGGGACTTGTTGGAAATAGGTCTCAGGGTGAGGGTCACAATGCCTGTTTGTGCCCAGCTCCCCATCCTGAGCCAGCGTTGTCTCTTGTTCCATGCACCTGGATCCCAATCTGAGGGTTGGACCACCATCTCAACATTATTTTTCCTGCCATGGGGAAGAAGGAGTACTCTTTTTTGCTTCAGGTTCCCCCATGAACAGGTATTTGAGCTATGTTCTGGGACAGGTATGTGAATATCCAGGTTGGTTCGAGATGAAGGATTCAGGTCAAGGCAAGTCACACCTGCCAGATATGGGGCCCACTATCTGGGTGGCTGCGAAGAGGTCGGTGCTCGGGCTGTGTCAGACAGAACATTAGTGCACAGGGTGGCCTATGATATCGGGGTGCCATAGAGGGCTGTGCAGGTGGATCCTCATGTGGGGTTTCACGCAGACCCATAGCGCACTTCTTTCTGGTGGGCAGGCAGAAGGCTGCATTGTGGCTCCAAAATCCCCAATATGGAGGGCTTGAAGGCGAGGAGTGTGAGAACAGAAGACTGAAAACACAAGCTACTGTTAAGCTCAGTGCCGAGCACATGGCCGTTCCAATGTGCAGAGGTTGTTTTGAGATCTCCAGCAACTAAGTACAGGCGAGGGTCAGATGTCTGCTCACGATGGAGTTTGTATCTATGATGGCCAACAAACAAAATATCCAGCAACTGAGTAAGGGTGGATGTCAGATATTTGCTCGCACAGCAGTTTGTGTCTATGATGACCGAGAAATGGAGGAGTGGCATCAAGATGCCATGGAAGATTCCCCACGCTGATGCATGTGAGATGCTCCAAACAGCAAGGTTGCTTTTTCTACTGGACAGGTGGAGTCTGGTTTGTTTGCTCCAGGGTCACCCATGTGAAAAGTATGTAGCAGAGCTCTTCCAAATGGATGCCTGGAAAGCACACCTCCATTGACCAATGCAGCTGAAGAACATGGCAGGTTCTTTAGGGTGGCTCTGGGGCGAAGTACCAAGGCCCTGAGTTGACATGGAATCTCCTGCAGATGGGTCACAATGCAGGTTTGTTACCAGGTAGATCTTAGAATGTGTTGGTGCCTAAGGTGCCATGCAGGATTCTCCTACCTTGAGGGTTTAACACAGGTCAAAGAGCACGGTTTCCTTCTGAGGACAGGAGATGTAGTGTTGTGTGGCTCAGGGAGCACATGTTGTATCATAAGTTCGTATTCAAGAACAGGCCTCTGTAGACAGATGCCTGACAACCTAATCTAGGGTTCCAATGAGTTCCCAGGGGCACGAGAGGTTCAATCTTCAGACTCAGTATAGTTGACTTGGGTGTCTGCCTGGATGTAGGTGATAAGAGTATTTGAGACTGGGCACTTGTGTCCAGAGTAGCCTCCAATATTGGGGTGGCCTCAGGGCCCTTGCATGTTTCAACCTACTCTGGAGGGTTTGGGTAACTGTGACAGGCGCAATTTCCATGGGGATGGCAGGCACATTCCTGTGGGGTGGCTCCAGAGACCCCCATCCTGGAGGGCATGTGAGCCATGGTTTTGGGAGAGAAGTCTGCCAACACAAACTCGGGTTAGGGTTAGTGGCGAGGTTATCACAGGGCAATGCATAGACCTGGAGTGCTTCTCATCAGGAACAGTAATTTGAGTGACTTGAAGGTGGAAGCACAGGCTTTTATAGCTGGACTGTGTGTCCAGGATGGCCTTGGAATGCAGCTGTGGTCTCATGGATCCATGGGAAATTTTTCCTCTCTAAGGATACTGGCAGCTCCCAATAGTTTGATGGCTTTTCGGGATGGGAAGAGTGCTTTTTTCGATCATAGGGGTGCCCCAAAACAGGGATTCCAGAGACAGGCTCTGGGTCTGGGCGCCTGGGTAATCCCACCAAGGGTTAGAATTTCGGCCTCGGGGCATACCAGGCCTGCAATGCGGGATCCTGGTGGTGCAATTGAGAGGGCTTGTTTGAAAGCACGTTCAGGCTGAGCATCACAATGCTTGTTTGTATCCAGGGTGGTCCTCAGGAGTGGGCGTGTTCCAATTGCTCATGTGCTGGCTCCCACTCTGAGGGATGGACACCCATTCCAAAAGCCAGGTTTCCAGCCATGGGGAAGGAGGAATTCTCTATTGTGCTTCAGGTTCCCCCTTTGGCAGGGATTCCAGCAAAGGTCTGGGGACAGATGCCTGAATACCAAGGATGCCTAAAGATGACAGATTTGGGCCATGGCCAATCTCACATGCTGGATAAGGGCCCTGCTCTCTGGGTGGCAGACATGACTTCTGGGTTCAGGCTCTGTCAGACACAGCACTAGTGGCCAGAGAAGCCTATAAATCGGGATTCTTTCGAGGGCCGAGCAGATTGATTCTCATGTGGGGTTTCTGGCCAGACTCACGAAGCACTTCTTTCTATAGGAAATGCAGAATGCTGCATTGTGGCTCCAGAAATTTCTGTCCAGAGGGCTTGGGGACAAGTAGGGTGAGAATGCAATTGTAAACACCAGCTATGCTTAAATCGAGTGCCAAGCAGAAGTCAGTTCCAATGTGCAGCAGCTTATACGAGATATCCAGCACCTGTATAAGGTCAGATGTCAGATGTTTGCTCATACTGGAGTTTGTGTCTATGATGATTGACAAATGGAGGGGTGGCTTCAAGAGGCCATGGAGGATTACCCATGCTTAGGATTGTGAGATGCTCCAAAAAACAAGGTTTCCCTCGAATGGACAGTAGGAGTCTGGTTTGTTTCCTCGAGGGTCCCCCATGTGGAAAGTTTGGGTAGCAGAGCCCTCCTGCATGGATGACTGCAAAGCACATGTCCAATGACCATTGCAGCTGAGGAACATGACAGGTTCGTTTTGGTGGTTCTGGGGCCAAGTACCAAGGCCTTGAGCTGACTTGGAATATCTTGCAGAGGTGTCCCAATACTGGTTTGTTACAAGGGAGGTCTTAGAATGTGCTAGTGGCTAAGGGGCCATGAAGTATTCTCATACCCTGAGGGTTTGGCACAGGTCAACGTGCACAGTTTCCTTCTTGGGAGAGGAGATGTTCTGTTTTGTGGCTCAGGGTACATATGTTGTATCCTAACTTGGTATTCAAGAACAGGCCTCTGAGGACAGATGCTTGAAACCAAATCTAGGGTTCCAATGATGTCCTAAGTGCATGTCAGGTTCAATTTTCTGACTAAGGACCATTGGCATGGGTGTCTGTCTAGATGTAGGTGATTAGGGTGTTTCAGACTGTGCATTTGCATCCAGAGACACTTCCAGTATTGGAGTGGGCTCAGGGGACTTGCAGGTTTCTCCTAATTTGGAGGCTTTGGGCAACTGTGATGGGCACAGTTTCCTTGGCGATGGCAAGCCCAGTCCTGTGGTAAGGCCTCAGAGACCCCATCCTGGAGGGCATGAGAGCCATGATTTTGGGAGGGAAGTCTGAAAACACAAATTTGGGTTAGGGATAGTGGCGAGGTGATCGCAGGTCCAATGCATAGACCTAGAAGGCAGCACGTCAGGAACTGTAATTAGGGTGACTGGAAGCTGGTAGCACAGGCTTTTCTATCTGAATTGTGTGTCCAGGTTAGGCTTGGAATGTAGGTGTGGTCTCATGGTTCAATGGGAGACTTTTCCTCTCTAAGGATCCTGGTGGATCTCCATAGATTTGTGGCTTTTTTGGAGAAGAAAAGAGTGCTCTTTTCCATCTTCGGGGTGCCCCCAAACAGGGAAGAGTGTTGTTTTCAAACTTAGGGGTACCCCAAACGGGGATTCCAGAGATGGGCTCTGGGTCTGGGCACCTGGAAAATCGCACCAAGTGTTAGGATTTGGGCCTAGGGGCGTTCTAGGCCTGTAATGCAGGATCCTAGTGGTGTAACGGAGAGGGCTTGTTTGAAAGCATGCTCAGGCTGAGCGTCACCATGCCTGTTTGTGCCCAGGGGGGCCCTCAGGATAGGGCATGGTCTCATTGACCATACAGCTGGCTTCCACTTTGAGGTTTGGACACCCATCGCAACAGCCAGGCTTCCTGCCATGGAAAGAGGAGTTCTCTATTGTTCTTCAGGTAACCCCATTGGCAGGGTTTCCACCAAGGTGTGGGGAAAGGTGCCTGAATAACAAGGATGTAGAGATTACGGACTTGGGGCATGGCCGGTCTCACATGTTGGTAATGGGGCCCGCTCTTTTGGTAGCTGACACTATGTCGGGGCTCATGCTCTGTCAGACACAACACTACTGGCAGGAAAGTCTATAAATCGGGGTTCCCTTGAGGGCCAAGCATATTTATCTTCATGTGGGGTTTCTGGGCAGACTCACCAGGCACCCCTTCATTCTATGGGGAAGTCAGAATGCTGTGTTGTGGCTCCAGAACTCCCTATCATGAGGGCTTAGGGACTAGTAGGTTGACGATGGATTTGTAAACACAAGATATGGTTCGATTCAGTCCCAAGTAGAAAGCAGTTCCAATGTGCACTGGCTTATTCGAGATATCCAGCAGCCGAGTAAGGGCAAATATCAGATCTTTGCTCACACTGAATTTGTGTCTATGATGACTGACAAATGGAGGGTGGCACCAAGAGGCCATGGAGGAGTTCCCACGCCAAAGCTTGTGAGATCCTCCGAACAGCAAGGTTTCCTTCTACTGGACAGTTGGAGTCTGGTTTGTTTGCTCCAGGGTCCCTCATGTGGAAAGTATGGGTAGCAGAGCCCTCCAACTTGGATGCCGGAAAGCACAACTCCATTGACATTTGCAGCTTAGGAACATGACAGATTCATTCTGGTGGCCCTGAGATGAAGTACCCAGGCCTTGAGTTGACAGGAATCTCTTGAAGTTTGGTCACAATGCTGGTTTGTTATGAGGGAGATCTTAGAATGTGCTGGTGGCTAATGTGCCGTGCAGGATTCTCGTACACGAAGGGTTTGGCACGGGTCAAAGAGCACAGTTTCCTTCTTGGGACAAGAGGTGTTCAGTTCTGTGGCCCAGGGACAAGGTGATGTATCCTAACTTGGTATTCCAGAACAGGCCCCTAATCACAGATGCCTAAAATCCTAATCTAGGATTCTAATACAGTCTTAGGGGCATGTCAGTTTCAATCTTCTGACTCAGGACCATTGACTTGGCTGTGTGCCTTGATGTAGGTGATCAGGTTGCTTCAGACTGTGCATTTGCATCCAGAGTGGGTGCCAATATTGGGGTTGGCTCATGGACCTTGCAGGTTTCTCCTAATCTGGAAGGTTTGGGTAAATGTGACAGGCACAGTTTCCTTTCTGATAGCAGCACAGTGCTGTAGTGTGGCTCCAGAGACCCCATCCTGTTGGTAATGTGATCCATGTTTTTAGGATAGAAATCTGCAAACACAAATTCAGGTTAGGGTTAGTGGCATGGTGGTCACAGGCCTAATGTGTAGACTTGGAGGGCAGCTCGTCAGGAACTGTAATTGGGGTGACGGGAAGGTGGTATCACAGACTTTTCTATCAGGATTGTGTGTCCAGGATGACCTCGGAATGCAGGTGTGTACTCAGGGGTCCATGGGGCACTTTTCCTCTCTAAGGATCCTGGTGGCTCCCCATAGTTTGATGGCATTTTCGGGGAAAGGAATAATGCACTTTTCCATCTTAGGGGTGTCCCAATACAGGGATTCGAGATGGTCTCTGGGTTGGGGCGCCTGGAAAAGCGCACCAAGTGTTAGCATTTGGGCCTAGGGCTGTAACGGAACTACAATGCAGGATCCTGGTGGTGTAACTGAGAGGGCTTGTTTGAAAGTATGAAGAAGGGCCTGGTGAGTCTGCCCAGGAACTCCCCATGAATATCAATCTACTCGGCCCTCGAGGGAACCCGGATTTATACATTGCCCTGGCTAGTAGTGCTATGTCTGACAGTGCCTGAGCCCTGACTTCGTGTCAGTGACCCAGAGTGCGGGATCCATATCCAGCATGTGAGACCAGCCATGGCCCAGGGCCGTATCTCTATCCATCCATGGTATTTATGCAACTGCCCCAGACCTTTGTTGAAATCCCTACCAATGGGGGAACCTGAACCACAATAGAGAACTCCTCGTTCCATATGGCAGGAATCCTGACTGTTGGGATAGGTGTCAAACCCTCAGAATGGGAACCAGCTGCATGGCCAAGGAGACCATGCCCACTCCTGAGGACCGCCCTGAACACAGGCAGGCATTGTGACCCTCAGTCTGAGCATGCTTTCAAAAAAACGCTCTCAGTTGCAACTCCAGGATCCAGCATTGCATGACTGGTATGCACCTAGGCCCAAATCCTAACTCTTGGTGGGATTTTCCATGTGCCCATTCCCAGAGTCTGTCAGTGTAATCCCAAGGTGGAAAAGACACTTTTCGTTACCCTTAGAAAGCAAACTATTGGGAGCAGCCGGGATCCTTTAGAGAAAAAATCTCCCATGGACCCATGAGACAACACCTGCATTCCGAGGCCATCGTGGATACAAAATCCAGATACAATAGCCTGTGCTACTGCCTTCAAGTCACCTGATTTACAGTTCCTGACGTGCTGCCCTCCAGGTCTATGCATTGGGCCTGCGATCACCTCACCACTAACCCTAACCCGAGTTTTTGTTTGCAGACTTCTCTCCCAAAACCATGGCTCACATGCCTTTCAGGATGGGGTCTCTGGAGTCACACCACAGGACTGTGCCTGCCATCCCCAAGGAAACTGTGCCCATCACAGTTGCCCAAACCTTCCAGATTAGGATAAACCTGCAAGGCCCCTGAGCCCACTCCAATACTGGAGGCTGCTCTGGATGCAAATGCGCAGTCTGAAACATCCTGATCACCTCCATCCAGGCAGACACCAAGTCAATGGTCCTTAGTCAGATGATTGTACCTGACATGCACCTAGGACCTCATTGGAAGCCTAGATTAGCTTTTCAGGCATCTGTCCTAAGAGGCCTTTTCTGGAATACCAACTTATGATACAACATATGGTCGCTGAGGCCCACAACAGAACATCTCCTGTCCCCAGATGAAAGCCGCGGTCAGGACCTTTTGCAAACCCTGAGGGTAGTTGAATCCTGCACAGCCCCTTAGCCACCAGAACATTCTAAGATCTCCCTGGTAACAAACCAGCATTTTGACAAATCTCATGAGACTCCATGTCAACTCATGGCCTTGGTACTTCGACCCAGAGCCACAAGAACAATCCTGCCATGCTCCTCAGATGCAATGGTCAATGCAGGAGCGCTTTCCAGGCATCCATACTGAAAAGTTCTGCAATCCAGACTTTCCACATGGGGGAACGTCGAGCAAACAAAACAGAGTCCACCTGTCCAGTAGAAGCACACCTTACTGTTTGGAGCATCTCAAAAACCTCATCGAGGGAAATCCTCCAAGGCCTAGTGACGCCATCCCTCCATTTGTCGGTCATCATAGACACAAACCCCGGCATGTGCAAACATCTGACATTCACCCTTACTCAGGTGTTGGATATCTCGAATAAGGCACTGCATATTGGAACTGCCTTCTGCTTGGCCCTGAATTGAACCGTAGCTTGTGTTTAAAATGCCATCCTTACCCTACTGGTCCACAAGCCGTCTTGATAGGGAATTCTGGAGCCACAATGCAACATTCTGCCATACGCATAGAAAGAAGAAGGGTCTGGTCCATCTGCCCAGAAACTCTACATGAGGATAGATCTGCTCAGCCCTCGAGGGAAGCCCTATTTATATGCTGCCTTGGTCACTAGTGCTGTGTGACAGAGCCTGAGCCCTGACCTCGTGTCAGCCACCCAGGGGGTGGGGCCCATATTCAGCATGTGAGACCGGCCATGGACCAGGGCCATCATCTCTACCAATCCTTGGTATTCAGGCATCTGTCCCCAGACCTTTCGTGAAATCCCTACCAATGGGGGAAACTAAAGGACAATAGAGAACTCCTCCTTCCCCATGGCAGGATTCCTGGAAGTTGGGATGGGTGTCCAACCTCAGAATGGGAGCCAGCTGCATGTCCAAAGAGACCAAGCCCACTCCAGAGTGCTGCCCTGGGCACAAGTAGGCATTGTGACTCTTCGCCTGAGCATGCTTATTTTTTTTTTTTCTGAGCTTGCTTTCAAACAAATGCTCTCAGTTGCACCTCCAGGACCTGCATTGCATGCCTGGTAGGTCCCTAAGCCCAAAACATAAATCTTTGTGGGATTTTCCAGGTGCCCAGACCAAGAACCCATGTCCGGAATCCCTGTATTTTGGAAACCCCTATGATGGAAAACAGCACGCTTCCCTTTTTCGGTTAAGGCACCAAATTATTGGGATCCGCCTGGATCATTAGAGAAAAATAATCTACAATGGACCCATGAGACCACACTTGCATTCTGAAGCCATCCTGGACACATTATACAGACTCTAAAGCCTGTGCTTCTACCTTGAATCATCCGATTTGCAGTTCCAGATGAACTGCCCTCCAGGTCTACACAATGGGCTTGTGATCCACTTGCCAATAACCCTAACCTGAATTTGTGTTTGAAGACTTCTCTCCCAAAACAATGGCTCACATGCCCTCCAGGATGGGGTCTCTGGAGCCACACCACAGGAGAGTGCCTGCCATTCCCAAGGAAAAAGTGTCCATCACAGTTGCCCAATAATCTCCAGATTAGGAGAAACCTGCATGGTCTCTGTGCCCAGCCCAATATTGGAGGCCACTCTGTACGCAAATGCACAGTCTGAAACACCCTGTTCACCTGCTTCCAGGCAGACGCTGAGTCAATGGTCCTGAGTCAGAAGATTTAAACTGGTATGACCCTAGGACCTCAATGGAACCCTAGATTAGTTTTTCAGGCATCTGGCCTGAGAGGCCTGTTCTGGAATACCAATATAATACAACATATGGTCCCTGAGCCCCACAATAAAACATCTCCTGACCCCAGACGGAATAGGTGCTCTTGGACCTGTGTCAAAACCTCAAGGTAGATGAATCCTGCATGGCCCCTTAGCCACCAGTGTTTCTAAGAACTCGCTGGTAACAAACCAGCATTGTTACCCATGTTCATAAGATTCCATATCAAGATAAGTCCTTCGTACTTTGCCCCAGAGCCACCAGAATGAACCTGCCATTTTCCTAAGCTGCAATGGTCAGTGGAGGTGTGGTTTTTAGGCATCCATACGGGAGTGCTCTGCTACACAAACTTTCCACATGGGGGACCCTGGAGACAACAAACCAGAATGTCCCTGTCCTGGAGAAGGAAACCTTCTGTTTGGAGCATCTCACAAGCCCCAGCATGGGAAATCCTCCATGGCCTCTTGACGCCACCCCTCCATTTGTCGGTCATCATAGACAGAATCTCCAGCATGAACAAACATCTGACATCTGCCCTTACTCAGGTGCTGGGTTTTTGGTTCAATGGCTGCACACTGGAACTGCCTTTCACTTGACTGAATTTAACCATAGCTTAGGTTTACAATTCCATCCTCAACCTCCTGGTCAGCAAGCCCTCTTGAGAGGGAATTCTGGAGCCACAATGCAACATTCTGCCTTCCCCATAGAAAGAAGACGGGCCTGGTGAGTCTGCCCAGAAACTCCACATGAATATCAATCTGCATGGCGCTCGAGGGAACCCCGATTTATAGGTTGCCCTGGGCACTAGTTCTGTGTCTTACAGAGCCTGAACCAAGACCTAGTGTCAGCCACTAAACGATCGGGGCCCATATCCAGCATGTAAGACCGGCTATGGCCCAAGTCCATCATCTCTTCCTATCCCTGGTATTCAGGCATCTGTCCCCAGACCTTTGCTGGAATCCCTGCCAATGGGGGAACCTGACGCACAATAGAGCACTCCTCCTTCACCTTGGCAGGAATCCTGGCTGTTGGGATGGGTGTTCAACCCTCAGCGTGGGAGCCAGTTGCATGGCCAGGGAGACAACATCCACTCATGAGGGCCGTCTTGGACACAAGCAGGCATTGTGACCCTCAGCCTGAACATGCTTTCAAACAAACGCTCTCAGTTGCACCACCAGGATCCCACATTGCAGGCCTGGTACACACCTAGGCCCAAATCATAACCCTGGGTGGGATTTTCCAGGGGCCCAGACACTGAGCCTGTCTCTGGAATCCCTATTTTGGGGCACACTTTTGATGGAAAACAGAACTCTTCCCTTCCCTGAGAACGCCACCAAAGTATTGGTAGCCACCAGCATCCTTGAGAGGAAAAATCTGCCATGGACCCATGAGACCACACCTGCATTCCGAGCCCATCCTGGACATAAAACCCAGATACAAATTGTGTGCTACCACCTTCGAGTCATCCGATTTACGGTTCCTTACAAGCTGCTTTCCAGGTCTATGCATTGGGCCTGAAATCACCTCGCCACTAACCCTAACCTGAGTTTGTGTTTGCAGATTTCCTGCCAAAACAATGGCTCATATGACCTCCAGGTTCTGGTATCTGAAGCCACACCACAGGACTGTGCCTGTGATCCTCATGGAAACAGTGCCCATCACTTTTGCCCAATACCACTAGATTAAAAGAAACCTGCAAGGCCTCTGAGCCCAGCCCAATAATGGAGGCTGCTCCAGATGCAAATGCACAGTCTGAAACACCCTGATTACCTGCCATCCAGGCAGACACCCAAGTCAATGGTCCTGAGTCAGAAGATTGAACCTGACATGCCCCAAGGACTTCAGTGGCACAGTAGATTAGGTTTTCACGTATCTGTCCTCAGAGGCCTGTTCTGGAATACCAACTTATGATACAACATATGGTCCCTGAGCCACAGAACAGAACATCTCCCCGACAAGGAATCCGTGCTCTTGAACCTGTGTCAAACCTACAGGTAGCTGAATCCTCCATGGCCCCTTAGCAACCAGCCCATTCTATGATCTCCCTGGTAAGAAACCAGCATTGTGACCCATCTTCTTGAGGCTCCATGTCAAATCAAGGCCTCGATACATCACCTACGAGCCTCCAGAACGAACCTGCCATTTTCCTCAGCTGCAATGGTCAATGGAGAGGTGCTTTCCAGGCATCAATGCAGGTTGCTCTGCTACACAAACTTTCCTAATGGAGAAACCAGAGAAAACAAACCAGACTCGCCCTGTCTGGTAGAAAGAAACTTTGCTATTTGGAGCATCTCACAAGCCCCAGCTTGGAAAATCTTCCATGGTCTCTTGACACCACCCCTCCATTTGTGGGTCATCATAGACATGAACTCCAGTGTGAGCAAACATCTGACATCTGCCCTTACTCAGGTGCTGGATATTCGAAACAGCAGCTGCACACTGGAACTGCCTTTTGCTTCGCACTGAATTTAACCACAGCTTTGTATTGCTATTCCATCCTCACCCTACTGGTCCACAATATATATTGATAGGGAATTCTGGAGACACAACACAGCATTCTGCCTTCCACATAGAAAAAAGAAGGACCTGGTGACTCTCCCCAGAAACTGCACATGAGGATAAATCCACTCAGCCCACGAGGCATTCCCGATTAATAGTTTTCCCTGGCCACTAGTGCTGTGCCTGAAAGAGCCTGAACCCTGATCTCGTGTCTGCCACCCAGAGGTCGGAGCCCATATTCAGCATGAGAGATTGGGCATGGCCCTGGGACATCATCTCTACCCATCCTTAGTATCCAGGCATCTGTCCCCCGACTTTTGCTGGAATCCCAACCAATGGGGGAACCTGAAGCCCAATAGAGAACTCCCCCTTAACCATGGCAGGAATCCTGGCTGTGGGATGTTTTTCCAACCCTCAGCGTTGGAGCCAGCTGCATGGCCAATGAGACTACACCCACTTCTGAGGGCTGACCTGGGCACAAACAGGCATGGTGATCCTCAGCCTGAGCATGCTTTCAAACAAACACTCTCAGTTGCTCCTACAGTACCCGCATTGCAGGTCTGGTCTGCCCCTAGGCCCAAATACTAACCCCTGGTGGGATTTTCCAGGTGCCCAGACCCAGAGCCCATCTCGGAATCCCTGTTTGGGGTACCCTAAAAATGGAAAACAGCACTCTTCCCTTCCCCAAGAAAGGCACCAAACTATTGGGAGACACCAGGACCTTTAGAGAGGAAAAATCTCCCATGGACCCATGAGAACAAACCTGCATTCCAAGGCCATCCTGGACACACAATCCAGAGAGAAAAGCCTGTGCTACCGCCTTTGAGTCACCCTATTTACAGTTCCTGATAAGCTGTCCTCCATGTCTATGCATTGGGCCTGCAATCATCTCGCCACTAATCATAACCCCAGTTTGTGTTTGCAGACTTTACTCCCAAAACCATGGCTCACATTCCCAACAGGATGTGGTCTCTGGAGAGACACCACAGGAAAGTGTCTGCCATCCCCAAGAAAACTGTGCCCATCACATTTGCCCAAAACCTCCAGAATAGGAGAAACTTGCCAGGCCCCTGAGCCCACCCCAATATTGGAGGCCGCTCTGGACACAAACATGCAGTCTAAACACCCTGAGCACCTCCATAAGGGCAGACAGCCAAGTCAATGGTTCTGAGTCAGATGATTGAATCTGACATGCCCCTGGGACTTCACTGGAACCCTAGATTGGGCCTTCACACATCTGTTCTCAGAGTCCTGTTCTGGAATACTGTTAGGGTCCGTGATCAAAGGAACGAGACTCATACAAAGCGAAGGTTAAGCAAAACTTTATTTCGCGCCAAGCATCAAGAATCAAACTGACCGATCAGGGCTATTTCTTACGAAAATGCAATGACGATGATCCTGACAAGGTCACTCCCAAGAAGGCCGCTCCAGACAAGGCTGCTCTAGATGAGGCTGCTCCACAGATGAGGCCGCTCCATGATCGGAGCCGCTCCCAAGAAGAGGCCACTCCCAAGACAAGGCCGCTGCTCGATGAGGTTGCTCCCCGGACAAGGCCGCACCCAAGAAGAGGCCATTCTGGACAAGACCATTTCCCGGACGAGGCCGCTCCCGACGACAAAGAGGCAACGATGACAGCAACGATGACAAGGAGAACAACCCGGATGACACAGACTCTGCTCCCCACGATGCCACTCCGACAAGGCTGCCACCCAGAGGAAGCTACCGCTGTGGACAAGGCCGCTCGTGGCTCGGGGTGGCAAGGCATTTTGCGGCGAGGCTGCTGGCGGCTAGGGGCCATTGGCATCTCAGGGCCATTGGCGTCTTGGGACCGCTGGCAACCCAGGGCTGCAGGCGTCGGGACCACTGACTGCTGGCGTCTCGGGACCACTGGCATATAGGGGTTGCAGGCGTGGGGACTGCTGACCGCTGGTGTCTCGGCAGCTCGGGGCTGCAGGCTGCAGGCGGTGGCTCAGGGCCGCCAGAGGCGGGACCGCCAGAGGCGGGACCGCCGGAGGCTTGAAGCTGCAGGCAGCGGCTCAGGGCCCCAGGCGGCTGGAAGCTGCAGGTGGTGGATCGGGGTGGTGGATCCGGAGGTGGGACCGCAGGAGGCAGGGCCTCAGGCAGCTCGAAGCTGCAGGCGGCGGCTGAGGGCCGCCGGAGACGAAGCTGCAGGCAGCTCAGGCAGCTGGAGGCTGCAGGTGGCGGCTTGGGACTGCTGGAGGCGGAGGCTGCAGGCGGTGGCTCGGGGCCGCCAGAGGCGGGACCGCCGGAGGTGGTTATAGCTCTTACAAGAGCTGTTACAGCTCCTCCACTCTGCCGACTCTTCCACTTCCACTCCCACTGACTCTTCCTTCTGCTCCGATCACTGCTCTTCTCTCCTCCCCCACTGCTAGCCTCGCACAGCAACCTTTATGCGGTTGGTTGAGCCCCACCCCTATACAGGTAAACAATTGGATCACAATTCACCCTAATGGATATACACATGCCACACCGATTGGACATCTCCACCTGACCTGCCCCACCCCTAAATCCGGGGTCCATAAGCAAGTTCCTCTGGGAGGGGCAGGCCCTTACAATACCAAGCTATGATCCAATATGTGGTCCCTGATCCCCACAACAGTACATCTCCTGTCTCCAGAAGGAAACGGTGCTTTTGGGCCTGTGTCCAACTTTCAGGGTAGATGAATCCTGCATGGCCCATTAGCCTCAGCACATTCTATGATCTCAATGGTAACAAACCAGCATTGTGACCCATCTTCATGAGACCCCATGGTAACTCAAGGTGTTGGTACTTTGCCCAAGAGCTACGAAACAAACCTGCCATGTTCCTCAGCTACAATGGTCAATGGATGTGTGCTTTCAAGGCATCCATGAAGTAGTTCTCTGAAACCCAAAAATTCCACATGGGGCACCATAGAGCAAATAAACCAGACTGCCACTGTCAGGTAGAAGGAAACCTTGCTGTTTGGCGCATCTTACAAGCCCCAGCGTGGGAAGTCCTCCATATTCTCTTGACACCACCCCTCCATTTGTTGGTCATCATAGACACAAATTCCAGCATGAGCAAACATCTGACGTCTGCCATTACTCAGGTGCTGGATATTCGAATCAGTTGCTGCACACTGGAAATGCCTTTCACTTGACACTGTATTCAGGCGTAGTTTGGGTTTACAATTACATCCTCAACCTACTGGTCCACAAGCCTTCTTGAGAGGGAATTCGGGAGACAAAACACAACATTCTGCCTTCCCCATAGAAAGAAGGGCCTGATGAGTCTGCCCAGAAACTCCGCATGAAGATCAACCTACTCGGCCCTCGAGGGAACCCCGATTTATACTTTGCCCTGGCCACTAGCACTGTGTCTGACAGAGCCTGAGCCCCGACCTCATGTCAGCCACCCAGAGTTTGGGGCCCTTATCCAGCATGTGAGACCGGCGATGGCCCATGTCCGTCATCTCTACCCATCCTTGGTATTCAGGCAACTATCCCAGACCTTTTCTGGAATCCCTACCAATGAGGAAACCTGAAGCACAACTGAGAACTCCTCATTTCCCATGGCAGGAAGCATGGCTGTTGCAATGGGTGTCCAACCCTCAGAATGGGAACCAGCTGCATGGCCAATGAGACAATGCCCACTCCTGAGGGCCGCCCTGGGCAAAAGCAGGCATTGTGTCCCTCAACTTTAGCATGTTTTCAAAAAAAAAAAAAAAACGCTCTCAGTTGCATCTCCAGGATCCCCCATTGCAGACCTGGTATGCCACTAGGACCAAATCCTAATACTTGGTGGGATTTTCCATGCCACCATACCCAGAGACCGTCTCTGGAATCTCTGTTTTGGAGCACCCCTATGATGGAAAACAGCACTCTTCCCTTCCTTGAGAAAGGTTCCAAATTATTGGGAGCTACCAGAATGCTTAGAGAGGAAAAATATCCCATGGATCCATGAGAACACACCTGCATTCCGAGGTCATCCTGTACACACAATCCAGATACAAAAGCCTGTGCTACCGCCTTTGAGTCACCTGATTTACAGTTCCAGATGAGCTGCCCTACAGACCTATGCATTGGGCCTGTGATCACCTCGCCATTAGCCCTAACCCAAGATTGTGTTTGAAGACTTCTCTCCCAAAACCATGGCTCACATTCCCTCCAGGATGGGGTCTTTGGAGCCACATCAAATGAAAGTTCCTGCCATCCCCAAGGAAACTGTGTCCATCACAGTTGCCCAAACCCTACAGGTTAGGAGAAACCTGCAAGTCCCCTGAGCCCAGTCCAATATTGGAGGCCGCTCTGGATGCAAATGTGCAGTCTGAAACACCCTGATCACCTCCATCCACGCAGACAACCATGTCAATGTTCCTGAGTCAGATGATTGAACCTGACATGCCCCTAGGACCTCACTGGAAGCCTAGATTAGCTTTTCAGGCATTTCGCCTCAGAGGCCTATTCTGTAATACCAATATGATACAACAAATGGTCTCTGAGTCCCACATAGAATATCTCCAGTCCCCAGATGGAATCCGTGCTCTTTGACCTGTGTCAACCCTCAGAGTGTATAAGTTCTGCACAGCCCCTTAGCCACCATCACATTCTAAGATCTCCCAGGTAACAAATCAGCATTGTGACCCATCTTCATGAGATTCCATGTCCCATCAGGTCCTTGGTAATTTGCCCCAGAGCCACCAGAATGAACCTACCATGTTCCGAAGCTGCAATGGTCAGTGGAGGTGTGCTTTCCAGGCATCCATGTAGGAGTGCTCTGCTACCCAGTGATTCCACATGGGGGAACCTGGAGCAAACAGTCCAGACTGCCACTGTCCGGTAGAAGGGAAACTTCTGTTTGGAGCATCTCAGAAGCACCAGCGTGAGAAATCCTCCATGGCCTCATGACACAACACCTCCATTTGTTGTTCATGATAGACAAAAACTCCAGCATGAGCAAACATCTGACATCCGCTTTTAGTTAGGTTCTGGATTTTCATTTCCACCTCTGACACTGGAACTGCATTTTGCTTGACACTGAATTTCACCATAGCTTGGGTTTAGGATTTCATCCTCAGCCTCCTGGTCTGCAAGCCCTCTTGAGAGGGAATTCAGGAGCCACCACGAAGCATTGTGCCTTCCCCATAGAAACAAGAAGGGCCTGGTGAGTCTGCCTAGAAACCCTACATGAGGATCAATCTGCTCAGCACTTGAGGGAACCCCGATTTATAGGTGCCCTCGGCACTAGTACTGTGTCTGACAGAGCCTGAGCCAAGACACAGTGTCAGCCACCCAGAGATCAGGGCCCATATCCACAATTTGAGACTGGCCATGGCCCATGTCCGTCATCTCTACCCATCATTGGTATTCAGGCATCTGTCCCCAGACCTTTGCTGGAATCCCTGCTAATGGGGGAACCTGAAGCACAATAGAGAACTCCCCTTTCCCCATGGTAATAAACTTGGCTGTTGGGATGGGTGTCCAACCCTCAATGTGGGAGCCAGCTTCATGGCCAAGGAGACCATGCCTGGTCATAAGGGCCACCCTGGTTACAAGCAGGCATTGTGACCCTCAGCCTGAGCATGATTTAAAACAAGCCCTCTCAGTTGCAGCTCCAGGATCCTGCATGCAGTCCTGGTAAGCAACTAGGCCCAAATCCGAACACTTGGTGGGATTTTCCAGGGGACCAGACTCAGAGCCCATGTCTGGAATCCCTATTTTGGCGCACCCATATCATGGTTAACAGCACTCTTCCCTTCCCCGAGAAAGCCACCAACTATTGGGAGCTGCCAGGAATCTTAGAGAGGAAAATTCTCCCATGGACCCATGAGGCCACACCTGCATTCTGAGGTCCTGACGAGATGCCCTCCATGTCTATGCATTGGGCCTGTGATCATCTTGTCATTAACCCTAACCCGCATTTGTGTTTGCAGACTTCCCTCCCACGGGAGTGTACCTGTCTTCCCCAAGGAAAATGTGCCTGTCACTTTTGCAAAACCCTTTAGATTAGGAGAAACCTGCAAGGCCCCTGAGCCCACCCCAATTTTGGAAGCAGCTCTGGATGAAAATGGACAGTCTGACACACCCTATCACCTATATCCAGGCTGATAGCCATGTAATTGGTCCTGAGACAGATGATTGAACCTGGCATGCCCCTAGGACTTCATTGGAACACGAGGTTATGTTTTCAGGTATCTGTACTCAGAGGGCTGTTCTGAATATCAACTTATGATACAACATGGTCCCTGAGCCAAACAACAGAATATCTCCTGTCCCCAGAAGGAAGCCGTGCTCTTGGACCTGTCTCAAACACTCTGGGTAGGTGAATCCTGCAAGGCCCTCTGGCAACCAGCACATTCTATGATCTCCCTGACAACAAAGCAACATTGTGACCCATCTTCATGAGACTCTATGACAACTCAAGGCCTTGGTACTTCGCCCCAGGGCCACCAGAAAGAAACTGCCATGATCCTCAGCTGCCATGGTCAATGTAGGTGTACTTTCCAGGCATCTAGTGGCAGTGCTCTGATACCACCTTTCCACATGGGGAACCCTGGAGAAAACAAACCAGACTCTGCTGTACAGTAAAATGAAACCTTGCTGTTTGGAGTATCTACAAGCCCAAGTGTGGGTAATCCTCCATGGACACTTGAGGCCACCCATCCATTTGTTGGTCATCATAGACACAAACTCCAGCATGAGAAATCAACTGACATCCGTGCTTACTCAAGTGCTGGATATTTGAATCAGCTGCAACACACTGGGATTGCCTTTTGCTTGGCACTGAATGTAATAGTAGCTTGGGTTTACAATTCCATCCTCACCCTAGTTTCAGTAAGTCCTCTTGATGGGGAATTCTGGAGCCACAACGCAGCATTCTGCCTTCCCCATAGTAAGAAAAAGGGCTTGGTGAGACTGCCAGATCCTACATGAGGATTAATCTAACCGACCCTCGAGGGAACCCCGATTTATGGATTGCCCTGGCCACTATTGCTGTGTCTGACAGAACCTCATCCCAGACCTGGTGTCAGCACCCAGAGGGCGGGTCCCATCTCCAGAATGTGAGACCAGCCATGGCCCAGGGCTGTCATCTCTACCCATTCTTATTTCAGGCATCTGTCCCCAGACCTTTGCTGGAATCCCTGCCAATGGGGGAACCTGAAGCACAATAAATAAATCCTCCATCCCCATGGCAGGAATCCTGGCTGTTGGGATGGGTGTCCAAACCTTAGAGTGGTAGCAAGCTGAATGGCCATGGAGACCACACCCACTCATGAGGGTCGCCCTGGACACAAGCAGGAATTGTGATCTCCAACCTGAGCATGCTTTCAAACAAACGCTCTCAGTTGCATCTCCAGGATCCCGCATTGCAGGCCTGGTATGACCCTAAGCCCAAATCCTAACCCTTGTTGGTATTTTTCAGGCACCCAGAACCACAGCCCGTCTGTGGAATCCCTGTTTTGGGGCACCCCAACATGGAAAATGGCACTCTTCCCTTCACCGAGAAAGCCACCATAGTATAGGGAGCCCCCAGGGTCCTTGAGAGGAAAAATCTCCCATGGACCCATGAGACCACACCTGCATTCCGAGGGCATCCTGGACACACAAGCCAGATACAAAAGCCTGTGCTACCACCTTCAAGGCACCTGATTTATAGTTCCTGACGATCAGCCCTCCAGGTCTATGCATAGGGCTTGTGATCACCTCGCCACTAACCTTAACCCGAGTTTGTGTTTGCAGACTTCTCTCCCAAAACCATGGCTCATATGTCCTCCAGGATGGGATCTCTGGAGCCACACCACAGTACTGTGCCTGACATCCCCAAGGAAAATGTGTCCATCACAGTTTCCCAAACCCTCGAGATAAGGAGAAACCTGCAAGGCCCCTGAGCCCACCCCAATATTGGAGGCTGCTCCGGACACAAATGCACAGTCTAAAACACCCCAGTCACTTGAATCCAGGCAGACACCCAAGTCAATGGTCCTGAGTGAGAAGATTGAACCTGACATGCCCCTATGACCTCATTGTAAACCTCATTGTAATATATTAGGTTTTCAGGCATCTATCCTCAGAGATCTGTTCTGGAGAACCAACTTATGATACAACATATGGTCCCTGAGCCCCACAACAGAACATCTCCTTTCCCCAGATGGAAGCCGTGCTCTTCGACCTGTGTCAAACACTCCGTGTAGATAAATCCTACTCGGCCCATAACCACCAGCAGATTCTAAGATCTCACTGGTAACAAGCCAGCATTGTGACCCATCTTCATGAGATTCCATTTCAACTCAAGGCCTTGGTACTTCGCCCCAGAGCCACCAGAACGAACCTGCCATGTTCCTCAGCTGCCAAGGTCAGTGGAGGTGGGCTTTCCAGACATCCACGTGGGAGTGCTAGGCTACCCAAACTTTTCACATGGGGGAACCTGGCATAAACAAACCAAACTCCCCCTCTCCGGTAGAAGGAAACCTTCGTGTCTGGAGCATCTCACAAGCCCCACCGTGTGAAATACTCCATGGACTCTTGAATTCACTCCTCCATTTGTCAGTCATCATAGACACAAACACTAGTGAGAGCAAACATCTGACATCCACCCTTATTCTGGTGCGGGATGTCTTGAATAAATCGCTGCACAATGGAACTGCCTTGTGCTTGGCACTGAATTGAACCGTAGCTTCTGTTTACAATTCAGTCCTAACCTGAATGGTCCGCAAGCCCTCTTGATAGGGAAATCTGGAGCCCCAATGCAGCATTCTGCCTTCCCCATCAAAGAGGAAGTGCCTGGTGAGTCTGGCCAGAAACCCCACATGAGGATCAAACTCCTCGGCCCTCTAGTCAATGCCGATTTATAGGCTGCCAGGACCACAAGTACTCTGTCTTACAGAGCCTAAGCCCCGACCGAGTTTCTGCCACCAGAGAGCTGGCTCCATATCTAGCATTTGGGATGGTCATGGCCCAAGTACGTCATCTCTACACATCCTTGGTATTCAGGCACCTGTCCCCAGACCTTGGCTGGAATCCCTGCCAATGGGGGAACCTGAAGCACAATAGAGAACTCCACTTTACCCATGGAAATAAACCTGGCTGTTGGGATTGGTGTCCAACCCTCAAAGGGGGAGCCAGTTACAAGACCATTGGGACCAAGCCCACTCCTGAGGGCCGCCCTGGGCACAAACAGGCATTGCGACTCTCAGCCTGAGCATGCTTTGAAACAATCCCTCTCAGTTGCAACACCATGAACACGCATTGCAGGCCTGGTACGCCTCTAGGCCCAAATCCTAAAACTTGGTGGGATTTTCCAGGTGCCCAGACCCAGAGCCCGTCTCTGGAGTCCCTGTTTTGGGGCAACACTAAGATGGAATACAGCACTCTTCCCTTCCCCGAAAAAGCCACCAAACTATGGGGAACCACGATGATCCAGAGAGGAAAAATCTCCCATTGACCCATGAGAATACACCTGTATTCCGAGGCCATCCTGGACACACATCTAGTGAGAGAAGCCTGTGCTACTGCCTTCCATTCACACTAATTACCATTCCAGATGAGGTGCCCTCCAGGTCAATGCACTGGGCCTGCGATAACCATGTCACTCAGCCTAATCCGAATTTGTGTTTTCAGACTTCTCTACCAAAACCTGGCACACATGCCCTCCAGGATTGGGTCTCTGAATCCATACCACAGGACTGTCCCTGACATCCAAAACGAAACTGTGCCCGTCACAATTGCCCAAACATTCTAGATTAGGAGAAACCTGCAAGGCTCCTAAGCCCACCCCAACATTGGTGGATGCTCTGAATGCAAATGCGCAGTCTGAAACACCCAGATCACCTACATCCAGGCAGAGAGCAAAATCAGTGGTCCTGAATCAGAATAGTGAAACTACCATGCCCCTAGGACGTCCTTGGAAACCCTGATTCAGTTTTCAGGCATCTGTCCTCAGAGACCTGTTCTGGAATGCGAATTTGTGATAAAACAAGTAGTCCCTGGGCCACACAACAGATCATCTCTTGTACCCAGGAGGAAACCATGCCCTTCCATCTGTGACAAAGCCCAGGGTAGTAGAAAACTGCACAGCACCGTAGCCACCAGCACATTCTAAGATCTCCCTGGTAGCAAAGCAGCAGTGTGGCCCATCTGCAAGAGATTCCATGTCAACTCAAGGACTTGGTACTTCACTTCAGAGACACCAGAACGAACCTGCCATGTTCCTCAGCTGCTATGGTCAATGGAGTTGAGCTTTCTAGGCATCCATGCGCTAGAGCTCTGCTACCCAAAATTTCCACATGGGGGACCCTGGAGCAAATAAACCAGTCTCCACCTGTCCAGTAGAACGAATCCTTGCTGTTTGGAGCAGCTCATAAACCTCAATGAAAAACCCTCCACAGTCTCTTGACACCACCACTCCATTTGTCAGTCATCATAGACACAAACTCCAGTGTGAGCAAATATCTGACATCGGCCCTTACTCAGGTGCTGGATATCTCAAATAAGCCCCTGCACTTAGGAACTGCCTTCTGCTTGGCACTTAATTGAACAATAGCTTGTGTTTTCAATTCAGTCCTCACCCGACTGGTCCCCAAGCCTTCTTGATAGGGAATTCAGGAGCCACAACACAGCATTCTGCCTTCCCTCTAGAAAGAAGTGCCTGATGATTCTGGCCAGAAACCCCTCATGAGGATCAATTTGCTCGGCCCTCGAGGGAACCCTGATTTATAGGTTTCCCTGGCCACTAGTGCTGTGTCTGACAGAGCCTGAGCTCCGACCTAGTGTCAGTCACCAGAGAATGGGCGCCACATCTAGCATTTGGGATTGCCATGGCCCAAGTACGTCATCTCTACCCATCCTTGGTATTCAGGCACCTGTCCCCAGATCTTTGCTGGAATCTCTGTCAATGGGGGAACATGAAGCACAATAGAAAACTCCACCTTCCTCCTGGCAGGTCATTTGGCTGTTGGGGTGGGTGTCCAACTCTCAATGGTGTAGCCAGTTTCAAGACCAATGAGACCATGCCCACTCCTGAGAGCCGCCCTGGGTGCAAACAGCCATTGTGACCCTCAGCCTGATCATGCTTTCAAACAATCGCTCAGTTGCACCATCATGATCCCGCTTTGCAGGCCTCGTATGCCACTAGGCCCAAATCCTCAAGCTTGGTGGGATGTCCCAGATGCCCAGAACCAGAGCCTGTCTCTGGAATCCCTGTTTTGGGGCACCCATAAGATGGAAAAGAGCACTCTTCCCTTCCCCGAAAAAGCCATCAAACTATGGAGAGTCGCCAGGTTCCATAGAGAGGAAAAGTCGCCCATGGACCCATGAGACCACACCTGCATTCCAAGGCCATCCTGGACATACAATCCATTGAGAAAAGCCTGTGGGAGTGCTATCCAGTCACCCTAAATAATGTTCCTGATGAGTTGCCCTCCCGGATTACGCATTGGAACTGCAATCACATTGCCACAAAATTGTTAACCTGAATTTGTGTTTCCAGACTTCTCTCCCAAACCATGGCTCACATGCCCTCCAGAATGGGATATCTGGAGCCACACCACAGAACTCTGGCTGCCATACCCAAGGACACTGTGCATATCAGAGTTGCCAGAACTTCCAAATAAGGAGAAACCTGAAAGGTCCCTGAGCCCACTGGAAAATTGCCGGCCACTCTGGATGCAAATGACAGTCTGAAACACCCTGATCACCTACATCCAGGGAGACAGCAAAGTCAATGACGTGAGTTAGAAGATTGAAACTGAAATGCCCCTAGGCCTCAAATGGAACCCCATTTGTTTTTCAGGCATCTGTGCTCAGGGGCCTGTTCTGGAATACCAATTTATGACACATCACATGGTCCCTGAGCTACATGACAGATCATCTCTTGTCCCCAGAAGGAAACCGTGCTTTTCGAACTTTTCAAAACCCTCAGGGTAGGAGAATCCTGCATAGCACCTTAGAAACTAGCACATTCTAATATCTCCTTGGTAACAAACCAGCATTGTGGTCCATCTGCAAGAGATTCCATGTCAAATCAAGGCCTTGGTACTTCGCCCCAGAGCCACCAGAACGAACCTGCCATGTTCCTCAGCTGCAATGGTAAATGGAGGTGCGCTTTCCAGGCATCCATGCCGAAGAACTCTCCTTCACAAACTTTTCCACATTGGGGAACCTAGAGCAACCAAACCAGACTTCACCTGCCCAGTAGATAGAAACCTTAATGATTGGAGAATCTCACAGGCTTCAGCGTGAGAACTCCACCATGGCCTTTGACACCACCCCTCCATTGGTTTGTCATCATAGACACAAACTCCAGTGTGAGCAAATATCTGACATGCACAATTATTCCAGTGCTGGATGTCTCAAACTGCTGCACATTGGAACTGCCTTCCGCTTGGCACTGAATTGAACCGTGGCTTCTGTTTACAATTCCATCCTCACGCGACTGGTCCCCAAGCCCTCTTGATAGGGAAATCTGGAGCCACAACGCAACATTCTGCCTTCCCCATCATATAAAGAAGTGCCTGGTGAGTCTGGCCAGAAACCCCACCTGAGGATCAATCTGCTCGGCCCTAGAGGGAACCCCAATTTATTGGTTGCCCTGGCCACTAGTGCTGTGTCTGACAGAGCCTGAGCCCCGACCTAGTGTCAGTCACCATGAGGGAGCGCCACATCTAGCATATGGGATTGCCATGGCCCAAGTACCTCATCTCTACCCATCCTTGCTATTCAGGCACCTGTCCCCAGACTTTACCTGGAATCCCTGCCAATGGGGGAACCTGAAGCACAATAGATAACTCCTCCTTCCCCATGGCATGAATCCTGGTTCTTGAGATGGGTGTCCAAACCTCAAAGTGGGAGCCAGCTGCATGGCCAAGGAGATCACACCCACTCATGAGGGCCGCCCTGAGCACAAGCAGGCATTGTGACCCCCAGCTTGAGCATGCTTTCAAAGAAACACTCTCAGTTGCACCTCCAGGATCCCGCATTGCAGGCCTGGTACTCCCCTAGGCCCAAATCCTAACCCTTTGTGGGATTTTCCATGTGCCCATACCCAGAGCCTATCAAGGAATCCCTGTTTTGGGGCACCCCTAAGATGGAAAACATCATTATTCTCTTAATGGGAAAGCCACCCAACTATTGGGAGCCCCCAGGACCCTTGAGAGGAAAAATCTCCCATGGACCCATGAGTCCACACCTGCATTCCAAGACCATCGTGGATACACAATCCAGATACAAGAGCCTGTGCTACTGCCTTCGAGTCACCTGATTTGCAGTTCCTGATGTGCTGCACTCCAGGTCTATTCATTGGGCCTGCGAACACCTCGGCACTAACCCTATCCCAAGTTTGTGTTTGGAGATTTTCTCCTAAAACCATGGCTCACATGCCCTCCAGGTTGGGGCCCCTGGAGTCACACCACAGGACTGTGCCTGCCATCCCCAAAGAAACTGGGCCCATCACAGTTGCCCAAACCCTCCTGATTAAGAGAAACCTGCAAAGGCTCCTGAGCCCACCCCAATTAGGAGGCCACTCTGGACTCAAATGCACAATCTGAAACACCCTGTTCACCTTCATCCAGGCAGACACCCAAGTCAATGGTCCTGAGTCAGATGATTGAAACTGACATGGCCCTAGGAAGCCTAGATTAGCTTTTCAGGCACTGGAAGCATAGATTAGCTTTTCAGGCATCTGTCCTCAGAAAGGACAACAACAACAACAACAACAAAAAAAAAAAAAAAAAAAAACCTAAATCCTCAAAACCTAAGCCTATCTTGTGTTCTCAGACTTCTGTCCTCACACTTCTGGCCCACAAGCCCTCAAGTTTGGCATTCCAGAGACACAATGCAGCACTCTGCCGCTCTCCAGTAAAAAATGTTGCCCTATATGGCTAAACAGAAACACCAAATGAAGATCAACCTGCACGCCACTTGACTGTACCCCAATTATAGAGTCTAGCCTGGGCACTAAAGCCCTGTCTGACACAGCCTGAGTCTGGACCTCCCGACCGACACCCAGACAGCTGACCGCACACTGAGCACATCAGACACGCCATGGCCTTAGGTCATCATCTCTTCCCAAACTCGAATATCAGGCTTCAGAAACTAGTCCTTATCTCCCATCTCTGCCCAGGGATGAATGTGATGCTGAAATCAGAACTCCTCCTTCCCCATGGCCGGAAACCTCGTGGTTGGCATGTAGTCCAACGTTCAGTGTAGGAGAAACCAGCGTGGCAAATGAGGCCCGGCCATGCTTGAGGGGTGCCATAGGCACAAACAAACATTGGGACTTTCAGCGTGAGCCCTGTCCTCAAGTAAAGCCTCTCAGTGACTGGACCAACAACTCTCTTATGGGGCTTGCCATGCCCCTAGTCCCCAATTTAAACAGTGGTCAAGATGTCTAATAACCCCTATTCAGGGTTCTGCAATCCCTCTTTGGTGGGACACCTGAGGTAAATAAATACAGAAATTCTCCTCCCATCCACAGAATGACCCCAAACACTTGGGATCGGCCAAATACACAGAGAGAAAGACTTGTCCATGGCCCATGAGGCCACCTCAACATTTCATGGCCGCTGTTGATACAAAATCCAGAGACAAAATCCTGACCAAATGTCTCACACTAGCTTTTTGTTCATAGCCCAAAAAATTCTCCTCTGTCTGCAGATCTTGTGTCATACATACGTCCCCATCTAAGCCGAGTTTGTGTTTTCAGACTTCTGTCCCCACGGTCCTGGCCCACACACCCTCCAGGTTGGGGCTCCTGGAGCCATAGCTCAGTACTGTGCCTGCCCTCTCCAGGGATATTCTGCCTATTCCATAGGCCACAACCCTACAGATTAGGATAAACCTAAAAAGTCCCTGAGGCCATCCCAGTAGTGTAGGCCACCCAGGACAAATGGGAGATCTGTCACAAGCTAAGAAATGACCTCCCCTCAGACCCGTAGACAGATATCCGCAGAGAAGAAGATTGAACCGGACAGGCACCTAAGCCCTAGTCGGATGCATTGCTTTTGTTTCCAGGCATCTCTTCACAGAGGCCTGCATTCCAATAGCAACATATGGGGGTTTCCAGAGGTACCAATCAGAACAAATCTCATCTCCACATGGGAAAATTGCTCTTTGGAGCTGTCTCAAAACCTCTAGTTAGGAGAAACCTTCAAGTCCCTGGAGCCACCGCCCCATTCCAGGGTCTCCATGGACACAAAACCACATTATGACCCCTCCTCAGGAGAGTCCATTTCAACTCAGCCCCCTAGGTTGCTCCCCCAGAGCTAGCAGATCAAACATGCCTTGTCGCTAGGAGAAAATTGGAATGCGAGTTGGGCTGCCGAGGGTTCCATCATTGGAACCCCGCTCTGGAGAAGTTCCTTATGAGGTGTATTTGATCATTTCGACAGGTCTCAACTGTCCCGCAGAAGGAATTATGGCTGGCAGCATCACACACTTGCACCGTGGGAAAACCTCCATGGCTTCGTGATGCCAGCCACCACCCTCATGTAAGGGACATCATGGACAGGAACTCCAACCTGAGGCAATGTCTGATCCTCACCCTGACTTCAGATGCATGAGATCTCGATTCAGCTCTGCAGAGTGTGCCTGCCATGCCCTCGCCCCGAAACCTAAGCCTAACTTGTGTTTTCCGACTTACGTCCTCACACTCCTGGCTCAAAATCCCTCCAGTTTGGGAATTCTGGAGACACAGTGCAGCACTCTGCCTGCCCTCCAGAAGAAATACGTTGCCCTATGGGGCTACCCAGAAACCCCAAATGAGGATCAACCTGCATGCCACTCGACTTTACGCCAATTATACAGTCTAGCCTGGGCAGCAATGCCCAGTCTGACACAGACTGAACCCGGACCTCGTGACCGACACCCAGACAGCTGGCTGCACACTGAGCACATCAGACACACCACGGCCTTAGGTCATCATCTCTTCCCAACCTTGGTGTTCAGGCTTTAGAACCTAGACCTTATCTCCACTAAATGCCAAGCAGTGTACGTGATGCAGAAATCAGTACTCCTCCTTTCCCATGACCAGAAACCTTGTGGTTGGCATGTTGTCCAAGGTTCAGTGTAGGAGAAACCAGCGTGGCCCATGAGGACCCACCCATGCTTGACGACCTTGAAGGGCACAGACACACTTTGGGACGCTCAGCATGAGCCCTGTCCTCAAGTAAAGCCTCTCACGGGCTGGACTAAGGACCCGCAAATGGGGCTTGCCATGCCCCTAGTCCCTCAATCTTAACCAGAGCTCGAGAAGTCTGGTCACCCCTACTCAGAGCTATTCTCTGGAATCCCTCTTTGGTGGGACACATGAGATAAAAAAAAAAATAGAAGAAGGACTCCTACCATCCAAAGAATGACCACAAACACTTGGAATCAGGCCCAATCCACAGAGAGAAAAACTCATCCATGGCCGATGAGGCCAGCTGGTCATTCCATGGCCACCATTGACACAAAATCCAGCGACAAAAGCCTGAAAAAGCACTTCACACTCTCCCTTTTTTCATAGCCCGAAAAATTCTCCTCACACTCTCTAGATCGGGCCTGACATACCTATGTCCCCATACTTAAGCTGAGTTTGTGTTTTCAGACTTCTGCAACCATTGTCCTGGCCCACACACCCTCAAGGCTGGGGTCCCTGGAGCCACACTTCAGGACTCTTCCAAGGGCATTCTGCTCATTACTTTCGACACAACCCTACAGATTAGGAGTAACCTCCAATGTTCCCGAGGACATCCCAATAGTGTAGGACATCCAGGTCAAACAAGGGTGATATGACACAAGCTGAGGGACTACCTCCTCTCAGACTCATAGACAGATATTCCCAGAGAAGAAGATTGAACCAGACAAGCACCTAGGCCCTAATCGGATCCGTTGCTTTTGTTTCCAGGCATCTCTACTCAGAGACCTGGATTCCAATACCAGCAAAAGGTCATTTCCGGAGGTACCAATCAGAACAAATCTCATCTCCACATGGGAATCTTGCTCTATGGAGCTGTGTCAAAACCTCCAGATAGGGGGCGCCTGGGTGGCTCAGTGGGTTAAAGCCTCTGCCTTCGGCTCAGGTCATGATCCCAGGATCCTGGGATCGAGCCCCGCATCGGGCTCTCTGCTCAGCAGGAGCCTGCTTCCTCCTCTCTCTCTGCCTGCCTCTCTGCCTGCCTCTCTGCCTACTTGTGATCTCCGTCTATCAAATAAATAAATAAAATCTTAATTAAAAAAAAAAAACCTCCAGATAGGAGTAAACTAACTGGACAGAAACTCCAACCTGAGCCAAAGTCTGATCCTTGCCCTGACTTCATATCCAAGAGATCTCGATTCAGCTCAGCAGAGTGTGTCTGCTGTGCCCTCGCTCTGAAACCAGGCATCTCCCCTCAGAGGCCTGGTTTCCAATACCAGCTAATGGGGTTTCCTGAGGCAACATCAGAACAAATCTCATCTCCACATGGGAAACTTGCTCTTTGGAGCTGTGTCAATACCTCCAGTTAGGAGAATCCTTCAGGGCACTGGAGCCACCGCCCCATTCCAAGGTCTCCATGGACACAAAACCACATTAGGACTTATCCTCAAAAGAGTCCATTTCAACTCAGCCCCTCGGTTGCTCCTCCAGAGCCAGTAGACCGAACTTGCCTTGTTGCTAGGAGACAATAGGAATGCGAGTTGGTGTGCCCAGGCATTCATCAATAGAACCCTGCTCTTGAGAAGTTCCTTATGGTACATCCTGGATCCATCCAACAGGTTTCGACTGTCCCACAGAACGAATCCTTGCAGTTTGGAGCATCAGACAATCCCACCGTGGTAAATCTAACATTGACTCGTGATATTCCCCTCACTTTCACTAAGGGGCCATCATGGACAGAAACTCCAACCTGAGCCAAAGTCTGATCCTGCTCTGAATTCAGATGCAGGAGATCTCGATTCAGCTCTGCAGAGTGTGTCTGCTGTGCCCTCGCTCAGAAACCTAAGCCTAGCTTGTGTTCTCAGACTTCTGTCCTCACACTCCTGGCCCACAAGCACTCCAGTTTGGCATTCCAAAGACACAATGCAGCACTCTGCCTGCCCTCCAGAAGAAAAATGTCCAATGGGGCTACCCAGAAACCACAAATGAGGGTCATCCTGCACGCCACTCGACTATACCCCAGTAATACAGTCTAGTCTGGGTACTAACACCCTGTATGACACAGCCTGAGCCTTAAATTCGCGACCTACACCCAGACAGCTGGCCGCACACTGTGCACATCGGACGTGCCATGGCCTTATGTCGTCATTTCTTCCCAAACTCGGTTCCCAGGCATCAGAACCTAAACCTTATCTCCAATCACTGCCCAGAGTTGAACGTGATGCAGAAATCTGAACTCCTCCTTCCCCATGACCAGAAACCTTGTGGTTGGCATGTTGTCCAACGTTCAGTGTAGGAGAAAACAGCGTGGCCCATGAGCACCCGCCCATGTTTGAGGGCTGCCATGGGCACAAACACACATTTTGACCCTCAGCATCAGCTCTAACCTCAATTAAAGCCTCTCAGTGACTGGACCAAGAGATCGTATATGTGGCTTGCCATGCCCCTAGTCCCCCTATTTTAACCAGAGCTCAAAATGTCTAGTCAACCCTACTCAGGGCTCTGCTCTGGAATCCCTCTTTGGTGGGACCCCAAAGGTAAAAAAAAAAAAAAAAAAAAAAAAAAAAACCCACAGAAAGGACTCCTCCCATCCACAGACTGAGCCCAAACACTTGGGATCAGGCCAAATTCCCAGAAAGAAAGATTCACCCATGGCCCATGAGGCCAGCTGACATTCCATGGCCACCGTTGACACAAAATCCAGAGACAAAAGCCTGAGCAAGCACCTCACACTCGCCCTTTGTTCATAGTGCGAAAAATCTTCCTCTCGGGCTGTAGATCAGGCCTGTCATACATAGTCCCCAAACCTAAGGCGAGGTTGTCTTTTCAAACTTCTGAGCCCACCATCTTGGCTGACACACCCTCCAGGCTGGTGCCCCTGGAGCCACACCTCAGGACTGTGAATGCCCTCCCCAGAGGAATTCTGCCCATTCCATTAGCCACAACCCCACAGATTAGGAGAAACCTAAAATGTCCCCGAAGCCATCCCAATAGTGTAACCGCCCACAACAAACAGGGATGATCTGTCAGAAGCTGGGCAACTACACGCATTCAGACATGTAGACAAATATCCCCAGAGAAGAAGATTGAACTGGACAGGCACCTATGCCCTAATCAGATTCATTGCTTTGGTTTCCAGGCATCTCTCCTCAGAGGCCTGGTTTCCAATACCAGCATATAGGTTCTCCCAGAGGTACCAATCAGAACAAATCTCATCTCCACACGGGAAACTTGCTCTTTTATCTGTGTCAAAACCTCCAGTTAAGAGAAATCTTCAGGTCCCCGGTGCCACTGTCCCATTCCAAGTTCTCCATGGACACAAGCCCTCATTATGACCCATCCTCAGAAGAGTCCATTTCAACACAGCCTCCTCGGTTGCTCCCCCAGAGCCATCAGATCGAACCTGCCTTGTTGCAAGGAGACAATAGGAATGTGAGGTGGTATCTCCAAGCATCCATCCTTAAAACCCTGCTCTGGCATCATTCCGTATGGGACGTCCTGGAGCCATCTGACAGGTCTCAACTGTCTAACAGAAGGAATACTTGCCGATTGGAGCATCTCACAACTCCCATTGTGGGAAAACCTCCATGCCCACATGATGCCCCCCACCTTCATGAAGGGGCCATCCTGAACAGAAAATTTACCCTGAGCCAAAGCTTGATCCTTGCCCTGACTTCAGATGCATGAGATCTCAATTAGCTCTGTACAGTGTGTCTGCCATGCCCTTGCCCAGAAAACGAAGCCTAGCTTGTGTTCTCAGACTTCCTTCCTCACACTTCTGGCCCACAAGCCCTCCAGTTTGGGAATACTGGAGCCACAATGCAGCACTATGCCTGCCCTCCAGAAGAGAAACGTTACCCTATGGGGCTACCCAGAAACGCCAAATGAGGATCAAGCTGCATGCCACTCAACTGTACTCCGATTATACAGTCTACCCTGGGCGCTAATGCCCTGTCTGACAAAGCCTGAGCCCAGACCTCCTGACCGGAAGCCAGACAGCTGGGGCCACACCTCAGGATAGTGCCTGCCCTCTCCAAGAGAATTCTTCCCATTTCATTTGCCACAACCCTACAGATTAGGATAAACCTCCAAAGTCCCTGAGACCACCCAAATAGTGTTGGCCTTCTGGGACAAACAGGGGCGATCTGACACAAGCTGAGCAATGACCTCCACTCTGAACTGAAGGCAGATCTTCTCAGAGGAGAATATTGAAGCAGACAGGACCCTAGGCCCCATTTGTATCCATTGGTTTGCGTTACAGGCATCACTCCTCAGATGCATGGTTTCCAATACCAGTTTATGGGAGTTCCTGCGGCAGCAGTCAGAACAAATCTCGTCTCCACATGGAAAACTTGCTCTTTGGAGCTGTCTCAAAACCTCAGGTTAGGAGAATACATCAGGGCACTGGAGCCACTGCCCCATTCCAAGGTCTCCATGGACACAAACCCACATTATAGAGTCCATTTCAATTCAGCCCCCTCGGTTGTTCCCCCAAATCCAGCAGATTGAACCTGCCTTTTTGCTTGGAGACTATTGGAATGCGAGTTGGGCTGTCCAGGCATCCATCGTTAGAACCCTGCTCTTGAGTAGTTCCTTATGGGACTTTCTGGATCCATCCAACAGGTCTCCACTGTCCCAAGAAGGAAACCTTGTGGTGTGGAGCATCAGACAATCCCACCACGGGAAAGATGCATGGGCTCATGATGCACCCCCCCACATTCATGTCGGGAACATCGTGGACAGAAACTCCAACCTAAGCCAACTTCTTATCCTCACCCTGACTTCAGATAGACAAGATCTCGATTCAGCTCTGCAGAGTGTGCCTGCCATGCCCTTGCTCCAAAACCAAGCCTAACTTGTGTTCTCAGAATTCTGTCCTCAAACTCCTGGCCCACAAGCCCTCAAGTTGGGAATTCTGGAGCCACAATGCAGCACTCTGCCTTCCCTCCAGAAGAAAAACTTTTCCATATGGGGCTAAGCAGAAATGCCAAATGAGGATCAACATGCACGCCAATCATCTGTACCCTAATTATACAGTCTAGCCTGGGTACTAATGCCCAGTCTGACACAGCATGAGCCTGGACCTCTGGACCCACACCAAGACAGCTGGCCGCACAGTGAACTCATCGAACATGCCATGGCCTTATGTCGTCATCTCTTCCCAACCTCGGTTTTCAGGTTTCAGAACCTAGACCTTATCTCCTCTGACTGCCCAGGTGTGAACGTAATGCAGAAATCAGATATTTTCCTTCCCCATGGCCAGAAATTTTGCGGTTGGCATATTGTCCAACGTTCAGTGTAGAAGAAACCAGCATGGCCCATGAGGCCCCGGTCATGCTTGATGATCATGATGGGCACAAACACACATTGTGACTCTCAGCGTGAGCCCTATCCTCAAGTATAATTTCTCAGTGACTCGACCAAGAGCTCGCATGCAGGGCTTGCCAAGCCTCTAGAACCCCAATCTTAACCAGAGGTTAAGATGTCTAGTCACCCCTACTCAGGGACTGCTCTGGAATCCCTCTTTGGTGGGACAACTGCGGAAAAAAATACAGAAAGACTCCTTCCATACACAGAATGTTGCAAACACTTGGCGTCGGGCCAAATCTACAAACAGAAAGACTTGTACATGGCCCATGATGCTGCCTCAACTTTCTACAGCCACCGTTGACACAAAATCCAGAGACAAAAGCCTGAGCAAGTGCCTTACACTCGCCCTTTGTTTGTAGCCCGAAAAATTCTCCTCATTGTCTGCAAATGGGGTCTGTCATACATACGGCCCCACCTAAGCCGAATTTGTCTTTTCAGACTTCTGTCCCCACAGGCCCATTCCACACACCCTCCAGGCTGGGGCCCCTGGAGCCACACCTCAGGACTGTGCCTGCCCTCTTCAGGGGAATTCTGCCCATTCCATTGGCCACAACCCTATAGATTAGGAGAAACCTAAAAAGTCCCCAAGGCCATCCCAATAGTGTAGGCCGCCCAGGACAAACAGGGGTAATCTCTCAAAAGCTGAGCACGACCTCCACTCAGACCTGTAGACAGATAACCGCAGAGAAGAAGATTGAACCAGACAGGCACCTATGCCCTAATCGGATCCATTGTTTTTGCTTCCAGGCATCTCTCCTCAGAGGCCAGGTTTCCAATACAAGCATGTGGGGGTTTCCAGAGGTACCAATCAGAACAAATCTCATCTCCACATGGGAAACTTGCTCTTTGGAGCTGTCTCGAAACCTCGAGTAGGAGAAACCTTCAGGTCCCTGGAGCCACCGGCCCATTCCAAGGTCTCCATGGACACAAAACAACATTATGATCACTCCTCAGGAGAGTCCATTTTAACCCAGCCCCCTCGGTTGCTCCCCAGAGCCATCAGATCGAACCTGCCTTGTCGTTAGGAGACAATTAGAATGAGAGTTGGGATGCCCAGGCAGCCATTGTTAGAACCCCGCTCTGAAGAAGTTCCTTATGTGGTGTCCTTGATCCTTTTGACAGGTCTCAACTGTTTCACAGAAGGAATCCTTGTGGTTTGGAGCATCACGCACTTGCACAGTGGGCAAAACTCCATGGCCTTGTGATGCCCCGAATTTCATGTATGGGACATCATGGACAGGAACTCCAACCTGAGGCAATGTCTGATCCTCGCCCTGACTTCAGATGCACGAGATCTCGATTCAGCTCTGCAGAGTGTGCCTGCCATGCCCTCGCCCCGAAACCTAAGCCTAACTTGTGTTTTCCGACTTACGTCCTCACACTCCTGGCTCAAAGTCCCTCCAGTTTGGGAATTCTGGAGACACAGTGCAGCACTCTGCCTGCCCTCCAGAAGAAATATATTGCCCTATGGGGCTACCCAGAAACCCCAAATGAGGATCAACCTGCATGCCACTCGACTTTACCCCAATTATACAGTCTAGCCTGGGCAGCAATGCCCAGTCTGACACAGACTGAGCCCAGACATCGTGACCGACACCCAGACAGCTGGCTGCACACTGAGCACATCAGACACACCACGGCCTTAGGTCATCATCTCTTCCCAACCTTGGTGTTCAGGCTTCAGAACCTAGACTTTATCTCCACTAACTTCCAAGCAGTGTATGTGATGCAGAAATCAGTACTCCTCCTTTCCCATGACCAGAAACCTTGTGGTTGGCATGTTGTCCAAGGTTCATTGTAGGAGAAACCAGCATGGCCCATGAGGATCCACCCATGCTTGACGGCCGTGATGGGGACAAACACACATTGAGACCCTCAGCATGAGCACTGTCCTCAGGTAAAGTCTCTCAGGGGCTGGACCAAAAGCCCGCATATGGGGCTTGCAATGCCCCTAGTCCCCCAATCTTAACCAGAGCTCGAGAAGTCTGGTCACCCCTACCTACTCAGAACTCTTCTCTGCAATGCCTCTTTGGTGGGACACATGAGGTAAAAAAAAAATAGAGAAAGGACTTCTACCATCCAAAGAATGACCCCAAACACTTGGAATTGGGCCAAATCCCTAGAAAGAAAAACTCATCCATGGCCGATGAGGCCAGCCCGACATTCCACAGCCAACATTGACGCAAAATCCGGAGACAAATGCCTGATAAAACTCCTCACACTCGCTTGTTGATCATAACCCGAAAAATTCCCCTCACAGTCTGTAGATCGAGCCTACCACACCTATGTCCCCATACCTAAGCCGAGTTTGTGTTTTCAGACTTCTGTACCCACAGTCCTGGCCCACACATCCTCTAGGCTGGGTCCCCTGGAGCCACACCTCAAGCCTGTACCTGCCCTCTCCAAGTGAATTCTGCTCATTCCTTTGGACACAAACACACAGATTAGGATAAACCTCCAAGGACCCCGAGGCCATCCCAATAGTGTCAGCCGCCCAGGACAAACAGGGGTGATCTGTCACAAGCTGCACAACTACCCCCACTCAGACCCGTAGACAGATATGCCCAGAGAAGGAGATTGAACCGGACAGGCACCTAGGCCCTAATCGGAATAATTGCTTTTGATTCCAAGCATCTCTCCTCATAGGCCTGGTTTCCAATACCAGCATACCACTGACCCATTCCAAGGTCTTCATGGACACAAACCCACATTATGACCCATCCTCAAGAGAGTCCATTTCAATTCCGGCCCCTTGGTTGCTCCCACAGGGCCAGCTGTTGAACCTGCCTTATTGCAAGTAGATAATTGGAATGTGAGGCAGGCTGCTCAGGATTCCATCCTTAGAACCCTGCTCTGGCGTCATTCCATAATGGACATCCTGGAGCCATCTGACAGGTCTCGACTGTCTGGTAGAAGGAATCCTTGGGGATTGGAGCATCTCACTACTCCCATCTTGGGGAAACCACCATGGACTCATAACCACCCACCCCTTCATGAAGGGGGAAATAGACAGAAACCCCACCCTAAGCCAAAGTCTGATCCTCACCCTGACTTCATATCCACGAGATCTCAATTCAGCTTAGCAGAGTGTGCATGCTGTGCCCTCGCTCTGAAACTTATGCCTAACTTTTTTTCTCAGACTTCCTTCCTCACACTCCTGGGCCACAAGCCCTCCAGTTTGGGAATTCTGGAGCCACAATGCAGCAATCTTCCTGACCTCCAGAAGAAAAACTTTGCCCTATGGGACTACCCAGAAACCCCAAATAAGTATCAACCTGCACCCCACTCGACTGTACCCCAATTGTACAGTGTACCCTGTGCAATCATGTGCTGTCTGACACAGCCTGAATCCAGACCTCCCGACCGACACCAGACAGCTGGGTCCACACCTCAGGACTGTGCCAGCCCTATCCAAGGGAATTATGCCCATTCCATTGCCCACAACCCTACAGATTACGGGAAACCTCCAAAGACCCTGAGACCATGCCAATAGTGCAGGCCTCCCGAGAGAAACAGTGGCGATTAGATGCAAGCTGAGAAACAACCTCCACTCAGAACCATAGACAGATGTTCCCAGAGAAGAATATTGAAGCGGACAGGCCCCTAGGCCCTAATTGGATGCATTGATTTGGTACCCAGGCATCTCTCCTCAGAGGCCTGGTTACCAATACCAGCTTTTGGGGTTTCCTGAGGCAACAATCAGAACAAATCTCGTCTCCACATGGGAAACTTGCTCTTTGGATCTGTGTCAATACCTCTGGTTAGGAGAATCCTTCAGGGCACCGATGCCACTGTCCCATTCCATGGTCTCCATGGACACAAACCCACATTATGACCCATCCTCGGGAGACTCCATTTCAACTCATCCCCCTACGTTGCTCCCCCAGAGCCAGCAGAGCAAACCTGCATTGTCGCTAGGAGATTAAAATATGAGTTGGGCTGCCCAGGCATCCATCGTTAGAACCCTGCTCTAGAGAATGTTTTTATGAGACGTCCTTGATTCATCCAACAGGTCTTGACTGTCCTGCAGAAGGAATCCTTGTGGTTTGAAGCATCACACAATCCCACCATGGGAAAAATTCCATGGCCTTGTGATACCCCCACCTTCATGTATAGATCATCATGGACAGATACTTTAACCAGATGCAATGTCTGACCCTCGCCCTGACTTCAGATGCACGAGATCTCAATTCAGCTCAACAGAGTGTGCCTGCCATGCCCTCGCCCCAAAACCTAAGCCTAGGTTGTGTTCTCAGACTTCCGTACTCACACTCATGGCTCACTAGTCCTCCAGTTTGGGAATTCTGGAGACACAATGCAGCTCTCTGCCTGCCCTCCAGAAGAAAAACGTTGACCTATGGGGCTACCCAGAAACCCCAAATGAGGATCAACCTGCATGCCTCTAGACTGTACCCCAATTAAACAGTCCAGCCTGGGCAGTAATTCCCTGTCTTACACAGCCTGAGCCCAGACCTCGTGACCAACAACCAGACAGCTGGCCGCAGACTGAGCGATGGATACAAAAACACATTGGGACACTCAGTGTGAGCCCTGTCCTCAAGTAAAGCCTCTCAGGGGCTGGACCAAAAACCCGCATATGAGGCTTGCCATGCCCCTAGTCCCCCAAACTTAGCCAGAGCTCGAGAAGTCTAGTGAACCCTATTCAGACCTCTTTTCTGGAATCCCTCTTTGGTGGAACACATGAGGTAAAAAACAAAAATAGAGAAAGGACTCCTACCATCCAAACAAACAAAGCACTTGAAATCGGGCCAAATCCACAGAGAGAAAAACTCGTCCATGGCCGATGGGGCCAGCCCGACATTCCACGACCACCGTTGACACAAAATCTGGAAATAAAAGCCTGAAAAAGTGCCTCACACTCGCCCTTTGTTCATAGCCCAAAAAATTCTCCTCACAGTCTGTAGATCAGGCCTGTCATACCTATGTCCCCAAACCTAAGCTGAGTTTGGGTTTTTAGACTTCTGTCTTCATTGTCCTGGCCCACACACCCTCAAGGGTGGGGTCCCTGGAGCCACACCTCAGGACTGTGCCTGGCCTCTCCAAGGGAATTCTGCTCATTCCTTTGGACACAAGCCCACAGATAAGGAGAAACCTACAATGTTCCCAAGGACATCCAATAGTGTAGGACATCCAGGACAAACAAGGGCGATCTGACACAAGCTGAGCCACTACCTCCACTCAGACCCATAGACAGATATGCCCAGAGAAGAAGATTGAACCAGACAAGCACCTAGGCCTCAATCTGATCCACTGCTTTTGTTTCCAGGCATCTCTCCTGAGAGGCCTGGATTCCAATACCAGCATATGGTGTTTTTTGGAGGTACCTATCAGAATAAATCTTGTCTCCACATGGGAATCATGCTCTATGGAGCTGTGTCAAAACCTCCAGTTAGGAGGTTTTGGTCACCTGAGGTGACTTCAGGTCACTGGAGCCACCGCCCCATTCCAATGTCTCCATGGACACAATCCCACATTATGACCCATCCTTAGGAGAGTCCATTTCAACTAAACCCCCTCGGTTGCTCCCCCAGAGCCAGCAGATTGAACTGGCCTTATTGCTACAAAACAATTGAAATGCACGGTGGGCTCTTCATGCATCCATCCTTAGAACCCTGCTCTTGTGCCGTTCCTTATGGGACATCCTGGAGCCATCCAACATGTCTCGATTGTCCCGCAGAAGGAGTCCTTGTGCATGGACCATCTCACAACTCCCATCATGGGGAAACTTCCAAGGCCACATGATGCCCCCAATCTTCATGAAGGTGAATCATGGACAGAAACACCAACCCGAGCTAATGGTTGATCCTCGGCTTGACTACAGATGCACGAAATATCAATTCAGCTCTTCAGAGTGTGCCTGCCGTGCCCTCGTCCTGAAACCCAAGCATAGCTTGTGTTCTCAGATATCCGTCCTCACTCTTCTGGAACACACACTCTCCAGTTTGGGAATTCCGGAGCACAATGCAGCACTCTACCTGCCCTCCTGAAGAAAAATGTTGCCCTAATGGGGCTACCTAGAAACCTCAAATGAGGATCAACCTGCAGGCCACTCGACTGTATCCCAATTATACTGTCTACCCTGGGCACTAATGCCCTGTCTGACACAGCCTGAGCCCGGACCTCCCGACCGTCACCCTTGTAGCTGGGGCCTCATCTCAGGAATGTGCCTGTGCTCTCTAAGGGAATTCTGCCTATTCCATTGGCCACAACCCAATAGATTAGGAGAAACCTCCAAAGTCCCTGAGACCATCCCAGTAGTGTAGGCCGCCAGGGACAAACAGGGTCAGTCTGTCACAAGCTAAGCAACGACCTCCACTCAGAACCACAGACAGATGTGTACAGAGCAGATTGAAGCACGAATCGGATCAATATTTTGGATTCCAGGCATCTCTCTTCAGATTCCTGGTTGCTAATACGGGTATGGGGGTTCCTGAGGCAATAATCATGGTTAAGAGAATCCTTCAGATCCCAGAGTCACCGTCCCATTCCAAGGTCTCCATGGACACAAACCCAATTATGATCCATCCTTAGGAGAGTCCATGTCAACTCGGGCCCCTTGGTTACTCACCCAGTACCAGCATGCCAAAACTGCCTTGTCGCTAGGAGCAATTGGAATGCAAGTTCTCTGCCCAGGCATCCATCATTAGAAACCTGCTCTGGAAAAGTTCCTTATGGGGCCTCCTTGATCCATCCAACAGGTCTCGACTCTATAGCAGAAGGAATCCTTGTGGTTTGCAGCATCAACCATTTGCACCATGGGCAAACCGTCATGGCCTAGTGAGCCCCCACCTTTATGTAGGAGACATCGTGGACAGAAACTCAAACCTGAGCCAACATCTGATCCTTGCCCTGACTTCAGATGAACGAGATCTCGATTCAGCTCTGCAGAGTGTGCCTTCCATACCCTCGCCCCCAAAGCTAACCCTAGCTTGTGTTCTCAGACATCCACCCTCACACACTTGGGCCACAAGCCCTCCGGCTGGGAATTCTGGAGACACAATGCAGCACTCTGCCTGCCCTACAGAAGAGAAACGTTGCCCTATGGGGCTACCCAGAAACCCCAAAAGAGGATCAACCTGCATGCCACTCAACTGTACCCCAATTATACAGTCTAGCCTGGGCACTGATGCCCTATCTGACACAGCCTGAGGCCTGACTTCCTGACCGACACCCAGACAGCTGGATGTACACTGAGAACATCTGAACCAACATGACCTTAGGTCGTCATCTCTTCCCAACCTCGGTTTTCAGGCTTCAGAAACCTAGACCTTATCTCCATTCACTTCCCATGGGTGAACTTGATGCAGAAATTAGAACTACTCCTTCCCCCTCTCCAGAACCTTATGGTTGGAATATTGTCCAACGTTTGGTGTAGGAGAAACCAGCGGGCCCATGAATACCAGCCCATGCTTGAGGGCCGTGATGGGCACAAACACACACTGGGACCCTCTGTGTGAGCCATGTCCTAAAGTAAAGCCTCTCAGGGCCTGCACCAAGAGCCCACATATGGGGCTTGCCATGTCCCAAGTCTCCCAATCTTAACCAGAGGTTGAGATATCTAGTCACCCCTACTCAGTGCTCTGCTCTGGAATCCCTCTTTGGTGGGACACCTGAGGTAAATAAATACAGAAAGGACTCCTCCCATCAACATAATGACCGCAACCACTTGGGGTCGGGCCAAATTCCCAGAAAGAAAGACTAATTCATGGCCCATGAGGCCACCCCGACATTCCACGGCTACCATTGACACAAAATTCAGAGACATAAGCCTGAGCAAGCGCCTCAGACTTGCCCTTTTTTCATAGCCTGAATAATTCTCTGCATGGTCTGTAGATCGGGCCTGCCATACCTACGTCCACAAACATAAGGCGAGTTTTTCTTTCAGACTTCTATACACACAGTCCTGGCCAACACACACTCCAGGCTGGGGCCCCTGGAGCCAAACCTCAGGACTGTGCCTGCTTCTCCAAGGGAATCTTGCCCATTCCACTGGAGACAACCCTAGATATTAGGAGAAAACTCCAAAGTACCCGACGCCGTCCCAATAGTGTTGGCCTCCCAGGACAAACAGGTGCAATCTCTCCCAAGATGAGCAACTACCTCAACTCAGACCCATACATAGATATCCCCCAGATAAGAAGATTGAAACGGACAGATACCTAGACCCTAACTGGATCCATTTCATTTCTTTCCAGTCATCTCTCCTCAGAGGCCTAGTTTCCAATACTAGCATATGGGGGTGTCCAGAGGTACCAATAAGAACAAATCTTGTCTCCACATGGGAATCTTGTTCTTTGGAGCTTTGTGAAAAGCTCCAGTTAGGAGAAACCTTCAGGTCCCCGGAGACACCTCCCTTTTCCAAGGTCTCAATGGACATAAACCCACATTATGACCCATCCTCAGGTGAGCCCATTTCAATTCAACCTCCTTGGTTGCTTCCCCAGAGCCAGCAGATCGAACCTGCCTTGTTGCTAGGAGACAATTAGAATGCGAGGTGGGCTGTCCAGGCATCCATCCTTAGAACCCTGCTCTAGACAACTTACTTATGGGATGTCCTGGATCCATCCAACAGGTTTCGACTGTCCCGCAGAACGAATCCATGTGGTTTGGAGCATCAAACACTCCCTTCACTAGAAAAGCTCCATGGCATCGTGATGCCCCCCCTCCACCTTCATGAATGGGCCATCATGGACAGAAACTCCAGCCTGGGCCAACGTCGGATCCTTTCTCTGACTTCAGATACACGAGATCTCGACTCAGCTCTGCAGAGTGTGCCTGCCATGTCCTCGCACCGAAACCTAAGCTTAGCCTGTGTTCTCAGACTTCCGTCCTCACACTCTTGGCCCACAAGCCCTCCAGTTTGGGAACTCCGCAAAAGGAATCCTTGTGGTTTGGAGCTTCTCACAACTCCCATCGAAGGAAAAATTCCATGGCCACATGATGCCCACCCCCACCCCAATTCTTGAAGGGGCCATTATGGACAGAAACTCCAACCTGAGCCAATGTCTGATCCTCGCCCTTACCTCAGATGCACGAGATCTCAATTCAGCTCTGCAGAGTGTGCCTGCCATGCCCTCGCACTGAAAACCTGGCCTAGCTTGTGTTCTCTGACTTCTGTCCTCACACTCCTGGCCCACAAGCCCTCCAGTTTGGGAATTTTGGAGCCACAATGCAGCACTCTGCATGCCCTCCAGAAGAAACACTTTGCCCTATGGGGATACCAAGAAACCCCAAATGAGGATCAACCTGCATGCCACTCGACTGTACCCCAATTATACAGTCTAGTCTGAGCACTAAACTCCTATCTGACACAGCCTGAGCCCAGAACTCCTGAATGACACGCAGACAACTAGTCGTACACTGAGCACATCAGACCCTCCCTGGCCTTAGGTCGTCATCTCTTCCTAACCTCAGTTATCAAACTTCAGAAACCTATAATTTATCTCCACTCACTTCCCAGGGGTGAACGTGATGCAGAAATCAGAACTCCTACTTCCCCATGGCCAGAAACCTTGTGGTTGGCATGCTGTCCAACGTTCATTGTAGGAGAAACCAGCTGGCCCATGAGGCCCTGCCCATGCATGAGGGCCGTGATAGGCACAAACACACATTGAGACCCTCAGCGTGAGCCCTGTCCTCAAGTAAAGCCTCTCAGTGGCTGGACCACGAGCCCGCATATGGGGCTTGCCATGCCCCAAGTCTCCCAAACTTAACCAGAGGTCGAGATATCTAGTCACCCCTACTCAGGGCTCTGCTCTGGAATCCCTCTTTGGTGGGACACCTGAGATAATAAATACACAAAGGACTCCTCCCCTCAACAGAATGACCCCAACCACTTGGGATCAGGCCAAATCCCCAGAGAGAAAGACTCATCCATGGCTCATGAGGCCACCCCGACATTCCACGGCCACCAATGACACAAAATCCTGAGACATAAGCCTGAGCAAGAGCCTCACATTCTCCCTTTGTTCATAACCAGAATAATTCTCCCCACGGTCTGTAGATCAGGCCTGCCATACCTACGTCCACAAACATAAGGCGAGTTTGTGTTTCAGACTTCTGTACGACAGTCTTGGCCCACACACCCTTCAGGCTGGGGCCCCTGGAACCACATCTCAGGACTGTGCCTGCTACTCCAAGGGAATTCTGCCCATTCCATTGGAGACAACCATAGATATTAGGAGAAAACTCCAAAGTACTTGATGCCGTCCCAATAGTGTAGGCCTCCCAAGAAAAACCGAAGTGATCTGTCCCAAGCTGTGCAACTACCTCAACTCAGACCCATACACAGATATCCCCAGAGAAGAAGATTGAACTGAACAAGCACCTAGACCCTAACTGGATCCATTGCATTTGTTTCCAGGCATCTCTCCTCGGAGGCCTGGTTTCCAATACTAGCATATGGGGGTTTCCAGAGGTACCAATCTGAACAACTCTCATCTTCATACGGGCAACTTGCTCTTTGGAGCTTTGGTTAAAGCTCCAGTTAGGAGAAACATTCAGGTCCCTGGAGCCACTGCCCCATTCCAAGGACTCAATGGACATAAACCCACATTATGACCCATCCTCAGGTGAGTCCATTTCAACTCAACCCCCTGGGTTGCTCCCCCAGAGCCAGCAGATGGAACCTGCCTTGTTGCTAGGATACACTTGGAATGTGAGGGGGGCTGCCCAGGCATTGATCCTTAGAACCCTTCTCTGGAGAACTTTCTTATGGAACATCCTGGTTCCATCCAACAGGTATCAACTGTCCTGCAGAACGAATCCTTGTAGTTTGGAGCATCACACACTCCCATCATGGGAAAACCTCAATGGCCTCGTGATGCCCCTCCAACTTCATGAATGGGCCATCATGGACAGAAACTCCAGCCTGGGCCAGCGTCTGATCCTAGCCCTGAGTTCAGATACACGAGATCTCGACTCAGCTCTGCAGAGTGTGCCTGCCATGTCCTCGCCCCTAAACCTAAGCCTAGCTTTTGTTCCCAGACTTCCATCCTCACACTCCTGGCCCACCAGCCCTCCAGTTTGGGAACTCTGGAGCCACAATACAGCACTCTGTCTGCCCTCCAGAAGAAAAACTTTGCCCTACGGGGCTACCCAGAAATTCCAAATGAGGATCAACCTGCATGCCTCTTGACTGTACCCCAAATATACATTCTAGCCTGGCACTAATGCCCTGTGTGACACAGCCTGAGCCCAGACCTCCTGACCGAAACCCAGACAGCTAGGGCCACACCTCAGGACTGTGACTGCCCTCTTCAAGTGAATTATGCCTATTCCATTAGAAACAACCCTACAGATTAGGAGAAACCTCCAAAGTCCCTGAGACCATCCCACTAGTGTAGGCCACCCGGGACAAACAGGGGCTATCTGACACAAGCTGAGCAATGCCCTCCACTGAGAACCATAGACAGATGTGCCCAGGGAAATTTGAAGCAGACATGCCCCTAGGGGCGAATGGGATCTATTCCTTTGGTTTCCAGGCATCTCTACTCGATGCCTAGTTACCAATATCAGCTTATGGGGGTTCCTGAGGCACCAATCAGAACAAATCTCATCTCCACATGGGAATCTTGTTCTTTGGAGCTGTGTGAAACCTCCGGTTAGGAGAATCCTTCAGGGCCCCAGAGCCATTGCCCTATTCGAAGGTCTGCATGGACACAAACACACATTATGACCAATCCTCAAGAAAGTCCATTTCAACACAGTGCCCTCGGTTGCTCCCCAAGTGCAAGCAGTTCAAACCTTCCTTATCACTAGGAGACTATTAGAATGCATGGTGTCCTGCCCAGGCATCAATCATTAGAACCCTGCTCTGGAGAAGTTCCTTATGGGACGTCCTGGATCCATCCAACAGGTCTCCACTGTTCTGCAGATGGAATCCTTGCGGTATGGAGCATCACACAGTCCCACTATGGGAAAACCTCCATGGCTTCGTGATGTCCCCCTACCTTCATGAAGGGGCCATCATGGACAGAAACTCCAACCTGAGCCAACGTCTACCATTGCCCTGACTTCAGATGCATGAGATCTCAATTCTGCTCTCCAGAGTGTGCCTGCTGTGCCCTCGACCCGAAACCTAAGCCTACGTGTGGTCTCAGACTTCTGTCCTCACATTCCTGGCACACAAGCCCTCCAGTTTCAGAATTCTGGATGAACAATGCAGCACTCTGCTGCCTTCCAGAAGAAAAACGTTGCCCAATTGGGCTACCTAGAAACCACAAATGAGGATCAACCTGCACGCCACTCGACTGTACCCCAATTATACAGTCGAACCTAGGCAGTAATGCACTGTCTGACACAGCCTGAGGCAGGACCTCATGATCGACACCCAGAAGGCTGACCGCACACTGAGCTCATTGGACCCGCCATGGCCTTAGGTCGTCATATCTCCCCAACCTCGGTTTTCAGGCATCAGAACCTAGACCTTATCTCCACTCACTGCCCAGCAGTGAACGTGATGCAGAAATCAGAACTTCTCTTTCCCAATGGCAAGAAACATTGTGGTTTGCATGTTGTCCAACATTCAGTGTAGGAGAAACCAGTGTGGCACATGAGGCCCCGGTCATACTTGAGTGCTGCGATGGGCACAAATACCTATTGGGACCCTCAACGTGAGCCCTGTCCTCAAGTAATACCTCTCAGTGGCTGGACCAAGAGCCCGCATATGGGGCTTGGCATGCTCCTAGTCCCCCAATCTTAATGAGAGTTTAAGATGTCTTGCCACCCCTACTCAGGGCTCGGCTCAGAATCGCTCTTTGGTGGGACACCTGAGGTAAAAAAAAAAAAAAATATGGAAAGGACTCCTCCCATCCACAGAATGATCCCAACAACTTGGGATTGGTCCAAATCTCTAGAGAGAAAGACTCGTCCATGGCCCATGAGGCCAGCCCGACATTCAACGGCTATGTTTGACACAAAATCCGGCGACAAAAGCCTGAGTAATCGCCTCAAACTTGTCCTTTGTTCAGAGCCCGAAAAATTCTCCTCATGGTCTGTAGATTGGGCCTGCCATATCTAAGTCCCCAAACCGAAGCCGAGTTTGTGTTTTCAGACTTCTGTCCCCACAGTCCTGGCCAACACACCATCCAGGCTGGGGCCCCTGGAGCCACACCTCAGGATTGTGTCTGCCCTCTCCAAGGAAATTCTGCCCATTCCATTGGACACAACCCAACTGATTAGGAGAAACCTCCAAAGTCCCCGAGTCCATCCCAATAGTGTAGGACGCCCAGGGCAAAGAGGGGTGATCTGTCACAAGCTGAGCAATGACCTCAACTCAGACCCATAGACAGATATTCTCAGAGAAGAAGATTGAACCAGACAGGCCTATAGACTATAATTGTTTCCATTGCTTTTGTTCCTAGGCATCTTTCCCCAGAGGCCTGGTTTCCAATACCAGCATATGGGAGTTTCCAGAGGTACCAATCAGAACAAATCTCATCTCCACATGGGGAACTTATCCATCAGAGCTGTGGAAAAACCTCCAGTTAGGAGAAAACTTTAGGTACCCAGAACCACTGCCCTATTCCAAGGTCTCCATGGACACAAACCCACATTATGACCATTCCGCAGGAGAGTACATTTCAACTCATCACCCTCAATTGCTCCCCCAGAGCCAGAAAATCAAACCTGCCTTGTTGCTAGGAGAAAACTGGAATGCGAGTCAGGATCTCCAAGTATCCATCCTTAGAACCCTGCTCTGGTGTCATTCCATATGGGACGTCCTGGAGCCTTCCAACAGGTCTTGACTATCCCGCAGAAGGAGTCCTTGTTGATTGGAGCATCTCACACCTCCCATCATGGGAAAAACCCATGGCTTTGAGATGCTCCCCTACCTTCATAAAGGGGCCATCATGGACAGAAACTCCAAACTGAGCCAAAGTCTGATCCTCGCCCTGACTTCAGATGCACGAGATCTTGATTCAGCTCTGCAGAGTGTGCCTGTCGTGCCCTCGCCCAGAAACCTAAACCTAGCTTGTGTTCTCAGACTTCCATACTCATTCACATGGACCAAAAGCACACCAAGTTGGGAATTCTGGAACCACAATGCAGCACTCTGCCTGCCCTCCAGAAGAAAAACGTTGCCCTATGGGGCTACCCAGAAACCCCAAATTGGGATCAATCTGCATGCCACTTGACTGTACCCCAATTAGACAGTCTACCCTGGGCCAAAATGCCCTGTATGACACAGCCTGAGTCCAGACTTCCCGACTGACAACCAGAAAGCTGGGGCCACATCTCAGGACTGTGCCTGCCCTCACCAAGGGAATTCTTCCCATTCCATTGGCCATAAACCTACAGATTAGGAGAATCTCCAAAGTCCCCGACCATCCCAATAGTGTTGGCCTCCCGGGACAAACAAGGGCGTTCTGAACACAAGCTGAGCAATGACCTCGACTCAGAACCCTAGAAGGGTGTTCTCAGAGAAGAAGATTGAAGCAGACAGGCCCCTAGGCCCTAATTGGATCCATTGCTTTGGGTTCCAGGTCTCTCTCCTCAGATGCCTGGTTTCCAATACCAGCTTATGGGGGTTCCTAAGGCAACAATAGGAACAAATCTCGTCTCCACATGGGAAACTTGTTCTTTGGGGCTGTGTCAATAGCTCTGGTTAGCAGAATCCTTCAGGGTGCGGGTGCCATGGCCCCAATCCAAGGTCTCCATGGACCCAAAACCACATTATGACCAATCCTCATGAGAGACCATTTCAACACAGCATCTTTGGTTGCTCCCCCAGAGCCAGCAGATCGAACCTGCGTGGTTGCTAGGAGACAATTGGAATGCGAGGAAGGCTGCCCAAGCATCCATCCTTAGAGCTCTACTCTGGAGAACTTCCTTATGGGATGCCCTTGATCCTTCCAACAGGTCTCGACTGTCCCGCAGAACAAATCCTTGCTGTTTGGAGCATCACACAATTCCACCGTGGGGAAACCTCCATTGCCTCATGATGCCCCCCACATTCATGAATGGGCCATCACGGACAGAAACTCCATCCTGAGACATTGTCTGATCCTTGCCCTGACTTCAGAAGCACAAGATATCGATTCAGCTTTGCAGAGTGTGCCTGCCGTGTCCTCGCCCCAAAACCTAAGCATGGCTTGTGTTCTCAGACCTCCATCCTCACAATCCTGGCCACAAGCCCTCCAGTTTGGCAATTCTGGAGACACAATGCAGTACACTGCCTGTCCTCCAGAAGAAAAACTATGCCCTATAGGGCTAACCAGAAACGCCAAATGAGGAACAACCTGCATGCCAGTCGACCGAACCCCAATTATACAGTCTAGCCTGTGCACTAAAGCTCTGTCTGACACAACTTGAGGCCAGACCTCCCATCCGACACCCAGACAGCTGGCCGTACACTGAGCACATCGCACCCACAATGACTTTAGGTCATCATCTCTACCCAACCTCGGTTTTTCGGCTTCAGAACTTAGACATTATCCCCACTCACTGCCCAGGAGTGAACGTGATACAGAAATTAGAACTCCTCCTTCCCAATGGCCAGAAACCTTGTGGTTGGCATGCTGTCCAACATTCATTGTAGGAGAAAGCAGCGTGGCCCATGAGGCCCCGCCTCTCCCTGAGGGCTGCAATTTGTACAAACACACATTGTGACCCTCAGCGTGAGACCTTTCCTCAAGTAAAGCCTCTCAGTGACTGGAACAAGAGTCCTCCTATGGGGCTTGCCAGGCCCCTAATCCCCTAATCTCAATCAGAGTTCGAGATATCTAGTCACCCCTACTCAGGGCTCTGTTCTGGAATCCCTCTTTGGTGGGACAACTGAGGTAAAAAAAAATACAGAAAGGTCTTCCCCCATCTACAGAATGACCCCAACCACTTGGGATCAGGCCAAATCCCCAAAGAGAAAGACTCATCCATGGCCCTTGAGGCCACCACAACATTCCATGGCCACCGTTGACACAAAATGCAAAGACAAAAGTCTGAGAAAGCACCTCACACTTGCCCTTTGTTCGTAGCTGGAAAGATTTTCCTCACGGTCTGTAGATCGGTCCTTTCATACATACGTCCCCAAACCTAAGCTGAGTTTGTGTTTTCAGACTTCTGTACCACAGTCCTGGTTCAAACACCCTCCAAGCTGGGGCCTTGGGATCCATATCTCAGGACTGTGCCTGCCCTCTCCAGGGGAATTCTGCCCATTCAATTGGCCACAACCCTACAGATTAAGAGAAACCTTCAAACTCTCCGAGACCAACCCAATAGTGTCCGCCGTCCAGGGCAAACAGGGGCGATCTGTCACAAGCTAAGCAACTACCTCCATTCAGAGCCAGAGACAGATATCCCCATAGAAGAAGACTGAACAGGACAGGCAACTAGGCCCTAATCAGATCCATTGCTTTTGTTTCCAGGCATCTCTCCTCAGAGGCCTGGTTTCCAATACAAGCTTATGGGGGATTACTGAGGCACTCATAAGAAAAATCTTGTCTCCACATAGGAAACGTACTCTTTGGAGCTCTGTCAAAACCTCCAGTTAGGAGAATCTTTCAGGACCCCAGATCAAGTGTCCCATTCCAAGATCTCCATGGACTTAAACCCACATTATGACCAATCCTCAGAAGAGTCCATTTCAACTCAACCCCCTTGGTTTCTCCTCCAGAGCCAGCAGATCGAACCTGCCTTGTTGCTAGGAGACAACTCGATGGGACTCGGGCCGCCCAGGCCTCCATCCTTAGAACGCTGCTTTGGAGAACTTCCCTATGGGACATCCTGGAGCCATACAACAGGTCTCAACTGGCCTGCAGAAGTAATCCTTGCTGATTAGAGCATCTCACAACTCCCATCGTGGGAAAACCTCCATGGCCTTGGGAGATGCTCCACTTTATAAAGGGGCCGTCATGGACAGAAACTCCAACCCGAGTAAACATCTGATATTCGCCCTGGCTTCAGGTGCATGAGATCTCAATTCATCTCTGCAGAGTGTGCCTGCAAAGCCCTCGCCCTGAAACCTAAGCCTAGATTGTGTTCTCTGACTTCTGTCCTCACACTCCTGGCCCACAAGGTCTCCAGTTTGGGAATTCTGGAGACACAATGCTGCACTCTGCTTTCCCTCCAGAAGAAAAAAAAGTTTCCCTATGGAGCTACGCATAAACCCCAAATGAGGATCAACCTTCTTGCTACTCGACTGCACCCGAATTATACACTGTACCCTGTCTAATGCCTGTCTGACACAGCCTCAGGCCGCACCTCTGGACCTACATTCAACAGCTGGTGGCACACTGAGCTCATCGGACCCGCCAGGTTTTTAGGTTTTCATCTATTTCCAACCTCAGTTTTCAGGCTTCAGAACCTAGACCTAAACTCCAATCACTGTCCAGGGATGAACGTGATGCAGAAAACAGAACTCCTCCTTCCCCATGGCCAGAAGCCTTGTTGGCATGTTCTTCAATGTTCAGTGTCGGAGAAACCAGTGTGTCCCTTTAGGCCCCTCCCATGCTTGAGCCTTCTTGGGCACAAATAAGCATTGTGACCTCAGCGTGAGCCCTGTCCTCAGTGTCTGGACCAAGAGCCCACATTTGGGACTTGCCATGTCCTTAGGCCCCCAAACAACCAGAGGTGGGGTTGTCCAGTTGCCCCTCCCAAGGGCTCTGCTCTGGAATCCCTCATTTGGTGGGACACATGAGGTAAAAAGAAAAATAAAACATAAAGGACTCCTCCCATCCCACAGAATGTACCCAAACTCTTGGGATCAGGGAAAATCCTCAGAGAAGGAAACCTGTCCATGGCCTGTGAGGCCACGCAAACATTCCACCCACATTGTTGACACAAATCCAGAGCCAAAGCCTGAGCAAGCACCTCAAACTCACCCTTTTTGATATCCTGAAGAGTTCTCCTCATGGTCTGTAGATCGGGTGTGCCATACTTATGTCCCAAATCCTAAGCAGAGTTTGTTTTCAGACTTCTGTCCCCACAGGCCTAGCCCACACACCCTCCAAGCTGGGGCCCCTAGAGCCATACCTCAGGACTGTTCCTTCTCTCTCCAGGGGAATTCTGCCCATTCCATTGGCCACAACCCTATAGATAAGTTGAAAACTCCATTGTCCTGAGGCTATCCCAACATTATGGGCTGCCCAGGACAAACAGGGGAGATCTGACACAAGCTGAGCAACTATCTCCCCTCAGACCCAGAGACAGATATCCCCAGAGAAGAAGATTGAACGGACAGGCACCTAAGCCCTAATCGGATCCATCGTTTTGTTTCCAGGCATCTCTCATCAGAGGCCTGGTTTCCAATACTAGCATATGGGAGATTCCTTAGGCACTCATAAAAACAATTCTCATCTCCACATAGGAAACGTAATCCTTGGAGCTCCATCAAAACCTCTGGTTATGAACATCCTTCAGGGCCCCAGTCCTACCACCCCATTCCAAGCTCTCCATGGACACAAACGCACATTATGACTCATCCTCAGGAGAGTCCATTTCAACTTACCCCCCTGGGTTTCTCCCCTAGAGCCAGCTGATTGAAGTTGCCTTGTCCCTAGGAGACAACTGGAATGGGAGGCGGGCTGCCCAGGCATCCATCCTTAGAACGCTGCTCTGGAGAACTTCCTTATGGGACATCCTGGAGCCATCCAAGAGGTTTCGACTGTCCCACAGAAGGAACCGCTGTGGTTTGGAGCATCTCACAACTCCCATCCTGGGAAAACCTTCATGGCCTCGTGAGACCCTCCCCTTCATGAAAGGGCCGTCATGGACAGAAACTCCAACCTGAACCAACGTCTGATCCTAGCTCTATTTTCAGTGCATGAGATCTCGAATCATCTCTGCAGAGGATGCCTGCTGTGCCCTCGCCCCGAAACCTAAGTCTCGCTTGTGTTCTCAGAATTTCATCCTCAAACTCCTGGCCCACAAGTCCTCCAGTTTGGGAATTCTGGAGCCACAATGTGGCACTGTACCTGCCTCCAGAGAAAAACTTTGCCCTCTGGGTGTACCCAGTAACCACAAATGAGTATCAACCTGAATGAAACTCGCCTGCACCCCAATGATACAGTCTAGCCTGGACACTAATTCCCTGTCTGCCACAGCCTGAGCCCACACCTCCCGACCCACACTCAATAGCTGGCCAAACACTAAGCACATCGGACACATCATGGCCTTAGGTCGTCATCTCTTCCCAACCTCGGTTTTCAGGCTTCAGTACCTAGACCTTAACTCCAATCACTGTCCAGGAGTGAACGTGTTGCAGAAATCAGAACTCCTCCTTCCCCAGGGCCAGAAACCTTGTGGTTGGCATGTTGTTCAATGTTCAGTGTAGGAGAAACCAACATCGTACATTAGGCCCCACCCAGGCTTGAGGGCTCGTTGGGCACAAACATGCATTGTGAACCTCAGCATGAGCCCTATCCTCAAGGAAGGCCTCTCAGTGTCTGGACCAAGAGCCAGCATATGGGGCTTGCCATGCCCCTAGGTCCCCAATGTTAACCAGAGGTTGGGTTGTCTAATCGCCCCTCCCCAGGACTATGCTCTGGAATCCCTCTTTTGGTGGTACACCTGAGGTAAAAAATAGAAAGGCCTCCTCCCTTCCCACAGAATGACCCAAAACTCTTGGGATCGGGCCAAATCCCCAGAGAAGGAGACTCATCCATGGGCCACGTGACCACCCCAACATTCCACGGCCATCGGTGACACAAAATACAGAGACAAAAGCCTGAGCACGAGTTCTCCTCACAGTCTATAGATCGGGCCTGCCACACCTACGTTCCCAAACCTAAGCGGAGTTTGTGTTTTCATACTTCTGTCCCGACATCCCTGGCCCACTCACCCTCCATGCTTGGGTCTCTGGAGCCACACCTCAGGACTGTGCCTTCCCTCTCCAAGGGAATTCTTCCCATTCCATAGGTCACAACGTTGCAAATTAGGAGAAACCTCCAAAGTCACCGAGGCCATCCCAATAGCACAGGACGCCTAGTACAAACAGGGGTGATCTGACACCATCTGAGCAACTACCTCCACTCAGACCCATCGACAGATGTCCCCAGAGAAGAAGATTGAACCGGACAGGCCCCTAGGCTCTAATTGGATACATTGCTTTGGTTTCCAGGCATCTCTCCTCAGAGGCCTGGTTTCCAAATCCAGCATATGGTGTTTCCTGAGGCACCATTAAGAACAAATCTCGTCACCACATGGAAAACTTTCTCGTTGGAGCTGTGTCAAAACCTCTGGTTAGGAGAATCCTTCAAGGCCTTGGTGCCACAGCCCCATTCCAAGGTCCCCATGGACTCAAATACACATTATGACCCATCCTCAGGAGAGTCCATTTCAACTCAGCCCCCTGGGTTGTTACCCCAGAGACAGCAGATCAAACATGTCTTGTTGCTAGGAGACAATTGGAATGTGAGGCTGGCTGCCCAGGTATCCATCCTTAGAACCCTGCTCTGGACAAGAACCTTATGGACGTCCTGGGGCCATCCAGCAGGTCTTAATTTTCCCACAGAAAGAATAGTTGCAGTTTAAAGCATCTCACAACTTCCATCGTGGGAAAACCTCAATGGCCTCGTAATGCCCCCTTCCTCCTTCATGCAGGGGCCAACATGGACAGAAACTCCAACCTGAGCCAATGTCTGATTCTCGCCCTGACTTCAGATGCAGGAGATCTCAATTCAGCTCTGCAGAGTGTGCCTACCGTGTCATCACCCTGAAACATAAGCCTAGCTTGTGTTCTCAGGCTTCCGTCCACACTCTCTTGACCCACAAGCCCTCCAGTTTGGGAATTCCGGAGCCACAATGCAGCACTCTGCCTGCCATTCAGAAGAAAAACTTTGCCCTATGCTGTTAACGAGAAACCTCAAATGATTATCTAATGCACTCCGCTCGACTGTATCCCAATTATACCGCCTACCCTGTGTACTAAAGCCCTGTCTGGCATAGCCTGAGACCAGACATCCCAAACGACACCCAGACAGCTGGTCCCAAACTGAACACATCAGACCCGCCATTGCCTTAGGTCGCCATCTCTTCCCAACCTCGGTTTTCAGGCTTCAGAACCTAGACCTTATCTCCAATAACTGCCAGGGGTGAACGTGTTGCAGAAATCAGAATTCTTCCTTCCCCATGACCAGAACCTTGTGGTTGGCATGTTGTCCAACTTTCAGTGTAGGAAATTTTGCGTGGTCCAAGAGGCCACGCCAGTGCTTGTGGGCTGCCTTGGGGACACACACGCATTGTGACCCTCAGAGTGAGTCCTGTATTCAAGTAACACCTCTCAGTGGCTGGACCAAGAGCCAGCATATGGGGCTTGCCATTCCCAAAGGCTCCCAGGCCTTACCAGAGGACAGGTATTCCAGTTTTCAGTACCTACTGTTCTGCTCTAATATCTCTCTATTGGGGGGACACCTGAGACAGAAAACAGGACTCCTCCCTTCCCACAGAATAACCCCCAAACTCTAGGGACCTGGGCAAATCACCAGAGAAGGAATACTCTTCCTCGGCCAATGAGGCCACCCCTACATTAAACGGCCATTGTGGACACAACATCCAGAGACAAAAGCCTGACTGACTGCCTCACAATTGCCCTCCTTGATATCCCGAGGAGATCCCCTCACTGAGTGTAGATCAGGCCTACCATAACCTCAGCCCCAAACCTGAGCCGAGTTTGTGTTTTTGGACGTCTGTTCCCACAGCCCTGGCACACACAGCCTCCAGGTTGGGGCCTCTGGAGCCACATCACAGGACTGTGACTGCTATCTCCTGGGAAACTGTGCCCATTCCATTGGCCACAACCCTACAGAATAGAAGAAACCTCAAGGCCCCCAGGGACATCCCACTACTGTAAGGCGCCATGGACAAACAGGGGCATTCTGACAAAACCTGAGCAACTGCCTCCATTCAGACACGCAGACAGATGTCCACAGAGACAGAAGATTGAACCGGACATGTCCTTAGGCCCTAATCTGAACTGTTGCTTTGGTTTCCAGGTGTCACTCCTCAGAGGCCTCGGTTCAAAGACCAGCATATGGGGCTTTCCTGCGGCATGAAACAGAACACCTCTAGTCTCCACATGGGAAGCTTCCTTGTTGGAGCTGTGTCAAACCCTTCGTGTTAGAGAATCCTGCAGAGTCCCTGAGCCACCGCCACATTCCAAGGTATCTGTGTCCAACAAACCACATTATGACCCATCCTCAGGAGAGTCCATTTCATCTCAGCCCTCTGGGTAGCTCGCCCAAGAGCCCGCAGATTGAGCCTGCCTTGTCCTGATCAGCCAATGGGAATGTGAGGTGGAGTTTCCAGGCATCCATGCTTAGACGCTCTCAAGTCGTTCTGTATGGGGCAAACCAGGGAACCATCCAGTAGGACTCAACTGTCCTATAGAAGGAAACCTTGAGGTTTGGAGCAGCTCTCATCTCCCAGCGTAGGGAAAAGTCTCTGGCATCATGACGGCCCCACCCCTTTCAGGAAGGGGCCATCATGGACACAAACTCCAGCCTGAGGCAGCGTCTGATACTTGCCCTGACCTCAGATGCAGGAAATCTCAATTCAGCCTCTACAGAGTGGGGCTGCCGTGCCCTCGGTCTCAAACCTAATGCTAGCTTGTGTTTTCAGACTTCCTTCCTCACACTCCTGGCAAACAAGCCCTCCAGACTGGGAATTCCGGAACCACAATGCAGCCCTCTGCCTGCCCACCAGAAGAAAAACTTTGCCCTATGGGGCTCTCCAGGAACCCCAAATCAGGATCAACCTGCTCGGGCCTCGACCGCACCCCAATTGGATAGGCTGCCCTGGGCACTAATGCTCTGTCTGACACAGCATGAGACCAGACGTCCCGACAGACAAAAAGACAGCTAGTCGCACACCCAGCATATTGGACACGCCATGGCCTTAGGCCATCATTTCTTCCCAACCTGGGTTTTCAGGCATCTGAACCTAGACATTATATCAAATCCCGGCACACGTGGGTACCTGAAACATAAATCAGAACTCCTCCTTCCCCATGGCTGTAAAGCTTGCTGTTGGCATGGAGTCAGTTACAGGGTAGGAGAAACCTTCATGAGTGACGACTTGGGCACAAACTCGCATTGTGACCCTCAGGGAGAGCCCCATGTCGAAGTAAGACCCTCAGGGCCTGGACCAAGAGCCCACATATGGGGCTTGCCAAGCCCCCATGTTCCCAATCCTCACCAGATTTCGACTTTTCCTGTCGCCCATACCTGGGGCTCTGCTCTGGAATCCCTCTCTTGGAGAGACACCTGAGCCAGACAACAGGACTCCACCCTTCCCACATAATGACCCCAAACTCTTGGGAGCTTGACCAAATCCCCAGAGAGGGAGACTTGTCCATAGCCCTTGAGGCCACGCTACAAACCACGCTATCCTGGACACAACATCCAGAAACAAAAGCCTGAGGGACCGCCTTCCACTCTCCCTTCCTTCATAAGTCAAAGAGCTCCCCTCACGGTCTGTAGATCTGGCCTGCCATACCCTCGGTGCCACACCTAAGCCAAGTTTGTGTTTTCAGAATTCTGTGCCCACAGCATGGACCCACACACCTTCCAGACTAGGGCATATGGAGCCACCCTGAAGGACTCTGCCTGTCCTCTCCAAGGAAATTGTGCCCAATCCATTGGCCACAGCCCTACAGATTAGGAGAAATCTCCAAGGCCCCCGAGGCCATCCTGATAGTGTAGGCTGCCCTGTACTAAGAGGGACACTCTGACACCATCTATGCAACTATCTCCATTTAGACACTCAGACAGTGTCCCCAGGGGCAGAAGATTGAATCTGACAGGCCCCTCGGCCCTAATCTGAGCCCTAGCTTTGGCTTCCAGGTGTCTCTCCTCAGAGGGCTGGTTTCAAAGACCAGCATCTATGGCTTTTCTGAGCCCGCAAACAGACCCTCTCTTGTCTCCACATGGGGAGCTTTCTTATTGTAGCGGTATCAAACCCTTCAGGTAGGTGAATTCTCCAGGGCCCCTGAGCCACCAGCACATTCCAAGGTCTCCATTGATACAAACCCACATTATGAAAAATCCTCAGGAGAGTCCATTTCAATTCAGCCCACTGGAAAGCTCGTCCCAGAGACAGCAGTTCAAACATGTCTTGTTGCAAATAGCCAATAGGAATGCTAGGTATGCTGTACAGTCATCCATCCTTTGAACCCTGCTCTCCAGTCCTTCCGTATTGGAAGTCCTGGAGCCATTCAACAGGACTCGATTGTCCGGCAGCCGGAAACCTTGTGGTTTGAAGCAATTCACAAACTCAGCATGGGATAACCTCCTTAGCCTCATGAGGCCCCTGCCTCATAAAGGGGCCATCAAGGACACAAACTCCAGCCTAAGCCAACGTCTGGTTGTCATCCTGACTTCAGATGTAGGGGGTCTGAGTTCAGCATCTGCACAGTGGGCCTGCCGTGCCCTTGGCCCCAAACCTCACCCTAGATTGTGTTTTTAGATGTCTGGCCTCACACTCCTGGCCCACAAGTCCTCCTGATTGGGAATACTGGGGCCAAAACGAAGCACTCTGCCTGCCCACTGGAAGAAAAACATTGTCTATGGCGTTGTCCGACAACCCAACATGAGGATCAACCTGCTCAGCCCTCGGCAACGCCCCACTTGCATAGGCTATCCTAAGCACTAATGCTCTGTCTTACATCGCCTGAGCCCAGACCTTCTGACAGACACCGAGACAGCTGGCCGCACACCCAGCATTTTGGACCCGCCATGGTGTTAGGGCATTCATAACTTCCATTGACTTGTGTGTCTTCCTGGAGGTAAGTTCTGAGGCTGTGTCAGACTGTGCATTTTTCCAGAATGGCCTATGGAATTGGGGTGGGCTTAGGGGCCTTGCAGGATTCTGCTAATCTGGAGGGCTTGGGAACCTGAGAAGGGCAGAGTTTCCTCAGAAGAGCAGGCCCAGTGATGTGATGTGGTTCTGGAAACCCCATTCTGGAGGGCCTGTTGGTTAGGACTTTGGGACCAATGTCTTCAGACACAAAGTCGGGTAAGAGTTAGGGGCGAGGTGATGGCAGGCCCGATTTGCAGACCCTGAGGGCAGCTGCTTGGAATTTGAAATTTGGACGCCTGGGAGGCAGGAACACAGGCTTTTCTGTCTGGATTGTGTGTCTAGGATGGCCACAGAATGGAGGGGTGGCCTCATGAGTCCATGGGGGATTCTACCTCTCTGGGAATTTTGCCCAGCACCCAAGAGTTTGGTGTCTTTCTGGGGGAAGGGGAGAGCGTGGTTTTCCGTTTTAGGGGTCTTGTCCAAACAGGCATTTCAGAGAATGGTTCTGCATCCGGGCACCTGGATAACCCCACCAAGGCTTAGTATTTGGGCCTAGGAGGATGACAGTCCCCTTCTGTGTACTCCAGGTCCAGCTCGTGAGGGAGCTTGTTGCAAATGGGTCTTAGGGTGAGGGTCACAACGATTGTTTGCCCAGCTGCCCATCCTGAGTGGGCGTGGTCTCATGGGCCATGCACCTGGCTCCCACTCTGAGGATTGGACTGTCATTTCAACATTCATTTTTCCTGCCATGGGGAAGGAGTAGCATTCATTTGTGCTTCATGGTCCCCCATGGGCAGGAATTTGAGCTAAGTTCTGGGACAGGTAACTGATTACCCAGGTTGCTTCAAGATGACGGCCTCAGGCCAAGGCAGGACCCACCTGCCAGATATGGGGCCCACTGTTTGGGTGGCTGATCGGAGGTCTGGGCTCAAGCTGGGGTGCTGTTGATAGATGTTCACCTGGATCCTCATGTGCGGTTTCTGCGCAGACCCAAAGGGCACTTCTTTCTGTTGGGCAGGTAGTAGGCTGCGTTGTGGCTCCAGAATTCCCAATGTGGAGGGCTTGCAGGTGAGGACTGTGAGGACAGAAGCCTGAAAACGCTAGCTACGGTTAAGTTCAATGCCGAGCACATGGCCATTACAATGTGCAGCGGTTGTTTCGAGATCTCCAGCACCTGAGTATGGTCGACGGTCAGATGTCTGCTCCCGCTTGAGTTTGTATCCATGATGGCCAATGAATGGTGCAGTTTTCTCAAGAAGCACTGGTGGTTTGTCAAGATGGAGCTTGTGAGCTGTAGCAAGGTGTCCTAATGCGGGACAGGGGAAGTCTGCTTAGACGGCTCCAGGGTCCCCCATGTGGAAGATTCGATAGCACAGGTATCTGCATGGAGGCCTTGGAAGCCCACGTCGCATTCCCATTATAGCCAAGGAGCAGGGCAGGCTTGATCTGCTGTCTCGGGTTCCAAGTTCCAAGTGATCTGAGTTGAGGGAAGTTCTCAGTCTAAAGGGTCCCAGTGCTACTTTTTGTCCAGGGAGACCTTAGAATGTGGCGGAGGCCCTGGGGCCATGCAGGATTCTCTTTTCCTAAGGGTTAGACCCAGTTCCCAGGAGACAGGTTTCCTTCTCGGGATAGGTGGGATTCTCTTGTATGGCTCGCGGACCACAGGCTGAACCATATATTGGTTTTCCAGAACAGGCCACTGGGGTCAGTGCCCTGAATACCTAAGCTAGGGTTCTGATGAAGTCCTAGGGGCGTGGAAGAGTCAGTCTTCAGACTCAACACCATTGACTTGCATGTCTTCCTGGAGGTAGGTGCTGACTCTGTGTCAGACAGTGCATTTTGTCCAGGGAGGACTATGAAATTGGGGTGAGCTCAGGGACCTTGCAGGTTTCTCCTAATGTCGAGGGTTTGGGCAACTGAGACGGGCAATTTCCTCTGGAGAGCAGACCCAGTGAGGTGCTGTGGTTCTGGAGGCCCCATACTGGAGGGCATGTGGTTCAGAGCTCTAGGACCAAAATATTCACACACAAAATTGCATAAGTGTTAGGGGTGAGGTGATGGCAGGCCCGATCTGCACACCCTGAGGGCAGCTCCTCGGGATTTGAAATCAGGTGGCTGGGAGGCAGGAGCACAGTCTTTTCTTTCTGGATTGTGTCTAGGATGGAAATGGACTGGAGGGGTGTCCTCATGTTTACATGGGAGCTTCTTCCTATCTGGGGATTCTGCCCAGCACCCAAGAGTTTGGTGTTTTACTGGGGGAAGGGGAGACTGCATTTTACCATGTCAGGGTTTCTGCCAAAACATGGATTCCAGAGATGAGTTCTGGGTCCTGGTGCCAGTACAACCACCAAGGCTTAGGATTTGGGCCTAGGGGCGTGACAGGCCTGCTCTGTGGGGTCCTGGTCTAGCTCCCACGGGAGCTTGTTGGAAATGTGTTTCAGGGTGAGGGTCACAATGCCTGTTTGTGTCCAGCTGCCCATCCTGAGTGGGCGCTGTCTCTTGTTCCATGCACCTGGATCCCAATCTGAGGGTTGGACAACCATCTCAACATTAAGTTTTCCTGCCATGGGGAAGGAGGAGAACTCTTTTGTGCTTCAAGGTCACCCAAGGGCAGGAATTTGAGCTATGTTCTGGAACAGGTACTTGAATATACAGGTTGGTTCGAGATGAAAGATTCAGGTCAAGGCAGGTCACAACTGCAGGATATGGGGCTCACTATCTATGTGGCTGCCAGGTGGTCGGGGCTCAGGCTATGTCAGACAGAGCATTAGTGCACAGGATGGCCTATGATATTGGGGTGCCATAGAGGGCCATGCAGGTGGATCCTCATGTGGATTTTCTGCGCAGACCCATAGGGCACTTCTTCTTTCTTGTGGGAAGGCAGAAGGCTGCATTGTGACTCCCAAATTCTTAGTATGGAGGGCTTTCAGTCGAAGAGTGTGAGGATAGAAGTCTGAATAGACAAGCTACATTTAAGCTCAGTGCCTAGTGTGAGGACAGAAGTCTGAATAGACAAGCTACACTTACGATCAGTGCCGAGCATATTGCTGTTCCAATGTGCAGTGTTTTTTTCAAGATCTCCAGCACCTGATTATGGGTGAGGTCAGATGTCTGCTCACAGTGGAGTTTGTATCTACGATGGCAAACGAACGAGATATCCAGCACCTGACTAAGGGTGGATGAATAAAGTTTGCTCACACTGGAGGTTGTGTCTATGATGATCGACAAATGGAGAGGTGGCGTCAAGAGGCAATGGAGGATTTCGCATGCTGATGATTGTGAGATGCTCCAAACAGTAAGGTTGTTTTATCTAATGACAGGTGGAGTCTTGTTTCTTTCCTCCAGAGTCCCCCACGTGGAAAGTATGGATAGCAGAACTCTTTCGAATGGATGCCTGGAAAGCAAACCCCGAATGACCATTGCAGCTGAGGAACATGGCAGGTTCCTTCTGGTGGTTCTGGGGCGAAGTACCAAGGTCTTGAGTTGACATTGAATTTCTTGCAGATGGGTCACAATACTGGTTTATTACCAGGGAGATCTTAGAATGTGCTGGTAGCTAAGGTGCCATGCAGGATTCTCCTACCTTGAGGATTTAACACAGGTCAAAGTGCTGTGTCCTCTGGGGAGAGGAGATGTAGTGTTGTGTGGCTCAGGGAACACATGTATCATAAGTTCATATTCTAGAACAGGCCTCTGAGGACAGATGCCTGAAAACCTAATCTAGGGTTCCAATGAGGCCCTAGGGGCATGTCAGGATCAATCTTCAGACTCAGGAGAATTGACTTAGGTGTCTGCCTAGATGTATGTGATCAGGGTGTTTCAGACTGTGCATTTGCATCCAGAGCAGCCTCCAATATTGGGGTGTGCTCAGAAGATTTGCAGGTTTCTCCTAATCTGGAGGGTTGGGAAAATTTGATGGGTACAGTTTCCTAGGGGGTGGCACACCCAGTGCTGTGGTGTGATTCCAGAGACCCGACCCTGGAGGGCATGTGAGCCATGGTTATGGAGAGAAGTCTGCAAACACAAACTCGGGTTAGAAATAGTGGCGAGGTGATCGCAGTCCCAATGCATAGAACTGGTGGGCAGCTCATCAGGAACTGTAATTAGGGTGACTCGAAGGCAGTAGAACAGGCTTTTATATCTGGATTCTGTATCCGGGATGGCCTTAAAATGCAGGTGTTGTCCCATGAGTCCATGGGAGATTTTACTCTCTAAGGATCCTGGGGTATCCCAATAGTTTGGTGGATTTTTTGGGGAAGGTAAGAGTGCTGTTTTCCATCTCAGGGGTGCCCCAAAACAGGGATTCCAGAGACAGGCTCTGGGTCTGAATGCTTGGAATATCCCACCAAGGGCCGGGATATGGGCATAGTGGTGTCCCTGGCCTACAAAGCGGGATCCTGGTTATGAAACTGAGAGGGCTTGTTTGGAAGCATGCTCAAGCTGAACATCACAATGCCTGTTTGGGCCCTAGGTGGCCCTCATGTGTTGGTGTGGTCTCATTGGCCTTGCAACCTGCTGAACTCTGAGAGTTGGACACCCATCCCAACAGTTAGGATTCCTGCCATGGAAAAGGAGGAGTTCTCTGTTGTGCTTCTCCCTGAAGCACATTGGCAAGGATTCCAGAAAATGTCTGGGGACAGATGCCTGAATACCAAGGATGAGTAGAGATGATGGAGTAAGGCCATGTTCAGTCCCACATGCTAGATACAGGTCTGCTTTCTGGGTTGCTGACACTAGGTCGGGGCTCAGGCTCTGACAGAAACTGTGCAAGAGGCCAGGGCAGCCCATAAATTGGGGTTCCCTTGAAGGCATCGCAGACTGATCCTCATGTGGGTTTTCTGGGCATACTCACCAGGCACTTCTTCCTTCTATGGGAAGGCATAATACTGTGTTGTGACTCTAGAATTCCATATACAGAGGGCTTGGGGACCAGTAGGGTGAGAATGGAATTGTAAACACAAGCTACGGTTAAATTCAGTGCCAAGTGGAAGGCTGTTCCCATCTGCAGTGGCTTCTGTGAGATATCCAGCACCTGAGTAAGGGATGATGTCAGATGTTTGCTCACACTTGATGACCGACAAATGGAGAGGTGGCATCAAGAGGTCATGGAGGATTTCCAACGCTGGGACTTGTGAGATGATCCAAACAGCAAGGATTTCTTCTACTGGACAGGTGGAGTCTGGTTTGTTTGCTCTAGGGTCCCCCATGTTATAAGTTAGGTAGTGGAGTTCACCCGGATGGATGTCTGGAAAGCACAACTCCATTGAACATTGCAGCTGAGGATCATGGCAGGATCCTTCTGGTGGCTCTGGGGAGAAGTAACAAGGCCTTGAGTAAACATGGAATCTCTTTCAGGTGGGTCACAATGCTGGTTTGTTACCAGGGAAATCTTACAATGGGCTGGTGGCTAAGGGGTCATGCAGGATTCTCGTACCCTGAGGTTTTGACACAGGTCGAAGAGCACGGTTTCCTTCTGGGGACAGGAGAAGTTCTGTTGTGTGGCTTAGGGATACATGTTGTATCATGAGATGTTATTCCAGAACAGGCCTCTGAGGACAAGTGCCTGTGAACCTAATCTAAGGTTCCAATGAGGTCCTAGGGGCATGTCAGTTTCAATCTTCTGACTCAGGACCATTAACTTGGTATTGGCCTGGATGTAGGCAATCAGTGTGTTTCAGACTATGCATTTGCATCCAGAATGACTTCCAATACTGGTGTGGCCTCAGGAGCCTTGCATCTTCCTCCTCGTGGTGGGTTTGTGCAATTGTGACAGGCAAAATTTCCTTCGGGATAGCAAGCACAATCCTGTGCTGTGGCCCCACAGACCCAATCCTAGAGAAGATGTGAGCCATGTTCATGGAGAGAAGTCTGCAAACACAAACTCGGGTTAGGGTTAGTGGCGGGGTGATCCCAGGCCCAAAGCGTACACCTGGAGGGGAGCTCATCAGGAACTGTATTTAGGGTGACTCGAAGACGGTTGCACAGGATTTTATATCTGGATTGTGTGTCCAGGATGGCCTCGAAATGCAGGTGTGGTCTCATGGCTCCATGGGAGATTTTTCCTCTCTGAGGATCCTGGGGTATCCCAAAAGTTTGGTGGCTTTTTTGGGGAAGGGAAGAGTGCTGTTTTCCATCAGAGGGGTGCCCCAAAACAGGGATTACAGAGATGATCTCCATGTCCGGGTGCATGGAAATCCAACCAAGTGTTAGGATTTGGGCCTAAAAGCATACAGGGCTGTAATGTGCGATGCTGGTGGTGCACCTGAGATTGCTTGTTTGAAAGCATGCTCAGGTTGAGAGACACAATGCCTGTTTGTGCCCAGGGTGGCCCTCATGAGTGGGCGTGGTCTCATTGGCCATGCAGCTGGTTCCCACTCTCAGAATTGGACACCCATCTGAACAATGAGGTTTCCTGCCCTGGAGAAGGAGGAGTTATCTACTGTACTTCAGGTTCCCCCATTGGCAGAAATTCCAGCAAAATTCTGGGAACAGATGCCTGAATAGCAAGGATGGGTAGAGATGATGGAATTGGGCCATGGCCGGTCTCACATGCAGGATATGCGACCCACTCCCTAGGCAGCTGACTCTAGAACGAGACTCAGGCTCTGTCAGACACAGCACTAGTGGCCAGGACAGCCTATAAATTGGGGTTCCATCGAGGGAAGAGCAGATGGATCCTCATGTGGCGTTTCTGGGCAGAATCACCAGGAACTTCTTCTTTCTATGGGGAAGGCAGTATGCTGCGTTGTGGCTCCAGAATGCCCTACCAAGAGGGCTTGGGGACCAGTAGGGTGAGGATGGAATTGTAAACACAAGCTATGGATCAAATCAGTGCCAAGCGTAAGAGAGTTCCAATGAGAAGCGGCTTATTCGAGTTATCCAACACCTGAGTAAGGGCAGATGTCAGATGTTTGCTCACACTGGAGTTTGTGTCTATGATGAATGACAAATGGAGGGGTGGCATCAAGAGGCCATGGAGTATTTCCCATGCTGGGGATTGTGAGATGCTCCAAACTGGAAAGTTTCCTTCTCCTGGACAGGAGGAGTCTGGTTTGTTTGCTCCAGGGTCCCCCATGTGGAAAGTTGAGTAGCAAAGCTCACGTTGATGGATGCCTGGAAAGCACACCTCCATTGAACATTGCAGCTGAGGAACATGGCTAGTTCTTTCTGGTGGCTCTGGGGAGAAGTACCAAGGCCCTGAGTTGACATGTAATCTCTTGAAGATGGGTTACAATGCTGGTTTGTTACCAGGGAGATCTTAGATTGTGCTGGTGGCTAAAGTGCCATGAAGGATTCTCCTACCCTGAGAGTTTGGCACAGGTCAAAGAGTACGGTTACCTTCTGGGACACGAGATGTTCTGTTTTTTGTTTTTTTTTTCCAATTTATTTATTTTCAGAAAAACAGTATTCATTATTTTTTCACCACACCCAGTGCTCCATGCAAGCTGTGCCCCTCTATAATACCCACCACCTGGTACCCCAACCTCCCACCCCCCCGCCACTTCAAACCCCTCAGACTGTTTTTCAGAGTCCATAGTCTCTCATGGTTCATCTCCCCTTCCAATTTACCCAAAAGCACATACCCTCCCCAATGTGCATAACCTTCCCCCCTTCTCCCAACCCCCCTCCCCCCAGCAACCCACAGTTTGTTTCGTGAGATTAAAAGTCACTTATGGTTTGTCTCCCTCCCTATCCCATCTTGTTTTATGGATTCTTCTCCTACCCACTTAAGCCCCCATGTTGCATCACCACTCCCTCATATCAGGGAGATCATATGATAGTTGTCTTTCTCCGCTTGACTTATTTCGCTAAGCATGATACGCTCTAGTTCCATCCATGTTGTCGCAAATGGCAAGATTTCGTTTCTTTTGATGGCTGCACAGTATTCCATTGTGTATATATACCACATCTCCTTGATCCATTCATCTGTTGATGGACATCTAGGTTCTTTCCATAGTTTGGCTATTGTGGACATTGCTGCTATAAACATTCGGGTGCATGTGGCCCTTTGGATCACTACGTTTGTATCTTTAGGGTAAATTCCCAGTAGTGCAATTGCTGGGTCATAGGGCAGTTCTATTTTCAACATTTTGAGGAATCTCCATGCTGTTTTCCAGAGTGGTTGCACCAGCTTGCATTCCCACCAACAGTGTAGGAGGGTTCCCCTTTCTCCGCATCCTCGCCAGCATCTGTCATTTCCTGACTTGTTGATTTTAGCCATTCTGACTGGTGTGAGGTGATATCTCATTGTGGTTTTGATTTGTATTTCCCTGATGCCGAGTGATATGGAGCACTTTTTCATGTGTCTGTTGGCCATCTGGATGTCTTCTTGGCAGAAACGTCTGTTCATGTCCTCTTCCCATTTCTTGATTGGATTATTTGTTCTTTGGGTGTTGAGTTTGTTAAGTTCTTTATAGATTTTGGACACTAGTCCTTTATCTGATATGTCGTTTGCATATATCTTCTCCCATTCTGTCAGTTGTCTTTTGGTTTTGTTAAATGTTTCCTTTGCTGTGCAAAAGCTTTTGATTTTGATGAAATCCCAAAAGTTCATTTTTGCCCTTGCTTCCCTTGCCTTTGGCGATGTTGCTAGGAAGATGTTGCTGCGGCTGAGGTCGAAGAGGTTGCTGCCTGTGTTCTCCTCAAGGATTTTGATGGATTCCTTTCTCACATTGAGGTCCTTAATCCATTTTGAATCTATTTTTGTGTGTGGTGTAAGGAAATGGTCCAATTTCATTTTTCTGCACGTGGCTGTCCAATTTTCCCAACACCATTTATTGAAGAGGCTGTCTTTTTTCCATTGGACATTCTTTCCTGCTTTGTCGAAGATTAGTTGACCATAGAGTTGAGGGTCTATTTCTGGGCTCTCTATTCTGTTCAATTGGTCTATGTGTCTGTTTTTGTGCCAGTACCATGATGTCTTGATGATGACAGCTTTGTAATAAAGCTTGAAGTCCGGAATTGTGATGCCACCAACTTTGGCTTTCTTTTTCAATATCCCTTTGGCTATTCGAGGTCTTTTCTGGTTCCATATAAATTTTAAAATTATTTGTTCCATTTCTTTGAAAAAGATGGATGGTACTTTGATAGGAATTGCATTAAATGTGTAGATTGCTTTAGGTAGCATAGACATTTTCACAATATTTATTCTTCCAATCCAGGAGCATGGAACATTTTTCCATTTCTTTGTGTCTTCCTCAATTTCTATCATGAGTACTTATAGTTTTCTGAGTATAGATTCTTAGCCTCTTTGGTTAGGTTTATTCCTAGGTATCTTATGGTTTGGGGTGCAATTGTAAATGGGATTGACTCCTTAATTTCTCTTTCTTCTGTCTTGTTGTTGGTGTAGAGAAGTGCAACTGATTTCTGTGCATTGATCTTATATCCTGACACTTTACTGAATTCCTGTATAAGTTCTAGCAGTTTTGGAGTGGAGTCTTTTGGGTTTTCCACATAGAGTATCATATCATCTGCGAAGAGTGATAATTTGACTTCTTCTTTGCCGATTTGGATGCCTTTAATTTCCTTTTGTTGTCTGATTGCTGAGGCTAGGACTTCTAGTACTATGTTGAATAGCAGTGGTGATAATGGACATCCCTGCCGTGTTCCTGACCTTAGTGGAAAAGCTTTCAGTTTTTCTCCATTGAGAATGATATTTGCAGTGGGTTTTTCATAGATGGCTTTGATGATATTGAGGTATGTGCCCTCTATCCCTACACTTTGAAGGGTTTTGATCAGGAAGGGATGCTGTACTTTGTCAAATGCTTTTTCAGCATCTATTGAGAGTATCATATGGTTCTTGTTCTTTCTTTTATTGATGTGTTGTATCACATTGACTGATTTGCGGATGTTGAACCAACCTTGCAGCCCTGGAATAAATCCCACTTGGTCATGGTGAATAATCCTTTTAATGTACTGTTGAATCCTATTGGCTAGTATTTTGGTGAGAATTTTTGCATCTGTGTTCATCAAGGGTATTGGTCTATAGCTCTCTTTTTTGATGGGATCCTTGTCTGGTTTTGGGATCAAGGTGATGCTGGCCTCATAAAATGAGTTTGGGAGTTTTCCTTCCATTTCTATTTTTTGGAACAGTTTCAGGTGAATAGGAATTAGTTCCTCTTTATGATAATTACCTTTCTCTGATTGACTTATTTCACTCAGAATAATACCCTCTAGTTCCATCCACGTCATTGCAAATGGCAAGATATCATTTCTGTTGATGACTGCATAATATTCATAAATATATATATATAGGAATGTGGTGTATATATATGATACATATATATGATATATATATATGACATATATATGATATATATATATATATCATTTCTTTTGATGACTGCATAACAGTCCTATATATAGGAATATTATATAAATATATATGATATATATATATCATAAATATTACATTCAACTGTATATATGATACATATATATCATTTCTTTTGATGACTGCATAATACTCCTATATATATAGGATATATCCTATATATATATATATATAGGACTACAAATAGTCCTATATATATATGATACATATATATGATTCTGTATATGTATATATATATGTATCATATATATGTATCATATATATATGTATCATATATATAACATATATATGGAACTTCATAAAAAATCTGTTTATCCTTTAGTGACCCTGTTTACTTAAGCCTTTATATGATATATGTATCATATATATAACATATATCATATATCATATATATAATATATGATATATATATATTATATAATAACATATCATATATATTTATCATATATATCACATCTCCTTTATCCATTCATCTGTTGATGGACATCTAGGTTCTCTCCATAGTTTGGGTACTGCGGACATTGCTGCTATAAACATTCAGATGCACATGCCCCTTTGGATCTCTATATTTGTGTCTTTAGAGTAAATACCCAGTAGTGTGATTGATGGGTCACAGGGTAGTTCTATTTTCAATATTTTGAGGAAACTCCATTCTGTTTTCCAGAGTGGTTGCACCAGCTTGCATTCCCACCAACCGTGTAGGAGGGTTCCCCTTTCTCCACATCCTCTCCAGCACCTGTCGTTTCCTGACTTGTTAACTTCAGCCATTCTGACTGGCCTGAGGTGGTATCTCATTGTGGTTTTGATTTGTATTTCCCTGATGCCAAGTGATGTGGAGTGCTTTTTCATGTTTCAGTTGGCCATCTGGATGTCTCCTTTCAAAAATGTCAGTTCATGTCCCCTGCCCATTTCTTGATTGGATTATTTGTTCTTTGGGTGTTGAAATTGATATGTTCTTTATAGATTTTAGATACTAGCCTTTCATATGATATGTCATTTGCAAATATCTTCTCCCATTCTGTCAGCTGTCTTTTGGTTTTGTTGACTGTTTCCTTTGCCGTGCAAAAGCTTTTGATCTTGAAGAAGTCCCAATAGTTCATTTTTGCCCTTGCTTCCCTTGCTTTTGGTGATGTTTCTAGGAAGTAGTTGCTGCACCTGAGATCGAAGAGCTTGCTGCCTGTGTTCTTATCAAGGATTTTGATGGATTCCTTTTTCATACTATTTCTAATTTCTTCAGCCACTTACTGAATAATAGCAACATTGTAACTACAGAAACTGTATGACATTTTGACCTTGTCAGTATATCCCAACTGAAGTAATACTTGTTTTATTTTTTTTTTCTTGTTTAGTTATGCTGCTTTGTGAAGAAATCCTTAAAGAGATACTTACTGGATTAGCTCAGCTATGCTGCCAGGCCAACAAGTCACTATCTTATCTATTTTTTTTAATTTTGAGAAATATTTCTTAAAATTTATATTTGAGAAAGACTGGAGACAATATTATGCCAGCCTCCTCTTGTCACTTGTTAATATGTTTGAAAGAACACTCTGGGATATAATTTTATTAGTCTAAGCATATCCGTGAAATTATTTTTACAAACTGATTGGTAAAGGCTTAAGTAAACAGGGTCACTAAAGGATAAACAGATCCTTTATGAAGTTCCACAAATACGAAATGCCATTTCCGTGCAGTGCACTATACTGGGTGCTAGCTCTGTAGATAGGGATATATATGAAAAAGTCCTAGCCCATATGTAGTTCATAGATCAGTGGTAAATAATAGTCCCTTATAACTTTCATGATTTATATCTTTCAAAGATCTTTTAAGCTGAAACTGAAGTAAACAGGTTAATGTTTATTTATGCATTATTCATAACAAGCTGGTCCCTTAGACATTGTTCAGAAGGAGTGCTAACCATTTTTAAATTCATATACCACTGCTCCTCCTCTTCCTTCAAGGTTAAGAACTGTGGATGCTCAAAGCATCTCAAAGGCAAACCAAAAAACCTCTGAGAAGCATGCTTCCCTCTTTATTCCCCAAGTGCAACTGGCAGGTTGAGTCAGACCAACTAAATCCTTTCTGAAATTTATGAAAATCAGACCATGAGTTTCAGATGAGGCTATGTACTATAAGTAGCACCCTAAATTTCACCCCCTCCTTCTCTTCCTCCCCCTTCTGCTCTCTCTTCTCCTTCTCTTCCTCTTCCTCCTCCCCCTTCTTCTTCTTTTTGGTATAAAAGCATAAGCACCTTTTCTTTTTTAAAAGTAAACTTTACACCCAGTGCCAACCTTGAACTGAAAGACCCTGAGATCAAGAATCACATGTTCTACTCACTGAACCAGCCCAGGTAACCCTAAATTTCTGGAAATAGATTCTTACTCCCCTATGATCACCATCCAGCATATTATAATCAACGTGTGTGGTGATTTTTATCTCTTTTTCTATGTAATTTCTTTTCTCATCAGTTATCTTCACTATTTCACTATGACTAGCACAGTAAATACTTGGGAAATCTGTGAGGGAATGAATGAGTGACTGAATGAATGAATTAATGAATAAGTGAATGAATAATGCTTTACCCTTCTGCCATCCCCTGCAGAACATTTCCCAACTGTGTTTGCTATCTGTGCTATTCGCCTCCAATCATGCCCCAACCTGTGACTGAAGTTGACTCATCCCCTCAACCCCCAACCTGTAAAGGAGTGTCTCTAGAAGTTGTTTGTTGTCTATTGTCTATTCACATTTCTCATGCTTGGTGCTTTCTGTGGTGTTGTGTTCTGTGGAACACTCCGTATCACAGTGACTTCTAGTATCTGCCTATCTGCCTAGAAATATGTCTAAACCTTTCGTTTAAATTCTTCAATTTTGTTTTACTATTTCAGTGTTGTCTTCCCATCCCCCCTTCTGAATCTTTAGATTTTGAAATTCTACCTCCACTAAAGTCTACAGAAGTCTTTGAGCACTTTGCGTCTATCACCCTGTCTAATTCTCACTGTCACTTTAGGATGCACACATAAGAAAATAGATTCCAGTGGGATGGTCAATGGCTCGGCCCTGCAGCTGAGATGGTTGAACATGATTTCAGAGGAGCCTGTTTCTGCCAAAGCAGATGCTTTCCACATTGCTGTGCATCACCACCTGGCCCAGTTTTGGCCACCTTCTGCCTTCGTGTATTTGAAAGACAAAAGCACTGACTGATGAAGTGCCTTGACATAGAACACTCTCTCATAAGAAGTATGAACAATCCCGTTAAGTTTACTTGCCCTTGTTGTGCCATGAGGACTTTCAAATGACTCCTTAATGAAGGAGCTGCATGCAATAGTGGGAACTGTCATGTGTACACATGGATTGGCACTTGGCAATGCTTAAGTATACATGTCTTGCTTCCCAATATTGTTCAAATCCCCTCTGGTTATTTCCATCTTCTGTTCTCTTATTTTCACTGCACTAATGCCATTCTGTGTCTTCTTCTCCAAAGCAAGTCCAGCATTGACAGTAGCTTGGCCTGCACTTTGACGTTTTCAATATCATCTCCTTTTGTCTCATTTGATGACACTGATACTCATGCCAAAGCTTTCCTGGAGAAGCCTTTATAGATTTTAAATATTCTCATGTTTGTTTTGTGCGCTACTGTAAAAATGAGTTACCGGCAGAAGGCACCTAGGCTTATTAACTAACCTCCGATAGCATCTCTTTCTCACATCATTTCTATTTGTCTTCTCTCTGATATGTTATTTATTTTCTGTTGAGAGGGTCTACAGAGCACACACAAAAATAAAGGACTTCGTGGGTAAAATTGCCTCCTGCTCCTTGTCACATTAATTTATTTCTTCCCCCCAACCCTTGAGCATTAGAATGTGGGTCCATTGATAGTTAACATCCTCACTTATTTTTGCAGCTTATCTGCCAAACATTGTTTTGGGTCCAGATTTACAGAAATAATCATTGTAGTTCAACAGCAAAGCCATATTTTTTAATAAACTAATAATTTTCCCACCTCTCTATTTTGGCCTGTTTCAGATCTCCTCTGAAATACACAATCAGTCATTTTTGGATGTTTGACACCTCATTTTCCCAGTGCATCATGCCTTTTGCTAAGTTTGCCAGCCATTGCAGCAACATGTCTATGTAAGTCTTCTGATCAGTACTCAGTTATGCTCCTGGTTTCTGGGTTCTAATGCCTTTCTTCTTTCCTTTGTAATTATTACTGGTAGTCTTCCTTGTGCTGACCTTTTGCCCTTTTATTCATATACCTTTAATCCAAAAGCTTTTTTAGAATCCCTTTTGTTTCAAGAGCTGAACAACTCAGTGGAGAACCATCAAATGTCAAGCCCCAGAGAAATATCACATTCTACCTTAATCACTCTGTGTGAATTTTTAGTTGATATGTTTGCCATAAAATAATTTTTAGTTTTTCTCGGGGAAGGTATGTGTTATGGTGAGTGCTGTGAAGTGGCTAAACTAGGCGATTCACACACTCGTACCCTTGGAGCTAATAATACATTATATGTTAATAAAAATAAAAGATTAAAACATAAAATTTAACTTCTTCATTAACTTACTGGCATTGGCACACATAATTTCTGTTTCATGTAACATATCATTTTCTTTTTTAAAGAATTCTTTTTTTGTACTCTTATTGTTTATTTTTAATATGTGAAAAGTCAATCCTAATTTCCTTTTCTTTGTACATTCCATGTTTCCTGTGTGACATTTTGTTCTTGTCTGAACTCTTCTTTATACTTTCTACCTTGATGGTATAGACAGATTTTCTCACCTGTACTCATATTTTGGCTATGTTATCCTTAAATTATTTTCTCTCCTTTGCTGTTCTGTTCTTACGTTGTCCATCAAAAGTTTCTGCAGTCTTATAGAATATTGACTTGCTCCTTGAAAGACTTGCCTCTACTCATCCCCTTTCAAAACCATTCTTCATATCACTTTAACTTTTTCACTCACTCTCTGACATTTTAAAAGGGCCATCCACCAGTCACTCTCTTAATCCAACCTCCTAGGAAGTTCGTCCTGTTCCCACAACTCATCCTCTGTTTACCATTATACGTTAATATTTTTTGCTCTAAAACCATCCTACAAAAACCTTTATAGACTTTATTCAAAGGAAATACAGTATGCTATGGATTATCAAAAGAAAAAAAAAAGGACGGAAGTAGAGAGGCAGGTTTCCCATGAATTCTCCCTGGAATTGTTCTGCCTGCAAGGTTGTGGCCCTTTCAGGTACTCAGGCACTGTTTACTGTAAGTGGGTCATTGGAACGTGGGTCGGACACTACTTTTCTGGACAGACCTGTAAGAGAAGAGGGGGTCTGCTGCTCTAGTGTCTGGACTTGGTTATCTTAAATCTCTGTGCTCATTTTCATTATCCTCCCCTTCAGGTTCAGTGAACTTTATGTCATTCCTCAATCCTTTCTCCATCACCTCAGGACCTTTACACTGTTTCCTCTTCCCGAAACATTTTGACCTTTCACCACAGCATCCATCATCACACTTGATGCATCTGGCTTCAGTTTAGTTGGGTCTTTCCTGTTCTCATTCCTTGGGTTAGAGAGTTCTCATATGTGTTCTCATTAAGACCTTAAATACAACACACTGTAGTTTTTGTCATGCTTTATTATAACTATTTGGTTCCTTGTGCCAGTCTTTAAGTTTTCTGAGAACACATGCTCATCTCAGAGGTGTCTTCCACATGATGCCTATAGGTACAATATTGCTACCTCTGACTTTTACTGGTTTACAGTCTTAAGAGAGTGATCCACCTCAGACCCTCATTTACTCACCTATACATCAGGGGTGTTATTATACAGGTCTCACTTTTTTGTCTATTTTATATATTTTTTGATTAGTTTAATTTTTTCAGCATAACAGTGTTCATTGTTTTTGCCTCACACCCAGTGCTCCATGCAAACTATGCCCTCTCTAATACCCACAACCTGGTTCTCCCAACCTCCCATCCCCCACCTATTCAAAACCCTCAGATTGTTTTTCAGAGTCCATAGTCTCTCATGGTTCACCTCCCCTTCCAATTTCCCTTAACTCTCTTCTCTCCATCTCCCCTTGTCCTCCATGCTATTTGTTATGCTCCACAAATAAGTGAAACCATGTGATAATTGACTATCTCTGCTTGACTTATTTCACTCAGCATAATCTCTTCCAGTCCCGTCCATGTTGCTTCAAAAGTTGGGTATTATTAGGGAGGCACAATACCCCATAGTGTATATGGACCACATCTTCTTTATTTTGTGTTTCTGATAATCATATGCTTAGAAAAATTCCCAGCCTGACTTATAGTGAGTAATCTGTAAAGTTGGCTATAAAGCTTACTATAAAAGCAGGTCCATATATATATATATATATATATATATATATATATATATTATATAATATATAATATTATAGTTTATTTTATATGCTATGTATTATTGTATAATTGTATATTATTATTATTAGTCACAAACATATTCCCAGGATATGTAGCATAATATTAGCCATAAAATAGTGCTAAATCAATGCTTATTGAATAAAAGAACTAAAGAATGTATACAAATCTGAATTTTCCACAGTCCACTTTTAAAAATAAGACTTATTTATTTATTTTATAAAGAAAGAGAGCGAGTGGGAAGTGCACATGAACATGAGAAGGGCAGAGGGAGAAGGAGAGAAACTCAAGCAAATTCCATGCTGAGTGTGGAGATGGCATATGGCTCATCTCACAATCCTGAGATTATGACCTGAGACAAAATCTAGAGCCAGATGCTTGACCAGTTGAGGTTCCCAGGTGTCCCTTCCACAATTCACTTGTGCAATGCAATGAGTATTGCATTATTCAGCTTGATTTCCAATAAAATCTTACAGGGTGGTATAAGGAAGGTCTAAGCCATAGGTCTTTTAAAGAAGTGTATTTTTTTAAAAGATTTTATTTATTTATTTGATAGAAAGATCTCAAGTAGACAGAGAGGCAGGCAAAAGAAGAGGGAGAAGCAGACTTCCCACTGAGCAGAGAGCCTAATGTGGGGCTCAGTTCCAGGACCTGAGATCATGATCTGAGCTGAAGGCAGGGCTTAAACCACTGAGCCACCCAGGTGCCCAGAAAATGTATTTTATTTTGTAATATTAACATTTTGGTATTTTCCATATACTAATAATAAATGATAATAGGTATAAAAATTCGAGTAAGAAATAACATTTATTTAGTACTACCTGTCTGCCAAGTTTTGTTCCAAGAATTTTACATACATAAACCTACTTAGTTTTCACAAAAGACCATAAGTACTATGTGTATTTCCATTTCATAAATGAAGAATCTGAGTAACAGATCCTAACAATTGCTTGTTATTAATCATATATTGAATAAAAAATATAAAAAATAAGAAGCATATTATAGTCAATATAATCAGATAAAGGTTATTAATTTTCAATATAGTAGGTAATACAAGCTCCAAGAATGGAAAGAGAGTCATGATATGTGATATTCTGAATTGTGGCCTCTGACACTGTCTAAATACTTTACACTTTTTGTATAATGTAGGTCTCAAATTATTTGCATAGTTCTTATTATTGGCTCAGTATTATAGAAAAGAAAGCCAAGGTTCAGATAGAACCAATATGTGACTCAAGTTCACAGACCTAAAAACTGAAAAATGAAGTTCAAGAGATCAATAACAAACATGAAAAATATCAACCTTACTAGTTAAGAAATGCACACTAGTAAAAAAGAAATACCATTTTTGTTATCAAATCAAGCAAAGTTTTAAAAACAATGTTGAGTGAAATCAGTCAAGCATAGAGAGTCAATTATCATATGGTTTCACTTATTTGTGGAGCATAACAAATAGCACGGAGGACATGGGGAGTTAGAGAGGAGAAAGGAGTTGGGGTAAATTGGAAGGGGAGGTGAATCATGAGAGACTATGGACCCTGAAAAACAACCTGAGGGGTTTGAAGTGGTGGGGGTGGGAGGTTGGGGTAACAGGTTTGGGTATTAAGGAGGGCACGGATTGTATGGAGTGGTGAAAAAATAATGAATACTGTTATGCCAAAAATAAATAAAAAATAAATTAAGAAAAATAAAATAAATAAAAACAATGTTGACAAATGATAATAAAATGATTATAGAACACACATAGCCAAAAATCGTTTTAAATATCACAAACTATATGATGAATATTTTGGGAATATATATATATATATATATATATACACACACATATATACCCTTTTAAACCTTTTTACCCCATTTCTTCTCCCACTGACTTTGGGTCCCTTCTGATTTGGTTAGCATGCTTTTTATGGCGTCTTTGCCAACCTTTTAGTATTTTATTCTCTCATTCATATATTCTTATCTAGATAAAATGATAAGGCTGAAAAACTCACAAAAAAAAGAACAAGAAAAATTAAGAACAAGAAGTACTGAAGGCTATGGACCTAATCAATATAGACATTGGTAATATGTCAGACTACAGTTCAGAATGAAGATTCTCAAGGTGATAGCTGCGCTCGAAAAAGGCATAAGAGATATTAGGGAAACCTTTTCTGGAGAAATAAAAGCCTTTTCTGGAGAAATAAAAGAACTAAAATCTAACAAAGCTGAAATTTTAAAAAAGCTATTAATGAGGTGCAAAATAATGGAGCCTCTTACTGCTATTATAAATGAGGCAGAAGAGACAATTAGTGGTATAGAAGAACAAGTGATGGAGAATAAAAAAGCTGAGCAAAAGAGAAACAAACAATTGCTGGACTATAAGGGGATAATTAGAGAGATAAGTGATACCATAAGAGAAATAAAATTCGTTACCCTAAAGATACAAACGTAGTGATCCAAAGGGGCACGTGCACCCGAGTGTTTATAGCAGCAATGTCCACAATAGCCAAAGTATGGAAAGAACCTAGATGTCCATCAACAGATGAATGGATCAAGAAGATGTGGTATATATACACAATGGAATACTATGCAGCCATCAAAAGAAACGAAATCTTGCCATTTGCGACAACATGGATGGAACTAGAGCGTATCATGCTTAGCGAAATAAGTCAAGCGGAGAAAGACAACTATCATATGATCTCCCTAATATGAGGGAGTGGTGATGCAACATGGGGGCTTAAGTGGGTAGGAGAAGAATCCATGAAACAAGATGGGATAGGGAGGGAGACAAACCATAAGTGACTCTTAATCTCACGAAACAAACTGTGGGTTGCTGGGGGGAGGGGGGTTGGGAGAAGGGGGGTAGGGTTATGGACATTGGGGAGGGTATGTGCTTTTGGGTAAATTGGAAGGGAAGATGAACCATGAGAGACTATGGACTCTGAAAAACAATCTGAGGGGTTTGAAGTGGTGGGGGGGTGGGAGGTTGGGGTACCAGGTGGTGGGTATTATAGAGGGCACAGCTTGCATGGAGCACTGGGTGTGGTGAAAAAATAATGAATACTGTTTTTCTGAAAATAAATAAATTGGAAAAAAAAAGAGAAATAAAATTCGAATAATTTTGATTCCAGAAGAATAAGAGACAGGGGGACAGAAAGCATATTGGAGAGAATTATAATAGGGAATTTCCTTAATATGGCAAAAGGAACAAGCATCACATCCAAGAGGCACAGAACCCCTCTCAAAGTCAATAAAAATAGGACCACACCCTGTCATCTAGTAGTAGAAATGCAAGTCTTAGTGACAAAGAGAAAAATCCTGAAAGCAGCTTGGGACAAGTAGTCTGTAGCATACAATGATATAAATATTATTTTGGCAGCAGACTTACCCACAGAGCATGGCAGGCCAGAAAGGACTGGTATGGTATATTCAGAGCACTAAATGAGGAAAACATGCAGCTAAGATTACTATATCCAGCAGTGCTATCATTGAAAATAGAAGGAGAGACTAAAGCTTCCAGGACAAACAAAAACTAAAAGAATATGTAAACACTAAACAAGCCCTACCAAAAATATTGAAATGGGTCCTGTAAGCAAAGAAGTAGTAGACCAGACAGGAACAGACACAATAACAGTAACAGTCACCTTACAGGCAATACAATGGCACTAAATTCATATCTTTCAATATTACGCTGAATGCACCATTTCAATAGTTACCCTGAATGTCAAGAGCCACAGGATATCAGAATGGATATAAAACCAAAACCCATCAATATGTGATCTACAAGAAACTCATTTTAGCACCACAAGCACCTCCATATTTAAAGTGAGGGAGTAGAAATCAACTTACCATGCCAATAGATATCAGAAGAAAGCTGGGGAGGCAATCAGTATATCAGATCATTTAGCTTTTAAGAAAAAGACTATAAGAAGAGATGAAGAAAGACACTATATCATACTCAACAGGTGTGTCCAACAAGAATATCTAACAATTTTAAATATCTATACCATGGGAGCTGTGAACTATATAAACCAATTAACAACACAATCAAAAAAACACATCAACAGTAATACTATAATAGTAGGGGACTTTAACACTCCCCCCACAGAAATGGACAGATCATCCAAGCAAAAGTTCAATAAGGAAATAAAGGCCTTAAATGACACACTGGACTAGATGAACATCACAGATATATTTAGAACATTCCATACCAAAGTAACAGAATACACATTCTTCTCTAGTGCACATGTAACATGCTCCAGAATAGATCACATCCTGGGTCACAAAACAAGTCTCAATCAGTACCGAAGTTTTGGGGTCATTCCCCACATTTTTAAGACTACAATGCTCGGAAGATAGAACTCAATATCAAGAGGAAAGTTGGAAAGAACCCAAACACATGCAGGCTAAGGAGCATCCTATTTAAGTATGAAAGTCTCAACCAGAAAATTAAAGAATTGAAAGAATTCATGGAAATAAATGATAATGAAAACAAGATCTTAGCAAACAGGATCCAACAGCATATTTGAAAGATTATCCACCATGACCAGGTGGGATTCATCCCTGGGCTACAAAGATGGTTCAACGTTCACAAATCAATCAATGTGATAGGACAAATTAATAGAGAAGAGAGAAGAACCAAATTGTCCGCACAATCGATGCAGAAAAAGCATTTGACAAAATCCAGCATCTGTTCCTGATTAAAACACTTCAAAGTATAGGGGTAGTGGGATCATTCCTGAACTTCATCAAATCTATCTAGGAAAGACCCACAGCAAATATCATCCTCAATAGGACAAAGCTTGAATCCTTCCCGTTGAGATCAGGAACACGACAAGGATGCCCACTCTCAACACTCTTGTTCAACATAGTATTAGAAGTCCTAGCAACAGCAATCAGACAGCAAAGAGAAATATAAGGTATCCAAATTGGTAATGAAGAAGCCAACTCTCTCTCTTCTCAAATGACATGATTGTTTGTATGGAAAACCCAAAGACTCCACCCCCAAACTACTAGAATTCACACAGCAATTCAGTAACGTGGCAGGATACAAAGTCAACTTACAAAAATTAGTGGCTTTCTTCTACACTAACAATGAAACTACAGAAAGGGAAATTAGAGAATCGATTCCATTTACTATAGCACCAGGAACCATAAGATACCTGGGAATAAACCTAACCAAAGAGGTAAAGGAACTCTACTGAAGGAACTACAGAACACTCATGAAAGAAATTGAAGAAGACACAGAAAGATGGAAGACCGTTCCATGCTCTTGGATCGGAAGAATAAACATTGTTAAAATGTCTATAATGCTTGGAGCAATCTATACTTTTAATGCCATTCCGATCAAAATTCCACGAGTATTCTTCCAAGAGCTATAGCAAATAATCCAAAAATTTATATGGAATCAGAAGAGAACTCGGATCACTAAGGAAATGTTGAAAAACAAAAATAAAACTGGGGGTATCACGTTACCTGATTTCAAGCTTTATTACAAAGCTGTGATCACCAAGACAGCATGGTACTGGCATAAAAACAAACACATAGACAAGTGGAACAGAGTAGAGAGCCCAGACATGGACCCTCAACTCTATGGGAAAATAGTCTTTGACAAAGCAGGAAAAAATATACAGTGGAAAAAAGACAGTCTCTTCAATAAATGGTGCTGGGAAAACTGGACAGCTATAAGTACAAGAATGAAACTCGACCATTCTCTTACACCATACATAAAGATAAACTCAAAATGGATAAAGACCTCAACATGAGACAGGAATCCACCAGAATCCTTGAGGAGAACATAGGCAGTAATCTTTTCGATATCAGCCACAGCAAAGTCTTTCAAGATATGTCTCCAAAGGCAAAGGAAACAAAAGCGAAATTAAACTTTTGGGACTTCAACAAAATCACAACCTTCTGCACAGCAAAGGAAACAGTCAACAAAACAAAGAGGCAACCCACGAAATGGGAGAAAATATTTGCAAATGACAGTACAAACAAAAGGTTGAATCCAGGATCTATAATGAACTCCTCAAACTCAACACACACAAAACAGACAATCTTATAAAAAAATGGGCAGAAGATATGAACAGACACTTCTCCAATGAAGACATACAAATGGCTATCAGACACATGAACAAAATGTTCCTCATCACTATCCCTCAGGGAGATTGAAATTAAAACCACATTGTGATATCACCTTTCACCAGTTAGGATAGCCAAAATTGACAAGACAGTAAACAACATGTATTAGAGGGGTTGTGGATAATGGGAAGCCCTCTTACACTGTTGGTGGGAATGCAAGTTGATGCAGCCAATTTGGAGAACAGTGTGAAGATTCCTCAAGAAATTAAAAATAGAACTTCCCTATGACCCTGCCATTGCACTCCTGGGTATTTACGCCAAAGATACAGATGTAGTGAAAAGGTGGGCCATCTGTACCCCAATGTTCATGGCAGCAATAGCCATGGTCGCCAAACTGTGGAAAGAACCAAGATGCCCTTCAACGGATGAATGGATAAGGAAGATGTGGTCCATATACACTATGGAGTATTATGCCTCCATCAGAAATACCCAACATTTGTAGCAACATGGACAGGACTGGAAGAGATTATGCTGAGTGAAATAAGTCAAGCAGAGAGTCCATTATCATAGGGTTTCACTTATTTGTGGAGCATAATAAATAGCATGGAGGACATGGGGAGTTAGGGAGGAGAAGGGAGTTGGGGGAAATTGGAAGGGTAGGTGAACCATGAGATACTATGGACTCTGGAAAACAATCCGAGGGGTTTGAAGTGGCAGGGGTGTGGTAGGTTGGGGTACCTGGTGGTGGGTATTATGGAGGGCACGGATTGCAAGAAAAATAATGAATACTGTTTTTCTGAAAATAAATAAATTAATTAAAAAAATAAAAAAACCCAAAATGGTTCAAAATCTGTGGGACACAGCAAAGGCAGTCCTGAGAGGAATGTGTATAGTGGTTCAAGCGTTTTTCAAGAAAAAAGAAAGGTCTCAAATACACAACCTAATCCTACACTTAAAGGAGCTGGAGAAAGAACATCAAAGAAAGCCTAATCCCAGACAGGGAATAGAAATAATACAAATCAGAGCAGAAATCAATGAAATAGAATCCACACACAAAAAAAAAAGAAAGAAAAGAAAAGAAAAGAAAGTAAAAAGTAATACAGTAGACGGAATTAACAAAACTAAGTGCTAGTTCTTTGGAAGAATTAATGTTTTTGATAAATCCCTAGACAGACATTTCAAAAAGAAAGAGAAAGGACCCAAATAAATAACATCATCAATGAAAGAGGTGAGATCACAAGCAACACCAAAGAAATGCAAACAGTTATAAGAACATATTATGAGCAAATATATGTCCTGGAAGCAAATATATGTATCTGGAAGAAATGGATTCATTCCTAGGGATGTATAGACTACAACAACTGAACCAGGTAGAAATAAAAAACCTGAAGAGACCCATAATCAGTAAGGATATTGAAGTAGTCATAAAAAATCTCCCAAAAAAACAAGAGTCAGATGGCCAGATGGTTTCCCAGGGAAATTCTACTAAACATTTAATCAGTAAGGATATTGAAGTAGTCATAAAAAATCTCCCAAAAAAACAAGAGTCAGATGGCCAGATGGTTTCCCAGGGAAATTCTACTAAACATTTAAAGAAGAATCAATACCTATTCTCCTGAAAATGTTCCCCCCCAAAATGGAAGGAAAACTTCCAAACCCATTTTATGAGGCCAGCATTACCTTGATCCCAAAACCAGACAAAGACCCCATGAAAAAACAGAATTACACACCAGTATCCTTGATCAACACAAATGTGAAAATTCTCAACGCAATACGAGCCAATAGGACCCAAGCATACATTAAAAGGTTTAGTCATCACGACCAAGTGGGATTTATTCCAGGGCTGCCATGATGGTTCAACATCCACAAAGCAATCAATGCGTTACAATGCATAAGTAAAGGAAAGAACATGAACCATATGATACTTTCAATAGATGCTGAAAAATCATTTGACAACGTACAACATCTTTTCTTGATCAAAACTCTTCAAAGTGTGGGGAATGGTAGAGAGTACCTACCTCAGTATCATCAGAAGCAATCTATGAAAAGCCCACAGCGAATATCACTCTCAATGGAGAAAAACTGAGAGCTTTTCCGCTAAGGTCAGGAACATGGCAAGGATGTCCATTATCACCACTGTTATCGCTATTATTCAACATAGTACTAGAAGTCCTACCCTCAGCAATCAGAAAACAAAAAGAAATTAAAGCCATCCAAATCAGCAAAGAAGAAATCAAACCATTATCTAGCACTGACACAAAGAGAGATAATCCATCATTATCCATTAACTGACTTGGAATAATATCCACAGTATATTTTATGTGGAAAAGGGAGTGAAAATATCATGAAATCAAAATACCACGCAAAAGTGGATTCTTTTATAATATAAGGAAATTTTATCTATTGGTAGTCCCCTGGGACAGAGCTTTATGTATATTTGAGAAAAAATGGTTTAGAGCAGTGTAGAGCCATGAGGGCCATACTCATGTAGCAGGTGCTTGTCTTCAAAAGAAGGCAGAGATATGAACACAGGCATTTATTTCATCAAGACGGTTTGGGACATATTGATGATGAGGTGTCAGCTCAGGAAGGACCAACCAACTCATTGTGTGTAGCAAAATATATCTGAGTGATATCTGTTAAGAAGAGGCCAAATACTGGTGGAGGAAGTAGGGGAAGAAAATGTAGATAGCTCTCTGATCAGGGATGATACTGTACTTGCGAGAGAAAACAAATTGTCATGGTTATTTTTAAGGTGTTTTTTTTTAATTGTGGGATGTGTGATATAAACAATTGCATTCATCTCTTCAGTAAAATCCACAGTAAGTTTTGAATAGCTCACCATAAATAAGAGTGTATGTTTCAAGAGTATAAATGAGAGAATATGCTGAATTATGTATTCACAGACACAACCACGGAGATGCTGAAGTGAGAAGAACAGAGACCAGTGATGTACTTGTACCTTGAGCAAAAGTCAAGAGGGACAAGTGCCAGAGCTCTCCATACAATGCACCAAAGTGCATACAATGCAAAAGACTGCCATTTTTGCTTTCTGTTTCTCCATTTCGAATTACATATAGCCTAATCTTTCATAACAAACATGTGCTGATAGCTAGGAAACATATTGGTTTCATTAAAAGAGCTATGCTCATCGGTGATTTGTTTAGCATTTCATCCATACTGATTGGGTATGGATTATATGCCAGTTGTCATGTGTTTCTTGACTTTTAAAATTTTACTTGCTCAAAACACCCATCAGCCTGACTGGGGTTTCCTTGCAACTGCATAAGTTCAAGATGCTCCTTACAAAGCCCTTTAACCTTCCTTTCTCTTGACCCACACGTTACCCTGCATCACAGCATAAAGGTGTCTCCATCTCATCCCTCTCCCTAGTAATACATCCTTTAGAGAGAGTGGCCCCACCTATCTCGTTCTATCTGCCATCTGCACCAAAAGGCCCTAAGTGATACTGCTGTTAACAAATAGCTTCCAATTCTGAGCATTTGACACACATCTGACCTATGTCAGCTAGAGCTGAGCTTTGCATAGAAAGAGCTGTACACTTAGTGTAAGTCCTTCGGTGGCTCAGAGTGATCACAGTGCTTTCATCTTGACCTCAGATCATGCAGTCATTGCTGTTGTAACTGAAGGGAGTGAAGAAATGGGCCGAAGCCATCCTGTACCACTCCTCTTATCAAGACATATCCCTCTGGGGCTCACTTTCTGCTACCCCAAGGATGGAGTTGGAAACTCATACAGAATGTGGTTGTCTGTTGTTGGAGATGACCCACAAAACGCAAAAAGAGAAGTATGGGTTAAAGCTTAGGACAACATTATAATACTTGGCAGAGAATATATCATTTCAAAGGAGAAAAAAACCCACCCACCATGTTTTATTGAAGTAAACAGATCATTTATTGCCTAGATGGGAGTCTATAGACAGTAGAAGATCATTGATCTAAGCCCAGGTTTACTTGGCCATTAACAAGCTAATTGGAACTAGCAAAATGTGATATAAAACCTACTCACACTATGACAAATTTATAAAAATAACAACGACAACAACAGCTCAATAGATCTTCACAAGAGTAGGACATCTTGGAAATTATTGTGAGATATAAAGTTTGAGGACCTGGCTTCCAGAAGTTGAGAAAGAGAGTTGAATTCAGAAACTTATTTTACATTTTCAGAGCTCAGATATTTTATGCTTAAAGCAGAAGAAGTTTGGTCTTTTGGTGACTGTATTCCTGATTTGATCCAATTTTCAGTAAATGAGTACACACACGGAGAATGTGATGATTCCTCGATTCGCACAGTGGTATCCATCAGGGTCTAGTAAAGAACTGGATTTCTGGGAATCATTGCAATGAGTAGAATTTATTGAAGGGGAGCAAGCATGGGTCTGACAACCCGGAGATGAGCTACTGCTGGAAGCTACTGCATCCTCTGGGGCCAAAAATCAAGGAGATAATCTGAAGACGAAGCTGTGTCTCTTGGAATTCTATAGTGTGGAGGAACATTGCAATTGCTCTCACTCCAGAGCTACAACCAGGAGTAAGAAGCTTCCTCTAGACTAGGCATATTCTTCCAGTATTCAGGTGGGCTAACCCTCACCTCTGGATATGTATTATAGTAGTCTTGGTTATGCAGAACAAGGCTATAGCCTTTGTGTGTGAAGGTCAAGGCAAGTATGAATAGAGTTTAATTTATAAGAGGATGATTAGCAAAAGATCTCCAAATGGTTTTCCAGTCCACCATTATAATGCAACTTGTGAATGAATAGCTCTCTTTTTTAATTAATTGATTAATTTTTAATGACTGGATTCCTGTATACGGGTTATGACTAGGTTACAGGATAAGAACTAGTTTGGATGACTGGGAGGTTTTATGTTCTGCCAACTGCCAGGATCCATCCAGATTTCACATATTGTTAAAAAATGAAATATCTTTTCATATTTTCTATAATAATAATTATCTATTCATTTTTATTGAACTCGCAGTGCCTATCAAAAATTTTACACATTTCTTGTGAAGAAAAACTACCACCTACCATAAAGGGGACCCTAATACAGGATCTTTGGTGAATCTTCCTATGGCAAGTGGTTTAAATGTCAGACAGTGAACAAGACAAATCATGGCAAATACAAGCAAAAGTAATAGAAACAAAATGCTAATACAAATCTTTTCCTTGTATTTTGTACAGCATATTATTTAGAAGTATGTTTGAGAGACGGATAATAAAGCTAGACTATATCAGAATGAAGCCTTTTTAAGAGAAATTTTTATTTATCAGCTGTAATTGCGACATACCTTAGTGCTGTTTATTAAAGTATTCCCAAATTTTTGTATTCTAGAAACAAGTGAAAATGGCAATCCCCTTGTTCTTTACTTTGACCAATAAAATGTGAATGGCAGTGTCATGTTCATTCCTAGGGGTACTTGAAGACTGTCCCCCACTGCCAGAGGTAACAGCAATTCTGCAAAGACTGGCCACTGTGCAGGCTCAGGTCCTTAATGAGAAGAATGCAGGAAATCATAGTGGCTATGTTGTTTGAAGCCACCATAATGTGAGTTTATTTTACTGCAGGGTGTTTTTGCTTGTGTTGTTTGGTAGAGCAAGTGTTCAAAACAAAAGCAGCTCATGCTTGCAAATCCTGGTATCAACAATGGATGTGGTAGCGATGATATGATCAAGTTCTTCATGATGTTGGCTTCATGGCTTGAGAAAATGGCTTCCAACTGTGAACCTTCCCATTGCTACATATTTTACATTAAAAAATACAAAACCAAAACCAAACACCTGAGGCCTGAGAGACTCTTGGTAATGGAGGTTATTTGTGCATTATTAGTCACTTGGTGAGGTGCTTGGGGAGGACACTAATCTCTGCACTGACGCCATCATGCAACACCTTGGTTGGAGGCAAACAGTGGGTTCCCAGATTTATGCAATGGTGTGAGCTTCAAAAAGCTCACATATCTGAGCTATTAAAATAATTAAAAATAATTAAAAATAATTAAAAGCAGACATCTGCAAAACACTGATTACTGAGGCATAGCCTCAGCAACATTTTCTATGGATAACCAAGGCTTAGTTAAAAAAAAAAAAAAAGAGTATTTTCCATTTTGTTTCAAAAGAAGCTCATTGACCATACATATAAAACACAAACATTAACATGGGGAGAATTCATTCCGAAGATTTTCTTAGAAATTTCAGAAGCAGAATGATATCTCCAGAAAAGAGACTTTGGCAAGATCACAGAAGGCATTGCACAGTAGGCCTGCAGAGTTTTATGTCAGCATTCATCCTGTAAACGTTCCAGAGAACCTGCATTATGATATACAGCTGTGCCAATTTCTGAGGATACAAATGTGAATGAGACATTTTCTCTAGTCTTGTGGGATTTAGAAACAACACATCAGTGGAAACAGAGTGGAACTTTAGGGGAAGCATTTACATTGTTGGTACAAAGCAAATTAACAGTCTAACGTTTAGGCTTAAATTTGATGCCATGCTTGGCTTTTAATAAATGACCAAGAAATACTGAAAATATCCTAAATTCCTGCTCATTTTATTTTATTTTATTTTATTTTATTTTTATTTTTATTATTTATTTATTTTTTTAAAAGATTTTATTTATTTATTTGACAGAGACAGATCACAAGTAAGCAGAGAGGCAGGCAGAGAGAGAGAGGAGGAAGCAGGCTCCCTGCCGAGCAGAGAGCCCGACGCGGGACTCAATCCCAGGACCCTGAGATCATGACCTGAGCCGAAGGCAGCGGCTTAACCCACTGAGCCACCCAGGCGCCCTCCTGCTCATTTTAAAACTCTATTCTTTAATGTCTGGGTAGATGTGTGATAATTGGTTTACTGTAACTTCAAAGCAATCTGAGAACTAGATCTCCATCCCACCTCCCTCCCTGAATGGTGGTAATGCTGCTGATGGACCAAATATGATATGAAGAAATAAAATACAGCTTGATCTTACTGTGGAGAATAAACAACTTCCAGTAGTTTTAAGTGGATGCTAAATACAAAGCTAATTGATTTCCTGAACTGGTGTCCTTCAGAGATTAAATTGTAGTCTACTTCCTGCCCACTCACAGTTGTGTCAAGAATTCTCCAAGCAATGCAATCTAAGGAAAGCAGCCATGGTAGAGAGTACTCCTGACATGCTGGTCCTTGAATATCTTTTGGGGGGACTTGAATTATGTTGCTAATTATTTCAAATGTCCACTTTCCTTTGCTGGCGTTAGCCTGCAGAATGTATGATTCTTTCATCTAACATCTCAGCAGGTGTTTTTGAGAGCAGGAAACACTCCTCTGTGGAAGAAAGAGATGAAATGTTTATACTATGAGAAGGGATAGTCATGCAGCGTTTATCAGAACCAGGAGCTGCCTGACCTGAGCTTCCCTCTGTCCAGGTTTATTTCCTGGAGTGGTGATTGAGGTGAGACCCCAGCCAGACTCATTAAAGTTAGTCTTTTGATCTCTGTATGGGAACAATTAGAGTGCCTCTCCAAATATAATGGCTATCAAGAAAAAGGACAGTTCTTTGAATGTTTAGAGGAAAGCAAACTGTACCCAGACTTCCACCTCAGAGAAAGGCCTCAGTCTATTGCCCTCTGGGAACATAGACTCCCCCTCTGCCAACTTCCACTGGCAGAGCGCGGCCCCAGCCACTGTCTCAGGGTTCATAGGAGCTCCAGCTTGTCTCTGCACCATGGTGCTACTAAAACTGCAAGCAACATTTGTACAGGGAAACTGCTTTTTATAAAGCCAGAATTACCCTGATCCCCAAACCAGGGAAAGACCCCAACAAAGAGGAGAAATTCCGACCAGTATCCCTGACGAATATAGATGCCAAGATTCTCAACAAGATCTCAATTTATAGGATCTGACAGTACATTGAGAGGTGGATGCACCATGAACGGGTGGGATTTATCCCTAGGATGCAGGGGCAGTTTGACATTTGCAAATCAATCATTGTGATATAACAAATCAATAAGAGAAGAGAGGAAAACCACCTGGTCCTCTCAATTGATGCAGAAATAGCATTTGACAAAATCCAGCATCCATTTCTGGTTAAAACCATTCAAAGTATAGGGATAGAGGAAACATTCCTAAACTTCATGAAATCTATCTATGAAAAACCCACAACAAATATCATTATCAACAGGGAAAAGTTGACAGCCTTCCCTTTGAGATCAGGGACATGAAAGGATGCCCACTCTCACCACTACTGTTCATTATAGTATTAAATGTCTTTGCAACAGCTATCAGACAACAAAGAGAAATAAAATGTATTCGAATTGGCAAAGAATAAGTCAAACTCTCTCTTTTGGCAGATGACATGATACTTTTTATGGAAAACCGATACTATTAGAACTCATACAGAAAATCAGCAATGTGCAGAATACAAAACCAATGTACAGGGGTGCCTTGGTGTCTCATTGGATTAAAGTCTCTACCTTCATCTCAGGTCATCATCCCAGGGGCCTGGGATCGAGTCCCACAATTGTGATGAAAATCCCATGAAATTATGTCAGTGAAAATGCTTGAAAACATATTGAGGATGAAAACATAGTGGAAAACACAATGAGAGTGACTTTATTCATATACTTAAATTAATGTACATCTTACCCTAAAAGTAACACATGTATGATCACAGAGTCAGCCCCAAGGTTTCAGTTCTACCACTAACAGAGAGCAAAACATAAATTTAATATAGCCACTGGGTTATGTGTGCTGTTAAGTTTTGATTTTTCTGGTGACCAGAGAAAAATAAAATCGAGTGTTAAGTTCTCCAGTGAGCATTATGGTAAGGGGTAAGGAAGAAGTTCTTGTTTATGATGTATTTCCCTTGACACTTATTTCTCTAATGAGTATAACCCAAGGTCTTCTCATACTACAAAGCTAATGAGGGCATTTCTGTTCATGAAATTCTACAGTGAACATCTAGTGCTGGTTCTTGGAGCTTTTATTTCTTTTAGTTTTTGAGAAAAGCTTGTTCATATGTATGTACACTATACATGAAAGCCCAGAACTGTGAGTTATTCTGAAGATAAATAAAACTCACCTTTTCCATGATTTTAACTAGTCTTTGTTGAGAAAGAGCACCTAGACACATATACACATTTTATTATGCAAACGGTTCCCTTAATGTCTGTATGTCAATCGATGCATGATGTTAAAAGATTTGTATTTATCTTTTTTACAGTTTTGATTTTCATTCCGGTTAGCTAAATTGAGATTACATTATTTTCAGGTGCACAATATGATGACTAAAGTCACCGTATTGAAAAGAAGGAAACATTAAAAGTACGTTAAATTTAGCTCTTTAGGCTATTTTAACAGGTAACATAATTATGCTATTTTCCTTCTTGGGATTTACCCCCTTGCCTATACCACCAACCCACTTCCAGAACACACCTGGTGCCAGTCCCTATGCAGAAATTCTCTTAGGGCTGGTCTCCCACTAATGATTTCCAGGGCACGCCAGTAATGTCAGAACAGTTAGGCAGCCCCTGGTCAGCAGTAGGATGGTACTGAGGGCCTGCATGGGGGATGTGACAGTGGAGGAGTGAGAAGCAGCAGTGGGGAGGGAAGGCAGAAACCAGAGGGGTGCAGTGAGGCAGCAGGGGCAAAGGGGGGGGTGAGCGGGGAAGCAATGTCACTGTCACTGGGTCACAGTCATGGCGGCATTGGGGAGGTGCAGTGGGTTGGCAGAGGCGTTGGCAGGGCACAGTGGGTCAGCAGCAGAGTGGGGGGTGTGAAGCAGGACAGTGCTGGAGAGGGGATTAATGGTGGGGGGCGGGCAGGACGAGCAGGGCGGAGGTCTCATGGTAGTGCGGCAAGGCAGCAGCAGCAGGGCAACCAAGGAAGGGACAGTTGCCTTGTAATCACTGGCAGCAGCAGTAGCAGCAGGGGCGGGTGTGGTGGGCGGGCCCAGAGTGCACGTCATGGGGGCGGGGCAGCAGCTGTTAGGAGGGCGTGGTGGGTGGGATCATCCTGCACATGAAGGGGGTGGGGCGCCGAAGCTTGGCAGAGACCAGGGGCACAGGGCAGCCGCAGAGCCGCGGCAGCTGAGGTAAGGTGGGCAGTGTGAGGGACACAGCAGGGTGGCAGGGGTGCATGTGGCGGTAGCAATGTGAGCTGCGTGGGGAGTGGTGCAGATATTCAGGGTGGAAGTAGCCTGGTAATGCACCTGGTAGCGGGGAGGCGATGGAGCAGGGGGAGGGGGAAGCCGTTAGGCAGTCATGGCGTGTGGGGATAGGCGGACCAGCCGGGCGTCAGCGGGACGTCAAAGTCATGGCACGGTTGGCGGGGCTGCATGGGCCTGAGGAGTTGGCAGCCAGCAGACAACACTGAGGAAGGGGGACGGGATCACAGGGGAGGGAGCAGGGGTCACCAGAGGCAGGGATGGGGGCAGGCAGTAGTGGCACTGGGAACCATTGGAGCTGTGTGGCACCTGTGGAGCATGGGTGGAATCTAGGCGGCCACAGAGGCGTTGAGAGGGTGGGAGCAGCCCCAGGCAGCAGTGCAGCAGCAGTTAGGATGGCATGGTGGGCGGGCGCATTGTGTACGTCAAGGGGGTGGGGCAGCAACAGTGAGGAGGGCGTGGTTGGCGGGCCCAGTGTGCACGTCAATGGGTTCGGGTTGACAGTAGTTAGGAGGGCGGGGTGTGTGGGTCCATCATACATATCAAGGGGACGGGCAGCATCAGTGGGGCAGGCATGGGGGGTGGGCCCATAGTACACGTAAAGAGGGCGGGGCAGCATCAGTGGGGCAGGCGTGGGGGGGGGTGGACCCATAGTGCATGTAAATTGGGTGGGGCAGCATCAGTGGGGCAGGCGTGGGGGGCGGGCCCACAGAACACGTAAAGTGGGCGGGGCAGCATCAGTGGGGCAGGCGTGGGGGGCGGGCCCTTTGTTTACGTCAAGGTGGTGGGGCACGTAAGCACAGTAGAGGCTGGGACACAGGGCAACAGTGGAGTGGCGGCAGCAGTGGTAAAGAGGTTTGTGTAGGGGGGTACAGCAGGGTGGCAAGGGTACATGTGGGGGGCAGAAAGATGGTGGCAGCGTGAGGGTGTAGGGGGGCGGGCGTGCGAAGCAGTAATGCGCGTGGCTGCAGTGAGGCAGTGGAGCGGTGGAGGGGGAAACAGGTACTCAGTCATGGTGGGTGGAGGGGAGGGACCAGCCTGGCATTAGCGGGGCGTCAGTGTCATGGTGTGGCAGGCAAGGCTGCCAAGCTCCATAGGGGCGAGGAGGTGGCAGAGAGGTTAGAACAGTCTGTTCTAACTGGTGGGACCAGCGGGGGTGGGACTGGGGGTGTCACCAGGCAGCACTGGTACAGGGAGGGGAAGCTTCTTGAGGTAAGGGGAAGCTGCATGACACCCGAGTGGGGCAGCTGTGTGGCACCTGTTGGGAGGGTGGACTATAGGCGGCAGGGCAGCGTAGGGAGTGTGGGACCAGCCCTGAGGCAGCCCCACAGTGACAGCTTGGCTGGCTTACTGGACCTGCTCATAGTGCCTGCCAACAATGTGGGGCAGTGAAGCACAGCAGAGGCCGTGGGCACAGGACAGAGGTGGTGCAGCAGTAAGGGGCCCTTGGGGGGCACAGCAGGGTGGCAGGGGTACATTTTTTGGGGGAAGCAAGCTGGTAGCAGTGCGGCGTGTGGTGGACGTGCTGGGCAGCCACACGCTTGGCAGACAGGAGGCATTGGAGTGGGGGGAGGGGAGTATCTAGGCAGTACAGTCACTTGGGACTGGGCAGGACAGCTGGGTATAAGCGGGACACCAATATCATGGTGTGGTGGGTCAGGCAGTGAGCAAGGGCCTGGCTCTGCTGGGCTCAGTGCATGTCTACAGGGCGGCACCACTGATAGCCGAAGCAGCGGGGACCCAGGATAGCAGCAGAGAGGCAATGGTGGTTGTAAGTTGGGGCACTGTGAACAGCAGTGCAGCGCGATGGGAGCGGCTCATGTTGTGGGGGCAGCCTGGTGGTACCAGTGCGGGGAAGGTGGAGTAGGACTCGGGGGGTGGCAGCAGCGTGGCAACAGGAGTAGGGAATTGGGAAGGCTCCGGAGTGGGGGACAGGGGTAGCACTAGATGGTAGCTGCGGGGAGGGGTGGCTGGAACAGCATGGGGGCAGTGTGGCAGGTGGGGCAGGCATGCAAGTCAACAGGGCAGGGCTGCATAGGGCTGGACAATGAAGACCAGCAGCAACGGGAGACAGGGCAGCAGAAGGACATAGGGCAAGAGTGGGACACAGGGCGGCAGCAGATCAGAGGCAGGGTGGTGGTAAGGGGGCAGTGACAGTCTGGGCAGGGGATTGGTAGTGGGAGTGAGGGGCACCCGGCAGAGTAGAGGTGCGGGGAGAGCATAGAGGGATGGTGGCAGCAATGTGGTGGGGCAGCAGGACAGTAATGAGCATGGTGGTGGGCGGGGTGGGACAGCACGGCTGCACGGGTGTATGTGGGGTGGCAGGCGGATGGTGGTGTGGGGAGAAGGGGGGGACAGAACCAGCTGGGAGGCAGTGGCACAGCAACTGCACAGGAAGGGCATAAAGGGCGGGGTACGGCCTTAATGCATGTCAGTGGGGACTGGACAGTGAAGGTCAGCAGTGGCCTGGGGCACAGGGCAGAAGCTTAGCTACATCAACGCTGGTATTGTGAACAGAATGAGGGGTGTGCTGCAGATGGCAGGCTCACGAGGTGGGGGCACCAAGGAAGGAGCAGCATTGGGAGAAAGCTGGGACGAGTGGGGCGGCAGCAGCAGGTCAACGGGGAGGGAATCTGGAGGCACTGGAGCAGGGATGGGGGCACGACAGGCAGTAACATTTTGGGGGTATTTGTTGGGACCAGCAGGGCAAGAGCATCAGGTTAATATCTGTGTGGGCAGGGCAGGTGCCCTGCACAGCTGCAGCAGCAAGGGGACAGTATGCAGTGAAGAAATGACAGTGGGGGGCTGAGGCAGCAGTGACTTAAGAAAGGCAGTGACCAGTGACTTAAGGAAGTGCAGTTGGATGGCAGCAGACGGGGAGGCGAAGTGGGGAGGGATTTGCCCCGATGTGGTTGGGAGGGACCAGCAGGGCAGCAGCTGTCTGACAGTGCCATGGCATGGCTTGGGGGCAGGGTGGGGAGGTGGATATGGGCAGGAGTAGCAGGGTGACCATGGTAGCTGTGGTGTTGTTGGAAACACAGGCACCAGGCCAGTAGAAGCACGGGAGAGTGGTGCAGCAGGGTGCCAGAGTCCTGGGAGTGCACAAGAGAGTGGTAGGGGCACTGGGGGTGACAGAGCAGGGCATCTGTTGCAACGCACAGAGGAGCAGGACATCTATGGCGAGGGTTAGCTGTTGTGGGACAAAGGGGCACTGCCGTGGAGTAGCAGAGTGGAGGGTGGCAGCACTGGTGGCAGTATCCTGTCAGCAATGGGGGGTGGAAGGGACAGAGGCGGGTGTGTGGGGCGCAGCAGGGTGGCAGTGGGGGGGGTGGCACAGTGGGGTGGCCGTAGTATGGTGTGTGGGGACCAGCCAGGCAGCAGAAGCACATATGGGGGGGCAGTGATTTGGAAGCAGCGCTATCAAATGCTTTTTCTGCATATGTTGAGATGGTTCTATGATGCTGAACCTTCGTTTTGTGAATGCGGCACATTAGTTTGATTTGTGGGACGATTTTTATGTCTATGTTCATGACAGATACTAGTCTGACATTTTCTTGGGGCACATTGGGAGGTTTTGATAAGGGCCATGCTGGCCTCATAAAATGAGGTGGGGAGCATTCCTTCCTCTTGTTTTTCTGGCAGAGTTGGAGAATTGGTATTCATTTTTTTTTTCCTGTGGATGATTCATAGAATTCACCGGTGAAACCATGGGGTCCTGGACTTTTGCTTGTTGGAAGTTTTTGGTTTTTTATTTAATCTCCCTACTGGGCATTGGTCTGTTCAGAATTTCTGTTTCTTAAAGATTCAGTCTTGGCAGTTTGTATGTTTCTGGGAATGTATCCTTTTCATTTGGATTATCCAGATTGTTGGGGTGCAATTGTTCATACACTTTCTTATGGGCCTTTGCATATCCGTAGTATCAGGGAACATCTCTTTCATTTCTGATGATGAGTCCTCTTTCTTTTTTGTTAGCTTGAGTCTGGCTGAGACTCTGTCAGCTTTGTTCTTTTCAAAGAACCAGCTCTTTGTTGATCTGCTGTTCTTGTTTTATTTATTTATTTATTTATTTATTTAATCTTTCTTTTGTCTTTTTAGTCTGTATTTCACTTATTTCAGTTCCGATGTGTTCCTTCCTTTGTTCTACTAACTTTGGACTTCATTTGTTCTTTTTCTGTTTCCTCGAAGTATCTAGTTAGGTTGTTTATTTGAGATGTTTCTTTTTTCTTGAGTTAGGCCTGTATCACTATAAACTTCCTTCTTAGAACCACTTTTTTTTAAGTTAGCTCTAAGGGTTACCTGTGTGGCTCAATCTGTTAGGCATTGGACTTTGGCTCAGGTCATGAATTTAGGGTCCTGGAATTGAGCACTGCATCAGCTCTCTGGTTAGCATGGGGAGCCACTTTCACCCTCTTCTACTGCCTGCTGCTCCTTCCACTTTGTTCAGTCTCTCTCTCTCCCTCTCTCTCTGTGTCAAATAAATAAACAACAACTTCAAAAAATTAAAGCGATCTCTATGCCCAGCGTGGGGTTGAAACCCAAAACCGCAAGACGAAGAGTCACAGCGCTCCACTGACTAATCAGGTGCCCCACTTTAGAACCCATTTTACTGAATTCCATAACTTTTGTTAGATTTTATTATTTTTTCATTTGTATCAAAGTATTTCTGTGTTCCTATTTCAGTTTGCCCATGAATTCAATTGATTGTTCAGTAGCATGTTGTTTAGTCTCTGTGTTTATGAATTTCCAGTTTTCTTCTTGTAATTGATTTCTAGTTCTATACCACTGTGTTTGGAAAAGACGGTCGATTTGGTTTCACTCATCATTTGGGGAAATCCTAGGCTTCTGGAGTTTATTGACTTGTCTTGTGGCCTCACATATGACCTATGGTGGAGAATGTTCTAGGTGCACTTGAGTTAATTCCATGTGCTGCTTTTGGATGTAAGGTTCTGTGTGTATCTGTCAAGTTCATGTAAGTAACGGGTTGTCTGAGGCTGATGTTTCCTTTGTGATCTTCTGTCTGGATGGTGTATTATTGAGAGAAGAGTGAGGTATTAAAGTTCCCTATGGTATTAGTGCTGATTGCTTCTCTTAGGTCTGTTCATATATGCTCTCCATATTTAGTTGCTCCACTGCTGGGTGGGTAAATATTTATAATTATTGCATCATCTTACTGTATTGATTCCATTATCAGTTTCTAGTGCCCTTCATTGGCTCTTTGTACAGTGTCTGGATTTTTTTTCTTTCTCCATTGGACTGAAAATCAGAAGATCATCTTTTAGCTCTGCAGTCATGAGCAAAGCACAGCCCTCCTGTAAGTCTGGTTTTCTTTATTTTCCTATATAAATAAACACAATAAATTCTTCTCCCAGAACCATATCCTGACTCCATTAAGAAAGTATGTATAAAAGTGCTTTGTAAACTAGGAGATACTGCCCAATAATGCAAATGATTATAGAACCACCAAATGTTCAAGATTAGATTTTTAAAGACATATTTATTTATTGTAGAGACAGAAAGAGATTGCATGTACTATCATATGCTAGAGAGGGTAGGGTCAGAGGGATAGAGGGAATCCTCCAGCAGGGTCCCCGCTGACTGTGGAGCCTAGTGTGGGGCTCTCTCCCAGAAGTTGGGAACTTGATTTGAGCCCAAATCAAGAGTCAGCTGTTTAACTGACCGTGCCACCCAGATATCCCCAGAATAAGATTTTTAAAAACATTTTTGAGGGCTATTCTAAGTGACCTCTATTTCATTCAAATCTAAAAACTATTATTAAATTAAAAATAGAAGCTGTTCTATAAGCAAATATTCATAATATCCTCAGAGGTGGGGAAACAGGCAGTAAAGAGGTTAAGAAGGGAGATGGGGTGGTTCAGTTGTTGAAGCTTGCCTTTGGCTCAGGACATAATCCCAGGTTCCTGGGATCAAACCCCAGTTCAGACTCCCTGCTCAGTGGGGAGTCTTCTTCTCCGTCTCCCTCTGTCCCTTCCCCTGCTTATGTCCCCCCTTCCCTGTCTCTCAAATAAATAATTAAATTAAAAAGGCAAGTTACTTTCTCAGTGTCATGATAAATATTAGAACTAGATACAGTCCTGAGTGTGTGATCCTGAAGAATGTGTTCTTTCATTTGTACATTTACCAAAAAATACCTAGCCCTCAAAATACCATAAATTAAATTAGTTCCCCCTTTCTCCATACCCTGAGTATCGAAAGATGCGACAATTCCAGGACCCTGGCTGGCAGGGTCGGTGGAGTGTTTGACTTTTGATCTCCAGGTTATGAGTTTGAGTCATGTTGGGGGTACAGATTACTTGATTGAAAAGAAAAAGATGCTATATTTGGGCTTGTTTTCTTTTTTCCTTTTGACAACTTCACCCATTTCTCCCAGCTCCAACCCCAAATTTCTTCCAGACCCCATCCATTCTGTCTGTGAGCTCACATTTTTGTTTTGGTTTTGTTTTAAGGTTCTACATGTAAGTGATTTCTAGTATTTGTCTTTCTGTCTGGCCTGTTTTATTTAGCATAATGCTTTCAAGGTCAATGATGTTGTAAATCAAAAGATTTCATCCTTTATTATGGCTGAGTAGAATTCCACTGTGTTTATCAACCACTATTTCTTTATTCATTCATCCACTGATGGCATTTAGGTTGTTTCTTTATTTTCACTGTTGTAAATAATCCTGCAGTGTACACAGGGGTGAATATACCTTTGTGAATTCGTGTTTACATTCCCTTCAGATAAATACTTAGAAAGGGAGCTGATTGTTCCTTTGGTTGCCCTATTTCTCATTTTTTTGAGGAACTTCCATACTGTTTTCCATAATGGCCGCACCCATTTATACTCCCCGTAATGATGGACTAGAGTTTTCCTCTACTCCACATCTTTACCAAAACTTGCTATTTCTCCTGTTTTTGATAATGGCCCTTCTGACAGGTATGAAGTAGGGCCTCATTATAGTTTGATTTGCATTTCCCTGATGATTAATGATGAGCATCTTTTCATGTTCAAGTAGAACATCTGTATGTCTTCTTTAGGAAAATGTCTATTTGGAACTTCTCCTAATACACTAGATAACTTGTGGGGTGATACACTAGGTAACTTGTGGGGTTTTTGGTGCTTTTGTTTGTTTTGTTTTGTTGTTGAGTTGCATGAGTTCTTTATATTTTGAATATTAACCCCTGACTGGATATATAATTTACAAATGTTTTACCTTAGGTTACCATTTTATTTTGTTGATGGTTTCCTTTGTTGTTTGGATGTTGTATAGTTAGATGTAGGCCCACACTTTGCTTCTTCGTTTATTTTTACTTTTGTATCTGCTTAAGAGCACCACTACCAAGACCTTTCATCAAGGGCCTTTCCAAACCCTGTGTTTTCTGCTATAGGTTTTATAGTTCCAGGACTTATATTCAATTGTTTGACCTATTTTGAGTTAGTTTTTGTGTATGTTGTAAGAGAATGGTGCTGTTTTGTTCTTTTGCATGTGGCTCTCCAGTGTTCCCAGCACCACTGATGAAAGAGACTCTTTTCCCCCTTGTTTATTCTTAGCTCTTTTGTCATAAGGTCCCGGACCATAGATGTGTGTGTTTACTTCTGGGCTCTCTCCTGTCTCCTGGTGATGTGTGTGTCTGTTGTTATGACAATGCTAGATTATTTATATTACTCTAGCTTTGTCACTAGTCTGAAATGAGCAAGCACAATGCCTTTAGTGTGGTTCTTCTTTCTCTAGATTGCTCTGGTATTCAGAGTCTTTTGTGGCATCATACAAATTTTTAGAAACTTTCTTCTCTTTCTGTGAAAAATGTCCTTAGAATTTTGACAGGAATTGCAATGAAACTGTACATGGCTTAGAGAAGTATGGACATTATACCATTATTAATTTTTCTCACCCATGAATATGCAGTGTCTCTTGGTTTATGTGTGTTGCCTTCAGTTTCTTTCCTTCCCGTCTTGTCGTTTTCATCATACAAGACTTTACCTCTTGGTGAAATATATTCCTGGGTGTTTCATTCTTTTTCATGTAAATTCAGGTGGGATTATCTTCCTAATTTTTTGATTATTTGTTATTAGCATATAGAAACACAGCAGATTTTGGGTTAGTGATATTTTACCCTGCCCCCTTACTGAATTTAGTCATAGTTTGAACAATTTTTCACTGGCTTCTTTTAGGTTTTCCTTATATTCTATATCATCTGCAAGTAGTGACCATTTTACTTCTTTTTTTACAGTTTTGATGCCTTCTGATTATCTTCTTGCATAATTGTTCTGCCTTGGATTTTCAATATTGTGTTCAAGAAAAGTGACAAGGAAAGGTAGGCAATGTTCTTAACTGAGGTGATCTTAGAGGAAATAGAAACAGCTAAAACTTTTCACTATTGGATGTGACGTAATCTGTGTGGTTGTCATATATGGCCTTTTTAAAAAATATTTATTTTATTTTATTCTATTAATTTAATTTAATTTTTATTTATTTTATTTATTTATTATTTATTTGATTTGACTTGATTTATTTATTTGAGAGAGAGAGATCACAAGTAGGCAGAGAGCGGAAGGAGCAGGCTCCCTGCTAAGCAAAGAACCTGATGCGGGGCTTGATCCAGGAACCTGGGATAATGACCTGAGCTTAAGGGAGAGGCTTTGACCCCCTGAGCCACCCAAGCACCCCATATATGACTTTTTGGTGTTTTGGTATGTTCCTGGTCTACACACTGTTGAGAAATTTGATTGCAAACGGATATTAAAGTATGTCAAATGCTTTCCTGGATCTCAAGTTGATCACATCATTTTTATTCTTTATTTTCTTAATGTGCTGTATCACTTTGATCAGTGTGTACCTGTAAAGCATCATTGCATTCCTGCAAGATCCCACTTGATCATAGTATATGATTTTCTCAGCATATTGGTGAACTTGAGTTGCTAGTATTTTGTTGAACATTTTTGCATATATGGTCATCAGGGATATTGGACTGTAAGACTCTTTTCTTGGGGGGTCCTCGTTTATTTTTACATTCGTTTATTTTTGCATTAGGGTTATGTTGGCCACAGAAAATGAGTTTAGAAGATTTCTCTTCTAGTTTTTCAGAAGTGGGCAAATGACTGCTATGAATCCTTCCCTGAATGGTAGAATTTAGCACGAAATGCATCTGTTTCTGGAACTTGGTTTTTTGGGATGTTTTAAATTGCTGATATGATAAGTACTGGTGTTTGATGTAAGTATTGAATCACTAAAGATGAAACTGTTTCCGCATCTTGGTGGTGGGTTGGATGAAGGGGAATGAGAGTCATGGAGGCCTAGCACTCAGAGGCTCCATTTGCCAATGTGGCTGTGCCATTCCTCTCAGATGCTGGCAGAGGAGGTGGACATGGCTGAAACACGGCAGAGTGGTGGTGGCAGGGTGGTGGGAATGTGGGGTTCAAGGGGATGATGAGACTGATGCATGGTCCTCCTGTCCCACCCACAGGATATCAGATCATCTACTGCCTGGTCAATAGCAAATACAGCATGTCCACCACAGTGGAGATGGGTGCCATGGTGGGGCGATTCACGGCCACTGAGCTGGTTCCAGAGTCAGTGTACATCTTCAGACTGTTGCCCAAGATGAGGCAGGGCTGGGAGAGCCCCTAGAGGCCACCATCATCGCCACTGACAAACGAGGTAAAGCCACAGGCCCAGGTCCACTGTCCTGGTGACACGGGGTGGACAGCTGGGCCCAACTGAGAGCCACAAACTTGCTGGATCCACAGATTCCTGGGGCAGAGCTTGCAGGGTAGTGTGACTATATAGCATGATATTTACCAGACTGGCAGGAATGTCCCTGGAGAGGAGGTTGTCTAACTGGATCAGGGTGGCTCTGAGTCACCACGTTGGAGGGAGGCTTCCTGAAGCCAGGTGCTTTTTCTCTGATGTTCAAAACAACATGACCAGCTGAGCCAGGGGTTCTAAAACACGTTTTCTACCAAGCGATGCTAGAGAGAGATGTCTTCATGGATGCCGCTTCTTTTGCAAGCACTGGTGAAGTGCTTATTGTTCATTGTCTTGGTTTCTCCTCAACAAATTATGGGGGACAAAAGGCTGTGAGGCCCAGTTCTATAGAAGATGTGAGGCACAGACAGATTCAGTCATTTACCAGGGACAAAGCTGTTGAGGCAGTGATGTGAACACCCTCCACAGACACTAGGCTCCCTCTTCCCACAGCAATCTGCTTTGGATTCCCATATCAGTGAGCCCATGCCATGTCCTCCATCCTCATTCTGGGATCTGCATCAGTGGGTTCCCTTCCCAGGGCCACCGCAAACACTCTAGGTCCTTTTTATGCCACCTGACCTTGGAGGGACCACAGGGGTTCCAGCTTAGGTCTGAGTCAGGAAAGAGCAGGGGCATTCTGGAGTGCAGAGCAGGCACTGAACCCCATCTCTGAGGCTGCCAGGAGCCTGGGTGGCTTTCAAGACAGCATGATGCCTGCCAGTTTCTGTGCTACAACCTGCCCACATGCCTAGATCCCTTAGAGTTCTGGCTTCAGAATGTGTGGTTCAAGGACTGCATCCCCGTTCTCTCCACATGCAGGGAGCAGGCTGTGCATTGGCCCTGCTGATGTCACAGGGTAGCACACAGGTAGTAGCTTGACCCGGCCTCACACAGGAGTGGTGTTGAGGGGAACATATGGCTTATTTACCTCCTGTGCTCTTGAATGGAGAGCCCTATCCATGCCCAGAGATATCTCCCTGGACTTTGGAGCAAAATCAAAACAACAAAATGAAAGGATCCAGGATACATTTGTGCCTATTTACCTGCATAGGTACTCTTGGTCTGTGGCTTGCTCATCAATGTCAGAGCAGGGCTCTTACTGTAGCACAGGTAGGCTGACAACCAGGCTGACTGCAGGGTATCTGGAAATGTTGCCACCCTGGGAGAAACACATTTGCTCACTACTCAAGTGTTGTTTGTGCTGTTGTGCTGAATCTTTCTCTGATTCAACTGTGTACCATGAGAGGCTGAGTGATATGCAAAGCCTGGATTGTAGATTGTGTTGGGTTCCTTATACATCTGTCCCTAGGGGTTATTTGGCTGCCAGGGAGGGGGCTGGAGCAGGTATTTTTGTCTGATGTGCCTTGCTTTAGAAGTGCTCCCTGAGGTTGAGCAGGAAGGTAGGGGCTGCAGTCCTATCTGTCACTTGGGTCCACATTGGTCACCATGATGGTTGGGTTTATGGGAGAACAGGTCCAGCAAGCCAGAGTCTGTGGATCCTCAACTGCCTGTTGATGGCCTGCAACCAGGGCCTGGGGCACCAGAAGAGAGCCAGAGTGTCAGGGCCCAGGCATATGCTCATAGGAAAGGACTGTATTCAGGGAGGGAGGTGGTCAGGCCCAGGCAGCCACATCAGACAGCCAGATCACAGGGGGGCTGAAGCCCGGCTCTGCACTCTGTGACACATGGAGGGTTGGCATGTCTCAGGGCAATAAGCACACAGCGGGAATTCTGCCATCACCACAACCCTGAAGTAGAAGGTGTGGTGTTGATCACAGTCAGGCACCTGGTTACAGTGTGTGTGTCTCCTAATCCAGTCTCCTTTCGAATGCCTCGGTCAGCACTTGGGCGTTGGATAAAGGGAAGCTAGCTAGGGTGCAGGAGTTCTTTCTATGGAGGCTGGCAGGTGGAATGCTGCCTCGTGGCTGGGGTGGCTGGTGGGGTTATAGACCAAAATATCCTGCTAAGCACTAAGACTCAGGCTCTGTGCAAGGGGATTCTTGGAAGCTCCACAGAAGAAGAATCCCATCTGCATGTCCCTGCAGCTCTGCTTCCCCTGCACAAACCTTGGATGGGTGCAAGGAGGGAGTAAATTTGAGGAGTATATTTGCTCCTTCCACGCCTATGCAGGTTACCATCTTCCAAAGAGATCCATCAAGGGCATGGAACACAGAGGCTTAGTGGCCTGGTGGACACCAGGAGAGGGTGTGCTGTGCATCCAGGGGGGAAAGGGCTAGACCTGCCTGACCATGGTGGATACAAAGTGGGCACTAAACAGTTTTGTGGGCCTCGGGCAAGGCGGTGGGCTGCATGGTGTCACCATCATCCAGGAAGCCTCCATGAACCCTGTTGCAAATCCTTTACAACCCCTCTGGTTTTCTCCTTGGGAGAAAATTCTAGAAGCAGGACCCTTAGCTCAGAAGATATGAGTGTGTTTGGCTTGAAGATACGGAAACTCATGGACAGGCCATGCCCTAGGGACTGAGATGCAGGTCTTGTGGCCTCTCTGCCTCCATGCTGATGTCTTGCCTTCAATGTTTGGTGAAAATATATCTCATTAAGCGTGTGTCCACAGGCCTTTCATTCCTACTCTACCAGTAAATGCCTGTGACTTTACATGGTGATGTGTCTCATGGTGTGTTTGTGTCTGATTATGAAAATCCTCAAACTCAACTGGGTACAGATTTGCACAACTCATGGAAAAGCTGCATTCAAGCCAAACAAGAATTAATAAGGGGGGGACTGAGTGAGTTGAGGAAGATGAGCCTACCTTTGTGACTCTTGTTTGAAACATTGCTGGTTCTTTAATCTTTATTCTTCCAGATTGAGGGAAACTGTATCAGAAAGTATCCATGATCTACAGAAATGTGATGAAATATTTCTGTGTGAGCAAATGGGAGCATTTAACTTCTCTCCCTCTCTGAACCCTCCATCATTCAGAAACTCTCAGGGAGAATTCTTTCTTCCAAGGTTCTTAGGATTATTGGCGTAGGTTCAGCACAAGTGCCTTTTTATTGTAACAGGACACCGCTGGAAACATTGGTTATTTTACCAAAGGATTGCGTGAAATGTCCAATTTGAGAGTAACGTGTATTAGACTCTGATAATGACCAGACAATTTTCAGGAATTAAGGGTGGCTTTGTGGAGCCCCTTGGAAATAGAGGCTTCACACCTCGATGACACAGTGCCCAGGAACCTTGCCAGATGAGTAGGGAAAGTTACTTGTTGGCAGGTATAGGAACCTCAGGATATTTGGGGTTACCTCAAGAAGAGGAATAAGCCCAAATTGACAGATATTGAAGTCAAGTCTGATGGGAGTATCTTGGTTGGCTTTGGCTTGGACACACTACTGAAATTTCACTCTAGAGATTCCTCATGAAAAGCTCCAGCAATGCTGGTTTTCAAAATCTGTATGGAATGGTCCATCACTATGCCTTCCAGGCTTAGTTAGAATAGATGATAAGAAACCAAGTGTGCTTGCGGCTGCTTTATTGCATCTAAGAAACCATCCCAAATCTGTTGAATTGAAATACATCACCTATGTTGACTGGTACCCACTGACACCACTGTCAGGCATTTCTGTGCCTCCCAATGTGTCCTGTGAAGCTCTAAATCTATTTAATTTACAATCAGGTTTGGGGACCTCACCTTGGAGGCTGGCAGTGTATTCTGTTTGGGAAAATCCTATAAGAACTATACCCCAAATCGTCCCAGAATCCTCTAGAAGCTGGTTATTGGAGGGCTTGCCCTTTGGGTCAGTAGAATAGTCGCTGCTTATGGGTGAAACAATCTTCAATCTCCAAGGTATACTTTACATTCATTTTGGAAGGTGATTAGTTGTTGATTTTTTATTTCTTCTTTTGAGTTCCAGGGTCCATGAGAGGCATGTCTTAGAAATGAAAGACCAGAGGCTCATTTCAGACAAATAGAGTTGTGAAAAAAGAAAGAAAGAGAGACTAACAGAGCCACTCATGTAGAGTAGAAAGGACACCGAGAAGGTAGAGTATATGCACATCTCCTATGGGAGTTCTGTGTCACTGAAGTTACAGGGTAGATTAATGAGAATGCTTGTCAAAAGTGAAAGAAGTTTCAAAGAGAAGTAAGAAACCCTAGGATGATCATTCAAAACACAGTTTACACTTGTGGTTCTTTTTGACGAGGTTCTTTCTTTATTTGCATATATATATATATATTTTTTTTTCTTTCTCTTGCCATATAATTGTATCAGTCTTTTTATCTCTTTTTGTTTGTCTACTTCATAAATTTTACCTTGGGGCCCATCTGGGCTGAACCTTCTCTTTCATCTTCCCTTTCTTTCCTGTCTATCTCTCTCTCTCTCTCTCTCTCTCTCTTTTTCTTTTCTTTTTTCTTTTTCTTTTTCTTCTTTTTCTTTTTTTTTCTTTTTCTTTTTCTTTTTCTTTTCTTTTTTCTCTCGTTTGGGTGGGGAATCCTGATTGCTCAGAAGTGTTCCAGGGTGCACCTTGACTGCACCAGAGTTGATACATCCAGCTACATCTGTTCAGTCTTCTCACACCAAAATGACTAGGAGGAGGAATGCCCAACAGAAGAAAAATACAGAGGATGGACCTTCTGCAACAGAGCTAACGGCTATCAACATAGACAATATGTCGGAAAGAGAATTCAGGCTAACAATTATCCAGGCAATAGCTAGGTTGGAGAAAGCCATGGATGACCAAACAGAATTGATTAGGGCCGAACTGAAAGCGACCAGACAGGATGTTCACAATGTCAGGGCGGAGCTTAAAGCTACCAGGCAGGAGGTTCACAATGCTCTCAATGAGTTCCAATCTAATCTAAACTCTCTCAAAGCTAGGGTAACTGAGACAGAAGATAGAATGAGTGATCTGGAAGACAAACAGATAGAGAGAAAGGATCAGGAGGAAGACTGAAACAAACAGCTTAGATCCCACGAAAGCAGAATCAGGGAAATAAATGATGCCATGAAGCGTTCCAACGTCAGAATTTTTGGAATCCCTGAAGGGGAGGAGACAGAAAGAAGTCTAGAAGATATAGTGGAACAAGTCCTTCATGAAAATTTTCCGAATCTCGCGAATGAAACCAGCGTTCATGTACTAGATGCTGAACGGTCTCCACCCAAGATTATACATTCCAAAAAAACATCACGACACCTGATAGTCAAATTGAGGAATTATAATTGTAGGTATAATCTCTTGAAAGCCACCAGGGCAAAGAGGCTCCTTACTTACAGAGGGAAGCCCATCAGAATAAGGTCAGACCTGTCCACAGAGACCTGGCAAGCCAGAAGAGGCTGGCAAGATATATTCAGGGCACTAAATGAGAAGAACATGCAGCCAAGAATACTTTATCCAGCAAGACTGATATTCAAAATGGATGGAGAGATAAAGAGTTTCCAAGACCGGCAAGGCTTAAAAGACTATGCAACCACCAAGCCGACACTGCAGGAAATATTAAGGGGGTTCTATAAAAGAGGAAAAATACCAAGAATAGCATTGAACAGAAATATAGAGACAGTCTACAGAAAGAAAGTCTTCAAAGGTAACTCGATGTCAATAAAAACGTATCTATCAATAATCACTCTCAATGTGAATGGCCTAAATGCACCCATAAAACAGCACAGGGTTGCAGATTGGATAACAGGACAGGACCCGTCCATATGCTGTCTACAAGAGACCCATTTTAAACCTAAAGATACACGCAGACTGAAAGTGAAGGGGTGGAGAAGCATCTTTCATGCCAATGGGACTCAAAAGAAGGCTGGGGTAGCGATTCTCATATCAGATAAATTAGACTTCAAACTAAAGACTGTAGTCAGAGATACAGAAGGACACTACATAATCCTCAAAGGGACTATCCACCAAGATGATCTAACAATTGTAAATATCTATGCTCCCAATATGGGAGCAGCCAATTACTTAAGAAAACTGTTAATCAAGATAAAGAGTCATATTGATATGAATACACTAATCGTAGGAGATCTTAACATGCCTCTCTCCGAATTAGATAGATCATCGAAGCAGAAAATCAATAAAGAAATAAGAGCATTGAATGACACATTGGACCAGATGGACCTCATAGATATATACAGAAAATTCCACCCTAAAACAATAGAATACTCATTCTTCTCAAGTGCACACGGAACCTTCTCCAGAATAGACCACATACTGGGTCACAAATCAGGACTCAACCAATACCAAAAGACTGAGATTATTCCCTGCATATTCTCAGATCACAATGCTTTGAAACTGGAGCTCAAACACAAGGAAAAGTTCCGAAGGAACTCAAACACCTGGAAGCTAAAGACCACCTTGCTTAAGAATGCTTGGATCAGGGGGGGAGGAGTCAAGATGGCGGAGAAGTAGCAGGCTGAGACTACTTCAGCTAGCAGGAGATCAGCTAGAGAGCTTATCTAAAGATTGCAAACACCTGCAAATCCATCGGCAGATCGAAGAGAAGAAGAACAGCAATTCTAGAAACAGAAAAACAACCCTTTCTGAAAGGTAGGACTGGCGGAGAAGTGAATCCAAAGCGACGGGAAGATAGACCCCGGGGGGAGGGGCTGGCTCCCAGCAAGCGGCGGAGCAACAGAGCACAAAATCAGGACTTTAAAAGTCTGTTCCGCTGAGGGACATCGCTCCAGAGGCTAAACCGGGGCGAAGCCCACGCGGGGTCGGCGTGACCTCAGGTCCCGCGGGGTCACAGAAGGATCGGGGGTGTCTGGGTGTCACAGAGCTTGAGGATATTGGAACGGGAAGGCCGGCTGCAGAGACAGAGCTGACAGTAGGCTCGCGGCTCGGAGTTGCCTTGAACTGGTCGCAAGCTCAGTGAGCTCGGAGCGCGGCCGGAGGTTAGGCAGACGCGAGTTACTAGGAGCTGTTCGCTGAGGGCGCACTGGGGAGCGGGGCCCCGGGCTCTCGGCTCCTCTGGGTTGGAGACCAGGAGGCTGCCATTTGTATTCCCGTCCTCCGGGACTCTACGTAAAGCGCTCAGGGAACAAAAGCTCCTGAAAGCAAAGCCGAGCAGATCACTCAGCCCGGCCCCTGGTAAAGGCAGTGTAATTCCGCCTGGGGCAAAGACACTTGAGAATCACTGCAACAGGACCCTCCCCCAGAAGATCAACAAGAAATCCAGGCAAGACCAAGTTCACCTACCAAGGAGTGCAGTTTCAATACCAAGGAGAGAGCAGCAGAATTCCAGAGGAGGAGAAAACAAACCACGGAACTCATGGCTTTCTGCCTGTGATTATTTAGTCTTGCAGTTAATTTAATTTTCTTCTTTTTCATTTTTTTACACTTCTTCTGCTAATTTTTTTTAACTTTTACCCTTTTCTTTTTTAACGTTCTTTAACTAGATTATCTAATATATATATTTTTTCTTTTTTATACTTTTATTTATTCATTTTCTTTTTTTTAATTCTTTTTTCTCTTTTTTTATTTCTTTATTTTTGAACCTCTTTTTATCCCCAAATCAGAAGAGATCCTAATCTCTTCAATCATTTTTTTTTCTTAATTCTTTTTTAAATTCTTGATTGAATTTTTAAATCAATCTCTTTTTTTTAATTCTTTTTTTCTTTTATTTATTTCTTTCTTTTTGAACCTCTTTTTATCCCCAAATCAGAAGAGATCCCAATCAGAAGAGATTGGGAGATCCCAATCAGAAGAGATTGGGAGATCCCAATCAAAGGAGATCCCAATCAGAGGAGATCCCTTACCCAATCATGAGGGGGGAGAAATCCCCCCTCACGATTTGGGATCTCTTCTGATTTGGTTAAAGAATATTTTCCTGGGATTGTTGCCACCCTTTTAGTATTTTACTTGCTCCTTCATATACTCTTCATATACTCTTTGTCATTAACAAAATGACAAGGCGGAAAAATTCACAACAAAAAAAAGAACAAGAGGCAGTACCAAAGGCTAGGGACCTAATCAATACAGACATTGGTAATATGTCAGATCTAGAGTTCAAAATGACAATTCTCAAGGTTATAGCCGGGCTTGAAAAAGGCATGGAAGATATTAGAGAAACCCTCTCCAGAGATATAAAAGCCTTTTCTGGAGAAATAAAAGAACTAAAATCTAACCAAGTTGAAATCAAAAAAGCTATTAATGAAGTTCAATCAAAAATGGAGGCTCTCACTGCTAGGATAAATGAGGCAGAAGAAAGAATTAGCGATATAGAAGAACAAATGACAGAGAATAAAGAAGCTGAGCAAAAGAGGGACAAACAGCTACTGGACCATGAGGGGAGAATTTGAGAGATAAGTGACACCATAAGACGAAACAACATTAGAATAATTGGGATTCCAGAAGAAGAAGAAAGAGAGAGGGGAGCAGAAGGTATACTGGAGAGAAATATTGGGGAGAGTTTCCCCAATATGGCAAAGGGAACGAGCATCAAAATTCAGGAGGTTCAGAGAACGCCCCTCAAAATCAATAAGAATAGGCCCTCACCCCGTCACCTAATAGTAAAATATACAAGCCTTAGTGACAAAGAGCAAATCCTGAAAGGAGCCCGGGAAAAGAAGTCTGTAACATACAATGGTAAAAGAATTAGATTGGCAGCTGACTTATCCACAGAGACCTGGCACGCCAGAAGGAGCTGGCATGATATTTTCAGAGCTCTAAACGAGAAAAACATGCAGCCAAGAATACTATATCCAGCTAGGCTATCATTGAAAATAGAAGGAGAGATTAAAAGCTTCCAGGACAAACAAAAACTGAAAGAATTTGCAAACACCAAACCAGCTCTACAGGAAATACTGAAAGGGGTCCTCTAAGCAAAGAGAGAGCCTACAAGTGGTAGATCAGAAAGGAACAGAGACAATATACAGTAACAGTCACCTTACAGGCAATACAATGGCACTAAAATCATATCTCTCAATAGTTACCCTGAATGTTAATGGGCTAAATGCCCCAATCAAAAGACACAGGGTATCAGAATGGATAAAAAAACCAAAACCCATCTATATGTTGACTCCAAGAAACTCATTTTAAACCCGAAGACACCTCCAGACTTAAAGTGAGGGGGTGGAAAAGAATTTACCATGCTAATGGACATCAGAAAAAAGCAGGAGTGGCAATCCTTATATCAGATCAATTAGATTTTAAGCCAAAGACTATAATAAGAGATGAGGAAGGACACTATATCATACTCACAGGGTCTGTCCAACAAGAAGATCTAACAATTTTAAATATCTATTCCCCCAACTTGGGTGCAGCCAACTATATAAACCAATTAATAACAAAATCAAAGAAACACATCAACAATAATACAATAATAGTAGGGGACTTTAACACTCCCCTCACTGAAATGGACAGATCATCTAAGCAAAAGATCAACAACGAAATAAAAGCCTTAAATGATACACTAGATGAGATGGACATCACAGATATATTCAGAACATTTCATCCCAAAGCAACAGAATACACATTCTTCTCTAGTGCACATGGAACATTCTCCAGAATAGATCACATCCTCGGTCCTAAATCAGGACTCAACCAGTATCAAAAGATTGTGATCATTCCCTGCATATTTTCAGACCACAATGCTCTGAAGCTAGAACTCAACCACAAGAGGAAGTTTGGAAAGAACCCAAATACATGGAGACTAAACAGCATCCTTCTAAAGAATGAATGGGTCAACCGGGAAATTAAAGAAGAATTGAAAAAAATGATGGAAACAAATGATAATGAAAATACAACAGTTCAAAATCTGTGGGACACAACAAAGGCAGTCTTGAGAGGAAAATATATAGCGGTACAAGCTTTTCTCAAGAAACAAGAAAGGTCTCAGGTACACAACCTAACCCTACACCTAAAGGAGCTGGAGAAAGAACAAGAAAGAAACCCTAAGCCCAGCAGGAGAAGAGAAATCATAAAGATCAGAGCAGAAATCAATGAAATAGAAACCAAAAAAACAATAGAACAAATCAACCAAACTAGGAGCTGGTTATCTGAAAGAATTAATAAAATTGATAAACCCTTGGCCAGACTTATCAAAAAGAAAAGAGAAAGGACCCAAATAAATAAAATCATGAATGAAAGAGGAGAGATCACAACTAACACCAAAGAAATACAAACTATTATAAGAACATACTATGAGCAACTCTACGCCAAAAAATTTGACAATCTGGAAGAAATGGATGCATTCCTAGAAACATATAAACTACCAAAATTGAACCAGGAAGAAATAGAAAGCCTGAACAGACCCATAACCAGTAAGGAGATTGAAACAGTCATTAAAAATCTCCAAACAAACAAAAGCCCGGGGCCAGACGGCTTCCCGGGGGAATTCTACCAAACATTTAAAGAGGAACTAATTCCTATTCTCCTGAAACTGTTCCAAAAAATAGAAATGGAAGGAAAACTCCCAAATTCATTTTATGAGGCCAACATCACCTTGATCCCAAAACCAGACAAGGATCCCATCAAAAAAGAGAGCTATAGACCAATATCCTTGATGAACACAGATGCAAAATTCTCACCAAAATACTAGCCAATAGGATTCAACAGTACATTAAAAGGATTATTCACCACGACCAAGTGGGATTTATCCCAGGGCTGCAAGGTTGGTTCAACATCCGCAAATCAGTCAATGTGATACAACACATCAATAAAAGAAAGAACAAGAACCATATGATACTCTCAATAGATGCTGAAAAAGCATTTGACAAAGTACAGCATCCCTTCCTGATCAAAACCTTTCAAAGTGTAGGGATAGAGGGCACATACCTCAATATCATCAAAGCCATCTATGAAAAACCCACTGCAAATATCATTCTCAATGGAGAAAAACTGAAAGCTTTTCCACTAAGGTCAGGAACACGGCAGGGATGTCCATTATCACCACTGCTATTCAACATAGTACTAGAAGTCCTAGCCTCAGCAATCAGACAACAAAAGGAAATTAAAGGCATCCAAATCGGCCAAGAAGAAGTCAAATTATCACTCTTCGCAGATGATATGATACTCTATGTGGAAAACCCAAAAGACTCCACTCCAAAACTGCTAGAACTTATACAGGAATTCAGTAAAGTGCCAGGATATAAGATCAATGCACAGAAATCAGTTGCATTTCTCTACACCAACAACAATACAGAAGAAAGAGAAATTAAGGAGTCAATCCCATTTACAATTGCACCCCAAACCATAAGATACCTAGGAATAAACCTAACCAAAGAGGCACAGAATCTATACTCAGAAACTATAAAGTACTCATGAAAGAAATTGAGGAAGACACAAAGAAATGGAAAAATGTTCCATGCTCCTGGATTGGAAGAATAAATATTGTGAAAATGTCTATGCTACCTAAAGCAATCTACACATTTAATGCAATTCCTATCAAAGTACCATCCATTTTTTCAAAGAAATGGAGCAAATAATTTTAAAATTTATATGGAACCAGAAAAGACCTCGAATAGCCAAAGGGATATTGAAAAAGAAAGCCAAAGTTGGTGGAATCACAATTCCGGACTTCAAGCTTTATTACAAAGCTGTCATCATCAAGACAGCATGGTACTGGCACAAAAACACACACATAGACCAATGGAACAGAATAGAGAGCCCAGAAATAGACCCTCAACTCTATGGTCAACTAATCTTCGACAAAGCAGGAAAGAATGTCCAATGGAAAAAAGACAGCCTCTTCACTAAATGCTGTTAGGAAAATTGGACAGCCACGTGCAGAAAAATGAAATTGGACCATTTCCTTACACCACACACAAAAATAGATTCAAAATGGATTAAGGACCTCAATGTGAGAAAGGAATCCATCAAAATCCTTGAGGAGAACACAGGCAGCAACCTCTTCGACCTCAGCCGCAGCAACATCTTCCTAGGAACATCGCCAAAGGCAAGGGAAGCAAAGGCAAAAATGAACTTTTGGGATTTCATCAAAATCAAAAGCTTTTGCACAGCAAAAGAAACAGTTAACAAAACCAAAAGACAACTGACAGAATGGGAGAAGATATATGCAAACGACATATCAGATAAAGGACTAGTGACCAAAATCTATAAAGAACTTAACAAACTCAACACCCAAAGAACAAATAATCCAATCAAGAAATGGGCAGAGGACATGAACAGACGTTGCTGCAAAGAAGACATCCAGATGGCCAACAGACACATGAAAAAGTGCTCCATATCACTCGGCATCAGGGAAATACAAATCAATACCACAATGAGATATCACCTCACACCAGTCAGAATGGCTAAAATCAACAAGTCAGGAAATGACAGATGCTGGCGAGGATGCGGAGAAAAGGGATCCCTCCTACACTGTTGGTGGGAATGCAAGCTGGTGCAACCGCTCTGGAAAACAGCATGGAGGTTCCTCAAAATGTTGAAAATAGAACTGCCCTATGACCCAGCAATTGCACTACTGGGAATTTACCCTAAAGATACAAACGTAGTGATCCAAAGGGGCACGTGCACCCGAATGTTTATAGCAGCAATGTCCACAATAGCCAAACTATGGAAAGAACCTAGATGTCCATCAACAGATGAATGGATCAAGAAGATGTGGTATATATACACAATGGAATACTGTGCAGCCATCAAAAGAAATGAAATCTTGCCATTTGAGACAACATGGATGGAACTAGAGCGTATCATGCTTAGCGAAATAAGTCAAGCGGAGAAAGACAACTATCATATGATCTCCCTGATATGAGGAAGTGGTGATGCAACATGGGGGCTTAAGTGGGTAGGAGAAGAATCCCGAAACAAGATGGGATAGGGAGGGAGACAAACCATAAGTGACTCTTAATCTCTCGAAACAAACTGTGGGTTGCTGGGGGGAGGGGGGTTGGGAGAAGGGGTGTAGGGTTATGGACATTGGGGAGGATATGTGCTTTTGGGTAAATTGGAAAGGGAGATGAACCATGAGAGACTATGGACTTTGAAAAACAATCTGAGGGGTTTGAAGTGTCGGGGGTGTGGGAGGTTGGGGTACCAGGTGGTGGGTATTATGGAGGGCACAGCTTGCATGGAGCACTGGGTGTGGTGAAAAAAAAATGAATACTGTTTTTCTGAAAATAAATGAATTGGAAAAAAAAGAAAAAAGAATGCTTGGATCAACCAGAAGATCAAAGAAGAACTGAAACAATTCATGGAAACCAATGAGAATGAAGACACTTCGGTCCAAAATCTATGGGATACAGCAAAGCGGTCCTAAGGGGAAAATATATAGCCATCCAAGCCTTGCTCAAAAAAATTGAAAAATCCAGAACACACCAGCTGTCTCTACACCTTAAAGAACTGGAGGATCAACAACAAATCAAACCAACTCCACACATAAGAAGGGAAATCATTAACATTAGAGCTGAGATCAATGAGGGAGAAACTAGAGATAGAGTAGAACGTTTATCAATGAAACTAGAAGCTGTTTTTTTGAAAGAATCAATAAGATCGATAAGCCACTGGCTACACTAATCCAAAAGAAAAGAGATAAAGCCCAAATTCATAAAATTATGAATGAAAAGGGAGAGATCACAACTAACACCAAGGAAGTAGAAACAATCATCAGAAGTTATTACGAACAGTTATATGCCAATAAGCTTAGCAACCTAGATGAAATGGATGCATTCCTGGAAAAATATAAACTACCAAAATTGAACCAGGAAGAAATCGACAACCTGAATAGACCGCTATCTAATAACGAGATTGAATCAGTGATCAAAAACCTCTCAAAAAACAAGAGCCCAGGACCTGAGGGATTCCCTGGGGAATTCTACCAAACCTTCAAAGAAGAAATAACACCTATTCTCCTGAAGCTGTTTCAAAAAATTGAAGCAGAAGGAAAACTTCCAGACTCTTTCTATGAAGCCAGCATTACCCTGATCCCCAAACCAGGCAATGACCCTACCAAAAAGGAGAATTTCAATTAGCAATAATCGCTCCTCGGATAAACCTCATTGGCTACGATACTGCCACTGATTTCAGACCAATATCACTGATGAATATGGATGCTAAGATTCTCAACAAGATCCTAGCCAATAGGATCCAACAGCACATTAAAAAGATTATCCACCATGATCAGGTGGGATTCATCCCTGGGCTACAAGGATGGTTCAACTTTCGCAAATCAATCAATGTGATACAAGAAATTCATATGAGAAGAGAAAAGAACCACATGGTCCTCTCAATTGATGCAGAAAAAGAATTTGACAAAATCCAGCATCCGTTCCTGATTAAAACGCTTCAGAGTATATGGATAGGGGGAACATTCCTTAACCTCATCAAATCTATCTATGAAAGACCCACAGCAAATATCATCCTCAATGGGAAAAAGCTTGCAACCTTCCCATTGAGATCAGGAACAAGACAAGGATGCCCACTTTCACCACTCTTGTTCAACATAGTACTTGAAGTCCTAGCAACAGCAATCAGACAACAGAGAGAAATAAAAGGTATCCAAATTGGTAATGAAGAAGTCAAACTCTCTCTCTTCGCAGATGACATGATTCTTTATATGGAAAACCCAAAAGACTACACCCCCAAACTACTAGAACTCATACAGCAATTCAGCAACGTGGCAGGATACAAAGTCAATGTGCAGAAATCAGTGGCTTTCTTTTTTTTTTTATCTGATATATATATATTTTTTTTCCAATTTATTTATTTTCAGAAAAATGGTATTCATTATTTTTTCACCACACCCAGTGCTCCATGCAAGCCGTGCCCTCTATAATACCCACCACCTGGTACCCCAACCTCCCACCCCTCCGCCACATCAAACCCCTCAGATTGTTTTTCAAAGTCCATAGTCTCTCATGGTTCACCACCCCTTCCAATTTACCCAAAAGCACATAGCCTCCCCAATGTCCATAACCCTACCCCCTTCTCCCAACCCCCCTCCCCCCAGCAACCCACAGTTTGTTTCATGAGATTAATAGTCACTTATGGTTTGTCTCCCTCGCTATCCCATCTTGTTTCATGGATTCTTCTCCTACCCACTTAAGCCCCCATGTTGCATCACTACTTTCTCATATCAGGGAGATCATATGATAGTTGTCTTTCTCCACTTGACTTATTTCGCTAAGCATGATACGCTCTAGTTCCATCCATGTTGTTGCAAATGGCAAGATTTCGTTTCTTTTGATGGCTGCACAGTATTCCATTGTGTATATATACCACATCTTCTTTATCCATTCATCTGTTGATGGACATCTAGGTTCTTTCCATAGTTTGGCTATTGTGGACATTGCTGCTATAAACATTCGGGTGCACGTGCCGCTTTGTATTACTACGTTTGTATCTTTAGGGTAAATTCCCAGTAGTGCAATTGCTGGGTCATAGGGCAGTTCTATTTTCAACATTTTGAGGAACCTCCATGCGTAGGGATAGAGGGCACATACCTCAATCAGTGGCTTTCTTATACACTAACAATGAAAATACAGAAAGGGAAATTAGAGAATCGATTCCATTTACTATAGCACCAAGAACCATAAGATACCTGGGAATAAACCTAACTAAAGAGGTAAAGGATCTGTACTTGAGGAACTACAGAACACTCATGAAAGAAATTGAAGAAGACACAAATAGATGGAAGATCATTCCATGCTCTTGGGTCGGAAGAATAAACATTGTTAAAATGTCTATACTGCCTAGAGCAATCTATACTTTTAATGCCATTCCGATCAAAATTCAACCGGCATTCTTCAAAGAGCTGGAGCAAATAATCTTAAAATTTGTATGTAATTTGAAGAGACCCCGAATCGCTAAGGAAATGATGAAAAACAAAAATAAAGCTGGCGGCATCACCTTACCTGATTTCAAGCTTTATTACAAAGCTGTGATCACCAAGACAGCATGGTTCTGGCATAAAAACAGACTCATAGACCAGTGGAACAGAGTAGAGAGCCCTGATATGGACCCTCAACTCTATGGTCAATTAATCTTTGACAAAACAGGAAAAAATATACAGTGGAAAAAAGACAGTCGCTTCAATAAATGGTGCTGGGAAAACTGGACAGCTATATGTAGAAGAATGAAACTCGACCATTCTCTTACACCGTACACAAAGATAAACTCAAAATGGATAAAAGACCTCAATGTGAGACAGGAATCCATCAGAATCTTAGAGGAGAACATAGGCAGTAATCTCTTTGATTTCAGCCACAGCAACTTCTTTCAAGTTACGTCTCCAAAGGCAAAGGAAACAAAAGCGAAAATAAACTTCTGGAACTTCATCAAAATAAAAAGCTTCTGCACAGCAAAGGAAACAGTCAAAAAAACAAAGAGGCAACCCACGGAATGGGAGAAGATATTTGCAAATGACAGTACAGACAAAAGGCTGATATCCAGGATCTATAATGAACTCCTCAAACTCAACACACACGAAACAGGCAAACACATCAAAAAAGGGCAGAAGATATGCACAGACACTTCTCCAATCAAGACATACAAATGGCTATCAGACACATGAAAAAATGCTCATCATCATTAGCCCTCAGGGAGATTCAGATTAAAACCACATTGAGATATCACCTTACACCAGTTAGAAAGGCCAAAATTAACAAAACAGGAAACAACATGTGTTGGAGAGGATGTGGAGAAAGGGGAACCCTCTTACACTGTTGGAGGGAATGCAAGTTGGTGCAGTCTCTTTGGAGAAAAGTGTGGAGATTCCTCAAGAAAATAAAAATAGAGCTTCCCTATGACCCTGCCATTGCACTCCTGGGTATTTACCCCAAAGACACAGATGTCGTGAAACGAAGGGCCATCTGTACCCCAATGTTTATAGCAGCAATGTCCACGGTCGCCAAACTATGGAAAGAACCAAGACGCCCTTCAACGGATGAATGGATAAGGAAGATGTGGTCCATATACACTATGGAGTATTATGCCTCCATCAGAAAGGATGAATACCCAACTTTTGTAGCAACATGGACGGGACTAGAAGAGATTATGCTGAGTGAAATAAGTCAAGCAGAGAGAGTCAATTATCATATGGTTTCACTTATTTGTGGAGCATAACAAATAGCATGGAGGACAAGGGGCGTTAGAGAAGAGTAGGGAATTTGGGTAAATTGGAAGGGGAGGTGAACCATGAGAGACTATGGACTCTGAAAAACAATCTGAGGGGTTTGAAGTGGCGGGGGTGTGGGAGGTTGGGGTACCAGGTTGTGGGTATTATAGAGGGCACGGCTTGCATGGAGCACTGGGTGTGGTGAAAAAATAATGAATAATGTTTTTCTGAAAATAAATAAATTGGAAAAAAATTCCTGTGAACAGACACACGTTTTGTCTATTCCTTCCAATCAAAATGCTCCTAAACTTTAGTATGTTTGAACAGGTTGATGAGGACAGGCAGGTTATGCTCAATGTCAACTCTGCATGTTTAACCAACATATTCTTCTGGCCATGGGGACCCCAACCTCAGGAGAATGGGATATATAGTAAGGGATAGTAATAACTCTAAGACAAGGGGCTCTTTACAATCACGCAGCGGTTGTCTTTTTCAAATCTGTTATTTAGAAATAATAAGTTTTGTTTCTTTTTATTGTTTTTCTAATTTTAAATGCTTTATTTGACTATTTTTCAAATTCATACCATACCATTAATTGGGACGATGAACACATATTTCACATCTCCCCTTCTATGCCATAGTGGGTGGGTGCACATACATTAACACTTGGGCACTGCATGTAAGGCAGAAATGTCCACGAAGACTTTCATTTGAATGAAGAAATTCTCCAACTCAAGGGGCTGAGCCTGCCTCTCAGTGCACTGCTTGGCTTCTTGCTTTACGGCCTTCACCTCTCCTTTGAAGATGTAACACTTCTCCTTCTGCTGGAAGATCTCAGCCAATGACTCCACAGATTTCATGGCCTGGGTCTCCTCCACAATTTCCTCCAATTGTCCCTCTTCATTTTGTTCCATAAATTTGAATAAAAGTATTCAAACTACTGGACTGATTCATCTTCTAGGGCATGGTGTAGTTTTCTTCTCAAGGGGAGAACTCCCCCCAAAATGAATATTGTACAGATAGCAGGCCAAAATGACCTCAGGCTGAAGGAGATCAAAAGTAAGAAGAAACATGAATACTCACTTTTCTGCAAAGGTGAAAAACATACTACCATGGATTTTTGAGGCAAGTTGGCATCTTAGTCTCGTGCTGTCCTGGGATGGAGGGTTCATAGTTTGGAGGTTCCCAGATCTCCATGGCTGCATTGGACAAATCAGTTAAATGCTTAGCAGGTTTGGAGGTTGCATAATCTCATGCCAGCTGGAAAGCTGAGTGTTAGAGTGTTCTGCACTTTGGGGAGAAGTAACAATCTATTTCCAAGGAAACATGCTGAACTTGCTGTCTAGCTGCTTACTTGGCATAGTGCAGAGCTTTATTAGTCTCCAGGTCCTTGGGAACACAGTGAAATTGCTGTTGGGTGCCTGATAGGCCTATTAGCTCAATTATTGGTCTCCAGTTCCAAGGGCATATGGTGAACTCACATTCATCATGCCCGCTTGGCCTAGCACACAGCTGATTTTTTGGTCTACTCAGTCAAGTGTCCATGGTAAGCCTGCTATCAACATTCCTAATTGCTTGAACACAGAGCTGAGTTGTTGGTTTTGAGATCCAAGATCCCATGGTACACCTGATTACCAGGTGCCTATGTGGCATATCAGACAGCTGAGTTTGTCTCCAGGTACAAGGGCACATGGAGATCCTGTTGCCCAGGTGTCCGCTTAGCCTATCAAACAGCTCATTTTTTGGTCTCCTGGCCAAAGGGCACATGGTGAGCCCACTATTTTTCTGGTTGGCCTGGGGCTGAACTGTGTGTTTTTTATTGCCATTAAAGAACACATGATGAACCTGCTATACAGGTGCCTTCTTGGCCTATCAAAGTGCTGTGTGTTAGTTTCAGGTCCAAGGGTACATGGTGATCCCACTCTCAAGGTATGTGCTTGGCCTAGTTGAGGGTTCTTTAATGGTCACCATGTCCAAAGTCTCATGGAAAGCCTTCTATCCAAGTGGCTTCTTGACCTAATAGAGAGCTGTGTTGTTGGTCTTGAGGCCCAAGGGCACATGGTAAGCCAGCTCTCCAGGGGCCTGCTTGGCCTAGTAGAGACCTCACTGTTTGATGTCCAGGTCCATGGGTACATGTTGAGCCAACTGTGAAGATTCCCACTTGGCTTGTCACAGGGCTGTATTGTTGGTCTACAGTTCCAAGGGTGAGATCCTTATCCCACTGATAAGGAGACTGCTTAACCTAGCAGACAGCTCAGTTTCTGGTCTCAAGGTCCAAGAGCACACAGTGAGCCTACTGTCAATGTGTGTCCTTGGCCAAGCTACAAAGAGAGTTGTTTGTCTTGAGGTAAAAGGGACTATGTTGAGCTTCCTGTCTCGGTGTCTGCTTGGCCTAGTACAGACCTGGTATTGTGGCTTCTATGCCCATGGGCCCATGATAAGCCAGCTGTGAAACTGTCTCCTTGGCTTCTCACAGAGGGACATCATTGGTCTCCAGGTCCAAGGGCACACAGTAAACTGAGTGTCACCGTGCCAGTGTAGCCCATTACACAACTCAGTTGTCATTCACCAGGTCCAAGGACACATGGAAAGCCTGTTGCTAAATTGGCCACTTGGCCAAGCAAAGAGCTGAGTTGCAGATCTCCATATCCAGGTGCATACAGTAAGCCTCCTGTCTAGGTGTCTGCTTGTCCTGTCCCAGGTCTCCTTTCTTGGCCTCAAAGTCCAATAGCACAGGTTAGCCGCACATGTTTAGCCCACTATCCAGGTGCCTGCTTAACCCACCAGACTGCTCAGTTATTGGTCTCCAGGTCCAAGGGCACTTGGTGAGTCCTTTGTCAAGGTGCCCCCTTGGCCTGGCAAAAAGCTGAGTTGTTGGTCTCAAGGACTTGGACACATGGTAAGCCACGTGTCTAGATGGCTGCTTGGCTTAGCCCAGAGCTTTATTATTGGTCTCCAGGTCCAAAGGCACATGGTGAACCATCTGTCCAGGTGCCTGCTTGGCCTGGTAGGGACCTGATTTTGTGGTTTCCAGTTCCATGGGCCCATATTGAGACAGTTGTGAAGTTACCTGCTTGGCTTTTCTCAGAGCTGCATTGTTGGTCTCCACGTCCAAGGGCACATGGTTAGCCCACTGTCAACATGCCTTCTTAACCCACGAGACAGTTCATTTGTTGGTCTCCAGGACCAAGGGCACATGGTAATCCCACTGTCATGGTGCCTGCTTGGCCAAGCAAAGATCTGAGTTGTTGGTTTCCAGGTCTAAGGGCACATGGTGAGGCTCAAGTCCATTTATCTGCTTGACCTAGACCAGGGATCCTTTTTTGGGCTTAATATACAAGGGACCATGGTGATTCCACTGCCAAGGTGCCTGCTTAGCTTACCAGACAGCTCACTTGTCAGTCTCCAGGTCCAAGAGCACATGGTGTACCTGCTTTCCAGGTGCCTGCTTGGTGTAATTGAAAACAGATTTGTTAGTTTCCATGTCCATGGGAACATGGTGAGATGGCTCTTCAAGGTGCCTGCTTGACCTAGCATACATCTGAATTGTTGGTCTCCTAGTCCATGGGCACATGGTGAGTCTGGTGTCCAGGTGCCTTCTTGGCCTAGTGGAGAGCTGAGTATTTGTCCACTGGGTACAAAGACCATGGTAATGTTTATGTTGAGTTGAATCATTTTACCTATACCAGCTGGGATGCAGAACCCATGGTTTCTTGGCACTTGGCAAACATGTTGTATGGAATTCTTGCTTTGTGCTTTACTTGGCCGGCCAGGTTGAGGTATGGAGACTCCCTGTCCACCCAGTGCCTTTGTGACTCATCTGCCCAGTGTCAAATGGAATCAGAGGCCTCCCAGTCTTTGGGTTCCTGGGAGGTGTTGTGTCCTGAGGTCTGAAAGTCTCTTTGTTAGGCTGTGTTTGAGGATTGCTGGTCTGTGGCCTCTGGGTTAGCCAGGTTTCTGTAAATTATTTTGTGCACTGCTGAGTTGTTTCAGACAGTCCATGGACTGAGTGCCAGTGCTCCAAGGACTAGCATTGCATATAGAGACGTGGTGATTCTTTTTCCCAGTACCTACTTGTGTAAAATCCCCCCTCTGCCTGATGTCTCCAGATATTCCACATATTGTGCACATCTGGGTTGGCTGGATGTTTAGAGCACCCATGTGCCCTGTGCTGAGCCAGGTTGGAGGGCTTCAGAGTAGAAGTGTGCCAAATGTTCCCTCAGGATGTGGACTCAGCTTTTCTCTACTGAAGTTACATATGGCGCCAGGGGTGTAGGACCCAGCTGTCAGATAATCCACGGTATCCTGATAGACAGTGTCCCACTCCCACATGCCAATTGAGAATGTCTCCCTGAGGACCTGAGCCAGCATCACAGTGTAGAATGCGTCTAGGTTTTTCCGTGTATGGGTATGAGGATTCTCTGGACTACAGAGGGGCAAAAATGTAGGTGCTAACATGATGGTGCTGTGTAGAGTAATGGAGAGGGCAAGAGCCTGAAGTTTGGGTAGGGGGCTTGTCATGGTCAGGAGCAAGGAACAGGGCAGAGAATCGAGGAAGAGAAGGAAGAGTTGTTACTGAACTGCCATCTCTATCTTCACTGGAGCCTGGGCTGTTGACAAGTTTTTATAACTGCCCTGGGACACCAGAATGCCTTCATGTGATGTCACCACCATGGAATGTCACCACTATGCCCTGGTCAATCACCAGGGATTTCTCAGATCGGCATGATTCTGATGACCAACGACAAGACATGTCAACTGGCCAATTACTGATGAATTTCTCAGTGACACCCCTGACTGATATCATCACCTGGAAACCATGTTTTAAAGGAAAAGAGTTAAACTGTGCTTCAAGTGGAAAATTTTATATTTGGGTTGTATTTACAGTGATGGTCATAAATACTGCAAAGTACGTGTGCCACACAAAGGCACCATTAATTAAAACATTGACATACATATTAATGAAGACATGGGCCATTAGACCCCATGAAAGATCACAGGTGTACGTAAGTCAGACAACATGGCAATAGAGAAATAGTTACTCTCAGCTCATCCAACAAAGCTTAAATATAAGTGGAGAATATGGTAGACATTATGTTTAGGACATCTTACCACAGTAAACCTAAGCCTGGAAGGGATGAATATGTGTCACCAGTAAGGATCAGCTTGCCAATATCATAGTGGCATTCAGCTTTCATAGACCGGGAACAAAAAAATCCGTCCTGTCACCAGGTTCACAGTCTTCATATCCAGCATGCAATGAGAGAATTCTGTGGGGAAGAATTAAATTTTTCTCCGCCCTCAAATACAATTACATACTTAATAAATCATTCTGAACACTCAAGAAATCAGTCAAAGGTGTGATCATATAAATGTTACAAGGCTACAAGTAGAAAAGTGACCACTATTTCGAAGGCAGGAGGATGGAGACTTGAATTTGGTGTGGTATAGCTGAGGATACAGTGGAGGGGAGGGAGTCTTATTCAGAAAGGTGCCACAAAGTATTATAAACAGCTGGGTGCAAAAGCGGAACATTTTAAAGTCTGGATAAAGAAGATGTAGCTCATAAATAGGATGGAATATTACTCTGCCTCGCCAAAAACTGAAATATTTTCTTTTGTAAGGATGAGGATGGAACTGGAAAGGTATAATGCTAAGGGAAAAAGTCAGTTGCAGAGAGCCAAATGCCATATGATTTTTATCATAAGAGTAATATGAGAAACAAGACCAATGAACATAGGGGAAGGGGAGAAAAAATAAAACAAGATGCATATAGGGAGGGAGGCAAACCATAAGAGACTCAACTACTAGGGAACAAATTGAGGGTTGCTGGAGAGGAGGTAGCTTGGCATGGGGAAACAGGGTAATGGGCATTACAAAGGGAATTTGATGGAATGAGCTCAAGGTATTATATGGAACTGATTCATCCCTAAATTGTACCCATAAAACTTAAAAAAATGTTTTCAGGAGAATTACATAGCTTTTCCCCACCAGCACATAGGAAGTTCCCATAAATTACTTGTTGAAAGAGTGAGCTGCTAGGTGAGCCCTCTCATCCTTGTGCCCATCCACAGGCTCTAGATCTCATGGAAGAGATTAATAAGAGCAGAGAGGTACCCTCGGAAAATGAGAGGAAATGGGCTTCCCTGTGTGAGCCATGAAGAGAAGAAGAGCATGTGGCCTGGGACTGACCACCAACCAAAGGGGCACAAAGGAAAAGCTGCCAACAGAAGCTGAAACAGAAATCTGCAAAGAAGTGAACTAGAAGTAAATCACCACAGAAGTGAAGAGTGGGGTCTCCCCAGGAGACCAGTTACCTTTCACCCCTAGACTGGTCGAGTGAGGATAATTCCAGCTGGATTGCCGTTGGGTTTCTGTCACTCTCAGACAAACCCATGCCTGTTATATTTGTATACTTTATGACTCATTATTATTTTCTGTAGCATAGTTGACACACAATAATTTGTTAATTTCAGGTGAACATTATAATGATTGGACAAGTTTTTACTTTATATTTTAATGATGAGAAGTGTAGCTACCATCAGTCAACAGAGACACCATTCCAATACAATTGTCATACTCCCTATGTTGTGCCTTTCATCCTCATGACTTACTCAACCCACAATAGGAAGACTGTGTCCCCTATACCACTTCAGTTATTTCTTTAATGCCCCCCTCAACTCCCTTCTAAGAACCATCTCTCTCTTATATATAGTGACATTCTGATTGTGCTTTGTATTTGTTTATTCATTTGTTTTGCTTTTCAGAATCTAGACAGAAGTGAAATCCTATACTGTTGTCCTTCCTGTCTTACCTATTTCACTTTAGTGTATGCTCTCTGGGTCCATCAATGATCCAAAGGACATAAATCCCATCCTATTCTAAGGCTGAGTAATTTTCCATTTCCTCTAGGTTGCTTACCTTATTGGCATATAGTTTTTGGTTATAATTTCTGATGGTTGTTCTTATTTCCTTGGTGTTAGTCATGATCTCTCCCCTTTCATTCATAATTTTATTAATCTGGGAACACTCTCTCTTCTTTTTGAATAGTTTGGCCAGTGATTTATCAATCTTCTTGAGTTTTTTAAAGAGCCAGCTGCTAGTTTTGTTATGTGTTCTGTATCTCTAGTTCCTAACTCATTGATCTCTCCTTTAATCTTGATTCTTTCCCTGTCTTTGTGTGGCAACAAGGGCATGCTGCTTGGCCCCTGAGAAAGGTAGGCCAGGAATCCCAGAGGGGAGGAGCACCCGAAGCATAATGGTCTCACACACAGACGCCTCCATGGCGCACTAGATAGGCTCAGGCCAATGCTCATGTAGGCCATCAAGTATTTCTTCACACCTACAGGTGGAAAGTTAAAGGGATCAGGGGGACTGGTACCAGCTCCCTGCCTTGGAACCACACTGAGGTCCTTTGGGGAAACCCTGGGCATCCACAGAGAATCTGTGTTGTGGCATCCTCCTCCTTCCCTCACCGTGGACTATCATCCACCCAGCATAAGCACAGACCCTCCCATCCACACTACCCTCAGGGCCAATGGGACAGCAGGTTCTCTTCCGGATGAAGAGCAAAGGTGCCAGATCACGTCATGGGTTTTGTCATTCATCCAGAATCTCTTTGTGGGAACAGATTGGGAAAGTCCCCAGCATCTGAGGAAGAAATGCACTGTTTGGACTCTTGAGTATTTTTATTTTGTCATTTTCCAGTGGCTTCTACCTTGTGTTTCCCCTTGCAGTACTACTGAAAATATCAAAATAATTGTTCCTCCAAGAATACAAGTCAGCCATCAGATCTACCCAGAAATCAGATCCTAAGTACCATTTCGATGGGATGTCCTCAAATCTTCTTAGTGGGATGCAGTCTGAACTCTCAACTAGCTTGGATGACCCAGGAACTAGGAAACTGCCAACTTCCAGGGGAAGAAGTAACCCGACCAGGGATGGTAGGAAAACACACTTGGATCATTGGTGTTTTCCTGTTAGAATGATGGCAGAAAAGAGATGGAGGAGAATTCTCAATGAAGATTCATAACAAAGGAAGCTTTGCTAAGAGAGCCACTCTGAAACTAGAGTTTGAAGGACAATCAGGATGGAAATCATAGGATCATCTCCTGTTTCAAGTATCTGAGCACCGTGAACTTTTGACATCTGGCACAAGGACCTGCTCATTGGGAATCCACCACAACCTGGTACACATCCTTTTACTCTGGACTGAAAGACAAAGTAACGCCTGTTAGCCGCCAGCACTCATCATCATTCTTTCTTTTTTTTCCAATTTATTTATTTTCATAAAAACAGTATTCATTATTTTTTCACCACACCCAGTGCTCCATGCAAGCCGTGAACAAGTGTCTGTGCCTTTCCCTCGTGAACCTGTACTCTCTGCTCAAAATCAGTAGCACTCCTGATTTCTCTCCACGCTGTGTCTCCCAGATGATGGTCCATAAATCCCCAAACAAAAATGTCCTTTTTTGCTTCTTTCTTTCCCAGAACCCACTTCTTGACTGACACGATGATGTACCAATGCAAAGGGCCATGTGAGGCTATTTGTACATTGTCAGGTCATGGCAAACGTCAGAGAAAACATTAAAATGCTGAAGTCCACCTCACCTTAAATTCAGATTCCTGAAATTGAGGTGTTCCCAGTTTGGTCTTTTCGGAAAATTTCTTTTCAAAGAACCAGCCCTGGGTGTCGGAATTGAAATGTCTATTTTGACAGAACATCAGAAATCCATGCAATTTCCTCCATCGTAGTCTATAAGGTACTCTAAATAGCTATACTTCCAGCCTGTTTCCACTCCCATTGGTGCCGCTGTGGGGAGGACAGGAGAAAGGGACACGGATTTTCTGTTGGCTGTAAAGCATCATTCTCATGTGAAGGATAAAGAGGGGGCTTCCATCCTCCCATGCAGTGGAGCCATCCCAAGTCCCATGTCTGGATTCACCCACAGCCAGCCGCCTAGCTGATTCCCTAGGCAGTATGTTCCTCAACACCTACAGAGCAACTGGGAAGCATCCCCTTCTTTCCTATGTCCCAGGGGCTCCTTGTGGTAAATTACTTGGGACACCCTGATGGCACACTAATGTCAAGGCTGGAGGACAGGGAAACCGGGCACAGAGGGCTCTCAAGGATGCTCTTGGGTAGGTGTGGCTGCTCAAAGGGATGTAAACCCAGGCCATCAGGCATGCTGACTGCGCTCTGCTGCATTTCTGTAATGTCTATGCTAAATACAAGCAGTTTCCCACAGAACCTGTGGTGTGGGAGGGGGCGGAATTCAGAGCACAGTACATGGTGAAAGCTTCCTAAGTCCCACCTGGAGGGAGTATGCCTGCTGGGCAGCTGGTGAGTAGGGGGAGGAGATAGTTGGACTAGAAGTAAAGAATGTCGAATCCTGGGCGCCTGGGTGGCTCAGTGGGTTAAAGCCTCTGCCTTCAGCTCGGGTCATGATCTCAGGGTCCTGGGATCGAGGCCCACATAGGGCTCTCTGCTCAGCAGGGAGCCTGCTTCCTCCTCTCTCTGCCTGCCTCTCTGCCTACTTGTGATCTCTGTCTGTCAAATAAATAAATAAAAATCTTTAAAACAAACAAACAAACAATGTCGAACCCCCCTATGGTCTTCTGACAACAAGATGGCAACGCTGCTCTCCATTTCTATGTGTCACCCAGCAATCTCTGTGGAGCATCCCCCTGAGAATGTGGAGGCACCCACAAACATGCCAGCCCCTCCACAACCCACCCAAGAGGAAAGTTCAGTTCTTCCTCCAGGATCAGGTTTACCCCATCAGGGACACCCAGGAAGGTACCTGGGATATTGACTCATTACGTTGATTGGAGACACATTTTTCTACTCAGTAACACAGACATAACTGGAGCTTTCAAAACGCTGAGACACAATTTCCTATGATTTCACTGGTAGCAGTTACCCTCTATGCTGTCCATCACCATTAAATCCAGAAGTCAAGATGGAATTCTGATTGAAACTGGATCCAAGGGACACAGGAAAAAAGTGTCTACTAGCTGAAGGGATGGATCTTAGGTCTTTTTGGAACACAGGTCCATATAGCTCCCTCCAGGAAACATGGTTCTTAGAGGTTTAGGAAGGAAGAGGCTATGTTTTCCACCAGTAACCCTGAACATAACAATGGAACAGAATACGAAGAGGGTTTCATGATCCTCCCCATCCACTTCCGTCCATTAGCCTCATCGTACAAGAGTGTGCTAGGTACCTTCAAAAGAACAAAACGACCTCACATTTGGGGAACTAAAGTACCCAGTACATTCCATGTGTTTACCGTTCTACAAATTGGGCAAATGCATTCTGTGATGTCTTCTCATTCTGGAGACAGCAATCTGTGCACAAATGTCTAAGACAGCTGGGTTCCCAATAGCCATAGACAGGCACAGCCCCCAAATCCATCACGGGAGGAAAGGACACATTAAATGGCATACATATGCATCATGAAGTGCTATTCAGGCATAAGAAGAAACAAAGGTTTCCAATATTTTAGGAAATAGATGGGCCGTGGAAACCTAACACACATTGTGAGAGCATGCACACAAGGAAAGAGGTATATTACATAATCCCAGGCTTTGAGGACACTAGGGTAGGGACATTCGTAGACCCAGAAAATGGAAAGTACAGTGCAGGGAGGAAAGGGGGAGGGCCGGTCATGTTATCATGGGTACAGAGGTTCCATGAGATAGGATGGCAGAGTTTTCTACGTAGATGTCAGTTCTGTCTACAAAGCATCAGGCATGTGAGCAGTGTCACTGAACATACATGTACTAACAAATACAACAGCCAATACTACTTAGATTCCATCACCAAAAAGCCCCACTACTCCAAGGCAATAGAGAACAGATAGGGTCACAGCAGAGATGCAGGGAAGACAGCTGACCTGGCCCCATGACCATGTGAAGAAGTGGCAAGCTGGCTTGGCTTCACAGTGAGCAGAAGGGTTCAGGGGACTGCACCCTGAAACCCAGGGTACCTTGAGTGTTTCCCATATTGACCGTGATGCTCAGGTCAAAACCCACAGATCAACCCCCCATTTGAAAGCTAAGGACCCATTTACCGTTTCCATTCTTCTCCCCTCCTCTGTGTTTCTATGTACACCAAGGACGTTGGCCCAGCAGCAAGTCAGGCCTTGCTTGGTCACTCTCACATCCATTTCTCTGGCTCCCCATACACATCAAGCAGAGTGAACTCCCGAGGCATTCCTGAGTAGTGAAGCCAAAGTCCTGACAGCTCTTCTGTGTTCTTGTAATCCTGTAGAGGGCCAGTCCAATGACCTTCTTAGGGACTGGACAGAGGAAGGTGCCCCAACTCTCTCTGAGGTAAGCTCGCCTCTCTTTCTCAGAGACTGTAATATTCCTTCCTTAATTTCTTCCATCAATGGAGGATGAAAATCTGGCACTTTACCTCCCAGGGGAAGGGGGCAGCAGTCTCCCCTCGTGGAGTAATGCTGGTTCCAAACTCTTACGGACAGTGGACCCAAAAAGGGTGATGACACAGGACAGCCTCAGTTACAATCGTGATGGGATCAAACAACTTCTTCATCAGAAAAGTTTTCTACTTGAAAAAGAATGTTCTATTAGTTGATCAGAATGCATTTCGGAGATCTGCCAAGAAAAGCTCCAGAATCATTCCAAGTGTCCTTTTTAACTCGGGTTGGGGGACATGGACTCAACCACGGGACCTCATCCAATTAACTGCCTGAAGTCCTCCCCAAACCAAAGAACTGGCCCAACAGCGTACAGGATCCTGGGATTCTCACTGTGTTTTCTTTTTCCCAATCACAGGTAGATGCTGGGAGGAATGACAGCTGTATGTATTTAAGAACATCAGGATCTGGGAGGAAATCTAGAATACAAAGACGCCTGCCCCTGATTCTGGGTTCCAACAAGGAATGGGGGTTGGGAGATACTGACTGAGACTGTCCAGTGAGGCATGCTCACCACGTTGTACAGGGCCTGGAAGAATTAGGACCTATGGAAGGGTGATTTGTGTGCATGTTGGATGAAGGCCCTGTGTGTGTGGCTGCATGGTTGTGTGTCTGTCTGTGTCTATGTGTTATGCTTGTGAACACAAATGTGTGCCTTTCTCAGGAGATCTTTCTCACACTTCCATCACATTCAAAGTGTCACCCTGCCAAAACACTCTCATCACCCTGGCACACTTTACATACTCCTTTCCCTTCTCACCATAGATGTACCTGGAGGATGTTTCTGTGTGCTTTTCTGAGATGGCCATGGCTCGGAGATTTATGATCCAAACCTTGACCTCCTACTTGGAAAGCCAAGATTTGAGCTCAGGTTTCAATATAAAAGTTGCTCTGGGATACACACCTGTGTTAGTCCCTCAGCCAGGGGGTCATGATGTACCATAGGTGCTAGTTAGCAAAGGGGCACCAGCATCGGTGCATACAGCCAAAAATTTAGATTCTATGAAGGTCCCCAAAAAGACCCATCATGACACAGTGGCTTCCAAGATCAAAGAAGCTGGGGCAAAGATAGAAGCCCATGTTAAAGATTACAGCCTTGTCCCTGGACTCACAGGCACGGAGAAAAGCCACATCCTCATGCTCAAGCCCATAATGCTGGAAAGTGTGTGGACCCATGGAGGACAGAATAAGGCAGCATTAGTCATAGCCAGTCTCAATATGTACACACGACCAATGGCAGAAAAGCATAACAGAGGGAATGTAGTGTACTTGATAAGATTTCTATAAGCCTCAGGAAGGATCAAATTCTCTAAGCACACACTCCCATACCACTGGCAAATAGGAAATCAAGGTCAAGCTTGGTTGGAAGCTTTGGACCCAACATTCCAGGGACAAATCTCCTGCAAAGCCGGGCTACAGAGTGTCATCACACACTCCAAGAGTACTTTGTGTAAGGAACTTCCCACTGGTCAGAACACCTGGCAGGGTTTGGACAGTCACTGTCTTCATCGCAAACACACACACATGGAACAGCTCAAGAATAGTGGAAGGAATACATCAAATTCATTGATGGTTCCAGCTGTTTATGTAAGTTACAATGTAAGTTTTCTCCAGCATTGTACATGGGATTTTCTGAAGACAAATGATGAGAGAATCAAACCACTAGGCTTCTTTTCTGATGGTTGAATTCAGCCCGGCAAGCAAAGCTGCTTTTTATGCCGTGCAAAGTCTTAGAGACGTGATGCATACAGTCATAGTATATGGGGATCTTGGGCCCAGAACTGATGTCCAAAGAAGCAGCGTGTGAGACCTTAGTGGCACGTCAGTCAGGAGAGGTTATGGAACTTGGTCCTCACACAGAAGCCAGGTTAAGGTTCACATGTATTGGACTGATTCTTTGACTTTGATCGGGGTCGTTTTGGCTAGAAAGACAAAAACCTTTTCATTTCCCTCCTGCTACTCTCGCACCTCTTCTTCTCTGCACCTAGGAGAAGGTAAATCAGCAGTGCAGTCTGTACCTCCTATGCACACACACACACACACACACACACACTCCTCTCTTCATCCATTCAAACTCCCAGCCTACTTCCTGAGCAGCCACAGCAGTGTCCTCACAGTGCCTCTGTATCCTCCTAGCTCCCACCGAGAACCTGATGGAAGAGCTAATCATTTTGAAGGCAGAGGAATTAACACCAACTCCCCTCAGGTAAACCCATTTTTCTTCAATATTTTATTTTTTTGAAAGAGAAAAATACAGAGTCAGAGAGAGAGAGAGAGAGACAGACAGACAGAGAGGGCATGATAGTGCAAGCAGGGGGAGTAGCAGAGGGAGAGGAAGAAGCAGGCTCCATTTTTGAGCAGGGTGCCCAATGTTGGACTCCATCCCAGGACCCTAGGATCAGGTCCTGATCTGAAGGCAGAAGCTTCAATGCCTGTGCCACTCGGTCCCCTCAGTAAAGTCATTTTGTGCTTCTGAGGGACAACCAGTGTTTTATTTCTCTTTCAATGAATATCTGAGCATGTACATGCCAAAGGGGAGAGACAATTTCCTTGGTGCTGAGAGCCAGAAGTGAGTTTATATCAGTAAGGGACACCATATTTAGAGGGTCAATTAGAAAACACCACCATCATTCCTTAAGCAATGGATGGTCATGAGAATTTTCCACCAGGTCATTCTGTATATGCAAAATAGCTTTGATTTGAGTTGCTGAAGAAAATAGACTTGGGAGATTTGACATTCCAACCTGGAGCCTTTTCTGGGGGTCATTTTCTCCTTCTCTGGATCATAAACTCAATGACTGCATCACATATGGCTTGCTTCTGACACCAAGAGCACATTGTTGGGTGCACATGGTGTGCACAGGATGCTTGGATCCTCACTGTGTTTCCCTTTCTCCAACTCCAGGAGGCAGCAACTGGAAATGGACCATGTACATATTCTCCCATAAGTCACGTTTGGGGGACAGATCTAGCTGAAGAACAAGGTAGGTCTTTGTCTCCTCATTTGGTCTGGAGGGCTTCCTCCATTCTGAGTTCCTGCTCAGAACGGAGGCTGGGGTGGACTGAACAAATGGAGTGTCCTGTAGAAAACCAGGACCTTGTGCTACAGTCCCTGAAAACCAGTAGGTCATTCCGGTGTTGTGCTTGGTGCGTCTGAGGGTTTGGGCTTGTTTTTGTGTGGGTCAATGCGATGGGACTGGGCCTGTGGGGGTGATGAGTGCTTGTGTTTCATCAGAAGACATCTCCCACTTAATGGAGTTCAGGATATGGGTCAAAGTTTCAAAGCCAAACTTCCTTCATCCCCACTGCGCACACCCACCTAGGACACCACATTCCTCGCTGACCACAGTTACACCTGGAGGGTTGCTTAGGATTCCCTTTCCTCAAACAGGGATGGGGAGAAAGGAAGGGGCACACAACTGTCCTAGCTGGGGACATTTCTCAGACAGGGTCAAAACACAAAAGAATCAGAACCTACTTTAGTCTACCAAAACATCATCACCAGCCTTACAAAAATGCTCACATCTTGAATGCACAGAGGGAAGGCTCACTGGCAAATGGCAACTGAGAGGAAAGCCTCATCATTTGCTTGGCATCCGATCAAATTTCCTGACAATCTGCTACATGGCCAAGTTAGCAAGTACCCTTCTCTTGCCTGGTCTCTGCTATCTCATGAGATTGCTGGTTCCTGATTGAGGACAGGTTGGGGGGGGGGTCCTGGGAAACTGGGTCCTGCTGACTCAAAGGACACACCCACATACTACAGGAAAGGAAGACTGGGAAGAATAAGCACTTTGAGGATGGGGACTCTTTTGGAATGCACAGATATCAGGACATAGAAATCCTATGTCTTTGGTTTTCCTGACCATGCATGTCTCAGGAGCAAATAGAAACCTCAAGGGTACTTGTGCTTCCATTGAATGCAACCCAGCCACATAGTGTTTTTCTGAAGAAATACAATCTCCTAGAAGAGGTGAGAGACAGGGAGGAGCCTCACAGGTTGATCCTGGCAAAGAAACAGTCTTGACAATGACCACGACACAGTCGCTGGTTGGAGGAACTTGCCTGTCAGTACAACAGAGCATGCACATTAGTGTTTACCCTTTTTCGTTTGAAGAGATCACCCTGATTAAATTCCTGTAGCTAAAGTTCAGAGTCAATGTTTCTCTCTCCATCCCGGCTCCTTGCACTGACCATTCTTGATGCAGCAACAGCTTGCTCAGTCCATACCCATGTAACCCAATGTCCATCCATTCCCATGTATGCTGGCCCCAAGCTAAACTACATGAGCTCTTCCTGCTGAGCCCAACCAGTGTACTGATCATTCTATGTATCTCTCCCTAGCTTTGCTGGATGTACAGGCATGTGAGCAGTCCACAGGAATGAAAGAGGAAGACACCCCATTTTTTATCAGAGTGGTACGTCAGCCCTTCTTTGTGGGAGACAAAAAATTCTTCTGGCTTTTTTAATCAAGGTCACATACAAAAATCTCAGCTTGCACAATTTACAAGGTAGGGAGAAGTCGGAGTATGAGTCTGTTAACAAATGTTACCTAATCCCAAAGACATTGCGGGGGGGGGAGGTGAGACAACTACAGCAGGATCATCTACCATCTGTAGGAGAGTGAGCTTTGGTATAGGTAGCAGCTATTCCCCCTTGCCACCTATTTTGTCCAGTGGGACCAAGAACGTGGAACCTGTACGAAGACTGGGCCCATTTGTGCATGACTCACTTTGCTCTCTTCATACTTTGGGGCTCACAGGCCTCTAGCACACTTCCCCATCTTCCCCAGGAATGAGGGGTCCCCTGCGCATTGCAAAGTGGTGAAAGAGAACCTCAAACTTCAACTATCCCATCCCCCAGGGAACAAAAGAGTCATGCAAACAGGACAACGCATGATTTGATGATCATACTGTATTCTTTCCTGAAATCACAGGTGTCCCACCTGTACGGGGAGGGTGGTAAATATTCTGTACTCTAGAGTCATTAATTTGTTTGCAACAACCTGGAAAAAGGGAAAGGTGGGGCTTCCTCACAGGCTACATGATGAAACCACCCTGATTCCAGGTCCTGAGGGATTGAGAATAAGGTTCATAGTAACAGAAGAGTATTTTCTGGGGAAAGACTCGTGTCCTCATGGCCCTGTCCCCGGAAACTACGCTGCTGCCTTTAGGTGGTGCAGGTTTGGGTGCAGGGAGTAGGTGTGCTTTTGAGATGGACTTATTTCACAGCTACTCCATGCCTCATATCTCCAATAGGAGGCAGAGTTACTATTCACATCCCTGCTCCTCTTCAGGACCTTTCTTCCTCCATCCAGGAAGGGCCAACTGTAGCTTAGTCCATACTGATTAACTCCCCACCTCCACACACTTGTCCACACGTGCACAACAAGCAAAGCTCCCTGAGCCCCGTGGGTGACCAGACACTCTCTGTCTGTGTCTACCTAGATCCCTGGCTAGCCTGTGCAATGGCCTTGATGTGAACAGCACAGAATGAGAGGCCCCATTTTTCACCAAGGTGGTAAATTAGCCTTTATTCATGTGAGGTACAGCATCCTTTGATTCTCTCATACTCGAAATCAGATCCAAACACCTCAACACGTACAAGGTCCTTGGTGGGGAGATTATTGAGGGAGAGTCTGTTACCCATGGATATCCGATTCCAAAGACCCTGCAGGAAATAGCATGTTCTGTTACAGTCCACAGGGTAGTGAGATTTTTCATGGGTACTACTTACACTGCCTTGGAACCTGTTTTGTCCAATGGACCCAGGGCATGCCACCTTTAGGTACATTCCATATCACTGACCATGGCCCTGCCCATCCCCAAGAGAAAAAAAGAGCTGTGCACACAGGACAAGGCATAATTTTATATCCATAATATTTTTTTTTCTGAAATCACAGGTGGCCCTGCTGGAAAGGGAGAGTGGTATGTATGCTGTCTTCTAGAGTTACTCATTGGTTTGGAGCAAACTGGACAATGGGCAAGGTGGGACTTCATTGCAGGCTCCATCTTGAGAGTCACCCAGAATCCAGATCCTGCAACAAGGAGACTAAAGGTCATGTTCCAGACCATGACCCGAGGCCTCGTGACCCTGCCCCCAGAAGCTATCGTGCTGGTCTTTGTTGCTGTAGGAGTGGGTGCTGGGTAGGTGTGTTTACATGGGAACCCATGTGCTGTGATTCTCAGGGTTGGTTTTTGTGTCAGTTGGGTGAATAGTATGTTCTCAGACGTGTCTGTTCCCTTCCACATGGCAATTAATGGTGTCCACTTTCTGAGGGAAGTTTCCCATTACCATCACGTCATGAACGTCCATGCACATGAAAAGTTCAACACCTACAATTTAAATAGGTGCTCATTTTATTTTAAGATTTTATCTATTTATTTGATAGACAGAGATCACAAATAGGCATAGAGGCAGGCAGAGAGAGAGAGAGAGGAAGGGAGCAGGCTCCCTGCTGAGCAGAGAGCCTGATGCGAGGCTCAATCCCAGGACTTTGGGACCATGCCTGAGCTGAAAGTGGAGGTTCAACCCACTGAGCCACCCAGGCACTCCTTTAATAGGTGTTCTTTCCTTGCAAATATACATCAATTCCCCTAGAAAACAGATCCCATCGCTAACTAGGAAGGGGGAAACTGTGTCCCATAGACACAAGTGTGTCTTTTACAATTCCTTTTACTTAGTCAGTGTCCATGGGTCTCTGATGTCATGGTACATCACGGGCATGAATGGTCACAGTACTTCTCTCTTGCCACTTCACTCACACACAGGTCTCTGCATCAGAGGCCCCATGATGCATCTTCCCAACCTCATTGGAAGCACTGAATGCTGGGACAGACTCCTTCCTTCTGCACACGGCTTCTGGGGCAACCTCATGCAACAGCCCATTCAGGGAAGACCCTGACAAAGGAGCAGTGGCCTGGAAGAGATGGGGCCAATTCACTCCGTGTTTCTCTGTGCAGATCTACCATTTCCCTGCAGATAATGTGTCTAAGAATTAAACTGGCCTTCTCCCATGGGAAATCACACACCCACAACTGGCCCTAGCTGGGGCTTTGTGAGGTAGGCCCAAAAGGTGTTTCTATCAAAGGAGAAATGAGGTCGTCTTCAGGGACTGGGTATCACTGTGGGGTCCTAGGCACCCTCCATGCAGGAACAAGGGGTGTTCTGTGCATTGCAAAGTGGTAAAAGAGAACCTCAAACCTCAACAGGTGTGACAGGACAATCACCACACATTTCACTAACCATCTGTCCAGGCAAGAGGGGCTTGTTTTATTCAGAAGGTTTAGGCCAATAGACAAGTCAAGGGAGGTCCGTGCCTGGGAATTGAAACAGCCAGGTCAGGGTTTCAAGGTTCTTTGGCAGCAAACAACACTTTCTCTAGGTGAGAAACACATGTTTGAAAAGAATCTTATTTTCTGACATCTCTTTTCCTCACTCGCATATGTAGGATCCATGGGAATACCTATTGCTGCTCTCTGAGGACACTCTACAGGCTCTTTCCAGGTTGCTGCACCATTCTGCATTCCACTAGTTGCATGCAAAGTCTCAAATTTTCTGCATCCTTCCAACATGGGTTCGGGGCTTGAATTCCTGGTTTGGGTCCTCACTATCCTAACAGACAATGCCACAGCTCAGCAACCTTTGGATTGTCATTGCCCTAACTATGCCTTATATTGAGCATCTTTTCATAAATGTCTCCAATCTGTGAGCTGCCTTCTCATTCTGTTTGCTGTTTTAGAAGAGGATGCTTTTTCTAGGCGGTCCTCTTGACAAACATTACGATGCCAAAAAGAGTGCATTTCTTTGGGGATTTCTATTTCACTCCCACGTGCCCCTGCCTATTTGTAGGCCAGCACCATCCTGTTAGCTCAGGGGAGTTATCCAATGTATTGGTGGTCAGCTTCTAGGGACCCACCACCTATTTCTTCATATTCAGAAATGTTTTGACTCCTTCTGTTCTTTGTGGTTCCATATCTCTTCTAGCAGTTTCTCTGTTTTGAGAGCACCACATTTTGCTTTTGGTCAGTGCTGTACTGAATCTGTTCCACACTTATTCCAGGAACGGGGAGTTCACCTTAATCTCTTAGGGTCCAACAGCCTCCAACATTGCCTGGTGGGTGTGCATGAACCTGGGAATATCTTACGTATCAACGGTCCTGTTCAGGCCAGCTACTAAGGCTGGAAAAATATGCTGGAGAACAGGTCTTGTCTCTCACTCCTGGTTGGTTTCTAATTCTGATCTAACCAGGAAAGAGTCGGTCTACAATCTGTTTTACAAAGTCACTTATTATCTCAATGAACTATAGGGAAAGCATCCCGGAAAAGAAAACGTCCAGTTGCTCACTCCCACTAGCCACATGTCAAGAGTCCCATAACGACTGGAGTTTTAGATGGTTGAATTGGGAGGGGACAGCAGTTATGGGCATATAGAACTAACACTGAGGTGACTGCTGCATCATCCTGGTCTCATTAGAAGGGAAGAAACTCCAATCCCTTTCTCCTCGAAGGCCTCTGGCTCCACCAGCCCCATGGACATTTGACAGCAGAGCAAAAGGCTCAGACAAATGCTGCATGGCCCATAGATATCTCAATAGAACTGGGGTGAATGGGTGAGGCAGTCTCTCTCATAAAAGCATTGTTCCTGTTTCAGTTCCTACAGATTTGGGTATAGACTGCACTGACAACTCCAGCAGTGAGGACGAATTCTCTTCAGGTAGGAAACAGCACAGAGGAAGGGAACAGTGGGACAGGGCACCTGGGAACAGGGTGTTGCCCCTGGTGCTCTGGAGAAAGAAGAAGGTGGATAAAAACTGCCAAGGAAGGGATGCATTGGCAACAGGCATGGTTTGCCCATTTCATAGTTTCTGAATGAAAAGAATAGACATTGTGACCACAGGCCTTTAGGGTAGGCTGTGTTTGTCATCAATGCTCAACTCCTTGGGCAGCTATTTTAAGGAACTTTCCCATCAAACCTGCTCTTGCCTCCCTTTACTGCTGCCACATGTCAAAGCTTGGTCTCTTTGCTGAAGGCCTCTCAGGAATGGTGCACAACAGATTCTGGGTCTTTCTTGGCAAGGTCCCAGACCTGGTCATTGCCATGATTTTGCAGACCCAACCACCGTCTCCTGTGCAAGAGAACCAGGACACTAAGTTCTATTGAGAGCCAGGATGTGGAATAAAGGTAAACTCTCTCCCTCATAACGTCTACTACCAAAGCCTCCTGGTTCTGTCCAAGCTGCTGTACCTTCAAGGGGACTCCCAGAGCTGGAGAAGGTAAAGCAAACTTCCCCTGGGTTCAATACACAGGCTCCCATGATCCTTAGCTTCTGTCAGCCTTCGTACCCCAGCTGAGTCTTACCTGTGTACGTGTTCCCAAAGAAGGACACCCCCATAAAGCTTCCCTGGAGACACAGTCATGGGCCAGGGTCCTCCAAACCTGTGTTAAGGGGCTCCTGGGCCTGCTTCACACACTTGCTGTCCCATCTGTACCATGCAGAGATCAAGCAACCAAGGTCAGGGAGGACTCAGAGCTGGGGCCCCACCCAGCTGAAGGCAGAGCTATCATACCCAGAGCAGCAGGTCATAAATCTTCAGCTCCACTAACTCCACTTTATCCTCTCTCAAAGCCACCCCAGAATTCTCGCTGCTCTCTGACCTGGAGGAGGATTCCATGGAAGATGACAATTCTGAGGGAAGGAGCCACACTGTGCCGATAATTCATTTCCAGCTCCCTCTCGTGGGTTTCCTGTCTCATCTGTCCATTAACACCTCCTCCCTGCTTTGACGATGCCCACCCTGGAGGCCCTAATCTCTGGCAGGCATTCAGGCTTTGCATCTGAACTGCTGCATAATATCCGTGGGCAGCCCTCCTCACCTCGTTCCTAACATCACCCTGACCCCTCACCGCTGAATCTGGGAAGCAGCACTGGACAGAAGAGCAGTGGGTATGGCTGGGAGTTGGCAGGGCACAGGTCGCCCTGTTGGAGGGGCCTCAGGAAGGGAGGCTGGGCCTGGGTGTCCCCACTTGGTTCTCCGCTTCCAGGGAATCTGTGTTCATGCCCTATTCTGCTCTTGCTTTCAGCTCTCAAGAAGCTTTTCTTCTGTGGACTTGACAGAAACAACAAGGAAAGCAGAAGAGAAGGACTTGGGAATGGGTGAGTTGGGAAGGAAGAGGGGCAGGCAAAGATGGACACATGCTCTACCTCATTGCCCTGAATTTGTTGTGGGCACCTCGGGAAACAACATAAAATCTAGGGTGCTTCCCTGGCTTCTGAAAACAAACAGGAGATTAGAGGATGGTCACAGTCCCTGCAGGCAGTAGGAAGCCTGAGAACATCCCTCGGGGAACCTCCACCGGATCCGTCCAACTCCGTGGTGGTTGGGCACTGTCATCCAGGAGCCGCTGCTCTTGGAGGAAGGGCACTGGCTGCCTGGAGGTACTGGACCCCAGGCAGACCATGCTCTTCACTCCTCTGGAAAAGAACCCCTCACCTCAATGAACCCCTCACTCTGCACAACCCAAGCCTTGCCCTCCTATCCTGAAAAACTCAGTGGACGGCTTGCTCCCAAACAATACTAGTCGAGAAGTGATAGTGGTGTGGTGGCCCCATCTCCCACTTCAGACATCTGAGAAATGAGCAAAAAAGACAGGCCCCAGGCTCATGGGAGTCGGACAGTTCACCCCTCACAGGGCTGTATCCTTATGGGCATGGAGTAGGCAATGGTCCCTGGCTGATTCATTTTTGCTGGCCACTCCTGTAGTACCTGACCAACGCCTCCATTCCCCTAAGCCTCCAAAACACCTCAGGGGAGGTAGCCGGTCCCCTCATGGCAACATTTCACTACGTGAGTTTGATATTCTAGGGACTCTCCTCAATCTCTAATTCCGCAGAGAAGACCCATCAGGGAAAAGCCACACTGCCTGCTTCCACCTTGCCCACCACCTGCCCACAGTGTGGGGCCCAAACTCACTTCCCATGGGAGTCGGGAGCATGTCTTCTCTGTCATGCCACCTGCAACACTCGTGTGGGCAAAGGCTCCCACCACAGAGAAGGGCATGTCGAGGGCTCTCAGAGAGGCTGGAGAAGCGACAGCCCGGCAGGAGGAGGACCTGGCAGTAATGGAGGAAAATGGTCAGGGAAGGGGCCCGAGTGACCCTGGGATTATAGCCTTCATTCAGCCCCAGGGGGCCCATGGGAAACTTCCCTTTCTTGATGTCACACATGGGTCCTGCAGGGAAACCTCTACCTCAACACCTCAGAAGATATGTCCCACAAAAGCCCACAAGCCTCTGGTAAGACCTGCCCCAGGGGACATGCCACTCATTATCTCATACCACTCCACCTTCTGTCTCCACAGCTGCACCACAGGACAGTCTGCCCATGACCCCAAGGCACAAGAGTCTTCAGAGATGCTCAGACAAAGAGAGCAAGGAGGGCCCTGGGGCCCCTCTAATGACTTCGATTTGGGCCTGGAGGAAGACTCGGTGTGAAAACACAAGGAATCAGGCCTGCAGGAATGGCTTTCTTGCACCTGACCTCCACAGGCAAAACAAAGAGAAAACTACTTTGCAGCCCTCCAGAAGATGGCAATGGATCCCCAAGAATGAGACAAGAGGACCCTCTGAGTTGGCCACCACACCCCTAGTTGGCTGCCCAAGCCCTGCTGATGACTGACACTTGGGACAGGAAGCAATTATCTAGGCCCACAACATTCCATTGTCTGGTGAGACTGGGCCTCCCTGGACTGGGTGGGACAGCAGTCTTCCCGTCATTTCCCCTATCCACTGCAGGGACTGCTCCTCCTCCCACTGACCCCTCCAGTCTCCATCAATCACGCAGAGCATGACAGATGCATGAAGAAGCGTGATTTCCAGGGCCCCTTGACCACCATGGAATTGACTTGAGGGGCAGCAGCCACCCGAGCAGTATTCCTCCAGGGTGCCACACCAGAATCACCCTGTCATTTCCACACACAGGACCATGACCAATGCTGGCCTCAACACTGGCAGTGGCCCCACAAAAAGGGCCCTGCTCAGTCTGTGTGTTCTGCAGCAGCAACAGGTGTAGGAGGAGAGGCTGTCCCTACACTGAGCTCCACCTCTGGAGCATCCAGACACCACAGCAGAGGAACTGGGACCTCAAGCACCACGCTGCACCTCGAGGGAAACATGAGCTTCAAGTTCGGCAATGCTAGACACTTAGGGTGTACAGATATGGGATCCAACATTCCTTTGGTGGGAATGCAAACTGGAGCAGCCAATTTGGATAACAGTGTGGATATTCCTTAAGAAATTAAAAATAGAGCTTCCCTATGACCCTACAATTGCACTACAAGGTATTTACCCCAAAGATACAGATGTAGTAAAAAGAACAGCCATCTGTACCCCAATGTTCATAACAGCAATGGCCAACATTCCTTAGGAAGCATGTTGAAGAATTGCACGTATTGCTCTCCCTGAGGCCTCCAAATCCAAAGGTCTCAGGAACCATTTCTTCTCCCACAGCAACCCTAATATATCTCCCCATGTTCAAGAAGAATCTCTTCTCCTTGTAACGGGGCATCATTGGAAACATGGGTGATTTAAACAAGGCTTGGACAGGGCTCTCCTATGGAGAGAGCTAGACAGAGACTTAGATGGGACCAAAGGGCTTTAAGGATCTAAGGCTGACTTTCGGAAAAACTACAGCCATCAAACCCCTTAGGAATGTTGGCCTGACCCCTTGCTTATACACTTCACCGTTGCCTCACCAGGAGCTTAAAGAATGTCACTCTCTGGCAGGTGTAGGAACCTTGGATATATCAGGCACCTCAAGAAGAGGAATGTGCCCAAATCCAGAGGTATCACATGCATGTCTGATGGCAAGCACCTTCCTTGGCTGCTGACCTGGAGAGACAATGATCAGAGATTCCTCAAAAAAGTCCCAGTGATGCAGATTCTAAGCAATCACCATGATTGATCACTAGGCTTGCTAAGCTTAAGTCAATAATTGCACCACGTGGGTTAAAGCAGGACTTGCTTTCCAAGGACATGAGCCCTGAACTGGCTGTCTCTGGAAAGGAGCATTCCTTTGAAGAGGAAATGTAGACTTCAAAATCCCACCTTGTGGACTTTCAAATTTCCATATGTGTTGCTTACATGGGCGACACAACTTGAGGTCATTTTCAGAAACATTTCCACAGTAGCTCATGGTCAGTCAATCCCCTTGCTTCTTATTCTGTGGGGATACCAGGACCCCATGGGCTCAGGGCTAATTCAACAACTGGAGCATGTGATTGATTCCCCCACGACTATAGAACTCAACTAGCACCTTGGGCAACTGGATGGGCCTGGGATGAGGAACTCAATCGTTCAAAGCCAGAGAACATACACCACTCCACAGGGTTCTCTGGGGACATATGGAGACAGTGAAGGACCCAGCTGTCCCTGTAACTGGAGTGGAGGGTGCACTAGGGAAGGCCCTTATCTGCCAGCGAAATTTTCTCCCACTCACTGGAGACTATTACTAACGAGGATATTCAGGCAAGACCTCAAAATAAAAAGGGCTTCCTGGAATGGTTTCTTCCCTCCCGGTACTACTGATCCAGTACAATGGCAAACAAAGGCTTTAGCTAAGCATCCAACTACCCACCCAGGAAAACGAACCTCCTGATTCATACGGGGATTGCCCCTGACTCTACGGACTTGGCATCAGCTCCAGAGCATCACAGAGAATAAAGTCACCAAACCATGTCACCAAACAATGACAGGAGGCTGATTTATCAAGTACTACCTTACATTTCGAGATATGCCTGAACTAATGCTGAAAACCAGCCCAACTTTAAACCCAGCCACACTTAGGCCTGGACCTGACAACTCTACACCTATGGCTCCTAATTCTTGAAAGGTTCTTAAGTCAACCAGACTTAAGATGCCCCACGAAAATGCAGAGGACAGGTGCTTTAGCAATGGCAACAGATTCATGGAAATGAGCTAAGAAAAACCAGATATGCTGTCATCAATCGAACTCAGACTGCTGAGGCCAAAGCCTGTCAGTAAACATGTCTGCCCCCAAATCAGAGATCCTACTGCCCACCTGTTGGTTGTAATTGGCAAAAGTCTTACAAGTATTTATCCTGACTCCAACAGACCTTTGTCCGCTATGCCCATGAAGCAATTGACAGAAAAGGCTCTTCTTCCCAAGCCATAACCCGCTCACCAAACATGGGCCTGAAATGATTGCGCATCCCAGGAATTGCCCTCCAAACCTGAGGAGCCCTTGAAAGCCTGACTGCAGCTCAAGGAGACTCAGGATTAGATAAGGGACCCTAGCTGGGAAAAATGGCCTTGAAGCTCTAACCTGTCCCCATGGATTCCCCAAGCTCCAGAGGCCACTGGACACGGGGTGAGCCCAGATGCATGGGCTTATTATGAAAACCATCACCGACCCAGTCAAACTTCTCCATTTCAAGCAACGGTGCACGTGTGCTCTGTTTCATTGACATGGTCACCTAGTATCTATCTTTGCCCCTCTTTGGGACTGGAGGATGTTGTGTGGCATGGGGAAGTCCTTACAGAGTACACAGTCAAGGCCCTACATGTCAACTCCAATAGGATTTCTCAATGAAATAAGGGAATGATCCCACATAAAGACTTTAGATGTTGTAACTGCTGCACAAGGTGGAGCTTGTGCCAATCTAAAGACAGAATGATGTGGGTACATTCCCACTACCACAAAGAGATTTCTGGGTTCCTAAAAGATACCACTGCCCAAATTCGCACTTCCAAGGATGCCTCTCTTTAAGGGTTGGCTCGACTCTTGGCCTGGAGGAGCATTCTCACCCACTATCAAAGGACACTTCATGGGCATTTTCCTTCTCTTTCTTCTTCTAACCCTGTTGTGTTGTTCCCCACCTATCCCCTCCGTCTCTGCAGGTGGTTCCAGGAACCCTTCACTGCAGTAACTTCCAGAGGACAGATGGTCCTTTCCACTCAAGAGGAGCCAGTTAAAACTTCTCCCCTGCACTCAGTGGCCTCTTCACTTCACAACTCTGACACAGAGAGGGCCCCTAACTGACCAGGAATGACACACAGTTAACGACAGCTCTATGCCCCTATTCAGCAGTAAGAAATTACAGAAGATGAGACCATCCTCCTTCAACAACCTTAATGACAGAAGAGTCTAAACAGTTCAGGGGCACACGAGGAGGGAGGAGAAAGCCAGCTGAGCACCAAGCAGGAGCTGGCACACAACAAATCCCCCACCCCCTACATGTGATATGAGTGACATTCCTCAGGTGCTCTCACTGCCCTAAAATAAGGAAAGGAAAAAAGAGATTCTCCACAAATAGAGATCAAAACCCTGCAAGTCCAGAGTATTCCTCAGTTTATAAAAGTCCTCATGATTCTCAAGGAAGAGGCTAGCTACCATCCAGGGACCCATAACTCAGTTTCCTGAAGCCCTAACATCCCCCTCCCTTCCATCACACTGAGGAAGGCTGAGGCGAAGGAAATGTCAATAAAATGAAATTTCTATTCAAACTTGCAGTCCCTTGAGAAGGACTTGTGAGAGGAGGAAAGTGATATTCCTCCAGGATGCTCCCAACTATCTTTCTATTAATGCCTTCCTAGTAGGAAAAACTACCTTCGTTTGACAAGAGCAAAATCTCCTGTATCCTGTGTGTCCTCTGTCCTACTGCAATGTTCTTGCAAAATATCCCTTTTGCCTGACCACCCCCAAACCCATCATAGAGTCAGCCTCCCATCATGACCCCAGCATAGCACATAAATCTGAATAGTTTTATTTCTGGACTGAAATGCACCTCAGGTCAAACCATCACCTGAGTGTCTGTAAAATTCACTGTCTTGAACACTACTCACTGATATAGCTTGAAACTCAAACATCTAAAATTTAATCAGCACTTGACATGGATGTGAGGCTACCATGTAGAAAGATCTATCTGAATTCTGGAAAGTAACATGGCACCTGACTACAAGTGGCATGCAGAGGTTGATGCAGAGACAATTCCTGAAGAAAGGGGCTGGAATTCGTATGTTGAGTCAGGAAGGGAGGAACATGAGTGAGCAGTCCTTCCACAGCCCCTCCTGTTTTGGCCATTAGCAGAGTGTTCACCCTGCACAGGAACCCGGCCAATGCTGGGGCAAAGGAGGGAGATTTCTCACGTACCTCACCTCATTCCATGTGTGTTATGTCCTGGGAAAAGAAACCTTGTATTTACAGACAATGTGGAAGAACCTTCAGCCATGTGTCCCCAGTTCAAATGACATCAGAGCTCGTTCATCATGGATTGCACCACACACATCTTCCCAGTGTGGGTGAGTCTTTGGTCGGGGCTCTAACCTCGGGAGAAACAAGAGAACTCACCCTCTGAGGAAAGTAGACATGATACACATGGGGGAAACAATTCTAGGCCAGGGCTCACCCCTGCACACAGCAAACCCACGGGAGAGGCACCTTAGGGATGTAACAAGGGTGGGATAACCTTCATTCAGAGAGCTCTGTTCTTATTCTTCCCCATGACCTCACATGTGTTAGAAGCCATGTGGTGGCATTGCTGTACCAGAGCCCGCAGCAACATGCATAACTTCGAGGCCATGGGCACATTGCCATAGACAGAAACTGGTTGAATCCATCTTCAAGGGAAAGCATTTAGTACAGCCATACCCTTAGCCAGCATCTGAGGACCCACACCAGTGGGAACCTCTACAAATGTGTTCAATGTGGAAGAGCTGTTAGGTACAGGTCTCACATTTGGAGACACCAGACAACTCAGAGAAGGGAAACCTGTGTCTGTCATTACTGGGGTCCTTCCTGTACTCAGAATTCCCACCTTTCTCACTACCACAGAAATCAGAGAGTACAAACCGTGTGTCTCTGATGACTGAGGCAGAGCCTTCTGCCAGATTTGGTCACTTTTCCAATACCAGAGAATTCACACAGGGAGAGCCACTAGCACTGTGCCTTGGTGGAAGAAGCTTCAACTGGGGCTCAGGCCTGAGCTCCTGCTACCATCTCAGAAAGCGGGTCATCCCTCATTAATGAGCGAAGGTGCAGGGACCTCCTGGGACACCCTGCATCATTGCTGCTGCTGAATGCTGATGAAATCCCTGTGGCAATCCCATTCCTCATGAAGCCAACACGTGAAGGATGTGGGAGGATTCACACAGAAGAAAATCCTCCCGGAGATATGAGGAAAGGAATGTTCTCAGTTATCCCTTCTTTCTTAGCCAACAATGACACCCTCACACCGAGGAAACACTGATCCCAAGGCAATGGGGGGAGATTCTTCCCCGGACACTCACATGAGAAAATCCCTGGGCAAATACCTCCAAAGGAATTTCTTAGGATGAAAATGAGATACAAACCCAGACACTGACAATTTTTCACAACAAACACATACAACTGCGTCATGTTCTGAGGGATGTGGAATGCAGTATTTCAGTAACCAATAGCTAGAAATAAAGCAAATCTGCTCCCATCCATCAGTACTTGCATAAAGGTCAGGATCTCTGAAAAGGAGGGGTCTCACAACCATGCACATTATAAGATCGGGGAACTTTTCCTTTACTAGCACTCACAAATGACACTGTTACTGTCTCTTGGTAGGATGTTTGACACATATATACACTGCCTGGGATCCATGAAAACATCAATTGAAGGGTTAACTTAGAATCTTAGAACAAAAGGTGATTGACGTATGTTCATGAAATCATTAATCTATTGATGTATGTAGATTGCAGGGATGAATGGCAACAAGACTCAACAAACACATATTTTGTGATCTACCACTCATGTGTCCTTAATTCTACTAATACTGTCCTCATAAATTGGAAAGGATTTATAAATTAATTACATGCTTAGAAATATTTCTATTTTCATTACTTATTTGAGAGTGAAAGAGCTAGAGAGGGAGCAAGAACAGTCCAAGTTGGGCAGCAGAGAAGAGGGAGAGAAAGCAGGCTTCACATTGAGAAGGGTGCCCAATTCAGGGCCTGATCCTCCAGGATCCAGGGATCCTGACCTCAGCCAAAGGCAGATTCTTAGCCAACTGTGCCACCCAGGGACTTGCAAATTAATTTCATCTTTTACAATGGTGCTGTTTTTGAAGAATTGTGTATATCAGGACAGGAATTAAACTGTACTGTTCAGATTCAGGCAGTGAGGGCTTCCTCCCCCTCTATGAGAATTTGTTAGCCAACTGATTTTTCTCCACCACCAATAATAGCTCCTTATCGGGCGCTTGGGTGGCTCAGTGGGTTAAGCCGCTGCCTTTGGCTCAGGTCATGATCTCAGGGTCCTGGTATTGAGTCCCACATCGGGCTCTCTGCTCAGCGGGGAGCCTGCTTCCCTCTCTCTCTCTCTCTCTCTCTGCCTGCCTCTCTGTCTACTGTGATCTCTCTCTGTCAAATAAATAAATAAAATCTTAAAAAAAAAAAAAGAATAGCTCCTTATCTCTTGGCCGGAGAAGGTGTAAGACCACTGCTGATATGGAAAAAGTCCCCGATTTAGATGATTTAGAATAGGAGGGGATACAGGGGCGCTGGGTGGCTCAGTGGGTTAAGCCGCTGCCTTCGGCTCAGGTCATGATCTCAGGGTCCTGGGATCGAGTCCCGTATCAGGCTCTCTGCTCAGCAGGGAGCCTGCTTCCTCCTCTCTCTCTCTCTGCCAACTTGTGATCTCTCTCTCTGTAGAATAAATAAATAAAATCTTAAAAAAAAAAGAATAGGAGGGGATACATATACTCCCTTCCATAAACACAAAGCACATCCAGGAATGCCAGTATGGTTCTTTTATTTAAGGGACAAACTCTTGATTTTTGCTCAGATCCTCATATCAGGGTTGTCAGATCGAGCCCCTGACATGTATCATGCTCTGCACCGCAGGTGGACCTTGCATAAAGGTCTCTCTCTCCCTCTCTACCTCCCCTTCCAATCTTGGCTACCAGAAGTTCCACAATGTCTATGCCAGAATAAAGGAGGAGCGTGTAGGACAAGAGGTGACCCAGACGTCAATCACCATTGGCAACTAGTGACAAGAGACTAAATAAATTTCCTGCTGCTCCCAGAACCAAACAGAAGACTTGAAGAAGGGGGGACAAGATGGCGGGGTACTAGGAAGAGGTGTCTTTTCAGCTGGTACCCCAAAGTGAGCTGATTACCTACCAAAGAACTCTGATCACCCATGAAATCAGCCTGAGATCAGAATTATACACGTCTGGATCTCTACAGGGGCAGAAGACGACAGTGGGCAGGTAAAGTGGAATGGGAACTGCGGACTGATATCGGAAGATAAACAAAAGAGGGAGGGAGCCACCAGAGGCGACCTGTGGGAAAGTAATACCCCAATACGAGGGAGAGTGCCCTGCGTCTGGGGACCAGCATTAACTTGGAGACTGGTTGAAAGCACTCCAAAAGAGTAAAGGATCATGGGGGGAAATTGTGGGAATCGGGGAGGCTAGGGACAGGGGCTTAAGTCCCTGGTCCCAGACAGCCTCCCCGGTGCTGAGGCAGAGAGAGTGCGGCTGAGAAACCGCTCTTGGTCCCTAAGCCACCAGCGCACCCGAGAATGCGTGGGTTCTGCCTCCTATGAGGGGATGGGAGCCGCGCTGGTCTGCAGAACGCGCGCTAGCCCGACCACAAAGCTCGAGATACCCGTGCACATCCCTCACGCTCCCCTGAGTTACAAAGGCCCGGCTG